>NC_045429.1:227687996-229145496 GCF_902635505.1 Sarcophilus harrisii
TGTACTTTTGGTATAAACAGTATTAAACCCTTTTTGAGGATCCATTTTAAAGCAAGAATGTCTTATTTAGAATTGGTGGATCCTGAAACACCTGGCTAATGCCACCATTGCCCAAGAAGTCCAACTTTTGTAGTTACTTAAGAAGGCTTCTCATCAAGCTTATAGCCAGGAGTCTGAGAAATTATGTGTACTACTAGCCAGAACTAATGCATACTTATAACACTAATTTCAAAATGGAATTACTAGACCCAGTGACATTGTGCATGGGATAAAAGAGGAGAGGCATTATATTATTCTCTTCCCCTCATGCATTGCATTCTCATGCCCCAAATAGTTCCTCTGATAGGCTTAGATAAATCTGCTTTTTGGACCTAAAAATTAGAGGAACAGAGGTTCCATGTTATCAAGAATTAATTCTCACTTGCTTTTGAAAATCTTGTGCTGTATAGAATGAAATGCAAATTGTTTTTACAAGAAATAATGTAATGACATTGTAAACGTAAACTAATGCATTTTAATAATTGACAGAGACAAGGAAATCTATTAAACATAGCCAAACAGCTGATAACATGAAATTTCACTAATTTACAATGTATGTCATTTACTCATAAAAATAACTTTTCTCTCACAAAAAATTTAACATAACAAATGTTTGCCTTTTTCAAAAAACAGAAAATATACTACCTAGTTGATCAATAATTGATCATTTTTCGAAGGGCATCATAACATTTCCATTTGTCTGGGATGTAGAATGTTTCAAAGATATGAGGAAATGGTGTATCATATCCACATACTCTTGAAATTGGTGCCTCAAGATTTAAGAAACACTCTTCCTATAAACAAAAACTGAAGTTAATTTTAATCATTTCATTTTTTAAACTTAAAGATCATAAATCATAATTTTAAAAATGATAAACTACTAAATAAGAAAAGTCCTATAGCTGACTTACCCCCTTTAAAAATATCCTTGGTTAATTTAAAAGAAAAATTAAACAGCATTCTGCAGTTAAATTTTTCAATTTTGTCTGTGGATAATATACATACAGATCCAATTTTAGTATTTCTACCATAAACCAACCTCATGCCAGAAATAATACTCAACATCCACACTAAATAGTACTTTCCATTTTCAAAGTGATTTCCAAGTATTACCCAATTCTTGTTTCTGACCAAAAGTTCATTTTTCAACAGTATCTAAGCAAAATATTGTTCTTATACTACTCTTAAATAAGTAGCAGGGGAAATCAAATCATCTGAAAATGGTTACCAATTGTACAAAATCTTAAACAAATACAGTGCTTCCGACTCCTATAAGACTATAGGGAGAAATGTTTTCTAAATTAAACTTTATACAAATGAGAGATCTAGATTCAGAATAAAAGTTATAAAATGTTAAGATTTTAAGATGAGTTTCTAAGTTAAAATATAAATAAAACAACTATCAATTTGCTGCAAAACTGTTAATAAAGAAAATGTTTTTGTTTTTCACTTACTCAACATTTTTAGATAGTAATCTTCAGCACCCATGACTTATTTTCTCAATTTCTATCTTCTCTGCATATTTTTTTAAAATTCATAGTTCTACTAGGTATAAAATGGACATGAATTCAAACCACATATATGGCAAAGGATAATCACTGTGACAATAAAACCTGACAAATAGATAATCTTTTTATTTCTATCTGATTTTTGTTAACATTGCAGAGAAATGAGTATGATTTTTATAATTTTATCTTGTATCTAGTTACATTATTGAAAGTATTAACCCTCTCAACTAATTTCCTTGCTGTTTTTCTTGGCTTTTCTAGATTCATCATCATATCTTCATAGAAATCATTTTATCTTCTTTTAGCTGATGTATAAATCCTTCATTTTTTCTTTTGTCTTATTGCTATTGGTAATATTTCTAGAAATATGTTAACTAACAGTAAGGAGAGGAGGTATTTTTGTTTTACCTCTGTTTACATTCTTTGTTTCAGGCATGTGCATTTGACTATATTAAAGAACAGTTTTTCCCTGCCTTTGCTGTTAAGAGTTTGTTGGATTTTTTTTAAACATGAATACATACTGTATGTAGTCCGACACTTTTATGCACCTATTAGAATAATTAATAGGGTTTAAAATTTTATTTTTGTTGAGATAATTGTACAAATTGTCTTTCTGATGTTGAGCCATCAGTGTTTCAAAAGAATGAATTCAATTTGGTCACAGCAAATCATTTCTTGATATACTATAGTAATCTCTATATGTGGAGATTAAAAAAAAAAAAACAGGAAACTGAGAAGTAAAATGACAAGTATTGTTGGTAAAGGGAAACATAAAGAGAACTTGGTCAAGCCTGGGAGCCCGAAAAAAGAAACAAGGAGTATTAGGATATGGTCTGTGAAATTAAGAGTTTCATTAGGAAAGCTAGAGTTAGGAAAACTAAGATTGTCTAGATTGAAGATGGAAGGGAAAATAAGGCAAGATTTGGAGAGATAAAAAGGTCAAACAAAAGGTTATTCAGTAGTGAAGCTGGTAATATTTAGGTAAGATAGGGCAGAGGGAAGACAAATGAGATCCTAAAGTAAAGTAAAGAATTTTAACTGGAATACTTTCTATATCTGACATATGACATCAATCAATAGGTAGGAAATGAATCTGTTAGAGGGTCAAAACAAGCATAACATTTCAATTTAAAGAAATATTGAGAAAATAAACTCTTTCAAAGTAGATTCTCAAATGAAATATGGTCATCCTACTTATTTTAAAGAGATTTAAACTATTTTAACATTGAAACTATTCCACTATTTAGATGTGAGTTACCTTGCAAATGTGATCTCTGAGGAGAAAAGTTTTAAGTGGGATTCAAAAGAATATTTTCTGTATCCATAACTGCTTTCAGCTGATGTATTTCTTTTTTCAATTTCTCTACAGTTTAGATAAAGATAGCACATCCAGTCTGGAATTCTGGTATCATAAATGAAATGTGGTATAATGAGAAACACACTGTGAGCAAAAATGGGCACATACTGTTTACTGGAGCATTTAATAAAATCCTAAATCTGAATGTCTTTATCTGTGTAAACATGAAAATTATAATCTCAAAGTTAAGTTGAAGAGTAATAACAGCTATTTACATTTTAAGTTTCTTTGAAAATATGAAAAGCTATATAAGTATTGTTGTTATCATTCAGTTATTTTAGTCATGCCCAGCTCTTTGCCACTCTATTTAGGACTTCCTTGGCACAGATACTGGAGTTGTTTGCCAGTTTCTTCTTCAGCTCATTTAAAAGAACTGAGGCAAACAGGCTTAACTGACTTGCCCAAAGCCACACAGTCAGCAAATGTCTGAGGCCAGATTTGAACTCAGAAAGATGAGTCCAGTTCTCTATCTGTCTATGGTATCACCTAGCTGCCCCATATGATACTTATATTACTATTAACACCATGTGAAATATCAGAACATTAATGATTCTGAAAAACAATTCAGCCACAGAGAGGAATCACAAATATTAGGTCACATAGTTCACAGAGACATTACTCTTGAACAAGAAAGTCATTTAGATAAAATAACCTAAAGAAATCTATGAAAATGGATGCATACTTTGTTATATAAATGGCTATCATTATCTTTATTCATATCAATAACATATATTAATATAAAAATTACAGTTTAAAATGGGGTTTCCTTATAAAACCTTTGTGAAGTATTCTTATTGAACAAATTAGGTTTACAGAGATAAAGTGAGGTACCCAAGTGGTGAAAGCTGGACATGATTAAGCAATAACCAAAATCTTCTGCCTTCACACTCAATGCTCTACTATACCAAATATTTAGCTTTCATTAATTTTTTAGTGTGGAACAAGAATGTAAAGAAGAGATTTAGCCTCTACATGTAAGAAGTAAAGTTCCTAATTAAAATCACATGAATATAAATAAATGTATGTTTATCTATATAAATAGATCTATATAGATCTATTTATAAGACACTAATAGTCTTTGATGCATTTATTAGTTTCCACAATGAAATACTTTAGTGTACATCAAACACACTTTAGTTTCTGTTACCCAAGTTCAAAACTTTCATTCCTGTGGAATCAGCTTCCAACATGAAGCTATACATAAGTATGACATGTTATTTTAAATTTGTTAAGAAAATTTGCCAATGGTCAGAATAGCCAGCAGATGAGGACACAGATTGTGTTGTACTGAATCACACTTCTTCAACAAATGAGTCATAGAAACCTGTGAAGGCACTACCCTGAGCAAGGGAAAATCAGTTTTGCTGCTGAATTAAATCTTCAATAATGTTCATTTTTAAAAAATCCTTCCTAATGGAAAAGGTATTCCAATTCTTTTTATTTTTTTAAATTATTGATATATTTTGTTTCTACATCACCTACATTTTATAATGTATCCTACTCTTCCCCTTTCTAAGAAGCTAACTCTATAATAAAGAATAAAAATAGGGGGGAAAAGTTCAGAGAAAATAAATAACTTCTGGGAGAGAGATATACTCAGTGTTTAATACCCATAGTCTTCCCCAACTACAAAGATGTAGAAGTAACAGCATCTCCTAGCTCATCCTTGAGGTCACTCTTCGTTATAATTTTGTATTATTTGGTTTCAATTGTTTTTGTTGCAGTTCTCCTCATTTTGTTATTTTTAAACATATGTTCCAAATATCACCAACAATTTTCATGTTCTTAAACATTACTTTACAAAAAAATTCCTATATTACTTTAAAAGAAATTTTCAATCATCAAATTCTTTATATGTGGTTCTCATCTCCTATCCTCCCAACTCAACTGCAGATACAAAATTTGTCTCCAATTAAAGTGTCACTAAGACACAAGAAATATAAACCAGATATTCTAATATACTCAACAAATATTGCTAAAAACAGAACAAGAGAACCATGTAGTAATTAAAATAATTAAAGCAAAATCAAGAATATTAAGAATACAATACATCCAGCAGAGTACACCTTAAAATTTAAAGTGAAATTTGAATAATCTAGCTACAACTTTCATCTGAAATTATATTCTTAATGCAATTTGAGCACTGATATTCAAGATAATTGAGAAATCTTCAATATCAGTCAGCATAAAAAATATTTCCCATATGGAAAATTACTAGTGATTTGGAGTTAGTATTCATATAACTGAGAAGATTTTTTAGGTTATCATAAAAATTCAAAATTATTTTAAATAACTTAAAATGTGAAACAAGCACATTTTTCAAATTATAATTTCTGGTTTCAATTGTCAGAGCAAGATGCAATCTAACTTTGTTAGGTGACCAGTAGTGACCAATTGTGTCAGAATAAAAGTATGTTCAGAGTAAAGCTCTCATTTTTTTCTCCAAGAATGACTTCTGCAGACATAAAATCCGAGTAAATCTAAGTCAAATCTTAAAATATAAAAAGCTCATTTAACTTATAATTTGATAGAACTTTTTTTTAAAGTGACAATGATCACTGCATTTTCCCCTAATATTTCTAAATCACTTCTTTAAAGCTAGATAAAAACAGAAACAAAAGTAAAAAAACAAATGCTAGAATCTATAATCTCAATTGAAAGTACTCCATCACAAACTCAATTAGGAATCACAAAAATTCAAATCAGCTGAACACACCTAATTTACATTTTATAATCATGAAGTCATAGGATATAAGCTCTCTTTCTGTATATAAGCTTTATCACGCACTAGTATAGTTTTTTTCTTAGAACTGCAGCAACTCAGCAACTCAATAAAAACATAAACATTTCCACTTGGAGATCTTGGATAGAGATTAATAGTTTAAAACAAACAAAGTCTATCCTCAACAGAAAGTATTTTACATATTCTAGACTATGTATTTGAAGCAATCAATTACTAAAAGAGTTTTTGGCTGAAAAAAATATATATTTATTAAATTTCTTTAAGCTGCATTTAATACAATTTATTTTGACATTTAAAATCTCTTTGTGATAAAATGTGCTTTTGTTTAAAAAAAAATTGTATTACACTAATGGAAAACAGAAAAATATCCAAAGAAACTAAAGCTTCTCAAATTTTATATTTCAAAATCCTTCCTGATAAAAAAAAAATTTAAGTAAAAGTTTTAAATGAATTTACTTAGAGAATAGGTGTACACACACACACACACACACACACACACACACACACACATCTCTATATGTACCATAAAGCCAAAAAAGCTATATGCAAAGGAATGATTTTTCAGCAATAGGTCACTTTGAGATAATTTTTTTTCCCTGAAAGACAGGAATTTATTTAGTCCATTTCCCTAACCCCCCCCCCCATTTTGATTTGTTCAGTAGTAAATAGTTTAAAATATTTCCATAAAGCTACTTTTAAAAGAGCTACAAAGTATATGATTTCCATGATCATTTTTGACTTTTCACATGATGCTGTGCTATCTAAACCAGTTTAGCAGCTTGAGCTCACAAAGACCAATGAAAGCAATGTTATTGCTCTCATGTGGTCTATAATCCCAAAAATATTCTCAGAGTCCTTTTACATTTTTGCAATTTAAAGTGTTTTTTTTTTATTTCATTAAGAATTTCATCTTACTTTTTAAACTTTGTCTATACTTCCATTTTTTTTCTTTCAAATTAGTTTCAAATTGGTGATAAGAATGCTTCCCCCCCCCCCATCATGGCCCCTTTGTACCATGTCTCTATTAAGTTTGAGAGGTTACCTTAAAAAAGCAAAGCCTTAGATAAAATTTCCTAATATTCACATTATGAATTCATAATCATTATAATAAATTGTATTATACATATAATACATCTCCTATGCAATAGTTTTTTTTCACTATTTTTCTTTTGGTTTTCATAAACCACATAGCAAAATTAATTGCTATAATATCCATTTAATGAGCTTCAATGCAGCAAATTTTTATTGTGCCTCAACAATCTACAAAGGTCTCTAAGGATATTGAGAAGATTCAAAGATAAGCAAGGAAGTACCTCAAAACTTGTAAGACTCATGTTTGGCTTTCCTAAATAAATGACAAGCCTATTGATTTATTTAGAATTTAAGTTGTATAAATAAATATATTCTAATTTAATCACAATGAAAAGCTGAAGTATAAAACTTTGCAACATTTGTAAAAAATTATTAGAAATCACTTACTTAGAATTCCAGTAACTAAATAATTAGAATAATTTGATGTGGAATGGTTCAAAGTTTTACTTTCCATCATCAAGGAAAGGTTTTGTGAAACCATGTTAACAGTAAAAACAAATTTGAAGGAGAAACAGCTAACCTATTTGAGTCATAAATAGTTTACAAGTTCTTTGTCTTTAAAGAAACAGTTGTTACTAATAGGTCCATTACATGTAAAGATTTTTCTATTCTTTGAAACAGATCTGATAGGATTTTGTTTTTAAATATTTAATTACTATGATTACATATATTTAAATATAATAAAATATTATTTAAATTTTTCTCATTTAGAAATACATTTTTCCACAAATTAATCTGAATTATTTGATATTTACTTTGTATTACATATTGTGTGAAGCAACTGAAGATACAAAGAATGAAAACAACACATTCCTTGAAACTCAAAAAGTTTATAATAAGGAGGAAAGGAATAAACATAAACAAGTTAAAAAAAACTTATTATAAGGGCAAAAGAAGAGAGAATGGAAATACCTATAAGAAAATTTGAGATATTAGATCATTTTGAAATGGAACAAAGCAAGATTTTGAAAAGTTGAATGGAAGTACCTAAGGGGGAAAAGAAATATTTCAAAAACCAAAGAGAATATATGTGTATGTTCTAAATATGAGATCTCAGAGGTGAATAAATGCAAGTGGAAGAGTAAGAGCTAATATTAGGGAACATCTTGTGGTGAAAAGGAATAGTATAATAGAAAATAAAAAAAGATGAATATAAGTTAAATTAAGGAATGCCTTAAATGCCACATGGTTTTACCTTACCCCTTAAAATAGGTTTAGGTGCTGACAGAAACATTTTGTAGGTCAATAGGATGATGAACTGAGAAGTCAGTATATTATAGACGTTTTAATATTTGAGGTATTAAAGAGATACAATTGGAGAAATAAGAATCATCATCTATACTTTTTCAGAGTAACATCGTACAGTAGAAAGAGCATTAGATTGGAAGTTCAGAAATAGATTCTTAAATTGGTTCTACCACTAATTGCCTGAATAACCATAAGAATGACATTTTATGACCCTAAGTTTTTCTACTTTGTAAAATGATTAGTAGGTGATTTTTAAGTTCCCTTCTAGCTTTATAACTCTGTGGAAATTATAGAGTTGTGAATGAGGAGGAAACACATTTTTAGGGGGAGGGGCAACAAATATTTTGGTCAACATAAAACTCTCTGCTGTTTGGCAGTACATTAAGTATTTGTTGTCTCAATATATTGGACTTTAGTAGACATTTTGACATAATTACAAAGCCAAATTCCAAGCTGCTTTTCAAAGAAGATGCTGGGGAATGAGAAATAGGTTCCAGACGATTCTGTAGTTAAAGTAAAGGATATATTTTATTAATGTATTTATAGGGGACAATAATGACTATGTCTGTTTTTATAAAACAATATAAAAAATATTTAGCCAATGAAATTTGTCTACCTTATCCTGAAGTTAAATATGCGAATTTAATTAAGAACTTATCAAGGTGCAAAGCAAAATGTTAGGATTCCAAATTTATGCATTATATAAAAATGTATCTATTTGTTATACACAATCTATCATTTACACACACACACACACACACACACACACACACACACACACACACGGAGTGGCAAAAATCCTAATATACACCATGCCTATAAGAAAACCACCACAAATTGCATTTAGAAGTTCCTTTTTTAAAATGGGCAAAAGTTGCTCTACAAATTAAATTGTTGTTGTGCAATATAAAATGCACATCGCAAAACTAACTTAGGGTTTCATTTTCTGAGGTTTTTGCAATGTTAGCTGGCAATGGAGGCACAGTAATTACTAAAATTATTTGGCATATTTTCCCCTTAAAAACTCTGAGGTATGGAGCAAGGGTGGAAACAGCAGAAAAGGAAAAAAAAAAAAAGTGTGCTGAAGTCTATTCAATTTCAGCCTGCAGAGTGGTTTCAAGGATTTATGATAGGATGCTGCCTCAAAAGAGTGAAATTTAGAGAAAAAAAAATTGTAAAATAATTATTTCAAAATATTAAGCAATTTTAAAATCATAAAAATTATATTTTGATGGTATTTCCCCCAGTAACAGTGTAGAAACAATTGGGCTTACTTAGCAAGAATAATTACGCTACAAGATAATGTGCTTTCTCCATTAACTTTTCAACTTTGAATCCTCCTACTTTCCCCTCCTTCTTACTCTTCTAACTCCCCCAAGTGAACTACTTCCTGATTTGGACTTCCTCCTTCTCTCCTCTACTTCCTAGAGGTGCTCCATCCCCATCAGATGGAAGGCAGGGACACTATCCACTCTGCTGAATTCATCTAACCTATTTTTTGTATTATTTTTACTTCATAGATTTTAAAGCTGATTTCAGGAGAGTTTTATGAAGCTTGCCCTGAGTATTTAAACTGTTAATTACAAATTGGACTGCTTATTTGAGTGCAGGGGTCCCGTTTCAATTTTAGTTTTCTGTTGTTTTTTTTTTAAAAGGGCCTACAGATAATATAATAAAACATAGTCAATTTTATATCTGCATTTATTTTTAAAATTAGCAGTATTCTCAAAATGTTTACAAGATGTTTTATTTTAACATTGTCTAAAGTTGAAGCAGTTTGTAATTCAATATTTAACATACTTATCTTTGATCTAGTTAAAAATTCACACATTTCCCACAATAAACTTCAGGCACAAATATAAAAATGCTTTATTTTTTTAAATTTGATATTAGAATACTGTGGGGGGAGACAGGAAGAAAGAAAAAAAGAGACAGAAAGAAATAAAGATGTGGTATAATTGTGTGCAAATATACACACACACATATATATATATACACACACACACACATATATACAAACATATATATATATATATATCACACACACACACACACACAGACTGTGTGCCAGTCTAAAGCACAAGCAAATTCGGTGCATTACACATTCACAAAATCTCCTTACATTTATATCAGGCTTATAAAATTTACCTTTAACTATTCTTATCATTATCATATTCATTATGAAATCACATTTCAAGTAGATATATTTTTTTTACTAATAACAATGAAATGAAAGAAACAAAAAAAGAGAGAGAGAGAGTTAAGAGAGTGTCCATATAGTCCAATCTATATAATACACAAAAAAGAATCCTGTCTACCAAATACAGAAAAAAAAAAAAATTTGCTCATTTAGTCTTTGCTAGACAATTTTTCTTGGTGATTTAAACTTTTAAATTGATAATTTTTTTTAATGGAAACTCATATGGTAAATCTGTGGGTGATGCTATACTATAAAATGCACTCTTGAATTTTTAGGAATATCTTTTGTTGAATACTTCATTTAGCTCTAATTCAAAAGATACATATTAAAGCACTGTTATTAAGAGTATGTTTGTACATACCTCAAGGTATACAAAGACAAAAAAAAACAGTCTCTGATGGCAAGAAGCTCACATTCTTATGAAATAACAAATATTGTATAAAATAAAATCAATTTCTCATTTATTTCAAAATTGGAATTCAGATAATCTTTTAGTATATTAAACTAGATTATGATAAATTTGATAGATCAAAATAAATATTCTAATCAAAAATAAACATAGGTCTTGAGTTATTTTATATCCATCACTCAGGCTGTGTACATAGAATCATAAAACTTGAAAGCAAGAAGAAACCTTGGAGATTACTGGATGCATCTTCTGAGTTTTATACATGGGGGCTATGAAATGACTTGCCCAAGATTACAAAAAGACCATCAAGTTAGTGTTAACTAGAACCCAAATTTCTTAAAAACAATTTGCTGGCATTACTAAGTTTTGTGAAATGCATTTTCTTCCCTTCTTATATTCAATATCTTCATTGAAGTCTTTTTGTAATTAATTTGCTTCACAGAACCACAATAAAATACAAGAAAACTGAGGGTAAAAAATTTAAATTTGCAAAATCAAATACTTCAATGCAGTTTAAAGGGTAGGAAATTAAAACAAGATTGTAATTTCAATTTCTTTTCAAAAGCCGAACTGTACTTACAATGGTAGAATTTCCCAAAGGTTAGGCATATACTATAGGAATCTAATCATCTCAATATGCAGTCACAGGATCCATTTGGTGATCATTAGCACAATTCTTGTTCATTTTCAAACTGGCATTTAAGTGTTAAATAGCTCTAGGCTGTCATTATAGGTGTAAAGCTGATTATACAGATTTAAGTGCCACCATCTGAACATAAGTGTATGCAGATGTGCCCGTATATGCACACTTAGGCAGACAAGTCCCAGTATTTTGGGTCATGCAACTCAGGCATACTATTATGAATATTTAGTTCTAAAAGTTGTTGGAAATAGATTTTACATACTTGAGGCTACAATGTCTTAAAGTTCCATCATTTTTACTTTCCAGCCCTTCGAATGAGAACATTTGCATTTTGAAATACAAAATCATTGTCCCCCAAAGGACTTTTCTCAGATTTCCTCAAATGCTAATTATGTAACCAGCATAATTAAATTCATATGATCAACTTCAGCAATTGGTACTTCAGTTTCTTTGGAGCTGCCAAAGGGCTCGGAAGTCTCCATTCATACTCCAAAGTAATCATGTGGTGTGCCAAACTGATAACCATTAAGCACAGCTGCAGAGCAAATGTGTGGTTCTGGACCTGTAAATATAGTGTTCACACATCAGGCAGAACCCAGAGAAATTTCAGACTCACAAGGACTGATCTTAGAATGCTATTCTTTTGATGGAGACATAGGGAAATTAAATCATGTATTATTACTCATGCAGCCTGAATAGATTTCAAATGCAATGAGTTTCCTCTTCACAAAAGCCTACACGCTGAAAATCTGATTAGCATGTTCTACCATCAACTTCAATGATTTTATTTTTAAGATTTTCTGCTAACATAAAAAGGCACAATTACCCTGAATTAAAAAAAATAAAAACAACTACATAGAGAACATTAATGTGAGATACTCTATATTCTATTTATGAATTATCAACATTTTTAAACATTGCAACTGATAGTAAAAAAAAGTACATGCTAAAAGTAAGTTTGTTATTTTTTAGGTACACTTACAGGAGAAAATTCTTTTTGATTACTAAAATGACCACTATAAGTATTGTGTTTTTTTTTTTTCCTAGATTGGTCAGAATTTCAGATTTTTAGGTCATGATTGCATTCCCATAAGAGGCTTTTGGAGCTCTATGGCAACCACTCTCACTACAAAACGGCAACAGCTCTGAAAACTAATACTCCTTTTTCAACACCCCGCATAACCTGGTTAAACAGAACACACTTTTAATATGAAAAGTTAGCTGCATCTTTGCCAAATGAATTCGCTGGATCTTAAAAATACATGCATAAATGCCTAAAATTGGCCACTTGATTCCAAATATATAAAGATGACAAATATGTCACAAAGTTTTTGAGGATGTTGCAGTATATATGAATTAAGTTCTTTGTGGTCAGGTTATGGCCAAAACTAATCAAAGTAGGACTTTACAGAGCAAGGGAAACTTTAGGAGCAGTAAGAAAAACAAAACAAAACAAAACATTTCAATGCTCTTACAAACTGAAGCATAAGCACTAATTTTTTTTGTTGTTGTTGTTTTTTTTTCCCTTATACTGTGGTTTCTTTAAAAACAAAAAACAAAAGGCAGGGGTATGTATGGGGAAAATAAAGTTGATTTAAAAAGCCAAATTCCTTAATTGTTGCATTTCAAATACTGAGCTCCATTTCCTTCAATATATGAAATTAAGTATACATATACATACACATATGAATGCCTAGAACTCTTCATCTCAGCAGCTACACCTTGAAATTGTGACCAATCCAGATATGCAACAAAGGAATAAAAAAAATGAACACTATGTATTTAGTCACTGCATCAGAAAGAATTTGGATCTACAAATTGTCTGACACATCCTGGCTCTGTGACATTAGACTAATCACTTAACCTCTTATTTCCCCAGGCAACCCTCTAAAAAACTACAAGTTGCATAGCAGTTAACTGTCTGCTCTGGTAGAGAGAATTTCCTTACTGAGTTTTCTACATCAATGAAATCACAGGTCCCAGCCAAAACGTCTTTCCCTCGGAATAATTTTCCTATGGTTTTGGGAAAGAAAAAACACACTTTCCTAAACACTGAACATATAAACCAAGGTATAAAAAAGCATGGCATATAAGTTGACAAATACAAGAGAATGAAATGTTCACTTATGTCTGACTTTTTGTGATCCCATTTGGGGTTTTCTTGGAAGAGATAATAAGGTTTGTCATTTCCTTCTCCAGGTCATTTTACAGTTGAGAAAACTGAAGCAAATGCCCAGGGTCATACAGCTAGTAAGTGTCTGAGGCCAGATTTGAATTCACAGAGATAAGTCTTCCTGTCTCAAGTCCCACAATGCTATTCACTTTGCCATATAGTTATTCCCTACAAAATTACCTTGTATTTATTTTGCATATCCTTATTTATACTGTTGTATCTCCCAATAGAAGATAAGCTCCTAGAGGGCAGTGTCTTTCACCCTAATGTCCGCTATTTGTGACACTGTGGACCATAGCATTCTAATGTTGTTTGTGAGATTTTCTTGGCAAAAATATTGAAATGATTTGCCATTTCCTTCTTCCCTGGATACAGTAAACAGAGGTTAAGGGACTTGCCTAGAATCATATAATTAGAGTCTGAGGTCAAATTTGAACTCAAGTTCAGTGTTTGATGCATTGAGTCACCCAGTTGCCTCCAGTACATAACAAGTATCTAACAAATACTTCCTGGTTAATTGACTAGATTATTGTTAATAGGATAATGAGAAGACAAATCAAATTGGGAGTTCTTCTGCCCTTTGGCTGTAGTTTGAATGCTGAAACTTAAATTTTCATTTATACAATTGGGGTTATCAATAACCAAGGCATCTAATGCCCTGACAAATATACGAAGGGTATAATGGAATTATTATATAGATATAGAATATTTCTTCTAGATATTGATTAATTAAGTCACTATAGCTTACTATGTTAAATAATATGCGATTTAGGATTACCTATACTTTGAAATATGATAGACATGTAAGCACATTTATTCCTTCAGAACACTGTACCATAAAAAATGTTAACAATGATGTATGACATTTTATTTTGTTTTATATGTTTGAAAACTTTTAAACATTAATGTATGTTTCTGAGATATCAAATTATTGCTAATGAGTAAAAATGTAAGGGTATGTGTGTGTGTGTGTGTGTGTGTGTGTGTGTGCTGGGAAGAATTTTCTGCTCTTTAGCACAAATTCTCTTTTTTCTACTCATACCACTGTGTTCAGCCACTTCACTCATGTTTGATTCTTTATGACTCCACTTGGGTTTTTCTTGGCAAAGATATCAAAGTGATTTGCCATTTCCTTCTCCAATTTGTTTTATAGATGAGAAAACTGAGGCAAACAGTTCTTGTCCAGGGTCACACAGCTAGGAAGTGTCTGAGACCAGATTTGAATTTTGGGAGGTAATTCTTCCTGACTTAAAGCCCAGAACTCTATCCATTATGCCACCTAGCTGTCCTACACATAGTATAACCTCCCTCAGTGGTCATTATTAACTCCTTTATTAAAAGTTCCTAATTTTTCTACCTGTATCTAGCCTCTCTCTGCTCTAATCGAGCCTCTACATAGATACTAAACTAATATTCCTAAAACACAAATGTAACCTTGTTATTTCACTGGCTAAAGAAGTTTCAGCATAAAAGACAAATTCTTCTCATTAAATTCCTTTAGAGGGAGATTACACATTACTCATTCTCACATATTCTATAATCTATCTACATTAACTGGCATTTCATCTATCTCCCATATTCTTGATACTGTTAACCATGAAGGAATTTTCTTACTTCTTGCTTATTTATGCATGCTAGAATCTCTACTTCCTTTCAAGACTTAGCTCAAATGTCACTTTTTTTCAAGAAGCTTCTCCAGGTTCCTCCAACTATTGGTTCCTCCCATGTATTTTATATGTTTTGTGTACATGCTATATTTACTTATCTATAACATACTTATTTTACACATTATTTGGTAAAACTACATATATTTGAAATAGGCGGTTTTTTAAAGTATTAAATATATATTGTTATGCCCTGAATTGTCATGCCCTATTGCTATGCCCTCAATAAAATAATTATAGCTGCCCCCTCTTCCTTTCTCCCTTGTTTTTAGGACTCTGAGAATCGAGTCAGGAAAAACCTTGAAGCTCTGACCACTTTACATACTATTGTATCATAAAAACTCCTGATGCCTTATCTCAGTCCTTGCTGGGATAATTTCCCCTACTTTTGAATATTGCCCCTTCACTCTGTCTCCTGCCCTCGACCTTCTTTATATTGACCCTTATCCTGTCAGGATTAATTTATAATCCTTTCCTGGAATTATGGCTTGTATACCCACCCAGTGTCCTCCATTCCTTAGTCTGCCTTTGTTTCCCCTATAAAATTGTATATTCAGGTTCTGTGCCCTGTTTGCAAACAAATCCTAGTTAGCTATAAAAGTTCCCTACCTCAGTTCTTCCAGGCTGAATGATTTTCCATTCAGTCAGCAAGCCTAAAACTCTCTACATTAAAAAGATTAAAAACCAATCTCTGTCTTGCCTCAGTTTCTCTGGCATTACAATATTACTTTACTATTTGTATGTATTCTGAGAAATTTAAATAACAGAATAAAACTATAATCAAGTATCTGAAAATTGAGATAATTATTATTAGTTCTTATTAGTTCCTAAAGTAAATCTCACTCATTATGAAAGTGGATCTAAAGAGTTACAGAGGTGAAATACTAATTCGGCAAACTGATAATTTATTTTAAATGAAGTTTGTATTACTATTCTAAAACTAACAATATAGATTATTAACAGAATTTTGGTGTTTTGTTTCTTGAAGCCAAAAAAAAAAAAAAAGAACCAAAAAAACCCTCTGTATTTGTGGTATAAATATAAAGAAGAACTCTATACTTGTAGCTACTCTCCAAATAAACCACTTAAAATGTTTAGGAAAGACTTGGGGAAATGGAACATTAGGTAGTTTTTTTTTTTTTTAATTCTGCTTAGATTTTTAAGCATCTTTCTGGGAATTGTTAAAATTTCTATCCTAGTAGGTACTTAATAAATATTTGTAAAATTGACTGAAATTAAATTTACAATCTAGCAATTTATGAACAATAAGTCCCAGAATTCTTAGAAAAATTTATTACTGCTAGAGATGTCAATATAAATTTCATTAACAGGTCATGTAACTGCTTGCCTTAGAGGGAAAATAATAATATATACATTGATAAAATTAAAAAGCTATAAAAACATGAAAATTATTAATTTTAAATTTCAAAATTCAAAGGGAGCTAAATTTCCTATAACCTTTATTTAGTTTTGAAAAGTTTTTAAAAGTTAAGAAAAAGAGAGAGAGAGATTCTGGAATAGAAGATATTTCTAAATTAAGTATGATCTTACAACTGGGCATGTATTTATGTGGTTTTTTGCAATCCTTTCTTGGCTAGTAATCAAATATCTTTTCTTTTCTAGTAATCTTACATTGTGCTACTATACTCTCTGACTTAATGACTACATCAACTTCCCATTTACTTTCAGCAGTAGTTTCTTACCTTTCCTTTCTTCTCATAGGGTAGTTGTATTATCTACCTCATGAAGAAAAAAACGCATGTTTTAGTCACTTAGCAACAATAAACAAGTAGTATGTATTCATCTACAATACTAAGTGTTCCTCCTGGGCTAAGGAAAAATTATCTACTACTAGAAAAATATACTTGATAGATCATCAAAATGCTATTTTGGGTGATATTACAGAAAATACTTCTGTAATTTCTCTTACTGTATTTTCTCTTACTGGCATGTTTTTCCTATGGCTAAAGTACTTCTTAGAAGCAAAGTAACTGAATTTCAAAACAAGTATTGAGCTATTAGAAAAATACTAAACCATTCCAACCTTCAGTTTTTATTAGATAGTTTTGATAGGAAAATATAAATTTTACAAAAAGAATTCTCCCTCTTAAGTAAAGAGAAGATAAGGAAGCAGATCAATATTAAGCATTTTCAGTGAGCAAACTGACATGTTTATGCAAAGAACCTGCCTCAGTAAACTGCTGTGCTGAAATTCACTTGAGACTACACTGATCTATCTATCATATCATAGATTTAGAGCTGGAAGGAACTTGAGAAGTAAGGAAATCCAATATTTCACAGATTGATAAAATTAATTTCTCAGTTGATAAAACTGTGGCTAAGAGAAATTAAGCAATCTGTTCAGATTAAACACAGTTTGTAGTAGAATGAAGATTTGAACCCAGATCCACTGACTTCAAATATATTGCTCTTTCAATAGAAAAAATAGGGGCAGCTAGGTGGCACAGTGGATAGAGCACTAGCCCTGAAGTCAGGACGACCTGTGTTCAAATGTGTTCTCAGACACTAAACACTTCCTAGCTGTGTGATGCTAGGACACACACAGACAAGTCACTTCACCCCAATTGCCTCCACAAAAAAAAAAAAAAAAAAAAAAAAAAAAATTAAAAAAATATCTGATTATTTTTAAAAAAATTATATTTCTGGAAAATTATACAATTTTCAAAGTGCTTTGATGACAGGTTTCTAGATCAATGGCTCTACATTCATACATACATCACAGTGTCTGGCACACAGTAAGCACTTAATAAATGCTTTATGATGGAGTGACTAGAGGTTTCCCTTTATTAGGTCATTTCCTAAGTATCTTAAAGCTAGGATTTTTTCTGGTATGGATTCAAAGAGATGGCCACAGAGGTCCATCCAACTCTAAAATTCTGTGATTCTATAAATGGAAAGAGTGACCCATCTTTTGGTAAAGAATAAAAACTAAAATCAAAAAAGGGGATCAATTTGTTACCTGATAGTGCCAACTTCAGCAAAATCTAAAGTTCCCAACAGAAAAAAAATAATGATTAAGAAATTCATTGAGAAACTACGTTGACTTCTTCTAACCAATTGTACTAAAAAAATCAGAAAAAAAAGCATATGGATAACTGACTCCTTACTTGCCCTCAGTGCCCCTAAAACAAAGCAACTGTTCAGAGATAGGTCTTATACAGTTTACTAAGTTCTATGATAGGAGAATCAATAGCATAAATCTCCCCTAAGAAAGTCCCAAGGTGGGGATCTCACAAGCTTCAGAGAACAGTAGCTGGAAATAATGATTACAGTGCCAAAAGGAAAAGACCAGGTTATTCCAGACCCAAGGGCTCTAAGTGTCCTAACTTCCTATCTTGAGAAGCTAGAATGGTGATCTAACTCTTGCAGTCTCAGAGATCTTAGAAGTGGAGGTTTAAGCAAGAACCAAAAGTGCATCTCAGAAAGAACCAGGCTCTGGCACAAAGACGCAATTCAAAAACTAAAAATAGGAGAGTTAAAATCAAAGAATAAACCAATCAATCAAAAAAATAAAATACTGTCAATCAAACTCCAAGGCAAGTATCAAAAGAAAAAAGTCTTTTCTATACGAACTACATGAATACTGTTAGGTATTTGAAAATGAAATAAAATAAAATAAAATTTGAAAATGAAATAAAAATAAATTAATAAACCAAAAACTTTTAAAGAAAGAATTGGAGAATAAGTAGCTTAGAAGACAAAGTAGTGAATCTAACACAAGAAATTCAATCTCTGAAAACTAGAAAAGTGCAGAACTCAAACTACAGAAATCATTGATTCCAGGATTCAGCAAGAAAGTTAGGACTGAATAATGAGATTAAAAAAATAATAATAAATAATGCTAGGTAACTCTTATCTAAGCTACCAGGGAGGTAGCTTGGAACTCTTGATCTTGAGATTTTGATCTATAGTGGTCTATGCTGATCTGATAATCAATAATAAATCTGATATTAACATAAATCTGGGAGGAGTAGAGGGAGGGAGGGAAATTGCAAAAATGGAGAGGGTGTAGATGGCCCAAGAAGAGGCAAATTTATCCAGATCAGACCTGGAGCAGGTCAGAGTTCCCATGTGGATTATAACAGAATCAGGCCAGTGAGTAGTCAATGTACTTGTATCATGGGCTAGATAGTGAGATCTAGACTTAAACAAAAATTTGGACACTATATATATGTATATGTCATATATATTCATATATCATCTATATGAATTAGACGATCTCTATGATATTTTCCATCTCTAAATGTTAAAAGACTTTTATACCCAACTATAACAGTGGGAAGATACAATACAATCTGAGAAAGAGGAGCTGTTTTTTCATGATGAAGATTATGCACAAAAGCAAGAAAGCACACTTTTGCATTGTTTTTCAGGAAAAATTTTCTATTCAATCATTTAAAAACATAATGGGTATTAGTTGCAGGGGTAGCTAAACAAGAGGCAGATTAGATTTGACATAATTATAGCCATGCTGAGAGGCCTAACGGCAACAGTACTTTAAGATGAGATGGAATTCAATGAATATAACATATCTTTCAGAAAGTTTATATTTTTATTACTAGGCCATGTTTCTTTATGCTGCCAGTTTTTCTTTTTCCTTCACAGCAAACCTAATTAGATGATAAATCCCCTAACAGGTGCCAGGAAGCTTGGTATGTAAAGTACCCAGATATCTTTTAACAATGAGATATCTTATCCTGTTTTAATCAGGCTTGTACCAGACATTGACCAAATTTAGGACACATCTAGAAATTTGTTTATTGGTCCATCCCATCTCTTCCCTATTTGCATTACTTATAAGATGTTAAGAAGAAATTTGAAGATTTATGGGTATCTGCTTCTGTTCTGGTATTTTCAGAACATTGGCCAGAACCAAAGCAGGAGAGAAAACTTTTTTTGTTGTTGTTGTTGAATCTAGAAGGATAGAAGTATCACAACACTACTGTTATTACTAAATCCACTGTCACAGGACAATGATTGAGGTATAGATCACATTAGACCACATTAGATCAGATTAGATCATATTGTCACTGTAACTGGTTGTTAATTCTCCTATGCAGACTGATAGATAGCTCATCTAGTGACAAGAGATTTAAAAATATAAAAAATTCTATATAACTGTGAATACTGGTGTGAAATTCCCCCAACACCCTTTAATCGGTAAGACAGGTTCTCTAGGCAGCAATTATTCTTGCAAAACAAGTCTTTTTTTTTTTTAATTTTAAGTATGCAAGTATTTTACTAAAGTACTTAAATAACAAAGTACTAAAAATATCAATCATATTTTTTACAAAGAAAAGAGAATGAAGCTGTAAATTACATTTGTAAATCAAGCTAAATTGAGAGATAATAGTCTGAGCATGATCAATTTATTAGTTAAATGCAGTAAAACAATAAAAATCTCAATGCCCTAAAATCTAAATAGAATAAGGGTAGACAGAGTCTTTTTTTTTTTTTTTTTTTTTTATTATACCTTTTTATTTACAAAATATATGCAGGGGTAATTTTTCAGCATTAACTCTTGTAAAAACTTCTGTTCTAACTTTTTCCCTCCTTTTCCCCCAGCCCGTCCCCCAGATAGCATATAGACCAATAAATGTTAAATGTGTTAAAGTATATGTAAAATACAATATATGTCTACATATCCATAGTTATTTTGCTGCACAAGAAGAATCAGACTTTGAAATAATGTACACTTAACCTGAGAAGGAAATAAAAAATGCAAGCAGACAAAAACAGAGGGATTGGAAATGCTATGCAGTGGTTCACACTCATTTCTCAGTGAAAGAAAATTTCACTGGGTGTGGCTGGTTCTATTCATTATTGAACAAATGGAACTGATTTAGTTCATCTCATTGTTGAAGAGAGCCACGTCCATCAGAATTAATCATCATATAGTATTGTTGTTGAAGTATATAATGATCTCCTGGTCCTGCTCACTTCATTCAGCATTAGTTCATATAAGTCTCTCCAGGCCTTTCTGAAATCCTCCTGATGGTCATTTCTTACAGAACAATAATATTCCATAACATTCAAATACCACAATTTATTCAGCCATTCTCCAATTGATGGGCATCTACTCAGTTTCCAGTTTCTGGCCACTACAAAGAGGGCTGCCACAAACATTCTTGCACATACAGATCCCTTTCCCTTTTTTAAGATCTCTTTGAGATATAAGCCCAGATATAAGCCCATGCTGGATCAAAGGGTATGCACAGTTTGATAACTTTTTGAGCATAGATACAAATCGCTCTCCAGAATAGTTGGATGTATTCACAGTTCCACCAACAATGTATCAGTGTCCCAATTTTCCCTAAACCCCTCCAACATTCAGCATTATCTTTTCCTGTCATCCTAGCCAATCTGAGAGGTGTGTAGTGGTATCTCAGTTATGACAGAGTCTTTGTACATTATTTGTATCTCCCCTTACACAGGTAACAATCTCAATTGTTAGAAATTTTAATGAGATGGGCTGAGTCACTTCATCTCTTCCTCTTTACTTCCTCCTTAGAAGATGGGAATAATCCCCAGATGATAGGAGTAAATTTGAGTTAAATGGGTAGTGGTTAAGGTGGAAAAGGTAGACAAAACCAGGGTGGTTCCAGTCCAGTTCTCTAGACTCACTGAACATTAGTCTGTTTTATATACTCTTTCATCTAGCTAAATTAGCCCATTTACTTTTCAGGTACGACATGCCATTTTTTGCATCCCTACTCTTTGCATCCCTAGGCTCTTTGATGAGGGGTGATCATTCCTTAACCCCCATAAATGGAATGTTCTTCCTCTGCTCTAACTTCCTTCAAGGCTCATTACAAGTGTTATTTTCTTATACAGGTCTATTACTATTCCCTATTCCCTCAGCTCTAATATCCCCCAACTTCCAACCCTATCACTATTTGTCTATGTGCCAGTCAGTCTGTCTGTCTGTCTGTCTGTCTATTTATCTATCATTTATTTCTGTATTTACATGGTGTTTTTTCTCTAATAGAATACAAATTATCTTGAGGGCAGAAACCATTTTTTTTTCTCTACATCTCAATTATCTAGCACAGTATATATCAGATATTTAAATTAATGCTAAATGAATAGTAAAAAGGTAAAACATCAACAGTTTGCTATAACAACAATTATTACAAAGTAAGTACAGTAAAGATGCAAAGCAAAGTGATGTCTAAAGTAGGAAAGGAGGTGTGTATTGGCCAGGAGGATTGGGAAAGAAGGTTTCCTGGAGAAAATGGCATTTAGGTTAGAATTTAAATGCTGTGACAGAATTCAACAAGAAAGGAAAAGAAGGGATTACAGCAACATCCAAGCTACAGAATAGCTTGGATAAAAGTACAGCATGTATTTAATATGCAAAGAATACACTAATTTGGGTAGAGAGCTCAATTGGTGGGAAACCTTCTAGGCAAAGGAACCGTATAATAAAGAACAACTAAAGATTTTTTTTTTAGCAAAGCTGTGGCACCTCCAGATCTAAGTAAGAAAAAGATAATAGAATCCATAGTTTGAAGGACAAATTGCACCAATGATGGGATTCAAAATGGAAATACCTATAAATAAGATAGTCTAAATGGATAGTAATGAGGACTCAAATTTGAAGAGTGACAAAGAGAATAGAGAAAAAGGGATATATTTGGGAAAAGCAACAAGAGGTACTTTTTCCAGACCTGATTACTGTGGATATGAGAAGGAAAGAGAAGACTTATAGATGACCTTAAAATTACTAATATGGGAGGATGAAAACACAGGCAGAAAAAGTGATGTCAGAAACAGGATCAAATTCAGAATGAGGTAAGAGGAGAATATGTTTGAAGTGCTGACTCTAGGATATTCAGGTAAAAAGATTCTTTGTGACGTTTGAGATGTGTCTAGAGATGAGGTCAGGAATGTTAGTTTGGGAATCATTCTGCACAATAGTGGTAAAAAAAAAAAAAAAAAAGATGGAATGAAAAAGATCATCAAGAAAGAAAATTTCAAAAAAAGAGGGGCAAGGATAAATCCTTGGGGAACACCCAGAGTAGGGAATGAGAATGAGAATGAAGAACTCATATAACTCTGGCTTTTTCATAACAAATCAAACTTAAGATTAAAATTTATACACCGTACACCAAGATAAGGTCAAAATGGGTTCATGACCTAGGCATAAAGAATGAGATTATAAATAAATGAGAGGAACACAGGATAGTTTACCTGTCAGACCTATGGAAGAGGAAGGAATTTATGACCAAAGAAGAACTAGAGTTCATTACTGATCACAAAATAGAAAATTTTGATTATATCAAATTGAAAAGTTTTTGTGCAAACAAAACTAATGCAGACAAGATTAGAAGGAAAGCAATAAATAGTCAAAGGTTCCAATAAAGACCTCATTTCCAAAATATATAGAGAATTGACTCTAATTTATAAGAAGTCAAGCCATGCTCCAATTGATAAATGGTCAAAGGATATGAACAGACAATTCTCAGACAAAGAAATTGAAACTATTTCTAGCCATATGAAAAGATGCTCCAAGTCATTATTAATCAGAGAAATACAAATTAAGACAACCCTGAGATACCACTACACACCTGTTAGACTGGCTAGAACAACAGGGAAAGATAATGCTGGAGGGGATGTGGGAAAATTGGGACATTAATACATTGTTGGTGGAATAGTGAATACATCCAGCCATTCTGGAGAGCAATTTGGAACTATGCTCAAAAAGTTATCAAACTGTGCATATCCTTTGATCCAGCAGTGTTACTACTACTGAGCTTATACCCCAAGGAGATACTAAGAAGGGAAAGGGACCTATATGTGCCAAAATGTTTGTGGCAGCCCTGTTTGTAGTGGCTAGAAACTGAAAACTGAATGGATGCCCATCAACTGAAGAATGGCTGAATAAATTGTGGTGGTATGAATATTATGGAATATTATTGTTCAGTAAGAAATGACCAACAGGATGAATACAGAGAGTCTTGGAGAGACTTACATGAACTGATGCTGAGTGAAATGAGCAGGACCAGGAGATCATTATATACTTCAACAACAATACTATATGATGATCAATTCTGATGGATCTGGCCAGCAATGAGATGAACCAAATCAGTTCCAATGGAGCAGTAATGAACTGAACCAGCTACACCCAGCAAAAGAACTCTGGGAGATGACTAAGAACCATTACATTGAATTCCCAATCCCTATATTTTTGCCTGCCTGCATTTTTTTTAATTTCCTTCACAGACTTATTGTATAATATTTCAGAGTCTGATTCTTTTTGTACAGAAAAATAATGGTTTGGACATGTACACTTATTTTGTATTTAATTTATATTTTAATATGTTTAACATGTATTGGTCATCCTGCCATCTAGGGGAGGAGGAAGAGGGGGTGAAATTGGAACAAAAGGTTTGGCAATTGTCAATGCTATAAAATTACCCATGCATATAACCTGTAAATAAAAAGCTATTTAAAAAAAAAAGATTAAAAGTCATAAATTCGATTTTTTTTTGGCTGAGGCAATTAAAGCTAAGTGACTTAGCCAGGTCTAGGAAGTATTAAGTGACTGAGGTCAAATTTGAACTCAGGTCCTCCTGACTTCAGGGCTGGTGCTCTATCTACTGTGCCACTTAGATGCCCTATAAATTCAGGTTTTTTTTAAAGTTTACTTGATAGTTTTTTTTATTATACTGCTTAAATTTTCTCTAGTATCCCCACTCACAGAGAACTATTCCTTACATCAATTTTAAAAATATAAAGAAAAAGAGAAAGAGGCAAAGAAAAAAATAAGATGCAGTTAAAAAAATTAAAAATGTATGAAATAATCTACAGCTATAGACTCACACCTCTGCAAAGGTGGGGGGGGGAGACATAATTTTTAAAACAATCTTCAGACCTATTACAGAACACTTGTATTTCAGCTGCTTGTTCCTATATTTTATCCCTATATTTTGTAATTTTCCTTGGCTTTGGTTACCTTTTCTAGTCAAATGATCTCCGAGTTCATGAAACTGACTCTCTCCCCCTTCTACCCATCTGACCCAACATATTTTTTATAAAATACTAAGCAGAATAAAAATATGGCAAAGCATTTGCCTGAAAACCTTCAAAATAACAGTAATAGAAAGGTCTGGTTGTACTGCATAATATCTTTGCAAGCCAGCAAAATAGGACTGACAAAAAAATGAGATCAGATGCTGAACTAAACAGAATAGAAAGAAGTTTGTGACAGTGAACTCTTCAGAATTACTCATGTTTTCATTAAACCTTAGAAAAAATTAACAATTTAGAAATAATTTTGAGCAATTCAGTTTTGCTGGAAATTTCTTAGATTACAAATATTAATTTTATATAGTTATTTAAATATTAGATTGAAAAGGTCAGCCTTGGCTCATATTTTTTAAATATATAAAGCAACTTATATTTTCATATGAAATTTTGGAATATTATAATAGAAAGGAATATTACAGATGTACTAGTTCTCCTTTCTCAATTCGACAGAAAAGTTAAGATGGAATGATTAAATGACTGAAATAAGATCAACTAGATAGTTAAACCATATAGCTTAGCCAAGAACTCAAAAAGAACTCAAAAACAGAATTTTTGCTTTTAAACATTTTACTCTTTGCTCTATCACCTCTTCCAAAGTCTCACCAACTGCTTTGCTATCCATATCAATCCTATTTATCATTCTCTACAAAACTTTCAAGCCTACTCTCTATTGGTGACTACCTCTCACCAATAACTATTTTAAAGAAAAAACTAAGCACCATTAACTCCTTCATCTGCACTCTTGCTAACTGCCACATCACTACATTTCAGACTCTCTTCAGTTCTGGTACTCTGAGCCATAATCAGATCAATCTGGTTAAATACTTTCAATCATCTAGAGAAAGTAGAAATTACCCCCAAAAGTCTCAGAACACAAGTATCTAAGAGAATGATCAAGAAGAGGAAATTGTATGTATATGAAAATTGTAAATAATATGATAATCACAAGGTAATATTTTCAGAGCATTCGTTTCTGAGCACAATCTATGCCTGAACAGTTTTATAATAGTAAATGAAATCAGTTTTGCTGAGCAATGTTTGGCTGATCTGCCAAATGCTTGTTGAATCAAGTCTCCTTTGGCTTAATAAAGATTAAGACAATCTGATTATTCTTATAAGTATTAATATTTGCATCAACCAAGATCTCTGATAACTAAAAATTCAATTACCTTAAAGATTTCAAAAGTATCACATACTTAACAATTGTAAATTTTTCTGATTTATACTAGCATATTTTCTTCCCCGTGAAGAAACAGGGGCTAATACTTATCTGGTAACAGTTTTATTATCAATCTCATCCTGTCTTTTTATGTGACTTCACTTCTTATTGAGTATTGATATATATAAAGTGAAAATAGGGAGATAAACAAACCAAGAAGATTTAGCTGACAGAAAATATGCCTTTTCTATTCAAGATATCCAAACTGAGATAATCTTGGGACCTTTTTGAAATGAAGTGAAAGAAACTGATTCTAAACATTAAATATATTAATAGCATCACAGTTAGGAAAATACAGGATTTCACTGTAACAAAATTCAGTTCTCTGCAATATGTTCCTTACTTAAATTTATTCATAATATGAAACAGGTATTTAAATCTTTAAAACTGTAAAATACTGATTTAAACTAATTGATTATATTAATTATTAATTACTTACTTTTATAGAGCTAATGTTCTAGTACAGAGAGTTGACAACCAAATATTTAAAATTCAAAACAATCTATAAGTGCCCAAGAAGAACTGTATGAGACCTAAGAGGGAAAAGGTAAAGCTTTTAGGTAAAGGAATCTATAAGCAGCCTAGCATAAAGTTAAATCCTATCCCAGGAGAGCTTAGTGATAAAGAGAAGAAAAACCTCCGGCATCTAGGAGCTGTGAGTCACTCTTTGTCATGTATGAAGGTTTTATCCTATTTTATTTGTGAAAAAGTGTGTCATTCCAGTTTGAGGTAATGTTTGTACCAAATACTCTATCAGTAAATCCATTTCTAATGAATAATTCAATTTGGGCAACAAATTGTTATGGACTAAGTGAGAAGAGAAGCATATTAATGGGTGCTTGTGAGCTAGAGAAACCAGCTCCTCAGGATTACACCCCTAGAATCATGAGGACAGAAGTAACCACATCCTCTGAGAATCTAAGGATTAATAGAGTGAACTGAGAGAATGTGGTACATACATAAAATGTTTTGTAAATTTTAAGGATTACATAATTACATAATCTCTTGGCAGACAGGGACCATATCTTATACTTACTACATACACTATCAAACAAAATACTAAAAAAATTCCTTAGAAAAGATTTGTACAATACCTAAAGCTCAAAAAAGTCAAATTAAGACAATTAGCAAACAAGCCTCTCCAAAAGGGACTTTTAAACAAGCCTCTCCAAAAGAGACTTGGGTAGAAAGGAGACTATACTCACATTATTTTCATATTAAAAATATATCAAATTCAATAGATGACAAATCCTATGTATGCTTTTTCCTATATTCTATAATTACAAAAATACATTTTTATTTTTTTAAAAAAGTTCTACATGCCAGAAAAGAAATAAAACTCAAAGCTTAGTAGGAAAAAAATAAAAACAAAAACCAGAAAAGCCTATCATTTACTGTGAGCATTTAATGTAGCAACTCCTTCAAGAATGTGTTTTATTATTTAATGTTGGGACCAGATCAAATATATACTTTTTCGTCTGTTCAAAATATGCATATTTATATGCTTTGCCTTCCCTATACTTGCCAACTGCCTTGAATTTGAAGGGAGTGTCCCAGAATTATCTGAAAAATTCCCAACTGTTGCACAAATATTTTTCTCCTGAGACATCAAGGAGGGAGACAAAGTACTTCTATTTCTTTCATAAGGAACTGCAATATTTCTATCTAAAGAGATTCATAAAATTATAAAGATCATGCTCACCTTGTTATATAACTGAGGCCTGTGTTAAAGCTTTAACATTATAGTTAGTGGAAATGGAAGATTCTGGGAAGATGGCAGAGTAGGTTGCTAAATTTCAAGCTGTCTAGATTCCCTTCAGTAGAACAAATTTGAACCTCAAGGATAACACTGACTGGTGAAAACTCAAGATGACTTGTAGCAGAACAAGGTTCCCCTAAGTACAATTCAAGAAGATCAGAAGATCTTTTTCTGGCTAAGATTAACTAGTATGAAGTGCAAATTCCTCTGGGATAATGCCTTACAAACACCTTGTGGAGAGCCCTGGGGCCAGCTTCATGTAACTGGAGCCTCAGCAGCAATCACAGAGACTTTCTCCTCCTGGACAGCCTGAGGAGTCAGGGGTCAGAGCTTGGGAAGACTGTGTACTTCAAGTGATTGAGAAATCAACAGCCCTGGCTGAGAAGGCACTAGCACCTGTGAGTGCAGAGGCAGTGGGGCAGAAATGCTGCTGGCTATGGGGCACTTGCAGGGGTTGGGACCTATTGATTTGGGGTTCCAGGTCAGAGGGGAGAGCTGAAGTGAAGCTAGAGGCAACATACCCCAACCACAATTAGAGGTGCTTACACTAATACCCTTCACTTAAAAAAAAAAAAAAAAAAAAAAAAAATGAGCTAACAAAGAAGAACTCAACCATAAAAACTTAATACAGGAATAGGAAATACCAGGGTTCAGTTTCAGAGGAGGACACTGAAGTAAAAATAGCTTCTTCTACCCCACAGAGTAATGTGAAATGGCTCCTTGCCCATATAGAATCTATAGAAGAACTCAAAAAATAATTTAAAAATCAAATGAGTGACAGTGAAGAAAAAATAAAAATAAAAAGTAAACCCTCCAAGAAAAACAAAATTATGAAAAAAAAAGTTAATCAACTAGAAAAGGAGATACAATCACAAAGATGAAAATAACTTTGAAACTTGAAAATTTCTAATTTGAACTTAAACTTCTAATTTGAAAATTAGAAGTAGGCAACGGGAAGCCAGTGAAGCTATGAGAGAACAAGAAATAACAAAACAGATTATAAAGAATGAAAAAGTAGAATAGAATGTGAAAGATCTTTTAAGAAATACAACAGATCTGGGAAAGAGATCAAGTCAAGAAAAAATAAGAATAGTTGGACTACCTAAAAGTTGTGACTAAAAAAAGAACCTTGACACAATAATGCAATAAATATATTTTTTTAAATTGTCCTGGAGTATTAGAACATGAGGAGAAAGAAATAGAAAAAAAATCCATCAATCACTACCCTCAAAGAGATTCTTTATGGAAATCACATAGGACTATTATTGCCAAATTTTGAAATCTTCAGATCAAAGAGAAAATTTTGCAAGAAACATGAAAAAAACAATTTAAATATACTGTCTCTATAATTAGAATTGTATAGGATTTAGCAGCAGCTACAATAAAAGACCACAAATCCTAGAAACATATCTACTGATAATCAAAAGAACTAGGCCTGTGGCCAAAAATATCATATCCTGCAAAATTATTCATAATATTGAATGAGAAAAAGTGGACATTCAACCAACTTGAAGCTTTCCAGTCCTTTTTATCAACCAAACCTGAACTCCATAAAAAAATTAATATATATGAAAGATCAATTTCAAGGAACTTAACATGGACAATTTTTTTTATGGGAAATGTATACCATATGTTTAAGATTGACATCAACAATAGGGTAGCTCAAAATCAAGATTGGGACACAATTAAGGTAAAAATAGTAATTATGTTGTACAAATGAGGTACAGAGGAAGAATAGACACAAAGGCTTAGAGGGAGGAGGAGGTATTCATAGTTCTGAAATTAGGAATGAGTTAAATAGGCAACATTACAGATGTACCATGAAGGGTAAAACACCCTTCAAAATCTATAAAGAAATAAGAAGGAAGGGATGGGTAGATGGGGAAGTAAAGGGTATGGGGAAAAAGACAAGGGAGGGATCCATGTATTAGAAGAGGTGAAGTGACAGAAAGACAAGTTAAGGAGTGTGTGTGTGTGTGTGTGTTTGGGGAGGAGAAGAGTGTGTGAGTGCATTTGTGTGTGTATAGGTATATATCTATATATGTATACATAAATATATTCTTAACTATAGCCTGCTGGGGGCCATAAGGGGATGAAAGGGGAAAAAAAGGTAAAAAGTAAAAAGCTGCACAGAAGAGAACAAAAGAATAATTTACAAAGAAGAAAAAATCAACACTCATAAATATATTTTTCTACTTATTTATATGATATGTACATATATATGTGTACATATATCATATATGTATGTGTACATATATTTATATTATATATACATATATTTTATGTATATACTTTCTTGAACTGGTAATTCAATGTTATAATTTTTGAATCCTCCCTGATGTTCTACTGGGCACATGATAATGCTCTCTTTTGTTTTGTTTTATTTTGTTTTGTATTTCTTTAAAAAAAAATGAGTGAATGTCCACTGTATCTCACCTTACCTCCAATTCTTCACTTTCTCCCACCCTTGTCTGGCTGACATTTTGGTGCAGTTTTGTTTTATAGCTTAAAACTACTTAAATTGAAAAAAAAAAAAACAAAACAAAAGCTACAACCTTAAGACTGCATTAAAACTTTTGGTACACCCTACATGTATAATTTATATGTTTTCTTCAATGGATATCAGCAATTTTGTTAATATGGGCTAACCCTTTCATCAGTATATACCACAACCTCTTCACATATTTTTATCCATTGTAATGAGTATCCATATTTTTTGATAAATTATACACAAAGGATATATATCTAGGGCATTGGAAACCTTGATCTTCACTGTGGTAGTGATATTAATGTGCACTCAAATTTGTAATCTACTTTAATTCTCACTACATGACCTTCTTTTCTGATCTTAACAATTCCCAGATAATAATTTACACACACACACATGTTTGGGGAGAAAGTGGTAATTTGGATCTATGATGTTTGTGCAGAACTTCTGAGATAGACACTCTCTTCATTCCTTCGAATGAAGACTGATTTGTAACTTCTAATAACAGTTTCTAAGGAACTGAGAGGTTAAAAGGTCACACAACTAGTAATGTGCCACAGAAAGGACTCAAATCCAGCTTTTCCTAACTTTCAGATTGTCTTTCTATACACTATGCTGTAGAGATATAAAACATTCTATCTAATTTGTACTTATTTATTTATTTACAAAAAATGTTTAAATATTTATATAGCCCAGGATTTTGAACCTAAGAACCATGAGGCCAGCTTCCAATTTAGCCCCAGAGATATTACCAAGGGGAGAAATCATTGTGGAGGAGTCCATTGTTATCACCAGCAAGAATACCTGAACAAACGTCATCAATTGCCACATGGGCACAGGAACCCTGACTCTAGTATCACCTCCCAAATCACTATTTTCTATTTTAGCCCAATCCTCACATCAATTATCCAAGGGAAGCAACTGCCATGGAAAAATGAGTCAGCTACCAATCAACTGTCACTCATAGGGCAAGAACACTAACATAGCTAAAGAAGTCAAGGTACCTAGAAAACGGAAGAGGAGATAACATATAGTAGATGAATCAAACCACCACTACCACTTTAACTGCAATCTCCTTTTAGACACTAGTGGGAACAGAACAGGACCCTGAACACAATATCCTTAGAAATAGCAATGCTTCTAACCTAGGTCCATCAGACATTATCAGAGGAAGCAACTCCTGTGGTGATGCAGCTTAGCAGTTGCTCCTACAGGTGCCATGGCCATATGTACTGAAGAGGCAAAATAGAAATTTCTTTCAGCTGTCCTTGACACAGTCATTGATTCAATATATGCCTTGTTTCTGTACCCTCAGGACCATGGATTTTTCCAACTGGATTGCAGTTGAAAACTTCCTTATATGTTGTCTTTCTCATCACAATGCAAGTTCTCCTAGAGGATTCTGGGAAGATGGTGGTATAGAACAGAAAATTACAACCTTTTCAGATTTCCCCCACAAACAAAACAAAATTTTACTTCTGGATTAGCAAAGACCAGTAAAAACAAATCAGATTTAGGGCAGAACAGGTATTTTCCTGGAACAACCTAGGAAGACCCAAAGAAAGACCTCAGAACTAGGTTTAACAGGTGTGAATTGTAACCACTTCCAAGCTACCTCTGTAAAAACAGCAAGCTGGAAGCTAGGGTCAGAGGGAGTCTCTGCCCAAATCGTACAAACTATCACCTCCCAGAGATCCTGATCCTAGGGAGATGGAATCTGAGTCCAGGAAGAGTGGGGGAATTTAATTACTGAATTTAAATGTCAGCTATGTTAATATTGTTTTAGATGCATGTGTATATATATATAAATGCATATGTATATGTATGTTTTATGCATATGTGTGTGAATAAAGATATGTGTGTATATAAGTATGTGTGTATGTGTGTGTAGAGGAAATGATGATTTTGGTGGGTGGAGGCAGAGAGACAGAAAGAGAGGCAGGGAGAGATTGGCCTGGGTTCCATGCTTGTAGCTGCTGGTCATGTGGCTGTTAGTCTAACTAGCTTCTTGACTCAGCTGCACACATTGCTATCGCCGATTCCCTTCCACCTCCGATCTTTCTTCACTGAGAATAAAGATTGATGATATTCCCCTAACCTGAATTCCTGACTCCAGCTGATTTTAAAATACGCGGTCTTCACATGTGTGTGTGTGTGAGTGTGCTTAATTGTAGCCTACTTGGGGAATGTGGGAGATGAAAGGGGGAAAACAAAGAATAAAATAAAAAGGGTACAGCAGAGAATATAAGAAAAACACATAAGGAAGCAAAGAAAAGATGGATAGTCATAAATATAATCTCTTCTATTATTATAAATGCGTTCTTGAAATGGAAGTTTATTGTTACATATTCTGAATCCTCCCTAACGTTCTGCTGGATTCATGACAAAGATTTGTTTTGCTTTTTATTTTCTCTTTCTAATTTTTTTTTCTTATTTTGTATATAGTTTTAAATAAATAAGAATACAAGCTCTTTAAGAAAAGGGATTGTCATTTTTCTGTGAAGGGCTGAAACTCTGAGTAGGTGCACTTGGACAATCAAGCACTTAAGGATAATTACCTATTGGACAATATTCTATTAGCATATACTTGGAAAATGGCCCACCCCACTACTCTGTGCTGGCTCAATCTGTTGGTGGCTACAGAGAATTGTAGGAGGGATTAGAAGGTGGAGTAAGACAAGCCAGAGTTACTTTTGGGCGGGAGACAAAGAGGAGAGGCATGGGGATTCCTGAGTCCATTTCCTTCATTTCTACCCCTAAAGACCAAGAATAAAGACCAAGGACTTTTGCTTATCCTGACTCTGGCTGATTCTAAAGTATCCAGGGTGCTAACTCGGTCTTCACATTTTTCTATTTGTATCCCTATTAGTTAGTACAGTATTTTTTGGGTAATAAATACTTAACAAATGCATTATCTGTTCATTTACTCATATATGGACAAGAATTTGATATGAACAGTCATTCTTGGAAAAGATATTTTTAAACAAAATGATACAATCAAACTTTGTCTTTTCCCACCCCCATATACAAAAACAATGTTGTAATAAAGAATACTGTTATTGAACAGACATTTGACATCTAGCTTTTTCTAGAAATAGATGTTACTTATTTCCAGTATTTAAACCAATTGTTTAAACTTTTCCAAAGTGTATAAAATTACAAAAAGTAAGGGGGTAACAAATAAAATTTAATTTTAAGAGATCACTGGAAAGGACTTATGGTAACATGAAAAAAGAGCTAGAAAACACTTAGAAAAATGGCTATATGTAATACTAGCATTCATGAAGAACCTGGAAAAGAAACTATGAGTGCAGCTAAAATCTAGAAACCTACACTCAAACAAGTTGGGTAAGGAGTAGAGCAAAGAGCTGCTTGTGTCCTCATGGGATGGAAATTTCCTCTTTGGAGCAAATCAGAAAACCCACTCATTGAGCAGCATAGGTTGTATGGCTCCATGTAAAAAAATTATATTTGCATAAATGTCTAAATACTATCTATGTAAATTGCTCTACATCAAATGCTACAATACTGGTATAATGCCTATATAAACATATAAATATACAAGTGTACATCAACTTTGGGGTCAAAGTAAAAACAGAATTATTTCAATTTGGTTAAAAGTTTCACAAATTCTGAAAATCACCTGTACTCATTAGGATCACAGATTTTAAAACCAAAATGGCCATTTTTGTTGTTACAATCCCATTTGGAATTTTCTTGGCAAAGAAACTTGACTTGTCATTTTTTTCTCCAGCTCATTTTACATATAAGAAAATTGAAGCAAATAGGGTTAAATGACTTGCCCAGGATTTTTCCTAAAAGGGTACTAGAGATAATCTAATGTAATCTACTTATTTTGAGATGAGGAAATTGAGGTCCAGTGACACATAGCAACTTAATCCCCAGCTTCTTAAATCGTGGTTCACCAACCCATATGGGGTCTTATAACTGAATATGGGGGCATGAAAGTATGATTAATCAGCAAATTTTTGATTTTAATATCTATGTTATATACCCAGGGTAACATAAAAAATTTCTCAGGTACAAAAGGATTGTGATTGTAAAAAGGTTAAGAAGCTCTATCTTAGCCCAGTATTATATATATAACCTATTTGTTCCTGGAAATTTTCTCAGAATTCCTTGAGAACTAGAGTTTTATTATTCCCAACTAATACAGATATGACTTTCAGCATGGAAATATTTGTTTTACAAAGATAATTTTGAATTAGACTCCAAAAATAATGTGTCCTATAATTAGGCTAATAGTTCAAATCTTGGTCTCTGAAACTTCCACTGTTTATAGAATTGAAAAGGTTTCTTCATTAGCAACATAATTCTTTACTGAGTTTGCCTATAAGGTCCAAGTTAATTGGTCCAAAACCTATTGAGAAAAATGTACAATAATATACATGTGCATACTACATATTACATAATGTATACATATATTACATATAATGTATATGTAACATAATATACATATAATACTTAACAGAAATCATTCCATGTTATATAATCTACATGGCTCAGTCAAGCAATATTATTTACTCAAGATAAAATTAGCCTAATTTATAAATAAATTATTTATTCCATGGCTTACCCTGAAATCTATGAACAAGCTATTATATATCACTAAATATAACTCCAAAGAACAAAGCTAGAAGGAATTATGGGGAAAAGGGCTCAGGTTTGTCACGTAGCAAGAAGGCACAATTACACATGGAAAAGACATCTGGCACATGGGGCAAACACTTGGAGTCAATTTTTGGGATGACATGTACAAGAAGTAGATAGGGTAGACAGGTATGGATGGGCTATAGTATGCAACATTACAGAGAATTCCCAAATTGATAACATTACAAAACCATTTGACTATTTGAGCATTTGTGGTTTGTGCTTACTGAATTAGTAGAGAGAATTTTGGACTTGTAATAAAGACATGTTCAAGTCTTATATCTAACAGATGTGTGACCATGGTTAAGTTACTTCATTTCTCAGAGCCCAAAAAGAGCCTCATTAGCAAAATGAGGATGCCACTGATCTTATAAGGCTGTTTTAAAGCTCATGAAAGGTTCTATATATAAAACCCTTTGTAAATTTTAAAATTTTGTACATATGTCAGCTATTAGTATTTCCTTAGATTGATATTAACTTGTAGTTTTTTAAATAAAATTTGATTCACTTCATATAGAAAGAAAGAAAGGAAAAAAGAAAAAAAGAAAGAAAAAGAAAGAAAGAAAGAAAGAAAGAAAGAAAGAAAGAAAGAAAGAAAGAAAGAAAGAAAGAAAGAAAGAAAGAAAGAAAGAAAAGGAAAGAAAGAAAAATAACAAGATAGATTAGATAACTTATAGATAAACACACAGATATGTGTTAGGCACTTTCAATGTACAAGATGCTTAGAGAAAGGGCATGGCATAGATTCTCAAAGACAGGAATTCACTCACAAATCATTTAACCTTTCAATGTTCTAGACAATTCTCTAAGACTCTTAAGTTGAAGAAAAAATACTGACTTGAATTGGTAAAGGGAATTTCCTCACCTAGGAATTTCTTTTCTCAATGACTTTATATATCTAGTGATAAGACCTCCTGATGTTTAATAACAAGGCATTATATTAGACCATAAGGAATGAAGAATTTTCAGCTAAAGGGCATTTTTTCTCTGGGAAGTGGTATATCACTTGTATGCAAGTAAATCAACACAAATTATATAAAAATAATTTTAAGAGGAAAACAGCAGTCTCAAGTAAAGATAAAAGTGTCATGTAGTTTCTAACATGGACTTAGAAGGAAGCTAGGAATTCTATGCCACAGAAGGAAGGGAGGAAAAAGTAAATTGCATACATGGTAAACAACCTATGTAAAGGTTTAGAATAGATATTGTGAATGAAGAATAGTCAATAAGTCAGTTTGAGTAGAATGGAAGTTATGTAAAGGGCAGTAATATAAAATTAGATTGGAAATGTGGGTAAGAGAACAAAACAAACCTTTTAATGTTCTATATATAAACAATGCATTCTTGTATCAAACAGATGTATTATTGAGGCTTTTCAAGGGAAGATGGCTTTATGCTATTTGATACATCATATAATACTAATGGGGAGTTTAAAAAAAAACTAGCTTAGGGGATCAGAAGTCAATTTAGAGAAGAAATCATTTTGCTTCCAAACATCAACCACAGTTAAGTGTTTCTTCCCCAAAATATAACCATTGTCAACTCCAAGAAAGCAGAAATAGCCTAGTGTCAGGAGTATCATTGTGTCCCTGGTTGGAAAAAAAGTATATGGAAATATGCTTTACATAATTTCATATGTGTAATGAGCATCATATTGCTTGCCTTATCAGTGGGAGCTCAAAGGGAAAGGAAGAAGAGAATTTAGTACTTGAAATTTAAAAATGAATGTAAAAACCTGGAGAAAATGGACATATCAACACAGGTTTTCTCATATGCTAGTCATATCTTTTAGTAGGACAAGGAAGCCAAACCCAAAGGTGGGAAGTATAGGACATAGGTGGCCTTTAACTCCTACAAAATAAAAGCAGCAGTTTATGTTTTGAGAGAAGACTGACTTGCATTCTAAAAAAGTAATTGAAGGCAAAGACCTTCAGGGCTTACAAGTCTGAAGATATTTATGTCTGAAAGCAATATGTAATAAGTAGTAGCATTGAAAAGAAAAAATATATATATTTACTGTCCTTCTTCTTCTTCCCCAATATCCATTCCATGCACATTTATCTTCCAGCAAGACTGCAGTAAAATTTCTTAAGTTTGGAGAAATAAGATTTTATAACTATATAACTTCATGATTTCTTTCTAAAATGAAATGAAGACATTTTCTGTTTTCAATACAGGAATATAATATTCAATGTTTACGACTCTCTAAGGTCATTTCAAGAATGCAAATGGAGGAACTTGGGTCAAATGTTTTATGAGATAATACTGAAAGGATTGCTTGTAAATTACATAGTCCAACTTAAGATGTTTTAATATTGAGCTATTTATGCTTTTCAATAAAATAAAGAATGAATGAATGAATGAATAAACATTTCTTAAGTGTTTACTACCTGCAAGCACTATGTGTTACAAATAGAAAAAAAGCTAGATAGGCCCTGCTCACGAGGAACTGATATTCTAGTGGGGGGAACAATATACATGTGGAATTTCAACTTCAAATCAGCCATAAAGACCTCAAAGCTACTTATCATATATAATCTTTAATGTGACTTCTAATGATAAAACCAAATGTGTTTCTGATGTTGAATCATTTCATAATATCAAGGACTCGAGTGTTGGTGAGAACTTTTTTCCCTTCAAATCTTTAGATGAGGTGCTTGTTGAGGTGAAGACTACAAAGTAAAGTTCCAGGTCCTGTTTCTTTGAAAGTTGTATCCCTGAATGATGGCCGCAGGGGTTAAGGGACAACATAACCGGAGGTCTGGGAAATACTGCTCACATCAGAATGTAGGTAATTACATTCTCTTTTAAGTTGTCCTTGGATTCTGTTGTACAAAATCTTTCATTTCTCTTGGATTTCAGAGACTGGTATTTTTACCTGCCACATTTATACATTTGGAATTCATGATCAATCTCAGAACTGAAAAACAGTGTTTTGGGGTACAATCTATTTGCATCTGAGCTCGGTTTCAAGGCTTTGGAGCATATCATACTTTCATTAGGAACTAAAGAAATATATGTTTCAAAAATTTTAATGAAAATGTAAGGCAGTCTATGATTTCACTAGTGAAATTACTTCTGGATTTTTTTCAAGTTCATTCTGCATCTATGTGAAAAAATAGGCCAAAAAAAAATTTGGACATAATTCCATTTGAATGGCTCATCTATTATTTCATTGCATTTCTCCCTTCAAAAGGACTGGATGCAAATTGTAAGCTATGTTGAAAGGAGGGGGAGAGTCTATCCTATTTGGGGGAATCTGTATATTAAAAATGAGATTGGGCTCTGTTACATAAAACTTTAATAAAGAGAGCTGAGAGATCTGAGAAAATTTCTTTCTTTAAACCCCAAATCTACATGCTAGTAAAACAGACCTATAGTAGTATAGACTGAAAATGCTTGCATGAACTTAATTATTTAGCTGAACTTTCAGCAATTAACTTTTGTCTATTCAACAGTCACTATTGACAACATTTTATCAAGCGACAGCATGAAGGCATAGATGAACTGCTTATCAAATTTGCAAATGACACTTAAATTGGTTTAGCGTATGTGTGTGTGTGGATGTGTGTGTGTGGATGTGTATACTCCAAAAAGAGAGCAAAGATGTATTATTTCTTTCATCCTTTAAAAAGGAAAATTAGTTATCACCTTGAAACTCGATTTTCATTGTTTTTGTCCCAATTCTTAAACAGTGCAATTATATACCTTATAGTTTGTGTTTACTATTAGAACATTGTAGGAAAGTATAATCAATATCAAATTATTTGCCTTCTCAAGAGGACAGGAATGGGAAGGAGAGATTTGAAATTCAAAATATTAAAAATTATTAACTTTTACATGTAATTGGGAAATATTTAACAAAATAAATAAAAAATATATTTAAAAACTTTTTAAAATCTGTAAATATTTGGATGACTTAAATACCAAACATTTAATAATCAAAATAAAATAAAATAGAAGTGAAATTTTTACTTTAGACTATGCTGCACAAGGCTACATTAGGAGTCTGAGGATGTATAATATCCAAAATTTTGGATATTAATAATAACAGTAAATGAAACCATGAAATGATTCTTCCTGTAAATGCAATATTTACCATATAACCATTATATCAAAGATGCTATCAGGCTTACTAAATTAAAAGAAATTTAGTGTTATTTGTGTATAGCAAATCATAAAAACCAGCTGACTTAAGATCAATTATGTCTATTACCAAAAAATAACAATAATAACATGTAGCAATGGCAGCTTTGTGGCACATAGAATAGAGTGCTGGGACTGAATGAGGAAAACTCATCTTCCTGAGTTCAAATCTGGCCTCAGACACTAGCTTGTGACCCTAGGAAAGTCACTATAATCTTGTTTGCTTTAGCTCCTCAATGGTAAAATAAGCCAGAGAAGGAAATGGCAAACTACTCTAATATCTTTGCCAAGAAAACTCCCCAAAAGGGTCAGAGTAGGAAAGACAGGGCATGACTGAAATGAGTGTACAAGAATGAAAAGTATAAAACTAATACATATACAAACCATAAAGCTCCAAGTTCTCTTAACATCAAAATTATAATTTTCACTCTACCAAAAAAAAATGCTCATGAGGCATCATGATGTAAAAATATCAAATATTAAACACACCTGCCACATTCATATTATACTTTCATGTGAACAAAATTACATGTCTTCCTCATCCTATATCCTAACTACAGTCACTGAATGAATTATACAGTATTATCCACTTAGTATAATTAATCTCTACCTCTGCCAATGTTCCAAATTACCCCCCTATTCTTACATATAGAGAATTTCTGAAATCAAACTGATAAATCTCAACTTTGGATCACAGTTCTAATTTTCTCCATCTGCTAGATCTTACCTCAGCAATACATTATTCCTTTTCCCAAAATTTTTTAAACTAAATGCAGATAATAGACATAAGAAGTTTACCTACACAGTAAAAAGTCTGAATACTATCATTCATACACAAAATGTCAAACAGGGTTACTAACTGATTCCCTCCCCATTAAAATTACTATAGTAAGTAATTGATCTCAATAAGAAACATTTAGAAAATCTGGAGAAAATGACTTCTTGCTCTATCTGTTAATGGTATATAAAGGATTTAGGATATAAAAATTGTACTTTCCATAAAAGGAAGGTTGGGGGCTGGGGAGAGAAGTAATATAATGAATCTTTCAGATAACAAGAGCTGTCTTTGAAAGAAGCATCATTTATTCATCTTTAAAACAAAGCTAATGTCCAATTTCAATCAGGCTTTACAAAGTGGCCTGAAAACCCAACAAATGAAGTTCTATAAAGTAAAAAGAAAAGGAAATTTTCAAGGTAGGATAATGCTTATGTCCTAGATTAGTCCTTGGAACAAATATTCTGAAGAATTTTTATATTCAAAAGGTATATGGGAAAACAGACAAGGTCTAGGAGAAAAGAACAGTAAAAAGTAATGTTAGAAAAGAAATGTGGGGGAGACTTCAGTTGAGAGGAAAAGGGGAAAATGGCAGAGAAAATCCATGTGATTGAGTCTCAAAGGCATTTGCAGATGGCGTCTGACTGCATCCAATTTTTCTTGAGTTGCTAGATTGAAGCCATGCCCAATTTTCTCACTCTGATATTTCAGAAGATCCAGTAACTTCTATCATTAGAGTTTAAGTATAAAATAAAGACAGCCAGTTTCTTTGTACTAAGAAATGTACTAAGAAAGCTGAACATAATCTAATAATCCAGAGCTACAATACTGATCCAAAATAAAGCTGACAAAAGTAAAGGATAATTATTCTTAACATACTAGGAAAACTTGATATTGCATATTTTAAGTTCAAATAAAGTCACAAGTAAAAAACTGAAATTTAACCATGGAATAAAGTAAAAAAGGAAGCTGCTGCCCATTGACTTTTTGTTAGAATGGCAAAATGTGTATTTTGGGTATTTTCTTTCATTAGTCAAAGACAAAACAAAAACATATGTTCTATAAAAGAGCACCAAAATTTATAACATTAAAACAGATTCTTGTTTTCTTGATTTGTCATAATTTTTCTAAATATCTAACAGAATTTGTTAAATTTCTTCTAATTTTCCCTATTATAAAATATTTCTATAGATTTACTTGTCATCTTTCCCCCCTCCCCCTTCTTAAGGAGTTATCTTACCCTTTGATTGCATAGAAATCCCCCCCAAAGAATTCATAAAAGGGTCATTTTTAATAATTATTACTGAATAAAAACATCCACAGTCATGCTGTCTTCATTTTTTACATTAATATAAATTCTCCAATTTTCTTTAATAGTATTTCTTATGAGGGTGATAATCACATAGAGAAAAACTTCATTCAAAAGTCTTGGAGTTTTTGGGGGATTAGTATTTAATTATAATGGAGTTCCCTATTGCAATAAGAAGGAAAAAAGAAGAAAGAGGAAAGATAAGGAGAGAGAAAGAAAGAAAATCATTTTAGTATAAGAGAATTAAGAATAATTAAGTAGGAAATGTTACTTGACATAGTGGGTACAGACGGAGTCAAAAGGCCCTCTCCTCCCAATGAAGGTCCGTCCTCATCTTTCCACATTACCTGTTCAAAAGTTGAACTGTACAAAAGTGACAATATAGGATCATAAAATAACAAGCTGGAAGGCACTTCATACTTTTTTGATCCTAACTTCTGCATTTCCCAAATAAGGAAAATGAAGTCCAGAGAGGATGGATCCAAACATAACCAAGTCCTCTGATTCCAAGTTCACTACTTTTAATTCAATAACACAGTCTATCAATCAGTCCTTTTAATATGTCCCTGAAAACAGAGACTTTCTAAAAAAAACCATAAAAGGGCACTATTAAAGGTTAAGTAAGTGTATTAGAGATCATAACTGTGGACTTTATTTAAGTATTTTCGGTACCATGAGTTCAGGTACATCAATTAGTAAATCATATAGTAATTATTAAATGTATAGGTGATTTTACTTTGTGAGGAATAGAAGGAAGGCACTGTTCTTGCCCCTAAGATGCTTGTAATTAAATTGGAGACTATATTGACTATATTACAATTGGCCATTGTCCCCCTAGGAGATTAGAGTAAGAGATCCTATTTACAATGAGAAGAGCTTTCATACTCTCTGAGAATATAAACTATACTATTGAACTCAGTCTGACTTCTCAATTTATTATTTATTAATGTGAAACAGATGTTGGACTTCCTAACTGCATTACTCACATATATTTTAATCTGTAATGTAGACACACTGCTCTCACTAAGAGTTATCCCAGATGACCCTACTGAATAGCCTTTCTGAACTCTTCTCCACTTAGAGGCAAATTCTTAGTCTCATCTACTTTCTGAATATAGTCTTGTCCTGTCAGATCCAGATCCTTTACCCTAAGAAAATATTCCTTTTCTGTGGCTGTGTTTGGGGGGGGGGGGGGGGGATATCTTCCCACTTTTGTTTAACTTTAATTTTTCAATTAGCAAGCATTTATTTTCTTTCCCTTCCATTCTCATGCTATTTTGTCAAAAAGTGAATAGACATCTTTTTCTAATCTCCTGTCTATTAAATGAATAGGAATGAAGAAAAAAGGGAGGCAGGAAAAGAGAAGAGGAAGAGGAAGGAAATAAAGAAGTAAGAAAGGAAGGAAGGAAGGAAGGAAGGAAGGAAAGAAAGGAAGGAAGGAAAGAGTAAAGAGGGAAGGAAAAAGGAAGGAAAGAAAAAGAAAAAGAGGGAGGGAACATGAGAGAAAGGGAGGGTATGAAGGAAAGAGGATAAGAAAGGAAGGGGGGAAGGAAGGCGGGAGGGAATGAGGAAAGATGGAAGGAAGGAAAGAAAAGGTATTAATGTCTTAGTCACATGCCAAGCATTATTAAGCACTGGGAATACAAAAACAAAAATACAGTACCTGCTCTAAAGGAGCCTACATTCAAATAGGGGATAGGGAATTGGTGGAATAGGGAAGGGCATCCTGTTCCAGAAAATTACAGGGATGCTGAATAGGCCCATATAGAACTCTATTGAACCCATCAAGGAACAAAAGCAGAGTTGATTTGATCAAGAATTATGGTCAAAAACTGAGGAAGGGGGAGAAAACACAGAAGAAAGGGAAGATGATTGGCAGAATTGTGGAAGTGGCTGGAGAAGATAAAATGAAGTGATTCATGGATGGGGCTTTCTGGAAATAATGGTCTAAAATAAGCAGCCTTCAAACTAGACATTTGGTGACCATCCCAAAAGTTTTTTCCAGGGCATGTTCTGGAAGAAGCTGTGAGGTGGTTGACAAGAAGGAGACACAGGAAAGAAGGCAATAAAGGTACAGATCCCTGGACTTCTGCTTTTATTCATTATCTATGGATCAGTTCTTCTAACTAATTTTCCTTAAGTTGGCCCTTGAATTATATGGTGCTTAAAGAATAATCATCTCACATTCCATACTTTATAAGTACTATATCATGTAGGTTTTGTTTTCTTCCAATTTCCCTGTCAAAAACATTGATTCCCTTTTATTCAAGTTTCCTATTTGAATGCATTAAGATTCAGAAAAATCAACAGACCTATCCTCTAAGTCTCTTCCTTGTCAAATAAGTCTAAATGTTATGAATGAATCATTCCATGAAAATCCAATTTGATGATTCACCATGAAGTTAAAGTGACTCTGGGTTCCCAAAGGTTATACTTATGGAATGAAAACTCAGATAGATTCCCACCAAGCTGAAGAGACTTTGAATATGGCAGACAATGTATCTAGAGTGCAAAGACCTAGCTAAATTCTGGGATTAGTCAAAGACTGATGAATTTCTTAGCTGCAACAAATGGTGAAGGCCCTCTAAAAATCTGTAGACAAAATAAAAGATTTTTGAGCTATGTAAGCAATTATGAAAGAAACCACTGGGGCAGCTGCTACTCTAGACTGAATCTGACCAACAAAACAATGATGAATAGAGCAGAAGTGACAAAACCTTGTAATAAGACTACAGTGTCATCACAAAACTTATAAGTATCCAAAGGAAAGAATGTTGGGCACTGCCAGAGAAGTACATTAGAACTTTTTTGCTGTTGTTCAGTCGTTTCAATCACATCTAACTCTTTGTGACCCCCTTTGGGATTTTACTGCTAAAGATATTGTAGTAGTTTATTAATTTTTTTCTCTAGCTGACTTTACAGATGAGGAAACTGAGGCAAAGAGGCTTAAGATTAAGGATCACACAGTTAATAAGTCTCTGAAGCTAGGTCTTCCTAACTCCAGGCCTCGCACTTATCCACTTCACCACCCAAATTATATCAAATAATTAAATCACCGCTCAAATTATATCTTAGGAAGGCAAATTTCAAAAACACTTAGAAAAGAAACAAGCATAGGGTTATGGGCAGAGGCCTTAAATAGAAAGCTGATGAAGAAAGATGAGACATTCTTTAAAAAATAGTATCTGGACCTGGCAGCTCATCCTTGCAATCCTAGAAACTAAGGGAGGCTGAAGCTAGGAGACTGCTTGAGTTCTGAGTTGCAGAAGAACAAAACGTGTCCACCAAGTCAGACACTAACATGAGAAGTCTCTAGCAAAAGAGACCAATCAGATTACCTAAGAAAAGGTTAAATGGCCCTGGTTGAAGTTTCCATATCAGTCAGTGCTGGGGTTGGGCAGTGAGTGGCTACTGTACCATCTAATCTATCTCTAGGTGAGATAAGGAGAACCTCAAAACCAAACAACAATGAACTCCTAAATTTTAGTTAAAAAAAAAAAAAACAGAATTATAAAAAAACAGGTTTAGTAATGTAAACACAAATGGGAAGAGGTGGCAAGAAATGGATGAGTAGGCATGAGTAGGACTGTGAATTAGTTCATCAAAGGAATATCCACCTTAATGAAGGCACAGAAGTAATACAGTATTGAAATAATTACAAATGATCCTGATAAGAGAGAATAGGCAGCAGCATCTCAGGAGATATATGTGACAAAGACAGAAACTTCTCCAATGAACACTTTTTTTAAAAGAATATACCATAGAATAGTCCATACCTACAAGACATAATCCTCCTAAATAGTATTCCTACTTTGAAATGGTATTCCTATTTGTAGTCTGGACTTATCTTTGATCCGTTTTTCACAGTATTATTAAAATAATCATAGTGCTGCTGTGGCCATATTACCTTATATTCAAAAACCTTCAGTGATTCCTCAATAATTAATAAATACATTGGAAATTCTGTCCTTGGCTCCAACTCACTTATATGGCGCATATTATTCCTTCTTGATATACTACATACTTCCACAGAATAAGACTACAACTCATTCCTTAATCTCTTCATGCCCTCTTCTACTTCCATGCCCAGCCAAGTGAAATTAATTTGCTTTTTATTATAGTTACTATACTAATAAATGTAAAAAAAAAAAATAAGCATAAGATAACCTGAATTCAGCAATGTATTTGGCAAAATCTTTCATAGTTTCCATGTGGACAAGGCAGAAAAATGAAGGCTAAAACAGAATCTGAATAAACAGAAATTTTAAAGAAACTAGAAATTTTTAGCCTTGGGAGAAGGAGGTGAAAGAAATACATAATATATTTGTCTTCAAAAAATATGTGCAATATTATCATATGAAAGAGGCATTCAATTTTTTAAAATACAACTCTGGGTAGGAATTGCATTGTATTCTACTTAGTACAACAATTATATCTTTTCCCAAATGGAATAAATTTGTTAGTGAGATAGAACACCCAAAAGGAGGATTGTTCAGAAAATAAATGACTGGTAGGAATACTGAAGAGGAAATTCTTACTTTGGGTGAAAAGTTATCCTCTAACCTCTACTGTCCCTTCCAATTCTAAAATTCTGTGATTATTCAGTTCCTAAGTTTTATTCCAATTATAAAGGGCTTCTCTCCTCTCATTTTATGGTGTGTTGACTAATCTGTTAATTTGCCCTATCTTGCATAAGTGGATTTGAAATGGTGTGAAAAAAGTGTTTTACTTTTCTTCTATATTCGTTACAAAAATCACACTGCCCTAAAGCCAGTGGACATTCATAAAGCACTATTTATTTAAACTATATTACACAATACCTTATGGGTAGTACTAGGATTCATCTGTGACTGTACTATAAAAACAACCAAAAATTTAGAGCTCAAAGGATCCATGTGGCTATTTTATCTAATCATATTTTACAGATGAGAAACTTAAAAGGTCCAGAAATGTTCAGTGATTTGCTTACAGTGACAACTATTAATATGAAGTAGAAAAGTAGTACAGTAGATACAGCTCTAGAACTGGAGTTAGGCCTCATATACTTTGCCCTGGAAATTTATTCAAACGCTGTCTATCTCTGTAAAGTGCAGATTATAATAAAAAACCATTTTCTTAGGTTGTTGTGATAATAAAATAAGATGGTATTATGAAGTATTTTCAAACCTTAAAATACTACATAAATATAATGATGATGATGACTGATGATAATGATGATAGTGATGAAGATGAAGTAGAACCAGAGTTTAAATCCATGCCCTTTGCTGTCAAAATGAATGTTCTTTCACATCAGATATTATGAAGAATATTGTAAAGATCAAATGAGATCATTTTTGAGGGATTTAATAAAATGCTTTTTCCCTCAATCCCTTTACCCGCATCACATGGATTCCTATTTCTTCCAAGTTTGTTAAAAAAAAAAAACAAAAACCTACCTTTTAACTTAGTGGTTGTTAATTCTGCAACCTCTTTTGAGCAGGTGATTCTATTCTAGCTAACAAACTCATTTGTTGGTCAAACATCATTAGTGCTGTCATTACCAACAGTAATTAAATGCTGTAGAATTCCATATGTTTCTAACACTACTGTTTTCTTTGTTTTTCTAAGTACCATTAAACAACATAATTTATGAAACCATATCTAGTTATAGTGTAATAAATAATACCTTGAAAATAAAAATAAAAGCAAATATTACATTTTTAATGATCAAAATTCCAGGATTTGTCATATATTACATTTTTAATGATCAAAATTCCAGGATTTGTCATATGATGCTTATGGATTGGTTAATTAACTTGCTGGATGCAGCACTCTGACAAGTGGGAAAATTAAAATTGAATCAGCTTTCTTTCCTTTAATAGCTTTCTACTATCAAAGGACAGTACATTGCTATCCTTATTTGAAATGAAAATCTATTGCCAGCCTTCAAATGTTCGATCTTAACAACAATGCCAGTATATCCAACATTTATTAGGGGTTAATTTTGCTGTATCTAACAGGAAATTTTCTGATTTCAATTAGATAATTAATCTCTTATAAAATTTATGATTCATCATTGTTATACAAACATATAGGGAATCAAATATTACTATAGTTCTAAAAAGATCCTTTAAAAAGATGATTCCAGGCACTGATTTTGTCTTAGGGGAGTGGAATATTTTGGTAACTTTTTACTATTTAATATTAAATATCACATTTCATATAAAGACTACATTTAAGATAATGTACATCATTTCATTGAAAGAAGGACTATTATCCTTGAATATTATTTTCATCATGAGAAATTTAAAAATTTTTGGTTTCCTGGCAACCATCATTAAGGCATTATTATTAAATCACTATCTGTAATTTATGTTTAAATTCTATTCTATTATGTATTCATATGTTTAAATAATGTCTGCATAATTAGAAATATAAAACATTTCAAAGACATACTTAAAATTTTTTAAATAAAAAATCTAATGTTTATCATATAATAACACTCTCTGAATAAAAATAATTTCAATTTCATTAATTCATAGCTCCTGAGATTAATTTCATAAGTGTCCTTGAAAATGATGCTTTATCAATGAAAATTCTAAGTCAAAGCAAGCTTGATTATAAATCTTGTCTTTTAATAATCAGAAAAATATAAATAGAATCCACTTTTAAAGTAGATTTCTCCTCATTACAGGAATAAAAATTGCTATACATGTCTGTCAATATGAGGGTATTTTACATGTTTATAATTAAAAAACAGAGTAGTGAATGTCTACTCCATTTGAAGTCAGTTCTTCCTGACTCCAGATATAGCCCTACTATCCTGAGCCACCTAGTTGCCTTTGTTTATTCCATTTGCATGAACCTCTTTTGTATAAGTTAGCTTTTTTCACAAATGAAGCTATTGATCTTGATAAATAAATTACAATTCTGGTGGAGAAATAAATTAATGAAAGGCAGCAAGTTGATCCAACTGACTCCATCAAATAATTCTGGCAGACAGGCAATTTAACTTCATGTGCTTAACTTGGGAAGCCTATGGGATTTATACTCAATTTATTAAGGTTTTCAATGTTTTCATTTTGTTTTCCTTTTCCATGAGGGTCTTGCAAATGTTAATGATGTAACTTAGAGTTAATAGAAAATGACCCCCTGCAGAAGTATGAAATGGAAAGATTATGACCAAGCATTGGCAGAAAAATATTCAAATTTCAGTATTCCACTAATTCTAGATTTTGGATGTAGCTTCTAAGTAAGATAAATTTTGTAAGCAGGATTAAAGGAGAGGTTTTCTGCTTGTTAATCAGGAAAGGAATTTGGGAATGAAGTCAACATCAACTTCTACTCTTGCTCCCAAATGCCTTTTACCTCCTTAACATCTCCTGAGTTGGGGATTCAAAATCAGTAATTGTTCCAATTAAAGTCTTTTGCTCTTAAAGAATTGAGAACCTCCTGTAAATGATAAGCAAGGTCAAAGAAGAAATACATTCAGTTAAACTCGGCCATCTATCTCTGTTTGCTGAATATCTTGTGAGGGGGGAGAAAATGTTAAAAGAAAAAAAAAAAGAAGTGAATATTTCAAAAATTAACAGCTAATGTGGCTGAGAAGCAGAATAAAATAGGGAGGGGAGAACTAAATAAATAAAAATGTCTTGAAAAGACACAGATATCCCACAAAAAAAATTTGGGATTGTTTTGTTTTTTTTGTTTTCTGTTATTTGTTTTTTAGTCAAAAGACCATGATAAAAATAAAGGTCAGACAAGAAAAAAAAAGAAAAAGGTAGAGTGAAAAAAAGGAAAACAACAAAAACAGAAATAAGGAAATAATGAAAATACTGGTTTTCAAGCAAATAGCAGCAGAAAAGAAAAAAATAATAGATTGATTTCATTCAGTATGATAAAATTTGACTATTGATTCTGAATAATTATAATAAAAATTAAAATCTTATGTAAGATATATATCTGGTATATATATATATATATATATATATATATATATATATATATACATACATATATGATGGATGAACTCTCATGGAATAATTTAAAATTTCATATTCAATACTACTCTTTTATTCATAGGCAGAATTAAAAGGCAAAATTGGGAAACAAAAAAAGAGAAAGCAAAAATAAACTTCAACCTTAACCCCTGCTTCCTTTGGGTTTAGAGGATAGGATGTCTATAACTGAAAGAAGCTTTGCTGTCTTGAGAAAAACAATTCTGAAGTGATTTTTCACAGAACATGTAAAAAGGTAAGAGAATTAGAGGGGGAAAAAAGTCTTTACCAATAGGTAAGTGAATCTACCTTTGAAAGTTCTATGATAATACATTCCAAATCCAATAAGATATTTTTTATGGAAATCTGAAAAGAATAGAACATGAAAGAATATACTATTGTTTTCAGTTGGCTTGAACTTGGAGCCTTCACCTTAGTCTCTTTGCCAAAGAAAAAATTAACTACTACAATTCAAATCCTCTGTAAAGATCACTATATAACTATTCATAGTATAGAGTTTTCTAAGAAATAGCTTCTATGAAAAAGCTGCCCCATTTTCCTACATGATATTTTTGTCCTTTTTCACGAACTATACCTCTCTTCAAAAACTATACCTCTTTTATCATTCCACTTAGAAATTCAAAATCTTTTTTCTTCAGATATAGTCCAGTTATTTTTACTTGCTCATAAAAAAAAAAAAAGTTGCCTTTTTTATTAAGCTTTAGGTAAAGAGATAGAAGCAACTCTTCAGAAATACAAAGTGTCTCAAAAATCAGCATCAGTAGTTCAGCAACAAGTTTTTCTACACCTTTTGATGTACTCTTTCCAGGAAAGATAAGTTAAAATGTATTGACATCATTGAGTTTCTCCCTAATGAGCTTCCCATTTAATTTATGGCTCAATTTATTAAAGCACTGTGCTAAGTGCTGAGGATACAAATAGAAAAGTAAATCAGTTCCTACTGGGAAGGAAATCATATCCTAATGGGAGAGGGCAACAAATATGTAAGGTTTCAGCTGCTAGCCAGAAAGGTCCTATGGTCTATATAGAATGTAGCAGCAAATAGGATGGTAATACAGCTTTCATTAGTGTCATTTTCATTAGTAACATCATCTTGGTTCCTGATATTGAACCATTTGATAAATTCAAGACTTTATGGGGAAGGATTTTCTTTTCTTGTTCTTTAGTATTAGCAGTAGTATCATATGTTACATCTCCATAGGGGTTTTTTCTAAAGATGATGGCTACAGACACTGGACTGAAAGGATTTTCAAGGCTCTTCTGTCCTGAGCTGTCTCCAGAGGGGCATGGAAGTCAAGGTGATGGTGGTAATTTGACTTGCACAACATGTGCTGCCTCTTGTCCCCTAAAGAATCTAATTTGATGAATGAGCTCCTATAGAGTTATATCAGTTATCCCCTTCTTTCTTTTTAGGAATGATTTGTGTCTGTTAAATCAGTTAATCTTATAAATTTAGAATCTATCAAAGGATCATAGATTTAGAACTGAAAAGGGCCGCAGAGATCATCTAGTCCAACTCCCTCAATCCAAAAGATTAAGAAACTGAGACCAGAGAGTTGCAATGCGTTGCCTAAGCTTGCAAAGGTAAATGGAAAAATACGAATTTAAGCCTAGGCCCACTGATGCCAAACCCAGTGATCTTTTCATTACGTACAAGGAGAGAAGTGAATGCTTTACAAAAAAGAGAAGAAATATTAAGCAAATATAAAGCATGTGCCAGAGGAATATAGGATAGTTATATATAATCAAACAAGCAGAGAATTCAAAATTTATGCCAAAATTCTGCCTTATTAAAATGTATAGAAACCATCCTATTATATTAGTGGTACTCTGATACCTTATTCATCTAGATCAGTGGCTCTCAAAGAGTGGTCAAAGAACTGTAGGGAGTCTCTGAAACCCTTTCAGAGTGTACAAATTCAAAATAAGTTTTATTTCTAATATGGGAAGTATCTATAAATGTAACACATATAAACAAAACTCTTTTAACAGATCCTCAATAAATTTTAATAATATGAAGATACTGAGAACAAACATCTTAGATAATTGATTTAGATTCAGTTATCAAATTGAGTTATCAAAATAAAAATCATTTAATTAGAATCTAGTCAAGAATTCTTAGCCTAAAAGAGGCATCACTATCCCAATACAAAAGTTTGTGTATTTTATTTACTGACCACCTGCTACATGGGGAAAACAAAAATGAATATATGACATGTTCCTTGATAGTAGACAATAACACAAAGCTAAAAAATGGATAAGGGTGGAGTGGGCCACTTTGGTTATACTATAGAAGATTTTTAATACCAGACTAGTAATAATAGTTTGCATTCATGCAGTGCAATATAAAATACTTCTTCACAATTCAGTAAAACAAGTAATAATTTATTAGAAAAATAGCTCTCACAAATGTCTGAAAAGATGAAATATCCCATCACAGTTATATCCTCTTTCTGTGACAAGCTATATGAGGAATTCATCATTTATTTCTCCTTTCTCTAGTCTACAAATTATGATGTAAAACACTGTGTATAATCAATTCCTACCATGAAATCAATTTTATCTCTCTTTCCTTTGATCTTCACCCAGATGTTCTCTACTCTATTTTTCCCATTATATTTGAGGATTTCTATACAGGTATATGTATATGAGTGCATGTATATGCATCTACATATATATATATATATATATATATATATATATATATATATACACACACACACACATACACATATAACTCATCTGGATATACATTGACTTATATTCTTTTTATCTAATCATCTTTTTTAAACAGATATATTTTTCCCTTACTGTATTCCAAATAAGTGTTTTATCCCACAAAGAATATAAAATGTGTTTACAGCCTTTATTAAGGTCTCTATTTTACTTTAATATTCATATTCTACACACTAAAGTTTGGATGGGAGAAGTCACAAGTATTGTTTCTGTTCTTCTTAATTTGTCTCTCATAAATTTGCAAAATTTTATCAATGATTGGATAAAGGTATACATGGCACATTCATCAGAATTGCAGATGACCCTAATCAGGGAGGGACAGCTAACACTTCAGATAACTAACTGAGCATTCAAAAAGATCTTGATGAGTTGAAAGCACTGGGCTAAGTCTAATAAGATAAAATTCAATAAGGTTAAGTCTTATACTTGGGAAAAAAAAAAATCAGACTCATAAGTACAAGATGATTATATATACAGCAGCTAATCTGTATAAAATCTGGGAGTTTTGGTATACTGCACAAGCAGTATAATTTGGTAGTTTTTTAAAAAGGTAATGCAATTGTAGGATACATTTCGAAAAGTATAGCTGTCTTGAGGACAAAAGCTTTCAGGTTTTTTGTTTATTTCTTTTAGTATCACTAGTGCTTAGTACAGTGTTTACCACATAATCTTTTAGAAAGGGCCATTCTTTGCCTCAATTGTTCCCTAGCTTTAATCACTGAATGGATGCAGCCTCAGACAGACCAACTAAAGAAAGACCTTAACTTAAAAATGCCCAGGTCTTCCACTGCATCCAGGGTCATCTCCAGTCATTTTGATCTACATCTGACCACTGGAACCAGATGACTCTGAAGGGGAAAGTGAAGCAGATGACTTCTCACAGCCTTCTCTCACTTAAATCCAGTTTACTTGCATGTCATGGTCCTCCTTAAGAATGAAGGACAAACAACAACAATCTTTGTAAGTCGGCCACATATTAAATACATAACAAACATCTGACTACTGATTAATTGATTAATATTCAGATGATAAAGGCTTGAATCCCAAATTTTCTACATATTATTTGTGTGACTTTGGATAAGTAATAGCCTTTCTGGACTTCAGTTATGTCATTTGTGAGATGAAAAGACTGACCCAGATGACCTCTAAGACCCCTTATACCTCTATATAACTATGATGCCATGACATATTCTTCTATTTAGTTTCCCTGCATTCAAGAAACCTACCCACACCATGTTCCATGGTGTAGCTGCCAAAGTTATATTCATGAAAATAGGTTTAACTATATTATTCCTGTGATTAAGAAGCTTCTGTGGCTCCATACATGAGTTAAAGTTAAAACAAATTCTTCTCTTCATCATTTAGAATTCCTCCCAATCTGGCAACACATAATCTTATGTACTACTCTGTCTCATATTCTATCCTTCAGTCAACTGACCTACACAATGCCTGATAAATAGGTGAAAGTATTAAAATAAATGTTTTATTAATGATTTGCATATATCATATCTATCAGTAAACATGTATGTTAATTTTCTGTTTCCCTTAGTGGAATACAAAATCTGGAGGCTAGGGATGGTATAAATTCTGTATTTGTATCTTTAGCACCTAACATACTGGTTGTATAACAAATGCTGGTAAGTATATTAGATCTATGTAGAACATTGCAAGGGTCAGGAAATAAATATGATCCTTCCTAATTTGTCATGCCAAGCTTCTGGCCTGGCAGATAACCATCTTCATATTCTTGAATCCCTTATAACCTAATGCTAAGAATAGGTATCATTACTCTAGCCATCTTTGTATCACCCTAAGGAACACAGGGAGCTTTACATCAGAGTGGGTGAATGTACAAGAAATCCACACTGATCTTATAGGGACACTTCTTCCTTTCTTCTTTTCTGTCACATTTTTCTACCCTTCAGCTTATGCACACAAGTTTAAATTGCCACCCTGCCTTCTCATTTCTATTTTTCTTACTGACTCTGGTCTTGGAACATTTCTTCTGTCCTGTTTAAAAAAACAAAAAACAAACAAACAAACAAAACCCTTCATTTTCTCTGATAAACCACACAATAATAAAGCCTTCAACTTTCTCCTCTACCAAAGAGAAAAATTAAGTTTAGTACATGCATGACCTTTGATTGAATAAGGAAAAAATACATGGTACAATCTCAGAGAATTGCTAGAAGTCCTTCCTACTCCCATTGCTAATTGCCTTAACAATAACTATTCATTCTTATTCCTTGAGTCATGGGCTCTTCATTAGAAGCTCATTTATAGTCGGCTTTCCTGTGTTAGTTCATCTTATCTGATGTACTGTAGCCCAGATGGGTCTGAATAATAATAAGCAGACTCTTTCCAAATTTCTAATACACAGGCCAATGGTTGCAAACAGCAACCAAAAGCATAATGGTACTGTTGAGAAATATCAAACTCCTAGCTGATTCCTATGTTTCTCTCTTTTCTTCCTACAGTTCTAATCTAGGCTTGTAATAATTTTACTAAGCTACTAATAGCTCTCACTCAAAATTTTATGTTATTTATAAATCATCATACCTTTCATGTTTCAAAGAAGTAACTGAACAGAAAAACCAAGAGTCATATTATAGGACAATAAGAACTAGTTATCAATCAATATAATGAGAAATGCTTCATGCAGTTATGAAATCAGTTAATTATATTATATCACATTTTTATAAAGCTAGATTCTCAAAAATAAAACATTCCTTGCTCCTACAGGTTTATTATTATTACAGTCTAGATTAGATTCCCTTTATGACAAAAATCAACTTTTTAAAAAGAAGCATTTTAATTAAAAAAACTTTTGAATGTTTTAAATTACATCATTTTAGAAGACTTTTTAAAGATTCATCAATATATGAAAGATAAGATAAATACAAATTTATATGCTAAGTGATCATTTAGCTAACAACCCATTTCTACTGGGTATTCCTTTTAACGTGTCAATCAAAAAAATACCAAAAATCTAAGTGATTTTTAACCTTTCAAGAAATCACATGTCTTAATCATAAATTTGGCATAAAAAGAAGAAAGGCCATGAGATCATGTCTTTGACAGAAATTATTTAAGTATAAAATGACTCAGAACTAATCATACAGGTTCACATAGGTTAATCCACAAGTGATTTTAAAATAAATATGTTGCCAAATGAAACAAAAGGCAATTTCTTAGTGTTAAATTTTACATAAAAATAAAAGGCATTTCAAGAGGTAATATTACTTGTATCATGCACAATCAATATATGTTAGAACATTTGCAAACAAGACTGGACCAATTAAAATGATGAGAACTTTCTAGAATTAATTTTGGTTAAATGCATGTTAAGTCAGCAATTAATGCCATAAAAAACATAGTTATATTTAATACCAAATACAGCATTTATGCATAAAAAATAGATTGTCTCACTGAACTGCCTGAATCTACATTAGTTATGTTTACATACTAAAATGCTAATGTTTCTGAATCAAAATATGCTATTACAGAGGAAATGTAAAAATAACACCATGTTATATAAAACTTAAGTTCATATAATCATGGAGTTTTTCTCATTTATCTAGGTCAAATATTTCTTACTTTTGTCATTTCTGTGGGATAGCCTAAAATTCTGGTCAGAAACACAACATGTTTTTAATCAGAGTATGTGTGTGTGAGTGTGTGCATGTGTGTACACAAATTTCTATATACACATATATAAAATCATATAAATATTAATTGTATATCTATATATTATATACACACATATATACATTTTTTTTGTTCAATTGTTCTGTCATGTCCAATTCTTTCTGACCCTGTAGATTATATCACACCAATGTTATCCATGGGTTTCTTGGCAAAGATACTGAAATGGCTTGTCATTTCCTTCTTCAGTAGATTAAGATAAAAAGAGGTCAAGGGACTTATTTTATAGATGAGGAAACTAAGGCACTAAGAGTTGACTGACTTGCCCAGAGTCACACAGCTGGCATGTGAGGTCAGATTTGAACTCATGTTTTCTTGACTCCAAGATCAATACTCTATCCACTGAGTTACCTGCCTGCCTCTGTAAATATGTGTACATATACATATACACACAAATAAATGTATGAATATATGTATACATATATGTATAAACACATACACACATATACATAAGTCTGTATCTATGATTTTAAATACTATTTATTCAGCTGAATGCTGCATCAAAGAAGCAATTAGGTGACTCAGTGGATAGAGTACCAGACTGAAGCCAGAAAGACTAATCTTCCCGAGTTCAAATCTGGCCTGAGACACATACTATTTGTGTGACCCTGGACAAGTCAATTAAGTCAAATTGTTTTAATTTCCTCATGTATAAATTAAGCTGAAGAAGGAAATGGCAAACCATTCTAGCAACTTTGTCAAGAAAACCTCAAATGAAGTAATGAAAGTTGGACATGACCAAAACAACTAATTAAAAATGACAGCAATGTTGTATCATAAAGTATGAATAGAGACCAAAAGAACTCATGAAATTACTATAATTTCACTATAACCTCTACAAAAAATGAAAACTAATTCTGTCCTTTTAAAAATGCTTTTATTTGATGACCCCACTCTCAGTATTTTATAAACTCATTTATTTTACTTTGGTACATGAGTCCTAAGGATTACCGATGGGTATTTTGACAAAATATTCTGACTTGAATCTTACATAAAAAGATCTATGCTATCACTATGGTTTAATTCACTCATGAAAAGAAAAGAATCATTATTATTTACTGCCTAATTCTATCATAACAGCTAACTAAATTGTTAAAAAATATATCACCTCTAAAATTCTTTCTCAGAATTATGTATGTAAACTAAAAGTGCTTCACTGGACAATGGATTTAGCTATAATGACTTGTCTCTGTAATGTAATATTTTGAGTATCAATGTAATTCAAGTTGATCAATCAAAGCAAATATTAAATTGTACTTCATAAAGGATGACATCAATATAAATTATTCAAATGCTACTCAATTTACTGATTTCTTTCTGTATGTCTATACTAATAAAAGCACTCATTTATAAATCTGAAAGGTTTTCACAAAATTCTACTTCCAAAAAACATTGTGGAAAAGAGGTGACACTGCATTCTCAAAGTCTGTACTGGTACAGTTGAAACACTGGCAAATTCTACTATATTGGAAAGGCTTAAAGTTATAGTCCCCAAAATGGACCAGGTCTGCTTTTCAACATCTAGCTTAGGTGAGTGTTAAAAGATTCATGACTAACTAGTGAATCTGGCTAACCAAATACTCATGACTTTTTAGTTATGGTAGCCCATGACTGAAGGAGTATATAAAACAATCCTCAGTTGTACTACTGCAATGATGATTATAAAATGGCAGAAAAGAATGCAGAGAGTGCCAATAATAATACCACTCTTACTATACATTTTTTCTTGTTGTTTGTTTAATCTTTTCTTATTTTTCTAATTAATTAGCATTCATTGTCCCCCCTTCCTACTTTCCCTGAACTGGCTTACTCAAGACACTTCAAACATCTTTTTCAAGTGACAAAATAAAACACATTCTATAGGAAGAACTGAATCATAATATTAATATTCTCTTTGCTAAAAAAAAACCTAAAAGAATCAGTATATTGCAGCTAAAAGAAAAATAACAGTTCATAAGTTTCCTTTAATAAGCAAATAAAGGATTTGAGTTATGCATCCAAAAGTAAAAGAAGATATGCCACTTCATAAAACATTTAATCATAGTTGTATTTATACAATATTTGCAGCATAATGTTCATAGAAAACTTTTTTTGTATTTTAAGGCAGAAAAGTTATTCATGCTTGGCAATGCTTCAGCAGAATGAAGAATATTTTCAAATATATAATGTATTAGACTTCTACTATATTATTTTACCTTTCCCCACACATATAATACCTTCCTCTTCTATTTGGTTTTAATTTTTTTTTCTTTTCAGAGTGAAGTAAGAAGAACCAGGAGAATAATGCATATAATTAAAAGTTTCATTGAAAAATGAACAACTTTGAATGACTTAAGACTTCTGATGAATGCAATAACTAACAATGATGATGATGATACTAGAGCCCAGCTTCTTAAACTGTGATTTGCAACCCTAAATGGGCATTCTTAGCTGACTGTAGGGATTGCAAAATTATGGTTTGTTATCAGTAAATGTTTGGCTTATATACTTATTTTATATGGCTGTATACTCAGGATAACTTAAAATTTTTCAGGTGAAAAGGGGTCATGAGTGGAAAAAGCTTAAGAAGCCTTGTACTAGAAAATCAATGATGGAGAATATCACATACCATCTGAAAAGATGTGAGGAACTCAATATTTAGAATGAGACATACATATATCTGAACTATGCCAATGAGGGAATTTGTCAGGTTTCACTAGACATAATTATTACAAAAGTTTTTCTTTCTTTCTAAATGAGTGGAAATTGATACAATGAGAAAATAACTGTTTGATAATTTTTAAAGTATTAGCCTTTTTTAAAAAAAAAAATCTACATTAACTGCAACTTTCCTATTAATTTTTCTATTTTTCTAAGATTCTGAGTTCCAATTTTTTTGCTCCTTCCCTCCTCCATGCAAAGGCAGCAATCAATCTCATATAGGTTATACATGCACACTCATTTTATTAAATTTTATATTAGTAATGTTGTAAAAGAAAAATCAAATCAAAAGGCAAATATCACAAGAAAAGAAAAAAACATGAAAATAGCATGGTTTGATCTGCATTCATTCTCCATAATTCTTTCTCTGATTGGAGATGGCATTTTCCATCCCAAGTCCACTGGAATTGTCTCGGATCACTATCTTACTGAGAAATGCTAAGTCTATCATAGTGGACCATCATACAATCTTACTGTTATTGTGTACAATGTTCTCCTAGTTCTGCTCACTTCACTCAGCATTAGATTATATCTTTCCAGGCTTTTCTGAAATCAGCCCACTCATCATTTCTTATAGAACAACAGTATTCCATTACATTCATATACCATAACTTATTCAATCATTCTCTAATTGATGGATAGCCACTCAATTTCCAAATCTTCACCACCACAAAAAAGAGCTGCTAGAAATATTTTTGCACATATGAGTTTTTTTTTCCTCTTTTCTTATCAACATTTATTGCAGAGGTTGAGGAAGTTAGACAAACCCATGTAAAATTAAGTTAATGTACATTTTATTATATGATAACTTTACTGCAAAGATGGATTTAAGATAGAATGATGAAAAACATACTGGAAAAAATATGCTTCTAAAATAATAAAAGAAAGAACAAGACAGCCTCTGCCCCTGTGACAATCTCACCCTGGAAAATTCATCTGCTTCTTTTACCACCTTTCCTGATTGCTAAAATTCTATTGGAACTCCCCTTCTGAAAAAATGCTCAAGTCAGCCATATTCAATCCTTCATTCCTATCCATGATACTCTCTTATGGGTAACTTCTGCCCTCCCAATACTCCAACTTACTTTTTAGAAACTTTGTATGAGTTTTTAGTAGAATGTATGTTTTTTGAGATAAAGGGCTTTCTTTTTTATTGTAGTGCAAATGCACTTAATGGTTGTGACTTGACAGAGTTCTCTCCTCTCTCTATCTCTCTCTCTCACTCTCTCTCTCTCACACATACACTAACACGTACAAACACACACACAAAATCATGAATATGTTCTTCCGGAATAAAGTTGCGTTCATACATGAGTAGCATCAAATACCTTAAGAAATTAAAAAAAAAAAAATTAAAAATTTTCAATGATAACAAATGTAGTCATTGGTGCAGAAGCCATTTCCAAATCAGCAAAGTAAGAGTAAAACCACTAATTTATTTAAGCAGATAAAATACCAAACTGAAAGTTCAGAAGCCTAAAAACTCACAGGATTAATTAATTGCATTACTGAGTCTAAAGATATTATAGGAATATATCATAAAGATATTATTCTGGGGATATAATTTGAATAATTATTGAGCCCTTTATAAATTCAAAATTGCTATCCAAGACTTTTATAATGTTTTTATAATCACCAGTGTTTATTCTTTTTATTATGGTAATGAAGTATTTTTAAAATTATAAACTATTATTTAAACATATCTATATACTTCCTTGTATAAAGCATTATTTTTAACTGTACTTAAAAAAATCTTGTGATCCAGATAAATAGCTCTTGATTTTACTTTTTTGCATATTTATCATACACACATACACACACACACACACACACACACACACAAACACACACACACACACACACACTCAAGCTGGGAACTTTAATCAAAATTTATGTGAGCAGCAGAAAAAACTCCTAGGTCAACATGGTACATCTTCTTGAAATAATAATATCAACAAGTGACAGACTTTAATCAAAACTGAGGGCAAAGTTTGTTTCTTCCATGGGAAAAAAAAATAAAAATAAAAATTAGAAGACCTGCTCTTTAACTGAAGCAACTCTAATCTTATCTTTAAAAAAAAAAAAAAAAGGTTCTTGGTAATTAAAAAATGGGAAATAGATAAAAGAACTGATATCAACATAGAATATGATTATTTCTTAGTTTAACTACTGTAAATCAATATTCAATAATACCAGATGCCTACAAATTGCCTCAGCCAGCAGATACTTAATTTCCTTGCTAAGCAGAGATATCGCAGCCTGGGGCAAGACCTGTTAACTCATTTATAAACTTTATGGGTGAGGATGATGTAATATTATGCCCTTATAAAGCAGTATACCCTCATAAAAAAAATCCAAAAGTGGAGAGAAAATTAAATTTACAGAAAAGTTGGAAAGAGATAAAGATAAAATAGAAAAAATAGAAAAGATCTGTTAAAATTCCTCTAATAAATATATTTTTTATTGGACAGTAGAGCCACCACATTGGACATCCTAGTCCTGGATATTCTGTTAAGAAACAGAAATGGTACAAAAGAAAACTAAAATGTTCCCATTATGTGGTCTGATTATACCAAGTATAACAGAATAGTTTTGTGGTGGGGAGCACACAATTTCGAAGTTACTGAGGGACTGATTTTTAGGATATATTCATGAGAGATATCAAATGCTATTAAAAATGATCATTAATTTTATGATAAGACATTTGAGAAAACATTAACATTATTTATTCATATACATATCTCTTCCATCTATAATCTACATATGTACACAGGACATGTTTGAAAAGATTAAGGTATGAGAAGAAAAAGATAGATGGGTTTTGCAACAGCATTTTAATTTTTCTTTCATGAATAATTAGACCAAACCTTAAAATGATCTTAACAATGACAGGAAATCACAATTTTATTTGGATTTTGTACTTCCAAAATGTTCCTCGTTGTAGCTAACATGATGCTTATTGAATCAAGCCCTAGGACACTGCATAATCAGTTGGCATTGATAATCACTTGAAAGTTTGGTGAGAATATATATATATATATATATATATATATATATAAAAACATATATATATATATAAATATATAGTGAGAAAATGAAATTAGGTGAAAAACTACATGGTGTTTTTGATGACTCCAAATTTCTTCCTGGAATAAAAGCTTATCTTTTAATCACTAATAGTCTTCTAATGATGTGAAATGGTAATGAATCAAAAACATCAGCTTCCAAAGAATTAGTTGTGAGTAACCCAAAGGGCATTAGGCATGTTTGTGCCAATTGTGACTAGGTTGCCACATTTTCAACCAAAAAATTATATATTACAATGAGCAAAAAGGATATCATTAGAAAGCTCAATGATTGGGAAAAGAAGTGAGATGGTCATGTTCTAAGATTGAGATATTCACTGTACAACCCAGACTCAGTCAGTGACCACACAATGTAAAGCTGAACTCATGAATGACTCCCTGTGGTAGTTATAGTATAAAACAGACAAGAGTTACACAGAAGTTGTAGAGGGATTGTGATCTACATTGTTAGAAGAAGGGAGCAAATATGAAGGGGTCAGGTTATGAGGAGCTTTAAATATCCTAAAGGAAATCATAGACATATTAAGCAATCACTAAAGCACAATGAACTGGAGATGGGTGGGAAGAGAATATGGTACTATCCATAACTGGAAAGTATAGACTGGAGGGAGAGATATGATACAAGGAGATATCAAAAGAGCTACTGCACTAGTTCAGGCAAAAGGTGATGGGAAGCTAAGGAGGATGAACTAAGGAGAAAAGATCATATACAAAGATTCTGTGAAAATATGAATAAAAAGATTTGGATTGAATGGACTGAATTTGTGGGATGAAAATGAGTCTTCAAGATTACACTAAGGTTGGGAACCTGACAGGATGGTAGTGCCTTTGACCAGTAACAGGGGAAAAAAAGCAGAGGATTTGGAGAAAAAAGATGAGTTTTTTTTGAACACTAAGTTTCAAGTGGTTTGAGTCATCTAATCTAAGATGTAAAAGTAGTTGATCAAGCATGACTGTAGTAGTAGGGAGGCCAAAGTTGATCTGGGAATCATCTGCATAGGGATGAAAATTAATTCATGAAATTTGAAAAGATCACAAGAAGATATCAGACAGAAAACCAGGACAGTGCCTTGAGGAACTCCCACCATAAGTGGATATGATACAAAAAAGCAGCAGAGACTAAAAAGACAGCCAGAATGATGGAAAGATGATCAGGAGAAAGCAGCCATAACAAAAAGAAGAGAGTATTCAGCAAAAGAATGTGGTCAATGTTTCAAATAATGCAAAGTGGTCAAAAAGGATAAAAATCAAGAAAAGGCCATTAGGTTTTACAATTAAGAAGAGATCACTGGAAATCTTGGAGAAGGTAGTTTAAGGTGAATAATGAGGATAAAACGTAGACTATAGAGGTAGTTTAGAAAAAAAGTTGAGATGTAAAAGAACTGAATGAAGACAGTTTTCTCAAGATCTTAATACATTTTTCATTTTAAAAAACTTCAAAAACATTGCTTAGAGATTGAGCATAGTGCTGTTCTAAGTAAACATGATGCTAGGTCACTTTTAAGTAAAATATTTTATGTGAAAATTGTGAAATAATGCCCTGATAGGTCAGGCATGTATGACTAGGTATGAATATGTGACTATTTCAAGGTTTCTTGATTATCTCTTGGTGTAATGAAATGATATTAGCAAATTACAACAGGTTTCCTAGATCACTAAACTTGTCTAGGGTCACAAGGCAGTCTGTCAGAGACAAGCTGGCTCAGAGGCCAGCTCTCTATTGTCTTTCTCATGTTGTCTCTTCTTCATAAGCTAAAGGTATGTATATGCATAGGGATACATGCATACACATACACATGTACATGCATGCACATATGTGTGCATGTATGTACACGTGACTGTATAAACACCTAAAAGATGCTATATTAAAGATATATGTTTTTCAAAGGACAAAATTTCAAAAGGTAGTAAAAATTTATTCTGAAATAATGGTACCAACAGAAGTCTCCTTTCTCAAACTGACAATTTTTCCTTTTATCTCATGCAACTTGTTGAGCCCAATTCTTAGTGTACATGGGTGGAATAAAGCAAGATGAGAACAGTGAAGATACCACCTAGGAAGCACTGCAAATGTCACACTTTTTTAACTACAAAAATCCAATTACAGTACTAAGGTCTGATACTGTAAGGATACTTAACTACAACTCATGGAGACTTCCATAAAGCAAAAAGTAAGTAAGTTAAGGGAAGGGCAGTGGTGGATGATTGTACCTTAGAGCATAAGTAGTAGCAACCTGAACAGGATATTAATCTGTTATATAGGAAGGACTTCAAAGTTGTTTGTCACCAGAGTCTAAATTTTTCCAGCACTCTTCTTGGCCCCACAGCAATTATTTGGATTAGTGTTGGAGGAAAAACTAGAGTGATTTAAAAACAAATGTATACTTTCCCTCTATATTAGTAGCTGATTTTTTTTTTTTTTTTTAGGTTGGCAGGAAGAAAGTGCTTAGAAGTATTGGAGAAAGAACATTCCTTTTTTTCTTTGCATGCCCAGGAAAGCATTTAACTAACATACAACTGCACACAAAAGGGAAAATGTAGCCCAATAAATCCTAATATTGTTAAAGGAATCCACCATAAATATAACTAACTTTTGGAAATATAATAGTTTTGTTATATATAATTCACTTAACTTTCACTATATGAATTAATAAAAGCATCATATAGATTTCTACCACATTAAAAATTGTCCTCAATGTTTTTATAGTATTTCATTATTTTAATGCAGCTAAATTCTGTTTTTGGAACTAAAGAAAGATTAGTTTTAATAAAACATCTGATTCAGCAATGTTGAAATATTCTCCAAATAATATATATTCAGTTTGTCTTAGTTATGGATACTGCATACAAAAACTCAAATGAAGGGGAAAGTAATGGATTAGTCTACTTATTGTACTCAGATCAAGGAAATATGAGGTCATTTAATATTTTGAAAATTCAATTCAACTAAAGCTTATTAAACTTTTACTATGTGTAAGGTACCGGAGAAGCTTACCCTCAAGTTTACACACAAATTCTAGGTAATGCTCTAAATTAGATCTCTACACTAAACAAATTTTGTCAGTGGAAAAGTACCTGAAGATGAAAAGGATGTACCATGGGCAGCAGAATAGAGTATGAATGATGATGGTAGTAATTCTAAAACCTGTTTTTGCATATCCTTATCTCTACATCTGTTTTCTAATATTGGTGTATTATCTGTTCACATGGCAGGATGTAAGTGAAGCGTTAAGAATTTAGCTATAAAGACTGAAGGTAGTTATGTCTAAAGTTACTAAAAATAAAATAAAATAAAATAGCTTATGCACAGCTCAATATACAAATAAACGTAAACTTAGGTGTACATAAAACAATAGCATATAGAACTGGTACTTCAGTCCAAATTGTTCTGAATCTGAGATCTAGACCTTCATCCATTTGCTACTTCCTTAGAGAAATTATATTTCAGTCTTGTCTCTTACACACAGAGACTGTCTAAGTTCCTGGGAAAATCACTTAACATATCAGTGTCCCAAAGAAGCTTTCAAAAACTAGAGGTAGCCATGCAGTTGCCTTTTGTCAATGGTAGAGGGAATTTCCTCAATAGTCACAAAGAGATTTCTATATTGATGAAATCAATGAAAATGATGATAATAGCTTATATTAATATAATATTTTAATGTTTATATATCTCTATTCTTAGAGAATTTATGACATCCTCATTTTACATGTAAGAAAAGTCTAAGAGAAGGCATTTGTAAAGAGTTACATAATTAGTAAAGGGTGAATTAAGAATTGAAAGCGAGGTTTTCTGACTCCAAAATCAGCACAAAACTCTTTTACTATAGATTGGAAACTGCCTCCCAAATAAAGAGTATTTGTTTAGAATAAAAGTAAGAAAATAATTATCTAATCAAGACTCTCTCCTAAATTCCCGTTTCACTCGAACAACTAGCTTGCCTACTGGATATTTTCACTAAGGTTTATTATATACATCTCTAAAAATAATATATCCAAACCAAAACTCATTATATTCCTCTCCTAAAGCCATCTCTCCTCCAAATGTTCCTGTTTAATAACAAGCATAACAATCTTTCTGGTCATCCAGATTCCTAATCTAATTAATTTTTTACTATTCTCTACAAGCAGCCAGGAAAAAACAGTTCAAATACCAAGGTGCCACAATAAGGGTCACACAAGATCTGGCTGTCTCAACATTAAAGGATCAAAGGGCCTGCAATTTGATATTGGGAAAGGCAAAAGAACTTGGAATGCAGCCAAGAATAAACTACCCAGCTAAGCTGAGCATTTTTTCCATGGAAGAAGATGGATATTTAATGAAAGAGAGGAATTCCATCTGTTTCTAAAGAAAAAAAACTGGACTTAAACAAAAAATTTGATCTTCAACAACAGGACTCAAGACAAATAGAAAAAGGTAAAAAGAACTCTTGAGAACTGCATTTCTGTTGTGGATATACATAAAAACCACATGTATAATTTGATTTTACTGATATAGCATAAAAAAGGGAAGTAGAAATGGAAAGGGATAGTCAGAAAAAGAGAAAAGGGAGATAAAAGAGGAAACTCATGCAACAATGAGACAAAGGAAACCTATCATATCTGAGGGAACCAGAGGGGGAGGAACATTGTGCGAATCTTACTCTCATCAGAGTTGGCTCAAAGAGGAAATAATTGACATTTATTTTGAGAGAATCTTCTCACCCCATTAAAAGTGAGAGAGGAAAAGGAAAAGAAAGTAATAGGAAGGGTACAAGAAAGGGAGGGATTCAAAGGGAGGAGGGAAGGATACTAAAAAGAGGAGAGATGGTGACTAAGTGGAGACCAATAAGTTTAATACTAAAGAAGGGGAAGGAGGCAAGAAAAGAAAAGCATAATCTGGGGATATTAGGATGGCAGAGAAATCAAATTAGTAATTTTAACCATAAATGTGAATGGGATGAACTCCCCATAAAGAGGGGAGGCAGATAGCAGACTGGATCAAAAGTCAAGAACCTACAATATGTTGTTTACAGGAAACACATTTAAAACAAAGAGATACATCAGAGTAAAAGGTAAAAAGTGGAGCAGAATCCTATTATGCTTCAAGTGAAGTCAAAAGCAAGGTAGCCATCCTGATCTCAGATCAAGCAAAAGCAAAAATTGATCTAATTAAAAGAGATAAGGAAGGAAACTATATCTTGCTAAAGGGTAGCATAAACAATGAAGCAATATCAGTATTAAACATATATGCACCAAGTGGTATAGCATCTGACTTCCTAAAGGAGAAGTTAAGAGAGTTGCAAGAAGAAATAGACAGCAAAACTATAATAGTGGGAGATCTCAATCTTGCACTCTCAGATTTGCATAAATCAAATCACAAAACAAATAAGAAAGAAATTAAAGAGGTAAATAACATATTAGAAAAAATAGGTATGATAGATCTCTGGAGAAAACTGAATGGTGACAGAAAGAAGTATACTTTCTTCTCAGCAGTTCATGGAACCTACAAAAATACTGACCATTTATTAGGAAATAAAGACCTCAAAATTAAATGCAGGAAGGCAGAAATAGTAAATGCTTTCTTCTCAGATCACAATGCAATAAAAACTACATTCAACAAAAAGTTAGGTGTAAATAGATCAAAAAGTAATTGGAAACTAAATAATCTCATCTTAAAGAATGATTAGGAGTGAAACAGCAAATTATAGACACAATTAATAATTTCCTCAAAGAATAATGACAATGGTGAGACATCATACCAAAATTTGTGGGATGCAGCCAAAGCGGTAATAAGGGGAAATTTTATATCCTTAGAGGCTTACTTGAACAAAATAGAGAAAGAGAAGGTCAATGAATTGGGGTTGCAACTTAAAAGCTAGAAAAAGACCAAATTAAAAACCCCCAATCAATTACTAAACTTGAAATTCTAAAATTAAAAGGAGAAATCAATAATATTGAAAGTAAAAAAACTATTGAACTAACAAATACAATTAAGAATTGGTTTTATGAAAAAACCAATAAAATTGATCAACCTTTGGTAAATCTGATTAGAAAAAGGAGAGAGGAAAATCAAATTAGTAGTCTTAAAAATGAAAAGGGAAAACTTTCCACCAATGAAGAGGAAATTAAAAAATAATAAGGAGTTACTTTGCCCAACTTTACACCAATAAATTTGATAACCTAAGCGAAATGGATGAATACCTCCAAAAATATAAGCTTCCCAGATTATCAGAGGAAGTAAATTGCTTAAATAGTCCCATTTCAGAAAAAGAAATAGAACAAGCTATTAATCAACTCCCTAAAAAAAAAAATCCCCAGGACCAGATGGATTTACATGTGAATTCTACCAAACATTCAAAGAACAATTAGTCCCAATGATTTATAAACTATTCGAAAAAATAGGGAATGAAGGAGTCCTACCAAATTTCTTTTATGACACAGACATGGTACTGATACCTAAACCAGGTAGATTGAAAACAGAGAAAGAAAATTATGGACCAATCTCCCTAATGAATATTGATGCTAAAATCTTAAATAAAATATTAGCAAAAAGACTACAGAAAATCATCCCCAGGATAATACATCACAATCAAGTAAGATTTACACCAGGAATGCAGGGCTGGTTCAATATTAGGAAAACTATCAGTATAATTGGCCATATTAATAACCAAATTAACAAAAACCATATGATCCTCTCAATAGATGCAGAAAAAGCATTTAATAAAATTCAACATCCCTTCTTATTAAAAACACTTGAGAGTATAGGAATAAATGGACTTTTCTTTAAAATAATCAATTGCATCTATTTAAAACCAGCAGTAAGCATCATATATAATGGGGACAAACTGCAACCATTCCCAGTAAGATCAGGAGTGAAACAAGGTTGTCCACTATCACTGTTACTATTAAATATTGTATTAGAAATGCTACCTTTGGCAATAAGAGCTGAGAAAGAGATTAAAGGAATAAGAATAGGCAATGAGGAAACCAAATTATCACTCTTTGCTGATGATATGATGATAAGAACCCAGAGATTCTACTAAAAGTTATTAGAAATAATCCACAATTTTAGCAAAGTTGCTGGTTATAAAATAAACCCACATAAGTCATCAGCATTCTTATATATCACTAACAAAATCCAACAGTCAGAGTTACAAAGAGAAATTCCGTTTAAAATAACTACTGATAGTATAAAATATTTAAGAATCCATCTGCCAAGGGAAAATCAGAAACTTTATGAGCAAAACTACTAAACACTTTCCACACAAATTATGTCTGATCTAACCAACTGGAAAAATATTAAATACTCTTGGATTGGTCGAGCAAATATAATAAAGATGACAATACTCCCTAAACTAATCTATTTATTTAGCACTATACCAATCAGACTTCCCAAAAACTATTTTGATGACCTAGAAAAAATAACAACAAAGTTCATATGGAAAAACAAAAGGTCAAGAATTTCAAGGGAATTAATGAAAAAAAAATCAAATAAAGGTGGCCTACCTGTACCAGATCTAAAATTATATTATAAAGCAGCAGTTACTAAAACCATCTGGTATTGGCTAAGAAATACACTAGTTGATCAATGGAATAGGTTAGATTCAAAGGACAAAACAGCCAATAACTTTAATTATCTAGTGTTTGACAAACCCAAAGACCCCAAGTTTTGGGATAAGAATCATTATTTGACAAAATTGCTGGGAAAACGAATTAGTATGGCAGAAACTAGGCATTGACCACACAACACCGTACACCAAGATAAGGTCAAAATGGGTTCATGATCTAGGCATAAAGAATGAGATTATAAATAAATTGGAAGAGCATAGGATAGTTTACCTCTCAGACCTATGGCAGAGGAAGGAATTTATGACCAAAGAAGAAGTAGAGATCACTATTGACTACAAAATAGAAAATTTTGATTATATCAAATTGAAAAGTTTTTGTACAAACAAAACTAATGCAGGCAAAATTAGAAGGAAACAATAAACTGGGAAAACATTTTACAGTCAAAGGTTCTGATAAAGGACTCATTTTCAAAATATATAGAGAATTGACTCTAATTTATAAGAAATCAAGCCATTCTCCAATTGATAAATGGTCAAAGCATATGAAGAGACAATTTTCAGATGATGAAATTGAAACTATTACCACTCATATGAAAGTGTTCCAAATCACTATTGATCAAAGAAATGCAAATTAAGACAACTCTGAGATACCACTACACACCTGTCAGATTGGCTAGAATGACAGGGAAAGATAGTGCAGAATGTTGGAGGGGATGTGGGAAAACAGGGACACTGACACATTGTTGGTGGAACTGTGAACACATCCAGCCATTCTGGAGAGTAATTTGGAACTATGCTCAAAAAGTTATCAAACTGTGCATACCCTCTGATCCAGCAGTGTTTCTACTGGGCTTATACCCTAAAGAGATACTAAAGAAGGGAAAGGGACCTGTATGTGCCAAAATGTTTGTGGCAGCCCTGTTTGTAGTGGCTAGAAGCTGGAAAATGAATGGGTGCCCATGAATTGGAGAATGGTTGAGTAAATTGTGGTATATGAATGTTATGGAATATTATTGTTCTGTAAGAAACAACCAGCAGGATGAATACAGAGAGACTTACATGAACTAATGCTGAGTGAAATGAGCAGAACCACGAGATCATTATATACCTCAACAATGATACTGTATGAGGATATATTCTGATGGAAGTGGATTTCTTCAACAAAGAGAAGATCTAACTCAGTTTCAATTGATCAAGGATGGACAGCAGTAGCTACACCCAAAGAAAGAACACTAGGAAATGAATGTAAACTGCTTGCATTTTTGTTCTTCTTCCTGGGTTATTTATACCTTCTAAATCCAATTCTCCCTGAGCAACAAGAGAACTGTGCTTGTGCACACATATATTGTATCTAAGATCTACTGTAACCTATTTAACATGTATAGGACTGCTTGCCATCTGGGGGAGGAGGTGGAGGGAGGGAGGGGAAAAAAATCGGAACAGAAGTGAGTGCAAGGGATAATGTTGTAAAAAATTACCCTGGCATGGGTTCTGTCAATAAAAAGTTATTAAAAAAATAAATTATAAAAAAATTTTTTTACTATTCTCTTTCAGTAGTCCTACAAAGTCAATCAATTATTAAATTTTATCAAATTTCCTTTTTTAATCAGTCATATATGTCAACTTCTCTGTAATCATACAGCCACAGTGCTAGTTCCAGGCTTTATCTTTTACTGAAAATATTATAATAGCTTCCCTGGTTTTATTCTCTGTCCTCTCCGATATACCATCTAAGTGCCAAATTGCAATTTTTATTATACAGACTTGGACAGATTAGTTCAGTATTCAAAAATCTTCAATTCTTAGATAAAATACAACATTAACATTTAAAGCCCTTTTCCAACTAATACTATCCCACCTTTCCAGTCTCATTATATGTTCTTCTCTTTCAAACACTTTCTACTGTCATCAAGCTAGTCTCACACACTCAAAACATTCCAATTCCTGCCACCAGGCTTTTGTCATATAATATTCTATATTTGAAATTAATTCTACTCTCTCTTTTGTTCTATCAAATTAAAAACTTCTTTCAAAGCACAACTCAATAACTATCTTCTATACCATCCTTCATGATCTCTTCAAGTTAGGGCATTTTTTCCCTTAAAATAATTTTGAATATTAACATTTAAAGCCCTTTTCCAACTAATATCACACCACCTTTCCAGTCTCATTAAATGGTCTTTTCTTTCAAACACTTTCTACTATCATCAAGCTAGTCTCATGCACTCAAAACATTCCAATTCCTGCCACCATGCTTTTGTGATATAACATTCTATATTTGAAATTAATTCTACCCTCTCTTTTGTTCTATCAAATTAAAAACTTCTTTCAAAATACAACTCAGTAACTAGGTCCTATACCAGCTTTCATGATCTCTTCAAATGAAGGCACTTTCTCCCTTAAAATAATTTTGAATATACTTTTTATCCTCTCTCCAAAGAAAAATATAAGTTCTCTGAAGGCAGGTACTGTTTTATTTTTGTCATTATATTATCTCCAGTGCCTAACAAATAATAGATATCTAATAAATGCTTATTGAATTGGACAGCGGAATGACTTTAAGGATAATGAACATTTACACCCAAGTAGAGCTTTTAGATGATGAAACACAATGCTGGAATGTGGATTTCAAATGGAATATCTGGTCTTTCCTCAGTTATTTAAAATACCACTATAAAATGGGATAGATGCAAAGGACTGAGATTTGATTCTACATGAAACCAGACAAAATCTATTTAATTAACAGAATATTAATATTTATATTATAGAGATTCTATCACTTTATTACTAGCATATTTTCAAACTAATAATTTTAAATCTTTAAATCAGAAAGATTTTACCTCAACAGAAACCATAAGAAACTTCTAAATGATAAATTTAGGGAAAATGAATTCCTGTTTGAAAACTTAATGGCATTTTAACTTTATGTTTCCAAAATGTTCTACTTTAATAATAATAATAATAATCAAATGGTCAATATTTACCAAACACTGTAGAAATTCAAAAACCAGAAAACTAAATTCACATATTAAATAAACACTTTCATTGATAATGACAGATTGATTTTAAGTATGGTTAAGAAAAAGCAAAAACTGAACCTGATGATTGTTAACTACTTTATATCATAGATACAGATTGTAACTTGTCTTTACATTAACTAGTAAGTAGATTCATATTAAGAAGAAAACTCATAAACTATTCTTTGTTAAACTCAAATATTCTTACTTTAGCAAGTTGTGAGCTTATTCATGTAAGGAAAAAAATAGCTATTGTAACAAAACATGAGAAAGTAATTTTAGCTATGAATTCAATCACACTAATCCACAACAATAAAATCTCAATAATACAAACAATATGACCTACTAAAGGAACCTCACAGATTAAACTAGAAATTCTATTCTAACCTACATAAATATGAATAATTTGAATCATTCTTAACCCAGCTAAAATATATCCATAATTTCTTTACAAATTTATTATGTTTTTCAATGTATGTTGAGAACATCACAGACCATTATATTTATTCTTAAACCTAAAAATTCAATTGTAATGTAAGCAGAACTGAATAAGGTAGAGTACTGAATAGATTCTCTTTCCTATGTCCAATATTTCAAGTAACACTGTTATTGTAGTTTTAGATATTTAAAAGTAAGGTTTTACCTTTCTAAACATTTTCAAAATGTTAATTTCATAGGGAAAAAAAAAAACAGCAATTTTTTATGCTAAGGAACTTTGAAACCAAGTGGCATAATTCTCTGACTTAAGAAATGCAAGCTCTGGAACACTACTCAAACAGAAAAAAAGAAGTAACTCATTAGGTTGTGTGAATGAACAAAATGATTGGATGGGCATCACAACTCAGAATTAATTACATTTAAAAATGTGTTCCACTCAACTTACATGAAGAATTTTACTAAAAATTCTGTTTTACAAATTATAGCTCTAGATTACAGAAACTTGATAATTATATGAATTTTTCCTGAAATAAACTCTTATCTTGCTATATTTCCCAAAAAACTCAAGCATTATTTTAATTTATTCAAAATGAAAAACTCATTTGTGCTCAAAATAACTCAAAGTAGAAACAAAAAAGCACATTATCAGCAAGCTTTTAAGTTAAGTGCTTTCAAAGTTTGGGAAACAATTCGAGAAATGCAATAATGGACTTTCAACAAATTTAAAGTATTCATTATAAAGTGCACAATAATATGCACAATCTACACAGAATATATTAGAAAAAAAAACAAAAAGTCAATCTAAAATCCCCCCAATAATACTGCGTATTCATTCGGTTTTTAAAAAATTAATATTTAACTTCTTCCTTAACAAAAATATTAGGAAAAAGATTTCTAGGCAGAGAAATTGCTAAAGTTCAAACTTCTTGTTACTGAACAATACATATTAAAGGCATGAAATTTAAGTACTATAATTCTAGAATACCACTGTTTATTGAGTATACTTGTATATTCTCAGAAAAAGTTTAGAAAAGAGTTAATTTTTCACATATTACAAGCAGTTAGATCAGTGTCAGTTAAGTGGAATGGACAGGAGAGAACTTGGGCTCTCACCAAAAACACAAAGCCAAAAAAAAAAAAAAAAATGGATGAAGGTTAGAAGGAAGAATGAGACTGCACATATGAATATGGCCTTGAATTCAAGTGTGACCAGTTCTGACTGGTGATGATACTAAAGAATTTGTGAGAAAATCTAAGGCCTTTTATCATTATGTAAGTTGATGGAATGCTAGGTAATTTTTTTTATTGTTGACTTTCCTCCAACAAGATTTCTTAAATAATGATTGGTGATGTAGCCTAAAACTAATGCAGGGAACAAACTAGGATAGAAAAATGAATTGTTAATAGTAAGAATAATTGAAAATCAGTAAAAAAAAAATTATAAAATTGTTTTTCAGTGTTACAGAACAAAAAAAGAAAAGTTTAAGATTACTACAGCCCCCAAATCCTGTTAATAACAGAAAGGAAAGTATGTTATAGTAGTTTTCCATGTTCTAGTGACAGAGACCCTATATGTCATGATTGACAAGGAAGAATATAGCTGCAATATAATCAAATCTATGGAATGATGAAATAAAGTTATTTTACTTCCAGAAGTTTAATCAATCAAAGTACTAGGTTAATATCCATTGTAAAGCTCAGGTATACATCAATTTTCTACTTAGTTACTAATGCACTTTTCATTTTACCAATGCATGCTCCATTGGTATGTCCTTATGTTAATAGAGTTATAATAATAACTGACTAACCAAAGTAACTACCATATAATGAAACTTTAATTTTCTTTATGATCCATAATTGTTATTGTAATTCCTCTAAACTAGCTGTCAGGGTAGGCTTTTCTCAAACATCATCCACTGTCTAGTGAACTGTTCAAACCCTAGGATCATAGTACACACACATTCATTCCATAGTACACACATAATCTCCAAGCCAGATTGAAGTAGACATGAAAAAAAAAAGAATAATAGTTTAAGAGCTGACATATAGTATCTTAAGATTTACAAGTGCTTTAATAAATTATTTCATTTGATCAATCAACAGCATTTATTATGCATCAGCTATATGTCATATACTATATTAAGCATTAGCAGTACAAAAAGCAAAACATGACCTCAAAGACATTATTTTCTATTGGACATATAAAAATATGCATACTAGATACAAAATAAATACAGGTTGGTTTGAAGGGAAATGAAATGGAGAAGGGGATGCCAATTAAGGCTTCATGTACCAAGAGGTCCTTGATCTGAATCTTGAACAAAAAAGGGATTCAAAGAAACAGGTGAAAAGAGAATGAATCTTAGCCATAAAAGGCATTCAGTGCAAGGCATAAAGAACACAGATAGAGCACTTTGTGAGTAAAATAGCCAGTAAATCAATACTAATGGAATTGTAAAGTGCATGGAAATGAGTAATATTTAAGAGAATTGGAAAGATAGAAAGAGATCATATTGTGAAGAAATTTAGATGCTAAACAGAAGAGTTAATATTTGCTCAAAAAGATAATAGGGAGTTATTGAAATTTATTGAGTAATTCAATTGAATGGCAATGAGAGACAGGTACAATCATTATCCCCTTTGACAAATGAGGAAACTAAGGATCAAAAAAGGTTAAGCTATTTGTTCAGGGTCATTCAATATGTGATTAAGGCAGAATTCAAGCACATATCTTCTTAATTATGAATCCATCTTTCTAAACACTACACCATGCTGCATTGCTTTTGAAATGAACTATTTCCAGTACAATGCTGCAGCTGCAGACTTAGAGACCACTGTGAGCCAGGAATAATATTATTTAATTCAATATTTTTCAATGATATAAAACTTACTACTTTACAGCTGTATTTGAGGATTGATGAATTGTCATTAGGCATTCTCCCCATCAACTCAGGTTCTAACCCTTCCTTAACTTAGTAGACAGTGTTCAAGGGCAGCTATAGCCAATAATCCCTCCTTTGGCCCACTCAGAGATTAACTTCTTCAAATTTATGCTGGTTCTCAGAACTAGTCACACAATCTCATAATATGCAACTTTGTCTTTTACTATATATTTATTTAACTTTTCTTGGTCTATCAGTTGGCTAGGTTGGATATTTCTAGATATCATCATTCACTAATAGTCTTCTGTGAATTCACAGTAATTAATCCCATAGAAAATCTATACCAAAATGTGCTCTTAACTTATTTTAATTCAAATTATTATGCTGATACCCAGAAAATCTGCTCATTTGTGGTGTCTACAAGACAGGTTATTTATCTTCCCTATGATAGTATGCATTATATATTTGGAGCTACTTAACTACTATGATTTACATGGTTATTGATGTATTTTGATATTACCAAGTCCTTAATATGAAAGTTCATATCTACATAAAATACAAGTTAGGGAGTGATTATCTCTTTCACAAAAAAAGATTCACAATAAGACTAATTTAAATAGTAACCATTTCTAGGGATTATAAACACATTTTTGGAGAGCATTCTGTTTACACTCTAATTTGCAGAATGTATCATCTTTATAAAATATGATATTATTAATGAGAAAAATAGCCCTGGGAAATTGAAACCTATCGATAACACAAACACCTCATTTCATCTTATATTAATTTAGTCTTATATTTAGTCTTCTGGTCCTCTTTTGAACACAAAAAAACTTCATTTTCTTTTTTTGTATATATTATACGTTTTTTTACCCTATAAAAACTTAATTTGCTATAGCAGAAAGAAAACTAAATCTGGAGTCAATGGAACTGGGTTCAAATCTGATTCTGCCACTAATAAACATGACTTTTATAAAGTTATTTAATACTTATATGCTTTAATTTCTTCATTATTGCTATTAATCTGTAATGTGGTACAATGGAGGGAAAAACAAATTGTACCTCTGCCACTTACTGCTTCTGTGAACTTGGACAAGTTCTGAATTCTCTGAACCTCTTGCTTTCTCTAGATAATGTCTAAAATTTATTCCAGTTCCAGATGACAGGACTTTGCAATGGTGTACCTACACACATATCTCCATGACATGGTAGAGAGTTAGCCCAGAAGTCCATAAGACTTGGGTTCAAGTCTAACCTCAGATAGATAAAGAAAGAGAGAAAGCGAGAGAGAGAGAGCGGCAGAGACAGAGACAGTGAGATGGATGGTTGTGTGACCCTCACACAGAGTTACCTAGGCAACTCTAAAACTATCAGTTGCCAACAGTACTAGTAGACATTCTTACCCAGGCATTCCCCCTATCAATGAAATCACAGTTCCAATCCCCATCTCCAAAACTACATAACCTACTCGCAAATCACTACTTGACTATTAGAGAATTATTTTTTTCCTCAGTATCAAAGACTAGTTCACAGAAGCTACTATATGTCCTTGCTAATAATATTTTTTAAAAATAACTTTGAGCAATGGTAGGCCACCAAATGTGATAACACATATTTCTTTTAAAGGTTACAAAGCCTTTCCCTTACACATCAGTGTAGTACAAGTATAAAGAGGACAGGTTCTTAATCTAAAGCATCTGGATTCAAATATCTGTATGCCATGAGGAAGTTACATAACTACCAGTTTCCTTATCTGTAAAATAAACTGTTTAAATTAGAAGGTCCATAAAATTCCTTACAGATAAGGTCCACAATCCTAGAAACTGTATTAAGCCAGAAGTACAAATACTATTTTCTCATTTTATTGCTGAGGAAACTGTGGCTTAGAATCCCTCAATGGACTGTCTAATAGATAATGACTTGTCCACTTTCACACAACTAGTGTAGTATTTGATAGTGGTATTCAAATCTGGATCTTCTGCTTCTAGGGTCAGCAAAATTTATACTATATTATACTAACTCTAAAATCTAAAATATGATTTCATAAGGTACACATTTTATTCAATTACAGCATATAATAATAGATAATGTGGGCAGCTAAATGGCACAGTAGATAGAATGTTAGGCCAGAAGTCGGGAATACTCATTTTTCTGAGTTCAAATCTGACCTCAGATACTTACTAGCTATGAAACTAAGTAAGTCATTTAATCCTGTTTGCTTCCATGTCTTTATCTGTAAAATGAGTGGAGGAGGAAATGGCAACTCCAGTATCTTTGCCAAAAAAAAACCCAAATGTGGTCACAAAGAGTCAGACATAGGATAATATGAAGAATATAAGTATAAACATGGAGGGAGAAGGTTATAAACCTTACTTGGGACATTTGATTCCCAGAAGAGGCAATAGTTAAGCAATTAACCAGTATACCAAATTATCTATTTATCCATCTATCTATAATAAACTTTTCAAGAAATTTCCAAGTGACAATAAACAGCAGCAGTTGATGAAGAGAGGGAAATATATGTATTTGTCACAGTTGAATCAGGGAATAATTGATAGGAGTAAGATAACAGCTTTACCATAAAATTGGATGTTCCTTGGTCTGAAGTGCTATTTCTATTGATAGGTGATAGCTCCTGAGAAACTTTTATAAGGAAGTAGTTACTACTTCAGAGGTTATAATTTCTAAGAGTTTGCGTGAGGTAAATCATGTGCCAAGTACAAATGTTTCCTGGGGAACAATCCCTGGGGAACATGGGGAGAAGGAAAAAATGAATGCTACCCACAAAATTTCAGACACCGGATGAGTAGAGAAGGAATGATGGTGGTAAACATAAGGGAACTATTGCCTTGCTGTAGGGGCTTTCCCAGGAATTCTTTCTTTGCTTGCCCAAATGGGGAGAAATAATCAACTTATCATAAGTTCAGCACACTGTGCTAAGTCCCATAGCAAAAAACTACCTTTTCACTTTAATTCATTTTAATAATAACTTCTAAAGAGTGAAAAACAATAATTCTCTATTCCTATTACAGGAGAAGAAGGCTACTAAAGAATCATCAAAGTATAGGTAATTAATTGTTTTAACAAAGAGTCCCACAACTTAACACATTTACAAAGTGTGTGTTGTGTATATAGATTTGTACTAAATGGTGAAGGAGGTTCAGAAACAAATATTGACAAGCAGGTAGAAATTTAAATATAATATATTCACTATGTTATATAGATGTATATTTAAGCAAAATTATAACAAAGTAATATATGACAAATATGTAACACGTGCAAAGGGGCAAAATGATTATCAACTTAGAGATTAGGGAAAACCTTTTAAAGGAGTTAGAATTCTGAATTCAAAAGCCAGAAAGGGAAGAAGTTCTGAGGGAAGGGAACAACTCTAAGAGGCATTACAGTACTGAGCATCCATATGGAACAAAAAGGCATTCAATCAGACTTAAGTTCACTCTTGGAACTTCAGGCTAGAGAGACAGAATTATTCAGCAGGCAAAAGGGAACCAGTGAAGTGTTTTAACTATTAAGAATGATATAATCAAATCTGGCATTGATATGAAGGATACGGTGAGGGTAGTTGTAAAGTATAAAAAAGTCAAAGAAGAGAATATTAATAATTGTTAATAGCTAATATTTATGTAGGATTTTAAAGTTTGTGAACCACTTTACATGTGTTACTTCACATTATCATTTGAACAGACAGCAAAAATCATTAAAAGGCTGCAAGATAAGTCCAATACAGTGTTAATCAGTGCTTGAAATATAACTGGACAGCTACTGCCCCAGTTCCTGTTCCCTGTGTCCTAAATTCCATCTGCTATTTATCTATCTTTTCTCAAGTTGTCCCCTACATGGATTCTTCTTATCCTTTGTCTCATAGAATTTTTAGCTTCCTTTAAGCCTCAACTTCAATATTCCTAGATTACCCCAGTTGTAAGTACCCTCTTTCCTAAAATTACCTTGTTTTTATTCTACATTTAATTTTTACACACTTTTGGTCCAAATATCTCCTTCCTGCTGATCAAATATAAGTTTCTTGAAATAACAATTATTTTATTTTATTGAATTCCCATGTTGAACACAAAATCTTTCACATAACAGGCATCCATTGAATGCTTAATAGAGTGAGGAGAACTGAAGCAGAATCAATAGGAAGTGATAACTTGGCATGTTATATACCAAGGGTGAGAGGAGGAAATAGTGCTAAGATTTTAAATGTAAAATTTTAAATTATAAATGGTGGCACAAATGGCAAAAATAAAGTTTAAAAGTATAACAGGTTTCCTTAGAAAATGTAATAAGGCTGATTTGGGCATGACAAATTTCAGTACCATGAGCAAAAAAAAAAAGTTAAGGCAATTATCCTATTGGCAGTAGTAGTAGTAGTAGTAGAGGACAGAGGAGCTTGGGAGAAAGGACAAAATACTTATTTTTCTAAAAACAAATATTGCTGGTATTATTTGTTTAAAATATAATTGTCAACATTTATAAGCATGTTGAATCAAATTTTTTAGAATTATCATAATTTTTCAAAATGATGGTAAGTTCTGTGTTCTTAGGTCTATGACAATGTATATATAACAAAATATTTTTCTTTAAAGAGAATGTTTTGGATGATGTTTATTTCCTATGTATTTTGACATATCTGCCCATTTTTTCCAACCATTCTATATGGGGAGTATAGACTAGCATTGTGTGCAGACTGTCACTTGGTTTATAATAATAATGGCTATTTAATGAACTTCTTCTTGTGTCTCTTTACTTTTTGTCCATGTAAAGGGGTCAAATTAATCACCTCTGTATCAAACAAATTTAATTATCTTAGACAAAGGAAATACCTGTGCCTCTTTATTTCATAACTTCAAGATTATTATTTGTCACCTAATATCTGATCATTAAATGTCTTGCCTCATTATGTTATCACATAGGTATCATGATTTATATCTGACCCAATTCCACTGAACAATATACACCATGTTGTCTCAAGCAAATTAGAATTATAAAATTGCTCTTGTAGTCACTATATTATTGCTTAGGCTTGTCTTTTTATTGAGTCTCAATTTTTGAAAATACTGTCTTTAAAATTTTAATATACTAAAGTATGCTATAATTTCAAAAACTCTGTAGTCTGAAACTTTGACCTTGCACTTGTATTAATTCATCAATGTCTGAAAAGTACATATTTTTAATTTTGATAATCATAAGAAATTTATATGCTAGAATACTCCTCTAGAAATTTCAATTTGAGCTAGTAAGAAAACAACAGTTCTTTCATTAAAAGACATAAAAACCTTTCTTTGCATATAATGATTTCTTATCTTTTCAGATTATTATATTTATGATGATCTGATTCCTTTAAAAATAAATGTATGTATTCAACAATCACTGACTTTTTATTCTAGGCTAAAAGACCTCACAGAAAGGATGGAACAATGGTATGGAAACTTACCATAGCCTCCAATTGGACTCTTTATTACAGACTTATTGCTTCCATGTGTAAAAAAAAACAAATCTTTAAGCCAACCACAATCCCAAAGATTTTTGGCATCCTTATTAAGCACTAAATTCAGAAGACAGGGGAGAAAGGGTTTTACTTGTCTTGTGTTTTTTTCTTAGAGTACAATTCAATCATACTCATAATTTATTTCATCATTACGTGAATCTGTGTTACAAATTATTAATAAAGGTAAGTTTCTACTATGCCTCAGGCAATATGCCATATTGAATTTCTGTATGCCATAAATTATGTTTTACAATATGATTTAAATAATGTATATTTATTACTAAATAATTTTAGGGTTACTGTTAATAAAGTTGTATTTTTAAAGATGGAAAAGAATTCTTAAAAATCTGTGATTATATGAAGGCAAAAATAATCCATTTGTTCAAGAATCTGCTAAATATGCATTTTGCTCAACTATAATATCTAACACTCCTGCTCTTTCATGTCTTTCACACACACATTCAAGTTTTTCATATGAATGTGATACAATTTTCATTTAAGAAAAGTATATCTTCACTTTTACTTCATTTCAAATGGAAATTAGAAAGAAAAACTCTTTCCCCCAAAGTCAAAACAGATGGAGATAGAAATTTAGATAAGAGATAGCAAGCTTTGAATCTTAAATTAATAAATTTTTCCTACAGAAATTACATCTATAGCTAACATTTTTCTCCCTCCCCTTTCAAATGAACTCCAATTAATTTAATATTAAGAATTTATTAGATTATATAACAGTTTTCTTTTTAAATTATTTTTCACTAAATGGAAACTCTATGTACATTGTTCAATACCTTATTTTTTTAACAATTCTAATATAGAAAAATTATAAATCCTCATAATACCTTGATTGTTTTTCTACCTGTTAAGTAATATGACTAGAATAATATGAATAGTATTTCTTTAAAAAACATAAGATATTCATATAGCATTTTATATCTTTTACATAAAATGATGGGATTATTGATTTTGAATTAGAAGGAAACTTAGAAATCACTAAATAAACCCTTTTTATTTTACAATGAAGAACCTGAAAAATAAAATAGTTTAATGACTTGTCCAAGGTCACACAGTTTATGAGGAAGTATATGGAAGGATCTGAACATAGATAATCCTAACTTTAAGTCCATTCCCTATCCATTACACTATGCTGTCTCTCCATACGATTAGACATGACAGGAAACATGTCTACATGTTTCCAGAGTAAGGCTACAAGAGACTAGCCTTGGAATTCAAAATAATGGCATAATGTAGCAGTGACCCAAGTAATTCTTAAATAAAATAAATTAAAAATAAATTGTCCCACATCACAGGTGAACATTTCCACTCTGAGAGTTGTCCATGTCATAAAAATTACAAGTCCAGAACAAAAGTGTGATTAAATGATTTTTAATAAAACATACTGATATTTTTGATGATCTATCCTGCAAACAACAAATCATCCTATCCTAATACAATTTTGTATAGCATATTTTTGCCTACTCAAAATTGAAATGAAGAGAAAAATTTCTATTATGTTAATATCTGGTCCAAACCTTGTTTATTTTAGATGTCTCATTTGTTTAGTAAATTTTTTTTAAATCATTATTCTCTCTACTGTTCATAATCAACCTTTTGGATTTTTTTGTGATTGAGATCTATATTCTTTATTATATTACTGACTTTCTGGGTATAGAACTGAAGACTAGACTTTTGATTTCATTGATTTAGGGAAGTCCTAGATAAGGAAATTTCCGCTACAAATGTAAATCAACATTTTTAATGTATAGATGGATAACTGCCTAGGGTCCAGAAAGGTAGTGTAATTTACTCTGATTAAATTCTTTCTGTCTTTCACTGATTTAAAAGTGATTAGGAATCCACAAAAATAGCATTAGCAAATATTTTCTGTTTATTTTCACATACATATTTCCATTAGTTGAGGCAATCAGGAGAATATTTAAACTAGTATTTTAATTTACAACACACTTATCTTTAAAAAAAAACCTAGAAATTTAAAAAAAATGAAACAATATCTCTAAATTTTCTCAAATTAGACAGATTTTTATTTAAATAATGGATTTTTCTTAGATTAACAAAAAGTAGACACCATGAAATAATGTTACTTTTTGAAAAAAATTTAAAAGAAAAATCTGGGAACTAACAGTTGTGGGAAAAATTCATTATTTCAATTACAGGAAAACTACAACTCAGAATTATTAAGTGATTTCAGTTTCAACAATGTAAGACACTCTTAATTTTTGTCATATATTTAAAAATCAAGATATTGACAATAACCTTTAAATAGGCTTTTTAAAAAAATCCAATTCTCATCACATTTAGATCATTTCAAAAGTACACAAAGAAAACATTATCATCAACTATAAAAGCCTCATCATATCTCACTGCATAATCCCAGTAAATGATTTCATCTCCCATTACCATGGTATATATTTTTCATTAACATGAAGGGACATATTTGTTAACACTGTTTTAACTTCTCTAAATTCACTTCCTTCACATGATGCCATATTTATACCCATCATTTCTACATAATTCAAATTTAATCTTGTACATATTCAATTTCCTTGTTATAAGAAAATTAAATTTCCATTTCCTAAGTTCTTTAATGTAGAGGTTTGACATGTCTGTGTATTATGTCAATTTCTTGTTTTATTAGCAACTAAAATAACAATGATTGATCTAGTCAAGCATTTTTAATAGAGAAAACTAAAAGTAAATAAATTAAACAACTGATCCAGAAATCTAATTTTTATTTTCTGACACTCCCTAAGAAAGAGAGTAGGTGAGTATACACCACACCCATAAATGAAAGCACACTTTAAGGGCACAGCTAGAATAAAAATCCACATAGTTTTACTTTCCAATCTTTTTTACTTACTTTTCTCTAATCCCCTCCCCAATGCCCTGACTCATTTTTTGTTGTTATTCAAATATCATGAAAAGTTCATGATAAAATTATTGTAACAAAGTGTTTGGTGGGCAAATTTATAGAAAAAGAGTCAAGTGAAATTCAGATATAGGCACCAAGTATTAATCAGAGTTGCTTGTGGGATGGAGTGAATTGAATATATCATTAAGAAAATGTGAACCTCAATTTCTTTTTTCCAGCTGATGTATCATATGACCTTGATCTTAATGATCAATCTTTAACAACTTTTAACAACACTTAATTTTCACAAATGGACAATAGAAATTGGACAAGCAAAGGAGAAAAATGTTTTTTTTAATGTAAAATATTAATGATGGAAAGAATACTATAAGATATTTAACAAGAAAGCTAATGTCTCCTAATAAAATGGGAAAACAAGTGGCAAAAGCCAATTGAGTGTCCACACCATCAGAATAATCTCTAGGAGCAGGAGTTAATGAGGATACTTAAAGGATGAACTGGTCCATATTAGGCAAAAAAAAAAAAGCAGCATAAAGCTTTGTGACTGATCAAGTATTTGGGTTTGGCTTCATGAGAGATCACTGCCTCCTAGGTGAGATGGGGAAACAACATCTTAGAAGAAGAAGAGGGTAGAGGAGGAAGAAAGAAAAACATTGACATTGCAAGAACCTCAAAGCTTGCTTTTATTAAATTTTGTATGTAACCATTCATCGTGTCTTTGCATTAATTAAACTCAAGTTAATTATAAGTAGCAATAATACTCTGTTCATTTTAACTTGTCATTAAAGATGTATAATCATGTTTTGTTTCAAAAAAGACAAAAATATATAAATTTTTCATCAATGTCACTTTAAAAACAGTATCACCTCCCAACTAACACTCTGAATTACTTTATTGTATTTTAGAGTACAAATAAAGTTATAGCAGTTAAAATTGCCCAAAAATTCAAGTTTCCTATAGATTGCAATACCAAACTGGCATTTGCTATTACTCAATGATAACATTTTAATTTGAGGAGGCACTATGATTAGTATAAATTCAATGTATAATAAAGTGAAATCTCTATTAAGATTGAGGTGAATTAAAAATGAACTTTCAAAAAGTTGAGGAAAGTCTAATATGAAAATAAACAAAAAATTCTCAATATGATCAAAGAACAAAATTCAATTTTAACAGTAAACATTTCATTCCAGTAATGTATTGTTACATTAAAGTGTTAGATTTAATTTGCTTTTTAATAGACAAATTAAAAGAAAAGGAAAATACTTTTTAGGTTATCTACTTATTGATATGACATAAAAAATATGTGTATAAGCATTAAGTAAAAACTCTAGTAACCAGAAGTGATAAAGAAAGGAATATTATTTTTTCTCATGTATCAGGACATACATTTTAAGTGACTATTCTAAAATATAAATCTTTACATAAGCCTTTCAACCTTCCTGCTGCTGTTGCCAGTTTCAGAAAATAATTTAGTTACACAATGCCTTTGAAAGACTGACTTTTTGACAAGTAATTTACTACAAGTTGGAATCTAAAAACATTTAAGACTAACTTCAAAATGGACCATTTCATAGTCAGCTTTGGTTTTATTAGAGGAGAAATATAAGATTTAAACTGAGAAGACTTTGAAAAACTGCATATAGCCTACATAAAATGAAATTTTAAATACAACAGAATATGATTTATTAAACTGTTTTCAAACTTTGCCTTACACAGGATTTTTCAGCTCTTGTTTTTATACAAATCCTTTTCTAGAAAAAGTAATTATACCATTAACTAAAAGGCAGTGAAGATAGACAGAAAATATGGATTTCAATGAAGTGCTTACCTTTGCAGGTTGGGATTAGCAGTTTTTCTCCCTAAGACACAAGAGAATCTATAAAATATTAGAACTTATGCCACCCCCCAAAAGCTTACTCTACCTGAACTGTAGAACTGATCTCCGATGCAAAGCCTCCAGTTAAGGGAGCCTCATGACTGATCATGAGTCGCCCAGTTTTGGCCACTGACTGAAAAAGAGAGACAAAAAACTCTGTTTTTAAGAGTTGATATTTTTTCCATCTTAGTGATATTATAAATTTACCAGTGGTTTGACTTCAGTTATATGCATAACTCAAGACTAGAATCTGAAAATACATTGGAATTGCCTTTCTTATGATGGCAGTGTATTTTGACACTATCTGAAACAAAACAAAATAACATTTTAAAATAACATTATATGTTAAGAAAGGGAGAAAAAGCATGATTCTGTAACTCTACTGTTAACCCAACATTTTTGTGAGATAACAAATCATTTTCAGCTGAGGCCATTGCAGTAAAACATTTTCCTATATCTCTATGCCAATTTTCCTCTTTTTGTTGCAGTAACAGAAAGAAAAAAAAACTGCTATGTTTCATTCATTTCAATGTATATTTATATTTAAATATTCAAACCTTAACATAAAAACTTGATAGTTGAGAAAGAACCAAACTAGAATAGAAAAGCTATGGAGAAAACAGATTTAAAAAAAAAAAAAAAAAGACTAAAATGTGGAATACTAGAAATAATTGAAAACAGGAAAAAAATTATACATAGTTAATCAGTTTCTAAGTATTTTTGGATACCAATATGATAAATAAAATGAATGAGAATATTACCATTAAATTTTAATGTAAAATATCACATCTGAAGCATTGTATATGAGTAATAAATTCAATAGCTCAAAAATGTATAGAACACAGAATGTAGAATATAATACAGAACAAGATGATATGAAAAAAGTTTAATTGTCACATTAATGGCATGATTTGAGTTATATTAAGAGAGTTTTAAAAGATAAATGAATGATTTTTTCAACTATATACTCATTTTATCTTTCCTAAACTTTTCAATTAATTTTTATGTCTATCAAACATGAATATCCAAATTAAAAAAAACATATTTTTGCTATCCCCTCTTTAAAGATCAATACAAGTGTATTAGATATACAGGATATATACAGGATGTATTTTAAGATATAAATAACTTATAGCCAAGAAAAGATCAGAGATAGAGTCACAGATTACACTAAAAATTCGCAATGGTTCACCTGTTATAATTATGTTAAAAATAAGACTCAAAATATTCTTTCTGCTCAATATTACAAATGAGTGACAAGCTAAAAACATTGTGAACTGAATTTAATAAATGAAAACTCTAATCTTAGTATATTCTTATTTCGTTTATTTAATAATGCAATTACATTGTATGCAAACTAAAGTACAAAATTAAATTTACTAATTATTAAAAGTATTTTATAATGCTAAAAATGTATGTTTAAAAGAAAAAAAAGATAAAAAATAACCTGACCTTAAGGAAAATCATTTTGAAAAAAGGCATGTATTAATATGATGAATTAAATATTCTTAGCTAAAGCTTTTCCAGGCTTGTTCAGAAGTCTATAACCAAGGGAGTCCTATTTTGTCTTCATTTTCACATAAAAAAAATTTTGAGACTTTTAACAAAAGTAGCTCAGTTATCTTAAAATGTGATTAATGGTAAACAGAAAAGCAATGATTGCTATGGTAACTGAAGCTAAAATCATTTGAGACTTATCTAAAGCAAAATAGCCAGAATTTTCAATTAGGTTTGAAAACAAATATGCAGTATTTAGAGATTGTATGACTATCTGAGTCTAGTACTAGTTAAACACACTACAGATATTTAATAAATACCTATTGATTCATATGAATTGATATATTCTGCAACTGCCTTTAGGGAATCTCCCATAGACTGTCATTTTCAATAAAACCAGGAGGTCCAATTGTATGGATGGTATTGATATCCTACTTGGCTATTAGAAAGGATCACAAACAGATGGGAAAAGGCATAAATTTTATAGAAGATTAAAATATTGGGGAATTAATTCTCTTATTGTAGTTTCATTGGCTCACAGGAAAGTCATGCAGCAAAAAAAAAAAAAAAAATACCATGAAACTTTCCTTGTATGCTCTTATGTATTCCTATATCTACCAATATTAAATTCATCTTGAGTTGAATTTGTCAGTGTGTTTTTTATTCAGCTTCTCTGCCTGCTTAATCAGGAAGCAGAGATAGAGAAAAATGTCAGAATCAGGTAAAAAGACAGTCTTCATGTTTCCAATTTTTTTTTTCATTTTGTAAACATGAATATAATATATGAATACAGATATGGCTGTAGCTCAGGAGAATTCAGGATATGAAAAAGGAGAATATGATGCTCCAAGGTGCCTCATTTTAAAAATGGTATAGAAACTGCTACTTCAGATGGGGCAATCAATCAGCATTGTGAAGTTCAGAAACGGAAATAAATCATTCAATTACATTTCTTTAAAGTATCCTTGTTTGTAACAGTATCTTGAAAACCTATTTCTTCATAATCATTATATTAAAATTCAGAAAACATCAGTCTTCTTAAAGAGAAAATATTAAGAGAATTGACTGTCATTAATAAAAATTTCCAAAGACAAATCATATTATTCAAGGGCTTGAGTACTTTTCTGAAAGGTTTATTGAAAATGTCACTGGTTCACTGTCCTTATAATTTTCATGCCTTACCATTTCTCCTTCTCTTTGAATATACTCTCCAATTTTTGTGCTTTTATAAATCTACTTAATGCCATATTGAATATTTGACCAAAATCACAAGATATGAATATCTGTGTTTAGGACAAGGGAGAAGATACAATTAGATTTCTCTTTTCCCTTTCCCTTTCTCTATCTCACCAAGCATAGTTTTTTTTTCTTTATAGCAATAGTTTATTATTTTTTTATTTTTAACAAGGAAGTCTTTATTTTATTGAAACTTTTTTTATTTTTAAAACATATGCAAGGATAATTTTTCAACACTGACCCTTGCAAATTCTTGTGTTCCAGTTTTCCCTCCATTTCCACCACTCCCTCTCCAGATGGCAAGTAATGTTAAATGTGTATATTTAAGCATGTTAAACATGATAAAATATATGTAAATAGGCATACATATTTATACAATTGTCTTGCCGCACAAGAAAGATCAGATCAAAAATGAAAAAAAAAAAGAAAGAAAACAAAATTCAAGCAAAGCGCAACAAAAGAAGTAAAAATGTTATGATGTGATCTACACTCAGTTCCCACAGTCCTCTGTGGATGTATATGGCTCTTCTCATCACAAGATCATTGAAACTGGCCTGAATCATCTCATTTTTGAGAAGAGCCACGTCCATCAGAATTGATCATCATATAATTCTGCTGTTGCTGTGTGTAATGATCCTGGTTCTGCTCATTTCACTTAGCATCAGTTCAGGTAAATCTCTGCAGACCTCTCTGAAATCATTCTGCTGATTGTTCTTACAGAACAATAATATTCCATAACATTCTGTACCATAACTCATTCTCCAACTGATGGGCATCCACTCAGTTTCAAATTTCTTGCCACTATAAAAAGGGCTGCCACAAACATTTTTGCACATGTGGGTCCCTTTCTCTCCTTTAAGATCTCTTTGGGATATAAGTGCAGTAGAAATACTGCTAGATCAAAGGGTATACAGTTTGATAACCCTTTGAGCACAGTTCCAAATTGCTCTCCAGAATGGTTTCACGAAGCATAATATTGATTACATCCTATAGAATAAAGTCAGAATCTATGTAATTTGCATGTGTTCAAATCACCCTCCACATAAACTGATAAACTACTTTAACCTACCATTTCTAGTTGTTCAGGTAGATCACTCAGAAATCCTATCCCTCCATAAACTTCCTTAACTAAGAGAATTCAAATCCACACAGAAATTAATAAATTAATAAATAAACACAAATATTAATAAATTCATTTGCTTATATAAAAACGTATTTAACTCTATAACCTGTAGAGTTATTCTCCAAGGCTATTCTGTTAAACAGAAAGGGAGAGGATCAAATAACATATAAATACATTGTATACTACACCTTTATGACCAACAGTTACAGTTTGCTTATAAGATAACAATTGAATTATGGTAAGCTATCATAAATAAAAGGCCAATTGCTAGAAAATTACTTTTGAGTTAGACTAAAATATAAGCTTTAATTTTTTTTTTTTTTTTTTAATGAACAAAAACCTGCTTCTCTACATCCCACCTTCTCCTATTCAGGTCACCAAAAAGGAAAAAAAAAGACACCTCAAAAATCCATGACAAATATCCATAGTCAAGAAAACAAATTCTCATATTAACCATATCCAAAACAATTTTTTAACTTGTACCCTAACCATCTCTCTCCTACGAGGTGAGTAGCATGTTTCATTATTCATCCTCAAGAATCCAATTTGATCACTGTGCTAATCAGAGTTCTTAAGAATTTTATTTTCACAATGTTACTAATTATTATTCAACTTAGATTCATAATTATACAATTGCTAAACATTTTATTACTTCCAAACAACAGGAGTGGTCATTTATTACAAATGACCTGTCTGGATAGGATTTTACTAGTGACGGTCAAATTTAGCAACAAATAATATAGCAACAATTTAAAAGGCATGACCAACTTGATACAGTGAAAAGAACAATGGATTAGGAATCAGATAGTTCTAGTCTAAGATATATCACTTAGTACTGAAACTGATTCAAGGAAATGCATTTTTCAATCAATTTCAATCATTTGTTTTGATCAGGATATTTTTATTGCTATTTACAAGCAAGATTTTAAAGCAACAAAGTACTTAAAGTTCCTTCAAATAGTCATTCCTCTTAACTATTTTAATAATCTCCACTCATTTGATCCAGTTTATGTGGTAATTATTTGTTAGGAAAAACCTTCAGATCACCTGATATTATAGAAGTGACAGAGTAAGAGAATAAAAATTAAGGATGTTTTAATGAACTATTAATAAAAAGGATCAGTTGAGACAAAATTCCAAAGTTAAGCATACCTTAAAAAAAAAAAAAAAAAAAAACTGGCACTAAAGTTAGCAGCCCAAAAGTTGAACATATGTTTTAGTGAATCTGGTCTATAAAGATTTTTAACACAATCCATGCAGGAAAACTGTTAAACTATCATTCCAAAGGAAAATTATACAGACAGGATGACTGTAAAGTTTACATATGTCTGAAAGCACAACATTGACTTTGGAAAAGTAAAAACAGATCTTTTTTCTTTTATTAAAACCTGTAGCAATATATTTTTCTACTCTTTTACTGAAAAATAAAATCCTGCTAAGACTTTGTTAAAAGCTAATTAGCAAATTATAATTACAAGATGAATATAAAATATAAAGAATAATTTTATTTCATTTCACCTGAATGACACTGTATAGTTGAAAGTAAAGCTTATGAAAAGCATCCAAGTCTACCTCCACCAATATCCCCTTAAAAGTTGAAACTAATGCACAATTAAACCCAGTGGAATTAATTTTAATACTTATGTTTTGTTGATAAGAGTAATCATGAGAAATAATTCTTAATACAAGGCATAATCATTATTCAGCTTTAAATTCCCATCCAAATGAATAAGCTCAAAAGCTTTTAAAAATAGTTTTTCATATTATCTACCCAAATTTTCATACTAATCAGCCAAAAACATTTCACAAATCATCACAAGCTAACTAATGTTTTGGTATTTGTCTATTAAACACTATTCATCAAGGTGACCTCCACACACATGACAATACAATTGGCCAATATTCCCCTGGAGAGAAACCAAAGCTGAAAAAAAAAAAAAAAAAACCACTAGTGATAGGCTTCACAAAAAGTTCATCTTGGCTAATGTGATAGCAATGAAGTTTCATGTATTTTGATGTAATAGGAAAATGGTGTAAACTAAAAAACAAAACAAAACAAAACCTTGAGTCCTTAGGGTTTTAATACACATGGAAAAATCTGGAAGGGTACAAGCAAAACTTGAGGGAAAACAGAATAAATTATAGGATGGAAAGACAAGCAAATGATGCTTATGAAGAAGTAGGCTGTTAGAAATTTTCAGAAACATTAATTCCCTGGCTAATCTTTTCTTGAAAAACTAAATTTATGAATTTAGTGATAGAAAATTAAAGAAGCCATGAAATAAACATTTGTACCAAAATTAAAGGTTATTCTTTTTCTGATAATGTCATCAAAATATCTTTTCAATTCCTTGGCCAAGTGTGGAGTTACCATATGCTAAATATGAGATATAGTTTCATTCTTTTCTCCCATAGGACTAGGTTTTCTGGTTTCTCTGATAGACAAGATGCTCACCATTTGCTCTGAACCATAGCAGAGAACCTATATCTTACTGTTCTCTGTTCCATTAGTACGTGAAAACAGTGCACAGCCCTTTTTTCGTGTATTTTTAATGGCTTTACTAAGTAATAAAAGGCAAAAGAAAAATTTTAATTACTGGCTTCTTATATGTTCATTCTAAAATAAAATAATTTGAAAATGCGGTCAAGATTCCTTTTTTGCAGAGTTTAGTCCTGGAGTGATCCAATCCAATTCAAATTGTGCAGGACTTAAGGTCTAGTTCTAGGGTCCTAACAAAGGTAAATTTGTTGGGGCTTCTTGAAAGGACTTACCATAATGCAGAATATGGGGAAAGAATTTATGATTTAATCAATAATCTTGTCTCAGGCTTCAGGTCTTCAGGGAGCTATTCTTACCTTGAAAAAAGATAAGTCATGAACTTATAGAAGTCCAATTTTTGTTTCCTGATGCCTTTAACAAAAATGTCCCATTCTATTCTGGCTCTCATGGATTGTCTTCTAGATCTTGCCCTGAGTTAACAGTTACTTCCTTTATATCCTTGGATTTCTTATACCTTTACAACTTCTCTGTGTATGTCTCACAGTGCTCTCTTTCTGTCTATCTTTGTCTCTCTCTCCCTCTTTCCTTCTTCCCCTCCCTCTTTTCCCCCTCCTTTCACCCCTCTTTCTCTCTTTCCCCCCTCCTTCCATTGTCTCTCTCTCTCCCTCCCTCCTTTCCCCCCATGTCTCTGTCTGTCTCTGTTTCTCTCTTCATCTCTGTCCTTCCCTCTATGTCTTTGTCTCTCTTTGTGTGTCCCTGTCTGTCTCTATCTCTACCTCTGTCTCTGTCTCTCTGTCTCTCTGTCTCTCTCTTTCTCTCTCTCTCTCTCACACACACACACACACACCCTTTTGTACTATCCTCCTTTCCACTGTTTTCTCTTCTTCATGCCTCCCTTTCTCTCCACTCATCAAATCATTTAGCAAAGGCGTTAAGACAAGATTTGAATACAGTCAGCATTCTATCTACCACATCATTCTGCTTCTTAAAAACTCTGGGACATTATATAAATATGAGCTATTATCACTATCTTAACTATTTCATCATGGAAGACACAATAATACTTCAATAGCATGTTCATAATTGCATTTTTATTTTTACCAATGTGTTTAGCTTCTTCGCTAATATAAAGTACAACCCCCTTATAACTTGTGTTCACTGAGGATGACTTGGGACAAAAGATGTATGATACCTTTCCAAGCTGTTGATAATCACAGACCTAATTAGCATGAAGAGCCTTTATATTATCTAGATCAGGGTTTCTTAACTATTTTATTTTTTTATTTTATTTTTATTTAATAGCCTTTTATTTACAGGTTATATGCATGGGTAACTTTACAGCATTAACAATTGCCAAACCTCTTGTTCCAATTTTTCACCTCTTACCCTCCCCACCCCCTCCCCCAGATGGCAGGATGACCAGTAGATGGTTCTTAACTATTTTAGTGTCAGGGATTGTCTTTGGCAGCCTGGTAAAGCCAATGAAACTTTTCTCACAATAATATTTTAAATGCATAAAATAAAAGAAAAAAAACATAAGTTTCAAAGAAAATAAATTACATTGAGACTTAGTTATCAAAATAATTTTATAACAAGCTGAGGAACCACAGATAAAGAACCCCTGATTTCAACCAAATCCTCATTTCTTAGTAAAAGAAACCAAAACCCAGAGAAATAAACCAATCTGCCTAAGGCAACACACAGTAATTATCAAAGGTGGGATGAATTTGAGTGCTTTGACTCTAAAACCAAGCTAAGCATGTTGCATTTCTAAATTCAGGTAGGTTGGTAGTGGGACAACAGATAGCCAGACCTTGGGGGAAGCCTATCCAGCTTTGTATAATTAAACCTACTACACTGAAATAGCCTTCTGGGAATCAGGATCACCTACAGATTTTAATGAGGCACTGCAGAGGGTAGACCTTTCAGTGAAGGTGCACTTTCTTATTATATCTTTATTAAAATTATTTGTTTACATGTCCAGGGTAGAGGCTGTCTGGGTTTTATCAAGATTGATATTATGAACAACATAAAGATAGTGTTTCAAATCTCTAATAAAAAGGAAAAAGAAGTCAAGCAACTCTAAAGTTTTATTCCACCCTCAGAAAATTGACAAATACAAAACAGGAGAAGAGTCATTGTTGGAGAATTGTAGAATAACAAATACACTCTAAGTAGAGGTAGAAACTGGACCAGTCATTCAGGAAAGCAATTTAGAGTTGTGCAAAGAAAGTAAAGAAAATGTATACAACACTTTGACTCAGAGATCCTTTTTCAAAGCAAGGAGATCAACAATTAAAAAAAGAGACTAGAGACACCCAAAATTTATAGTAGCACCATTTCTAGTAGCAATGAACTAGATTCTCATAACCTGGAAAATGGCTCAACATTGTGAAGTATGAATAGTATGGAATATTATTTTGCTATTTAAAAAAAAATGATGACTATTCCAAAGTACTGAAAAACTTAAGTAACCTAACACAAAATGAAGTAAATTGAATCAGGAAAATAATTCAAAAGAGAAACACAAAAAACAAGCAAAACAGTCAAAATTAATGCTAATTTATTATAACAATCAAAATCTGCACCAAAGGAGAGACTACTTCTTTGAATAGGTGGGGAATTAAAAACTTGTAATATTAAATAATAATGTCAGGATGTTTTGCTGTTTGGTGAATTATGATAAATTGGCTCTTTTATTATAAGGAATGACTTTCTGGAAGAGGGAGGGAAGATATATTAGGAAATGATGTTAAAAACAAAAAAATATCCAGAAGATTTTGCTTTAAAAAAGTGTAGCTAGGGGGATTAATTTAATAAGAACAAAATATGTTTTTTTCTCTGCTATGACTGAGGAAAAGCAAAAAAACTTGGTAATGATACTGAAAAGGTAAAAACTAGCAAAGAAGAAGCTCAGTATGGAGGGCATCAATGTTTTCAATGAACTAGTAATTGCCTAATTCGCTATAAAGTATTGAGTTTGGGAGTATGACAGAAGTTTGAAAAAAAAGAGAAAAAGATATAGTCACTGCAGGGAAAAAGATGATAGGTAAGCAATAAGGCCATGGTAAAAGTGTTGATGATGACTGAGATTGTATGCCAGGAATTTCTGTTAATTTTTTTTATATTTTTTCATTTTTTTAATACTTTCATCAAAAATATTAAGCAGTTACTAGGACACATATTGGAGTTTACCTTCTTCAGTAAATCCCTTAGATTGACTTGTTTACTTTATATGCAAATACTGAATGCATAGTTGCATAAGCTATAGACGAACTTAACACTTTAAATTTAAGAAAAACATGATTTTGTAATGAAAACAGAAGTAGTTTCTAATTTTAATAGTGATTATTTATATAACACTTTAAATGTGCAATTAGTGAGTATCAAAGATGGAACAAAAAACAAAAAACCCTCAAATACTGTTATTCATATTCAGTGCTCTTTTCATTACACTACAAAATCCAGATTCTCATAAACTGCATTTCAATTTTTGTTTTATATATTTTTCCCTTATTTATCTCTGCACAAGTTGTTTTCTCTAATGGAAAATAAACTCTTTGAGGGAAATGAATATTTTGTTTTTGTCTCTGTATTCACATCACCTAGCACAGTACAGAAGACATAGTAGATGCTTAATAAATGATTGATGACTGAATGAATGACTATAATTGAAAAGCAGGGTGCTAACTATTGTAAATGTACAAAACCACTGGCAGAATATAGACTAAAATAAATCAAGCAGTTTTCAAAATAACTTCTAATGCTGAATGAAAATTCCTAAATGTTTCTATAACTTCCAAGTAGATCTATTATAAGACGTCCCAAAGTTCTAGTACATAGCACAATCCAAAAACAGAAGGAAAATATGGTAAAGGTTTCTTATTATTGTCATATAAAAAATATTGACTTCATCCCTTGTAAATATAACATACCCTCAATAATAAAAAAGTGACGCTAACCAAAACCAAGTTTGTCAGCCAATCATATTTTACTCTGTTGCCTCAAATACTAATCAAGAGTAAAATTTTCACAGACAGCTAGTTAGGTCTCTCACTAAAGAAAATTTGTCTCTAGGGAAAGCTCAAAAGTTTATATTATAAATAGTGTTGTACTTCTATGTCACTATAGATAGAAGAACCATGTATATTTTCTAAAATCTGCTAAAATCAGGCTGACGCAGAATACATTATTTCTAAAATGCTTATCTTTTTCTAGGGAAGCCATTTAATGTTTGGGTCTTCCCTACTCCATTTATTTAATATTTTCTCCCAGTTATATTCAAAACTTTTTTTACATTTTTTTTCTTTTTATTTTTTTAAAAAAAATTATTATAATAACTTTTTATTGACAGAACCCATGCCAGGGTAATTTTTTACAACATTTTCCCTTGCACTCACTTCTGTTCTGATTTTTCCCCTCCCTCTCTCAACACCCTCTCTCTTTCCACATCCTCCCCAAGATGGCAAGCAGTCCTATATGTGTTGAATATATCGCAGTATATCCTAGATACAATATATGTGTCTAGAACCAAACAATTCTCTAGTTGCACAGGGAGAATTGGATTCAGAAGGTAGAAATAACCCAGGAAGAAAAACAAAAATGCAAACAGTTTACATTCATTTCCCAGTGTTCTTTCTTTGGGTGTAGCTGCTTCTGTCCATCATTGATCAATTGAAACTGAGTTAGGTCTCTTTGTCAAAGAAATCCACTTCCATCAGAATACATCTTCATACAGTATCATTGTTGAAGTATATAATGATCTCCTGGTTCTGCTCATTTTACTTGGCATCAGTTCATGTAAGTCTCCAAACCTCTCTGTATTCATCCTGCTGGTCATTTCTTACAAAACAATAATAATATTCCATAACATTCATATACCACAATTTACCCAACCATTCTCTAATTGATGGGCATCCATTCATTTTCCAGTTTCTAGCCACTACAAACAGGGATGCCACAAACATTTTGGCAAATACAAGTCCCTTTCCCTTCTTTAGTATCTCTTTGGGGTACAAGCCAAGTAGTAGCACTTCTGGATCAAAGGGTATACACAGTTTGATAACTTTTTGGGCATAATTCCAGACTGCTCTCCAGAATGGTTGGATTTGTTCACAACTCCACCAACAATGCATCAGTGTCCCAGTTTTCCCGCATCCCCTCCAACATTCATCATGATTTTTTCCTGTCATCTTAGCCAATTTGACAGGTGTATAGTGTTATCTCAGAGTTGTCTTAATTTGCATTTCTCTGATCAATAGTGATTTGGAACACTCTTTCACATGAGTGGTACAGTTTCAATTTCATTATCTGAAAATTGTCTCTTCATATCCTTTGACCATTTATCAATTGAAGAATGGCTTGATTTTTTATAAATTAGTCAATTCTCTATATATTTTAGAAATGAGGCCTTTATCATAACCTTTAACTGTGAAGATGTTTTCCCAGTTTGTTGTTTCCCCTATAATCTTGTTTGCATTAGTTTTGTTTGTGTAAAGGTTTTTTAATTTGATGTAATCAAAATTTTCTATTTTGTGATCAGTAATGGTTTCTAGTTCATCTTTGGTCACAAATTTCTTCCTCCTCCACAAGTCTGAGAGACAAACTATCCTATGTTCCTCTAATTTATTTATAATCTCATTCTTTATGCCTCAATCATGGACCCATTTTGATCTTATCTTGGTATACGGTATTAAGTGTGGGTCCATGCCTAATTTCTGCCATACTAATTTCCAGTTATCCCAGCAGTTTTTGTCAAATAATGAATTCTTATCCCAAAAGTTAGGATCTTTGGGTTTGTCAAACACTAGATTTTTATAGTTGACTATTCTGTCTTGTGAACCTAACCTATTCCACTGATCAACTAATCTATTTCTTAGCCAATACCAAATGGTTTTGGTGACTGCTGCTTTATAATATAGTTTTACATCAGGTACAGCTAGGCCACCTTCATTTGATTTTTTTTTTTCATTAATTCCCTTGAGATTTGGGCCTTTTATTATCCCATATGAATTTTGTTGTTATTTTTTCTAGATCATTAAAATATTTTCTTGGAAGTCTGATTGGTATAGCACTAAATAAATAGATTAGTTTAGGGAGTATTATCATCTTTATTATATTCGCTCAGCCTATCCAAGAGCATTTAATATTTTTCCAATTATTTAAGTCTGACTTTATTTGTGTGGAAAGTTTTTTGTAATTTTGCTCATATAATTCCTGACTTTCCTTTGGTAGATGGATTGTCAAATATTTTATGCTGTCATCAATTATTTTGAATGGAATTTCTCTTTGTATCTCTTGCTATTGGATTTTGTTGGTGATGTATAAAAATGCTGAGGATTTATGGGGATTTATTTTGTATCCTGCAACTTTGCTAAATTTATGAATTATTTCTAATAGCTTTTTAGTAGAGTCTCTGGGGTTCTCTAAGTATATTATCATACCATCTGCAAAGAGTGATAGTTTGGTTTCCTCATTGCCTACTCTAATTCCTTTAATCTCTTTCTTGACTCTTCTTGCTGAGGCTAGTGTTTTTAATACAATATTGAATAATAATGGTGATAGTGGGCAACCTTGTTTCACTCCCGATCTTACTGGGAAAGGTTCCAGTTTTTCCCCATTGCACATGATGCTTACTGACGGTTTTAAATATATGCCCCTGACTATTTTAAGGAAAAGTCCATTTATTCCTATACTCTCAAGTGTTTTCATTAGGAATGGATGTTGGATTTTATCAAATGCTTTTTCTGCATCTATTGAGATGATCATGTGGTTTTTGTTAGTTTGGTTATTGATATAATCAATTATGCTAATAGTTTTCCTAATATTGAACCAGCCTTGCATTCCTAGTATAAAGCCCACTTGGTCATAGTATATTATACTGGGGATGATTTTCTGTAATCTTTTTGCTAATATTTTATTTAAGATTTTAGAATCAATATTTATTAGGGACTTTGGTCTATAATTTTTCCCTTACAGTTTCCGTGTTCCTTCCGCTTAGTTTATTCCTTCCCTTCTCACTTTTCAATGAGGTGGGAGAAGTTTCACCACAAATTGAATATGTCTAAAATTTTTCTCTTAGAGCCAATTCTGATGGCAGTAAGATATCCACTATATTCATCCCCCTCCATTCTTTCTTTCAGATATAATAGGTTTCCTTTGCCTCTTTGTGAGATGCAGTACCCCCAACTTTACCCTTTTTCTGGTACAATATCCTTTCCACCTCTAGTTTCTAGAACAAGGTATACATGTATTCTTTATACATCTTTATAGCAGAAATATAATTCCCAAGATTTCTTTTTACCTTTTTAGGTTTCTCTTAAGTTCTATATTTGTAGATCAAACTTTTTGTTAAGTTCTGGTTTTTTTCATCAAAAATAGGTGAAAATTTGCTTATTTCATTGAATGATCATCTTCTTCCCTGGAAAAAGATGCTCATTCTGGCTGGGTAAGTTATTTTTGCTTGCATATCGAGTTCCTTAGCCTTTTGGAATATCATATTTTAGGCCCTTCGATCTTTTAATGTGGATGTTGCTAGATCCTGGGTAATCCTTATTGTAGCTCCCCTATATTTGAATTGGGTTTTTCTAGCCACTTGCAGTATTTTTTCCTTCATCTGAGGGTTCTGGCATTTGGTCACTATATTTCTTGGTGTTTTGATTTTAGGATCCCTTTCAGTAAGTGATCAATGAATTCTTTCAATGTCTATTTTACCCTCTGTTTCTATGACTTCTGGGCAGTTCTCTTTGATAAGTTTCTGGAAAATAGTGTCCACACTCTTTTTTTCATCATATTTTTTCTGGGAGTCCAGTAATTCTCAGATTGTCTCTCCTGGATCTATTTTCCAGGTCTGTTGTTTTCCCAAGAAAGTATTTCACATTTTTTTTCCATTGTTTGATTATTTTGGTTTTGCTTGACTGATTCTTGTTGATTCCTTGAGTCATTCAATTCTAATTGTTCGATTCTGATTTTCAATGAAGTATTTTCTTCACTCATTTTTTAAATATCTTTTTCTAATTGTTCAATTGAGTTGTTTTGTTCTATGGAATTTTTTTTCCATTTCGCCAATTTTATTTTTTAGAGAGCTATTTTCTGTTTCCAGTTCATTAATCCTATTTTTCAAGGCTTTGATTTCTTTATCCACTCTGTCTTTAAATGAGTGGGATGACTTCTCCAGACTCTCTTGCCAAGCCTCCCTCTCCTTTTCCCATTTTTCTTCTAGCTCTGGTGTGAGAGCCTTTTTAATTTCTTCTATGAGATTCATCTGTGCTGAAGAACAGATGATCTCCTCCTTTGGGGATTCACTTGGAGACAGTCTGTTTTTAGTCTCCTCAGGGTTTAGAGTCTGCTCTCTATCCATATAGAAGCTGTCAATAATTAAGGTCCTTTTCAATTTTTTGCTCATTTTGTCAGAGAAGAATCAAAGACAAACTAGCAAAGAAAAAAAAAGGAAAAACCCCCAAATGGAATCTGCTTTTTTTGGTGGAGGGGCTGGGTGGTATTACCGAGCTTCCTCTACAGACTGCGGGGGGCAGCAGCAAGGTACTAATAGGACAGCGATGGCTGTGTTGCGCCTGCACTCTGAGAGCATGCTGAGACACTGTGGGGGAGGGGTGGGCAGGTCCAGAGAGACTCCAGCTGTTTGGGATTGTATTCTTCACCTCTGGTGTTTTTAGCTTCTCTGCTGGGCTATTGTAGGCTTGCTGCCAGGGCAAAGTATCCAATCCTGTAACAAATCTCTCCTCGAAGAGACGACTGAGATCACACCCCACCCCCACTCCTGTCTGCTCGGCTGTGAGCTGCCTCCCGTGCTCTCGCTGACGCTGCCTGTCCTCAGCCTGTGCCTGATCTAAAACCGTCCCTGCCCTTGAGCAAAAACAGACCTTTCCTGGGGAATTTCAAGGATGTCTTTTCTTGGTAACTATTTGTGGGGGTTTTTTTCAGTCAAGCATTAATTCAGAGGCTTGTCATGAAATGAATTCTGAGAGAAAACATGGAGCTTACACAGCTGTGTGCCTCCTCTCTGCCATCTTGGCCGGAAGTCTACATTTGTTTTTAAGATTTTTGAGTTCTAGATTCTCTCTCTCATTACCACCCACAATTAAGAAAGCACGTGTGAAGTTATGCAAAACATTTCCATAAAAATCAAGTTGTAAAAAAAAAAAAAAAAAACAAAAACACATAGATCTCCCACTCTAATGAAAAACCCTAGAAAAAATTAAATTAAAAAGAAAGAAAGAGATAGAGCCAGGGAAAGAGAAAATGCTTCAGTCTGTATTCAGACATAAGTAGTTCCTTCTTTGGATATGGATAGGATTTTTCATCATAAATCCTTCCCAGTAGTTGTGGGTGATTGTACTACTGAGAGTAGCAAAGTCATTTACAGCTGGTCATCCAAGAACATTGTTATTACTTTGTATATAGTATATTTCACTTTGTTTATATAGGACTTTCAAAGTGTTTTTTTTTTCCCCCCAGAGAGCATCCTGATCATTAATTCCCAGAGAACGATGATAATATTCCATCATAAACACAAAGCACAGTTTATCGAACCATTCCTTAATTGATGGACATCTCCTCAATTTCCATTTTTTGTCCTAAAAAGGGAGCTGCTATGAATATTTTTGTACATATAGAACATTTTCCTGCTGCTGCACTGGGACTACATAACAGATTCCTATCTCATCACCACAGACCCTCTTCACTGTCTTTCAAGTCCCCAGACTGAGAAATCCAGAAGCCACCAGCATTGCTGCTGATTCAGAGATGTTGCTTCACTGACACTAGAATCTGTGCCAGAACTAGGACCTGGATGGGTCTGTGCTGGAATTGTGAGCTAGGTTCCCATTCTTCTGATCTTCCAGTTTTCTCTGGTGTCTCTGGGCTGAGAGGTTGGGGAGCCACCAGTACTGCTGCTGATTTGGAAGTCCAGCTGGGGTCACACTGGTGTGCCTTGCACTGGGATGGGACGCTGGACTCTCACCCTGTTGTCACAGACATTTTATGCTAAGTTTCCAAGTTTCCTTCAACTGGAAAATGTTCTATTCCATCTTTTTGGGTATTCTGATATGTTAAAATTTGTTTAGAGACATTATTTAAAGCAAGTTCTTGCATTATTCCTATATCTCAACTCTCCCCTTTCCCTTCTCTACTTTTAAGAGCAGTGAGAAGATCTTAATCCAAAGAAGTAAAACACTAAAAATGCTATGCTTTTTTTTTCATGTTTTTCATAGTTTTTGAGAAAAATTTCCATGGTAGGGTTCTCAAGGTGAATGAGAAAATAAAGTATACATCTGCTACATAAAAACAAATTTACAACATACAAATTAGGAGGGAATCCTTTTCACAAGAAAAAGATGCCATAAAAAGATCGTTTAAATAGCACTAAAATAATTTTATCAATCAGTAACTCCCTCATATAGAGGCTGAAAATGACAGAAACTAAAAGTTAAAATCTTAGGAACCATGGTCAAATTGAGGATGAATGATAAATGAAGATAATACATCTCTGGAACAAAAATATGTCAATCTGAAGTATATAAAACAATTAACAAAAATATATATGTAACTTTTCTGGAACATATGTAGCATATAAAGATGAGTTTATTCTGTGAAAACTTAGTGATTATAAAGTTTCATACCTCTGTAAGGAAAGTAGTGTAAATTTTTTAATAGATGAAAAAACAGGTTCAGAAAGATTACAAAATTTGAACAGTTACATAGACAATTACATGGACAGTGCTAGGTTTCAAATCTGTACTCTCATACAGCATATCCATCTTTCCACCACATGATGGGATCATCTTGAAAAACAAAGAGCTATCTGTTTTGATAAGAAAACCCCTTTACCAGGAGCTACCTACATAGATAGATTCAAAAATCTGTTGTCTTTAAGTGTATTATTAAAAATGGTTTGTCATAAAGCCTGTTTTCACAATGATATTTAGACTGCTTGTATCTTGTGTTTATGCACTATAGTTCTAGGCAGACACAAACATAAATTTCCTTTCCTGCCCCCCAAAAAGCAAATGAAAGACTGTATTCTAGTTTATGTCTTTTTCTATGGGTAAATAACAGCCTTAAATTATACTTGAGTAATTTCCCTACCACTGATATTTATTAATTTTACTTTAAAATTTTCTTGCATATTTAGTAAGTTTATAGTATATCAAACATACTTCAATTTATTTAAGGAACAGTTTATTTTTAAGATTTACCTTAGCCCCTTTTTTTCCTTCTGATAAAAGACAAATATTTTGTTGCTAACTTCAGAATTACAAACTATGAGCAAAGAATTCATTACCTAGTGGCCAGTCTACTAGTGATATGTCTCATCATACTTACTATGGTGGATTCTTAGACAACAAGAATATAGTCAAAGCTTTACCAATCTGATAGAACCAATTCCAAAAAAAAATTTTTTTTTAATTTTGTAGCCTTCAACTTTGCTGAAACTATTGTCTCAATCTGGATCCTTATCGATTCTCTAGGACACCTATCATATCAAAAAATAAGGATGTTATCTCTTAATTTATCTCTCTGTCTTTAATTTCTCTTGCCTGACTACTGTTGCTAGTATTTCCAGAACTACATTAAATAATGGTGAAAGGGGGCATCTTTGCTTCACTTCTGTATTTAATGGAAAGGGTTCTAGTCATTTTCTTTTCATATCTTTTTGGTTTTAGATAGATGCTTTTCATGATGTTTAAAAAATAAAAGTTCCTTCTTTGCTAATACTCTGTACAATTTTCATAAAAAACTTTGTCAAAGACCTTTTTTCTATAACTATTTAGATGGTCACATAGTTTTGGAAAGTTTGGTTTTTGATGTGATTGATTATGTTGATAGCCTTCTATTATGCTTAATCATACTGACATGTCTGATATATATCCAACTTGATCATAATAAATGATTTCTTCAACAAATCACTGTAATCTTGAGGATTTTACTTAAAATTATTAACTCAATATTCATTAATGATTTGACAGCACTCTGATGAGAGAAAGTAAAGAATTAAGAAGCCTCTTGGTGAGTGTAAAAGAGGAAAATGTAAGTTGGCTTGAAGTTTAACATAAAAAACCTAAGATCTTGGCAACTGGTTCCACTACTGACAAATAGAGGGGATAAAATGGACAAAGGATGGGCCTCCTCTCCCCTCCCTCAGTCTTAGGTCAAAGGGCCTCAGGCTCTCAGAGAAATGTTTGTTCAAGCTAGATTAAAGGAGGTGTTTTGCACTTCAAAGTGCCTGATCAATAATGAGGGGTATCTACAATGTTTGATAACCCTGATCTCTCTCAAAATAATCTATGTCAAATATCTGCCATTGTAAGCCCCCTATCGAATCACTGTCTAACGTCCAATATAATAAAAAGGCTGAACAAGAATGCTCATAAGGCTGTCCATAATTTGGTTTGATGTGGAACTCTACTGGAACTCTATCGGAAGTCCATCCTGGCCTTCCCAGCAGGTAAATAAACTCTCTCTAAATTACCCATATTTTGGCTTGTCTTGAATTTCATTGCCTGGGCTATTTCACTTGGAGGTCCCCCAAGATAAGCCTTTGGCTCGGTCTGAGGACCAGTCCCTCACCCTGGAGGGCGAAGGAGATTATGGATCCTACGGGGTAGCCACCAAGAGACCTTCCTCGACCCCTGGTATCCAGTTTCTGTGGGCCAGGAGAGTGAGACCCAAATTTTGAATTCCATCCAAAATTGGCATAAAGCATTCTAAAAGCCAGTTCTGCTTAATAAGATTTTGAGGGGCCCCTGCAGCTGCCTAACTATCCTGCATCCACCTGTCTGGTCTAGTGAGTATTCCTGTATCTGTGGCAAGAGGCTTAACTGGACACAGCACTAACAGAATCCTTGCTGACCTCCACGGGATGCCGCATGAGGATCCTGGGTGTCTTAAGACACATCTGGTTCTGAATGCCAGTTGGCACAACTCTGGGTGTCCTAGATAATAAATCTGGACACATCTGGTATATATTCTGTGGTCTGTGTGATTTGTCTGTCTGTTTTGTTGGTTGAAAAGCTTTTTAAAAATTTTTAAGAACAATGTTGCAACTGTTCTTAATATAAAATGGTGATTTCTAACTTTTAATCTGTTGCACTAATTTTTAAGCAAAAGCAACAGGATTTAATAAAAAATGTAAAAGGTGAAAATAGAGCTTTGTGCATGTCTGTGTGTGTATGTTTGTTTGTTTTGCATTTTGTTCTGTGTTAAAAGTTAGCAAGCTTGTAAGAGATAAGAATTCAGCCTCTGTGTCACAGGCTTAGAAAATATCAGGCTGAATTGTTTGAAGTAGAATTCATTCAAAGTAGTAATTCTTTCAAGAGTGGCTCAGGCAAGGAAAGAAGTTTGAAAACTCTTTCTCCCTCTCTCTCTATCTTTGGCTGACTGTAGCAGTCTTGTGGGGAAAAGAGAGAAAAGAGAGAGAAGAAAAGAATGTTCAAGGTGAAATAAACTTCTCTCCAGGGGAGAAGGTCCTGGAAAAAGCCCCTAGTTTTGCTGATTTAAAAACTTTGTTAAGTTTTAAGAACAATGATTAAGAAATTTGGGGATTGATTATTTGAAAATTTGCTTGTGACTTTAAACTTTAAACAGGTTAAAACTGTTGTACTAATTTGTAAGTAAATGAAACTTGGCCATTTTAAACTGACAGAAAGTTTTTCCCTTAAAGCAGTTTTCAGAACCTGCTAGAGTACAGGGCAATAAAACCTTATCTGATGGAAATTCAGACTAGGAAAAAACATTTGATTAGGAATATTGGGATGGTTCTGAAGTTATGGGAAATATAATTTTGCTATTGCCTTTGCATGCTAGATTCATTTATTCTGAGTATAAGATCTTGGAATTTGTTTGAATATTGATAACTTTATTTTTTTATAATAACTTTTTATTGACAGAACCCATGCCAGGATAAATTTTTACAACATTATCCCTTGCACTCACTTCTGTTCCGAATTTTCCCCTCTCTCCCTCCACCCCCTCCCCTAGATGGCAAGCAGTCCTATATATGTTGAATATGTCGCAGTATATCCTAGATACAATATATGTGTGCAGAACCAAACAGTTCTCTTGTTGCACAGGGAGAATTGGATTCAGAAGGTAAAAATAACCTGGGAAGAAAAACAAAAATGCAAACAGTTTACATTCATTTCCCAGTGTTTTTTCTTTGGGTGTAGCTGCTTCTGTCCATCATTGATCAACTGAAACTGAATTAGGTCTCTTTGTCAAAGAAATCCATTTCCATCAGAATACATCTTCATACAGTATCGTTGTTGAAGTATATAATGATCTCCTGGTTCTGCTCATTTCACTTAGCATCATTTCATGTAAGTCTCTCCAAGCCTCTCTGTATTCGTCCTGCTGGTCATTTCTTATAGGACAATAATATTCTATAACATTCATATACCACAATTTACCCAACCATTCTCTGAAGGGCATCCATATTGATAACTTTATTACTAAAGAAGAAGAAAAAAAAAGAACAATAAAATTCAAACTTAGCCTGGGCTGGGCCATAAAAGCTGCCTGGACAGATAAGAGAGAGATGCTAATTGCTGTCAGACAACACTCAGGCAGAAGAAAAAAACTTTTGTAAGAAGTTTGGTTTGATTCAATTTATTTATTAATATAAGTTATACTTTAAATCCAGCTCTGCTGGATATGTGTGGGTTTTGTGGAGTTTTGAGCTATTCACTATAGTGTGAATCTTACAGATTTTGAAGGAAAAAAAAGAAAGGAAAGAGGAATGAAATTGATTTAGGAAGGATTGACTTGTGGGAGCAATTAAAGAATTTCATGGTTTTAGGAAGTAAGAGAAAGGCTTTTGGCAGTAGAAAGAAGAGGTGGGGGAAGGAGAAATAGGAAAAGATCCTTTGTCTTCAGAGATAAAGATTCATCTCACCCACCTCCACTGCTTTCTGCTACTTTAGCAATAGAGCATCTAGTTAGGAAAGTTGTTGGAGATTGTTTAAGTATGTAGCAAGAGAGAAGGAGAAAGTTGGGAAACTGGTAGATTTCAGAAGAAACTTGATATTGGGAGAAAATAAATAAACTGATGGGCTAAATCTTGAAAAGGATCTCCATGAAGGAAATTGAGTGGGGAACCTGAGGGAATTTTTGTCCACGGGTGCAGGAGTGCGGGAAGGGTGGCCACATGGAATCCTCTTCTCCCCTCATCCCTCTTAAGTGTGTTCCAGCCAGTTTTCTTATCAAGTTACTGCCAGTGCAGCAAACTGTGATTTAAAAGAACAGGCTTGCTTTTAGGTTGACTGAATATTTGTTTCTTGATACATAATAGTTTTCTTGTTTTGAGGAGTATGGTCATAAATGTGATCCATACTTTGGTAGGATTATTCCTGAAAGTTTAATTGCTATTTTTAAGAATCTTTCATATTCTCTTATGTGGTATTTGGACATTCTGTATAAGTTTTAACTGATTGTATTGGGTCATCCTGAGGCTATTTAAAAGGCCTCTGAAAATAATAGTTTTTTTTTTCCTTTGTCCTTTTGACAAGATTTCTGTTATGGACAATATGCAATTTGGGATATCTGTCTATGTAATGGGAATTTTAATTGCAAACTGATTTGTAGGTATAATGTTCACTTATGAAACATCTAGTTGGATATGATAATTGTTTTAAGTTGTGAACTTATTGGGATAGATTTCTTACTGTTATCGCTATAAGGTTATGGAAAATATCTGTTTAGGATTTATCAGAAATTTGATTAATGGAATCTGTTATTGGAGGTAAAATTTCTTGGGTTTATAGTTAATTAATTAATGCTGTTTGGGAGTTTTAAGGTTCCACCCTCTGACAGTTAGTGGAACAATTGATTGGAATAAAACTAGGTTAAAGCTATTTTATTCTGTATGTGTTGAAGGTTGAGTTTTGACCGCTTATGTTATATTATAGTTATGTTCTTACATTTTTTCCTCCTGTAACTGATTTCTATGATCAGAGCAATGGTCAATGGAAATTGTTAATGCAATTCAATTATATCATACCTTGCTAATTCCAATCTGGTTATATGTAATCATTGTATCCTAAATGCTTGGGCAAATAAGTATTTAGCCTGTTTATCTGTCCTTTACTGGATATTTGTGTTTTGCTTTTATTTTTAAAGGTTTCTAAATGATAAGATGACAATTAACAGAGGGCTGTAAGACCTAACTGCTATTGAGACTTGAAACTACACCACGTCTTGTAAAGCAAACTCATCTCTTCACATAGGAAGCTGCTGGCCAATCTATTTTGGCCTATATTTTGCAGCTGTCTGGTGAACCAAGTCTTTCTATCTAAGACTGATCTAATCTTTATTTATTAGATTTGTGTTTTTTTGTTGTAGATTTTGGTTAAATTACAGATATTAACTTGCTTCTGGGACCTAGATCAGCTTTGATCAGCCTTCATCATTTCTCCACTAAAGACAGGCAGGAGAGCCACCATGAGGCTGGTCAACTCTTCTTTGACCCTGGCTGAGTTTGTCCCCAGCTTATATACTCTATTACAATTATATCATTACAGTATACTGAATATAAACCAATCATTATCACTAGGGAACCATTGTTTGTTATAAGACTAAATCGATCATACTGAAATAGAGAATTATTAATCACAAAGCGAAACTAAATAACCATTGTCTTATCAATTCCACTGAGTTAACACCTTTCTCCAGAATTCTAGCCCATTCTATCCTTTTATTCAGAAGCCTGATCCAAAAGTAAAGAAAGCAAACAAGGGTAAGGAAGTCCTTGTAGCCATTATCAGCAATGAATTAGAATTTTATGGCAAATCATATGGGCTATTTTTTTTTAATGGATGAATTTTAATAACTCAGGGGGGAAAGGAAAAATTAAGAGCAGTATGTAAATTTAGATTTTCAGTAGTTCTCTTACATATCCCCAAAAAGTGAGCAAATATAAAATCTGATGAATTTTAATATGCAAGAAAAAAAGAGGTCCATACATAAGACATCTAAGTTGGTTTTATTCCCCCAAATGGACTTGCTAAGGTGCCCTACTCTTGAACCACACAATACAACATTTCTATAGTTCCATTCCTCAGCACAATTTCCAATTAATTTCCAGATTGGTTGAAAAACCTAGAAATCAATTCTTAATTTGCTATGTGTAACTTCCAAAGTCTTGGAAAAGAAAAAAAAATGTTAACAGGAATATTTAGAACAGATGAGAAACAACTAAATTTTGTTGGTTACAGGAGGCAAAGTAAAATATGAAATTTTCACTTCATCCTTTCATAGAATGTTCTCAACAAAAATATATATCCAGATTTGTATAAAATCAAAGTGCAACAGAGATTTGAGCAACTGTTTAGTGAATCTAAATAATGCAGAGACAAACTAATCATATAACCCCCAAAACAAAACAAAACAACCTTTCTTTGGGAAACTTATTTATAATTAAAATTTAGTAAATGTTTATTAAGCACTTTGTTTCTGTAAAGTGCATCATTATATTTTCAGTTACCCAAGTTTTCAACCACAGATATTCCCAACTTTTACTCTCCCTCACACCACAAATCCACTCCTTCTGACTTCTCTTTTCCAATATCTAATCTGTTGCCAAATTCTTTCAATTTAGTTTGTTAACATCCCTTGTACATGTGTCCTTTGCTCCTGTGACACCATTACCACCATAGTCCAGGCCCTAGACTATAGCAATAACCTGGATTCCACAAGCCTCTTCCCATTTCAACTAATCCTACCACCTCAGCTGTCAAAGTGATCTTGCAAAACAGATCTGACCATGTTATATTTTTATATTCCATAAAATGCAGTCACCTCAGGAATTAATAAAAAAAAACCCTCTGTTTGGCATGCAAACCTCATATAACTTGGTCCCTTTCTACTTTTCAAATTTTCTATGTCCTATTTCCCCCTCGATCCAAGATAGTCTATATCTAACTTCAGGCACTTTCACTGGCTTTCCTCCAATGTCTAGAATGTTCTCCCTCCTAATCTGCCCCCTCCTGAATTCCTAAGGTTCTTTCCACACCCAGATAAAATCCTACATTCTATAGAAAGTTTTTCCAAGACCCCTTAATTGCTAGTGCTTTCCATTTGTTGATTATCTTCAATTCATCATATATAGATTGAAATAAAAATAGGTATAAATGTGTATACACATGTATATTGAGTACATAATTCTTTGCATGTTATTTTTGTCATTAGAATGTGAGTTTCTTGAGAGCAGACTGGCTTTTACCTCTCTAAATCTCTAGTACTTAGCACAGTGTCTGAAACTTAATAAATAATTGCGGACTAGGGGCATCTCGAAAAAACTATCTGGTTTTAAAAGTTCCTTTCAACTCAGAATTTCAGAAATTACAATCTAATGGTAAAAAAAAAAAATTTTTAAAGCGTATATACATGATTCAGCCCTAAGGAGAATGACTTACGGGCAAATGAGAGATACTATGAGAAACAAAGTAATATTTCTCCTAGCTGGTGGAAGCTGAGATAAGGGAATAACTGAATTGGGCCTTGAAGGAAGACAAGGACAGCAACAAAGTAAGCAGGAAAGGAGGTACTGCACATGTAGGGTCAACAAGAGGAAGAAGAGGTTAAGAATGGGATTAGAGGCTGTTCAGTTTGGCTAAAACATAAAGATACTGTATCAGAAAAGCATAAGAAGGCTAGACAAATAGGATAGAGTTTAATTGTTGTTGCTCAATCACTTCAGTCATCTGACTCTATGACCATCATTTGGATTTTTTTTAATAGTAAAGATATTGGAATGGTTTGCCATTTTCTTCTCCAGTTATTTTTAGAGATGAGGAAAAGTGAGCAAACAGGGTTAAATGACTTGCCCAGGGTCACATAGCCAGTAAGTGTCTGAGGCCAGATGTGAACTTAGGAAGATGAGTCTTCCAGACTGCAAGTCCAGCACTCTATCCACTGTACTACCTAGCTGTCCTACAGTTAAATTGTGAAAAGCTTTAAATAGCAGAATTATGAGTATATTTTATACTCTTTGTGAAACTGAGTTAGTTTTGATATGTAATTTAGAAGAAAATATGGTTTTTGGTTTTTTTTAGCTTTAAACACTTGTCTATATTATCATCAAATGTGACAAAATGTCAGCAAGCAAAATCAGTCATAGTAAGGTAGACCAAAGCAAAAGAGACTTCCAGTAAAAATAAGCAGTGTGAATCAAAGAGGTAGAAGTCAGAATAGTAAAAGAAGTCAGAATAGTAAAAGAGAACAGTGCAAGTTAGGATGAGGGCAGAGATTCAAATCCACCTAAAATGATCTCAAAAAACTCAGAGTGAGTATTTTCCAATTGTTTTTATACAGATAATTATAGGTATTATGAGACAACAAGCACAAATACAAGGACTAGGAAACTTTCCAAACAGCTTCTAAGGCTCAACAGTATTGTTGTATACATAAAAACTATACACAAAAATATGTTTAAATTCAAGCTTTAGAAATATTTCCACTAGGGCTATGATCTGAAAATGATGCCAGATTGCTCAAAGAAATTAATAAAATGAATCTTTCCAATAGTTACAAGATTACTACTACTAAAATTAAATTTTTCTACTCCTGATTTGTAATCATCATTTAAAATCTATTAGCAAATACCAATTTTCAGAAAAAAATACAGGTGTCTACTGGGTGAGCAGAAAGCACAAGTTGCTTTATGGACTAAGAGATATGCCTATCTGCACTAATTTCTAACTATTACTGGTAAAGGTTCATATGTTTCTGGAACTAACAGATTTGCAATTAAAATACAATAATGAAATTTCTCTGAGTTTAGCATAAGAGTGCAAATTTAAAATATAATTTCTCTGCTAAAAATTTCATTACACTACCAAAATGTATCATTTTACATTGAGAGAGCCAACTTAAATCTGAAAGAGGAACGCGGTTGTCTATGCATGACTGACACCAAAAACATAATATTATAGCTGGCCTAGAGCAATGCATTACCCTGATCACTAAAAAATAGATGAGAGGAAAGGAGTTTCAAGGCAAAATTCTGCAAATTCTCAGCAAACTTTAGTAGTAAATGGTATATTTTTCACTATAGTAAATGAGGACTGCCAGTTCCTTGCACAAAACAAGGTGTTGAGAAAACTAAATAAATGTTACAAGATGGTAAATAATATTCATTTATAAACAAAATTATCATTAAATCCTAAAACAGATTGAGACAAAACTTGAAACCACAACTAGAAAAATGGCCAAGAAAACGAACTTAATTTGCATTCTTTTCATTTACTGATTTTATAAACAGTCCCATAAAACTTCTGTTAATGGCACTTAATGTACATCAGACTTTCAAAGAAGTCTCAACTATGAAAACTTGTTTTTCACTTATCAGCAGATCTTCAGTATGTATGCAATAGAAGAAATGATGATAGGTCTGTATTCGGATTTTGACTATCACTGACTTCTATGATTCTTTGCTGTTTATGATCCTACTTATATCCATGTGGAACTATGTCTTCACTGATTCAAGGTTTCTTTCAATAATGCAAATCACAACCTATCTATGCATGCCCATCTTATATGACTCCTATCCATATTGTGTCATATGCTGTAGATATCCATGCTTTCTGCTGCCATGAAGAAGAAATCAGTAGAGGATTCAGGATATTCACATATTATTATCCTTCATTCTTTTCTTAAATGAAAACTGAATATTATAGCTTTGTTTTACCTTTATCACTGAGAAAAACTGGAAAGAAAGAAATATCAAGACAATAATTCTGCAAATTCCATAATCTTCAATACAGAAAATGAGGAGGGCCAACCTCTGAACAATAGCAAAAACCCCTGAATATATTTGTTTTCAAATAATATTTACAATTTCTATGATACCATCAATGTAAGTTTCAAGTTAAAAACAAGTTTTATGAAAAAAATAATAAATGAAGTACATGTTTTATATGTCATTGTTTCTATTTGTCCTTCATTCTTGAAGATGATCATGCCATCAGGATGGGGATGCTACTACATACAAATGAATTGGATTTGAGGTAGGAAGGGTTGTGCAAGTCATCAGTCTCACTTTCTCATTAGGAGCTATTTGAGTCAGGGGTCAGATATAGATCAGCATGACCAGAGATGCTCTGGATGCAGTGAAAGACCTTAAAATAAAGGTCTTTAACATATCTCAGTGTCATTGAAGCAACCACTCATTCAGTGATTAAGGCCTAGGTAAAAAAAAAAAATGAAATATGTACTCCATATAGATTATAGCTATAAATACACATACATGCAATATATGCAGCTACATTATTATAGACAGAAATTTATGTTGAAACACAAATTGACACAATGGTGAAAGGCTGGCCTTAGAGTGAAGAAGTCTAGGTTCTGACTCCGTCATATTCCTGACCAACAGGGATATCATTTACCCATTTTGTGTCCCAAACATCTAAAATCATAAGTAAATTGCCAATCTGAATTGATGAGAGGCTTTTCCACATTAAGAGTTCCATACACAGATGAAATCACATGTGGATCTACAAATCACCCTTCCAATACTACCATACATACACAAAAGAATTATCCTGTTATTGGCTTAAACTGATAAAAATTTGAAGCATTAATAAATGTGGACAAGACCAATACAGAATTTCCAAGCTTAATGATTTTTTTAACCACTTAATTATATTGAATGACTGACTGCTGAACCTTTATGTGAAACACAAGATGTTATTCTCATTTTTTTTTATTTTTAATTTTTTTTTTTTAATTTTAGGTGCACTGCACAAAGTCACTAAGTATCAAGAGCAAGGAGAAACAGGATATTATTAATTTTTGTAAGAACATTAAGAATACCAAAATTAAACTTTCAAATAAATTAAACATTAAAAACAGGGAATCACATTTTCTTTTTTCCATTATAAAATATTTGGGGAAGTGTTAACTCCAAAAGTGTTTTTCCCTCTATTCTAAAAACTTATTTATTTCATACTAGATTTCTTCAGAAAAAATATTTGTTCATGTGTTCATAAATTGAATATAAATAAAGAAAAATAAAATAGAAAGAAAATAAAAATTGATTTAGAAAACTGTATACTATCTTTCTATCACCCAATGAGTAGAAAACAATAAAATGCTTAACTTACCAAGTACAACCAATCATGTCCACATTTGCTAAAACATAATACATATTAAGATCACAGAAAGCATACAGATGACACCTCCAGAAAACAAAAGAAAAAACAAACACATTGGAAAGCTCTTAATAAATTTCTACTAAAGTGAAAGGAGCTTTTAGAAGCTTCAAAAAATCTCATTCTTTTGAATTCAAAATCTACAGATAAAGGTGCCTTGCATTTTTTCCATATAAAGCAATAAAATCTGATTATCAATAGATGCAAATTATGTTTTATAAACTTTTATGGACAATGTCTTAAATATTGAATGATTTTAACTCATAAAATAGTTTTAATTAAGTGACAATTAAATCAGTCAAGACAGAAGTCAAGTGGCATGAATCTTTTTTATCTTGTTATGATATCTCATAGTCAGTCAGTCAATCAGCATTTATTAAGTGTCTACTGTGTTCCAAATACTGTGATATGTGCAGGAAATAAAAATAAAAATAAAAAATAAAAAGCTAAGTGGAATAACCGATAAGGTATTGGATTCAGAATTATGAAAACTTGAGCTCAAATGTAACCTCAGACACTTGCTAGTTATGTAGTTCTGAGCAAGTCACTTAATCTCCCAGTGCTTCAGTTTCCTCATCTGTTAATTGGAATAATAACAGAACTTATGATGCAGGACTGTTGTGAGGAAAATGAGATACTTGTAAAATACTTTGCAAACATTAGAGTACTATATAAATGAACTATTTGGACATTTGAATTTGCAAAGTTATAGAAGTTCAAGGTTAATGAGTATGGATATTTAGTCATTTTATTTGGACAATTCCAAATCACTGTTCAAAACGGTTGTATTAATTCAAAGCTCAATCAACAATTCACTAATGTACCTATCTTTTAATAATTTCTCCAACAGTAACTATTCCCAACTTTTGCCATTTTTACCAATCTGCAATGTTCTCTGTGTATAGAATTTACACATATAAATTTAAAAATTTAAATACTTGGTAATCAATGAAGTATGGTTTGTGTGCCAGTTTACCAATGAAAAAATGATTAGATAATTTTAAAAATATAATAGATTTAAATATATTATCATCATGATATATACATATATATGATATAAATATCAAATAAATATATTAAACAATTATAGCATTTCAAAGAATTTTATATATATTAAATACTTATAGGATTACAAATGAATATTCAAGAATTCTTATTTTCAAATATTACATAATGAATCACTAAATTCTAGTTCTACATGTTACTTATACAGAGAATCAGATATAACATTTGTCAAGGATGAAACATTGCAATATTGCTCAAAAAATTTAAATCCTGTTTCAGGAACTGATATTATTCCCTGCTGATTCTGAGTAAGTATACTTTAATGAAAAGAGGACACCCATGGCAAAGATTAACCAATGTTTGTGATTTCTAAATATCCTTAGCCAAAATTGGTGCCAATATACAATTTATAAAAAAAAAATGGATTAATAAAAAAACAAAACATAAGTTCTGTAGATTTATTTAACTTTTAGGTCCTTAAAGGAAAACACAATATGATTGTTTAAAAAGAGTACAGTGGGCAAGAGACATGGATTTTGTCCATTAGCTGTGTGATAATGGGAAAATCACAACTTAATCGACCTTCAATTTCTTCATCTGTTAATTCATGTTAATATCACCTCCCTTAGTTTCCTCACAGGAATGATAAGGGGTTTAAATATCATTATATAATAATCATTTTTAAGTTAAAAGTACTATAAGAAATGATCAAAACACTGAAGCAGGTAGGTGAATAAAGAATTAGACCCAGAATAAGGATATAAGAATTTAGTTTCTGCCTCAAATATTTACTTAGCTTTGTGAGATTGAGCAAGTCTCTTAATCTCTTTCTATCAGCTTCAGTTTCCTTTCTCTAAATTGAGGATAATGACAAACCCACTTAACACCAGGCTTTTTTCCAGATCAAATGAGGTAAAGTATATAAAACAATTTGCAAACATTAAAATACTAGGTAAACATTAGTTTGTATTTTATTAATAGAATCATGAATTTTATACAGGCAAATTTAATATTAAAAATAAGACATTACTACTTAATCCAAAAAGCAGTAAATCAATTTAAAGGAATCTAGTAGCTTTAAAACCATGTAGTTCCCCTTTATTTCTAATATTTGTTTTAAATGTAATTATTCTTTTTAAAGAAATATTTTTTCCTGGTGAGAAACTAGTTTTAAATCAAGCAAGTGCATAATTTCAACATTTTAAGTAATATTATAAGGTAGCCACACATTATCATGGTTTTATATGCAGAACAGATAAGCAATGCCTTTTTTGCTAGTTTCCAACTGTGAGAAAAACTGTTTATTCAATGAATTTGCCATGAACTTTTTGATATGAAATCTATACTTACATGCTCTAAAGCTATAATTTAGAAAGATTTTTTTTAAATTATCAATAATGAAAAAATTCTTAAAGAAAAGTTAATTATTAGTTTGGTGATTGGCAGAGGCTCTTCTGATACAAAGTGAGAGAAAAAAAATAACTAGTGCTCTTTCCCTTAATGATTGATTGTCTAACACTTTTCAGGGTAATGGACTTCAATATATAAATATGAATTAGAATAATTTGGCTATTTCAGAAGATCTGTTCTAAGTTATCTAGAAAATTATCTCAAGCCTCACTTTATTTTATGCTATACGTAGACATTTTTTAAATGTTTAGGAAAATGCACATTAATTTACAATTATATTTGAATAAGATTTTTGAACATATATATATTGAATTTTGAAATTTGTTTTTACAAAATGATATGTTAATCAGTTTGAGACCTGTTAGTCATAAATATTGATGCTTAAAACTAGTCTCTCCCTTCAAATTTTTGTTTTCCAATAGTAGTTCATAATTATCAAAAAAGTAAATATAAATACATAATTTATTATGAAGTAATTTTATGAAAGATATTTAAAGACTTAATATAACTCATCAAATGACCATAGGAACATATAGTTAGAACAAAAAGGGACCTCAGAACTCAGAGTTCAAACCCCACTTTTTACAAGTAAAAACTGAATACCAAACCTGTTAAGTAATTTGCCAAAATTCACACAAAGAATAAGCATCTGAGGTAGAATTTGAACTCAGATCTCTTTTTCATCATCAAAAAAAAATTATACCTGATCATCTATAAAGAATTAGTGTCTTAGGTACTACACAGATATAATAATAAAGCAAAGAAAGTATGGAAGAACCTCAGGAATCTAAGTTTTAACCACATAACAAACTGAAATCATAAATGATATTCAAAATGTAGGCATACAGTTGAAAACTCCATGTTGGTTTTTTTTTCATGTTTTAATATTTTTATTTATCCAATTATATGTAAAACAATTTTTTAACTTTGTTTTAAAAATTTTGAGTTCCATATTCTCTCCCTTCCTTCCCATAGCCCCACATTGAGAAGGTATATGTGAAACTATGCAATACATTTCCATAAAAGCCATGCTGCAAAAGAAAACACAGATTCCCTCTCTGCCCCCCAAAAAAAAATCTCAAGAAAGAAAAAGTATGCTTCAATGTGTATTCAGCCACAATCTCTGGTTATGAATAGTATTTTTCATCATAAATCCTTCAGAGAAGTACTGGATCATTGTATTGCTTAGAATAACAAAGCCAATGACAGCTGATCATCCCACAACAGCAAAATTGTATGTATGTATATAGTACATTTCATTTTGCTTGAACTCAATAACAATAACATCATAATCATATACCCACAATTTATTCAGCAATTTCCTAGTTGATGGATATCGCCTCAATTTCCAATTCTTTTCCCTTTTCCCTTTCCTTTCATCCTATCCCTTGTCAAAAGTGTTTTGCTTTGATGAGCCCTTCCCCCAATATGCCCTCTCTTCTATCACCCACCTCTTTTTGTCCTTTCTTTTCCTATTTTTCTTCAGGGTAAGATAAATTTCTATATCCGTACTGAGTGTGTATGTTATTTCTACTTTGAGCCAATTCTGATGAATAAGGTTCATTCATTCCTCTCCTCTTCCCTCTGCCCCTTCATTGTAAAAGATTTTTTTTATTTCTTAAGGCAAATATTTACATCATTCCATCTCTCCCTTTCTTTCTCCTAGTACATTACTTTCTTACGCCTTAATTATGTTTTCTTTTTTATATAATACTCCTTCATATTCAATTCACTCCTGTGTCTTCTACATATACTTCTATCTGCTATAATAATGAGAAAGTTCTTTTGAACTACAAGTATCATCTTTCCATGTAGGAATGTAAATAGATAAACTTTACTAAGTCCCTTATGATATTCATTTTCTATTTACTTCCTTATGCTTCTGCTAAATTCTTATTTGAACATCAAATTTTCTATTCGGCTCTGGTCTTTTCATCGTGAAGGGCAAAAACTCCATATTAAAGGGAGTTAACCTGCCTTGATTAATAAACCAAAGGGAGTTGCCTATCTTAATTAATAAACATGTAAAGAATTTTTTAAATAATCTACATAAAGACAACAAAAAACTTATAATTAAAAACTATTTGGTTCTTAACATCATCAGCCAAGCATCAACAACTGGAGTTTAAGCACCTGAAACTTGATGATCCCACAGGCAATGAAAATTTAACATGTCAAAACACAACAGTTTGACTTCCTTTAAGAGACAGCTCAAATTTCACCTTCTGCAGAAGGCTTCCAAGATCCCCACAGTTACTAATACCTTTCCCTCTTATTGTCATCTATCTATTATATATGTATCATATATAAGCTCTTTGAAAGTAGAAAATGTTCTTTGCTCTTCCTGACACTAAATATGCCTTTTACCACACTGTTCTATTAATGACAATATTTTGTGGACATTTTTATCAACTTTATTTTTCATTAGCCTTTAAATATAAACAAGATTATTTTATTTAGCAGAACTTCACTTAATCTCAGAGGAACTCTATGGATATCAATCACTTCTATAACATCAGCCAACATGAGACCATTTCTGCTTGAAGACTTTCAGTGACATCACCTTCTTACACATAATCTAGTCTGGCAATATCTTTTTCTTAGATATGGGCAGCTAGAAAATGTCTGAGATTCAGATCTTACTGATTCCAAGCCTAGAACTCTAACTACTACACTTTCTAAATGTCCTCAGAAATTATAGCGTTACATTATTTGAAGACATCAGCAGAATAATACTGATTTTTTAAAAAGATGAACTTTTTTCATAAAGAAGCTTAGTCTTATTAAAAATAATTTTGTACTTTCTGAAAGACAAATTTACTCACCTAAACCAAAGTTTTTATAGCGATATGGAGATGATCCTGAGAGCTCTAGAAAACTATGTATGCACAGCAAAAGTCCTAGAGGTGATCCAAGTATGATTTTGGCAATATTCAGGGTTAAATAAAATGAAGCTCATCATCAGTAGGCTGGCAAAAAAAAAGCTGTTAATGGCAGCCCATAAAACAAAAGAAAACACAAAATGATCTTTATTTCCGTAAGGATCCCTTCTACATTTGTGGTGGCAAAGGTACAAAGGCAGAAATGAGAATAGATTTTACTAAGATATATATCATTTTTATAGCACCTATAAACATTAATTATTGGTACTCAAGGAGTGAGACCACTGAAAAACAACAAACAAGTAGACATATCCTGGGGATACAGAATTTTATCAGTCTTGACAATCTTCATAAAATGAAATCAAAAGTTTCAGCTAAATAGGATGGCTCACAGGCTTTCTTTAGACAGTTAAATTGATTTTACTTATTTCCAAAGACCAAAAAATATTATTTTGTAGATCATCTTACACTGCAATGCTCATGAATATTTTCCAAAAAGTTACCACAAAAACATTGCAACTTTTATGACATGGGTTGTACAGGTTGAAGAAGTAGAGAAATTCTGCAAAGAATCTGAGAAGAAACTCCAAATTAAATTAAGATACAAGTTGATTCCTAGGGATTTTAAGGCAAAGAATAGTATAGTTCATTAAAATATTGAAAAATAAATTGGGGGATATTGTTCAAGAATCAAGAGAATAAAAGCTTAAGAGAATATAAGATTTCACTTGTATTCCACAATGCTTTTTTTGTATTGTTTATAAAAAAATCTTTGAACATAATAATAATGATGATAGAGATAGATAGATGCTATTTATATAGTACTTTTGTGTTTGCAAAGTATTTTATTTTTTTATTTATTTCAAAATAAACAAAATAGAAAAAGAAAAAAAAAGTCATTGTCATATATACACCATAACATGAGAGAATTTAAAATGTCAATAAAATTCCATTTCAAGAAAGTCTATATAATAAATACTATATATTGTGTTCAAAGCTATCCACCTTTTCTTTGCTTCATTATATATTTTCTTTTTTCTCTGCTGTTGACTTTTTATTCTTTTTTCCTCTTTCCTTCCTCACATTTCCCAAGAAGGATACAATTAAGCATGAATATATTTATATATGCATACATGTATATATGTATTATATAGATAGATAGATAATCATATTGATAATACACATACACATCTATATAAGGCTATACTACACTTTTTTTATCCTATGTTTCTCTAAAGGTGGATAATATCATCCTTCATAAGTCCAAACCTTTATATTTTTCCAAATCTACCAACTCATCATTTCCTATACCATAGTAATATTCTAACCTCATAATATCTAGTTATTTTAAGTAGTCTAAAACAATGTTGATTAATATGGCTTGCCTATAATATAATTTCTCTAGTTTTCTTTTTGGATAAATCTAGTTTAGCTTTAACTTTGTCTAAGATCAGTGATTACTAGTCCTGCTTTTGTCCCCCCAATAAGCTAAACCTTTTATTATGTTTATTATGTGTGTCTCTTATTTCCTACTGAATCCTCTGTTTAAATTCTACCCACTACCCTGCCTTGCTATCACTTAACCTTCTCCCTTTGCCCCCATCCTTATCCTCTCTCCCTGCCTTTTTCTCCCTCTTTATCCCATTCCCATTAATCTACACATCTTATTCCAATCTAATTAATTTCTACCTTTCCTATTCCCCCCACCCTTATCCTATTCTTTCCCCTTTATTTCTTTATAAATTTTATAGTTTCCACTTTAACCCATTTTTGATGTCAGTAGGATTCTGGAAGTACTAGACCTCTTCCCTCATCTAATTCCTCTATTAGTTCTACATGTATGGCAGGTACATGTGTCTGCCCATACTTAATCTACCTATACCAGATCTCATAATCCCAACTTGAATCCATTATCCTTACCTCTCTTGGACATTGCCTTGGTCCCCAGTTAGCTAAAGAATTTCCTGATTGATTGCTTTGGTCTTTCTCACTCTCCCTATAGCTATTTAACTACATAATCTATTCTTGTTTTCTAGCATGAAAAACAAACTATTCATGTAGCTAAAATTTTTAAATGTATTAGAGAATAAGTATATATTCACATCAGCAGCATAAATGCACATGACTCTTTCCTAATGAAAATGAAGTGTTTTTTCCTTCTCAAAGTAGAAAGCTTTCCCCTGCCAACAAGAATTAATATGAGATGATTACCTTAAAAACAATGTTTTCCGTCTAACTCAAAGAAAAATCAATATCCTACTGCTATTTTGCTTTAAAATGGATGGAAATTACATTGTGGGGGAGGAAGGGAGGGAGGAGGTTTTCATATGGCTACCTTAACTACATCCATACCTCTATGCTTTTTTAATCATCTGTCCCTTTGCACCTAAAAGCTTGATCAATTCAGCAAGTAAGGAATGGATTTTGCTCAGGAGTTGAAGGATATACATCCTTGACCAATGCATACTAATTACACATTCAGTGGGAGAGACAAAAAGAATCTTACGTGGAAAAAAAAGAAAAGCATTTTTCTACATACTAAAATATGGGAATGTATTTTTTTTTTCCAAATATAGAAATAAGGTAAATAACTTTTGTATAAAGCTTAATGAGTATAAAATAACTTTTCATATAATCATGAAATCCTAGATTTAAAGTTGGAAAAGATTATAGAGATCATCCAATCTAAGCCCATCAATTTCTAGATAAAGAAATTGATGTTCAGAGTTGACGTGATTTGTAATAAGGACATGTAGCTGAAATTTGAACCTAGGGATTTTTACTCCAAATCCAGTTCTCTGGAAATATTCTTCATAAATTTTTATAAAAGGTACATGGTAATTATTATAAAATAAAAGGCAAGAAAAAACAATTTTAGAAACATATGCATATATATGTATATATATATATATATACATATATATATAAAATATATATTAACTTAAACATATGCAAAGGAGGGGGGAGAGAGAGAGAGAAGAAAGAATATAAGATGGGAAAGTCCCATGGTTCTTCATGAGCAAAGTATATGGAATTCCTCTTCTTTTATGGCATTTTGAAGAGGAAACCCCAAAACTATGAAAATCCTTACAAGAAGAAAACCTCCTTCAACTCTGCCTCAGTGAGGGGACTCCACCCCAAGCAAAACAGTTTCATCTTTGTTATCTGGGTGGGGTTGGCTTAGTCCTGAAACCTATTGAATTCAATTCAAATTCTAGCCCTAGCTGAAACCCAGTGAGGAGTCAACCTGGGACTCTACCCACAAGCCCCCTTCAGCTTGTAGCCAAAGCCCCCTATTATAAAAGAGCCAAACTAAAACCCTCTCTTTGCAGGGGTTCCAAACATGCCAGCCCTATGCTTGGCATGCCAAGGATCTCTCCCCACTGGAATACTGTTTCCAATGCCCTCTTCTCTTTACTCATACCTATTTCCTTAAATAGACTTTAACCTTACTTCCAATCCCCATAATAAACCTCTTTTATAGATTTCGGTTTTCAGATCTGTAAATTGCTTTATAGAGGATCTTATGCCACCCCTAGACCTTATTTAACTCCCTGACCATCAGAAACCCTAATTTCCTTTGGGTACCCCAAATCCAAACTTCATCAATTTCAAATAACATTTGATAAATTTGACAAATGATAAAATCATGTTTCTGATGATGAATAATTTAACAGTATCAAGGACTCTGGTGACAAGGCTTTTCTTTTCTGGGTCTCGAGTATCTATGGCTAGAATACCATAGGAGCAATTGTTACATTATATCGTTATTGGGGTTGCTAAACAGCATGATGTCTGCAGGTAGGGCCAGAGGCATTACTATTACAAGGGTTCTTGGGTTCAGAGTCCTGAGATGTCTCCATTAAGTTCTGAGGGGAGTAACCAACTCTCTTACCTACCCCAGGCAGGTCCTAACTCAAGATGGCCCTCCAAAGTTCATCTTGGAGGTCAGTGAAAAATATCAGGCTTCAATCATCTCAGAAGTACCATAACTAATAAAACTGTTGTGGATTCTTAGTAAATGGTGTTGACTTCATTCCCTTGTCAAGCACATGCTCCTGCCTACTTTGAACCCAAGTTATCTCAGTTTTCTGTTTTAAATTCTACATATAGATTTTACATAACTGAACAGAGGAAGCAATCAATCTTCACACCCTCAAGACTAAAATTTTTTCTATCTTTTCTGTTTCTGTTAACCTACAACCTCTTGCACAGGAAAATCCTTTGTAGCCTCAGGATCAAGTTGGTAGATTGTGTGGCCAGCCTGCTGTCCCCTTCCTTCCTCTTGAACTGGCATAAGCTTATTTTTCCACTATCCCCCAACATCATGCCCCACCTATGTAAATTTAATATATTCCATTTATCTCAAAAAGAAAAAAGTGGTGTAGGTGATGGTTTGATTTGTCAGGTACGTACTGTTGCCTTAATCTCTCTCACGGTGCCCCACTACTTTGACTAGACTAATTCAACTGCCTTGAAAATGAGAGTTAACAATGAGTAGGGATGGCTGATCTCTTCCACAGGAATTACATCCTCAAATAATAGTTCTCAGATCTGGGAGGGACTGAGCCAAGATGACGGAGAAGGCACACGCGACTTTCTAAGCTCTTCTCTTACCCTCTTATCAATATTATATCGACCCTCAAAAACAGTCTTGATTGCTGCAATTCATAAAGATAAAAATCTGCAGTCTCGCCAAAAAAGGTTTGTTCCGGGGCCAGGGGGAAGATCAGCATAGACTGGGAGAAAAATTAGTTTCCGAGAAGAGCCTCAAACCGAAAGTGAGAGCACAGATCTCAGCACAAGCTCCCAGGCCAAACCTGCAGTATGGGGCTTTTCCTTGGGACAGTTGCGAACCTGCACGGCAGGAGGGCACAGCTCAGGTTAGCCTCTAATGTGTGCAGTGGGGGGTGAGGCTTGGGCCCACAGAGCTTTAGCAGGGCCGATTTGCATTGGGCAGAAACATTGGGGCAGAGACTTCCGGTGGAATCGGAGGTCTGAAGTCAGCTGTTAATACCCACAGCCCCACAAGAGGCTCTGGCCTGGGGAAGTGACACTTTCACCCCTTAGTCTCTAGCCTAGGGCAATCGCTAACCCACACAGCCCAACTGGGCACTTCGATAGCTCGGCAAGTGCTGAATCCACCTCCTGTTGGGTAAGGGAAAACTCTCACTCAGAGCACTCCCATACCTCGGAGCCGGAAACCAGTTTACATCTCTCCTGTTCTGCAGAGGAAGCTGGTAACCCCCTTGCCTAGGAGGCATACCCAAAAGGCTTTAAAACATGAATAAAGAGATGAAAAGAACTATCAACAGCTTCTATGCAGAAAAAGAGCAGGTCAGCAAACCTGAAGAGACTAATAGCAAACAGGCAACAGACAATTCCCCAAAGGGGAATTTCACCTGTCCCCTTTTACATGATACTCTCATAGAAGAGACCATTAAAAGTCTCAAAAGAGAGTTAGAAGATAAATGGGGAAAGGAAAGAGAAGCCTTACAATAGAGCAACAACTTCCTGAAATATGAATTGGAAAAGATAAAAAATTGGCAGGAAGTACAGTGAAACAAAATTTGTGAATTGGAAAAAGTAAAATAATCTCAGGAAAGTAAGAATTGTGAATTGGAAAAAAAGAAAGAATTCACTAGAAAGTAGGATTTGTGAATTGGAAAAGACAAAGAACTCACAAGAAAGTAGGATCTGTGAATTGGAAAAAGAAAATATTTCACTAAAAAAAAAAATTAGTGAAATGGAAAAAAATTCCACAGAACAAAACAATACATTTAAAAACTCAATTGGACATATACAGAAAGAAGTAAAAAAAGCTGATGAAGAAAATAATTCTTTAAAAATTAAAACTGAACAAATAGAAACTAATGATTCATTGAGACAGCAAGAATCAGTCAAGCAAAACCAAAAAAATGACAAACTGGAAAAAACCATGAATTATCTACTTACAAAAATGACAAACTTGGAAAATAGATCTAGGAGAGATAATCTGAGGATATTGGACTTTCCGAAAATTATGATGAAAAAAAGAGTCTAGATACTATTTTACAAGAAATCATCAAAGAGAACTGCCCAGATGTAATAGAATCAGAAGGTAAAATAGGTATTGAAAGAATTCATCAAACACCTTCTGAAAGAGACCCCTAAAATAAAAACCCCAAGGAATATTGTGGCAAAATTTCAGAATTATCAGATTAAGGAAAAAATTTTACAAGCAGCCAAAAAAGAAACAATTTAAATACTGAGGTGCCACAATAAGGATCACCCAAGATCTGGCTGCCTCCACATTAAAGGATCAAAGGGCCTGGAATCTGATATTCTGAAAGGCAAAAGAACTTGGAATGCAGCCAAGAATAAAATACCCAGTTAAGCTGAGCATTTTCTTCCAGGGAAGAAGATGGACATTTAATGAAACAAATGAATTCCATTTGTTTCTAAGGAAAAAACCAGAACTAAACAAAAAATTTGATCTCCAACCATAGGACTCAAGAGATGCAGAAAAGGTAAAAAGAACTCTTGAGAATTGTATTTCTGTTGTGGATATACAAAAAGAATATATGTATAATTTGATTTTACTGATATAATACAGAAAAGGGAAGTAGATATGGAAAAGGGATGATGACAGAATAAAGTGGGAAGGAGGGATAAAAAGAGGGAAACCACATCCCACAAAGAGGGAAAGGAAACTTATCATATCTGAGGGAATTTAGAGACAGGGAGGAACATTGTGTGAATCTTAATCTCATCAGAGTTGGCTCAAAGAGAAAATAATTGACATTTGTTTTAGAGAAAATTCTCTCTTGACTCATTAAAAAAGGGGGAGAGGAAAAGGGGAAAAAAGTGTAATAAGGGAAGGAAGGGGAAAAGATTCAAAGGGGGGGAGGGAGGGATTCTAAAGAGGGTAAGCATCATGATACAAGTGGGGTACATAAGTTCAAAAAGGGGAAAGAGGATGGGGGGAGGCAAAAAAAAGTAAAGCATAATCTGGGGTTATTAGGATAGCAGGAAATACAGAATTAGTAATTCTAACCGTAAATGTGAATGGGATGAACTCCCCATAAAGAGGAGGCAGATAGCAGACTGGATCAAAAGTCAGAACCCTACAATATGTTGTTTACAAGAAACACATTTAAAGCAGGAGATACATATAGAGTAAGGTAAAAGGCTGGAGCAAAATCTATTATGCTTCAGGTGAAGTCAAAAAAGCAGGGGTAGCCATCCTTATCTCAGATCAAGCAAAAGCAAAAATTGATCTAATTAAAAGAGATAAGGAAGGAAACTACATCCTTCTAAAGGGTAGCATAAACAATGAAGCAATATCAATATTAAAAATATATGCACCAAGTGGTATGGCATCCAACTTCCTAAAGGAGAAGTTAAGAGAGTTACAAGAAGAAATAGACAACAAAACAGTAATAGTGGGAGATCTCAACCTTGCACTCTCAGAATTAGACAAATCAAACCACAAAACAAATAAGAAAGAAATTAAAGAAGTAATTAGAATATTAGAAAAATTAGGTATGTTAGATCTTTGGAGAAAATTGAATGGAGACAGAAAGGAATATACTTTCTTCTCAGCAGTTCATATATATTAGGACATAAAGACCTCAAAATTAAATGCAAGAAAGCAGAAATAGTAAATGCTTTCTTTTCAGATCATGATGCAATAAAAACTACATTCAACAAAAAGTTAGGGGTAAATAGACCAAAAAGCAATTGGAAACTAAACAATCTCATCTTAAAGAATGATTGGGTGAAGCAGCAAATTATAGATACAATTAATAATTTCACTCAAGATAATGACAATGATGAGACATCATACCAAAATTTGTGAGATGCAGCCAAAGCGGTAATAAGAGGAAATTTTATATCCTTAGAGGCTTACTTGAATAAAACAGAGAAAGAAAAGATTAATGAATTGGGCTTGCAACTAAAACAACTAAAAAAAGACTAAATTAAAACCCCCAATCAAATACTAAATTTGAAATTCTAAAATTAAAAGGAGAAATTAAAAATATTGAAAGTAAAAAAATTATTGAATTAATTAATAAAACTAAGAGTTGGTTCTATGAAAAAGCCAATACAATAGATAAGCCTTTGGTAAATCTGATTAGAAAAAGGAGGGAGGAAAATGAAATTAGTAGTCTTAAAAATGAAAAGGAAGAACTTTCCACCAGTGAAGAGGAAATTAGAGAAATAATAAGGAGTTATTTTGCTCAACGTTATGCCAATAAATTTGATAACCTAAGTGAAATGGATGACTACCTCCAAAAATATAGACTTCCCAGACTAACAGAGGAGGAAACAAATTGCTTGAATAGTCCCATTTCAGAAAAAGAAATAGAACAGGCAATTAAACAACTCCCTAAGAAAAAATCCCCAGGACCAGATTGATTTACATGTAAATTCTACCAATCATTTAAAGAACAATTGGCCCCAATGCTACATAAATTATTTGATAAAATAGGGAATGAAGGAGTCCTACCAAATTCCTTCTATGACACAGACATGGTACTGATACCTAAACCAGGTAGGTTGAAAACAGAGAAAGAAAATTATAGACCAATCTCCCTAATGAATATTGATACTAAAATCTTAAATAAGATATTAGCAAAAAGACTACAGAAAATCATCCCCAGGATAATACACTATGATCAAGTAGGATTTATACCAGGAATGCAGGGATAGTTCAATATTAGGAAAACTATCAATATAATTGGCCATATTAATAACCAAATTAACAAAAACCATATGATCATCTCAATAGATGCAGAAAAAGCATTTGACAAAATCCAACATGCATTCCTATTAAAAACACTTGAGAGTATAGGAATGAATGGACTTTTCCTTAAAATGATCAGCAGCATCTATTTAAAACCATCAGTAAACATCATATGTAATGGAGACAAACTGCAACCATTCCCAATAAGATCTGGAGTGAAACAAGGTTGCCCACTATCACCGTTACTATTTAATATTGTATTAGAAACGCTAGCTTTGGCAATAAGAGCTGAGAAAGAGATTAAAGGAATAAGAATAGGCAACGAGGAAACCAAATTATCACTCTTTGCCAACGATATGATGGTATACTTAGAGAACCCCAGAGATTCTACTAAAAAGTTATTAGAAACAATCACAACTTTAAGCAAAATTGCTGGTTATAAAATAAACCCACATAAGTCATCAGCATTCTTATATATCACTAACAAAACCCAACAGTCAGAGTTACAAAGAGAAATTCCATTTAAAGTAACTACTGATAATATAAAGTATTTAGGAATCTATCTGCCAAGGGAAAATCAGAAACTTTATGAGCAAAATTACAGACCACTTTTCACACAAATTAAGTCTGATCTAACCAATTGGAAAAATATTAAATGCTCTTGGATAGGGCGAGCAAATATAATAAAGATGACAATATTACCTAAACTAATCTATTTATTTAGCGCTATACCAATCAGACTCCCAAAAAACTATTTTAATGACCTAGAAAAAATAACAACAAAATCCATATGGAAAACAAAGGTCAAAATTTCAAGGGAATTAATGAAAAAAAAATCAATGAAGGTGGCTTAGCTGTACCAGATCTAAAATTATATTATAGAGCAGCAGTTACCAAAACCATTTGGTATTGGCTAAGGAATAGATTAGTTGATCAGTGAAATAGGTTAGGTTCAAGGGACAAAACAGTCAACAACTATAGCAACCTACTCTTTGACAAACCCAAAGACCCCAGTTTTTGGGATAGGAACTTACTGTTTGATAAAAATTGCTGGGAAAATTGGAAACTAATATGGCAGAAACTAGGCATTGATCCACACTTAACACCATACACCAAGATAAGGTCAAAATGGGTTCATGACCTAGGCATAAAGAATGAAATTATTAATAAATTAGAGGAACACAGGATAGTTTACCTCTCCAGACCTGTGGAAGGGGGAATTTAAGACCAAAGAAGAACTAGAGATCATTACTGATCACAAAATAGAAAATTTCGACTATACCAAACTGAAAAGTTTTTGTACAAACAAAACTAATGCAGATAAGATTAGAAGGGAAGCAATAAACTGGGAAAATATTTTTACAGTCAAAGGTTCTGATAAAGGCCTCATTTCCAAAATATAGAGAGAATTAACTCATAATTTATAAAAAATCAAGCCATTCTCCAATTGAAAACTGGTTAAAGGATATGAACAGACAATTCTCAGATGAAGAAATTGAAACTATTTCTAGTCATATGAAAAGATGCTCCAAGTCATTATTAATCAAAGAAATGCAAATTAAGACAACTCTAAGATACACACTATACACATTGGCTAAGATGACAGAAAAAAAATAATGATGATTGTTGGAGGGGATGCGGGAAAACTGGGACATTGATGCATTGTTGGTGGAGTTGTGAACGAATCCAACCATTCTGGAGAGTAGTTTGGAACTATGCTCAAAAGTTATCAAACTGTGCATACCCTTTGATCCAGCAGTGTTACTACTGGGCTTATATCCCAAAGAGATCATAAAGAAGGGAAAGGGACCTGTATGTACACAAATGTTTGTGGCAGCCCTCTTTGTAATGGCTAGAAACTAGAAACTGAGTGGATGCCCATCAGTTGGAGAATGGCTGAATAAATTGTGGTATATGAATATTATGGAATATTATTGTTCTGTAAGAAATGACCAACAGGATGATTTCAGAATGGCCTGGAGAGACTTACACGAACTGATGCTAAGTGAAATGAGCAGGACCAGGAGATCATTATATACTTCAACAACAATACTATATGATGACCAGTTCTGATGGACCTGGCCATCCTCAGCAATGAGATCAACCAAATCATTTCCAATGAGCAGTAATGAACTGAACTAGCTACGCCCAGAGAAAGAACTCTGGGAGATGATTTAAACCATTACATTGTCAATTCCACTATATTTATGCCCACCTGCATTTTTGATTTCCTTCACAAGCTAATTGTACAATATTTCAGAGTCTGATTTTTTTGTACAGCAAAATAACAGTTTGGTCATGTATACTTATTGTGTATCTAATTTATATTTTAATATATTTAGCATCTACTGGTCATCCTGCCATCTGGGGGAGGGGTGGGGGTAAGAGGTGAAAAATTGGAACAAAAGGTTTGGCAATTGTTAATGCTATAAAGTTACCCATACATATAACCTGTACATAAAAGGCTATTAAATATATATATATATATATTATATATATATGAAAAAGAAAAAAAATAGTTCTCAGATCTGGTCTGAACACAGTGATCTGGGGAGTGTTCTTACTCCCAAGGCTCTTGTGCTCATCTGTATTAGTGGAAGTTGATCAACAGTTGTAGCTGATGGTAATGAGGAAGATGGGGTTATCCACAAAGATTTTTTCACAGATGTGTTAGAATAAATAGGGAAGGCGACTATCTTTAAAACATCTTTGCTGATAAGTCATCAAAGGATGCTGATAACCTGAGCTTAACCAAAAATAACAAAAAAGGACCAAGACACTGTAAATCATCAAATATGTCTCTTTATTTTACTGAGGGAACTGAAGACCAAAGACATTTAAGCATTATAATCAAAGCTTGATTGTGTGACATTTTACTAACTTAAATGTGCTATAATTTAATTTACATGACTCTGAATGGGAAGGAAAGGTAAATATTACCTTAGAAATGGAATCAGAGTTCAAATAACTTGTCTAAAATCACATACCTAATAAATATTAGTACCAAAATTAGAATCCAGATCTGGTAAACATAGTATTCACTTCTTCACACCATGCTGCTTCTAATCTGAGCATTATTCAGGTAATTTTGAATAAATTAGGTGAACAGGGGAGATTGAATTTCTTGATACCATCAAATTTTCTCAATCTATCTCAAGCTAGGAAAACAAATATTCAGTCCACACACACACACAAAAAAAAAAAAAAAAAAATACAGATGAGCCAAAAATTGAGACAGAAAAAGGCAAGATAGAGACAGTAGACTTCAAAGGATTTTATATTTTTGTTAGAATTGTTTTCTTTCTTGTTTGATACTTTCATTCAAAACAATTTTATAATTTTTCAATATGGTTCAATAGAGAAAGGTATCTTTTTTTTCCTAGTTGAAGAGGTTGATGAATCAGAAACAGAACTACAAGAACGATAGCATAATTATGCATAATTAGCAAGCAAAATGTATTAAAACTCAGTTTGGGAAAATAGCCTTATTTAAATGTCTTTTAAACAAACTCATTTCTTTTTTCAACTAGGATACATCAGAAAAGGCATTATACTTTTCACTTGAACTATCTGGAATTTTAGCTAAGAAAATAAAATTTTATGTATCATCATTGAAACTCTAATATTTACCATTGGAAATATTGATTTCATTCAATTATAAAATAATCTGATATCACTGGAGGCAGAGAGGTGACACAGTAGATAGAGCAGTAGACCTGGAATCAGGAAAATCTGAGTTCAAATCCAGACTCAAATATTTACTAGCTTTTTGATCCTGGGCAAATCACTTAATTTCTGTTTGCCATTGTTTCCTCAACTATAAAATGGAGATAACTCTTGTAGCATTATTTTAAGAATCAAATGAGATGATATTTTTAAAGCACTTAGCACAGTGCCTGTCACAGAGCAAGTATTATAAATATTATCCCTTTCCCCCATTTTAAGTTATAATCTTCTGCTAAAAATATAATCAAATATCTTATAAAAAGTAAGAGATTTTACACTGAAAGACATTTTCATTAGCTTTGCCAATTGTTTAGTTATGCAATAAAAGATTTCTAGGTAATTTTTGATATTCACGTTTGAGAAATACTCTAACAAATTGAAGTCAATGGTAAAATAGTTTCTTTACAAAATGGAAAGTACATCTTTTAAAGATATATCTGTTTATCTGCCATAAAGGAAATGTTTTGTTACTCATTCCAAAAAATACTTTTCCAACACTTTTTACATATATGACACAATGCTAAATGCTATGACAGACATAAAGAGTACTACATGATCCCTATTCCACTACTCTCCTATAGCAAGGCCTAAAAAAAAAAAAAATACACTTACAAGAAAGTACAATGAAAAGATACAAAATGCTATATTAGTTCACTACAGTAGGAGGTTATTTCTCTTGAAAGGAGAAATAAAATATACAAAGTTTAAGGAAAGAGGAATTTCCAGACAAAGAAGCACTCCTTTGCAAAGGAATAAAAGCAGAAAACAAGTGGCACAAACATCATGATTATGAAAATAAAAGTAAGTCCCATAAGCTACAAAAAGTTTGTTTCTAAACTGAATCTACTGAGGAACCTCCTACTATTTTAAACTTAGCAGAAAGGAGTGTGGGTGTGGGTCTGTGTGTGTCTGTGTGTGTGTGTATGTGTGTCCCCACATAAACATGCACATATACATCCACATACAATTTTTCTCTAAGATTTATTGAAAGAACAGATTGAAAAGGATAACACTGGTAATAAAAGGTAAACGATAAATGTTGCTGTTCTCCTTACAATAAGAATGAATGTTGTTTTTTTTTTTTAATGGATCTTTCCATTTAAATAAAATGAGCATTTATTGAGATTCTGTATTATTTTGTTTCCAAGTTTCATTTGCCTTCATTTAAAAAACCAAAGCATCAATCTTTGCACAGCAAAAGGTAGCTGGGGCCCCCAATGTGAGGTGAAAAGACAGTAACACAGTGAAGTAGAGGTAGAAAGGGTAAAGAGATAGAAGAGGTGGGATCATCACCTCTAGGTTCCTCTTCACCCCTTGAGCAGGCCAATTCTCATTGACACAAAGATTAGGGAGGAATAAATAAAAGAAATAAAAATACTTATCTCTCATCAAATTAATCCTAAGAATTGTGATGATGATAGGTATAAAAAAAAAATTAAACCACAACACAGTCCCTGATCACAAGAAATTTACAACTCAATAGGAACTTGTGGTCAGAAAACCTGAGATTTGTTCCTTATTTATTTAATAATTACTTTAACTGGCTCTGCTATTTATTAGCAATGTGACATTACTAACTCTTAGTTCTGAATTATAAAACAATAAAGTTAGATCTCTAATGACACTTCTGGCTCTAAATCTATGATCTAATGACATATTCTTGAAAAAAAAATCAGATATAACAAATTAAGGGACAAATGACAGAACTAACAAAATACCTTAAGAAAATTTGCGTAGAACTTTGGGGTGAAAGGGAAGAGCTGAACTTTGAAGAAAGAAGAAAATGTCAAAAAGTTGGAGAAAGAGCCACCTAGAGTTTGAATCTATTCATATTCTGATGTAAACAACCTAATGTCATATTCTCAAGAGTCATCTGGACAAAAATGGTCCCTTCCTCCTTGCCTAATTCCCAATATCAGAGATTCTGATTTCAGAATCAATGCTATTTTCACAATATCATAATGGTTCCTTGACACAATTCAGAAATTGCCTCTGTAACCCTCTAGCTACTAAGTTTCACAAACAGAAATTCTAATATTCTCATCTAATCCTAGTAAATATCAAATAGTTCAACTGAGAATTATACCATTGATGGAATTATGGACTGGCCAAAAAAATCTGAAAAGTAATTTGGGACTATGACAAAGAAGCTACTAAATTGTGCATATCCTTTGATCTAGCAATTATACTACTAGCTCTATACCTCAAAGAGATCAAAGAAAGAGAAAAAGACCCATATGTAGGGGAAAAAAATTATAGCATCTCTTTTTGTGGTGCCAAAGAATTAGAAATTGAAGAAGTGTCTATCAATGAGGAAATTCCTGAACAAGTTATTATGTATGGGAATATTTTTATGAACTTACACGCATATATGTAATCTCATTGAGTCACTGATCTATGAATTATAATATTTACTTTGATTAATCTTAAAGCATGGATTTATAAAAATTTCAATTATAAATGAAAACTAAATATAAATGAACCATCATAAGATATTCTTCTTGTAAGTCAAGTAGGGAGATTATCTATAAATTAAACAAAGTTACCACTTATTTCATCAATCTGAACATCATAATATTCAGTTTTGTGTGGCATGCCACTTTAAAGTTACCCTAAAACTGCACAATAATCCATTTGTGTCTCACTCTATTTAGAAATGTTTCACAGAGTATTCAGATTTCCCTTATGTCATTCCCAAGAGTTTGATCATCACATATAGTGGTTGGAAAAAGCAGCCTCTCTGGAATCCCACAACCAAGAGAAGAAATATTTCCATTTTCCAATAGTGGGTACTTTCTATGGCTCATTGCTGTATCAGACAAGGAAAATATAATGAGTCACCAGACATAATCACAAAACCTCATAGTTGATTCTGCATGGTCAAGTCTTATTGTTTCTACTTTATTTACATCTTTCATATACACTTCTTTCTCATCTCTGACTGCAATCACCCTGATGCAAACCCTCATTACTTCACATCTGTATTATTGCAAAAATCTGTTGGTTGATCGCATTGCCTCAAGTCTCTTCCCACTCCAGGCCACCTTCCAATCAGTTGTCATAGTTGAACTTCCTAAAACACAGGTTTAACTTACCACATCACACTACCCCCTTCCTCCATTCAAAGAACTCTAGTGGCTCCCCATCATCTCCAAGACTAAACATAAAATCTTTTTTAACATTCGGTTCCTTAATCAATTTGCCTTTCTAGCCCTAGCTTTCCAGTATTCTTATACCATATTAGATTCATGTACTCTGTGAAACCAATAACAATGGACCTTTTAATGGCTCCTTGAACCATCTTCTGATTCTGGACATTTTCACTGATTGTCCTTTAAACCATTCTGCTCCTCCTTCTCTCTTTCCTGACTTTCTTCAGATCTAAGCTAAAGTCTTATTTACTGCAAAAAGCCATCCCTAGTCCTAAATCTTAGAGCTTCCCTCTGTTTTGTCTACATGTGGTTATTTTCATGCTGTCATTCACTAACTCCATCCCCTCCATTAGACTGAGTTCTCCTTGAAAGCTTTTTTTATTGATTGTTTATGAGGAAAAGGGGTGATGGAGATTGAAGAGTCAAGAATGACTCTGAAATTATGAACCCGAATGAATGGAAGGACAATAATGCCCTCAAGAGAAATAATTAAATTAAGAAGGAGATGAGAGGCTAATGAAGGAGGAATATGGATTTAGTTTTGGATAGGTCAATTTTGATTTGCCTTTTGGAAATTCATGTAGAGATGATCAATAGGCAAGTGGTTAATGCAAAGCTAGAGTTTAAGGGAAACATGAGAGCTAGAGATTTAGAAATGGAATTCATCTGCATAGAAATAGCTTAATCCATAGGTTTTAATGGGAATCCTTAGAAAGTGAAGAGAAGATGATTCATATCAGTGTCTTGAGGTTAGTCAAATACAGTATGTGACATAGACAATGATTCAACACAGAAAACTACACAGGAGTGGTCAAGGAGGAAAAGAAGTACCTTTTGTTTATATAGGAAAATAATAATGATAGTAGGGTTATATGTGGTCTGACCAAGAAAGAGTAAAATGGCACTAGTCACGAGGATTGTTTTGATTAAATTACACCTTGAAACGTAAGTAATATTAAAGATTATATTATTATCTCAGCAATATCATTTTTAACTTTCATAGAAATAACTCTCCTTAATCTAAATAGTTTTATGAAGTATTCAACCTCAGAATTGTAGCTCACATTAGTGAAGCTCTGAAAGCTGACATAGCATCAAAAGATATAAATAATATCATCTTACACCAGTATTGTACCTCATGTTTATAAATTATTTTATTTGGTTCTAATTTTTTCTAACAGAGGAAGGCACTAAAATTAAGAGGTTGGGGAAAAAATCATGGAAGATGGGATTTTAGTTGAAACTTAAGGGAAGCCAGGAAGAGATGTCAGTAAGCAAAGATGAGAAAGAAAGCACTATGAGGAAAGAGAGCACTATGAGCAAAGTTAACAACCAGAGAAAATGTCTGGGCCCCAAGAGAGAGCATGTCTTATTTGTGGGATGAACAAAAGGCCAACATCACTGGATCAAATCTTACGTGTCAAGGAATAGATGTAAAAAGACTAAAAAAATAAGAGAGGGTTAAATTATGAAAGATTTTAAATACCCAAAAGAGCTTTTTGTATTTGTTACTGAAGTTAATAGGGAGCCACTGAAGGTTACTGAATGGAAGGTGAGGGAGTTGCGATGATCAGACCTGGACTTTTGGAAAATCATTTTAGTGAGTGAAACAGAACCATCAATAGCCTTAGTCCAATTATAAGATCATAAAAGCCTGCACCATAGTAATGGTGGTATTGGGGAAGAAAAGAAGACATTCAAGAGATATTACAAGAGTTAAATTGACAAGTTGGGCAACAAATTGGATATGAGGGAAGAGAAATAGTGAGGAATCCAGGAAGATTGCTAGTCTGTGAGACTGAGGAACTGGGAGGATTGTTGTGCCAAAGTTCCCTATTTAATGTCATGACCCAGGATCTCCAATTGTCCTATTTAGTTATTCTGCCTAAGATTATAACCTTTCCCTCTTAATGTTTGATGAGATAAAGGTTTTATATCTTTAGGTTATAGACACTTCTTCTTAAGGTTTGACAGGATAAAGGTTTATCCATTTTAGATGTCATTAGAATATCAGCAATCTCCCTCCATTGTGTCATCCTAGGGACCTCCCCCCTCCATTAGGTTATCCCCATCCAGGTACTTCTCCTATTATGTCATTGTTCTTGTTATCCTATAAAGAAGCTTGCTGTCCCATACTCAGGGCTGGACACTTTGAGATGATAGTCTCGTTCAGCCCTGGGATCAAATATGGAAACATTGGTCCCAGTATTTCTCTCCATTTGATAAACTATTGAATTGGTCTCTAATCTCTTGTCTTGCTCAATTTCTTCAGCATTACAGGATGATGCTCCCCTCTAAAACATAGGGATATTACCTTAATTATCAAAATTATCTTTCAAAACAAGCAGAAAGCAACCATTATCTCCATTTTTGCCCAAAAGGGACACTAAAGCAGGAAAAGCATCATCACTCAGGGGTACTTGAAATACAGTGCCCCCATTAGAAAACACTCTAGCCCCTACATGAAATTCTTAGATTTCTTTGAATTTTATGATAACTTCTAGATCATCATTTTACCAAATTCTTGCCAAGAGTCCTTTGACAAAGACTAAATTGAATTACTCAACTAAAGTAACCTAATGACTCAGTTAGAGAGATAATACTATATTGGCCTGTCACTTGGCCAAATGCTCTACGCACTACATCAGGCCATTTGCATTAGCAAGCATGACTGAGACATCTCCAAAGGGCCAGGACCATATGTTTCATATGAAGAAGGGAGGAATCTAAGTATATCAGGGTGTTCTCCAGAAAATGTTCAGTAAACTCTCTGCTTGAGAAATGCTAACAGCTCAACCTAGAAGACCTTCCTCACTTCCCAAAAGAAGCTAACCTGTCAAAGAAATTAATATCTGGAAATTAACTCCTTTTTTTTTTTTTTTTGGAGACTACCGTATGAGAGAGGAAAAAATGGTTTTAAAAAAAAAAGAGATCAACAGTGTTTATTTAATTGTCTAGATTTAACAGGAACAGCCTCATCAGAAGGAGTTAACAGTTTCCTTCTGATGGGGGAACAAGAAAACATAATCCTGGGATTCAGATTAATCCGATTTTTCCAGTCTCTGCTTGTTAGAATGGCCAAAGGCCCCATTCCAAACACATCATGTATGTTCTGTCTCACAGTTAATATCTATGGAAGTTTCAATTGGCCTGCCTTACCCAAGGATGGAACTGTTACAGACCACAATTTATATGAGAGATTTTGGTTTCATACTCTTTTCTTTGTAATACTAGAAACTTCTCCTTGAATATCATTATGTAGAATGTATCATTGACTAAAGAGATCATATCACCACAGATACAAAAGTACCCACTCAAGGTAACAAATACATTATAGTTCACAAGACTATGTAAAGTAGCAGGAATGCTGTTTACATAGTTACTAGAGAAGGGCTTATCTTGAAGAGAGCTAAAACATCTCATTACTTTTTCTCAACTGATATGCTATAATATTAACAAGTGTTAGTGATAAATGTTAAAGAAATGTAAAGTTACATTTTAGCAACCACTTGATTTTGTGTGTAAACATTAACCAAAAAGAATCCATTTACAAAGAAGCTACTATTAATTTTATTACAAACATCTAAATCAGGTGAATTGGCAATCATAATCTACAAAATAACTAGATAAAAAGGAGTCAATAAGCAGGAACAAAAATATTGAGCCTTTTACCTACAATGTTCTTTCCAACAAGATCATAAGAATCTTGGTTTCACAAGCAAAATTAAATTAAATGCACTATCTTGCATATTTTTAAAAATATATTAACCTAAATATTCATGTTTTATAAAGCAAAAACAACTTAGGCAATATGGAAAAAAATTAAGCAAAAATCTGTTGACTAAATGGACCAAAATAGATAGAAATCAAGCAAATAAAAATTTATAATAACATTACCCAGACTAAATAAATGCAACAACAAAAAGTTTATTCCCAAACTAGATAACATATCCTACCAGTCATTAAATCAATAATTATTTCTTGTGTGTATGATACTTCACTAAACCCCAGAGAAAACAAAGATGGGAGGGGGACAAAATAGCTGTCCAGAAGTATCTTCTATAGCAGGACTATGCAATGCAGAGAGTATTGCATTTGGAATTTGGGAGGGTCTGGGTTGAAATTTTTGCTCTCCTACTTATTACTTGTCTGAAGTCTTAAGAAATCACTTAAATTCACTAGGTCCTACTTTCTTCAATATTATTTTAATTAAGGAATTTGAATTAAATAACATCTAGGATTTCTTTCAAGCTCTGAATAATACACTTCAAATATAAAAATAATTAAAGTGAAATGGATTTGGAAGTTTTTGTCAACAGTCTCTTTCTGAAAAACTTGTACAAGGGGTCTACCCATATTTTCTTATTGGAAGGCTCTGATAGAGTGCTGCTTTTCAACTTATGCCATTTAATATTTTCATCAATGACTTGAATGGAAGCCTTTTAAGTGGGAGAAGAGGAGAAGGGAACAGATTTGTGATTTCACTAGTGAGTCATTCGTAAAGGGGAAATTTCCAGTTTAAAAACTCATTCTCAGGGTAGGGCCAAGATGTCACAGGGCAAAGCTGGACCCAGTTGAAATCTCCCAGCATTCTTTTTGAAAGTTTTGAAATGAAATCAAATTTTTAGAGCAGCAGAATCAACAAAAATTCATAAGGAGATTTTTTTTCAGCCTAAAAAAGCTTTAGGAAATTTGCAAAAGAGGTCTGTAACACTAGAATGGGCACAGCAAGAGCACCAGTGGTGGATCATAGAGGCAGTCCAGAGATGTAGTAGAGAGAATGGACAATTAGTCAGAAGGAGATTCCAGGGGACCCTTTCTGCAAGTGGAAGCAGCTGGAACTGAATGGCTCAATGTATTCTGTAAGTGGTTCTGTGTTACAGAGAGGAAAGGAGAGTTTGTGACCAATCACAAAAGAATAAAAATCCTGGTTGCAGTTTAAAAGCCAAAAGGCATATTAGTACTTGTAGCTTCAAAAGAGCAGGGAACCTGGTCACAATCCCAGGAGCCAAGAAGAGTGCTGGTTCTTGCAACTACAAAAGAGAAAGAAGCTTTCCTAGAAAAAGCACAGAGCAAAGTCTAAGTAAGCAATGACTACACCTTTCTATTTTGAAAGCAGAGAAAACTTGATGATCTTCAGAATGAGGTCTAAAACAATAGTACAAAAAAGCCTGAAGCTTGTTACCCTTAGGTGAGCAAAGCAAAGAATTTCTTCAAAATGGAAAAAAAAAAAAAAAAAAAAAAAAGGAAATGAGGAAAATTCACGGTAATGAATTTGATCATAAAAAGCTAGTATGGCACCAGGAAAGACAAAATTATAAACTTAGAAAAAGACAACAATATAAAAACAGCTATAATCAAAATATAAAAGACAAATGCTAATTAAACCCAAAGCCTGCAAGAATTTCTGGGAAAGCAAAAGAAAGAGATTAGAGTGATAGAAGAAAAATTGAAGAAAGAAATGAGAATGATACAAGGACATTATAAAAAGAAAATAATCAGCTTGGTAAACATGCAATAAAAAAGTATATAAGTACATAATACGTTAAAAATAGAATTGGTCATTTAATGGCAAAAGAGGCACAAAAATTTACAAAAGAAAATAATTCCTCTAAAAACGGAATAGGACAAGTGGAAAAATTGGTACACACCTCACACCTCTCAGATTGGCTAAGATGACAGGAAAGGATAATGATAAATTTTGGAGGGCATTTAAGAAAACTGGGACATTAATGCATTATTGATGAAGTTGTGGAATGATCCAATCATTCTGGATTTGAAACTGTGCTCAGAGGGCTATAAAACTGTGCATACCCTTTCACCCAACCATTACTGGGTCTGTATCCCAAGGAAAGCATAAAGGAGGGAAAAGGACCCACATGTGTAAAAATGTTTGTAGCAGCTCTTTTTGTGGTAGCAAAGAATTAGAAAAGGAGTGAATGTCCATCAATTGAGGAATAGCTGAACCAACTGTGGTACATAAAGGTAATGGATATTACTGTTCTATAAAAAATGATGAGCAAGCTGATTATAGAAAGACCTGGAAAGATTTACATGGATTGATGCTGAGCAAAACAAGCAGAACCAGGAATACATTGTACACAATAACATTAAGAATGTGTGATGATCACCAAATCATTTCTAATGGAGCAGTAATGAACTGAACTAGCTATGCCCAGAAAAAGAACTCTGGGAGATGACTAAAAACCATTACATTGAATTCCCAATCCCTATATTTATGCACACCTGCATTTTTGATTTCCTTCACAAGCTAATTGTACAATATTTCAGAGTCTGATTCTTTTTCTACAGCAAAATAACGTTTTGGTCAGGTATACTTATTGTGTATCTGATTTATATTTTAATATATTTAACATCTACTGGTCATCCTGCCATCTAGGGGAGGGAGTGGGGGGGGGGGGAAGAGGTGAAAAATTGGAACAAGAGGTTTGGCAATTGTTAATGCTGTAAAGTTACCCATGTATATATCCTGTAAATAAAAGGCTATTAAATAAAAAAAAAAAAAGAATGTGTGATGATCAACTATGAAATGCTTGGTTCTCCTCAGTAGTTCAGTGATCCAAAGAAATCCCAATAGACTTTAGACAGAAAATGCCATCTGCAACCAGAAAAAGAACTAAAGACTGAATGTAAATCAACACATGCTATGTTCACTTCTTTTTTCTGTTTTTTTTCCCTCTCCCATGATTTTTCCCTTTTATTTTGATTTTTCCTCTCCCAACATAATTCATAAAATAATATATATTAAAAATAAATAAACTTTAAAAAAGGAAAAAGTGGTACAAAAATTTACCAAGGAAAAGAACTTAAAAAACATAGTCATCCAAATGGAAAAAGAAGTATAAAAGCTCATTGAATTGAGCGAGTAAAAGCTAATAATTCCAAGAGACTTCAAGAAATAATTTCTTAAAAGTCTGAAGAATATGGAGGGAAAATAGAATAAAATGGATTATTATATCTCATCTGAAAAACAACTGACCTGAAAAACAAATCAAAGAGAGAGAGTTTAAGGATTATTGAACTATTTGAAAACCATGATCACAAAAGATCACAAAAAATACCATATTCCAAGAAATTATAAAGAAAAACTGCTCTGGTACATTAGATCAAGAGAATAAAATAGAAAATGAAAGAATCCACTAATCATTTCCCAAAAGAGATGCTAAATAAAAGCTCCCAGGAAAACTCCTAGCTAAACTTCAGAGTTTCCAGGTAAAGGAAAAAATATTACAAACAGTCAGAAAGATATCATTCAAATATCATAGAGCTACAGTCAGAATCACTCAAGATTTAGCAGAAATGGAAAGCTTGGAATATGATATTCTGGAGGAAAAAGAAACTAGGATTAAAACCAAAAACAATCTACCCTGCAAAACTAGCTGAATAGGATATTCAGGAGGAAAAAAAAAAAGGACATCTAACAAAAGAAAAGACTTTCAAGCTTGCTTGATAAAAAGATCAGAACTGAATAGAAAATTTTAGTCAAACAGAAAACTGAAGAGAAACATAAAAAGGTAAACAGAAAAAGAGTAATCATAAAGTTTAACTCAAGGGAGTTAAAATATTTACATTCCTATATGGAAAGATAATACATGTAATTAACAAATATATATACATGTACATATACAGAAATATGCACACTGTACAGAGGTAGAGATATGAGACAAATATATTGACATAATCTCAAAAAAAAAAAAAAATGTTGGAATGAGAAAGAGAAATGTCCTGGGGAAAGGAGTAAGGGAGAAGTAGAATAGGGCAAATTTACTTATATAAAGAAGACATCCATAGTAGAGCTTTTTTTATGGAGAGGAAAAAAAAGAAGATAGTGGACAACGTTTGAATTTCATTCTCTTCAGAACTGATAAAAAGAATACATATGTGAGTACACATGTATACACACATACACTCAGCATATAGAATCTATTTTACCCAATAAACAGATATAAAATCAAAAGGATGAGAGATATAAATAGGAGATGATAAAAAGGAGGATGGATTGAGGAAGGCAGTGGTCAGAAGCAAGACAGACATTTGAGAAGAGACCAGAGAGAGAAAGAGAGAGAGAGAGAGAGAGAGAGAAATGAGGTAGAGAAAGTCATATTTAGTGATAACTGTGAATATAAATAGAACAAGCATTTGTTGTTATTATTTGTCCTTCATTCTCAGAGAAAATCATGCCATCATAGTCTTCAGCATGCCTTACAAGTAAATTGAATTTGAGCAGCATAATAAAATTTTTGTCCCTTTATTTGTAAGTTTATGTTTACTTCTTTTGGGACAATGCACAACACTAGCCCATAACTTTATTATACATTTGGAATCTCACCCTGCACTCCATCATTTTGGTAGCTAACCCCATCATTCTGGTGACTTGATACAGAAAGAATTTGACTGAATCTTGTCATTTCAATATTTTGGTGGCCTTATAGGGTAATCTCCACATGTTAATGTCCTTGCATGGTAACAGTCTGGCTTTTCTTCCTCCATTTCAAGGTAAGCACATTTTTCTTTCTTTTATTTTCTTTCTATAGATGAATTGTCTGTGAGCATATACACTCAATGAACTCTATAATCAAAACAGTTGGGACATTCAGAAGCCTCCAGGAAGACTTGTTGGGTCATTGGTTACCTTTTCAGGATATTTTTCTAGGGGAGAAGAATTGCTATAGGAATAGAATATATATAAATATATATATATATATATATATATATATATATTTTTTTTTTTTTTTTTTTTTTGGTTACTCTCCAATAGCTAGGACACCCAGAAGCTTCCAGGAAGGCTTGGTGAGCTCTACACTTATGCATATTTCCTTTGACTCCAAGACCTTCCTAGTGTTGGGAAAACTTGCATTTTTTGACATATTACCCTTTGTGAATACTTATCATTTTCATCCCTCCAGGACATTTTTTTCCAGGGCAGACAAGTTGCAATCAAAGTAGAAACTTTCAACTTTTCTCTAAAAAAATTTTTGCTTTAGAAATTCTCAAAAAGAAATGGCCATTTGCTTTTGTAATGGAATCTGATCCCAATATAAACTGGAGGCTCAAGGAAAAAATGATCTATCAATGAATCTCTAAGCTATTTTACAATTTGATATGTTTTGTCACGGAGAGGACAAATGAACTGACGTTCCACATTTTCCTCATCAGTACCATGTAGACAATGAAGCATATAAAAAAAATTATAGCAACTTTCTCTGATAAAGACCTTATTTCTCAAATATAAAGGAAACCTGAGTCAAATTTATGAAAAATAAAAGCCATTGCCCAATTGATAAATATCAAACAATATTTTAAACAAAATTTTTGCTTAAACAAACAAAAAATTTTAAAATATTTAAACAAATATTTAAACAGAATAAGAAATCAAAGGTATAGTTATTTTTTACATGCTCTTAAATCATTATCAATTGGAGAAAGACAAATTAAAACAACTCTGAGGTACCACTTCACATCTACCAGAAATGAAAAATATTAGAGGGGATGAAGGCAAATAGGTCCATTGATGAATTGTTAATGGAGTTGTAAACTGAACCCATCCTTCTGGAGAACAATGTAGAACTATGCCCAAAGGTCTATTAAAAAAAAAAAAACATACATTTTGATTCAGCAATGCCACTCCTGGAGCTGTTTCCCAAAAAGATCAAAAAAAAAAAAAAAAAGGAAAAGAACCTATATTTACGAAAATAATAATAGCAGCTCTTTTATGGTGGCAAAGAATTAGAAATTAAGGGAATGTTCATCAATTGGAGAATGGCTAAACAAATTGATTAATTGTGATGGAATAAAAATGATGAGGAGAATGACTGCAGAAAAAGATGGTGAAAACTATATAAGCTGAGGCAAAATTAAGTGAGAAGAACCAAGAGATCATTATACACAGTAACAGCAATGATGAAATGATGTCCAACTATGAAACAATTGGCTACTCTGATCAATAATAACAAGATCCAAGGACTCCAAGGAAATGCTATTCATCTCCAGAAAGCAAACTAATAAACTCTGTCTACAGATTAAAGTACAATTCCTTCTTTCTTTCCTTTTTTCTTTCCTTTCTTTCTTCCTTCCTTTCTTTTTTCCTTTTTTTTTTTTTTTTTGTTTTTAATTGAACAATGGCTAATATGGAAATATTTTGAATGATTTCACATGTATAACTGATATAATATTGTCTTCTCAGTGGCTGGGGAGAGGCATAGGAGAGAAAAAAATCAGTCAAAATTCTATTTAAAAATTAAAAATAAATACACAAAATATTTAAAATTTAAGTATTTAAAAATAGAAATTCACTCCAACCACTCAAGTATATAATTTTATTTGTATTGACAATCTTAGCGAAATAGGAACACTCATCTAGTAAGTGTCAGAAATAGAATTTGAGCAAGGTGTCAAAGTCAAATATTCTAACTACTACACAAAAAGTTACATAGATCTTATTTGCTCACTGTGAAAAAATTCTCTTTAAAGTCCCTTCCATTGCTAAGCTTCTATGACTTATTTTTAAGGTCTTTCTATGGTGTTCTCTATAATTTTGAGGAAATTATTTGGTATATCCAATCCTCAAGAATCTCCATCACTAAAATAGAACTCCTTTATGAAGAGTACTCCTTTAAAAGAAAAATTGGCTAAATGATAAACAGGAAAAAAAAGGAAAAAAAATGCCTGGTTTTAAAAAATTCCTCCTTAAAAAGCTGAATTGGTCAAAAGGAAATGAAGACACAAATAATTATCAATAACAGAAAATTTATTTTCACACCTAAATAGACCATAGGAAAATGAGGTAGAAAAGCTCTCTGAAGAAAATAGTTCCTACAAAATTAAAATTGAACAAGTGAAAGCTGATTACTCCCTAAGACTTCAAGAAACAATTAACTCAAACTCTAAAAAAATGAAAATGGAAGAGAAGGTGATATATTTCATTGAAAAAACAACTGACCTGAGAAGTAGATAAAAGAAAGATAATCTAAGAATTATTAGACTACTTGAAAGCCATGATCCAAATAACAAAAACCAAAACCCAGATATCACATTTCAAGAAATTATAATAAAAAACTGATCTGATATCTTCAGACTTACAATAAATCTACCAAACCTTGTAAAAAAAGATCCCAAAAGGACAACTCCCAAGAATAGTATAGCCAAATTCTAGAGCTCCCAGGCCATGGAGAAAATATTGTAAGCAACCAGAAAGAAACCATTCAAATACCATGAAAGCACAAACAGGATAATACAAGATTTAGCAACTACCACATTAAAGGAATGGAGTACTTGGAATATGATATCCCAAAAGACAAAGGAACTAGGATTACAACCTAGAACACCCTGGAAGAGAGAGGATAAAATGGATGCAAGGAATGGACATTTAATCAAATAAAGGAATTTCAAAAATTCCTGATGAAAAGACCAGAGTAAACAGAAAATTTGACATTAAAACACAGGACTCAAGAAAAGCATAAAAGGAAACATAAAACAAATCATAAAGGACTTAATCAGGTTAAATAGTTTACATTCCCATATGGGAAAATAACATATAATTTTACCTAAGACTTTTATCATTATTAGAGCATTTAGAAAGAGTCTAATAGAGAGGATGCGAATGTGAATTGATTATGATGATTTCTGAAAAAAAAATAGACAAGAAAGAGAGATACACTGGAAGATGAGGGAAGGAAGAAGAAGAATGCATAAAAGAATTACAAAGGAGGAACTTCTACATTAGAAGCAAAAATGGTGAGGGCTTGGAGAGAAGGAAATGCTTGAACTTCATTGTCATCTGAATTGATTCAAAGAAATAAGTATATCAATAGACACACACAGAGACACATATACATCCCACTCAGTAGGGTATAGAATTCTCACTTATCCAATAGGGAAGTAGGAGGGGAAAATTGATAAAAGGCAGGGTAGGTTTAGTAAAGCAGTGATCAGAAGCAAAACAGATTTCTGGGGAAAGACGGAATAGTAAGGGAGAAGGATAAACTGAAAAAAAAATAGATTGGAGGGAAATTGACAGTTAGTGACTATAGCTGCACCCATAAAACAGAAGCAGAGCATAGAAAGGATTAAAAACCAAATACAAGAGTACATTGCTTAGAAGAAACATATTTGAACCAGAAAAACACACAAATTGTTTCAAGCACAATCTATTAAGTTAAGGAATCATGATCTCAGACAAAGCAAAACAAAAATAGGCCAAATTAAAATATAATTAGACAAACATCTTATTAAAAGGTACCACATGCAATGAAATGATATCTATACTAAATATATGCATCAAATGGCATAGCATGCAAATTCTTAAAGGAAAACTTAAATGACATAAAGGAGAAAATAAAATAGTAAAACTATATTGGAGAACTTCAACTTTCCCCTCTCAGAACTAGAAAACAAATAAGAAAGTTAAGGGAAAAAATAGAATTTTCTTTAGAAAATTAGATATGCTAGACCTCTGAAGAAAACTGAATTATACAAAAAGGAGTGCAGTTTGTTTTTTCAGCTATACATGGCACCTTCACAAAAATCATATATCAGTATGCAAAAGTCTGACAACAAATGCAGAAAAGCAGAAACATAAATATTAAATGCACCCTTTTCAAATTATAATACAATAAAAATTACAATAAATAAAGGGCCTTGGAAGTATATATTAAAAATTATTTGGAAACTAAATAATCTGATCCTAATGAGTGAGTAGGTCAGGAGGACCTCAATCAATACAATTACAAAACAGTTTTCACACAAATTAAACAGATCTAAATAGCTAAGAAAATAATTAATTGTTCATGGGTAGACAAAACCAATATTTAAAAAATGACAATTCTACCTAAATTATTTATTCAGTGCCACATCAATCAAACATCCAAAGAATTATTTTATAGAGTTAGAAACAATAGCAACAGTTCATCTGGAAGAATAAATTATCAAAAATATCAAAGCAATCATTGAAAAAAAGTGAAGGAAGACAGCACAGCAGTACCAGTTTTTAAATTATATCTTAAAATGGCAATCACCCAATGGGTGATCAAGGCAATAGATTAGTCACACCTTATGTGGAATCAACTTATCACTTACATTAATGTAATGTTTGAAAAACCCAAACATCCAAGCTTTGGGATCAATAACTCACCATTTGATAAAAATTGCTAGGAAGATTACAAATCATTTTGCTAACTATAGTCTAAGGAATCATCAGCAAATTAAAAGCCATGAAATGGGTGAATTTAACTAACATAATCAACTAATGATTTAAAAAACCCCAGAAGCTGGAATTTCTATGATACGCAAATGTCATTAAAAAGAAAAGGCAAATAAAGATGAACTTAAACATTGGTAACTAATACATAATGTAGTAAAACAAATAGTATTTACATGGAGAATATCAATAGATGTTACAATTGATACTGAATATATGTACAAAAGAATCCTTAAATGGAGAATAATCTCTGTTTAAAGTTTTATTATATGCCCAAAATACCATTATAGACTATTTTTTCTTTAAACTTATTCCTACTGACATCAAAAGCAACTCTGTCAAATCTTCAAACTTTCAAGGCACATCCATATTATTTCATATTTTCAAAACATGTACAGATTTTTGCAGCCTTCGAAAATGTTTTAAGTCCCTAATAATAATTAAGTTAACTTCAGCTTCAAAACCCTTCTTATAAAACACAGAGAGTAAACTAGTAAAATGTCAAATGTGTTCTCAGCAAAACAAAACTACTAGCCTACGTTACTACTTGATAAGTGACTAGAGCTCAAAATCAAACCTTATTTTAGCCAGCTTTTAAGTAAAGTATTCTAAGTTTTGCATATTAAAATTCTACTTTATGGAATATTGATCAAAATAAAATCCACATTTCTCAGCATTAAAAACATAAATACAGGGTAATGGGGCAGAGCCAAGATGTTGAAAGGACATACGTCTCTTTCTGAGCTCTCCTTTACCCTCAAATATTTTTTATGAAACTCAGCCTCAAAATTAGTGCTTGACTGTCAAAACCCACGAATATTGGGAGTACAACACATTACCAAGAGAAGATAATCTCGACATTCACCAGAAAATATCTGGTTTTGCTCGGGTGCCCATTAGACAGAATGGGCTAGGGCCAGGCGCAGACTCAGGTAAATAGACAAGTGAGAGCATGGAAAATAGCTCATGCTGAGCAGACCAGAACGGGGCGGCGGGTGGTCTTCACCAGCAGAAAAATTGCCGGGAGAACTCTACCACAGTGTCAGCTAATCTGCACTGGCAGCAAGCCAGTATATCAGCAGAAAAGCTATAAACACAAAGGGTAAAGACTATAACCCCTAAATTATAGAGTCTCTCCAGACATGGCCACACCCACGCAGCACCAGGAAGGACTCAGCACAATCTCAGGATGCAGTGGTTGATCCCAGCGCAGCCATTGAGCCCAGTGCAGCCACAGTCTTCTGCTGCCACTTTCTGTTCTCTGTTGAGGAAGCTTGATGACCCCACATTGCCCTAAAAGCAGAATGAAGCTTTTTTTTGTTTGTTAAAATGAGTAAAAAAAGCAAAGTGGGCTCTATGACTATAGATAGCTTCTATACTGAAAGAGAACAGATTTCAAACCCAGAAGAGATTAAAAATAGTTTGTCTCTAGAAGGAAATGCAAAGGTAGATATGATTTAATCCGCACTATATAAGCCTCTCATAAAAGAAATTAAAAAGGCTCTTAAAAGAAAGCTAAAATAAAAATGGGGGAAAAAAAGGGAAGCTTTGCAAGACAGTCTTGATAAGGCATGTAAATCATTAAAAATAGAGTGGAAAAAGGAAACAACTCCCTGAAAAACAGAATTAGTGAATTGGAAAAAGAAAATAACCCCTTAAAAAATAAAATTGGTGAAATGAAAAAAAAAAATTCCATAGAACAAAACAAGTCATTTAAAACCTCAATGGGACAATTACAAAAAGAAATTTAAAAAGTAAATGAAGAAAATAATTCATTAAAATCCAAACTAAACAAATGAAAGTGGATGAATCTAGGAGACATCAAGAATCAGTCAAGGAAAACCAAAAAGAAAAAAAAAAGTTAAATACTTACTTGGGAAAATAACAAACCTGGAAAATAGATCTAGGAGAGATAATCTAAGGATTATTGGACTACCTGAAAATGATGAAGAAAAAAGGAGCCTAAACACTATTTTTCAGGAAATCACCAAAGAGAACTGCCCAGATGTTATAGAAATGGAAAGTAAAATAGACCTTGAAAGAATTCATCAATCACCTATTAAAAGAGATCCTAAAATTAAAACTCTAAGAAATATTGTGGCTAAGTTCCAGAACTATCAGATCAAGGAATAAATACTACAGGCAACCAGAAAAAAAACCAATTCAAATACTGGGGAGCCACAATAATAATTACACCGGATCTAGCAGTGTTCATATTAAAGTATCAAAGGGCCTGCAATCTGAAATTCTGAAAGGCAAAGGAACTTGGTATGCAACAAAGAATAACTTACCCAGCCAAACTAAGCATTTTCTTCCAGGGAAGAAGATGGACATTCAATGAAATAGGTGAATTCCATTTATTTCTGATGAAAAAAACAGAGCTAAACAAAAAATTTGACCTCCAAATATAGTATAGGAGCAGCATAAAAAGGTAAAAAGAACTCTTGAGAACTGTATTTCTATTATGGGTATACATAAAGAGTACATGTATAATTTGGTTTTACTGTTATAATATAAAAAAGGATCTAGAGGTAGAAAGGAAATTGTACCAGAAAAAGGGAAAAGTGGAGGTACTACATCTCATGGAAAGGCAAAGGAAACCTATTATATCTGAGGAAAGAAGGGAAGGGGATGAACATAGTGTGAATTTTACTCTCAACAAAATTGACTCAAAGAGAAAATATTAGACAAACTCGGTTTACAGAGAAATTTCTTATACCTCATTGAAAAGTAAGAGGGGAAAAGCGAAAATGAATGAATGCCCATCAATTGGAGAATGGCTGAATAACTTATGATATATAAATGTAATATTATTGTTCTGTAAGAAATGACCAGCAGGATGAATACAGAAAGGCTTAGAGAGACTTACATGAACTGATGCTGAGTGAAATGAGCAGAACTAGGAGATGGTTATACACTTCAACAACAATATGAGCATCAATTCTGATGGAAGTGGCTCTCTTCAACAATGAAAAGATCTAAATAATCAGTTCTAACTGATCAGTAATGAACAGAACCATCTATATGCAGCAAAAGAATACTGGGAAATGAGTGTGGACCACAACATAGCATTTACACTCTTTCTGTTACTGTTTGCTTACATTTTTGTTTTTCTTCCCAGGTTATTTTTACCTTCTTTCTATCTCTAATCTTTCTTGTGAAACAAGATAACTGCATAAATATATGTACACATATTGTATTTAACATATATTTTAACATTAAAAAATGCATACATATACTTATGAGTATGTGTGTGTATGTATATATAGTCTTGCAGTTAGAATGTAAGCAACTTGAAAGCCCTTTTGTTATGTTCCCATAACCTGACACATAGTCAATGGTTAATAAATGCCTGTTGATCAACTTCTTGAAGAAACTGACAATTTCTATTTTTGCTATAGAGGAAAATGGCTCATGCTTTAGCTTTATTTTTTCATCAAATCTTAGAAGAAAAACAGCAGGCTCTTAAAAGAGATTTCCCAAAAAGCCATTATTTCTGGTTTCTCTTATTAGATCATCTCCAAGATATAAGGCTTCTGTTACAACTAGTCAACGTGCTTAGGTTCCCCTATGAACGGTACCTGTCACAATAACAGAAATTGTTGATTGACTGTTTGCACTATTCCACTCAATAAGCTCTCAGACATTGTCATACTGATAAAAGAAATAACTCTTCATTTTACCATGCTCTGTTTTATCAGAGATAGTCTATATATGTTTTACAAATTGAAGTTTTTTGGCAACTCTGCATCAAGCAAGGTGCTGGGTGGGTTTTTTTTTTCCCCATGTCTGTGTCACTTTTTGTCACAATTCTCATAATATTCCAAACTTTTCCATTATTAATATAACTATTATGGTGATCTGTGATCAATGATCTCTGATGTTGCTATTGCAATTATTTGGGAGTGCCATAAACTGCACCCAAATTAAATGGCAAACCTAATTGATGTTATATGTTTTGCTTTCCCCATTTGGACAGTCCCCCATCTCTCTCCTTCTCCTTGGGTCTTCTGAAACAAAATAATATCTATTCTTGAGACAAAAAAATAATTAAATTAAGGGAAATAGTTATCCTAAAATGGTCTCTAAGTGTGGATGTTAATCAAGGTATGGAAAAGGATGATGTTACTTACCAACCATCTTATCTCTAACATAAAGCTACCCTTTGAATCAAACTCAATCTAAAAATGTGCTTTATTTTATCAGGTTTCTAAAGAATAATACTTAATTTTAACAGAGGAAGTTACTACTAACAATAGTGATATTTCTGATTTTAAATTTTTTACAAGGCAACTATTTACTCATTAAATAGTTCACAGAAAAATCCTCATCATTAAATTTTAAATATTTTTACTCAAGTCTTAAAATATAATTAAATAGAACATGTTGACTCAATTCACCATGTTAAATCAATTTTAAAAAAACTTTTTTTAAATCAAAACAATATTTTACTGTCAAAGAGACATATAATTTTCTTGTGGTCATTAGTTTTTAGATTATATGTTTTAACTAAAGGCTCTTCAAAAACATTAGCAAGCACAATTCATTGCTTTTAGTCCTACAGGTAATGCCTTTCCTTTGCCACACTAAAAAAAAAAAAAAAAAAAAATTCAAATTAAATAAAGATAATTAAATAATATTAAAATGTGTATCTTAGAAGCATAAGGCACATTGTATTTATTTAGAATTAGAATTTAAAACATATTTTACTATTGATAGTATTCAACAAATGTGAAAACCAAATATCAGTCACCTACTTTGGTCTAAGAGAGGCCTCTAGTGGTTACTATATATCTAATTTGAGATTTTCCATGCTGAAGAGGCAAGCTATTCTTTTTATATAGCTACTATTTGATTACTGTTATTATGTCAGTAAAAATAATTCCGAATCTTTTATTTTTATTTTATTGTTGATTTTTCTTACTTTCTATCTATTTGACTATTCATATTTGTTGAGAGATGTTTCAATAACAAATATGAACAAAAATATAAAATAATAGTAAAGACCAAATATTAAAAATCAACAAATTTATAAAAAGCTCAAATGTTTTCAGCAAAGCTCCAAAAGCACAATAAGACAATATCTCTTTAAAAATCCTATCATACATCCATTCAATTGGTTTAAATTGGTGGATATTATTAGATCATAAATGTACTTTAGTCTTCTTAGCATGATTCATCAAAAAGATTAAATTATTCATATTTCAAAGTTAATTTTGTTTCACATATTTATAAATATGTTAAAATTACAAATATGAGCCATAATAACTTTAAAGGAATGATTTAGTAATTTATAATATCTTTGTAATATCATCTGGTTTTTCTCCCATCTTATGAGCTGTGTGGTCACAAGCAAATCACTATCTCCTGAGCCTGTTTCTTCATCTATAAAATAGGAATAATATAAAACATTCACACTTCATGGATTTCAGAATAGTACGTTGTAAGTAATGAGGGACTGACCAACAGGAGCCTAGTCCTAGGATAAACTCTGCTTAGTGTCAATATATGAGAATGCTTAAGGAGTCTGGTTCTTGGATATACATTAATGGAGGCTCCTATTCTCCACTTCAGAGAATGTAAAGGTATTCTGTTACTGTGTCCTGTCCACTTAATTGCATGAACATGACAAGTCTTTCAACTGGCCGCTAACTGAGGACTAAGAATGCATACCAAAGGAACCAACAAGCCAAATCTCTTTCCTTTCTGCTGGCAACATGAACAACTCTTTGAACTCCCAGAGATAGGGAACTGATGAAGAACTAGGGAAGGCATTTTTCCTATGGGGCCAGCCAAAGAGCACATGGCCTCAAAGACAAGTCTGGATCTAAGATGAGGCTACCTCCTGTTTGTGTCTTTTTCTTCTTTGGCACAGATCTCCAAAGAATCTCCAAGATCTCCAAAGTTGGAAGAATCACCAGGACTCCAGCAGTCAAACCTGGTAAGGTGCCAGCCCTGAAAAGCAATCTGTATGAGCAACCCCAGCAGTAGAGCTACCTGGCAGCAATGCCCTGCAAGCAAGAGAATAATTTATCTGGTGGCTATGCCACACCCAGATATGAACTCAGTAGTGGAAATGTCATAGCACATCCACTTTAAGTTGTGCTTAGGGATTAAGGAGCTACAGGGAAGAGGATGCTCAATTCTAAAGGATAATTTTTGAATTTTAGTTCTTGCTATATCTTTTCAATATGTATTCCTTTATAAAATCTAATTCTATTAAATGATTGTCAATTAATATTGAGGAAATCTTACCGACAAGGGAAGAACATGGTGCCAATCTGTGATATGAGTGATAATGAGATACTGAGAGAAGCAAATTATACTGGGGCAGTAATCACTGTTGATTGATACTACATGGAAAGATGTGAAAATAGAGGCTTGAGCAGATAAAATGAAAAGAATAATACTGCCTTTTGGGGTACCTTTAAAACTCTGAGGAAGGAAATATAGCCAGCCAAACTTCAATGAACTAACCTGCAGGAATACATATGAGTTTAGAGTGTTTTGGTGATCCCCTAAAGAACAGGCTTGTGATGCTGTGAACTAAATATCTGAGGGAGAAGTGGCTCCTGATTGGTTGAGACTTATGAAAAAAAAAAAAAAAACATATATGTGCTTCTGAAGAGAACCAAGTTCCCTCATCACATCATCTTAAATTTCCAGGGACAATTCACTAGCCCCTTCATGGGTTAAATATAGGCAATGCTCAATGCATATGCTCCTAGAACTAGGCTGCCAAAAACCAATCTTCCTTCTATACATTCTCTCTAAAATTATTTGCCCCAATATCAAGTTAACCAGTCTTTGATATCATCATTAGGCAATTAATGTCAAATAACTTTTTCACAATAATATAGCTGGTTTGTTCCTTTTGAATATACACATAGTTTTAGCTCAGCAGCCAAATGAAAAGTGTTTATTTTCACTACTCCAAAAAGTCACCAAAAACATAAACATGCTCTGTAGTGGAGAGTCAGGCTCTCTATACTTTTAGAAGCAGCTCACCAACCTAACCATGAGCTTTGGCAGTAAAGAGTGCCTACTATGAATCCTGTTTGGTTTGGTTCCTCACTGTTCAGCAATGTCCCTACATATACAAATGTGAATTACTATTATGATTTTATTAATGCTGACTCCACCAATAAAAGGATTATTATGCGTAAACCATAAGGTACTATATAAATGGTTTGTCTTTCCGCTAACAATAATAAGTGAAGGAAGGAACAAAAAATAGAGATAACAACTCCTTACTTTTTTACTGGATCATATATTGTTTTGATTTAATTCCCTGACAATACATAATTGATTAGGTGAAAGATAAAGGAAGTATTCCTCTATCAATTTTTTTTTAACCAAAAAGCTTGCATTTCTAAACAAATAATTTGAACTTTCCCAAGTAACTTCAAAATGAGAGTGGGCATATCACCAAAGCACAAACAAAAGAAATATAAATGAATAGCCCAAAATGAAACCTGATTGACATTTGTAATTTTTAACCACAAAAAGTATAACTCAAGAAGTACATAATCTCTCATCACTTTAGTCTCTCTTGCACAATGCTGCCAAAGTAATTTTCTCTAATCACACATCTAAACCATGTGATTCACCTACTCAATCAACTCCAGTGGCTTCCTAGTTCCTCTAGGATAAAATATCAACTATTCTGTTTAGCTTTTAAAGCTCTGCACAAAATGGTCCAAACTAATCTTTCCAGCTTCATTGGATAAGCTTATTATTCTATTAGACTAAGCTTGTTACCTCTTGACTCTGGCTATGGATTTTAAAAAATTTACATCCTTTTGTTTTTCCCAGAAAATCAAGCTACCTTTTAAAAATATACCTATATACATATACATCCATGGAGATATAGATATAGATATAAGCATAGGAATCTATCTCCATGGATGATTTATTTCTATAGATTACTAGAAATTAGTATAGACTATATGTATGTATATGTGTGTGTTTATATATATATGTACATATATATATTTATATATATGTGTGTATATATATAAAATGTTAAACAAATTGGCATCCAGAAATATAGTTTCAGAAGTAAATTCAATGTACCATGAAAATGAGACCACATCACTACATTTTGGGATTTTTTTTTCTCTTAAAAAATTCCACGAGGTAAGCAATTTCTTGTTTATATAATTGCATTTTTAATCTTTATTACAATTTTCAAAATTTAATTACAAAGAATAGACTATACTAATCATTAATCAGACTTAATGAAAAATGCTTAGTATAACTACAATCCTACTTCTCTGTTTGTCAGAAAGTTTACCTCCATGACATCTACGAGATTCAATACCTGATGTAGCATCTCGCCTGCAACCATCCAGAGAAATAGTACAGAAAAGACTTTGATAGTGCTGTTTGTATTCCTCAACATGCAGATTCAGATACCTTAGCATGTGGACTCAGATAACAGCCCAATTCACAAACTTAATGGCCATGCTGTTGGGGGGGAAATAATCGTGTTCCCATAAAACAAAAAATGATACATGTATATTTTTGAAAATACTCATTAAGAATGTATTATTACTTAGGAATCTATCTGCCAAGAGAAAATCAGAAACTTTATGAGCAAAACTACAAACCACTTTTCATACAAATTAAGTCTGATCTAACCAATTGGAAAAATATTAAATGCTCTTGGATAGGGCGAGCAAATATAATAAAGATGACAATACTATCTAAACTAATCTATTTGTTTAGCGCTATACCAATCAGACTTCCAAAAAATTATTTTAATGACCTAGAAAAAAAACAACAAAATTCATATGGAAAAAACAAAAGATCAAGAATTTCAAGGGAATTAATGAAAACAAAAAATCAAATGAAGGTGGCTTAGCTGTAACAGATATAAAATTATATTATAGAGCAGCAGTTACCAAAACCATTTGGTATTGGCTAAGGAATAGATTAGTTGTTGATCAGTGGAATAGGTTAGGTTCAAAGGACAAAGCAGTCAAAACTATAGCAACTTAGTGTTTGACAAACCCAAAGATCCCTTTTGGGATAAGAACTTACTGTTTGACAAAAATTGCTGGGAAAATTGGAAACTAATATGGCAGAAACTAGGCATTGATCCACACTTAACACCATACACTAAGATAAGGTCAAAATGGGTTTGTGACTTAGGCATAAAGAATGAGATTATAAATAAATTAGAAGAACACAGGATAGTTTGCCTCTCAGACCTGTGGAAGAGGAAGGAATTTATGACCAAAGAAGAACTAGAGATCATTACTGATCATAAAATAGAAAATTTTGATTAGAACAAACTGAAAAGTTTTTGTACAAACAAAACTAATGCAGACAAGATTATAAGGGAAGCAATAAATTGGGAAAATATTTTTACAGTCAAAGGTTCTGATAAAGGCCTCATTTCGAAAATATATAGAGAATTGATTCTAATTTATAAGAAATCAAGCCATTCTCCAATTGATAAATGGTCAAAGGATATGAACAGACAATTCTCAGATGAAGAAATTGAAACTATTTCTAGCCATATGAAAAGACTCCAAGTCATTATTAATTAGAGAAATGCAAATTAAGACAACGCTGAGATACTACTATACACTTGTCAGACTGGCTAGAATGACGGGGGAAAATATTGCGGAATGTTGGAGGGGATGTAGGAAAACAGGGACACTAATACATTGTTGGTGGAGTTGCAAATACATCCAACTATTCTGGAGAGCAATTTGGAACTATGCTCAAAAAGTTATCAAACTGTGCATACCCTTTGATCCAGCTGTGTTATTACTGGGCTTATATCCCAAAAAAGATCATAAAGAATGGAAAGGGACCTGTATATGCCAAAATGTTTGTGGCAGCTCTCTTTGTAGTGGGCAGAAACTGGAAACTGAGCGGATGCCCAACAATTAGAGAATGGCTGAATAAATTGTGGTATATGAATATTATGGAATATTATTGTTCTGTAAGAAATGACCAACAGGATGATTTCAGAAAGGCCTGGAGAGACTTACACAAACTGATACTGAGTGAAACGATCAGGGCCAAGAGATCATTATATACTTCAACAACAATACTATATGATGACCAATTCTGATGGACATGGCCATCCTCAGCAATGAGATCAACCAAATCATTTCCAATGGAGCAGTAATGAACTGAACCAGCTACGCCCAGTGAAAGAATTTTGGGAGATGACTAAAAGCCATTACATTGAATTCCCAATCCCTATATTTTTGCCCACCTATATTTTTGATTTCCTTCACAGGCTAATTGTACAATATTTCAAGTCCGATTCTTTTTGTACATCAAAATAATGGTTTGGTCATGTATACTTATTGTGTATCTAATTTGTATTTTAATATATTTAACATTTACTGGTCATCCTGCCATCTGGGGTAGAGGGTGGGGGGAAGGAGGGGAAAAATAGGAACAAGAGGTTTGGCAATTGTCAATGCTGTAAAGTTACCCATACATAAAACCTGTAAATAAAAGGCTATTTAAAAAAAAAAAAAAAGAATGTAGTATTAATGGTAAAAGGATTTAATTACCATTAGCCTAAAGTCTAGTTGTCCTTTCTCTTTTTCTATAAGTAAAATTAATTCAGATTCCTTTTTGTATTAGAAAAGGTATTCTTTCATCTTAGTTTTTCTTCTAGCAAGAAATCTAACAACTTATGCCAGGATCTGAAAAGTCAGATCAAACTATAGTCATTAAGAGCCTCCAAGCTTGTCAAGAAAGCACATTCTGACTTTCACTGTCACAACTCATCAGCCACTGTTAGAAAAAAATTTCTATGACTTCCTAACCATCCCTATAAATTTACAAAACAAAATAACCCTCTCTAGATTCTATGTCAGTGGTTCTCAAACTTTTGTTTTCAGTATCTTTATCCTATTAAAAATTATTGAGGATCTCTCCAAAGCGTTTTTGCTTGTCTGGATTATATTTATAGACATTTACCATATTGGAAATACAAACTATTTTTTAATTTGTAGACCCTCTAAAAGGGTTTCAGAGATCCCCAGGATTCTCTAGACCATACTTTGAGAACCACTGTCCTATGTGCTCTCCCTAATAATGCGTTATTTTCCCTAACAGAAAGTGAACTAGATTATTAAGGGTAGAGATTGTTTTGCTTTTGTAATGACATTCACAGAACTTAGCACAGTGTTTTACATATAGTAAGAGCTTAATATATGATTTTTCATTCATTCATTCTTTCCAAAACAGCACCAGAAGACTTTGTTTAATGTTTAATACATCTCATCTTCACACAGTACAGGTGTCTAATTTAGTCTTCTTTTCTTTGCCCCAAGAAAGAAGAAGCCTACACTACAAAAAAAACAGTAGCTTGTTCCATGATCATACAAAATATAGCCTAGGCAGCTAATGAATAAAAGCTGGCAAGAAAAAATCTTTTACCAAACTTTAATCCAGAGCTTTCTTTCCTACTTCTGGAATCTTCTACCAGGGGAAGAAGCCAATGTATAGGAAAACAAAACATTTTAATTTTTCATCAGGGCCAAGGAGAAACCCAAATCAGTGCCAGAAAGAATAGGGCACAAGTGATTTTTTCAAGTACCATTTTTACTATTCTTTCACACATATAGGATCCACCACCCTATGAAAGAATGGTATTCAACAATAAAGGAGCACAAATTACAACTTTAGCAGTGTGGGAATAAAATATGCCACAGCATAGCTCCTTCCTGAAAACCCAGAATGTTATGTCAAAGCCATCAGAGCAATGAAGAAATGGAAACTTTTGAAGCCCTCTGCAGGAAACCTATATCTAACTTGAGTAGAACATAAGAAAGTAGAGTATTTTGTTGTTGTTGTTGGGTTTTTTTTTTGCATATTCTTGCAAATTGTTCTTAACCATCATAGCTATAAAAATAAATACTGATTATTTCTGAAACAATGTATAACTAATCACATTCAGGTACAGTGAGATGAAGCTACAAAAATATTCATCTCAATAAATCTAATGGATGTAAATAGACACTTTGTCAAATAATAGAGTAAGACTCCATTTGACAATACCATTTACTAGAACTCAAAGCAATGATATCATCAAGTGATTTTAATATAACCAAGTACTGTATCAAAGTGATAAAAATGTTTAAGCCAAAAGGAAAAGAGGTAAAATTAAATTTTAATATTTTTAATTTCCATATTAATTTTCCATAACAATAAATTTAGAATAAGCATCAATTGTCATTACTATCTAAACAGAACTAATAAAACAGCCTTAAAAACAAAAAGGAGCATTACAATTGCCTTATTTCTACCAAAGGAGAGAAATAAATTTACTGTAAATTGATATGGGCACTTCTAACTGTGAGATATGTTGGTTTCTAACTGTGAGATATGTTGGTTTTAATAAGGTGAATGAAGACTAAGTCACACTCTTAAAAGGGCAAAGCATCTTAAACATAAAAGCAATTAAGAATAGTGCCAGCCCAAGAAGACGCATTCTAAATGGCTGTTTTCATAAAAAGAAAAAAAAAAAAAATACAACTTAATGGGAACAACATGAATCATAAAAATGTAACATTTACTCTGGGACCAAAAGTAATAGAATTACACATCATGTACATCCAGGGATAAATAAACTTCCTTATTTTCCATGAATTCTTCACATTTTGTGCTAATTCTATGCAGGCTAAAAACATAAGGAATCTGTAAAGCATAGTTTGAAACTCTCATTTTATTTACTCTATTCTAATACTCTGTTTTAAGTGGACCATGTGTGGGAAATCAAAAGGCCTATGGAAAGATTATCAAAAAAATTTCAAAAAATACTTATTCTCAGTAAACCAACAATATTTACCAAAGTTTGATGCCAATGGCAACCAATCATATCTTTGTAATATTAGAGACACTATTAAATTAGCTATGCTTACCTTACAAACTGTTTCTATATCCCAAGGTAGAATAGTTTTCAAGTCAATTACTTCACAAGAAACTCCCAATTTTTCTTGAGCCATGCTGGCCACTTCTCTGATCACATGAACCTGAAATGGGAAAAGGGAAAATCTATGATATTCTCCCTCAAATTAATACTATTTTCATAGTATTTTGGGGAATTAGTAATATTGTATTTAGTATTTAATAACATTTTATGAGAATTATTTATTTTTTAATTTATTTCATAACAATCAGAAACAATAAAAACTAAAATTCAAACCACACAAAGGAATCGCTAATAATAGTCTATGTACTAATAATGGAAACACAGGTAATATTTGGACAATTCTAAATAATTAACTTCTTAAGTTTTCATAAAAAGAATCAGAAGTACAAAATTACAAACAAGATCAATGTCATGAAAAAAATGAATGAATAATTTTGTTTATATTAAGATAATATTATGTTAATTAACGTCAATTATTAATTAATATTAATGAAAGTCACCTTCTAAATGAAAATTGATTTGGACTATGTAAAATATTAATTTTCACTTATGGAAAAATATACAAAGAATTATATTTCTATAGAAGGTAATTTCATTGGGTGAACAGAACAACTTTAATTTTATGATGACAGAAAAAGGATGTTATACAAATTGCCAAATTCACTACATTATATATATCTTATTACATAGTTATTAAAAATTTTTTTGCTTTTCAAGTATCTTTATACCAAGTAATGATATGAAAAAACCATTTCTTTAAAACATAGTTATTTTCTATCTGGAGAGATTTTATTTTGTTTGTTTTTTCAAATGTCAGCAATAAACTGATTTTCTATCCCTAAGCTCCTGTTAACAGAAAATACTTTGGACAACTGACACCTGAAGCTATAAATGCTATGTTGCAAAAGGAAGGGCCAATAGATTACTTTAAATTTTGAACATAATGATAGCAAAGATTATCTTGGATTTATATTCTTAAATGGAATTATGATGTTTTCAAAGCTACATACAGCAAGATTTCCAAGCATCATCTATCAATATCCCATAAATTCTCCACAGACCTCCTAAAATTAAATGGAGACCATTAGGCATGTGGAATGTACTTCTGTCATCCCTCATTTTTATCATTTGCCTACACCACATCCCAGGCATAATTCCTTGGATGAAATATTTTACGTGACTTTGAACAAAAATTATTTCTTAGAAATATGTTGCAATCTATATTACAACATATATCATTTCAGTGACCTTTAGTGACCCAAATTTTTTAAGTACTCAAACATTATTCTATTAGAATATTATTGCTAAAAATTAATTTGTTTCAAGAAGTTTACTTACCTGAGTCCCCCAGGCAACTAGAGTAACATCACTACCTTCCTGTAGGACCTCAGCTTGGGACAATGGGATATAATATGGCTCCACAGGCACTTGTTCCACTATATAAATATTGAGAAAGGGGTGAATTTATATTTGTTAAAGAAATTTTTTTAAATATCATAAAATGTCTAAATGTATTTCCATTAAAACGGTTTTTATCCTACATCAAAAGAGATAAAAGATATTGATTATAGCTCCATCAATATCAACAAATACAACATTTTTTAAAAGATGTCTGATTCACTAAAATAAATTATATTTTCAAAGTTTTTGCCAAGTATCAAAATTATAAGGCAAGGATGATAGAGGAAATACACACACACACACACACACACACACATATACGTGTGTGTGTGTGTGTGTGTGTGTGTGTGTGTATGTATATATAATATATACATTACATATATATAATTATTTGGATATCTCTTCTGCAAAGTCCTGGCTCTCAATATGAACATAAACCATTCACACATAGTTTTGATGAAGATGAAAATAGAGGGATATAAATAGCTTTTGATGTTCTCTCAGTGATCATCTTCAGGAAAAATTTCATCTGTAATTTTCTTCATGTTTTTGGTATTTTCCCTTCTTCAAAAAATATCGAATATTGATTTTCTAAGTACCTTAAAATTTAATTTGCTATAGCCTAGATTTTTCCAAGTTTCCATGAATAGATCTAGCTACTCATTCTTCCAACTTCATCTTCCAAAAAGTCATTTGTAATTCCATATATAGTCTCAGATGAGGTATCAGAATGCAAATATGATGATAGCAATGTAATCAATTATAAAGAATTACTATAGAAATAATCAAAACTATTCCATTTGTTCACCCCCTTATAGTTTGATCTATAAAAACTCAAAGTCATATGGCTTGAATGAGTTGTACACAAAGCTTTCCCCAAATCTATTTTCACCTCTATTGATTTTATTTACTTTATGTTTATATATTTATATTTATATTTATATATATTTATATGTTGATATCTGGACTTAATACCAAAGTGAAGAGATGGAAAGAGATCATCTCTATGATCTTTGAGATCATAGCTACAGATCATATCTATCATCTCTATTAACTCTGAGTTCAGGTTGCCAAGCTCAGATAACTAAATTTTCAGATATTAAAAGAACTAGCATCTGTTATTAGTAAGACATTATCAGTGACTTTTTTGAAAGATAATAGCAACCAGGAAAGGTCCTTCAAAACTGGATCAAGTAAAATGTTATCTCACTAAAAAAAAAAAGAAAAAGATGAGAATTAAGTTTATAACCATAGATCAACAAAGACCAGGAAGGTTTCTAATATTTCTGACAAAATTCTAAATATATTATTAAAATTTTATGACTTAAGAGGCAGATTCAAGATGTCAGAGAATGGACACTTTCTTTCTCTGAGCTCTTCCTGGCTTCCCTCAGAATCAACACTAGATCAAGCCTCTAACAGATTTTGGAATGGCAGGACCCACAAATTATTTGGAGTGTAACAAATTTCCAGCAGAAGATATCTTGAAAAGTCTTTAGAAAAGGTCTGCGTCAATTAGGGGACAGGGAGAGATAAAGTCCAGCACAGGTGCAGCATAGGGAGACCAAGGCAAAGAGGTCCCATGTGGGAAATCTAGTGGGAGGCTCTTAGTTAAAATACAGCAATGTTGGTTACTCTTTCCTGGTTCAAAAGGCCAGTGGATCAGCAGACTAGCTGTGAGATTTCCAAAGCATCTTAAGGAATAAAAATAATGAACCCCAAAACCCTACTATAACAGTCAGGACTTGATCAGGCCCAGCCTGAGGCCACAGTGGGAAAGTCATCAACACCAGCCTCAGCTCAGTGTAAAGACTCTGCTGCCCTATAGCAGAAGCTCAAAACAATCTCTGTTGTGCCCAACAAGACTCAATCTTTTAAAATGAGCAAAAAAAGAAAAAAGAGCTCTGATTATAGATAGCTATTATGGAGTCAAGAAAGAAAGAATTCAAACCCTGAGGATGCCAAAGGCAAAACACCTCCACATGAACTTTCAAAAGGGAATATAATTGGTCTCCAATACAAAAGGCTTTCTTGGAAGAATTCAAAAAGGATTTCAAAAGAGAAACAAAAGAAAAATGGGGAAAGGAAATGAGAGCTTTGCAGGAAAGTTAGGAAAAGGAAACATAAGTTAACTAAAGAAAACAGCTTCTTAAAAAAATACATTTAGTGAAATGGAAAAAATATACTGAAGAAAAACACTTCTTAAAAACAGATTTGGTGAAACAGAAAAAAAAGCAACTCCTTGAAAACAGAATTGGCGAAATGAAAAAAAGAGAACAATTCCTTAAAATAGAGTTGATGAAAATGAAAAAGAGAAGAACTCCTTAAAGAATAGAATTGGTGAAATGGGGAAAAAAAATTCAATGAAGAAAACTTCTTTTAAAGTACAATTGATCAAATGTAAAAGGAGGTTTAAAAAGATAACTGAAGAAAATAATTTAGTAAACATTAGAATTGGACAAATGGAAGTAAATGACTCAATGAGACATTAAGAATCAGCCAAACAAAACCAAAAGAAAAAAAATAGAAGAAAATGTAAAATACCTCAATGGAAAAATAACTGACCTGGAAGATAGATTCAGGAGAGACAATCTAAGAATTATTGGACTATCTGAAAACTATTATGGAAAAAAAAAAAAGAATTTGGACAACATCTTTCAAGAAATCATCAGAAAAACCACTCTCATATCCTAGAAACAAAGGTTAAAATGGCCATCGAAAGAAGATTAAACTGCAGCTAAGAATCAACTATCCAGTTAAACGAATTATTACCTTTCAGAGGAAAAGATGGACATTCAATAAAATAAGGAATAATTACATGAATGAAATGGAGAGAGAGAAGATCAATGAATTGGGCAAACAACTAAAAAAGTTAGAAGATGAACAAATTTAAAACCCCCAATTAAATACCAAATTAGAAATTCTGAAACTCAAAGGAGAGATTAATAAAATTGACAGTAAGAAAACTATTAAACTAATAAACAAAACTAAAAGTTGGTTTTAGGAAAAAAAAATTGATAAAGCTGTAGTTACTTTGATTAGAAAGGGGAAAAAAGAAAACCAAATTACCAGTATCAAAAATGAAAAGGATATACTTAACACCAATGAAGAGGAAAGTAAAGTAATAACCAGGAGCTATTTTGTCTTATGGTATGCCAATAAATCTGATAACCTAAGTGAAATGAATGAATACTTACAAAAAATATAGATTGCCCAGATTAAGAGAGGAGGAAATAAATTATTTAAATAATCCCATTTTAGACAAAGAAATTGAACAAGCTATTAATCAACTCCCTAAGAAATAAATCTCCAGGGCTAGATAGATTTGCAAGATTTGCAACCATTTAAAGAATAATTAATTCTAATACGATACAAACTATTTGGAAAAATAGAAGAAGAAGTCCTACCAAATTCCTTTTATAACATAATTGATACCTGAACTAGGAAGGGCCAAAATAGAAAAAGAAAAATGTAGGCAATTTCCCTAATGAATATTGTTGCAAAAATCTTAAATAAAAGTATTAGCAAAAAGATTACAACAACTTATCACCAGGATAATACACTATGAACAAGTAGGATTTATATCAGTAAATGAGAAGGCTGTTTCAATATCAGGAAAACTATTAGATAATTGGCTATATCGATAACCAAACTATCAGAAATCATATGATTACATCAACATATGCAAAAAAAGCATTGGACAAACTACAATATGCATTCCTATTAAAAACACTAAACAGCATAGAAATAAATGCAGTTTTCCTTACTATTAGGATTCTTTCAAGGTGCTAAGTAAGTGGAATTGAGGAAACAGTAGTTAAATCTAGTTTATAATTGATTTAATCCTACAACAAATAATGGTTTCCTAGTAATAAATATAATGATTGGTGTGTATACTCAGTGTGGGATATATAAGGAGGAGGTCTCAGGGTCAGGAAGGACAAGCCAACTAGAGGACAAGCCCACTAGAGCACAAGCCCACTTAAAAGCTCTGGGCTTCAGCCAGGATTCAGTCGAGGAAATTCACAAGCCAGAGAAGACAGCTTAAGCCCTTGGAACCAAGACTACAGAAGGTCTCCAGAAAAACTAGCCGAGCCCCAAGTGAAGGAGACAAGAATTTGAAGGAGACAATAAAAGGATTTGGACTTTAGCTCCTGGCTGCATTTGAGGTGATTATTATACTGAACTGAAAGGAAGGGTGCTCTCAGAAGCCCCACCAAGAAACCTGCTCTCAGAGAGATTATATTTTAGAGAAGAACATTACACCTTACAATGATAAGTAGCATCTATCTAAAACCATCAGCAAGCATTAGATGTAATGGAGACGAACTAGAAGCATTCTCACATTCTCAATAAGATCAGGGATGAAACAGGGTTGCCCATTATCACCACTACTATTCAATATTATACTAGAAATATTAGCTTTAGTAATAAAGAGAAGAAAAAAAATTGAAGGAATTATTAGACAGAGTAGGTAATGTGTAAACCAATCTATCTCTGCAGATATGATGGTATACTTAGAGAATCCTAAAGATTCAACTAAAAACTATCAAAAATAATGATTAACTTTAGCAAAGGAGCAGGATATAAGACAGACCCACATAAATTATTGGCATTTCTATATGTTATCAACAAAGTCTAACATCAGGAGATAGAGAAATTCCATTTAAAATAATTATAGATAATATAAAATATTTGGAAATTTACCTGCCAAGACAAAGTCAGGAACTATATGGACACAATTATAAAACATTTAACAGACAAATAAATTTAGATTTAAACAATTGAAATATCAAATACTAGAGTAGAGTGAGCTAATATCATAAAAATGATATTAATTCTATCTAAATTAACCTACTTATTCAGTGCCAAACTGTTGTGCCACAGTTCTCTTTTAATGTCCTGATGCAGTTTCCCAAATTGTCCTATTTAGTTACTCTGCCTCAGGTTATAACCATTCCCTCTTAATGTTTGCTAGGATAAAAGTCTTGTATCTTAGACCTCAAACTATAATTATTCCCTCTTAATGTTTAATGGGATAAAGGTCTTTATCCATTTTAGACATCATTAGAATAACAGGAGCCTCTCCAGTACCTCCCATTATGTCATCCTAGGTGCCTCCCTCCATTATGTCATCCTAGGTCATCCCCATCTCAGGTACCACCCCCATTATATCATTGTTCTTGTTACACTATAAAAGAATCTTGTATCCAACATTTTGTTGCTGGATTCTTTGAGACAATAGTCTCATTCAGCCCTAGGACTAAACATCACTCCATTTGGTCCCCAGTAAATCTCTCGCATTTAATAAATTATTAAATACTCTCTAATCTCTATCTTGCTCAGTTTCTCTGGCATTACAATACTAATCAAACTACCAACAAGTTACTTTATAGAGCTAGAAAAATATAACAAAATTCATCTGGAAGAACAAATAATCAGTAATTTCAAGGGAATTAATGAAAAAAAAAAAAAAATGCAAACAAAGGTGATCTAGTTGTCCTAGACCTGAAGCTATATTATAAAGCAGTAGTCATCAAAATCATTTGGTACTGACTAAAAAATAGAGTAGTGAATCAATAGAATAGATTAGGTTCACAAGACACAATAGTCAATGATTATAGTAATCTATATTATTTGTAAAATAAAGCCAAAGACTCCAGCTTCTGGGATAAAAACTCACTATTTGACAAAAAATTGTTGGGAAAATTGGAAAATAGTGCAGCAGAAACTAGGCTTTGACCAGCACCTAATATTATACCAAGATAAGGTCAAAAAGGATTCGTGATCAAATAAAAGCTCAATATGAGTTCAATATGGCAGGAGAAAAAAATAGCAAAAGTACACGTACATAGTGTTCAAAACAAGGGAACTGATGTTCTACATTGATCAGACTACACTGAGAGCACTTGAATTAGTTCTGGGAACCAATTTACAACTTAGAAAGGTAATTATGAAGCCAACAAAGAATACTAGGAAAAATACTGAATCTGGAGCCAGAAGATCTAGGTTCAGCTCCCATTTGTGCCACTTAATACCCATATGATTTTAGAGAAATCTCCTCATCTCTCAGTTTTCTCATCTATAAAAGTGGGAATGGGGTTAGATAACTTATAGTGCTAAATCAATAAGGTGAAGAATGCCTAGATAAGGACAACTAATATGGTGAATATCCTTGACATTAAGCTACAGGAAGATCAACTGAAGGAATTGAAGATGTTTACCCTAAAGAAATGAAGACTTAAGGAAAACTTGATAATTGTCCTTCCCCACCCCTACGCTTCCCCATATGCATACCTCATCAGTATTTCACTATTTACTGGTTCCTTCCTAGATAGGATTATTCAAAAACACTTTATTCTGACCTATCCTATAGGATTACTTTGAACTTGGAGTTGGTATGGGGAAAAAATAATGCCCTCATTTACTTCCTTGAGTTAATAGGGAACATAAAATAGCTAGATTCTGAAATTGCTGATAATTTATTTCTAGTCACAGAGTATTTTTTTAAGAAGTACACACTACTTTATAGAATATTCTTGACTTACAATCTTTTAAAGGGGACAATTACAACAGTATCACAATTGCAACAGAGTATAACTGAAGGGTGTTTCTAGGAGAAGAAATACCTTCCCACCTTCATCTCACTGGAAAAGAAAAACACTTAACAGAAAAAAATTCAAGTTTCTATCTAGTGAACCAACACTATAATAATATCAATCAAGTCTCATATTCACTATAAGGTGAAAGAATAAAATAAGAAAATTGCAAAAAATGAAGTTTTTACTTTTTCCAATTTGATTTTAAAATATGGAATTCTAGGTACAGAATGAAATTAGGGAAATCAGTAAACAATTCTCTTTTTTAACCCCTCTAATGATACTCTCTAATAATACTCTCTAACCCCTCTAATAGTACTCTGATAGTACTCTCAGGAGTAGATGCCAGATATAAAATATTAGAGTTTATATTTTCCTAATCATTCAAGTTCCTATAATTATTAATGAAATGTTTAAAAACAAAACAAAACCTTGGTGTATGAAGCTAACTTCAAAAGAGCAAACTATTCCTTTAAAAAATATATTTGAAGGCATAGACTTATCCTACATTTTAAATTGAATGATTTGATACTAGAAGATGAAGTTAAACTCAGTATTTACTAATTAAGTAAATATATTTATATTTACATACTTTATATACAGCAACTATCCCAAGCACTATTGAGAATTTTTTTAAAAGTTGAAGATTTGATTCCTGTTCTGAATGAGCTAACAAACTAACTAAAAAGTACAAGTCAACACTGTATTATATGAAGAATGGCTATTGTGTGTCAGAAAAAGAGTTATAAGCTGGAATAACCAGGGAAAATTCCAGGAAGTGTGAGAATTAAGCTCAAAATGTAAGAAATTTAAAGGAAGAATGGTTTTAAATTAGTAGAAAAAGGGAGAAAAAGTGAAAAGGCATTCTACACAGGAGACAAAGTATAAACAAAGACAAATAAGTGGAAATGAGTATTTAGGGAAATGACAAGGAAACTGATCTTACTTGAATAAGAGTGGACAATCATGAACCATTTATCCCAAATTTTTAGGGATAGTCCAGATTTCAAGGAAAGAAAATATTTATAACAAGGCTTTGCAAAAGGGAAAATCAGCTATCAGATCAAATGTTCTGATGATTACTATATTGGTAAATAAGAAAGAAGCAAATTATGAAGTCCTTTCATATCAGATTTTTACTATTTTACTGTATATTCATAAGTAGGAAAATTACAAGATCAATTTTAGGAAGGAATTTTATGAAGACTAGATCAAGCAAATGTATGGGAACAGACTATAGGAAAACAAATAGGTGCTATCCGGCTTGATCAAACTCTAACAGTTCAAATAATTAGCTCATAAGTCAAGGGAGTTATTTTTTTGAAAACTCAGTTAAATATTCTAATCCCATCTTGTGTTGAAAGAAATTGATTTAAGCAAGATGCTAGAAGCCATACTCTACCTAAAGTCTACTATATTATGTCTATTATTTTTATGCATCTCATATATGAAAAAGCCAAGATACTTATTTTGAGTATGAAAGCAACAGCTCCCCAAATGATATCACCTCATTAATCACACACTTCTTTAATTTTCTTAACTCCATTCACAGAATGACAATTAAGTGGCAGAAAATGAAAAGGAAGGGAAAGGAGAAGGGGGAATAAAGTCCATTTTACCCTCATCTCTGTTTTCTTTTATACCTGCAATCATGACAGACATCCTTTCTCCATCCTACACCATTTAGCCCAGTTCTTCAACCATCACTTTTCTCCCAAGACTTCACTTTTTTTTTCTCTCCTCCCTCTATCACTTAAGCATACATAGCTTCTTTTCTCCTCTGTTGTAGACTAGCAGTAGCAGTTGGAATTACTTTAGTTTCATGTCACCAAGAGTTGTAGAGAGCTGCAAAGATGCGGAGGACTGGAACTCTGAAAAGGTGTACTTGAATCCAGAACAGCAGAGTACTTAAGTCTAAGTACCTATGCAATGTGAGATAATGTGAGACAAATGTAAGATAAAATATACTTAGATGATATGGTGATGTGATGGCTCTCCTCAAGATTGGCACCTGCTGAATATGGTGTGGTGAGGCAATCGTAGGGAAGGAATGGAGGGCTGAGCGAGGGCTGCTGCAACCCAGTCAGTAGGAAAGACTTCAGGCTCCAGACTCAAGAGTTCAGGACCCATCTTTGATGAACCACATGGCACCTTGCCTGCCTCCTTCACTTCTCCTGCTAAAGGCCAAGGTGATCCTAACTCTGACTGATCCAGAGGCCTTCCAGAGAGCTAGCCCGGACATTACAAAGGGTACCTTCTGGGATCTTGAGACAGGGAGTCAATTAGAGTCAAATTAGTATAGGGGCTATACTTAAAAGATATTTCCTACTGCCTGCCTTTCCATTTCTGCAGTAAGATCAGAGAAAAAAAGAGTTGTATCAGTTTTTGGAATTCTAAGATATAAAATTCAAAAGTCATTTTCCCATTAAAATATCATAAACAGCGACCAAATTCTCTGAGAACTATGGTCTAAATATGTTATTTGTGGGTTTAAACATTTTTCTGATTGGCTTGAGGCCCTAATAAAAATAATAATACAATGAAGACATTTTCACAGATGTAGAGGGCCTGAACTCTGAAAAGATATACTTAAGATACTGACAGCAGTGTACTTACAGTTAAGCACCTACTCAGTATGATTGATGAAATAATTATTCTCTAGTTAAGCTCATACCTAGTGTAATATAATGATATAATCACTCTAATTAAGCATATTCTTAGTGTAATATGATAATATAATGGCTACAGTAGGTGCATGCTCAAGTGTGCTGTAGTGATATAAATAGTGAAATATTTAAGGGCTAGAAGGACTCTAAACAAGCCTGTCAGCCACAGACACAAAAGAGTCTCAGACATAGACACAGAGAAGATTCGGGACTCCATCTTTAACCAGCCTCATGTTGGCTCTCCTGCCTTCATCACTTCTCCACCTAAAGACCAATACCAAGGCCCATCCTGAGACCTTCCAGAGAACTTGCTTGGACATTATATTTTGGCACCTAAACTCAGAACTCCAGAAACACAGGGACTTGCAAAGCAGAACACAAATCAGTTTGACTGACATGATTGTGAATTCAGTGTAGAAGTCCCTGTGACCCTGAAATAGAGTGAGTATAAAAATAGACAGGCAGGAAATTTTGGTAAGGACTAAAATAGTCACTTTCGTTTTTCAGTTGAAATGGGACAAATACTAAGAAAAGAGCCTCCCCCACCCCAAGGGAAGAGTGTAGAATGCATAGTTAGGGTAATAAAGAAGCAAGGTTTGTTGGTAACTTGGAAGCAGATCATTAGACTCTTAAATATATTAATGTGCATGTCTTCTTGGCTCTCTAAGGAAGAAAAATTAGAGCCAGATATATGGGAACTAGTGGGACAGCAACTAATTGAATTTTATGAAGCTATGGGTCCTAATTTAATTCCTAAAGAAACATTCCTTATGTACAACATAATACAATTGCACAAGTTCTAAAAAAAAGGAAAAGTTTTAAGGTGGACAGTCAGACAAGGAAGTATGAGGAGAAAGAGCAGAAGAAGGGGGATGTCACTGACAAAGCAGCTGAAAGTATGAAGAATTGGACAAGAAAGGAGTTAAGTACATCGATGATGAACTTAAGGGTTTGGTGCTTTTCACTTTCACAGCTCAGTTACATCTGAGCAGGCGCCCTTAAGGCATTCCCCATCTCCTGTCCTTCTTTCCTCAATTCCACCTTCCCAGGCAGAGGAAGAAGGAGGAGTGGAAAGGGCAATGACACCATCAGTACTACCCATGCAGCAGCTTTGTCCACCCCCTATGACATGATTACAAAAGGCACAAGTTAAAGCTAAAGAGGAAGGACAGGATACATCTGATTTGAGAGTAGAATATAAACTGAAAAGTTTAACTCTTCAGGTTAAGAAAAAAGAAGATACACTCCTTTTAATCTGGAAATTATCAAAGATCTGAAAAAGGATTGCATTTTTTATGGGTTTACATTGCCTTATGTTAAGATGTTATTAGAGAATTTAGCTTTTGAAGTTTAAACCCCTAATAATTGGAAATCTATAGCAAGGACATGTTTAGAACCTGGACAAAACTTGTGGCTTTCTGAGTATAGTGAACTCTATAGAACACAAGACCAACAAAATCAGCAACCTGGAGTTAATATAGCAGTCACCTTTGACCAACTAGCAGGTGTAGGTCCTTATGCAGACACTTTAGTGCAGATTAATTACCCTTTGACAGCATATAAACAAATTAATTCTATTGCTATCAAAGCATGGGGCAACCTCCCAGGAAGACAAGATAGAAGCCTTCAGGAAAATAGTGCAAGGTCCAAATGAACTCTATGCTGCTTTTGTGAGATGTCTGTAGACATCTATCATATGAACTATTGGTGAAAATGCAGCAACAGATTGATCTAGCAGTGTTACTACTGGGCTTATATCCCAAAGAGATCTTAAATAAGAGAAAGGGACCTGTATATGCAAGAATGTTTGTGGCAGCCCTCTTTGTAGTGGCCAGAAACAGGAAACTGAATGGATGCCCATCAATTGGAAATTGGCTAAATAAATTGCGGTATATGAATATTATGGAATATTATTGTTCTGTAAGAAATGACCAGCAGGATGATTTCAGAAAGACCTGGAGAGACTTACATGAACTGATGCTGAGTGAAATGAGCAGGACCAGAGATCATTATATACTTCAACAACAATACTATATGATGATCAATTCTGATAGACGTGGCCTCTTCAACAATGAGATGAACCAAATCAGTTGCAATAGAGCAGTAATGAACTGAACCAGATACACCCAGTGAAAGAACTCCGGGAAATGAGTATAAACCATTACATAGAATTCCCAATCCCTCTATTTTTGTCCACCTGCATTTTTCATTTCCTTCACAGGTTAATTGTACACTATTTCAAAGTCCAATTCTTTTTGTAGAGCAAAATAACTGTATGGACATATATACATATATTGTATTTAAGTTATACTTTAACGTATTTAACATGTATTGGTCAACCTGCCATCTGGAGGAGGGGGTGGGAAGAAGGAGGGAAAAAATTGGAACAAAAGGTTTTGCAATTGTCAATGCTAAAAAATTATCCATGCATATATCTTGTAAATAAAAAGTTATAATAAAAAAAAGAAAATGCAGCAACAGAAATTATGATGAGACAACTTACTAGAGAAATTGCTAATGAGGTTTGTAGAAGAATTATACTAGGATTACACAAGGATGGTTCTTTAGAGGAGATCTTAAGATGCTGTGCCACAGTGAGCACAAATACCTTTTATACTCAGGTTATGATGCAGACAGATTAATTTTTGAAATGACACCTATTCTATAGAGGGTTAGATTCACAAAACACAAATCACTGGCTGAATTATTTTCATTTCTAATCATTTCAGTTGTTCTCTAAGTTAACTTTAATTCATTCTCTCAGTTTTGGTCATTAAAATTCAAATTAGTTGACATTGTATGTTTAACTTATGAACAAAATTAAGGGGAAATAACCAAAAAGACCTGTGTATAAAAATCTCAGTACTGCCATTTGCAACATGAGCAAATTTTATATTCTTTCTGAGCCTTAGTTATCTAATCTATAAGATGGTTTTTAATAATACATTGTCTGGCTCATAGGATTATAGTGATTAAAGTATTTCATTAATAACAACAACAATTTGACTTCCAAGAAATTTGGGTTTTAGTTATAGTTATGATATCTTATTACTCATTATTTAACCTTTCTGGTCCTCAATTTCTGCACCTTTGAGTAAAATGAAAGGATTGAACCAACAAGTTCTAAATATCCTGCAAATCCAAAATTTTACAATTCTAATTTAACTATATGACCAGTACTCAGTTGCAGACTATAGAAAATAAAGCAAATGACACATATCTTTCTTTCAAAGAGCTTACAATCTAAATAAGAAAATGAACATTTTGGAAACAACTTGTGAGGAATCAAGTTCCAAACTCTGTGATGAAAGGCAATCAGTAATGCTTATTAGATGGTTTGTTTTCATTTAGGAGTGAGTATGGGGAAAGGGGCTTAACAAGTGTCTAGCTATGTAAAAGATACAAAGAGAGGAAAGGGAGAGAAATGAAAAACAATCAACATATTCTAAGAGTCCCTGGGATACTAGTAGGGTAGACAGACTGTACCTTTTTCCAGGGTTTTAAAGACAAGTGAACTAAAATAAGGTATATTTCTATACAGCAAACTAAGGATTTTTTTAATTGCCTGAAGGAAATAAGGAACCACTAGAACTTATCTCTGACATAAGAAGGAAGTTACCAAGTTTGACATCCTTTTAATAATATTTTCGTTTATGTTCTTGTAGTCACACATTAGTCACTAATTTCTTTTGGTGATATTTATGTTACTCTGTATCAGTTCATACAGTTTCCTCTCTCTCTGAATTCTTCAAATTCACTATTAACTATAAGAAAATTAGAAGAACAAAGTATATTCTACCTCTCAGATCTGTGGAGAAGGAAGGAATTTATAGCCAAAGAAGACTAGAGGATATTATGAAATGCAAAATGGATATTTTTGATTATATTAAGTTAAAAAGGTTTTGTATAAACAAAGCCAATGCAGACAAGATTAGCAGGGAAGCAGAAAACTGGGGAAAAAATTTTACATCCAAGGATTCTGATAAAGGCCTCATTTCTAAAATATTGACTCAAATAAGAATACAAGCCATTTTCCAACTGATAAATGATCAAAGAACATAAACAGACAGTTTTCAGAAGAAGAAATTAAAACTATTTTAGTCATATAAAAAATGCTCTAAATCACTATTTATCAGGGAAATGCAAATTAAATACAGTTTTGAGGTACTACTATACACCTCTCAGATTGGCTAAGATGACAGGAAAAGACAATGATAAATGTTGGCGGGGATGTGGGAAAACTAAGGCACTACATTGCTGATAGAGTTGTAAAATGATCCCACCATTCTGAAGAGCAATATGGAACTATGCCCAAAGGGCTATCAAACTGTACATACCCTTTGAACAAGCAGTATTTCTCTTGGGCCTATATCCCTAAAAGATCATAAAAGAGGGGAAAGGATCCATGTGTTCAATAATATTTGTAGCAGTCCTTTTTGTAGTGGCAAGGAACTGGAAACTGAGTGGATGCCCATCAATTGGATAAGTTATGGTATATGAATGCTATAGGATATTATTCTATAAGAAATAATCAGCAGAATGATTTCATAAAGGCCTGGAGAAACTTACATGAATTGGTGCTATGTGAAATGAGTAGAACTAAAAAAACATTTTACACAGCAATAACAAGATTATGTAATTATCAATTCTGATGGACATGGATTTTTTCAATAATTAGATGATTCAGGCCAATTCCAGTGGACTTGTGATGGAGAAAGCCATATACATCCAAGGAGAGAGAGGATTGTGGGGACTGAGTGTGGATCACAACATTGCATTTTCACCTTTTTATTGTTGTTTGCTGCTTTTTGTTTTCTTTCCTATTTTTTCCTTTTTTAATTTGATTTTTCTTGGACCACATGATAATTGAGGAAATATGTATGCAAAATTTGCACATTTGACATATGTTGCACTTCTTGCTGTCTTAAGGAGGAGGTGGAGAGAAGAGAGGGAGAAAAAATTTAGAGTATAGGATTTTGCAGGGTGAATGTTTGTAAAGGGTTGAAACTATTGGGTTGATGCACTGAGGTCGGGACTGCTGAGCACTTGAGGCTAACTACTGATTGGACAGTACTCTATGGGCATATGCTTGGAAAATGGTCCTTTCCACTATCCGTACTGGCTCAATGATTGGTATATAGAGGATTGTAGGAGGGACTAGGGGGTGGAAAGAGACTAGCCAGACACACTCTCAGCAGTAGACAAGGGAGAAAGCACTTGCGAAGATTCTCTTCCATCCCCTTCACTTCTACACCTAAAGACCAAGAATAAAGACGGACTTTTGCTTATCCTGACTCCAGCTGATTCTAGAGTGTCCTGGTGCTAGTGTCGTCATTACAAATGTCGAAAGCTATTTATGCATGTATTTTGAAAATAAAATACTAAAAATACATTAAAATTTTTAAATAAATTAAAAAACAAATTCATCATTCAATAACATTTCATTATATTCTTATCCAATTATCTTTCTGTATCTTTTGAACACTGATGAACACCTATTCTCTACTGAAATGATGACTTTGTTGACCTTTAAGAAAGGTACTTTGTCCTGATTCTTCTTCTACCTACCTTCTTTTCAGTTTTCTTTACTCCATCATCATCCATGTCCCATTCCCTATGATTATTATTTCCCATCTTTCTATCCAGGCACACCTTTTCCTCTCTAAATATATTCTCATCAGTTCACACAGAACCAATTACTATCTCTCTACAAACAATTCCTAAATCCACATATCCAGCTCTTACCTCATTTCTGAAGTTCATTCCCACATTACCAACTAACTGCATGCTAGACATCTGATAAATGATGCACTGACACAACAAACTCAAATTGTCTAAAACTATGTTCATATCCTCAGATCATTATCCAAACACTTTTTGGGGGTGAAAGGGGCTGTTCTAGGTCATGTGATCAAGATGGAAGACTAGACATTATATTTAATCTTCGTAATTTCTAAATTTTCTCTAAAATTAGAAGTATACACAAGATATAAAGCAATTTCACCTGTCTCCTCGGCCTAAGATACCAAGAAAGCAAAAAAGATTCAATGAACTAACAGTATAGAAGAGGTGATTAGGAGGTGCAATGTATAGAGTAATAGACTTGGAGTTAAGAAGACCTGAGTTCACATTCAACCTCATAACACTTACATACCTGGGCAAGTCACATAAACCTGTCTGTCTCAGTTCTTCATCTGTAAAATAAACTGGAGAAGGAAAAGGCAAACCACTCCAGTTTCTTTGCCAAGAAAACTCCAAACAGGATCACAAAGAATTCAACATGACTAAAACAACTGAACAATAACAAAAAAAAAGAAGGTTATAACACACTTAATATGTACATCTGCCTCAACATCTACCACACTCTCACAGCAGAGCTGCACAAGCTCACTGTGCAGTGAGATATAATTCAACTCTTATCTTCCTCCTCTGCTCTAAGAATTTAGAAATTTGAAAAGATAAAACCTTACTAAGAATGAGACAGTAGTGTGGCAGAACAGAACTAAAGAACAGAGGGAGGGAACTGGGGCATGGCATATGTGTGTAAAGACTGTGTTGCATGGGGGCATCTAGGTGACATGGTGGATAGAGCACCAGCCCTGAAGTCAGGAGGACCTGAGTTCAAATTGAGTCTCAGACTCTTAACACTTCCTAGCTGTGTGACCCTGGGCAAGTCACTTAACCCCAATTGCCTCAGGGGAAAAAAAAAAGATTGTGTTGTACACTTCACTAAATCTAAAGGAAAGAAATAGGTTAAGATGGCTTTGAAGTCCAGCCCCCAGAGAGACAAGAATGAAAGGGGAAACAAGTCAGAAAGCATGCAAAAAGGAACTATAAGAGGAAAAGAAAAGTAAAATGATCAAAGATTGAAGAAAAAAATCAATTAAAGACCTTGAAAATAAGCAGATAAGCCAACAAGGAAGATACCACTAAAGAAGAAAATATATCTTCCAGAACAGGTGAAAGAGTCCAGATATCTATGAATAAATATTAAAGACAAAGGAAAATGAACTAATGCCTGAGGAGGCAGCGAATTCTGTGGATTCCCAAAAAAACATGTAACCACAACAAAATGTTCCTCAATGGCTTGGCTTAAAAAGAAAAATAAGATTTTTGAAAGCAAGATTTTTGGCAGGATGTACAGAGATAATTTAAGGATTACAGTTTTTTTAGAAGATTCATGGTGAATCAAATAACCTAAACACTATAATGGTATAAACAATAAATAGAAATTGCCTAGAACTTCTGAATACAGAAACCAAAGTGCCAATCAAAAGAATCCACAAATAAACCCCATCCCAAAAAAAACCTCCAAGGCTGTAAACTCTGCAACATAGTTGTAAAATTTAATAATTTCACTAAAAAACAACAGTCCTGTACAAGACCATGAAAAAGACTTTCAAAAATATTCCTGAAGAGGGCCTCAGAAACCATTATGAACACAAATTCCTAACCTCAAGAGTCCATCCTTGACTATTCCTTTCATCTCACCCCTACCCCAATCCAATCAGTTACTAAATCTCATTGATTCTATCTATACAAAATCTCTCACATCTATCTTCTTTTCTCCATTCACATGCCTTTTTCACTTCTCAACAAGATATTCTAATAGCCTAACAGAAGTATTTCTTCTTATTTCCAAGTTTCTCTCCTCCCCAAACCAATTTTTTCATCCTTATCTCAGAATGTTCCTTATCAGAAAGTATAGTACAATCAAACTGCACTACTAACTATAACCTGAAGTAAACTTGCTATACTCACACAAGTTGTCCTCTATACAAACTTCCATGAAGAAATTCATTTATACCTTTTATTTATGCCTTTAAGAATTTATGTCCTTCTTCTTCATGTAAGACTGAGTTCAAGTGCCTCTTCATGGGCAACATCTTGCCTGATCTTCCAATTCTTAATTCTTTCTTCAATCTCTAATTTTCCAAAAGCACTGTCTCTTAGAAAGCACTTGGTCTCTCTCCTGTTCCCATTACTCTCTAACTTATATAATAAAAACTTTATATGTGTATTGTATTCTCCACCTTCTAAAGGAAACATAAGCTCCTTTAGGACAAGAAATATTTCTTTTTTTCAACATATTCCAAAACATAGCACAGTACCTTAACATATTCCAAAAACATAGCATAGCACAGTACCTTACATGTCATGTTGTAGGCAGTTGATGAATTTCTTGAATTTAATTTAACAAGCATACTATGTGCCATGACCAGTGCTAGCTGACTACCTAGATAAGAGAGATACAAAACTGAATTCATATAAATGGGCTATATAGTGGATATTTTAAAAATCAGAGAAGATTAGTGCTAGTAAAGTGAGCACCAGAAAAATGCTGGGAGTTGCTGAGCAGAATAAAGAATTAAGAATAAAAGCTCTAAAAAGATTAGAGTTAATTTAAAAGATTTAAATGAATGGAGTCAATTAACAACATATGAAAATAGAACACCAATGTCTGCACAGTTTTTCATATGCCCTACTTGCAACATCAGTATAGTGAAGAGAGTGCTATACTTTTAGGCCAGAAACAAAAAGAAAGAAAAAAAAAGGGTTTTAAGTTTCATCTATGCCACTATGAGTATATTTATTCAGAAGTCACTTTGTCACTTTGCACCCACGTTTTCTGTTTTCAAAATAATTTTTGTCCTTCATACTTCACAGAATCATTGCAAGGATCAAATGAAATAATTAATAAAATACTATAATACAAAGACATCTCGTATGTACACAATTGTTTGCATATTGTCTCCCCCATCTGACCATGAAGTTCTAGAACAAAAGCACTGTTTTTAATCTTTCTTTGTGTCCCCAATACAAATACCTGGCAAATAGCACAAGCTTATAAAATATGTTTTGACTTGGGCATATAATCAGCTATTATCTGCATAGTTATTTCAAATTAATGTTCTATTCAAATGGTATTTTTTTACAATTATAACTTATTTGAATATCACTTATAGATAGAGTCCATGGATCTAGGCACAATTACTATCAGCTTCATTCCATTTGCCATTTAAAGTATCCCTAACTCAAGTCAGCTACCTATAAAATGTATAATTTGAAAGTCAAAATCATCTATCACACTCACATGTAAGCAACTTACTTAGGTGACTGAACAAAAACAAGTTTTTAGATAATCAATATGTTAAAAGTGTTTTTAAGCTGTCATCTTTTCAGTTAAATATTCTTAGACTACTCTTTTACAAAAGAAATATATACTAATAAAATACCCCCAAAATGGCCTTCAGCTCCTAAAAATTGCACAGTATTCACCTTAATTTAAAAACTAAACTCTTCAGCTCAAATTAATATGTAAATTTTTTTTCATTTATGCAAAAAAACTACTAAACACTTACTTAGTATTTTCTCAAGATGACTGATTTTTCAAGATGTAGTATATAAACATAGAACTCACATATTCCAGTATAAATAAACTAAACTACTTCTCTTCACAATGCTTCAAAATAACGAATTCATCACATTTTCAGTCTCAAGTCAGGCATGACAAGAAAATAATGTTTTTGCAAAAGCCATTGAAAATATGCTTTAGTACACTTCCTAATAATGCCAAATTAATCACAACTGTCAAAACAAATCAGTTTATTAAATGTCTTAAAATTTCCCTTTTTTCTCAGTAATATACAAATTGTGATAATTTTTAATAAGCTTCACATCATGCAAATTAGCAACCCACTACTGTGTTTAACCATCAGTTTGTCCATTTTTGATACACATGACTTCCTTAACTAATTAATCCACTTTCATCTATGCTTTTCAACAAGGACCAAGTTAGGCAAATTGAATTGGCTGATGTTCATTCACATAAACATGCTTTCTAAACAAAGCAAACTTGGCATCACTTCATTAAAGTAAGTGAATAGTGAACTAAATGACAGTATTTTCCCAAGTTTGTAATCTTCCAGATTAAAGATTATCTCTACTGGTTATGACCATAAGATTTTAAAAGTAAAAACAATCACACAAGAGAAAAGGGAATATAAATCAGGTATCAGAATTTAGGAAAGTAATATATATATATATATATATATATATATATATATATATATATATATATATATTGTTACCAGCTTTTAAGAAAGGATTAAGATATAAAAACTGACATGGCTATATGATTTTAGTCAATGTTTTAAATGGATATGTTTCAACCTTGAAGCTTTTAGTTTCTTAACATGTACTTTCTTCCATCCATAGAAATAAATACATTATCCAGTGGAGGCCACTGGAGCCCAAACACCAGCTGCTGCCACTGCCTAAATACAGAACGAGCAGATGGACAAAGATTCTGAAACATGGCAACTGGCCATAATAATAATTTCAGGGATAGGAAAGGGAAGCAGAAAGGCAAGAGCTGCTGGGTGGTTCCTTTAGGATGCAGGAGCCACCTTTGTTACTCTCTGGTGCCTCCTTGTGGTTGTTAACATCACAATTTCTAGAAAGGAAAATGGAACAATTTAAGGTAAGACTAATGAAAATTTACATAAAATAAATTCAGAAAAAAATTAGATCTATTTTTTTCAATTTAAGCCTTATTGTTGGCTTTAAGAAGTATTTAAAAAATGAGTCGCATTTCTAGCACTATTTCATTCCAGCAATACTTCAAAAATAAGTTACTTCATTGGTGGAGGCAGAACCATGGAAAAAAAAAAAACTCAATGTCTTTCTATCTGGAAAAGTTCTAAGACCTAATTAAGCTTTTATTCCACTAGGAGAGTTTTCTAAAATAGCCTTTGTCCCAAAATCATTGTTATGGGAACTTCTTTCTGGTAGACAGGAATGTCCCCAGTAAGTCTCTTAAGTTTTTTCTGAGTTCTTCAGTCTTCTCCAAATTTCTTTCAAGTCTCTGAGGCTTTCAGATGCAAGAGAGAACATGGAAGATAACAATCCTACTTCAAGTTGCTAAAGGAAAAATAAGACTTTGGGAAAAAACTGAAATTAAAGGAGTTGCTAGTCTCCATCATGAAGATCCCCAGTTTGCTATACTAGAGACTTTGTGGAACCTCCCTTTATAATGAGATTTAGGATTTTCTCTTGATTGAGTTGAGCTACCTCATTCCCAATGGGAGAGGATCTTTATTCTGCACTGTCTAGCATATATTTTCAGATCTATACTTTCTGATTGCTATTAATTTGGATAAGCCAGTTTCTTTGCTAAGTGCTATATTTTCATTATATTGCTGGTATTAGGTAGGAAAGAGGTAAAACCTTGGAATATAAAGCTTGGGATCCTCCTTCCTTTGATCAACAATGCTCAAAACTTAATCTGAACTTGAAAACCTCATCCCCAAAACAAATAATATTCAAGAGAGAAGATAAATATAATTCTAACCTAGTATTTCTTTTCTCTAAGAACAGCAATAGGGTCTTTAGTTCCACCCATCTGCTTTCCCTTCTGGGAAGAATCCACCCCTAGGAAAGGGTGGAGAGAAAAGAGGCTAGAGATGTGTGTTCTGTCTCTATTCAAGATTCGGACATCCCCCAAGCTACATGAGGGAAAATTCTTACAACATCAGAATCCAGGATCACCTCTGCAAAATTATGAAGCATCCATATAGGAGGTTAGTTTTTAAAATTTTTAAATACCATCTCCTACATAACATCTTTCCTGACTCTTCCCTATCCTCATCACTTTATACTATGCATATGTGTTATGTCTTCCAATAGAAGGTAAGCTCCTTGAGGGCAAGGATTAGTTATTTGGATCTCTGCTTGGTTTCTAAAAAATGATTTGTTGCCAGATTTGAATTCAGGAAGATGAGTCTTCTTGATTCTAGGCCCAATTAAAGAGTACTTTCTAGAATGTTAACCCCTAAATTTAGGCTGGAAAGAAACTTAAGAGGTTTTCTTTCTAATCTTCTTATGCTACAGATATGAAATCTTGGTCCTAGAGAGAAAAAACAAGTTTGTCTCCAAGGTCACATAACCACAAAGGGACAGAGGTCCTCTGATTCCAAATACAATTATCCTCTCCCATCATCACCATACCCTCTCCATAGCTGAACAGATTGAAGAGTAATTCCAAAAAAACAAAGATGGGAAGAATTGGGAAAAAAATATTGGAAGAGAAGGGGAATGGAATAGGTAGAATTGCAGTTGGGGAAAAAAAAAAAGAACTGATACCACTAACGAATATTCCCATGAGCAGGAAAGGACAGTTAGGTTTAGTACAATGGGTAAAGTGCCAGATCTAAAGTCAGAAAGACTCCTCTTCTTGAGTTCCAGCCTCAGATACTTACTAACTATGTGACTCTGGGCATATCATTTAAACTTGTCTGCCTCATTTTCCTCATCTGTAATGGAGGAGATAGCAAACCACCTCAGTATCTTTATCCAGAAAAACTGAAATGCAGTCACAAAGAGTTGGACATGACTGAATGACATAAGAGGTTAGGTGACTTTTACAGGGTCATACAAATAGTATGTGACAGGACTTGAACCTACTTCAATACTAATTGGCTTCTTAACAGGTAAAAATTTAAATAGCAATTCCAAAGTTGTCATTCAACTTCTTATGGCATTAATGTATATATTTGCAAAAATAAAACATATTAAACTTAATTGTGTTTTTAGAGCCAGAAGTCAGCCTTTGCTATAAACTGCTCCTGATTTACATTAAAAAGTAGGAGAAACTAGTAAAAATAGAAAAAATGGAAAGAGGGCATATTTTGAGATTTATAAAGAATGGGCTAAATAAGTACTAATTATATTTCCCTACTTAAATGGTCCTTGCATAATATTATTCAATCATAGTATAATTTAAAAACCCAGTTTCACAAAAATTTGTCTTTATTTTTCAAAATACAATGTGTTCTATAAATAAGTTTTTCTCTTTTGATGGATAACTGGAAAATTTCTCTAAATCTGTTGAGGCCACTGACCACATATATGAAAGCTGCTTCCTCCTAGATGTTTCACAATATTTTTTCATTTCACATGTTAAGACTAGTAGATGCTAATTACAAATAAGAAACATTTAGCTGACATCTCGGAATAAAGTCATTTAATTAATCCTAGCAAAATTATAGGATTTTTTTCTTTTATTCAAATAAGTTTTTTTAAATGATATTGGACATCTATCAACTATCTCAGGAAAAAAATTTTAAAAATCAACAAATTTTTGTCCTCTCCAGCTATCTAATATTAGTTCATGACCTTGTTATCACTAGTTGGTGAAATAGCATTCCACACTTTTTACTGCTTGTTTATACCTACCTTCAACAAATATATTCATTTTTTACTTTCCCAAAGCCTTCAAAAAGTTACATTTTATTCTAACAAAAATATTTACAGGTGTCAATATTCCTAAACTTAGTCTTTGATAATATTACATCAATAAAATTACCAACATTGGCTGGCTAATTTCAAACTTAAAAGAAAACCAAAACCTAAAATTCTTCTTCTAAATGCTTTGTATTGTAAATTCTCCCATTTTCACCATCAGTCAAGCTTACAACTACCAACTGTCATTTTAACTTAGAGCTTTCCAGTGTTTTGCTTTTCTCTGAACACTATCTTCTCAGGTTAATAATTAGACATCATATTAATGATAGGTAAAACCTATATGTAATAATCTAATTGACTCTTAGCAAAGACAACTTACTTTCCTCAATTTTTTTTTTAATTTAAAGATAAGGAAAGGAGTGATAACAGAACTCTTTCTACCACTGTTTTTAACTTCTCACTAAATTTTCAAATTTGATCATTTATATTTTGCCAGAGAAGCGCATATGCCTTGATGAAAAATATACATATGATAACAAGCAATATCTACAACAGAAAAGAAATTGAAAAAGTTCATGAATGATTTAAATTAGCTATTCTGGATAGATCCCACTTATTTCTCACAAAGACTATCACTTGTATTAAATTTCCTAGTTTTCATTGGACTAATAAAGAACATTCAATGATATAAAAAAAAATCAGATTCAAATAATCTAAAAAGTTACTTCCCACCACTCACTGTAGAGCTTAAAACTTAAATCTTGTTTTCTTACGTCTGATAGCATTATAAAAGCCATGGGGAAAGGCTATTTTGATTCTCTTCAGAACACAAGAATTTATGTATAATTAATTTATTTCCTGCAAAACATCCTTGGGACTATTAATATATTTGCCTGAAAGAGTAATTTGAACACTGGAAAGAACAAGGCTTTTAGTCTTACCTACTTTGTTACTATAACAACCATGATGAAAGTCAGATTTATTACTACATCACTGATGTCATATTTGTACAATTAAATGAAAGTGAAAAGGTCAAAAGACATATCAAAATAGCTTCTCCACAAGCTGCCTAGATCTGATAATGTCATGCTGATTCATTTTCTCCTTTGATTCATAATCATTTTCTATGCTTGTCACTGTACAAACAACTTTAAAAAAACTGATATCTTTGTCACCTAAATATTTTCTAAACAAACTTTTTATAGTTATTAGTATTAAATTATATTTTTAGCATCACAATATGTCAAAAAATTATCACTCTACTGTCATGTTACATCTAAATCATATGATAACTCTCATTTTTTAATTTTTGTACATTTCATATAGGCAACTTTTACATGAAGGACATTATTAAAATAAATTTTTGCTTTACAAAAGAACCAAATTAGAAAAAGCTACCTAAAACTATGAATAAGTAACTACTATTCATTTAGAAAAGGTACATTAGAGTGACATAAATAAAACATAGTTATTTTCTATTTGGAATAAAAAAAACTCAACTTTTCTGCAGTTTCTCCTACAATTTATATGATATTAATATGTATAATAAATATTATCCTTTGTATCAAATGTAAAGGTATAATCTCTCATTAAGGAAATTCACTACCTATATTTGATTTTCTAAATATATTACTTCATTTTTTCGATTTCACTAAGATTAATTTACCTCAGGTGAATTGAAGAAATGATGCTGATATTTTATGAAATACTTAAAAGTGATATTCAACTATTTTTCATTTACTTAGTTCCCTTTCCCTTTGTCTCCACGATCCCATTGCTTACTAGCTAAACTAAGTTTCAGCATTCTGAATAACTTTGTTCTTCTAGGGAACTGCCCCAATTCTCCAAAAATAGTCCTGATTCCTTCTCTTCTTTCTCCACATCTGCCATCAAATTTTCCATACTCTCAATTCAGCTGATAAAGAAGTCATATAGTACATATACGAGAAGGATCAAACATGTAGACCACTGAAGCCTACAACTAGGCCCATTAAAGTAACTGGGAAATATTCATCAAAATAAACAAAAATATAATAGAAGATAGATAATATTAATATGTGTTTTTCCTAAGTCACCATGTGATAGGAATGCTTATATTTGGTTTAGTGGTCAGTTCTATTTAACTTTGCTACCACTAGTGCAGAAAGTATTAAATTTGGAGTCAAGTCACCTAGGCTTAAATTCCACTTGACTAAACTAATTTACACAAAGGCATAAATAATTAATAAAGTTTTAATTTTCTGAAAGCTATTGCATATCTTAGAGATAGCTTGTTAATCCAATGAAATGAATTTCTAATGCTAAAATTTCAGTAAAATTGTAAAAATTTAAGGAACCTATGAGACATTAGAATTTTCTAAGCATTGAGGTCTTCCAGGCTTTCTAAGAGGGTTAAACATATACCAGACACCTTAGAGATTTCCTTTGTTCTGAAATTCTATTGATTGGCTTGACGCCAATGAGAAAGTCCCTCATAAAAATGCCTATAGTACTTTGAAAATGAAACAGGAGAGAGTGCCACTTCTTCTAACTATATATGGATGCACATGTTTATATAATATCATTTACATATAACATTATTTACATCTTTTTGAATGAATTTAATTCAATGGTGATCAGATGCATATCGCATATAAGGTACTATGATATACTGCCATGATGACAAAAATAAAAGAGTCCTTATCTTCAAGGAACATGTCTAAAGACAGATCATAAACACACATGTAAAAAAAAAAAAAAAAGCAAATCAGAAGGAGGCAGACAGCAGGAGGTTGAACTTTTGGGAAAAAAAAAAAAAAAAAAAAAAAGATTGGGACAGTATTCTAACAAGTTGTCTGACCAAAAACAGAATGCTGAGTTTTCAGGAATAGCTAGTAATCTGATTTGACTGGCAAGTAAAACTGATGCTTCCAAACACACCCTTACAAGAAAACATATGACCCTGGCAGTCTCTGGTATAAAAAGCTACCCTACATCTAAACTAGTGGGGCCCTTTTCCTACTGAAGCAAACAAGTGCTAAAGTAGATAGAGCACTGAATCAGGAAGATAAGAATTCAAATATAGCCTCAGACACTCACTAGCTGTGTGACCCTGGACAAGTCACCTGTATCAAAAGAGTATCAAAAGAGATATTAGTAGAGCACTTAGCACAGTGCTGGGCATATGTCAGGCACAAATAAATTCTTTTTTTTTTTCCTTCTTTCCTACTGACCTTAAATTTTGACTGCTGACCTACAGTTTGGAATGAATGAAACTATCTACTGTAGTTTCTCATTGAGATTCTTGATCACTACCCAGTTTAGTGTAAACTTCAAGATTTTACCAGAGAAAGTATGTGGGATCTAGATGGAGAAATAAGGGAGTAGGAGCAATCTGACTCCTGTTCAAGTAGCCACCTTGGCTAGAAATCCTTTGTCCTTCTTCATTCCCATTATTTTTCATTTCATTCCTTTTCATTTTCATTTAATTTCCCTTGAGGTTCTAAACCGTTTGTTCCTACAAATGAACTGTTATTTTATTTTGCTCTATAAAATATCCTTTTGTGAGTTTAATTGGTATAGCAATAACTGTAATTCTGCATTATTTTGATATGGGTAAACCATAAGTAATAAAGAGCCCACTATTTAAACAATTTCTTTTTTCTCTAAAAAAATGTTTTGTAATATATATTGCAATGTATCATCTTAAGTGGTCTTAGCATGCTGACTTCCGGGTATTTTGTGCATTTTGCAATAATTTTGAATGAAATTTCCTTTTCTAGATATAATACTGATTTTTGTGCATTTATTTTGTACCTTGTTAACTCGCTAACACAATAGTATCACTTTCTTTGCTGTTTTTCTGGCATTTTCTAAGTAAATCCTCATGTTGGCCTCAAACAGGGATAATTTTGTCTCTTCTTTGCCAATGCTCAAGCTTTTAATTTTTTTTCATTTAAGGCTATCATTAGCATTTCTATAACTATGTCAAATAGAAGTGGGAAGATGGAAGATCTTTACTTTTTGCTTATATTTATTTGAAAAGTTTCTAATGTTTCTCCATAACTGTTTCTGATTTTAAAACTTTAAAATAATATTAAATATTACTCTTTCATGCCTGTGCTATGTAGTATTTTAATATGAATGAGTATTATATTTTCTCAAAGGCTTTTTCTCAATATATTATAACAGCAGGATTTGAGGTATTTTTAATATATCAACTGTTTTCCTGAAGCTGAATTATTCTTGCATCCCTGATACAAATACAAAGAATCATAGAAGTTGGGAGCAACCTTAGCAGACATCCAACCCAACCCATACACACACGTCTAAGAAGACTCCTAGAAGGGGAAACCTACTACCTCTCAAAGCAAGTAGTTCCATTCAGGACTGAACTGTAAGGAAGCCTTTCTTGGCATCAGATCTAAATTCCCCTCTTTGCTTCTAGCAATTGCTCCTGAGTCTGTCCTTTGGAGCCAAACTTCTCTACATGACAATTCTTCAAATGCTTGAACACAGCTATTATGTTGCTCCTGAGTCTTCTTTTCTCTAAGCTAAATATGTCCAATTCCTTTAATGGATCCTCAAGTGTCATGAAATCAAGGTGCTTAATCATTCTGCTTACCTTCCTCTACAAATTCTCAACCTTGTCAATCCTTCCTAGCCTATAGCATCCAGAAACAACAGTATGATATTTGATTTTATACTGTTAAAGCAATCTTAGAACCAAAGCCCTGAGTTATCTGGAAGGGGAATAGCTACATAAGCAAATTACTCAGCTGTTAATTACTATCAGTTAAGATGAATAAATGGAAAATGTAGTCAAAACAGCTTGGAACTTCTCAGCAGAACTATTAAAGAGTATTTGAAATGTACATCTTTTGTTTTTATTAAGTTGTCATTTTGAATATTGTAATAACTAATAAGTAACTTGTTCCATTTTGGCTCATTTTTTTCTTTTATTAAATATAATATTCCTGCTGTAATCTGTGAGGGACAGAGTACATTATAATCTCCTTGTTCCTGGAAGCTATGCTCCCTGCTAATGCAGTCTCACATTGCATCAGCTTTTTTAGCTGCCATGTCATACTGTTTACTTAAATTGAATGTACAGGGTATTTAAATAATTTCTTTTTTCTCTAAAAAAATGTCTAGATCCTTTCTAGAAGTGTCTATCCAAGCCTCCTCAACCTTATGTTTGTGTAAATGATTTTTTTTTAACCAAAGTATAAGACTTACAATTAATCCTATTTAATTTCCTCTTATTAGATTTAGTCAGCACACTTCTCCTTCCTGTCAATCTTTTTAGATCCCAACTCAGTCATCAATTTTATTAACTATCTCTCTAACTTTTGTAGCATCTACCAATTTGATGAGTATACTTTTACCCAAGTCATTGATTTAAAAAAAATATTAAATGCACAGGCAGTGAGTGAAACCAAGAAAATTTATAATAATAACAAAAAAAGTGAGAACCAAGGATAAAAAATGTCATCTACTTCTTGACAAAGAAGTGGTGGACTTCAGAGAGAGAATGAGATATACATTTTTGAATATGGTTAATGTATAAAATAAAAGTCATAGGATTACAAAGAATTACAATTATAATGAAATAAAATTATCAAGTTTTTTTTTAATATTTTTGAAATAAGGTCACAAAACCCAGATTAAGAGCCCCTGATTTAACTCATCTCTATCTTCACAAGAAAAACCTCTAAAATCCCATAATAATGAATAATATTTGAATATATTACAATAGTCTTCTTATTTGAATTTTTAAATTTCTGCATCAATATTCATTAGTGATAATGAATTAGTGTTATTTTTCATTTATTCCTTCTTGGTTTAGATATTAAGAACCACACTTTTATAACAAAAAAAACAAAACAAAACAAAACAAAAAACTTCCTGGTATAATATTTTACTTCTTCAGTTTTGAAAATAATATGTAAGCATAGGTTTTGATTGCTTTTTAAATCTTTAAAAGAATTCTCCTATAAATCCATTTATATTAGAGGTCCCCGTTTTCTTTCCCCCCCACCACCATCACTTTGGTAGTTCTTACTACCTCCCTCAGGCTTCTTTCTAATCTGACTAGAGGGCTAGAGGGAAGAATACCAAACTCCTCTCAGTCTTCCTAAATAGAGGGCAGAAATTAGGCTCTCACACCACTCCACTTTGTCTGTCCTGCCTGGTTTCAACTCTATAGAACATGAAATCCTCACTTGCTGGATACCCTCCGTGACACTATTCTATCTCCCTGCTCTATTTTCCCTGATGCTTTTTGGTATTCTGCATTCACCTTTAAATTAAAAGCTTATCAAGGACAGGGATTATTTTTCTTTTTAAGAATTGTATTCCCAGCATTTAACAAAGTGCCTAACACATAGTAGGCACTTAATAAATGCTTATTGCATTAGATTGGAATGTAGCATGAGCTTTACATGAGCTTTCATTGTCAAACTTCTAGAAAAAGTTGTAGAAAATCACTGCCTCCACTTCTCATTCATATCTCTACTCTTTATAATGCAGTTTCCAATTTCATCACTCAACTGAAATTATTTTATTGAAAGTTACCAAATCTCTTAACTGAAAAATACTATGCATGATCTTTGGCCAGTCCCCATATTTTTTAACTCTCTGCAGGATCTCACACTAATGTTCACATTTTCTTCTTGGATACTTTATTTCTTCTTCTCTAGGTTTTCATGATACTGTTGTTTTTCCTCTACCTTACTGCTACTTTAGAGTATACTTTTCTGGTTCACTGTCCATATAATGTCTATTGTAGACACATAACAAAGCTCTACATCCTAAACTCAGTTCTCTTTTCTCTCTACTCTCTCATTAGATGATCTCCTCACCTCCCTAACTTCTATACCTATATACATAGTCCTGGTCTCTCTCTTGTGTTCCAGCCCTGAATCTCTAACTCCTAAACATTTCAAATTGGATAGTCCATAGATATGTCAAACTCAATATATCCAAATTGGGCTCATTTAACCACAGTCCCCTGAAGCCCAGTCTGCTTCTTGAACTTCCATATTTCTATCAAGATCACTACCATCCATCCAAGTTTTCAAACTCATTTTCATTATCTTTCATCCCACATATTTAATCAGTTGCCAACTTTTGTCACTTCTAATCACGTAGTCAATAAACATGTATTAAGTACCTTCTGGGTATACAGCACAATGCTAAGCACTGAGGATACAAAGAAAAGGTAAAAGTCCCTGCTTTCAAATAGCTTACTATTTAATAAAGCAGAGAACATGCACATAACTATGCACAAATAAGCTATATACAAGAAAACTGGAAATAACAGAGTGAAGACACTAGAATTAAGAGGGATGACAAAAAGCTTCCTGGAGAAGGTAGGATTTTAGCCAGGACATGAAGTAAACTTAAGGAATCCAGAAGGCAGAAGACAGAGAGCATTCTTTGCCTGAGAAATATTCAGTGAAAATGCCCAGAATATCAAGGAGGTCAATGTCACTGGAACCATATCCCTTCTCTTTCTTTTGACTCACATGCTTATAATCCTAGTTCAGGCCCTTATCACCTCTTTTCTGGACTAGTCTATCAACTTCATTATTCTCACCACTTTAATCCATCCTCCACAATGAACACCTATTAAATGTCTATTGTGGGTCAGGCACTATGTACTAGGCACTGGGAATACAAAGAAAAAGGTAAACAATCATTTCTTTCAAGTTTGGTTTTTATTAGAGGTGACATGCATGGATATCCATATATATATATATATATATATATATATATATATATATATATATAACATAAATACTATGTCTTTTTATGGGTAGAGCACTTGTATCTGAAGGATCAGGGAGGGTTTCATATGGACGATGATACTTCCACTGACATTTGAAGGAACTTAGGATTCTAAGAGGGGAACGTGGTGAGAGCATTCTAAACCTGGGAGTCAGTCACTGCAAAAGCATGAAAAGAGAAGTTGGAAGATGGTACATGAATAACAGAAGTGATGTACTCTGGTTGGACCACATAATATAGAAAAGTGACATATATATTTAAGCTGAAAAGGCACATCAGAGTTGGAGTATGAAGGGCTTTAAAAGCCAAAGCTTATTTTTGATTTTTTTTTTACTTATTCACTGATTGAATGATTGATGAATGTCATGTAGGAGGACTTTAGAAATTTAGAGACATCACTTAAAATGCTTATAAAATCAAATCTATTTCCCCCCCCAAAAAAAAAAAATCATGACCTAAAAAAAAAAATTCATTTGTCAACCAGAATCTTAAAGGTAATTCTCCTTTAAGAATCTTTTATCTACTTTTCAGGGCAACTAGGTAGGTCTTCCTGAAGTCAAGAAGATGTGGGTTCAAATTTGGTCTCAGATATTTGACACTTAGCAGTTATGTGACCCAGAAAGTCACTTAACCTCAACTGCCTTGCCCCCCCTCAAAAAATCTTTCAGCTAGTTTTCAGTGAAATATGCTATATTTCAGTGAAACATTCAATAAGCAACTTTTTTTAAAGAATGTTTTTAGTATGGGGTTTTATTTTTTTTTCACTCAACAGTATTTTATTTTCTTTTGATTATATGTAAAGATAGTTTTCAACATTCACTTTTATAAAATTTTTGAATTCCAAACTTTTACCCTCCTTTTCTCCTCTCTGCCCTCCCCAAGATAGTAAGCAAACCAATATATATTATACATATATAATCATATTAATAATATCTCTACATTAATTATGTTGTGAAAGAAAAATCGGATCAGAACAAAAAGAAACAAACACAAAAAGAAAAAAAACCCAAGAGAAAATAGTACGCTATGATCTGCATTCATACTTCAAAGTTCTTTTGCTGTATGTGGATAGCATTTTTCATCATGAGTCTTTTGGAATTGTCTTAGAGCTAAATCTGTTATAGTTGATCATTACATGATGTTGAATATACAATTTTAAGAGTTTTTAAATCATCTATTGATTTCCTTATGATTTATGGCAAAATTTAAAGTTTAATGAGTTATATCAATTTCATATATGAATGTTTTATTTCTACTATTGAATATTCTTCAGGGAAGACTTGATGTATTCTATATCATAAAATAAAATTTTTAAATTTTGATTGCTTGAAAGATAAATATTCAATCAGATAAAAAATTCTGTGATGTGGAACATTCTTATGTATTTAACATTAAAAATCATTTAAGTTCAATATTAGCTCATTTCACAAGTAAGGAAACTAAGGCACAGAAAAGATAAATGATATGACATGAGTCACACTGCTAATTATGGCAAAACAGACAGGAAGTACCACCAGACTCCCAGACTTTTGTTCTTTCCACTACACTTTGCTGCCTCTGGGAAAATTCTAATGATTCACTGGCAGAATTATGAGGTTAAAAAAAAATTCAAAAATGACTCATTAGCTCTTACCTAAATTGTTAGAAAAGGCTATATTTGTTCAGACAAAGCAGAAGGTTCCCTTTATGGTAAATATAAAATCAAGGCTAATGATGAAAAACCATCATTCAAAGTTGGCAAAATAATATATAACAAACATCTCATATACATGTAATAGGAAAAAACAGAAAAACATTTTACCTGCTGCCCTGTAAAGGATTTTAGGTTCAAAAAATATACAAGGGTTTTTGTCTTCTATGCATGACAATAGTAGTCCCTTGGCTTGGAAAGGACTTCTAGGTACAACTATCTGCCAATTAAAAAAAAAAGAAAAAACTTTTAAACCAATTTAGGAGCTGTCATATATCAGTTAAATTAAAATTTTAGAAAGGAATGCTCTTCTAAAAGAATTGAATCTGTAGGTTAAAAAGAATATTAAATTCAGTTTAAATTAACTAGCACTTATTTTAAATTCTACCCAATATTATAAGCCCAAATAATGCATTTAAAAAAAACAGGTATGGAAGTTCATTTTTCCCCAATCAAGTTCATCTGTGATATTTAGAATCATGATATAGACAGATTCAAACATATCCAACAATATAAGACCTAAACTTCCCTGTTTACAATGTGTCCCCCTCGGTAAAGCATGTTATACTTACTTGATAGTGTATCAAGTGTGTAATACTTTACAATCTGAGTCTAATTTTTAACAATTTTAACAAATGAGTAAAACAGGCATATATCATAATACATCCTAATGAACTCAAATTTAGAAAGCATAACTCAAATAGCTGTGTTTCAAGACAAAACAAATAACTGTGTTTCAAGAGAAAACAGTTGATAGAGAATTCATTCAAATTAAGTTTGCAAATGATTGAGATAATATTTAGCAGAGTTACAAAAAGTCACTCTTGCTTAGCATCTGGCTTTTCTCATAAAATATTGTTTCCAAATTATGCTAATAATACATCCATTATGTTAATAATAATATATTAATAATACATCTATTATAACAAGTCTGATGTACCACAAAATCCAAAGAAAAGAATGAGATATTAACTTGGTGGGAAGAAAACAATTTCTGAGTTACTTCAAAACTAACTACCCAGAAATGCACTTTCTGAACTTAATTGAAAATTTCACTTAGGAAACTGAGCACTCTTTTCATTCCCTCTAAAATTAAAATAAGAAAGCATATTTGAACAAAAGTTTTGCCTAACCAAATTTAGGGCTTAAAGATTTTATTAGTACAAGGATGAAAAAAATTATTCTAGGATCACACAAGTAAGGAATTATAACAGAAAAGAAATAATTTCTGCCTGAAGATGCCTTGTGACACTTGGTCTGGATCCCTTCCTTTGACATCATCACCTTATACCTTATATTATATCTACTTGTGGATGTTATCCCTTTAGTTAAGACTATAAGCTCTTTGTATCATTTGCTACTTTAGTAGTTCCAAAGTCTAGCCTTTAACCTATAAGGCAGCTAACAACAATCTGTGGAATTATACTAGGGAGGAAAGAAAATAAGTTGTTTTTTTTTTTAGCTTATTCTTTCAGCTCTATGAAAATTATGACATCCTCAAGCTAATGCTGTTTCAGGTGGTGTTTCCTTTAAAAAAAAAAATTGAGGTCCCAGTCTAATAAAAGCAACTAAATTAAGTCCAAGACCTCCTGTTCCATCCTCCTCTTGATGAGCATAAAAACTACTTTCAATTAACAGAATTTAGAGTAAGAAAAAAAATCACATAATAATCACACAGTCAATGTGGTAACTTTACCTTTATTCCTGGACAGTGTGCAAAAAAGGCCTCAGGACACTGAGAATGATAAAGTGCCCCATGCCCCACACAACCCCAAGGGGCTCTTATTGTAAGGCCTCCACAATTAAAGAGATCTCCAGAACGATAACGATATTTGGCTGCTTCGTTAACAATCTGAAAAGGAAAACATGCTAAAATAAGTCATCAGTGACCCACTGTTACATATATTTTGCTCAAATAAACTTGTCAGAGCCTTAAACATCACATTCATCACTTAGTCAGCCTGGGTCTAAGCAAACAGAAAACACTAGGCCCATCATTGAGTACATATATCAAAGACTTTCTAGCAGATAAAACCTGCCATAATCCTGGGTCATTTCTTGCCACAAATAAAAGAAGATCGGAGTTTCATTTTAATGCACAATGACAGACATAAACAGTGCATGTTATCAAAGCACTCATGTGTGAAAAGTAGATTCAACGACATCATCTAGCATATTTGAGATTGAGTAAAGAAGTAAATCAATCACATAGCAAGAATGAAAATCAATTCATGACTTATCCAAGTGGTACTGTAACATCACAGCTCAAAATTCAAAGATACTTCAAAGGGCATTTACTCAAATCTATATCAGAAGAGGAATCTATTCTGTGAATTTCCTTTGAAATTACATGTGGTCATCCAGACTCTGCTTGAAAACTTCTAGTAATGTGGCATTATTATACCTCATCAGTTCATTCCACTTTTAAACAGCTCTAAATGTTAGGAAGTTATTCTTAATCCAGTCAATATCTGTTTCTTTGCAACTTCCATTCATTACTTTTAATACTGACCTCTGGAGGGCAAGCAAAAATAATAAGTCTAATCCATAAGCAAACAAAAAGAATGAGAGGAAGGCCTCTAAAATACTAGATTTTCTCTAACGAGGATTTACGGTAAAACACAAGTGAGAGTCCATAAGAAAGATGAGATATATTGGGGTTTACTATGTTCCAGTAAAAAAAGTACTCGAACCTTTATAGACCATCCCAAACTTTTTACTAAGTTCTCTAGATACACTAACAAATGTTTAAGCAGTCCCTAATTGAATAAAGCATTACAATTATTCCTTTATTTAAAGGAATTTTAAAATTTGAAAGCTACCACTGTTTAGACTTTATTAACAAAATAAAAAAATTACACTTACCTGATCAAAGGCAGGAAAGATATAATCTGCAAACTGAATTTCTGCAATGGCAGTAGCTCCATTAACCGCAATTCCAATACCAAATCCAACAATTCCTTGTTCACACAACGGAGTATTAAAGACTCTGTCTTTACCTTTTAAAAAATAAGTCATTTTTAATATGTCAAAGTTGAGGTTTCTCTGCAATTCAAGACACAATATGTTTGAAATTCAGTAAAGTTTATTAAAAAGTTCAATTATTCAGACTTTCATTCATTCATAACCCTATGATGTCTTTGAGCTTCAATTTCTTCATACATAAAAAGGAGATGACCTTATACATGCTATATTATTTCACAGATTTTGAGGGAAATGTTTTGTAAAACAATTGATCAAAAATCATTAGTAAGCACAATACAAATATATGTGTGTATATGTATATATATACATATGTGTATATGTATGTGTGTGTATATATATATATATCCACAGAAATAAATATGTATGTGTGTGTGTGTGTATGTGTTTTGCTTTCTCAGTGGCAAGAGATAGGTGGAAGAAAAAAAAATATGGACCTGAAAATAAAATAAAATTTTAATTTTAAAAGTTTTAATTTTTTTAAAAAGAAAAATACGTTTTTTTTCCATTCCTAGAACTCTTTGTGTACATGTGTGTATATATGTGTGTGAATTTATACATGTATGTATAGGTATGTATATAATAATAATGTATATAAATATGTGTATTGCCATTATTATAATAATATTTTTTAAAATACCTCAATTACTTAATGTTTATTAAGTGCCTACTATGTGCCAATCACTATGGTAAGCAGAGGGGGATGACAAAATAAAAATTGATATTGTCTTCATTTTTTGAAACCAATTTTATTCTGCATCATTGCCAGCATTTTGTCACACCTGAGCTTTAGAAAAATCATTTTGGTGACTGAGTGGAGAAAGACTAGGGAGACCAACAACTAGGGAGCTATTGTAGTAGTTCATATAAGGTGATAAGGGGCTGCATCAGAGTGCTGGCAATATTAGAGGAGAAAAGAGGGGTTATTTGAAAGATATTACAAAAGTAAATTAACAGGCCTTAGCAACAGATTGGATATGGGCAGGTGATATATATTTACAAGAAGAAGCATTTTAATATTTATAACAAAATGTCTACTGTTTCTACTATAACAAGAAATAGCAGAAATTTCCCTAACCCTTCTCCTTTTATATTACAGAAGGTATTAAAGAATGAGAATGAAAGAAAGCATGTAGGTGGGGATAGAGGAGGGGAAGAAAGTTCTAATAGATGGTATCATCTTACCAAATGAAACTACAACTATAAAAAGCACCACAATTAGATGAGACAGAACTCTTTGGAAGTCCAGAGGAAACATGAGCAATTTTTTGGAGAAATTGTATTTTAAATAACTCACAACATTGTGGTAGTTATTGATAAATTTTGCATGCTATAACTCTGAGAGTGTTTATTTTTCTTTATAGTAATTTTATAAAAAACAGTTTAAAATTCTTCACTGTCAAACTATTGCCCATGCAGAAGAAGAATAAGTTTGATAATTGTCTCCCTCAAGCCCCAATCTACAACCATAAGAGGAAAACCATAGACCTCTGCCCAGATCTAAACCATTGTCCATTCCAGCAGTGATTATCAAAACAATTAGCTGATAAATGTGAATGGATATAAAAGGTAAAGGGCAGAACTCTGGTGAAGTATACTTGAAAGAAGGTGTTAACTCAGTGGAATTGATAAGACAATGGTTATCTAATTTAGCCTGTGAGTTCTCTAGTGCAGTATGATTGAGCTTTTAACTCAGTGGAATTAAGATAATGGTTATCTACTTTTATATGTACTTAGTACTTAATATAGTTCTAAAGATTGACACCTATTCTACAAGATTGACACCTACAATGATGTAATTATAATAGAGTATATAAGAGCCAACAAGGACTGGATGAGAGCATTCTATCTTTGATCAGGCTCCTGGTGGCTCTCTTGCTTCTGTACTTTAACAAAGAAGATTTAACCAGACTGCATTTCTCCACTGAGACCAAAGCCAGTCTGAAGGCCTTCAGAAATCTAGCTGAGCCAGGAAAGGAGACAGACTGTGAGGGAGATAATTTTATCCCCTTATCTCAGAGATATCCCTGGCTATTCTCATGTTGATTCCTCTGCTGAGACCAAGGCTGGTCTCAAAAAAAAAAAAAAAAAAAAAAAAATTCCTCAACTGATAGAATGGGGAAGATAAGAAAGGAGGAGAAAAACGAATGAGATAATAATTAGTGGCTGATGAAAGGATTTTTTTTTTTTAAAGATACTGAACAATTAACAAAATAAACATGACAGCTGGATCATCAATTGACAAAACTGAGTAGGATAATAAATGCTAGCTCCTGCAAATTCTATCCATTGTTCCTAGTTCTGCACTGTGGGGCCAAAATGAATAAAACTAATTCATCTTCCATATATTCTTCTCCAGATTAAACAATTTCCATCTCTTCAAGTGATTCTCACATGGAATAACATCTAATCCTCTGTCAATTACAGTTACTTTCCTTTAAAAATGCTCTAGAATGTCAAGGTACTTTCTAAAACATGATACCCATAAAAGAGAACATAGTATGCCAGCTATTCTATTTATAATAAAGACAAAACAATTCAATTCCTGAAGTTTGGATCAACAATCCACAGGGGACTAGAATTTTTATAAGAGAAAGAGAAGGATTTAGGTTATGGGTATAGAACCTTGGGTTATTTATCTAGTGGTTGGTAAAAAGGTTCCTTTTCTAGCTAACCCTAAAAATTCTACAAGTGGAACTAATATCAACAGCACTACTTGTTTTTGTAGAGATTAAAGACAGAAGAGATTATTGCATTATTTGCTCAAAAGACTTAAGATAGGGAGAAGTTAAGAACTGGAATTCTATAAATAAGCTGATGTTATATGATAAATTATATGATAAGAGGGAAAAAGTTTTTTTCCCATAATTTTCCATAACTTAAAAATCCAAAGAAAAGCACACAGAAATGATTAAGTATTAATAAAGCAAAAAGAAATAAGAAAGAAAAAAGTAATAGACCAAGGAAAATAGCTTACATTGTCAGTTTAGTTAATCAAGGAGAAAAAAAATTATGCATATTTTAGGGACTTAAACTTTGAAATACCAGAATTCAGTTCTGAGGTTCAAAATAAGTTCCAGAAAGATTTTTTAAAGTAAATAACTATATAAGTACATTAGCTTTATAATTAATTTTAAAAGTAGGGTATATTTTTTTCAAAGAAATCCAGCAAAACTATGAAAAAGGAAACTTTACCTACTTCCATATAGCACCCCAATACCAAAGAGCCTCATCTAGTTTGGGGGAGCAAGAAAGAAAAAAAGGGGGATTTAATTAATTCAAGAAATAAGAAATCTATGAATTTGAATAAAGTGATAAAAGTATTTCCTGTACATTTATCAAGGTCAATATTGAAGATAACCAAATTGAGAGAAGAGAAAGGTGAAAAATTATTAGCTTAATTTTTATACTGCTCTTTTCCAAATTTCTTTTTATTAAACTATGTCCTTCTAAGATTATAAAAGACATAGAACAATGAAAATGGATGGGGCATGCCAGTAAATTTCTTTAGTCTTTGAAAAAAAAATTGTGCAGAGGAAAATATAATATATAATGAAGATTTAAGTAAAAGATGTAATCATGCCATCTTTTGGCCATTTTGATAATCTTTTGTAATTTTTTAAAGAAGAGAAATAAGATTGGAAAACTTTTCATTACTGCCAACAGTGCCTGCTGACAATATTTAATGCTATTTCATGCCAAATGTCAAAATAAAACCCAATAGCCCAACTTTTTGTCAACAGAAAGGAGAAATAAAAAGACTCAAGATAATTGGCACATTCCATCCTTTTCATGACTGAAAAGTCCAAGGGATAGAAAAAAGGCAAAGAAACAATTTTTAATTTTTTTTAATTTTTAAAGGAAAGAACCAATTACATCCTAGAGGATTAAGGAGAACAGTAAGCACATAAATCTCTATAAAGAAACATCAAATTAAAACTTGTATTTAGTTTTGAATTAGAGTTTCTTTATTGTTCAAGAGTCTTTATGAATTCAATTATAAATTCAATATCAATTGAATTTAAATGTTATTTTCCTATAAATTATTCTAAAAATATAGGTTTTTCAATCCAGAATTTGAGTTGTTCTTTTGTAAATTCATAGCACTAAATTATGAATATGTAGCTTATCACTTTGTGCTAATTTTACATACCTATTGCTAAAAGATAAAGCAATAACTGTAGCTAAATTAAGCACTACAGCAAAGTAGAATACAAACTGAAATTTAATGTCAATATAACTAACTGTTGAGAGGTGTGGGGGAGGAAGGAATGAAATAGTCCAAAATGCAAGTCACACATGTAAAATTAGGTCATTTTGACTTTATTATTTTGAGCACAATTACTTTTTTCTATCCTTTCCTCCTGATTTTTGTCCTGCTGTTTTAATGAAACTCTTGGTCATCTAAACATTTTAACTGGTTCTCTTGCATTTTTCTAAATATACATATATATACATATATATATATATATATATATATATATATATATATATGATACACAGGCAGTCACTAAAACTAATGTGGATACATTATCACTTAGATTTTATCCTAGTCAAATTTGCAGAAAAAGATATAATTAACAATGAGAAAAATATGGTATCCTTACTTCTAATCATGAACTGTCTAAATAAGATTGTGATTTTACCTTTTAAAGTTTACCAACACAGCACATAAAATGAAAAACATCTTTTAAAACTGAATTTCAAATTACAAAGCAATATAGGCAGACCATAACTCTTCCTTAAAATCAGTACAGAAGGATATGCTATACTTTCCAACACCTAAGGATCAATATCATGAAAATTATAATTAAAAAACAAATATCTAAAATCAATTTTTACTTGGAGGTTTTTCCAAATAGTATACAGGTAAAACAGGAATGACAACATTATCTATTACTGACACAGTATTAGAAATGCTAGCTACGGGGGAAGGGGAGAGAAAGCAACAGAAAAGCAAAGTTACACAAATAATGCAATGACATACTCAGAAAACCCAAGAGAATCGGCTAAAAATGTTAAATGACCAAGAGGTTCATTAAAGCAGCAAGATATAAAATAGCACCAAAAGAAATCATCAGTATTTTTGTTTATTAATGATAAAAACCAAAAGGAAGGATAGAAAAGGTGATCATGCTTAAAAATAACTACAACATGAATAAAATGTCTAGAAATCAACTTGTCAAAACACACTCAGGTTGTATATACATACAAGTACAAAATATCCTTGGGAGTGGGAAGAGGAAGACAGTAGCATTATCACTGTATAAGGCTGGCTCATATTGATAATGAAAGAATAATATTTTAAACCTTCAATTCTTCATTCTTAGTCATCCCATACACCCAATAAGTTGTCAAATCTTGTCTCATATATTTAAATTATCACTGAGGACTCCTCCCATCTTGCTTCTCACACATATGACACTTTCAGGTTCTCCTCACCTCTCTCCTGGTCTATTAAATCAGTATCCTAATTCATCTCCTGGCCTCAATTTTTTCCCCACTCAAAGTCATCTTCTACTCAATTGCCAAAGTGAGTTTTCTAAGGTATAGGTCATATCACCCTCCTATATTTAACAAATTCCAATGTTTCTTACTAGGGATTAAATATAAACCCTTCTTTTTGACTTTTAAATTTCTTTACCAACCTCTCTCTCCCTTCCTATCTTTTCAGCCAAATAATATATTATTCCTTTCCACATTTTAAAACATATCTTAACTTTTTTTTACACATAAAGAAAAAAATATATTTCTAAAGTCCTTCCTCTTCCTTACATTATTTCAGAATTCTTTTTACTACTGCAATCTCTGAACAATCAAATTTCCTATCACATAAAGAGTAATGGAGAGATGAGATGCACGGTAGGAGTAATGAGAACTATAGCATATTACCAATAAAAAATTGAATACCAGAGTGTAAAAAATGCCTTCAAAAATATCTATAACTAGAAGGGGAGAAAGATGAGTTATTCAACTAATTCATTCAGTGAATGAAAATCTATGATTCCATGATTGTTACATGAAAGGACAGTTAAACTTGTTTAATCTCAGAAGTCAGGACTAGAGACCAGTGGGTAGAAGTTACAAAGAGGCTTGATCAAAGTAAAACTTTCTAATGGTGCAGACATCACCACAAAAATTAACAAGAGAAATATAAATAAAGACAACTGTGAGGTTTTACTGCATATCAAGCAAATTAGCAAAGATGATAAAATATTTCACTCCCCAACCATTTTGGATAACTGAGGTATTGCTGAAGAGCTCACAATGTTCTACTTCTAACTGACATCTAGAAATCAATTAACACTATTTCTAGAAAATTTCTACCAAATTGTTCACAAAAAAGTGATGGTTAAAATTTTCAAAGTTTAATTTAAATGAATAAATTGGCATTATCAACAGCTGCTTCTGTAACAGAAAATTATCAGTAAGAAATGTTTTAGGAGATAACTGAGTAATTAGTAACCAATAAATTACACTTCCTTGAAGGACAAGCTAGTGTAAAATTCATTTTTCTGATCAATACAAGAAAATCATTAATTGAGAACAAAAGGAAAAGTGGAAAAATCATATAGGTTAAATAAGTACATAAAAACATTACATTAGTGAATATACCTTAAGACTTTGAAAAGTATTACATGAAAACAGAGCTACTTTGGAATTTGGATAAATTCAATCCAATAAACATTTACTTAGGAAAGATCCCTCATGTTGAAGAGACTGTTTTATCACAGATGATCTGAATAAATAATAAATAAAAAAATAAATAAGTACTTATCTAGATAAAGAAGTGTTGTGTTTGAATTTTTAGGGAGATTTCTTTTGAACTGGATTTCACTTCAATACCTCAATTGGTTAGTTGTTGTTCTTCATTTTTGAAGAGATTCAAAATGGCATCACTATGTTACAATGGAGTCACATTATGTCTGACTGGCTGATCAGAACAATATAAGATCGAAATGCTTTGTAACAAGTTGTATATAAATATTCTCTATGAACTTTTGGAATGGCTTCTCTAACTTTGAGCATCTTGCATTTCTTCTAGGCTAATTCAATTCTGCTTTGCTAATAGAGCACAGTACCTTCTTTGATGAGGGCACATTATGCTGGGCAATCCTGTGCCAGTATCTCCCATGTCTTACAATTTATTCTAAAATTCTTAAAAGATACCTTAAGAATGTCCTTGTATCGCATTTTTGACCACCTTGTGAGCATTTGCCAGAGATCTTCACAAAATAATCTTTTTGGCAAGTGTACATTTGGCATTAAAACGATGTGGCCAGCCCAAGGGAGTTGTGCTCCTACAGTAGAGCTGAAATGCTTGGTAGTTTAGTTCAACAAAGTACCACAATGTCTGGTATCTTATCCCTGCCAAGTGATCTTCAGAATCTTTCTAAGACAATTCAAATGGAAGTGATTCAGTTTCCTGGCATGGCACTCGTATACTGTCCAGATTTCATAGACATAGAACAATAAGGTCAGCACAACAGCTTTTTTTCACCTTTCTACCTTTGCTGTCCATTTCAATACCTCTTCAGAAGAATATGTCATCAGAGTACACATACCTTCCATTGAGGTAAAACAGAGTCGGTCAAATATACTGCAAGTAGCTAGTATCAGTTTAGGCCAACAATACTTCTAAAGTATGGCCCAAATCAGATTAAATATAATTGGGAAATATTTTGTAAAGGGATGAAACTCTGAATAGGTGCACTGGAATCAGACAACTGAGCACTTAAGGCTAATTACCTATTGGACAATGTTCTATTAGCATATGTTTGGAAAATGACCCTTCTCACTATTCTGTGCTGGCTCAGTCTTTTGGTGTATACAGATAATTGTAGGAGGGATTAGGGGATGAAGTAAAACAAGCCAGGGTCCCTTTTAGAGGAGAACGACGAGGAGAGAGGAGGTTGGTGGCAAACCTCATGGAGTTTCGTCCATCTCCTTTGCTTCTCCTCCTAAAGACAAGGACTTTTGCTGATTCTGACACTGGCTGATCCTGAGATCAACAAGGAGCTGACCTGGACTTCACAATATTTAACAAAATAAATAAAAATAAAATAAAACATAGATAGAATTACATTTTAAAACTAAGTCAATATGATGCTGATCCTGTTGTCAGATTAGTAGTTTCACCCACCCCTCTTCTATGTGAGGTTGATATGACTGGTATAGATCACTACCTATTCAAAACTCTTCTGGAACTGCAGTGACATATATATATATATATATATATACACATACATACATACACAGAGAGAGAGAGAGTCATTTGATAGCCTTCTGATATTGGAACTTTCCAAATTTAGGTATATTGAGGTTTCAAGTAATAATGCTTCTCATATTTATAAGCAATTTACAATCTTACTTTTTAAGCAGGAAAATTTCAGATTTGCAGAAGTTAACTTTTAAGCTTTTCTGAGTAGAAAAATTGGCATTGCCAATACCAAGTCTAGGAGTTGAACTCAAATAGGAAGTAATTGATTTTTTAAAAAGGAGAGAGAGTGAAACTGTGAAATGGGATGCAAAAGTGGAAATCAACTTCACTATACACAAATATGATGGTAATCTGCTGTTATACTTTGGGAAAATAATCCATACCACATATATACAATAATGGATACCAAGCTACTAGTTGTGACCAAAGAAAAAAGGCATATAAATAACTTCCTGAGATGTGCTGGGCAGTATCAACATTAAAAAACCATGTGAAGATCAATTTCCCACACATAAAAGGACAGATAAGACAACAATTAAACTCAATTATATACTAATATCAAAGCATTAGGGAAAATCTAAAACATAGATACTATATAGATCTACAAATTAGAATTTATCTTACAAATAGCTTCTTTAATACTTCCCTATGACTAAAGAGCTCCCTCTTTATGAAACAGTCAAATTTAGACCTGAAACAATGTTAACACATGGTGAATTAAACATAAAAAGAAGGGAACAAAAATTGTTTTCTAGGGGGAAAAAAAAAATCTTGCTAGCTGTCTGACACTGGACAAGTCTCTTAGGCCCAATTGCCTAAAGAAAAAAAAAAAATCCTGTACATAAAATATTTAACTTAAGTCTAAAACTTAATGCAAGCATTCACTTCATAAATACTTTTGGAGCTGAATTGAAATATTGTGACAATCACGCTAACACCCAGGATACTTTAGAATCAGCCAGAGGCAGGATAAGCAAAAGTCCTTAGTCTTTATTCTTGGTCTTTAGGGGTAGAAGTGAAGGGGATGGAAGTAGGATCTCGGCAACTGCCTTTTTCCTTGTCCACGCCAAAGTGCCTCTGGCTAGTCTTACTCCATCCCCTAGTCCCTTCTACAATCCTCTGTATACACCAATCATTGAGCCAGCACAAGATAGTGGGAAGGGTCATTTTCCAAGCATATGCCCATAGAGTAGTGTCCAATTGGTAGTTAGCCTCAAGTGCTCGGCTGTACTGACCTCAGTGCATCAACTCAATAGTTTCAGCCCTCTACAAAATATGACAATAAAAACCTCTGCAGCAAACTTCAAAGTGAGATTTTATAAAAGTTAGTATAAAAAATGAAATTTAGACTTTAGAAAAATTTCAACACCAGTTCAAAACAGAGATATCTCAACCTGATTCTTTCCAACAGGTTAACATAATATATCTACATCATTCAAAATATGTGTCACCTAGTAAGGAAGAAATTATAGAATTGCCAGATTCAGTTAACCTGCATGGTTTAACAAATATTCTATCCTTCTTTATCTAAATGAATTGAGGCCCTGTCTGAAGAGCAATATGATAGGAAGACACAAAAAATAAATGAGCTCTTTCCCTTCTAAACAAAAGGTTAACACAATCTAAATATTAGAATTATTAATAAAATGCTACAAAAGAAAAATTTTAAGCAGAAAATAAAAGAATCTACTAACTGGATACAGTTATCATAATTTAAATATTGACTATTCTTAGTGCTATAGGAATTCATTCAATTCTCATTGCCTGGACATGAAAGGACAAACATGGCTGATGTAATTTTATAATCTCTTAACACAATCTTCAAAACAATATTGGTTAAAAACCATAAAGAAAATATCATATATTTTAGAAGTTTTTTATGCCATTGGATTATCTGCTGGAAAAGTTTAATTTTTACATTATTTTTTACATCATAATATAGCTTTAGATATTTTACCTTCTAAAACTCTTATGACATTTAAAACATGCTACTTTTGCTTTATAACTACTTGCTTTTATTTTTCTCACCCTTGTGGGAAATAAACTTAACTAAAACAAACAGGAAAATGTGTTTTCCTAAAGGGAGAAATTAATATAATTGTCATTGGCTTCATATGTGAAAGATAATAATCTAAACCCTAGTTTGGCAAGAACACAAAATAGGATAAAAAAGCCATCCTAATTAAATCATTTTATTGATCCATTCAGCCCAATATTATCTCTCCTAACATCAAGAGAAGGAGAAGATTGTTGCCTTTCCATAACACTGACCTCACAAGGAAGGGAACTTTCTCAGCCATCCTTAATTTCACTAAATCTGTTAAGGGTCATTTTACCAATAAGTACTTAGTGATTTACACTTTTGGTCAGTCAGTTTTATCAGTAATCATTTGCCTAATTTTGCTACCCACTATGTGAATGCAATGTAATAATTTACTCATCTGGAGCCTATCATCTAGCAACTTCAACTATTCAGACCATAGCAAAGGAGAAGAAACTTTGTTGCATCTATTTTAGTTATTCAAAATCTATGATATACTTTATTCACCCTTCACACAAACAAAGTCAGTCTCAAACAATTGGGAAAATATTAATTGTTCATGAGCAGGCCAAACTAATATAATAAAAATAACAATTTTGCCAAATAAAATTAATTTATTTATTAAATGCCATACAAATAAATTTTATTTTATAAAGCTAGAAAAATAACAACAAAATTCTTCTGAAAAAGCAAAAGATCAAAACTATAAGGAGAATTGATGAAAACAAGTGTGAAGGAAGGTAGCCTATCTATACCAGATCTAAAATTGTTTCATTATAAAGTGATAATTATCAAAATTACCTGGTACTGATCAAGAAATAGAATTTTGTATCAACAGAATAAATTTATTACACAAAACATAGTAGTGAACAGCCAGAGTAATGTAATGCGTAATAAATTCCAAAACCTCTTCTTTTGGAATAAGAAGTCACTATTTGATTTAAAAAAAAAAAAATACTGTTGGGAAAACTATGGCAGAAACAAGGCATAGACCAACATCTTACCCCAAATTCCAAGATAAGATCAAAATGGATACATAATTTAAGCATAAAAGATGATGCTCCAAGCAAATATGGAAAATAAGAATAATTTATCTGTCAAATTTTTGGATAATACTTTAGGAACAAACAAGAGCTAACATTACTAGATGTAAAGATGGCCAATTTTGATTAAATTAAATTAACATGGTTTTATATAAACAAACCTAATGCAACCAAGATTAGAAGGTGTAGAGCGCCTGAACTCTGGAGAAGTATAATTGAAACAAGATGTTAACTCAGTAGAATTGATGCGATAATGGTTCTCTAGTTCACATATATATTTGTACTTATTATGGAGATGTAATGGTTCTCTAGTTCACACATAATCAGTATTTTGTAATGATGTAATTACAATAAGGTATATAAGGGCTAAATTTAAAAATTCTCTAGGATTACCTATGACAACCTAGGCAACTAGCTCTACCACCTAGTTCCTTAGCATTTCTATGGTCTTTTGTAAACATCCTTCTAACATTTGCTCCTCAGGTGCACATCTCAAGATATCATCTATGTAATATAATAACAATTTTGGAAATGTTTTTCTTACTGGAGTAAGAGCTTAAGCAACATACATTTGACACTTAGTAGGGCTATTTTTCATTCTCTGTGGCAAAACTGTCCATTCATATCTTTTATAAGGCTCACCTAAATTAACACTGGGTACTAAAAAGGCAAATCTCTTTATATCCTCCTTATCCAGAGAGATAGAATAGAAACATCCTTACTTTCTATAACCCAAAGAACCCATTCTCTAAGCAATTGAGTAGGAGATGGAGGTCCAGGCTGAAGAGTTCTCATAGCTTCCATCTGTTCATTTACTTTTCTTAAATCAGTCAAAATCCTCCATTTTCCAGATTTCTTTTTTACAACAAAAAGGAAAGAAGAAAGCTAGAAAACAATGCAAGTATCTCTGACAAAGTTCTCAAATATATAGAATACTGATCTAAATTTGAGGACACAAATTATTCTCCAATTGCTAAACAAAGGATAGGAACAGGCAGTTTTCAGAAAAAGAAATAAAAGATATCTAAAGACATATTGGAAAAAATCCTCTAACTCAGTTCTGATTAGAGAAATTCACATTACAACAACTCTGAGGTACTATCTTATACTATACTATTGGCTAATACTACAGAAAAGGAAAACAAGAAATATTGGAGGGGATATGGGAAAATTGGGACACTAATAAACCACTGGTGGAGCTATGAAATGATCCAACCATTCTGGAAAGCAATTTGGAAATATGTTCAAATCCCTTGATTCAGCAATACCACTGCTAGATCTATATTCCAAAGATATCCCAAAAAAGGTGGGGAGGGGGAGGAGGACTTATTTGTACAAAAATATTTATTGCAGTTTTTTTTTGGTGGCTAAGAATTGGAAATTGAAGGGATGTCCATCAACTGGGGAATGATTAAACAAGTTGTGGTATGATTGTGATGAACTATTATTGCGCTAAAAGATATGACAAGCAGGATGACTTTAGAAAAACCTGGAAACAGTTACATGAACTTATGCAAAGTAAAGTGAACACAACCAGCAGAACATTGTATACAGTAACAACAATGTTGTACAATGAAGAATTGTAAATGTGTTAGTTATTTTCAGCAATACAATGATCCAAGAAATTCCAAAGAACCAATGATATATCATACTATCCACCTAGAAAGAAAGAATGATACTGTTTGAATACAGACTTAAGTGCTTTTTTTTACTTTCTTTTTTAATTTATTCTAATTTTCTTGTGCATGATGACTAATGAGAAAATCTTACATGATTGTACATGGGTAACCTTATTTGCTTGCCATCTCAGGGAGGAGAAAAGACAGGGAGGGAAGAAAGAACAGAATTTAAAATTCAAATCCTTTTTAAAATGTTAAAAAATATTTTAATATGTAATGGAAGGAAAGTGACCCACATGTGCAAAAAATGTTTATAACAGTTCTTTTTGTGCTGGCAAGGAACTGGAAATTGAGTGCATGCCCATCAGTTGGAGAATAGCTGAATAAGTTATGGTATATGAATGATATAGAACATTACTGTTCTATAATAAACTATCAGCAGGAGTGAAATGAGCAGAACCAGGAGATTAGTATATACAGCAACAAAACTATATGACAATCAATTCTGATGGATGTGGTTCTCTTCAACAATGAGATGATTCAAACCAGTTCCATTTGTTCAGTGAGGGAGAGAACCATTTACACCCAGGGAGAACTATGGGAACAAAGTGTGGAATACAACATAGCATTCTCACTCTCTCTGTTGTTATTTGCTTGCATTTTGCTTTCTCAGTTTCTCTTTTTCTTCCTTCTTGATCTGATTTTTCTTGTGCAGCAAGATAACTATAAATATGTGTATATATATTGGATTTAATATGTATTTTAGCATATTTAACATGTATTGGACTACTTGCCAGCTAGAGGAGGGGATGGTAGAAAGGAGGGGAAAATTTGGAACAAAAGGTTTTGCAAGGTTCAGTGTTGGAAAAATTACCCATGTATATGTTTTGTAAATAAAAAGCTTTAATAAAAAAAAAGAAATAACAATTTCAGAAAACCTGGAAGGACTTATATGAACTGATGCAAAGTAAAGTGAGCAGAACGAAGAAAACATTGTATATATAGCAATAGCAAGATTGTATGAAGAAGTGTGAATGAATTAGCTATTCTCAGCAATCTAAAACTATCCCAAAGGACTCATGATAAAAAATGTTATCTGCCTCCAGAGAAAGAATTGACATTATTTGAATACAATTCTGAAACATATTATTTTTATTATTTTTCTTGTTATTCATGTACATTCATTTTTAAAATACACATTTCTTTATAAATCATGTTTGGAGAGAAAAATCAGAACAAAAAGGAAAAACCATGAAAGAAATTAAAAAAGAAGAAGAAAAAGAAAAAAAAAGTGAACAGAGCATGTGTTGATTTACATTCAGTCTCCAAAGTTTTCTCTCTGGATGCACATGACATTTTCTATTCAAAGTTTATTGGGATTGCTTTGGATCACTGAACCACTGAGAAGAACAAAGTCTTTCATAGTTAATTATCACACAATCTTCTGTTATTACATATAATGTATTTATGGTTCTGTTTGTTTCACTCAGTATCAGTTCATGTAGATCTTTCCAGGCCTTTTGGAGATGAGCTTGTTCATCATTTTTAAAAAACAATAATACTCCATGAAGCATAAAAAAAAGAAAGAAACGAGCAGCAGAATGCTATCAGAAAAGCCTGAAGAGCCTTACATGAACTGATGCTAAGTGAAAAGAGTAGAACTTTGTACATAGCAACAACAAATATATGTGATGATCAATTCTGATAGATGTGGCTTTTTTTTTCCAATACCAAGGTGATTGATACCAGTTCTAATGGTCTTGTGATGAAGAGAGCCATCTGCACCCAGAGAGAGGACTGTGGGGATTGATTGTGAATCACAACATAGTATTTTCACTTTTTCGTTGTTTGCTTGTTTTTTGCTTTCTTTCTCAATTTTTTCATTTTTGATCTGATTTTTCTTGTACATCATGATAATTGTGGATAGATAGATAAGTAGATAGATAGATGAACTGCACATTTAAACTATATTGGATTGTTTGCTGTGGGAGAAGGGAGAAGGGAAAAGGAGAGGAAAAAGGGAAAAAATTGGAATACAAGGTTTTGCAGGGGTGAATGTTGAGAACTATCTCTACATGTATTTTGAAAATAAAAATCTTAAAAAAAAAAAAAGAAAGAAAGAAAAGAAAACAAACCTCTAAGTTACTGGTGAAGGAGTTACCCCAGTAGTTTAATTTGAATTTTATAGAACCATTTACATAGAGGAGCTGGCATTATTCCAATTAATCATTAAAGAAATATTTATTTATTTGGGGCATGATTTAACAAAATGAGACTCTTTAATGAAATCAGAGATAAAAGAGAAAGAGGGCAGATGCAAAGAATTTCATTCAAAGAACAATTCCCTCCACTGCTATTTCTACTCTGAGTAAAATAGTAGGAATAAAATAAGGGACACACTAAGTGTGCTTCTTTTCTTGCTCTACAGATGTAGCTAGGAAAAGACAAGATTCTTGTAATACCATACTCAATTTAAAGCACCTGTCTATCAGGATGTGGGAAACAAGTTTGCCAAAAACGCTTCTTCAGAGCTGTGGTCAGAGGGAAAATATATCCAGATGCTTTAAGGTTCTTTTTGCAAAAAAGAAAACAGATTTTTCTCTAAAAGTTGGCCTAGTAAAAAAAAATAAAGACTATATTAATTTTTTAAACTTATTTTAATAAAATTTTCTGGAACATTTCAATATCATTTACTCAATGCTTGGTATTTCCACTCCTTTGATAAGCAGAATGAAGGTTTTTATTTAATTGTAGCTTTTTATCAGCCTTATTTCTTTTTTCTTTTTTTTTTTTATATTATAGCTTTTTATTTACAAAATATATGCATGGGTAATTTTTCAGCATTGACAATTGCAAAATCTTTTGTTCCAACTTTTCCCCTACTTCATCCCACTCCTTCCCCCAGATGGCAGGTTGATCAATACATGTTAAATATGTTAAAGTATAAGATAAATACAATATGTGTATACATGTCCAAACAGTTATTTTGCTGTACAAAAAGAATCAGACTTTGAAATAGTGTACAAGTAGCCTGTGAAGAAAATAAAAAATGCAGGCCAAAAAAAAATAAAGTGATTGGGAATTCTATATACTGGTTTATAGTCATCTCCCAGAGTTCTTTCGCTGGGTGTAGCTAGTTCAGTTCCTTACTGCTCTATTGGAACTGATTTGGTTCACCTCATTGTTGAAGAGGGTCATGTCCATCAGAACTGATCATCATATAGTACTGTTGTTGAAGTATATAATGATCTTCTGGTCCTGCTCATTTCACTCAGCATCAATTCATGTAAGTTTCTCCAGGCCTTTCTGAAATCATCCTGCTGGTCATTTCTTACAGAACAATAATATTCCATAATATTCATATACCACAATTTATTCAGCCATTCTCCAACTGATGGGCATCCACTCAGTTTCCAGTTTCTGGCCACTACAAAGAGACCTGCCAGAAACATTCTTGCACATACAGGTCCCTTTCCCTTCTTTAAAATCTCTTTGTGATATAAGCCCAGTAGATCAAATGACCCATGAATCAAAGAGTACGCACAGTTTGATAACTTTTTGAGCATAATTCCAAATTGCTCTCGAGAATGGCTGGATGTATTCACAATTCCACCAACAATGTATCAGTGTCCCAGTTTTCCCACATCCCCTCCAACATTCAGCATTATATTTCCCTGTCATTCTAGCCAATCTGACAGATGTGTAGTGGTATCTCAGAGTTGTCTTAATTTACATTTCTCTGATTAATAATGACTCGGAGCATCTTTTCATATGGTTAGAAATAGTTTCAATTTCTTCATCTGAGAATTGTCTGTTCATATCCTTTCACCATTTATCAATTGGAGAATGACTTGATTTCTTATAAATTAGAGTCAATTCTCTATATATTTTGGAAATGAGGCCTTTAACAGAACTTTTGACTGTAAAAATGTTTTCCTAGTTTATTGCTTCCCTTCTAATCTTGTCTGCATTAGTTTTGTTTGTACAAAAACTTTTCAATTTCATATAATCAGGGAGGGGATGGAGGGAGAGAGGGAAAAAATCGGAACAGACGTGAGTGCAAGGGATAATGTTGTAAAAAATTATCCTGGCATGGGTTCTGTCAATAAAAAGTTATTTAAGAAAATTTTGGTAATAATAAAATCCACAGTAAGAAACTGTTTGGTATATGGATCTGTTCTAGCTCTAACAGTTAATATGAAATTTCAAATACAGGAAAAATAGTGGAAAAAAATCATCATTTCCTTCAATGTATATGTTTTAAACTGTTTTAGATATTTAATATGTGTATCTATCTTTATATATAACTTCTTGAAGTATGTTTTATTGTTTCAGGGATTAAAAACACATAAAATTTAAATTTAAAGTAAAAAAAAAAAGCTCTTCTTTGGTCATAAATTGCTTCCTCTTCCACAGATCTGAGAGGTAAACTATCCTATGTTTTTCTAATTTATTTATAATCTCATTCTTTATGCCTAGGACATGAACCCATTTTGATCTTATCTTGGTGTATGGTGTTAAATGTGGGTCAATGCCTAGTTTCTGCCATAATAATTTCCAATTTTCCCAGTAATTTTTGTCAAACAGTGCGCTCTTATTCCAAAAGTTGGGGTCTTTGGGTTTGTCAAACACTATTAAAGTTACTGTTTTGTACTTTGAACCAAACCTATTCCATTGATCAACTAGTCTATTTCTTAATCAATACCAAATGGTTTTGGTAACTGCTGCTTTATAATTTTAGACCTGGTACACCTAGGCCACCTTCATTTGATTTTTTTTTTTCATTAATTCCCTTGAATTCTTGACCTTTTGTTTTTCAATATGAACTTTGGTGTTATTTTTTCTAGGTCATTAAAATAGTTTTTTGGGAGTCTGATTGGTATAGCACTAAATACATAAATTAGTTTAGGTAGTATTATCATCTTTATTATATTTGCTTGCCCAATCCAAGAGCATTTAATATTTTTCCAGTTGGTTAGATCAGACTTAATTTGTGTGGAAAGTGTTTTGTAGTTTTGCTCATATAGTTCCTGATTTTCCCTTAGCAGATATTCCTAAATATTTTATACTATCAGTAGTTATTTTAAATGGAATTTCTCTTTGTAACTCTGACTGTTGGATTTTGTTAGTGATATATAAGAATGTTGATGACTTATGTGGGTTTATTTTATAACCAGCAACTTTGCTAAAGTTGTAGATTATTTCTAATAACTTTTTAGTAGAATCTCTGGGGTTCTTCAAGTATACCATCATATCATCAGCAAAGAGTGATAACTTGGTTTTCTTATTACCTATTCTAATTTCTTTAATCTCTTTCTCAACTCTTATTGCCAAAGCTAGCATTTCTAATACAATATTGAATAGTAATGGTGAGAATAGGCAACCTTGTTTCATTCCTGATCTTATTGAGAATGGTTGCAGTTATATACTTCAACAACAATACTATATGATGACCAGTTCTGATGGACCTGGCCATCCTCAGCAACGAGATCAACCAAATAAATCATTTCCAATGGAAGAGTAATGAACTGAACCAGCTATGCCCAGAAAAAGAACTCTGGGAGATGACTAAAAACCATTACATTGAATTCCCAATCCCTATATTTATGCACACATGCATTTTTGATTTCCTTCACAAGCTAATTGTACAATATTTCAGAGTCTGATTCTTTTTGTACAGCAAAATAACGTTTTGGTCATGTATACTTATTGTGTATCTAATTTGTATTTTAATGTATTTAACATCTACTGGTCATCCTGTCATCTGGGGGAGGGGGTGGGGGGATAAGAGGTAAAAAATTAGAACAAGAGGTTTGGCAATTGTTAATGCTGTAAAGTTACCCATGCATATATCCTGTAAATAAAAGGCTATTCAAAAAAAAAAAAAAAAAGAGAATGGTTGCAGTTTATCTCCCTTACATATGATGCTTACTAATGGTTTTAAATAGATAAGTCCATGTATTCCTATACTCTCAGGTGTTTTTAATAGGAATGGATGTTGGATTTTATCAAATGCTTTTTTCTGCATCTATTGAGCTGATCATATGGTTTTTGTTAATTTGGCTATTAATATGGTCAATTATATTGATAGTTTCCCTAATATTGTACCAGCCCTGCATTTCTGGTATAAATCCTACTTGATCATAGGGTATTACCCTGGGGATGATTTTCTGTAACCTCTTTGCTAATATTTTATTTAAGATTTTTACATCAATATTCATTAGGAAGATTGGTCTATAATTTTCTTTCTCTGTTTTCAACCTACCTGGTTTAGGTATCAGTACCATGTCTGTGTCATAAAATGAATTTGGTAGCACTCCTTCATTCCCTATTTTTTTCAAATAGTTTATATAGCATTGGAGCTAATTGTTCTTTAAATGTTTGGTAGAATTTACATGTAAATCCATATGGGGGGATTTGTTCTTAGGGAGTTGATTAATAGCTTGTTCTATTTCTTTTTCTGAAATGGGACTATTTAAGCAATTTACTTCCTCCTCTGGGAAGTCTATATTTTTGGAGGTCGTCATCCATTTCACTTAGGTTATCAAATTTATTGGCATAAAGTTGGGCAAAGTAACTCCTTATTATTGCTCTAATTTCCTCTTCATTGGGGGAGAATTCTCCCTTTTCATTTTTAAGAGTAACAATTTGATTTTCCTTTTTCTTTTTTCTAATCAGATTTATGAAAGATGTATCTATTTTATTGGGTTTTTTCATAAAACCAACTCAGTTTTATTAAATTAATAGTTTTTTTTCTACTTTCAATATTATTGATTTCTCCTTTTAATTTTAGAATTTCAAGTTTAGTATTTGATTGGGGTTTTTCATTTGGTCTTTTTCTAGCTCTTTAAGTTGCAAGCTCAATTCACTGATCTTCTCTTTCTCTATTTTATTCAAATGAGCCTCTAAAGATATAAAATTTCCCCTTATTACTGCTGTGGCTGCCTCACACAAATTTTGGTATAATGTTTCATCGTTGTCATTACCTTGAGTGAAATTATTGTGTCTATAATTTGCTATTTCACCCAATCATTCTTTAAAATTGTTTAGTTTCCAATTAATTTTTGTTCTATATACCCCTAATGTTTTGTTGAATGTAGTTTTTATTGCATTGTAATCTGAAAAGAAAACATTTACTATTTCTGCCTTCCTGCATTTAATTTTGAGGTCTTTATGTCCCAATATATGGTCAATTTTTGTATAGGTTCCATGAACTGCTGAGAACAAAGTATACTCCTTTCTGTCACCATTCAGTTTTCTCCAAAGATCTATCATACCTAATTTTTCTAATATTCTATTTACCTCTTTAATTTCTTTCTTATTTGTTTTGTGGTTTGATTTATCTAATTCTGAGAGTACAAGTTGAGTTTTCCCACTATTATAGTTTTGCTGTCTATTTCTTCTTGCAACTCTCAACTTCTCCTTTAGGAAGTTAGATGCTATACCATTTACTGCATATATGTTTAGTATTGATATTGTTTCATTGTCTATGCTACCCTTCAGCAAGATATAGTTTCCTTCCTTATTTCTTTTAATTAGATCAATTTTTGCTTTTGCTTCATCTAAGATAAGAATGGCTACCCCTGCTTTTTTGACTTCACCTGAAGCATAATAGATTCTGCTCCAATCTTTTACCTTTACTCTGTATGTATCTCCCTGTTTTAAATGTGTTTCCTGTAAACAACATATTGTAGGGTTCTGACTTTTGATCTAGTCTGCTATCTACCTCTGCTTTATGGGAGAGTTCATCCCATTCACATTTATGGTTAAAATTTCTAATTCTGTATTCCCTGCCATCTTATTATCCCCAGACTATGCTTTTCTTTTTCTTGCCCCTCCTTACACCCTTTCCCAGCATTAAACTTATGGGCCCCACTTGTGTCATGAAGCTCTCCATCCTGAAAGTATTATTAAAATCACTAAAAAATTGTTCCAAGGTTTTCAAAACAGCATTATCATCTAATTGCAAAAAACTGGATACCCAACAATAAGGGATTGGTTAAGGGAAATTGTACAATTTTAACATAACAGAATATTCAAAGGCAATTAAGACTAACAATCTGGGAACTATTTATGAAATGATACAAATGTTAAAAATAAGAATCAAAATTAAAAAAACAAAAGATATACAAGCTATAATCATATGAAAAAAAGTCAATATAGATACCAGCCAAGTTTATAAAGAGGAAGGGACACTTTCTAATTCTTCAATATAACTAATCCATAAGGACCCAGAAAACACACGAAACCAAGTCTTGATTGGAGAAATCCATGCAAAAATCACAGAGAATCATTTTTTGAGCCAGGTTGGAAAAGGAAAACAGTGAAGTGTGAGGAACTGGGAACTGAGCCTAGTTAGGAATGCCTAGAGCAGAGGCTTCCAGTCAGGGACCATATAAAGGTGTTAAAACTATGAAATAAATAGGGTCTTAGAACTAGCAAGTATTGACCTCATATAGTAAAAAGAAGAGAAACAGGTGCCAACTGGCAAATCCATCTGTCATATGCCAAAGGAAGTCATAGATCCAGCAAGGCTAAAGGAAGGGACTATGCCTAGGATTGTGGGCCAGCAATGATACAGAGTGGTCATGGCCTTAGGTTATGTACTGGACAAGGAACAAGAAAAGGCATACATAGCATTTATGGATCTGATTCCCACAAAGAAAGCATGTTCTAAGGTCCAGCCCCAAACTAGTCTGAAGCCTGCAAAAGAAAGCTCAACTCATTTTAAGAGGAATAAGCAGTTCTGTCACTAAACCTACTTAAAGTCTTCCAGGTACCTCGTAATACTCTTGAATCTGCTGAAGATCCAATCACAGGCAAACTCATAGTTGTATTGCCCATACCAAATCCAGGTCAGAAGCTTATAAAATTCAAAACCCATGACAAGTCTCACATTCGATCAGTATATTTTGAACTCATTGAAAACTCAAGAGATCCCCAGCCTGAGCCACCCTGAGATCCCTAAAGAATAAAATATTTGATATCCAGAGAAAGTAGCAGCAAGATCAAAGAGATCATAAAACAAGGACAAACACACACTCAAATAATCTATTTGGAAATAATCAAAGTGTGGTCCTAATACAAAATCTGAAATCAGAAGTAAGGCTTGAATAATAAAAGTCTAAACACACACACACACACACACACACACACACACACACACACAAGAATTCCCCCTTAAAAAAGTATTATGGTGATAGGGACACTCAGGATATAAATCCAGAAGAAAAGAATGATCTCAAAATATCTACAAGAAAAGCCTTAAAGAAAACAACAACAACAACAAAACAGTTTAGGTACAAATTCATTTAGAATTCCTAAAAGAAATGAAAAGTTTTCAAAAAGAGTTAAATGATTTTATAACTGAAATGAAAATGCTAGAGGAAAGAATTGGAAAAGAAATGAGCATTATGGAGGAAAGATATAGAATATAGAATAGCTTAGCATAAGAGATATAAAAAATATAAGGAACATACTCCTTGAAAACAGAATAGACAAAATAGAAGTTAATCTATGAGATACTGAGAAATATTAAAACAAAGTCAAAAGACTCAAAAACATTAGAAAACATAATGTATCTTATAGCATTACTATGGTAAAATACTACAAAAATCAATTTATAAAAAGAAATGTTTCAAACAACATATAGAAAAAACCATGAGGCAAAGAACCTCTTTTTTTTTGGGGGGGGGGGCGGGTTTTTTTTTTCTTCTTTTTTTTCTATTTTTTTTTTATTTCTTCATTTTTTAAGGCAGTTGAGTTTAAGTGACTAGCCCATTCACACAGCTACTTCTTTTTATTATTACAATACATACAGAGAAAGAAGTCCTCACACCAAGCCTACAACTTTGTCCTTGCCTTTCCAGGGCTTGTAAACACACGATTCACAATTTCCAACTCTGCTGTCGTCTTCTAGACTGAATTTTCTCTTTCCGTTTCCTTTGATTCTTGTGGCACCTGGCCAATAATCCTAATTAAAGGTATTAGACAATTCTGTTTAAATTAGTTCTTCTGGTGTCCTTACTTGTCCAAATGGTAATCCTTTTTTATTTTATAAACTCACTAGAAGTTTCAGCCTCAATAAGGCATTCTCTCTCTTTGAAGTTGCTCATCTACTGCTTAAGTTTATGCAGTAACATTCAACAAGCAAAATACTGCCCCCCCCCCAACAAAACACACACACAAAGAAAATATTGTAGATGTCATATGTTTTCTTTTCCCCTGTATTTATAATGAACATATCTATTTTTGTGTAGTTCTGACAGGTAAAAATTGGGCTGTTGCCAATTCGGATTTTTTTCTCTTTGCTATTAAATTTTAAAGGCCTCCTCCCCAGTAATCTGTGTTTAGATTAAAGCCTTAGGAAGAAAGAAACATCATATTCTTACTGGATCTGTACAATGGGATTAATAAAGTTTGTTAAGGGTAATCCTCTTTCTTTTGGCCTAAAGTATCCCTTTATGTTCCTCTTCAATCTTCATTCCAAGCTGCTCCAAGAATCTGATTTTCAAAGAAGGTTGCTTACTTCTTATCCCACTCCCACCCAAAACTCCACTCAATTCTTTGTACTAACCCTCTCCAAGCACTGTGGATTTGGGAGGGAGGAGAGGATTTAAACTGCATTTCCTTCTTCTACTCCTCCACTTGTATTTTTTAAAATTGAAGTTTCAAAAAAAATTCAAATTGACTTTCAATTTAAAAAAAAAAATTGAATAAGTAATCAAAGTAGTAACTAGAATGAGTAAATTTTTCTTTTGTTTTTTTTAAGACTAACAAGTTTGCTTAATTCTTATAGCTAACAAACATAAAACACACTCATGAAGAAATAAAGGTAGCTCAATGAAACAGTATGAAGTTGAATTGCTAATTATTAAGACATCATATAGCAAATAAAAACTTTTAGCATTATCATTCATATTAAAAAAAGTAATTCAAAAACAGGATCATACCTAGAAAGAATTAGACTATGGCAGCACAGACTCCTAACCAAGGTACAAATACATAATTTTATGCAAGTGACATTAAGTTAAGTGAATATCAAGGACAACCTTAAAGAGTAAAAGAGAAAAAAAAAGTCATTAAAAAACAATACTTTGGGGGAAGCTAGATGGTGCAGTGGATAGAGCACCAGCCCTGAAGTCAGGAGGACCTGAGTTCAAATGTGATCTCAGACACTTAACACTTCCCAAGTGTGTGACCCTGGGGCAAGTCACTTAACCCGAATTGCCTCGTGGGGGGAAAAAACAATACTTTGTCTATAGGGAACTAAAAGAGGAAAAATTGAAAAAATCTATCCTTTTATTGGGAGGACAGTTTGGAAACAGAGGCTCAGTCATATGTCTATGTGTGTGTATGTGTAGACAAATACTACTAGCTACCAACTACCTCCTTACTTGTCTCTCTAAAGTTATTTGAATATCATCAGATTGGAGCACTTGGGGGAGGGAGAGGATAGTAAATTGTCTGCAAGGTCTGAGATCACTGCCCAGGTTTACCATGCCCTAAAAATAGTTCTGCTTAAAAATATGACTTTTATTTTAATAACTAAGATCCATAACCTCAATTCTAATAATTTTATATCATTAGTAAAGATCATCTGATATTCATTGGAGAAGGGAATGACTAATATTTTAAGAAAACTGTTCATATGCTCTTTTGTAAACTAATTCAAAATATTTTGTCTTTTAATCTTCAGATTTAATATATGCATAATTCTGAAATGGAAAATGAATTTTCTAAGACTAAGAAAGAGCCTAATTAAAGCTCTTAATAAAACTGGAATTTAAACGTGGACACATGCTTGATACTTTTCCTTCCTTACTTCAGTGCTTTAAAGTGTCTGATTAAATTAATACCACACAATTTCCCTAATGTTTACAAGAACAAGGAAATAGTAATATTGATTTTTCTCATACTGGGATGACACGTTCAAATTTCTGGGCCAGTTGAACACAGGAACAAATAAGAAAAGTCAGAGGCTCCAAAAAAGCATGTCTTAATTGAACTTCTTCCAACAACACAGGATGGGGAAATCACTCTCTGAAAACAAAAGCCTCTAAAAGTTATCAATAATGGTTTCAGTAGGAAATTCACAACCACATTATTTTCTAGTATTTCATACTATAACATAGTGGGATGGATGTTCACCATAGCTTTCAAGAACAGTTTCATTAGTCACTCCTTGTGTATACATTTGGGAACAAGTTGTACATACTTCATTTGATCCTTCTCTACAGAGAAAAGAAGACTCAAGAAAAGGTCCCTCGATTTGTCCAGTCACAAGCTAAGACCCAAGTCTGTGACTCCAAGTGTACTGCTCTTTCTGCTACCCATCAAAGCTGCTCACTCATATTTATGAAAAGGATGATAATGCCTCAGATTAATGAGGTTTGTGATACAAGACCCCTATAGTGACAAAATGTGAGATGAACTGAAACTTGGTGAAATATACTGTAACTCTTCAGGTTAAAAGTTGGCATTCATTTGGAGTCAACTGAAGGAACAATATAGCAAGATATCTAGAGGTCTTTCATCTAATCCAAGTTTTGACAATAAAGCTCCATTTGTATAACCAAACAACAGAAAAATTACCAAAAGCTAAATGACTGATTAAATTAAGACCTTTATGGTGAAAAGGCATGAAAAAATCCTGCCTCTGGAGGAACTACTAAAAAATAATTCACTTTCATGAAAATCTGAAATATAAATTTCATATACATTTGATTATAATATTTTATTTTTCCTTTTCAACTACAGATTTGGTTGTTATTCAGATATATGATTTCATCAATATAGGGAACTCTCAGTTTCTAAAGGGATAATTGTTTTGCCCAGGGACACACAACTTATGTATTTCAAAGGTGGAACTTGAACCAGGTCTACCTGAGTCCAAAGTCAGCTCTATAAATCCATAACCTAACAAAATCTCAAATAAATAATAATAATAATAATATTAAGAAGAATTAGATTGTGCCAATGTATTTAAAAAGAATAGCAATTAAAGATACTGAGGGTACTCATCATAAATCAATGTTGTCATGTGGGTCACTTGGAATATAAAATTATTCAATTTCTCCCTACTATCTATTTAATGTCACTGTTTTTATACTTTTTTTTCTTTTGAACATTAAGAAAAGCTTTTGAATAGTATTATATTATTATGTCAGTAAAAAATTATATTTGACCTTAATTTATTTTTTTAATTTGCCCCTTATCTTGAAGTTTTAATTACTGTCTGAAAAATATTTAATTACTGTCTGGAGAAAAAAATAAGGATAATTTTTAATCAACTGGAGAGATAGAAGGGAGAAAGATATGAGAGTTATTCCAAAGAGTAGGGTGCCATCTAGTGATTATAATTATTTCTTACCAAATAAATTAACTCCCTAAATCACTTCTAAACTTAGCTCCCTCATTTTAATACAAGTCATGTTTCCTTAAATAGATGATATAATAAATTCAAAGGAGGAAAAATGGTGTTTTTATACAAAAGCAAAAATACTGTTTAATATCCATGAAATTTAAAGATGTTTTACCTGATTCTCTATCATGAGAAAGTATGAGCTTAAGCAAATATACATATTATTTTAGCATTTTTTTTCCATTTTTCCTCAAAAGAAGGTCAGTAGATTGTTTAACAAGTTATTTATTTGAGATCTCATTTGCTTCTGCTGCTCACTTCCTCTTTTGAATCATAGCCATTAGTTGATTTTGACAGCAACGAACTAAGATCAATTAAATAAAAATATAAAAAAAGAAAAGGAAATGGAAAAAGAAAACATTAAAGAAAAATTTCATTATACTTTTTTTTTTCCTGAGGCAATTGGGGTTAAGTGACTTGCCTAGGGCCACACAGCTAGGAAGTGTTAAGTGTCTGAGACCAGATTTGAACTCGGGTTCTTCTGACTTCAGGGCTGGTGCTCTATCAACTGCACCACCTAGCTGCCCTCTCATTATACCTTTTTTATAAAGTTTTCAAATAGACTGAAAATGTGAACTTTTAAAATGGAATTCAAATCAGAAATATTAATTTTATGCCTTCTTGTGACCAAAATTCTAAAGACTTATAAATAATCCTTTAAAAAGGCATAAGTACATAGAAAGGTAAATAAAGCAAGGGTTAAATAATAATCAAAATATAAAAAAAATCAAAAATTTTTCATAGTTTAGGGTTTGAGTTTGTAGGAATGAAGGATAAAAGTGGGAAGTAGTCACCTGAAACTCTGTCTACGTTCGTTTCCTCATTTTTATATAAACTAGGAAAAACAGAACTTTGCAAAGTTATGAGGACACAACAGGACATTTGTAAAGCACTTTGCAAATTTTAAAGTTAGAAAAAATGCTTGCTATTATGATAATCATAACAGTATCATTTTGGGAAAATTAAAGCAGTTATGATTTCCAGGTCAGATTAGAGAAGAGCGCAAAGAAACCAATCAGGAAGATACTAAAGTAAACCAGGTATGAAATAAAGACTTACACTAAGGTTGTGACAGCAGTATGAGGGAAAGATGAGAGACCTCATGAAGTAAGAATCCATAGGGCCTGCTGATTAATGAGATAATTGAGGAAGAAAGAACGAGATAAACATTAATTAAGCACCTACTCCAAGACAGACATTGTGTTAATACTTTATCAGTATTATATCATTTAATCCTTACAACAACCCTTGGAGGTAAATGATACCTCCTTATTAGAGATAATAAGTTTATTATTATAATAAACTTAAATAAAATAAATTTTATTATTATCTCTATTTAAAAATTGAGAAATTTGAAGCAGACATAGGCTGTATTTGAACTTAGATCTTCCTGATTCTGGATGGTTCAGAGTTTTATCTTCTATGTTACTTAGCTATCTACAGAGGTAAGGAGTAATTACATAACATTTAGCATTTTAAGAAGTGGTTGAGGGGAAAGAGCCATGATAGTGGAGAAAAGGCAAAGATTCACTTGAGATCTACCAATTTCCTCTCCAAACAGAATTAAATAATGCCTCAAAATGAATTCTGGAGCTGCAGAACACATAAAAGGACAGGGTGAAAAAATATTCCAAATTAAAGCAATATAAAAGGTCAGCAGGAAAGGTCTATCACATCAAGGTGAGACTAGCACAGGACAGGTCCCAGGAAACCAGCAACAGACTTTGCGGAAACTAAATCAATGGTAGCAGTGACAGTTTCCTGACCTCTCAGTCCACACATAGTAAGGGAAGCTGGGCCACTAGTCAGAAGGAGATTATAGAAGTCCCTTTACTAGAACGAGGGGCAAGATTGAAGAGAAATCATAAGGCATTCATTCAATAAAGTTAAACTTTACATTCCTACATGGGAAGATGATACTTATAAGTCCTAAGAGTTTTCTCATTATTAGGGCAGTTAGAAGGAGTTTTCATAGACAAAGAGCATAGGTGTAAGTTGAATATCTAAAAAATTATAAGGGATTTTTTTTAAAAAGGGGATGAAAAATAGGAATGCACTGGGAGAAGGGAAAAGGGAGAGACAAAATGGAGCAAATTATCTCACAAAAGAAGTATCAAAAAGGTTTTACAGTGGAGGGGAAGATGGGAAAAGCAGAGAGAACGCATAAATCTAACTCTTGTAATAATAAAAAACTATTAACATACACACTCAATTGGATACAAAAATCTCTCTTACCCTGTGGAAAAGTAGGAGGGTTAACTATTCTCAACAATATAAAGATCCAAGACATTTTTGAAGGACTTTTGATGAAAAGTACTATCCATCTCCAGAAAAAGAATTGATGGATCTACATGCAGATCAAGGAAAAGTTTTTTTTAAGTTTATTTTTCCTGGGCTTTTTTTAGATCTTATTTACTTTTATAACATGACTAATATGGAAATATGTTTTACATGATTTCACATGTATAACCTATAATTTGGAACAAAAGAATTTTTAATAACATTAAAATTTGTTTTTTTTAATATGTAATTGGGAAGAAAATAAAATATTTAATTTCAAAAAACAAAGTGCAAAGAGACACTTCCTCCTTAAGCTTCCTACAGTGATGAAATCATAGGTCCGCTAAGAAAAAAAAAATGTAAACTCCTTAAGAGCAATGACCAATGTAGAATTTCTCTCTTGGTTTCTACATTACATATATGTGATCATACATGTAAATATGCTTGCATATATGTATTTGTATATGTGTATGTACACACACATACACACATCTCACTCCCATCAAATGACTGGAAAAAAGGCCTTCCATCTTTAGAGAAATGTGAATTGTTTGTCAAAGGAACAAGGAACAAAACCAAAGGCATGGAAATTGGGCATGTGTAGAGAATATTAAGGATGACTTGACTAAAGCAAAAATATTATGAAGAAAAATAACAAAATGAACTCTTGAGAAGGAAGATAAGTAAGAGAAGAGCTTAAATGGTACACTAGGGAATTTAGATTAGATACAAAAAGGGCAATAGATTTGTTGAGCAGGGAAGTGATATGATGAAAATGATGTTTAAAAAGGCCATTATCGAAACCAGATATAATCTCCTGCTATTCTAGAAAGTGGCAGCAGTAGACCAATTATTAATTGATGAGGACCTCAGTGAGAGAAGTGGAAATTCAAAGAAACTAACATGATTTTATTTTATGCTATATGCTTCACATGGCTTGAATTTTGAAAGTCCTCAGAAGTCCAACATCAACAGACATTAAGATTGCTGGCAAACATAAAGAAAACTTACCATATTTGTCTCGTAAGCCAACAGTACATCTAAAGACTCCTCCAAAAGCCACATCTTCACCAAAAATTACTGAAAAACAAGATAATCTTTTAAGAATATAGTTTACTACAAAATTCATAATACATTAACATTACAATATAATATTATGCACTTCTATTTGACTAAATCACATTTATACTTAAGAATATCAAATGAGTCAATCTAAAACAGAACTTAAGACTCATTAAATGAGTCAATTTGGAAGAGAACTTTGAATTCATTTAATCTAACCCCTTTTGTAAGGAAACTGAGGCCCAGAGAGGATAAGTGTCTAAGGTCACATAGATTACTTAGCAGTAAATCCAGTACTTGAAATCAGGAGTCCTAATTTCTTTTTTGTTTTTGTTTTTGTTTTGTTTTTTTTACTATCTTGTTGCCTCAATCATGTGAGATAATATTTGTAAAGCACTTAACATAGTTTCTAGCATGTGAAGACAGCGTATTTTAAAATCAGCCGGAGTCAGGAATTCAGGTTAGGGGAAAATCGTCAATCTTTATTCTTAGTGAAGAAAGATCGTAGGTGGAAGAGAATCGGCAAAAGCAATGTGTGCAGCTGAGTCAAGAAGCTAGCTAGACCAACAGCCACAAGACCAGCAGCTACAAGCATGGAACCCAGGCCCAATCTCTCCCAGCTTCTCTTCCTTCTCTCTGCCTCCACCCACCAAAATCATCATTTCCTCTACAACACATCAGGACTTGCACAGAGAGTGGGCGGGGGCCATTCTTTATCCAAGCATGTATATTAATAGAGTGTAGTCCAATTACTATTTAGCCTCAAGTGCTTGGGACCTCAGTGCATCAACTCAAGCCTCAGCCCATTACATAGCATATGCTAAGCACTTAATAAATGCTTGTCCCCTTCCATTCCTTCAAAAGGATCTTGATTAACTCCTTCAAATAGCTACAGGTGTTTACAAAATTACCCATAATTGTTTCAAAACTGAATTTACAAAATATGAACATGAAATACAGCAGCAGTGAGGATTAGTGATAGAAAGAACTTGGTTCAAATCCTGCACCTGAAAGATACTGGTTTGTGAAACTGGGCAAGTCACAGTGGTCCAGGTAACTCTCTAAGAATACAAATTGCCAAATAAATAATCATCTACTGGCACGACAAGCTCTCTATACCAGGAATTCTTAACCTGGGATCCAATAATTTGATATTTTAAAAATATTTTCATAACTATATTTTTCTAGAGTTTGTTTCCTTTATAATTCTATGTTTTTGTTTTTGTTGTTTGGGGGTTTTTTGCCTTTAAAAACATGACTCTGAGAAGAGGTCCATAGATTTCACCAGATTACCTTCTTAGGTCTGTGACACACACACACACACACACACACACACACACATACACACACGCAAAAAAAGGTGAAGAACCCCTGCTTGACACACATGAAATACTTGATTCAGAAAAAAAAATGTCAAAAGATTTTATACTGCTGTATTTTTTTTTTTGGTGTGTGTGTGTGTGTGTGTGTGTGTGTGTGTGTGTGTATGCGCGGGCGTGGCTTTTCTGTGGAGTGTCAGGTAAGAGTAAAGGGTTATCTTAAGGCTATAACAATTAACAACCTTTTCCCTTACAAGCCATGAAGAATGGATTTCCTTAAAATGCTAGTGAAAATTCCAACTACCCAAGAGAGATAGTGTGGAACTAAGAAAATTTGCATGCATGACAATGTACCTAGGATATATCTCTATGGAGGTAGATAGTAAGGTAACAAAAATTCCAAGGTTGTTAATATTTGACAACACACATATTTTTACTGTGAAGATACTGAAGTAGAGAGCTGGGGGGAGAAGATATGGAGTAAAGAAATTTTGCCTTAATTCAGAACTCTAGGGTTTTAAATCCCAATATAGAAAGCATTATCCAGTTTATTCTCCCTATAATAATTTGGATTCTTCATATATTGTCCTTAACAGTCAGCATTAGTATTGAATTTTGTGCCTAGAAATGTTGATGAATTGTAACTGATCCATCCCCAAGCTCTAATCAATAACATATATATCTGCGTAGCTTTTATATGCCAAAAAAGATAGCTAACTTTTGGAAGTTTCAAATCCTTAATCTTGATCTCAGAACGCCATATTCTAGAAAAGTGAATTAATATTTAAATATTAGATTTGAAAAATGGATTTGGATCATGCTAGTAATTAATTTCATTTCATATTATTATTATTATATTATTATAATTAATGTCATAAATTGTGCTATGTTAAAAAGATGGGCTGAGAGTCAAGAGTCTTATGCTCCAACTGCGGCTCTACTGCTGGTACTGGCCTATTTACTTATATGGAAAGGAAAGGGATTGAACTAAAATATTTCTAAACTCTCATCTAGCTATAAAATTCCATGATAATAATAAAAAATAAATATATGTATAAATAGAGAAAAACTGATTAACAATCATCAGATTTGGCTCAAAAAGGAAATATAAGCTCCATAGTTTCCATAGAGAAATTTATCTCACTCTACAGTGAAGTAGAAGTGGAAAGATAAAAGAAAAGGGAGAGAGGCTTTAAAAGGGAAGGATTTATTTGAGGGAGCTGGTGGTCAGAAATAAAACAAGGGGAGGAAGGAAATGGGGAAAGGAAAGAGAAAAGTATAACTTGGGGAAAATAAGATGGCAGGAAATAGAGAGTTACTAATTATGACTGTGAATCTGAATGGGATGAATTCTCCCATAAAACAGAGGTGGAGATTAGACTGGATTAAAAGTTAGAATTTTACAGTATGTTGTTTACAAGAAACACATTCAAAGCAGAGTGATACACACAAGGTAAAGGTAAAAACCTGGAGCAGAATTTATTATGTTTCAGCTAAAGTGTTAAAAAAAAAAAAAAAAGGCAGGAGTAGCGATCCTGATCTCAGATCAAACAAAAGCAAAAATAGAACTAATTAAAAGAGATAAGAAAGGAAACTACATTTTTGCTAAAAGGTACCATAGATAATTAAGTATTATCAATACTAAACATATATGTATTAAATGGTATAGCATCCAAATTCCTAGAGGAGAAGTTTAGAGAGCTAAAAGAAGAAGAAATAAACATAAACCATACCAGTAGGGAATCTCAATCTTGCTCTTATTAGAACTAAATAAATTGAACCACAAAAATAATAAAAAAGTTAAGGAGGTAAATATTAGAATTTTAGAAAAGTTAGGTATAATAGACTTTTGGAGACAGAAAAAAAAATACTTTTTATCAGGAGGTACATGTAACCTACACACAATTTGACCATATTATACCATAGAGTATACTAACCTCTAAATCAAATGCTGAAAGGCATAAATAATAAATGCATCTTTTTGAGATCCATGACATCATGATATAATAAAAATTACATGTCATAAATTAAGGAAAAATACATCAAAAATTAATTGAAAACTAATGTAATCAATGGGTAAAATGATAAATCATAGACACAATTGATAATTTCATCCAAGAGAATGACAATAAAATGAAACAATATACCAAAATTTATGGAATGTAGCCAAAGCAGTTTTTAGTAGAAGTTTGTTTTTTTTTTTTTTAATTTCTAGATGCTTACTTGCATAAAACAGAGAAAGAAAAGATCAATGAATTGGACATGCAACTAAAAAACTGAAAAAGAACAAATTTAAAAATTCCAATTAAATGCCAAATTAGAAATTCTGAAAATAAAAAGGGAGATTAATAAAAATAAAGAAAACTATTGAATTAATAAACAAAACTAAGTTGGGTTTATGAAAAAAACTAACAAATAGATAATTTGATTTTAGTTCATTTGATTATAAAAAGGAAAGAAGAAAATCAAGTTGTCAGTATCAAAAATGAAAAGAGAGAACTTTCCACCAATGAAGAGGAAATCAGAGCAGTAATTAGGAGGTATCTTGTTCAATAGTATGCCAATAAATTTGATAATCTAAGTGAAATGGATAAATACTTATAAAAACATAGATTGCCCAGATTAAAAGAGGAGGAAATAAATTACTTAAATAGTTCCATTTTAAAAGAAGAAATTGAACAACTATTAAACAACTCCCTAAGAAAAAAAATCTCCAGGGTCAAATGGATTTATATGTGAATTCTACCACACATTTAAAAAACAACTAATTCCAGTACTATACAAACTATTTGGAAAAATAGAGAAAGAAGTAGTCCTACCAAATTCCTTTTATTACACACATACGGTGTTGATATGTAAATCTAATAGGATCAAAACAGAGAAAGAAAATTATAGACAATTTTCCTAATGAATATTGATGCAAAAATCTTTAAAGCAAATTATCCCCAAGATAATATACCATGAAGAAGTAGGATTTATAGCAGGAATGCAGGACTGGTTCAATATGAAGGAAACTATTAGCATCATTGATTATATAAATAACCAAACTAACAGAAATCATATGATTATCTCAATAAATGCAGAAAAAGCATTTATCAAAATGCAACACACATTCCTATTAAAAACACTAGAGAGTAAAGGAATAAATGGAGTTTTCCTTAAGATAATGAGAAGAATATATTTAAAATCATCAGCAAGCATCATACGTAATGGGAATAAACTAGAACTATTCCCAATAAGATCAGAGGTGACACAAAACTACCCACCATCACCATTACTATTCAATATTGTATTAAAGATGTTAGCTTTGGCAATAAGAGAAGAAAATGAGATTAAAGGAATTAGAGTAGGTAATGAAGAAACCAGATTATCACTCTTTATAGATAATATGATCATATACTTAAAGATTAGGATTAAAGAATCCTAAAAAATCAACTAAAAAACTACTAGAAAAAATTCACAACTTCAGCGAAGTTGCAGAATACAAAATAAATCAACTTTAATCATCAGCATTTTTAAATACCAACAAAGTCCAATAGCAAGAGATACAAAGAAGATTCCATTTAAAATAACTATAGATAATATAAAATATTTGCAAGTCTACCTGCCAAGGCAAAGTCAAGAACTATATGAGCACAACTACAAAACACTTTCCACACAAAGTCAGATCTAATCAACTGGGAATATATCAAATATTCATGGGTAGGCTGAGCTAATATAATAAAAATGATAATACTACCTAAATTAGTGACTTATTTAGTGCCATACCAATCAAACTGCCAAGAAATCATATTACAGAGACAGAAAAAATAATAACAAAGTTGATCTGGAAGAACAAAAGGTCAAGAATTTCAAAGGAATTAATGAAAAAAAATGCAAATGAAGGTGGCCTGATGTACCAGACCAAAAACTATATTACAAAGCAACAATTATCAAAATCATTGGTACTGACTAAAAACAGAGTAGTTGATCAGTGGAATAAGTTAGGTTCACAGGACAAAATAGCTAATGACCATAGTAATCTAGCATTTGAGAAACCCAAAGACCCTAGCTTTTGAGATAAGAACTCACTATTTGATGAAAAATTGCTGGGAAAATTGGAAATCAGTATGGCAAAAACTAAGCATCGATCCACACCTAACGTATACCAAGATAAGGTTGAAATGGGTCCATGATTTAGACATAAAGAGTGATATTATAAGCAAATTAGAAGAATGATCATCTATTTCTCAGATCTATGGAGAAGGAAGGAATTTGTGGCCAAAGAAGAACAGAGTATATTATGTAATGCAAAAAATGGATAACTTTGATTATATTAAGCTAAAAAGTTTTTATACAAACAAAACCAATATAGACAAGATTAGAAGAGAAGCAATAAATTGAGGAAAAATTTTTACATCCAGGAGTTCTGATAAAGGCCTCATTTATAAAATAGAGAACTGACTCAATTTATAAGCATACAAGCCATTCTCCAATTGATAAATAGTTAAAGAATATGAACAGACAATTTTCAAATGAAGAAATTAAACCCATTTCTAGTCATATGAAAAAATGCTCTAAATCACTATTGAGCAGAGAAATGCAAATTAAGACAACTCTGAGGAACCATAAGACACTTCTCAGATCAACTAAGATGACAGGAAATGATAATGATGTATGTTGGAGGGGATGTGAGAAAACTGGAAGACTAATATACATTGTTGGTGCAGTTGTGAACAGATCCAACTATTCTGTAGAGCAATATGGAACTATGCCCAAAGGGCTATCAAAATGTGTACATACCCTTTGATCCAGCAGTGTCTCTACTGGGTCTGTATCCCAAAAAAGTGATACATAAAGTGTATCATAAAGGAGGGAAAGGAACCACATGTGAAAAAATGCCTGTATTTGATATGGCGAGGAATTGGAAACTGAGTGGATGTCCATTAGTTAGAGAATGGCTGAATAAGTTATGATTTATGAATGTTATGGAATATTATTTTTCTATAAGAAATGATCAGTAGGTTGATTTCAGAAAGGCCCGGAGAGACTTAACATGAACTGATGATAAGTGAAGTGAGTAGAACCCACTGTACACAAAAATAACAAGATTATGTGTTGATCAGTTCTGATGGATGTGGCTGTTATTCAACAGTGAGGTGATTCAGGCTAATTCTAATATATTTCTGATAGAGAGAGCCATCTGCATCCAGAGAGAGGACTGTAGTGACTGAGTGTGGATGACAATACAATATTTTCACTTTTTTGTTATTATCTGCTGCTTTTTGTTTTCTTTCTCATTTTTTTCCGTTTTGATCTGATTTTTCTTGTGCAAGTATGATAAATGTAGAAATATATATATACAAAAATTGCACATATTTAACATATATTGGATTACTTGTGGTCTAGGGGATGAGGTGGGGAAAGGAAAGGAGAAAAAAATTGGAACACAAGGTTTTGTAAGGCTGAATGTTGAAAACTATCTCTGCATATAGTTTGAAAATAGAGCTTTATTTTTTAAAAAGTTTTGATTACACAGACACAAAAATAGAACATTAATTCACCATGCCTTTTCTCCTTTCAATATTTAAGATCAAAATTGTTGTGATACAGGAGCCACCTGCCAGTGGCTGCTGGAGGTCTTGGTTATTATTTTATTTAGTAGCTGAGATTTATATACTCATCTTAAAGTTTGCAAAGTATTTTATATATATTCTTGCATTCACAATTTAGTTTGATCAGGCACCAAAGGGTAGTGATAGTTTAAGTCTTGTCATTTTCTCCCCAAGTACTACTGATGCTAATTTAGAACTTTCTGGCTCTTTGTTTTAAGGATTTTTTTTTTAAAGAAAGAAGGAAGAGCTTGCCAATAATAAGAAATTTCCTATCCTCCCAAAGAAACTATTTTTATGACAACTCTTAATAGAAAAGTATAACTATTCCAAGTGGCAAGCCATACTTTGATGGGCCCATGAAAGAAAACTGATGATATATACAGAGACAAAGATAAAGTAAAAATATATTTAACCTCTAATTATAAAATATGTTGAATATATTAAAGTATAAACAATATAAACATGATATCATGACAGCAAAATGTCTTCTAGAGTTAGAGCAAAGATAGTCCTATATTCAAATGATACACACCTGTTGTATTAACTTAGGCAAATAAAAGATCTCTTGGAGCCTCAGTGTTTGAATACAAACAGAGTTATCAAATTTTCTCTATAGGATTGTTATGAAACATTTTTAAAGTAAAATTTGATCTCTAGTGAAATAGGGGCATAATCACAATTCCCCCCTCAATTTCTTCCCCCCACCAGTGAATTATTTTTTGTTTTCTTTTTTTAGAAGCAATTGGGGGTTTAGAATTTGTTCAAGACCACACAACTACTAAGTGAGTAAAAGGCTGGATTTGAATTCATTCCCTCCTGGCTCTAGAGCCAGTCCTCTCTATCCATTGCACCACCTACCTATCCCTCCCAAATACATTAGTAAAAAATTAATTCAAAATTTCTAGCCAAGGAATGATAGGCATTTGAAGACAGAAAATTTATTTTCCATAACCAAATGGCATCTATATTTTAGAACATAAGTGCCATTAGTGAATAAATGATCATTTATTCTCCAACTTTTCAGGCTAGAAAATTTCCAGAGTTTAAATCTAGCTCAGTAACATTTCTTTCTATTTAAGAATATGTTTTCAAAAAAAAATTACCCTTATTTAAGATTCAAATTTGAGGAAGAGAAAACTACAGAAATCTATTTTTATTATTTAGAATGTCAAGTAGTCAAGTAGTTCCAAGTCTCCCTGGAAGCACCAGAAGCAGAAGAATCTCTTTTTAAAAAAAAATTTTTTTAAAGCTTCTTTTAAAAACATTTTTCTAAAATGAATGGGTCTTACAATTTTTTCCAAGCCTGAAGTACTGCCATTCGCAGGCTTGTCCTCACTGTTCATCTGTGTGAAAGCTTTGGCTTCTTCCCTTTCCAACGAGGGCTGATTTGCCCCCGCTTAGATAGTATGATAGTTCCCTGTTCCCAGTAACTCACCATGTTAATGCAAAGCAGTCTAGATATGCAATTGATTTTAGTCCTAACACATCTCAAAATTCCCAAATTGAAGCAATTAAATGGCTTTCCCAACCCATAAAATTAATTACAAATATGTGCCAACATGCCCAGAAACAACTTCCCAACCACCTGTATAGGTGTATAGGGAGGCCATGAATTTGAATGGGGAAAATATACTTCAATATTTCTTGTTTCCTTTGTAATCTTACCTATTTAACTGTATGCATTTAAACAAATTGTTTTGGCTTTACCAGACTGCCAAAGGGGTCCATAACAATAAAAGATCTTTTTTAAAAATCCTACCAAAGAGAAATCTGCTGCTGGTACTGCCAAGTATAGAAAGTAGATTCCTCCTTTCTTGGAAAGTAACTGCCAGCATCCTTTGCACCCATATCCTTACAATGGAGTTCTTATTGCAAATCTAAACAATTTCTCTATCTCTCTCCAAATACCAAAACTAAAGTAGAATAGGGCTTCTGTCTTGAAGGGAATTGCATTTTGTACCCTAGCACTTTGTTCTAGGCCTCAGTTTCTTCATCTGTAAAATGAGAAAATTGACCAGAATGATTCTTAAAATTTATTTCCGGCTTTGAATTTTATAATTTTAGGATTAAATTATTACTTGAGTCATACTGTAGGTTTTTTCTGTATGGTCACAGGAACAAAATTATATTTAGGACATTATTAAATCAGAAAGATAAAATGAAAGTTTAAAGTTGAAGATATTAAGAAAGCAAAATTTAACCTAATATTGTCCAATAAATATAAAACTCAATTAATAGTAAGTTTAACAAAAACATTAATATCACTATTTGTCTTTTTTGTTTTGTAGCATTTGGTCATCATCAAGACCAAATATCAAAAAGTCGACAATATCAACCACTATTCTGATTAAAAATTCTAAGTCTTTAATTATTCTATAGTTTTTTAATGTAATGTTCACACAGACACAATCAGTTTTACCTGCAGTAGGATCTTTGGCCAATGAATTATCCAAGGCACTTGTTATAGACTGGAAAAGATTCATTTTCTGTGTTTGTCCTGTGAGGTTAAAAAATATAATTTTAGACACATTAAAATACATAAAAATAAACTATGTATTAGCTAAGCACAAAATTACCTTCAGAGTAGAAAATAATCTGCAAAATAAAGATAATCTCAAGATAAAGAATATCAAATCCTTAATTCAATCCAACAAAAATTAATTGGGAGTATCTAGACATCTACAAACTTGTTGGAGAAATGAGACACACATGAAACAGTTAGATAATATGACAGGTCAATAAGAAGGCATCTATGGGACTCAGTAGTTAGAAGGCTGGGCCTGGAGTAAGGAAGACATAAATTCAAATTAGGCTTCAAATGCTCACTAGCTATGTAAAGCTGGTCAAGTCACATAGTTTGTTTTTGCCTTAATCCCTTGGAAAAGAAAATAACAAACCACTCCAGTATCTTTATTCAAAAAAAGAAAACATACAGGGTCATGAAGAAAAGTTAGACATGATTAAACAAATGAACACAACAACATAAGTCAATATAAATAATTCAAGTTGATTTATTAAGTGGGACAATGTGGGAAGTAAAGAAGACACCTTCAGGCATCCCAAAAAGTCTTTATGAAGAGAGAAGATTCAAGTTATCTTGAAAAATATAAAGATATATGAAATGCAATCATTGAAAAATATTCGATTGTTTAAAATCACTAGATGATTACAATAAAAGGAAAAGTAAGAGCAGAGTAATAGAAATATGGATTTAGCCCTGGGAAATATTATGGAAACTACATCCACTAAAATGAAATTAAGAACTATGGAGACAGTATGGAGAAACAACCTTGCAGAATACACAGAGTTCTTTACTGGGTGGCATGAAACCTAGGTTTTATCACTGACTGAGCCACTGAATCAGCTGTATAACCTTGAACAAGCTATTTAACCTCTCAGTATTTCAGTTTTTTCATGTGCCAAATAAGGAATCTGGATCTGATGATCCCCAAGGTGACTTTCAGCTCAAAAATTCACCAGCATTTACATCTAGACTCTGCTTCTATCTGGGATCTCTCATATTGCCTAGTACAGTTTGTTTCTCCCGGCCTGGCTACTACACCTCTGATTGGCTTCCTGCCCAGTTAAGATTTCTGAGTATTGATTCTAAACGACCTTTTCTCCAGTTTGTCCTTTTCTCCAGTTTGTCCTGATGCCTTAGAGCACAACCCTGCCTTAGTAACTAGATCTCAACATAACTACAAGTCCCCTTTCTAACCTACTCCTTTCTCCTACAATGCCCAGACAGGATCTTTAACCTAAAAGCAGCCCTTTTTTGCTTGACATCTTGGCATGCTTCATTTTCCTAACCCTTCAAATAATTACTTTATATTAAAATTGTCATATACTTAACTGAAGTTCCTAGCACTTTTAGGAACTAGGGTTACAAAGAAAACACCAAAGTCTCTGAGGTCAAAAACATTTTAGTGGCAGATAAAACTTGAGCACAGATAAGCACCTACAGAGAAATTTTAGGAGAGATCTTATTATGTGAAGGGATTAAAAAAAGACTTCACCAATCAATAACCAAGTATTTACTGATTGAGTGGAAAAGTCCTCCCTAACACTCCCAGCTTAGTGTTTTCTCCCTCCATCAAGACAGAACTGAGACTTGAAAGACGCTAAGAACACTATTTAAGAAGCAGAGGTAGAGAGTACATATAGTACTACTTGTACCATAGAATGACAGTGGCAGATGGTGTGAAAATTTTAAGGGAAAATTTAACCTTCCAGTTTGACTGAAACATGGAAAATCTATAGGAACGAATGTTTCAGAGGCAGACTAGAACCAGATTATGGAAGGTCTTAAATGTCAGGCTACAGAGTTTGTATTTCATCCTAGAGACAATAAAGAACCACTGAATAATTTTAGCAGGTGTGTAACATAAAAAGAATCCTAAAGGAAAATTATTTTGACTGCCACATGGGGAATATATTAGATGAAAGACTGGAGGGTGGGAAATTAATTCAGAGGCAATTATAATACTCTCTCACCAAAAATGATGGAGTCTGAATATTTGAAGGATATATTAGTACAAAGAATGAAAAGAAATGAAAGTGAGATTTTGTGTAACTGATGAGAAGTAAGACCAAAGAGTCAAAAATGACTCTAAAGTTGAGAATTTGGATATTCCAAGCAAAATCAAGATAATGGAGCAGCAAAAAACAGTACAGCTTAATTCTTCCATCAAATCTCCTCTACAAAGCTCTAAAAAAAATGCACCAAACTGACTTCTGATAAGAAAACCCAAGAAAAAGTCACAGTGAGTCATTTTTTCCAGCACAGAGTAGCTTAGGGACATTGACAGAGAAATCTACTGACTGGCAAAGTGGGAGCTGGCCTAATGTATACAAAATAATTCATCCCCAAGGATTCAAAGAGTATTAAGATTAGACATCAGGACAAAAAGCACAAGAGCAAGAAAAGATTCCAGGGGTTCTCTGAACTGGTGCAGGTACCATTTGAAAGCTCTCTCAACTACTATCAAATTCTGGGTCACAGATCCAGGGCCAAATGAGGAGAGGATTTATTTGCATCTAAGGTTGGTAGAGATGAGTAGTTTCAGTCAACAAAGATCTGAGCAAAGAACAAGTTGAGAAGCAAAGAATAGCTATGAGATTCTGATTACAGGAACAGAACAGGAACTCGGTTCTGGCCTCCAGTCCTAATTGAAGCATGCAGTGGAATAAGTTAAAGTTAATCTAGATGTAGGAGTCCTAAGTCAAAGAAGAGTATACAGTTCAGTAGGTTTGAATCCACAAAGTCCAATAGGCTAGCTGATGAATCCAGTCACATTGTATTGAAAATCTCAACCAAAGACAAACCAACACACCCAGAACTGAATTAGGAATGTATAGGACTCAGACCAGGAGAGCAGTGAACAGTCATGGAGCAATGAGGAGACAGAGAAAACAGAAGAGCAGTGAGCAATCTTTGCCTTGGATCATATCACTCTGAAAGCACTGAAAGCTTTCAGGCCCTCATCTGAGCTGTCAAAGTGATAGAAGAATGTAAGAGAACAGAAGCTCATTTCAGACATTCCCCACAGAAGTACACAGAGCCCAATCCTACAATAAAGTCTAAAGTCCTAACATAAGTAGGCTGGAAGAATAAGCAAACAAAATAAGTATTATAACATAAAGGGCTATTATGATGATAAGAAAGCTCAAAAAACAAAAAACTCAAAAATATTTACAAGCAAATTTCAAAGAAAAATGCAATTTACAAACAAATCCAACCAGAATTCCTAGAAAAGTTACAGCAAGCATTAATAAAAAGAGAATTTAGATAACTTTGATGATAGTGGTACTAAGTTACTTTAACTATTATAATGAAAATTAACATCCAGAAGCTGGAACAAATGGCTTCAAAAGTCTTTTCCAACTATAAATATATACTCACAAGAAAAAGAAGTAGAAAGTCAATAGATTGTGAAGAGATAAGGAAATTTAAAAACTTTTTTAATATGGAATCAATGGATTTGTGAATGATGGCAACATCAAGGGCTTGAATAACTTTGTGTGTGGCTGAAGTAGGGTGAAAGAGTAGGTTATAGGAAATGAATAAGTGGAAGAACTAAGAGGTTAGGAAGTTTGACGACTCTGATGAAGTACCATAGTGTGAGTTTAGGAATTGAAAAGCAAAGAAAGATTTTGAGTGAGGTTCAGGAAAGGGGAGTATACTATTATCTTCAGACAACAGCTAATAGTATTTTGATAGGGTTATGGATGCAGATTATATGAACCTCAAAGGAGAAAAGGTTACCAAGTAATAGTGGTAGGGGAAGAACATGGAAGTGTCAATAGAGAGCAACTACTCATCCTCAACTAGGAAGTTAAAGGGAAATGAGTGAAAATACAGTCAGTACTGGAAAAGGTATCCAGGGAGATTGTGTTATCAAAAGGAAGTCAGGACCCTATGAACAACTGAATGTTAGGAGTGATAAAGGAAAACATTTAAGAAAATAAGTTCTTTGCCTTTGAAACAGACACTCCAGAGGACATAGTGAAAGAGTGGGTAGCATTTAATTAGGACTTCAGGGGTAGGGGGATGGAGAGAAGAATAAGGAGGATAAAAAAGAAATTGGTTGTTAGAGATAGGGAATGGGGGTTGGGGGATAATTTACAAGGATTCAGAATCACCTTATGAGAAATTTATGACCAAGTAAGAGTTTGTTAATCATTAAGTGAAAGATTTAAAGAGATTTTTCAAAGTTAATGGTATTATGACCCCTGGGTAGAATTATTTAAGAGCTTTGGGAAAGTCAGTTGAGGGGGCAGGAAACCAGGTTGTAAATTAGATGGAATGGCATCCTCCTCACACCTCAACAACAAGAAACTGGTAAGAGGAAATGATGCTTCTCCTATTCCCAAACAGGCTAAAGACTATGCAGGAGATGCCAGGGTACAATGGTAATGCACCCACCTCCCTACTTTATACTCCAATGAGAGGCTAGAGATCAAGTAAGATTCACAAGGAGATCAGTCACAACATACAGGACAAGATAAAAAATTCCCACTTCCTTTCCTTCAAATAGCTAGAGATTAGGCCCAAAAACATTGGGAATAGCATTCCTTTTCCTCCATAAGAACCTCACTAACATGTGAACAGAAGAATTTCTAGTGAGACAATAATACACACTTCTAAAGGATATAGAATATTTAGCTAAAATACATGTGGAACAAATCTGAGAGTTTGAAAAATAAGGAATTCTGTAGTTAATAAGGGTGCTTGATGTATTGGAGGTCATCTATCATGTGAGAATAAATTGGCTAGATCATGTAGCAAGGCTGGTAGATTGGAGCCCAAAGGATTAAAAGAAGCCAATTGATTAAGAGGGCAAAATTCAATAGGAGAAACTAGTGGCAGAACTATTTGCACAAAGATGGAAAAAGCCAGCCTAAAGTTATTCTGAGGATCCACATGAGACAAAAGAGGGTATGTCAATACTCTTAAGAACTTGTGATTTCTCGGATTTGGCTAAGTTATCACAGAGTTGCATACAGGTCAAGGAAGTGAAATGACTTGTCCAACATTGCATAGGTAGTTAAGTTTTTCTAGTATTCAAATTTAGCATTCTATCCACTGACACATGACCTTTCTCAGGAATATAATAAATAAAATCATCTTTCTTTATTATTAACCACCAGTTGTTTCTAGACAAAAAGAAATGGCTATGCTAATAACTGAGGAATACAATGTTCTGAGCAATTTTCTCCTGGTTTACAACTAAATTCTTACAGTAAAATTGATTGTATTATTAATAGCACAATAAAGTTGGCAAAGGAGCTAAAAAACAGGGTAAAAAGGATGTGGATGTGGCTCCAAAGCACATAAATGCGGCAGGTATTATCATTCAGATAATAAGTGGAATTAGCTACAATATATAGAATAGAATATATGATAAACAATGGAGAGGTTCAGTTCTTCAGAGAGGTCCTAATTCTATTTTCAAAGCCTCTAAGTAAGGAAAATATGAATGGAATCTGAACTTTGATATCAAGAGAATGGGAAATTCATTAAAAAGAAACTCACTCAATGTTGATTAGCACTTGTTTTCCAATTTATAGCCTTAAGAGAGCTGCTTGCAGGGTACTTAGAAATTCAGTGACTGGCCCAGGGTCACCCAACCATCTATGTCAAAGGAGGGTCTTGAAACCAATTTTTTCTTACTCCAAAGTGAATACTTTATCTCCTGCACTACACTGGATTATACTTCTAAAACAAGGAATATCTAAGGAGCAGTCCAATGGTACTCTGCTCTGCTTAGAACACATTTGGAGTTTTGGATATTATTTGGGGCAAGACAATTTAGGAAGGATACTTATGAGTTGGAAGGCATGTAGAGGAAAGCAATGACAATAGAAAGAGGCTAGAGATAATAAAGATTATTATAATCACTAATCTACAGAATGCTTTAAGGTTTTCAAGGTATTTTTCATGTATTCATTAATTCATTTGATAAAAGAACCCTTTGAGGTAGCTACTAAATGTATCACAGTATTAGGGGAAAGTATAGTATGTTAAGAAACTCTCATGTTTTAAACCTCCATTTTGTAAGTAAGTAGTTACTGTGTAAATTGTTCTACAATAACTGTAAACAGTCTGGCAATCATATGTGGTTCCAAAATATATAAAAAATATTAATGATCTGTCTCCCAAATCTATTAAACAACTACTAATCACCTATAGTGCCCAAAACCTTAAGACACAATTTAAAAACAATGAGAATGATTACCTAAGCTTATGATGAAATCAAAGTTAAAATCAATCACCAATTAGAACTTAGATATAATTTGTAATACTCTTGGCCAGAATAGTCTGGGTTCTGTTCCTCTCCCCTGTTCTGTGTTTGAATTCTGTGTTTGCAGCCCTAATTGACAGAGGCTTGCCAGAGGGCCACACACTTGAAAGAATGACACATGGTCACTGCATGAGCAAAAAAAGGAATTATCTTGTGAAAAAATTGGGTTTCTTGTTTATAGGAGACTTTGTCTACATTATTGATCAAATAATAGCAAGTTCAAGATTAATAAAGTTTGATTGAATGCACTTATAAGTGTAAATGTTACTAGAATGAAGTCAACCCTAATAAACAAATACCATTAAATAGGTTTTAACAAGTTTAACTGTGCAAAGAGCTGTGAAGTAAATTGCCTAAGGTCACATACCTAGGATAAGTCTAAATCAACATGCTAATCAAGTCCTCCTGATTCCAAAGCCAGGATTCTATCCACTGTACCACTCAACTCCCCTATGTCAAGTTGTGAAAGCATAATAAAAGCTTTTTTTTTTCAATTTACCAGAAAATATTAATAAATAGTTCTTTAGTCTAAGGTCCTTTTCAGACTCTTCGCTTTAGGAAAGGATAAAAAACAAAATTCTAAGACTTCTAGAAAATGTAATAAGGGTGATAACCAAAAAATATCTCCTTCGAGTTGAGTTTATACCTCTTTCCCATCCAGAAGGAATTATCTTTAAATTGCTCACTGGGAAGTCTTTTTTCAGTTCTTGAAGGGAGTGATCAAAAAAGGAATTGAATAATCTAAGCAGAAGATTAAATGACTACTGTTCAATTTGATGGAGTAAAATGTTAACCCAAAATTATATTTTAACCATTTAACTTTTTTCTTGTTCAAGATTTCTATAAATCAGAGGTTCTTAATTTGAAGAAGAGATGGTCCCTTGGAGCACCATGATAAATTTCAAGAGGTTTATGAACTATTTCTCCTCAGTGGAATAGAGCATGAAAGAAAGAAGAAATAGATTTCTGTTTATTTTTTAAAAACAAAAATATTGAGAAAGCAGGTACAGATGCTACAGATACAGAATGTGCATGAACTCTGGATGAAGTCACTGTTGTTAGTCTGGCTTAACTGTTTTACTAGGTTACAAGAGAGCTTTAACATTAAGAGGAAAGGGATAATTAGAAATATTTGTAATGTAAAAACAAACAAGACATTAAAACTGAAAACTTAAGGGGAAAAAGTGAGATCAGGCACAAAAATAGAGAACAAAGGAACAACTTAATTCCCTGGGAAAATGTTAAGCATCCATACATATTTAAGAGATACAAATACAAACTGAAACTAAGACACCAAATGCTACTGAATTGGAGACATACAGGAGGACCAGAAGGAGGCCTGAATACTCATGTGGCATCCCCAAAAAGAAGTCAGACAGAAACACAAAAAGAAATTGAGCCTTGACAAGAGAAACTAGGAAAGCATTTGATGTCCAGTTCACTTGGTAATAGAGGACTTTCTGCACAATCCCCAAAGAAGAAAAAAGGGAGAATAGAACAGAAAGAAATCATGATGTTAAAGAGTAGCTAGAATCAAATTCTTCACTAGTATTGTAAAACACATTACTCTAGTTCCTTAAGAATGGAGATCTTGGAGGAGAATTCACCAGAAACGAAGAGTACTTAATTATTGAGCAACCCCAAAAATTGGAATCTTTACAAACTGTTAAGCCATTGGAGTTGATAGAGACAATAATTATCTAATTTGGCATGGTTCAATATGATTGATTTGATCTTAGAAAGAGTATTTTGGGCCAGAACTTGAAACAAGGTACTAAGTACAACTGATGGAAACAATGCTTGTGTTCACACCTTTAGAGAGCTCATAAGTATCTAAGTACTCAATGGAGTTCACACGTTTGGGAAATTTCAGGCTTAGTATGAGATGTCCAACTTCACATCTCCCTTAGGACCAGAGAGCATTCTGGGAGATAACCCAGAATCCCTCTCTCTCCAGAAGGCGGAGTTAACCTTTGGGAGATCACATATATACAGGAAGCTCTTAGAGCTGGAGAGTTTTTTCTTAGGAGCATTCCCAGGAGTCAGAGAGGAGCACTCTGCAAGAAAGCCTACAAGCCCTATCTTCGAGGAAAGAGAGATTCATCAATCTTCTACCTTGGTGCTGGCTGGAGTCAGAAGGACAAACCTTTGATTTGGAGACATTCAGCGGGAGCTCTTGGAACCAAGCAGAGAGATAGGCTAACCGGGCTATACTAAAGGACACAATAAAAGATCTGAACTCTTTTATCACCTGGCTGTGTTTTGGAAAAAGAAACGCCAACACCCAAAGTCTTTCCCAAATGGGGAAAGGGCATCTACAACCCAGAGTAACACCATAAATCACAGCAACCTGATGAGTCCCTGCAGAAGTAAGAACCAACAGAAGGTAGAATGTTTTAATGGATTCTAAGTTGGATTATAAGTTTTTTTTATATTTACATAATGGATTAAATAAATTTTTTCCATATTACTTAGCCTAAGTGCTTGCATGGAATGAAGAGTTTTTTCAGAAGAGTTCTTTCAGTTCATTACTAGCCAAATTCTAATGTTCTTAAGGAACTTAAGAAAGACCCTTAGTTTGGCACAAGCCAAAAGTTGTGAGAAAAAACACCCTAATACAGAAGATACAAAATAGCCCAATTGACATAAATATTTCATTAGGGAGTTCTTTCAAAGTTGATTTTTTAAAAACATGATCACAATTCCATTATTATTAAGGAACAACATTACCCTTCTCACCTAGTATTTCCTACAAGAAGCAACTCTTTTCTGTGAAGGAAAAAAAAAAAAAATCAGTGTCAAAAAAGGATTTTTCAGTAGAATTAGCTTGAAGCATTATCAATAGTTTCTGTTAGATAAGACTAAAAAGAATGAAACTGTTTCTGCCAAATATGAAAAGAAAGAGTGGTTCTTGGGTTTATAAACAACTTTTTATGTTAAGCCATGTCCCTGAGAATTGCAGAATCTTATATAGTTTGGGGTTAACAATCTACTCCATCTACTGGAATAGTAATCATTGGATCTTTTGTTTTGTTAGATTTAACTTTAATTAACACTAGATTTAAATTCAGAAAAACTGAATTCAAATCCTAGCTCTACTACTTACTCCCTCTGTTACTGTAATTTATGTTGGCCTGTTTCCTCAACATTAAAACCAGAAAGTTAGACTAGATGATTTCTACTTTTACCTCTAATTTGAGCCTATAATCCTATTTGTCAAATATTCTCCTTTTTGTGACATTCCGTACCAGAGGATATTAAACCAAACTCTGTTTCTCCTTTTCTCAGACCCTTCTAAGTCTCATCTTCAATATCTCTTCCAACTGATAAATCCACTATGTTTACATTAGTCCTAAATGTAACTGATCAGTCAATAAGCATTTTAAGTCGTTCTTAAATTTCCCAAAGTGAATCAATTTTCTGAATAGAACTGACTGATATCTACAAGGCAACAATACTAAAAACGGCTTCACAGTTGATTGTTGTTAATAACTCAAGACTTTGTAACAAGGCAAAAAATTTTGAAGGCTATATTATTATGGGCCAGAACTCTGTACTGAAAACAAGGATTCTTACAAAGTGTTAAGTCAGTGGAATTGATAATGGTTATCTAGTTTACCATGGTGATTAATAGTTCTCTAAGTTCAGTATGACTGATTTAATCTTACAACAAATAATGGTTTCCTAGTGATATAATTATTGGTTTATACTCAGTGTAGAGTACATAAGCTGGGACTCAGAGCCAGAGATAGACTCAGAAGGGCCAGACACAGACTTGGAAGGGATCCAGAGACACATTCATTCCATCATCCACCTTTGTGGTGGCTGGAGGCTGAAGCATAAGCCTTCAGTCTAAGAGAGATTCATTCCATCTTCATGGGCCTCATGGTGGCTGTCCTGGCCTCCTGCTCCCCCCCACTGAGAGCAAGGCCTGTCTGAAAGACTCTCAAGAAAGCTAGCTGGGCAAGGAAACTAGACTATGAAGGAGATAATAAAGGATTTGGACGTTTTAACACCTGGCTATTCTTGTGGTGATTACTCAACTGAAAGGAAGGCTGCTCTAAGACTTCCAGAAAAATAAATAAAAACATTACACTATATGTGAAAGGAGAGCAGAGCAAAGAATTCACTACGGTAAATTCAACCCCAAATCTATGATCCTATGAACAAACATACAAAGCTCTAAGGAGTAGAGGTAGATGGGGTAGAGAAGAAATGAGATTTGAATAAAATATAGTTCTTGTCCTCAGACAGAGCATAATACCTAAGCAAAGATAAAAGTCAGGTCATAGTCTTGATATATAAGCTTTTATTAAACATTTACTATGTGCCAAGTATTGTGCCAAGCATTGTACCAAGTGCTGGGGATAACAAAGACAGACAAAAACAATTCCTGCTCTCCAGAAGTTCATATTGTAATGGAAGACAATATGCAAACAATTATGTACATGTAGAATATTTACAGAATAAATTGGAGGAAATCTCAAAGAGAAGGTAAGCTACATACCTGAGTGTGGGGGGAAAACTAAGGCCTTTGACAGAATGATCATCTAGGATCACAGATTTACCTGCCAAGCTTTATTCCTTGAAGCTTCTTATTTGGACCTAGAACTCCCAACCCAAAGCCATGCAAATAGATAACAACTCTCTAAATCTAAACAGTCTCAACCACATGATTTTGCTTTTCTCCTATCTTGCATTGCAATGCCAAGCACACTAACCCTTCCTGGCTTTCCACCTATCACTTTGGAAATTCTAATCAAATCAAAATTACTACTGTTTCTGGAAAGAGAAGATTTTTCAATTATCCATGGTTCACTCACTACACCAATGGTTTTATCTTTCCCAGACCAACACTCTCCTTGAGAGAAAGGAACATCTTTCCTTGGTATTTGAATTGATATTTCCAGTACTTGAGACAGAGTACAAGGTTATTAATGTTTCATTCATTTATTCACACACCCAGGGCTGAAAGGAACCTCAGAGAGTCCAACCTCTTCAATATGAAAATAAATTGATCTTATCCAAAATAACTAAAAAAACCAAGAAGGCTCCCAGCACTTTGGATGATAGATTTGCAAGATCAATATGCAAGAAACCTACACAAGATGAAGTAGAGGGCTATATCAGCAAATGAAAGTAAAAGAGGTTCTTTGGTTATGCTTTCCACATCACAGGGGTTCAGCACTTCTGAAATCTAAAAAAAATTCCCAAAAAATAAATTTTCTTAAAAAGAAAATTTCTGTAAATATTTTGGCCCTTCCTTCCTACCTCAGAAGTTCTGAATTGTTTTCTTTTTCTTTTACATGGTGTTTACTTTCTTGTAAAATTTGAATTTCTAAACTGAGTTTCTAAACTTTTCCATGTAATCCACTGGCCTTTGCATGTTGTCTATGGCTTCTGCAAAAGTCTCTCAAAATTCCCATTTACAGTTATTTTTTATAAATATATAAAAACTATGATGGGAAAAACTGAGATGTGGAAAGGATAAATGTACTATATTGGAATAGGCTTCATGTATGGATTCAAAAACTGACTATATGAGGATCAAGTTAACTCAGTACAGAGTGGGGCTTAATGATAAATACATGATGACCCATGAAATAAAGAAAAGTATAAAATGACCTTTCAATCTTATGCAGTTCCCTTCTGCTCCTGGCAATATGATGACAGAGTGGTAGATGAAAAAGCATAAGATACAAAGAATCACAGTTTTTAAGCTACCTACAAACATTAATTTAACTACTGCTATTCTAAATGTGGCATCTTTGTCCAAAGACCATAAAAAGACATATATATTATAACAGAAATAAATCAGATCAGTATTGATAATTTCACTATTAAAGAAACCAGAACTTGAAACTAAATGGAAGCATGGTTCACAGAATAAAAAGTTGAGCAGAGTTGATTTTTTGTTATTTAAAGGCAACAAGAAACAATTTCATGATATACTAAGCCATGTAATACTGCAGAACTAATCATGTTCATTTGACAAAAAGATCACCATTAATATAATTGCAATTAATACAATGCAACTATGAGGAAAAGAGATTTTTATGAAGAATTTAAATAAATGATAAATCACTTATTAAGCACCTTTGTGTCAAGCTCTATGCTAAGTACTAGGGAAAAAATTTAAAAAGGAAAAAAAAGGTGAGAGGGTTCCTACTCTCAAGGAGCACACCCTCAACTGGAGAAGATAATTCATTTGCAAGTGGAGGGGCTCTTAGGTCCAAAAGCTACAATGGCAAGGCAAATTGCAAGGTCCAATGATGCATGAGCTATTCTAACAACCAAAAATATTTTGGTTTTGGTTTTAAATATATTTGGATTTTTAAGTGGAGAGAGAAGTATAGTATAAAGAACAATTAATTTGTAATCAGAGAACCTGGTATTCAAGTCCCATCTCTGCCTTCTAAAGATAATGCTTGTACTAGAATGAAATAACAATATATGAAAAGTACTTTGTAAAGAATACAGTCTTCTGTAAAAATGAGTCATTATTATTGTGAAAGTTTAGGTACTGAACATCAAATAAATCATGATGTTAAGAGAGACTCTTTTTCTAAACTAAGTTCCAATAAGCAAGCTATCTTCTGAGCTGGGCATAACAATAATCCTTTGCACTTACCCTCAGGCAAAATCACATAATTATTGTATTTGTTTGACCATTACCAGGTGTTCTCAAAGCTGGGTCAAACACCAACCAAATTCAGACATGTTCTGATCATGAAGCCCTGATATGAATCAAATTTGTCTCATTGTTGCTGTTACTCTTCATTGTCAGGGCTACAGCTTGATGCCTTGCCACTGAAATTAATATTGAGGTTTAGCTTCACTAAAGTAGGTCTCCCCCATGCAGGGGCAGGGCCCCCAGCACGTTTCTTTGCTTACAAGCCATTTCCCTCACTTTGAAATTAAACTTCTATTTGATTCCTGATTCTCTTGTCATTAGACTATTCTGTTCTGCCCACAGATTAGGGGTAAATTGGCACTGTTTTTCAGACCACTCAGCAATACTCAGATTTTTTTTTTCCATTGAAATTAAATCATTTGGTCAAATCTATCAATTCCAGCAAAGGCTTATTCTATAACTCTAGGGAAACCATTATATACTATACTTTCACTTTACCCTACTTATCAAAAGTTCCCTTGCTTTTAATTTATTAGTCTATAACTAGTTAGCAAAAATCCTATAGAAAGTTATAACAATACCAAGAGGCCTATTTTTTTCAAAAGCAAGGAGGCAGCATAAGAAAGAATTGTAAACTCCTAGGCTTTCAAGCTACTAAAGCTTCCCATTTTAACAAACCTGGTTGGTGTTACTGGCTCTTTCAAAGGGTTTGAAAACAGATAGGTGAAAATAACCTTGAGTCACAAATACCAAGAGCAGAATATCTGGAGTCAAAGGATTTTGTGATTAAATTCTGACTGTCTTGTAGGAAATGTAATCAGTGTTATCAGCAACTTTTTCTGAACTTTTATTCTCTTCTTTGACCTATAAAGTTAAAATATTACCTCTGTAGACATTATCTTAGAACTGAGTTTTAATTAGTCTTCCTAATTTTTGAATGATGTTTTGTGCCCCTATTATCTGGGTGATCTTGGCCAAAGTCTTTGCACTTTTATGGTGAAGATGAGTTTCCTCATCTGTAAAATGAGTTGGACTGGATAGCTGGGAACCTACGAAATAGGTAAGGGAGGAGGACAGGAAAAAAGGGAGGAGGACAGGAAAAAAGAGAGGAGCGATAGGGAGAGAGGCCGTGGAGAGAGAGAGGAGAGATTAGAGAGGAAGGGGAAAGAAAAGGGAGGCGGAGGGAAGAAGAGAGACAAACAGAGACAAGAAAGGAGGGAGATACCCCGAAAGAGAGGCAGAGAGACACGTAAAAAGACGGAAGAGAGAAAGGAGAAAGGGAGACGGGGAGGAGGGAGAGATAGGGCCAGAGGGCTGCCTCGCTGATAACAGAGAGGGCTGGAGGCAGCGGCCGCCCCCAGGAGCACCCGGCTCAGGACCCGGGGCTGGCCAGCTCACCATACTGCCTGTTCTCCGGGTCCGGATGAAAGGTGAAGTGAGCCACATGCCGCCTCTGGGCCCCGTCTCCCGCTGCCGAAGGTAGGAGGAAAAGCCGCCCGAGCCGAGCGCCTCCCAGCCGACAACGGAGCCTGGCTGCCTCCACGACCCCAGCCCGCACTCGCAACCACCGCGAGGTCGAAGCCACCGCCACCGCCGCCGCCGCCGCCGCCATCCTCCCGCACCAGCCGCTGCAGGCTGTCAGGAGATAAAGCAAAAAACACGCCGCCGGGATGGGGAGTAGGGAGGAGGTATCGAGGCAGCATCTCGATTGGCTAAACCTACGGAGCGGTCACGTGAGATGAACCAATCATAGCTCGGGATTCGGGGGCGGGGACGGGGCTTGGAAGGAAACGGGGCGTGTTTTTTCAGAGTGGGCATGCGCAGTAGGAAAAAGGCGGAAGAATGGGTCGGAGGCGGGGCCTGTAAGGTCATTGCTCTGAACTTGGCTCTAGAAGTCCCTGAGTTTGGCTTTGGTCCGGACTTGGCCTTAGCATTACTAGGATTTTTCTAGTACCATCTGGAACGCTTTTTTTTTTTTTTTTTTTTTTTTTTAAGGTAAGAAGACGGCTTTTTAATCTAAATGCTTTTATTCATCTTCTTACCCTCTTGTCTGTCTCTTGGTTCCTGCCACCTGTCGTCACTCAATTTAGAAATGAACTTTGTAAAAAGTAGCTGGGTTATTGATCTGGAGTTCTGGAAAACTCCTGAAGGGGGGGGGGGGCGGTGCCCGTTCCTCGAAATCTTGAGAATTCCACGCTGCCCCTTAATAAGTGCCTCAGTTCGTTTGATTTTTTTTTCTCCCTTTTTTTTTTTCTGGATTTAGGTTAGCCAAATAATAGATTCTCTTCTAGAAAATCTAGGAAACTGAGAGAGTTCATGTTTTAAAGGATTTAGCTCAATAGCTTTTCTTAAATGAGGTTGTGCAGTGTCCAAAAATTAAGCCAAAATGATAATATCCCTGGCCACGAGGGTTTTACCAATGAATGACAATCTGTTGTGAAACAGACTAATAATAATAATTAAAAAAAAAAAAAAAGAAGTGTTAGTACTAAATGAAAAAAAAAAAGGAAAGGAGGAAAAAGTAACTAAAATAATCCCTACTCGCCTTCCCTATAAGAATAGGATTAAAAAAAAAAAAATAGGAAGAGGAAGGAAAAACTGCAGAGATACTAAGACACTTTTCTGTACTGAGGAAGATTAAAAGATGACAAAAGAAAAATCAAAATATAGACTCTTCTGGTTCCTGCTTTTTAAAAACTTATGCAATTTTTTCCTCAATTGTATTTTTAATTGTGCTTAGTTGTGCTGTTTACCTTTTTGTGCCCATAGATTGCTTTTAATTTTGCTCCATAGAATCAAGCAGATCAAGTCTAATTCTTCTCACAAATAATAGTCTTCATATAGGTCAAGATCTCTACAACATCCGGGGTCATCTCCAGTATCTTGATCTATATCTTGTCACTGGACCCAGATGGCTCTGGAGGAGAAAGTGAGGCTGGTAACTAACTGTACTCCACTTAAATCCAAATCATTTGTATGTCAATGGCATATCCTCCCTGAAATAATAATGATTCTCTTCTAGAACTAAAGACAAAAAATGACACCAGCAATCTTTCATATATTTTCTCTTAAATCTGCTTTTATCCTGGCTAAGCAAACCCATTTCATTCTGACATTAGGTGTGCTCTCAAGGCATTTCAACATCTTGTCTGAATCCTCTAAGACAAAGACATCAAAATCTCAGCCAGCTAGGTTCAAGCTTCTCATTTAAGTGATAATTAAAATGTAATTGGGACAACTTTAACAAAATAAATAGAAAAGTACAATACAAAATAAATAATGTTAATGTATGTTATTTATCCAGAAGAGGTAAAAATACTGATAACAATGCCACAGAATCTTTGCTACCAGGTACACCTAAATTGACAACAAAAAAGAAAATATGCCGAATAATTTTTGTACTATAGATTTACTTCTAATAATAACAATTGTGTGGAAAATTCTTTTTGCTTATTTTGTGATGAAGTTTTGGTTACCTCTACAGCATGAAACAAGCCAAACTTAAAATGACATCTTAATACCAAGCATGCAGTGCACTGCAAAAAATCAAAGAATATTTTAAATAACTTTTAAAATCTTTAAATAAAAAAATGGTGGTTTGAGAAATCTATTACTTTCAGCAAAATATATTTACTTGCATCAAACAAAACTTGTTATTTACTTGCAAAATCTAAAAAGCTCTATGCAATAGATCTCATGTTGCCTGCTGCTATTAAAATGTTAAAAAATAGTTCATAGTCGAAAAGTATGGGATGACATTCATAAAATTCCTTTATCAGATACCATTTCCAAAAAATATCTGAAATTAGCAATGACCAATTTCAGCAGCTTATTGTCAGACTTAAGGGCAGCCCAAAGTTTGCAATTCAATTAGATGAAACAACTGGTATTTTTTAAATGACTTTTTATTTTTCGAAATACATGAAAAGATAGTTTTCAACATTCACCTCTGCAAAACCTTGTGTTCCAAATTTTTCTCCCTTCCTCTCTCCCACCCTTTCCCCCTAGACTGCAAGTAATCCAATATAGGTTAAACATCTTCTAAACATATTTCCTCATTTGTCTTGCTGAGCAAGAAAAATCAGATCAAAAGAAAAAAGAAAAAAAAAAAAGATGAGAGGAAAAGAAAACAAGCAAACAAACAAAAGAAGCGGGGATAAAAATGCTTTGCTTTGATCCATATTCAGTCTCCATAGTTCTGTCTCTGGATGAGGATGGCTCTTTCCATCACAAGTCTATTGGAATTCTTATGATTTAGTATATTCTTGTTATTACTAGGATTAATTATATTGGTTGTTTTCCTTATATTGAATAATACATATCTAAAATAAATCCAACTTGGTCACAATGAATGATTTCTTGAATGATTTAAGAAATGTACTGTCATTTTTGTGACAGGATTTTATTTAAAATTTTTGAATTCACAACTCCACCAACAATGCATTAGTGTGCCAGTTTTCCTACAATCCCCTCAATATTTAGTTTACCTTTTCCTGTTATTTTAGCTAGTCTGATAGGTGTGAGTTGGTACCTCAGAGTTTTCTTAATTTGCATTTCTCTAATCCATAATGATTTAGAGCAATTTTACAGAGGATTATAAATGGCTTTAATTTTTTCATCTGAAAACTGCCTGTTCATATCCATTAGCTATTTATCAATTGGTAAATGACTTGTATTCTTATAAATCTGACTCAGTTCTCTATATATTTTAGAAATGGAGCCTTTATCAGAAAGACTGGCTGCAAATATTGCTTCCTAGCTTTCTTCTTTCCTTCTAATCTTGGCTGAATTGTTTTTGTTTTTTCATAATGTTTACTAGTTCTTCTTTGGTAATAAATTCCTCCTTTTCCCAGAGATCTAACAAATAAACTGTCCGTTGCTCTCCAAATTTGTTCATAGTTTTATTCTTTGTCTAAATCATGAATGCATTTTGATTTTATCTTGGTATAAGGAGTGAGATGTTAAACCATAACTTCTGATTTTGCAATTCTTAGTTCTTTTAAATCATTCAAGGACATCATGTTCTGATTTTATGCTCTTTGGGGAATCAAGGGTCCTTTGCCTCATGAGGTGTTGATTCACTTCTTTATCTTGCAATATTTATTCAAAGGAATCTGAACTTCTTTGCCTTATTTGGAGACCAATTTTCGTGTTTGAGGTTTTTAGTTAAATTTTTCCCCTTTTGAGATTTTTAATAATTTCAGTGTTTTTCCCTCTTATTTTCCCCTGTTGCTCACTTATTGACTTCTCATGACAATTTCCTTGGGGCTGGATCTCAAAACCAGTTCAACCTCCTTTTACACTAGACAATCCATGCCTTAGTCTTTGTCTTCTGGGGATACAAAATTGAGGCTAGGGAGATACTAGACTTTTTTTTCTCAATATTAGTCAAGTGCATACATATATGTCCTGATCCAGATCCTTGTGTTCTACAATTCTCTGGCTGAGATTTGCTACATGAGAAAGCATTGCCCCACTATTGCTCCTTGCAGCTATTCTGCTTTTGCAGCCTGAATTCATTTCTACCATTTGGATATTAAAGACACTGGGAATAGTGGAGGAAGGGAAATAATAGCTGAGTTCTGCTGCAAAGTAGGTAGCTTTGTGCAGCCCTGATTTCTGGAGCATGGTGAGTAAGTGAGGTGCTGAATAAACACAGTCAGTGTTAAAGAATATTGTGTTAGTTCATCAGACCTCCTTTGAATTCTTCCTCTCCTAGATTTTAGAAATAGCTGAAATTTCTTTTCTCTTTTACATAATTCTTCTGTTGGAGAAATTTAAGAGGTTGTAAGGATTGAAGAAAATATTTATCTATCTTGTTGGTCTACTCGTCTTGGTGACATATGTCATTCCATATTAACATATTCTTTATTGTCCCTTGCCCACAATGTAAGTGCAGATCCAAAGAGCACAAAATTAACACCACCAGATTCTTGTAAGCCTTTGGGATCTAATGTATATTTAGGCACTCTGTAATCCTTCTACTATCAATCAATAGGTTAAAAATATTTTAAGTCATATTATGTGCCAAACTTGAGGATGCAAAGAAAAGCAAAAAATAATTCTTGCTCTCAAAGAGCTTACATTCCAATGGTGAAGACATGTAGAAAACTAATATAAGCTATATACTGAATAACTGACTTCCTCTAAATCCCAGCTAAAATCCTACCATCTCCCAATTTCCCCAAGTATTAGTGTCTTCCCCTGTTAATTTTCTTGAATTTATCACATATATATACACACATATGTTCATATATACATGACTGTGCACATATAACAGAGTTCTGGCCCATAACATAAGTATATATGTATTATATAAATAAATACAATTTTTTTCATTTTATTCATTTATTTCATTTTATTCATATCTCATTGATAAACAATGACCTTAATAAGATGACAAACTTTCTTTGTACATCATTACATTCAATTAAAATACAAAATTCCATAAACAAAGAATTAATAAACATTAGATGTGATTTTATTGGAAAGTCTGTATACTTATCTCTTTTCAAATTAATTCCAAAATGCTTTGTCTCCTGGTTAGTACAAATCAGCGCATTTCCCTTAACAAAGTAATGAAGGTACTGCTAGTGCAAGCAGACAAATCCACTTTACTACTTTGTTTGGTTCTTAAGAAGGATTTCTTTTTTCTAATTTAATATTGTTCTCAAAGAGCAGTTCAGATAATTTTGCAGCTGCAGTCTAATAACTACATGACAAAAAACTTCACAAGAACCAAACTATGTATCAATAGACATGCATTGGGGGATTCACTGCATATCTGGTAGTAATTATACTATTAAAATGCTAGGTAAAATGAACCCATAGTTTGAACTGATTCTTAATTTTTTTTTCTTTTTTTCCCCATTTTTTAAAACAAAAATTGTTCACTTGATTATACAAATAAAAAAGAAAATATATAAATATAAGGAACAACTAGTTATGCTTAGGCTAACATAGTACAGTAATGCTCAAGGCCATAGCAGATATTGCTCATTTAGCTGAGTTTGAATTTTTCTTCAGATTATATTCTAGATAATTTTCCTCATCAGATTCTTATTCCCCTTCCTCATTATGAGCTTCTTCACCTTCTTCATTCTGATCATCATCCTCAATACCTTCTTCTATGAAAATATAATACTGATCTCTGACTTATACCCTTATGTGAATAGTGACTAATGTCAGTCTGCAGCAATTATAATTTAGGCACTCTCAATTCCTTGTGTTTCTGTTTCTTTTTAGTAGTTTTCCAAGTTACATTTTCCTCTTTTTTTAAAATCTCCCTGTGCAATTCATAATTTCTTGTCCATCAAAAGAGAAGGGATCAGAATTATCTGGCTTTTTGGAACTATGCCAAAAGGGCTATAAAATTATGCATACCCTTTAGTGCAGCAGTGCCACCACTGGGTCTGTATCCCAAAGAGATAATAAAAGAGGGAAAAGGACCCACATGTGCAAAAATGTTTGTAGCAGTTCTTTTTGTGATGGCAAGGAAATGGAAATTGAGACGACTGAATAAGTTGTAGTATTTGAATGTGATGAAATAGTATTGTTTTATAAGAAATGATAAGCTGGCTAATTTCAGAAAAACCTGGAAAGACTTACATGAACTGATGCTGAGGAAAATTAGCAGAACCAGGAAAATGTACATTGTAGAGGCCTGAAACTCTTGAGTTGATGCACTGAGATCTGTTTGAGCACTTAAGGCTAATTAGCAATTGGACAATACTCTATGGGCATGTACTTGGGGAATGGCTCTTCCCACTATCCTGTGCTGGCTCAATAATTGGTGTATACAGAGAATTGTGGGAGGGACTGCGGTTGGAGTAAGATGAGCCAGAGTTACTTTGGCGGTACACAAGGAAGAAGAAGGTTGCAGAGATTATGCTTCCATCTAATTCAATCCTACCTCTAAAGAGCAAGAATAAAGACTAAGGACCTTTGCTTATCCTGACTCCAGCAAATTCTGAGATATCCAGGGTGCTAACGTGGTCATCACAGTATACTGTAACAGCAACATTGTAAGATGATCAACTTTTCAGCAATGCAATAATCCAGGATGATACCAATAGACTTTGGGTAGAAAATGCCATCTACATCCAGAGAGCTATAGGACCTGAATGTGGATCAAAGCATAGCATTTTCACTTTTTTTGTTTGTTTGTTTTGTTTTATTTGCTTATTTTTTCTTTCTCTTAGTTTTTTCTTTCCTTCAAGTCTGATTTTTCTTATACAACATGACAAATATGGAAATATATTTAGAAGAATTGTACACATATAACCTGTATTGGATTTTTTGTTCTCTTGGGGAAGAAGAGAAAAAAAATTGAAACAAAAAATCTTATAGAAATGAATGTTGAAAACTATCTTTATAGTATGTAATGTATGTAATGTAAAACTCAGAGATTTGCCAATATCTGAGAATTTCATTTATTAATCACTTATATTACAAAAGTAATGTCTTTCAAGTGCTTTAAAGTGCCTGAACCATATCACTGAGCAAGTCAGCATTTTTAAAAAGGAATCAGCCAAAATTAAGGAATTTCTTTAGGGTCTTTTTTTCCTTTATCTTTTTTCTACTCTTCAAACTTAGCTTTCTCATTCATTTATAAATTTTCTTCATCATCATCCAGTTTCCATTTACATTCTTCCTTTGTAGGTTCATAAACTGCTTAATGATTTCACTTATCAAAAAAATAGCTGGTAAAGAACAGCATACTGTCTTTTAAGAGCATAAACTTTCCCATAGAACTTGGCTTCTATCTGTACAGATTTCACCTGAAGGTTTTTAAGAATATTAACATGTCTCTTAACTGCTTTTGGCAAAGTTTTAATGTTTGCCAAATTTCTTGTCCATCAAAGGAAAAGGGATCAGTATTATCTGGCTTTTTGGAACTATGTGCAAAGAGCTATAAAATTGTGCATACCTTTTAATACAGCAATGCTACATGTGCAAAAATGTTTCATCCCACTAAACCATCCAATTCCATATTTTGAAAAGCCACCTAGGATAGTATATCTTGCTACAGATTAGCTGGCACAAAATTATGATCTCTAGAATTAACAAATATGGATTATTCTTCAATTCTACTAAGCATACAATTAAAAACTAATTTTTAATTTTTTTCTCTAGAAATATTAGAAATAAATATTTCTGTTGTCTTGAAAACTCTTTCTCATCTTGCCTCCTTAGGAACAAAAGTCCTTCCTAAGAACTGGAATACTATGGAAACTGATATTTAGTACAAAAAAATATCTCTTTTAAAGTTAGGATTACTATCTCCTGTATTCCCCTTCTTCATCCATCCATCTGAAACTACTAGCCTGAGGCCACCTAAGGAAAGTGACCTCTTTTATTGAGAATAGTATAATATATTGATCTCAATGATCAGTCTCTGATAATTTTTAAAAGGATTGTAGCTGAGGACTGAATTAGGTATTTCTAGTTGATGATTGTCATTATAATTAATGACTCTTCTAGGATGTGGATTCCTATAATTCCTCAGACTACCTAGGGGCTGAAAGATGTCCCAGAATATGGAGAGTCTATTCCACATTTGACATTTCTCTCTAGAAACTAGAAATACTCAGATCTTAAATTAATGTCAAATTAAGATGCTTCTGGCATTCATGTATTTTATGCAATATCCATAATATATTGTGATGACTCAGACCTTTAATATGTAGATGGAGTAGGAGCTTATATTCACCCCCAGCATATTTGTACAAATTGTAAAAACAAACAAATGTTACAAAATTGCCTTGGGCTCATGCCTGCCTTTATGCTACTAAGGGCCTGATCCATTACCAAAAATAATTATGAGGAAGGAATACAAGGAAAATATCTAAAAATAGGAGGGGAAAAACACTCCAAAAAATAGACAAAAGAAAAATAATCCTTTAAAAAAGCTTTTGCTAAAAGCAAAAATTGATCTAATTAAAAGAGATAAAGAAGGAAACTACATCCTGCTAAAGGGTAGCATAAACAACGAAGCAATATCAATATTAAACATATATGCACCAAGTGGTATGGCATCCAACTTCCTAAAGGAGAAGTTAAGAGAGTTGCAAGAAGAAATAGACAACAAAACTGTAATAGTGGGAGATCTCAACCTTGCACTCTCAGAATTAGACAAATCAAACCAACAAAACAAATAAGAAAGAAATTAAAGAAGTAAATAGAATATTAGAAAAATTAGGTATGTTGGATCTTTGGAGAAAATTGAATGGAGATAGAAAGGAATATACTTTCTTCTCAGCAGTTCATGGAACCTATTCAAAAATTGACCATATATTAGGACATAAAGACCTCAAAATTAAATGCAAGAAAGCAGAAATAGTAAATGCTTTCTTTTCAGATCATGATGCAATAAAAACTACATTCAACAAAAAGTTAGGGGGAAATAGACCAAAAAGTAATTGGAAACTAAACAATCTCATCTTAAAGAATGATTGGGTGAAGCAGCAAATTATAGATACAATTAATAATTTCACTCAAGATAATGACAATGATGAGACATCATACCAAAATTTGTGGGATGCAGCCAAAGCGGTAATAAGAGGGAATTTTATATCCTTAGAGGCTTACTTGAATAAAACAGAGAAAGAAAAGATTAATGAATTGGGCTTGCAACTAAAAAAATTTTAAAAAGACCAAATTAAAAACCCCCAATCAAATACTAAATTGGAAATTCTAAAATTAAAAGGAGAAATTAAAAATATTGAAAGTAAAAAAACTATTGAACTAATTAATAAAACTAAGAGTTGGTTCTATGAAAAAGCCAATAAAATAGATAAGCCTTTGGTAAATCTGATTAGAAAAAGGAGGGAGGAAAATGAAATTAGTAGTCTTAAAAATGAAAAGGGAGAACTTTCCACCAATGAAGAGGAAATTAGAGAAATAATAAGGAGTTATTTTGCTCAACTTTATGCCAATAAATTTGATAACCTAAGTGAAATGGATGACTACCTCCAAAAATATAGACTTCCCAGACTAACAGAGGAGGAAGTAAATTGCTTGAATGGTCCCATTTCAGAAAAAGAAATAGAACAGGCAATTAAACAACTCCCTAAGAAAAAATCCCCAGGACCAGATGGATTTACATGTGAATTTTACCAAACATTTAAAGAACAATTGGCCCCAATGCTATATAAATTACTTGATAAAATAGGGAATGAAGGAATCCTACCAAATTCCTTCTATGACACAGACATGGTACTGATACCTAAACCAGGTAGGCTAAAAACAGAGAAAGAAAATTATAGACCAATCTCCCTAATGAATATTGATGCTAAAATCTTAAATAAGATATTAGCAAAAAGACTACAGAAAATCATCTCCAAGATAATATACTATGATCAAGTAGGATTTATACCAGGAATGCAGGGCTGGTTCAATATTAGGAAAACTATCAATATAATTGGCCATGTTAATAACCAAATTAACAAAAACCATATGATCATCTCAATAGATGCAGAAAACGCATTTGATAAAATCCAACATCCATTCCTATTAAAAACACTAGAGAGTATAGGAATAAATGGACTTTTCCTTAAAATAATCAGCAGCATCTATTTAAAACCATCAGTAAACATCGTATGTAATGGAGACAAACTGCAACCATTCCCAATAAGATCTGGAGTGAAACAAGGTTGCCCACTATCACCGTTACTATTTAATATTGTATTAGAAACGCTAGCTTTAGCAATAAGAGCTGAGAAAGAGATTAAAGGAATAAGAATGCAATGAGGAAGCCAAATTATCACTCTTTGCCGATGACATGATGGTATACTTAGAGAACCCCAGAGATTCTGCTAAAAAGTTATTAGAAATAATCCACAACTTTAGCAAAGTTGCTGGTTATAAAATAAACCCACATAAGTCATCAGCATTCTTATATATCACTAACAAAATCCAACAGTCAGAGTTACAAAGAGAAATTCCATTTAAAGTAACTACTGATAATATAAAATATTTAGGAATCTATCTGCCAAGGGAAAATCAGAAACTTTATGAGCAAAATTACAGACCACTTTTCACACAAATTAAGTCTGATCTAACCAATTGGAAAAATATTAAATGCTCTTGGATAGGGCGAGCAAATATAATAAAGATGACAATATTACCTAAACTAATCTATTTATTTAGCGCTATACCAATCAGACTCCCAAAAAACTATTTTAATGACCTAGAAAAAATAACAACAAAGTTCATATGGAAAAACAAAAGGTCAAGAATTTCAAGGGAATTAATGAAAAAAAAATCAAATGATGGTGGCTTAGCTGTACCAGATCTAAAATTATATTATAGAGCAGCAGTTACCAAAACTATGTGGTATTGGCTAAGGAATAGATTAGTTGATCAGTGGAATAGATTAGGTTCAAGGGATAAAACAGTCAACAAATATAGCAACCTAGTCTTTGACAAACCCAAAGATCCCAGCTTTTGGGATAAGAACTTACTGTTTGATAAAAATTGCTGGGAAAATTGGAAACTAATATGGCAGAAACTAGGCATTGATCCATACTTAACGCCGTACACCAAGATAAGGTCAAAATGGGTTCATGACCTAGGCATAAAGAATGAAATTATTAATAAATTAGAGGAACATAGGATAGTTTACCTCTCAGACCTGTGGAAGGGGAAGGTCTTTATGACCAAAGCAGAACTAGAGATCATTACTGATCACAAAATAGAAAATTTCGATTATACCAAACTGAAAAGTTTTTGTACAAACAAAACTAATGCAGACAAGATTAGAAGGGAAGCAATAAACTGGGAAAATATTTTTACAGTCAAAGGTTCTGATAAAGGCCTCATTTCCAAAATATATAGAGAATTAACTCTAATTTATAAAAAATCAAGCCATTCTCCAATTGAAAAATGGTCAAAGGATATGAACAGACAATTCTCAGATGAAGAAATTGAAACTATTTCTAGTCATATGAAAAGATGCTCCAAGTCATTATTAATCAGAGAAATGCAAATTAAGACAACTCTAAGATACCACTACACACCTGTCAGATTGGCTAAGATGACAGGAAAAAATAATGATGATTGTTGGAGGGGATGTGGGAAAACTGGGACATTGATTCATTGTTGGTGGAGTTGTGAACGAATCCAACCATTTTGGAGAGTAGTTTGGAACTATGCTCAAAAAGTTATCAAACTGTGCATACCCTTTGATCCAGCAGTGTTACTACTGGGATTATATCCCAAAGAGATTATAAAGAAGGGAAAGGGACCTGTATGTGCACGAATGTTTGTGGCAGCCCTTTTTGTAGTGGCTAGAAACTGGAAACTGAATGGATGTCCATCAGTTGGAGAATGGCTGAATAAATTGTGGTATATGAATATTATGGAATATTACTGTTCTGTAAGAAATGACCAACAGGATGATTTCAGAAAGGCCTGGAGAGACTTACACGAACTGATGCTGAGTGAAATGAGCAGGACCAGGAGATCATTATATACTTCAACAACAATACTATATGATGACCAGTTCTGATGGACCAGGCCATCCTCAGCAACGAGATCAACCAAATCATTTCTAATGGAGCAGTAATGAACTGAACTAGCTATGCCCAGAAAAAGAACTCTGGGAGATGACTAAAAACCATTACATTGAATTCCCAATCCCTATATTTATGCACACCTGCATTTTTGATTTCCTTCACAAGCTAATTGTACAATATTTCAGAGTCTGATTCTTTTTGTACAGCAAAATAACGTTTTGGTCATGTATACTTATTGTGTATCTAATTTATATTTTAATATATTTAACATCTACTGGTCATCCTGCCATCAAGGGGAGGGGGTGGGGGGGGGGGAAGAGGTAAAAAATTGGAACAAGAGGTTTGGCAATTGTTAATGCTGTAAAGTTACCCATGCATATATCCTGTAAATAAAAGGCTATTAAATAAAAAAAATAAAAAAAGCTTTTGCTATAGAGATTACAGAAAATCACCCCCAGGATAATACCACATGACCAAGTAGGATTTATACCAAGAATGCAGGGCTGGTTCAATATTAAAAAAACTATTAGCATAATTGACTCAAAAAGTAACCAAATTAACAAAAACCATATGATTATTTCAACAGATGCAGAAAAAGCATTTGATAAAATCTAATACCCATTCCTATTAAAAACACTAGATAGATAGAATAAATGGAATTTTCCTTAAAACAGTCAGTGGCATCTATTTAAAACCACCAGCAGGCATCATATGTAATGGGAATAAGCTAGAACTATTCCCAATAAGATCAAGGGTGAAACAAAATTGTCCACTATCACCATTACTACTTAATATTGTATTAGAAATGCTAGCTTTGGGAATAAGAGAAGAAAAAGAGATTAAAGGAATTAGAGTAGGTAATGAGGAAACCTAATTATCATTCTTTGCAGATGATATGATGATATCCTTAGAAAACCCTAGAGATCAACTAAAAAACTATTAGAAGTAATCCACAACTTTAGCAAAGTTGAGATACAAAATAAATCCACATAAATTATCAGCATTCTTATACATCACTAACAAAATCCAACAGCAAGAGATACAAAGAGAAATTCCATTTAAAATAACAGTCAATAGGATAAAATATTTGGGAATCTATCTATCAAGAAAGGGTCAGGAACTATATGAGCAAAACTACAAAACACTTTCCACACAAATAAATTCAGATTTAAGCACTTGGAAAAGTGTCAAGTGCTCTTAGATAGGTCAAGTGAATATAATAAAGATAATAATACTAACTATGCTAATCTATTTATTTAGTGCTATACCAAACTCCCAAGAAACTATTTTATTGACCTAGAAAAAATAACAACAAAATTCATCTGGAAGAACAAAAGGTCAAGAATTTCAAGGGAATTAATGAAAAGAAAAGCAAATAAAAGTGGCCTAGCTGTACTAGATCTTAAACTATACTATAAAGCAGTTGTCATCAAAACTATTTGGTGCTAAGAAATAGAGAAGTTGATCAATGGAATAGGTTAGGTTCACAGAACAAAATAGTCAATGACTACAGTAATCTAGTATTTGACAAACCCAAAGACCCCAGCTTTGGGGATAATAATTCACTATCTGACAAAAACTTCTGAGAAAATTAGAGACAAGTATGGCATAGACCCGAACCTAATACCATATACCAAGATAAGATCGAAATGTGTTTGTGATCTAGATATAAGGAATGATATTATAAACAAATTAGAAGAACATAGGACAGTTTACCTCTCATACTTGTGGAGGAGGAAGGAATTTATGACCAAAGAAGAAATAGAGATCATCACTGATCACAAAATAGAAAATTTTGATTATATTAAGTTAAAAAGTTTATCTACACACCTAATGCGGGCAAGATTAGAAGGGAAGCAAAAAACTGAGAAAACATTTTTTTTTGCCAAATTTGCCTGATAAAGGCCTCATTTCTAAAATATATAGAGAATTTTACTCTAATTTATAATAGTTCAAGCCATTCTCCAATTGATAAATGATCAAAGGATATGAACAGACAATTTTCAGATGAAGAAATTGAAACTATTTGCAGTCACATGAAACGGTGATCCAAATCGCTATTGATCAGAGATATGCAAATGAAGACAACTCTGAGATACCACACACCTGTCAGATTGGCTAAGATGACAAGAAATGATAATGAACAATGTTGAAGGGGATGTAGGAAAACTGGGACGCCGATACATTGTTTGGTGGAACTGTTGGACAGATCCAATTATTCTGGAGAGCAATGTGGAACAATGCTCAAAAAGTTATCAAACTGTGCATATCCTTTGATCCAGCAATGTTACTACTGGGCTTATATCCCAAAGAGATCTTAAAGGAGAGAAAGGGATCCACATGTGCAAAAATGTTTGTGGCATCCCTCTTTGTAGTGGCAAGAAACTGGAAATTGAGTTGATGTCCATCAGTTGGAAAATGGCTGAATAAGTTATGGTATATGAATGTTATGGAATATTATTGGTCTGTAAGAAATGATCAGCAGGATGATTTCAGAGAGACCTGGACAGACTTACATGAACTGATGCAAAGTGAAATGAGAACCAGGAGATCAACATACACAGAAAAAAGACTGTACTATGATCAATTCTGATGGACGTGGCTCTCTTCAATAATGAGATGATTCAAACCAATTCCAATTTTTCAGTGATGAAGAGAGTCATCTACACCCAGAGAGAGAACCATGGGAACTGAGTGTGGACCATAACATAGTATTCTCACTCTCTCTATTGTTATTTGCTTGCATTTTGTTTTCTTTCTCAATTTTTCTTATTCTTCCTTCTTGATCTGATTTTTCTTGTACTGCAAGATAACTGTATAAATATGTATATTGGATTTAGCATGTATTTTAACATATTTAATATGTATTGGACTACCTACCAGCTAGGGGAGGGATGGGGAGAAGAAGGGGAAACTTTGGAACAAAAGGTTTTGCCAGGATCGATATTGAAAAAAGTTACCCATGCATATATTTTGTAAATAAAAAGTTTTAATTTAAAAAAAAAAAACTTTTACTGGATCCTACCTTCTTTGGAAATTACAATCCTATATCTCTTCCACATCCTCACTTAAACTCAAAAGAGCTGTCTCAACAGAGTGCCTCCATTTTCTCACCTCTTCTAAATCTTGCAATTTGATTTCCAACTTCATCATTCACCTAAAACCACTTTCTCCAAAGTTACCAGTTATCTAATGACTTTTCTTGGTCATTATTCTTCTTGACCTTTCTGCAGTATTGTTGGGTTAATCATCATTCAAAGATGTCTCAAACTTAACATATCTAAAACAAAACTCATTATTTTTCTACCCAAAGACTCATCTCTCCCAAAGTTTCCTATAGCTATGGAAGGTGCCACTGACTTTCTAATCACCCATATTCATTCATTCAGGATAATGAAGATACTCACTTGGATTCAAAATACATATCCAATCCATTGCCAAATCTTGTGTTCCTCTCCCATATTTCTAGCATTAAGCTTCTTCTCTCCACTCACATAGCTACCATCTGAAGGTCCTCATAATTTCTCCCCTGGATTATCCATCCACTGAATAGCTGCCAAGCTGATTTTCTTCAAGAACATATCCCCTTTGCTCTCTTCCCCACTCAGTAAATTGTAGTGGCTTTCCTCTGAAATTTAAAAATTCTTCCAATATGGCTCATTCCTATCTTTCTATTCTTCTTATATATTACTCTTCTCCACCACTTTATAATCTATTCATATTGACATATTTATGATTCTTCACATAGAAGGCTCTCTGCCTTCCTTCTCAATGACTTTTTATCAGCCTCTTAGAACTCCTGTCTTTCAAATCTCAACTCAAACATCTTCTGTGGGAAAATTTTCCAGGTCCTCCTTTGCATCATCTTCTAAGATAGCCTTACATGACTCACTGTGCATCTTGTCTGTATCCATTAAGGTACATGTTCTCTCTCCCATCAAACTATAAGCTCTTTGAGGGCAAAGGGCTATTTTTTTTTTTTTTTGCTTTTACTTTGTCTTCCAAGAATTTTGCACAAAATTTGCACAGAACTTTGCAGAATATGTCGCAAGTTATTTTCAGTTGATCAACTGACCTATCCTGGTTAGAAAAGGGGGGTAAAGGGGAGAGGAATAAGAAAGTAAAGAAAGCTTAAAAAAAAAAAAAAGAAGAATGGGAAGAAGCAAAGGAGTTCCTGATTCCTTTAGTAAATTTTCATGTTGAAAACAAACCCAATCATGAAGTGTTTTTATAGATTTTTCCTCTTAAAGTGGAGTTAGAATGGTAAATAGGATTTGGGAAGAGAGAGGCAATAGGGAAAGGAAAAAAAAAAAAAAAAAGATCAGCACCATAACAGAAGAATAGAATGCCACCTAGTGGTCTATTATTGCATAGAAATCTATCTTTCTACTTTTACCGCTTCAGACACAAGAAAAAGGGCATTCTCAAGATGAGCATATGGGAGTCAGGATCACAAGGATAGATCAAAATCATACTGAAAATACCATGAGCAATGGGGAAAGGATGATAACGACAATGATAAAATGTACAGTAAATTTTAAATAGTTATTGTAATACCCAAATCACAGCTCTAGGTGGCACAGGTCAACAAAAATGACTCCTTCTCTAGAGTATTATGCAGAAACTCGATGTACATAGAATTTACAACATTTGAATGATTGAAATCATATCCATTCCTGAAAGCCTGATGGCAGAAAAAGGAAAGGAAACCATGGAGATTAATTAGAGTGGGAGAGGAGAAGGACAAAGATGAGGACTGGAAGCACAGAAATAAAATTCACTTCAAAACATCAAAGATGGAGCTACCAAAGAATTGCTGGGAGACCTCTATGAGGGTGAAAACCATTCCTCCCTAGGCAGCCCACCTATCTCTGCATAGCTCTTTGCAGGACTTTTCTTTGCTTGTGTCAATTCTAAATTTAGCTATTTGCAACTTCCACCCATTACATTTAATTATATCTTCAAGTACTAAGAACAAACCTAGATTTTACTCTCTAGGAAAGTTTTTCAAATATTTAAAAGCACCTAATGTGAGGAGTTTGGAGGCCACACGTGATGATTGGTCACTTCTACCTGTAAATCTACAATTGTATGCATTCTGTCAAGTATTCTCTGCTCCAAGGTAAGCATCTTCAGTTCCTTCAGCTAATACTTATAGTTAAAATCTCAAAGCCATTTGATGTCTCACATCCAATCTATTCTTGGGGGGGGGGGGGTTTGTTTTTTTTTTCCATCAATTTAATTGCAGAAATGCTGTGTTTATTATTTCAGAGATACCTATTGTCATAATTTGTTGATCTCTAGTTGGAAGTATTTCCAAACACGTTTATCCATGGCTTCCCAATCAAATCACTAATGATATAGCTAGAGAGATCACTATTAAAAAAAAAATTATTGAATTCATTAAGAAATAATGTAGTATAGATCGATGACTGGATTTGGAATAAGAAGACCTAGTTTTGAACTACTTAGTCCCTGTGCAACTTTGAATAAGTTACTGAAGACCCTGGAACTCAACTTCTTCGTTTACAAAATGAGATGGATTATGCTGGATGCTTCCAAAACCTTTCATCTTTACTTCTGCTTTTTCACCAGATATATTTTCTCACACTGCAGAAACCTACACCTTGAGGTCTGCTCTCCTGACTGGTGTGTCCTTAGTCTGGACTGTCATTTCATTAGGAACTTCAGCCATTTTGGATCTGTTTCCCCTCTCAACTAACCCTCAGGATTTTACCTCATTCACTTTAATAAGTGGGTGCCTACCCACTGCTCTTTCTCACTCTTCATACAGTTATCTTTTCTTATTCCAATACAATGTACAAGATGGTATAATAGTTTGTAGGCATAGTGAGCAAAGCACCAACCTAACCTTTGTTTGCTTCATTTTCTTTATCTCTGAAATAAGCATAATAAAAGCACATACCTCCCAGAATTGTCACAAGGATCAAACAAAATAATAATTGTAAAGAGTCTTACACAGTGCCTGGTACAATGCCTTGGCAAAGTATATATAAATGTTAGCTATTATTATTGCATGTGTATACCTAGCACCTAGCATGATGTCTGGCACATAGTAAGTACTTAAGGATTGCTCCACTCATCTATCCATCTACCTATCATAATTCACAGAATGATATATGATATGAAGATAATTCTGATTGTTGAAGGCAGTGCCAATAGAGCACAATTGATAAACCTTTAGCAAATTTGATTTAAAAGAAACTAGAAAATCAAATCAATAAAATAGCAAATGAGCAAGGTGAATCACAGCAAAACCAGAAGAAATGAAAAGAATTAGAATATACCATACCCAATTATAGGCTAACAAATGAGAACACAAAAGAAATAGAGCAATATATTCAAAACATAAAATACTCAGACTATCAGAACCCTGAATAGAGATCTTAAATAACTCAGTCACAAAAAAGGAAATAGTTCTATGTATAAAGGAACTACCAAAAGAAAGGGGAAAATCTCCTCGTGCTGATGTTTTGATTCACAGGGGAATTGTCAAACTTTTAAAAATTATTGGCACATACTTTACAAATTATTCAAAACTGAGAAAGAAAACACCTTACCAGAATAAATAAATAAATATATAAAATATGTAAACCAGGGAAAGATAAAATCAGAAGAAAAACTAAAAGCCAACATAATTAATATAAATATTTTTTAACTTTTTAATTTTTTATTTAATTTTTTTAAAATCATTTTTTAATTTAAATTAAACAATTGATAGCAATTCAAGAAATCATTATGATCATGTAGGATTTATGTCAGAGATTCAAAGGTGGAAAAATGAGCATAATTAATCATATTAAAAACCACATCATCCCAAACTACATAGTCATCTCAAGAGACACAAGAAACAACAACAAAAAACTTTTACAAAATATACTTTGCATGCTACAAACTTTACAAAATATAATCATAGAGGGACGGACAGGCTTGCAGTCAAAAAGACCTGAGTTCAAATTTGGCTTTATTAAACTGTATGACCCTGGGTTAGTCAATTAACATTATTTGCCTCAGTTTTCTCATCCATAAAATGAACTGAAGAAGAAAATGGCAAACTAAGCTAGTATCTTTGCCAAGAAAATCTCAAATAAGATTCATGGTCAGATACGCAGCAAGCATAGAATACAATGTCTATATACTTGAGAACAATTTCCAAAAAATAGAAAAGTAAAGCAAGGATGTCCATTCCCCTCACAATTATTTGATATACTTCTGAAAATACCAGCAATAGAAATGAGACAAGAGTAAGAAATTAGAGTCATAAAGATAGGGAAAGATGAGATAAAATTATTCCTATTTGTTGACTATGTGAGGGGATTTAAAAATTCTTAAAGAATAAGCAAAGATACTAAATGAGACAATTATAGCTTCAGCGATTTTGCAGGCTACAAAAAAATCCTCTAAAATCAACATTTTTATATAATAATAGAATAACAAGATTTCTCTGTAATAATAATAGAATGCAAGTAGAAATGGTAGAAAAGGAAATCCCATTGCAAATAACTACAAAATACATAAAATATTTTGAGATTGACTTATCAAAGCACACAGAAAACATGTATATATGTTCAATATGCCTTGGAGGGAAACTATTTGATTAAAAAAATTAATACTGGGAAAATTGGAAAGCAGTCTGGCAGAAATTAATCTTATAATCCACAATAAATTCTAAATGGCTATGTAATTTCAATATTAAAGATAAGATTGTAACTATTAGAAAAGAACCAGATTATACACCTCTCACAAGTATGGATAGGAGATTCAGTCTAAACCAAACAAGAAGCAATTACAAAAGATAAATTGATAGATTTAATTTGAAAGTGAAAAGCTTTTATAAAGAGGAATTGTTCTTGTTTTCCTTCATTCTCAAAAATGACCCTGATATCAGGGAGGTGATGCCATTACATACAAGTGAATTGGATTTGAGTGAGGAAGGGTTATGCAAGGTCACCAGCCTCACTTTCTCCTCTAGAGCTGTACGGGTCCTGTAGCCAAATATAGATCTAGTTGGCTGGAGATGGCCCTTTATAGACTTTGGCCTTGTTAAGCTAAGGTCTTCAACATTTTGGAAGGAGCCTTCTGCCCTGAGCCCTAAAATCGTAGCTTTTCCAACAAAACTAGACAACTTGAAAGAGACTTTGCTAGTCTAACTATGAGAATCTAGAGGTCAAATGAAGAAGAGAATAAATGGTCAAATGAGATGTGGGATGGGGGGATGGGGAGGGAGGGAGGGAGAAGAAGGGAAAGGGAATGTTTGTATCAAATTTATCTGTTAGGAGTTTGGTATTCAACTATCCAATAATCAACTATCAAAAATGGCAGAAAAAAACTCTTAAGTTTGCATTATTAACATTTTCTTCATCATTTTCTTAAATCTAGAAATCAACAAACAATAAATCAAACCCTGATTTGTATTGTGAATGCTTAAAAAGAAAATTTATCAGTTCTGACAAGCTTGTTTAATCTAACTCTAGCACAGTGGAAATATTACCTATATTTGGAGAAACCTCAGTATGAACCCAGCCTTAATTGAAGCTTTATTTCAGAGTGTTTTCTAGGAAATTTCCATGATAGACTTTAAAACCCTCAAAGTTCGGCTCCACTCAGAAGGATTGTACACAATGCATTTAAACCCAAAGGCTTTGGGGGGGGGGGTCCTAATTCATGATGTATATCTGTATATATGTCTTATCTTCCTAATTAGTTTGTTTAATTTCCCAGAAGACGAATTTTCTTTGACCCACTCTAATATTAATTCTGTATCCAGCTTTCCCTTTGCCCTTCACTGTTTCCATTTTTGATACACAAAAATCATCTTTTGTGGAGTTTCTTTTGTAAACTTTACTAAGAAATGCCAACTACCATGCCTTTAATTTTAAAAATAAAAAAATTGATATTAATTTTGTTAGAATTAAAAAACAATAAAAACAATTTTCAACAATTTTCATTAAAATCAATGAAAGTTATTTTTTCATAAGTCATCAACCATTTATTAAAGGTCATACTACATAAGAAGTTCTGAGCTAAGATCCTGAAGGTAATTAAGGCATGATATTTGTTTTTAGAGATTATTAGATAACTCATTTTATACCTAGAATATGACTTGTTTTGCTTTTCTTTAATATAGCAAACACTTGCTATGACATCTATAAGTCAAAAGGAGACAGTATGTACCCAGTCAGTTAATTACTTTGCCTTCCAGTAGAAACTCGCACATTGAAAGGGAAGAGTTGATCAGTATTATTGGCCATATTAATAACCAAATTAACAAAAACCATATGATCATCTCAATAGATGCAGAAAAAGCATTTGATAAAGTCCAACATTCATTCCTATTAAAAACACTTGAGAGTATAGGAATAAATGGACTTTTCCTTAAAATAATCAGTAGTATCTATTTGGAATAAATGGACTTTTCCTTAAAATAATCAGTAGTATCTATTTAAAACCAGCAATAAGCATCGTAATTGACCATATATTAGGACATAAAGACCTCAAAATTAAATGCAAAAAGTCAGAAATAGTAAATACTTTCTTTTCAGATCACAATGCAATAAAAACTACATTCAACAAAAAGTTAGGGGTAAATAGACCAAAAAGTAATTGGAAACTAAACAATCTCATCTTAAAGAATGATTGGGTGAAACAGCAAATTATAGATACAATTAATAATTTCACTCAAGATAATGACAATGAGGAGACATCATACCAAAATTTGTGGGATGCAGCCAAAGCGGTAATAAGAGGGAATTTTATATCCTTAGAGGTTTACTTGAATAAAACAGAGAAAGAAAAGATTAATGAATTGGGCTTGCAAATAAAAAAACTAAAAAAAGACCAAATTAAAAACCCCCAATCAAATACTAAATTTGAAATTCTAAAATTAAAAGGAGAAATTAATAATATTGAAGGTAAAAAAAATTATTGAACTAATTAATAAAACTAAGAGTTGGTTCTTTGAAAAAGCCAATAAAATAGATAAGCCTTTGGTAAATCTGATTAGAAAAAGGAGGGAGGAAAATGAAATTAGTAGTCTTAAAAATGAAAAGGGAGAAATTTCCACCAATGAAGAGGAAATTAGAGAAATAATAAGGAGTTATTTTGCCCAACTTTATGCCAATAAATTTGATAACCTAAGTGACATAGATGACTACTTCCAAAAATATAGACTTCCCAGACTAACAGAGGAGGAAGTAAATTGCTTGAATAGTCCCATTTCAGAAAAAGAAATAGAACAGGCTATTAATCAACCCCATAAGAAAAAATCCCCAGGACCAGATGGATTTATATGTGAATTCTACCAAACATTTAAAGAACAATTGGCCCCAATGCTATATAAATTATTTGATAAAATAGGGAATGAAGGAGTCCTACCAAATTTTTTTTATGACACAGACATGGTACTGATACCTAAACCAGGTAGGTTGAAAACAGAGAAAGAAAATTATAGACCAATCTCCCTAATGAATATTGATGCTAAAATCTTAAATAAGATATTAGCAAAAAGACTACAGAAAATCATCTCCAAGATAATATACTATGATCAAGTAGGATTTATACCAGGAATGCAGGGCTGGTTCAATATTAGGAAAACTATCAATATAATTGGCCATGTTAATAACCAAATTAACAAAAACCATATGATCATCTAATAGATGCAGAAAAAGCATTTGATAAAATCCAACATCCATTCCTATTAAAAACACTTGAGAGTATAGGAATAAATGGAGTTTTCCTTAAAATAATCAGCAGCATCTATTTAAAACCATCAGTAAGCATCGTATGTAATGGGGACAAACTGCAGCCATTCCCAGTAAGAACAGGAGTGTAACAAGATTGCCCACTATCACTGTTACTATTTAATATTGTATTAGAAATTCTAGCTTTGGCAATAAGAGCTGAGAAAGAGATTAAAGAATAAGAATAGGCAATAAAGAAACCAAATTATCACTCTTTGCTGATGATATCATGGTATACTTAGAGAACCCCAGAGATTCTACTAAAAAGTTATTAGAAATAATCCACAACTTTAGCAAAGTTGCTGGTTATAAAATAAACCCACATAAGTCATCAGCATTCTTATATATCACTAACAAAATCCAACAGTCAGAGTTACAAAGAGAAATTCCATTTAAAGTAACTACTGATAGTATAAAATATTTAGGAATCTATCTATAGATTAGGAATCTATAATTATAAGATTATAAGATTTTTTTAAGGGAAAATCAGAAACTTTATGAGCAAAACTACAAAACACTTTCCACACAAATTAAGTCTGATCTAACCAACTGGAAAAATATTAAATGCTCTTGGATTGGACAAGCAAATATAATAAAGATGACAATACTATCTAAACTAATCTATTTATTTAGCGCTATACCAATCAGACTTCCCAAAACTATTTTGATGACCTAGAAAAAATAACAACAAAGTTCATATGGAAAAACAAAAGGTCAAGAACTTCAAGGGAATTAATGAAAAAAAAACCAAATGAAGGTGGCCTAGCTGTACCAGATCTAAAATTATATTATAAAGCAGCGGTTACTAAAACCATCTGGTATTGGCTAAGAAATAAGACTAGTTGATCAATGGAATAGGTTAGGTTCAAAGGACAAAACAGCCAATAACTTTAATTATCTAGTGTTTGACAAACCCAAAGACCCTAGTTTTTGGGATAAGAATGCATTATTTGACAAAAATTACTGGGAAAATTGGAAATTAGTATTATGGCAGAAACTAGGCATTCACCCACACTTAACAATGTACACCAAGTTCAAAATGGGTCCATGATCTAGGCATAAAGAATGAGATTATAAATAAATTGGAAGAGCATAGGATAGTTTACCTCAGACCTGTGGAAGAAGAAGGAATTTATGACCAAAGAAGAAGTAGAGATCACTATTGCCTACAAAATAGAAAATTTTGATTATATCAAATTGAAAAGTTTTTGTACAAACAAAACTAATGCAGGCAAGATTAGAAGGGAAACAATAAACTGGGGAAAAATTTTTACAGTCTAAAAGAATTATTTAAAAATATAGAGAATTGATTAATTTATAAGAAATCGTTTCTCCAATTGATAAATGGTCGGATAGAAAGACAATTTTCAGATGATGAAATTGAAACTATTGCCATCATATGAAAGTGTTCCAAATCACTATTGATGAGAAATGCAAATTAAGACAACCTGAATATCACTACACACCTGCGATTGGCTAGAAGAAGGAAAGATAATGCAGAATGTTGAGGGGATGGGGAAAAAGGGACATATATATATATATATATATATATATATATATATATATAAATTTACCCAACACACACACACACACACACATACATTCTACGAATATGTAAAGATACTAAACTTATGCCCAAGCCCTCAGACCCTTCTTACTGTTATTTTTTGTCCCAAAGATCAATCTTGGGCTCTCGTTTCCATTCCTGTATCACAACTAGACTTTGCCTCCTTCCCTTCCTCCAATTGGTGGAATTGTGAACACATCCAGCCATTCTGGAGAGTAATTTGGAGCTATGTTTAAAAAGTTATCAAACTGTGCATACCCTTTGATCCAGCAGTGTTTCTACTGGGCTTATACCCCAAAGAGATACTAAAGAAGGGAAAGGGACCTGTATGTCCAAAATGTTTATGGCAGCCCTGTTTGTAGTGGTTAAATGAAAATGAATGGATGCCCATTAATTGGAGAATGGTTAGTAAATTGTGGTATATGAATGATGGAATATTTTGTTCTGTAAGAAACACCAGCAGGATGAATACAAGAGGGATTGGCGAGACTTAATGAACTGATGCTGGAGTGAAATGAGCAGAACCAGGAGATCATTATATACCTCAACAACGATACTGTATAAGGATGTATTCTGATGGAAGTGGATTTCTTCGACAAAGAGATCTAACTCAGTTTCAATTGATCAAGGATAGACAGAAGCAGCTACACCCAAAGAAAGAACACTAAGAAATGAATGTAAACTGCTTGCATTTTTGTTCTTCTTCCGGGGTTATTTATATCATCTAAATCCAATTCTCCCTGAGCAACAAGAGAACTGTTCGGTTCTGCACATATATATTGTATCTAAGATCTACTGTAACCTATTTAATATGTATAGGACTGCTTGCCATCTTGGGGAGGGGGTGGAGGGAGGTAGGGAAAAAATCAGAACAGAAGTGAGTGCAAGGGATAATGTTGTAAAAAATTACCCTGGCATGGGTTCTGTCAATAAAAAGTTATTAAAAAAAAAAAAAAAAGAAAGGGAAGAGTTGGTAAATTCCTTTCCATGAAGACTATCCAAAGTGAATGTTGGGCTCTTCCTTCCACTAACTTAGCAATCTTATACTTAATGATTTCTGTCTTGTTGGCATCCTCAGTCAATCAGCCAATAGGCATTTATTAAGTGCTTACTAAGTGTCAGGCATGATGCTAAAAGCTGAAGAAACAAAGAAAAACGTGAATAACAACAACAACTACTCCCTGACTTGAAGGAGCTCACATTCTAATAAGGGAAACAACATATAAATAATTTTATATATACATATATATATATATATATATATATGTTTATACACACACAAACAAGATGCATACAGAATAGGGGGAAGGTAATCTCAGAAATCAATTAGGAGTTGGGAGGAAAAAAAAGAAATCAAATCAATAAAGTTAAAACTCTTCATAATAATACTAAGATATTTCCATTTCTAACATGGTAAAAATCACTAGACATGACATATTAACAAAAACTCTTTGGATTCTAAGAGTTTAAAGGAGACATGAAGCCAAAAGTTTTGGAAACTGCTGCTCTAGAGGAAAAAATTCAAAGATAATAAGTGGCTTAGATGAGGTGTTAACCTCACATAAGAAGCTGACTCCCCCCAAACCAGAACAGACCAAACAAGAATCAATGACTCCATGATATAGCAAGAAAAATACAATCAAAAGACTGGGGGAGGAGAAGAAAATATAATATTTTAAAAAGTTGATTAGGAAAACAAGTCAAGGAAATATATTTTACAATCATTGGATTCCCTGAAAATCATAATAAAATTTAAAAAAAACTAGGGACAATATTTCAAGAAATCATAAATGAAAACTGTCCAGGTCTATTAAAACCTAAAATAAAATGAAGATAGAAAAATCCACAAAGAAGCCTTAAAAGGAAAAGCCCTAGATATTTCACAGCAAAAATCCAGAGCTTCAGGAAAAAAAATCCTCATCCAAAACAACCCCCCCAAAAAGTGGTTCAATATAAAATAACTAGAATTAGGTTTACACAAAACATAGAATCTTCTACCAAAAATACAAGCTCTTTGAATATAATATCCAAAAGACAAAAAAAAAAAAATAAGCAAAAGATTATTGACTTGAACTTCTCTGCCTTAGCAATCAGTCCTTGGTCTGCATGAAGCACAGAGATACATGAAATGATAGAAGAAATATTGAACTAAAAGAATTACAGTTTTTTTCTTCAATGATTATACTATTGAGAGAATTGTAAAAGTTGGAACTCTATAATGGAGTTCAGTACCAGATTATAATTGCTCCCATTCATGGTATCATGAACCATCTGCTTCTTCTCTAATCATTTCACTCTGTCTTAATGAAGAATGGGGAAAAGATTAAATATTTATATAATATCTACTGTGTTCTAGGTACTTTGCTAAGTACTTTTTTACAAAATATCTCATTTTATCTTCACAATAAACTTCTAAGGTAGGTGCTATGTTTATAGATTTACAGGTGAGGAAACTGAGGCAGACAAATGGTAAGTTATTTGCTAAAGGTTCACACATCTAATAAGTGTTTCAGGTAGTATTTGAAATAAGATTTTTTTTTATCTCAGGCCCAGCATTCTATCTATTCTATCACCAGCTGTCTCTGGTAAAAACATATATACCAACCTTAGATATTTGAATCAAGATAGAACTCATCCAAATGACTGTATAGAACAACTTCTACCACCCCAAGAAGATAAAAGATTAAATGAAGTTTCTGCTTAGTGCATTCAAATGAAAACACTCCCAAATTCTACTATACATGTAGACAGTAAAAAACCAGAAAACTCATGTTAGAGTTTGTATGAATAGATTTTTTTTAAAATTTTAAACTTAAATACAAAATTAAAAAAAGAAAAAAATTGTCTTGTGCATAGCAGAATTTGAGAGAATTCAAAGTACAAACAATTAATTTCCATCTCAAGAAAGCTTATTTAAAAAACATTGCACATTATATTCAAAGATTTCCAACTTTTCTTTGCTTCTTTGCAGGTTTTCTTTTATTTTCTGCTATGCATGTTTTACTTTATTTTCTTCTTCATCTCATCCCAGAAGACTGCAGTTAAGTGTGGATATGTGTGTATATAGAAATGGATATGAAAATATGTATATGCATGTACAGATACATGCATATATATATATACATACATATCTACAATCACACACACACACACACAGACACATTCATACGCATATATGTAAGATGATACTAAACTTATGCCCTAAGCCTCAGACCCTTCTTACTGTTATTTTTTGTCCCAAAGATCAATCTTGGGCTCTCGTTTCTATTCTTGTACCACAACTAGACTTTGCCGCCTTCCCTGCCTCCAGTCACACAATCCTGGAAATGATTTTATTCCCTGTGGTTCCACCAGTAGTTGCAAACTATACTGGTCCTCTCTTCCCTGGAACTGAAACCAGGGATTCTGTTCACCTTTAAATATCCACAGCCAGCAGAGTCTCCAACCCTTTGCTACTGAATTCATCAGGTGTGCGTAGCTCCTGCTCTCCCTGACAGCAGTAGTCCAATCCAGGTTACATCTAGTTAACATGACTGTGTTTGGCATCCCTTGACAGTAAAAAGTTCTTCAATCTCCTAATGTGCCATCAGACCCCCAACACTGTAAGACAAAAATTTCTAAGACTAAGGCTGCCTCCCAACCCTAGTTGTTTCCAGAGCTTGTTTATTGATTCTTCAGAGTTGTTCCAGATATGTTTGTACTTCTCTCAGGCTAAACCTCTCTCTCTAATCAGGTCTTTCCTGAACTTCTTAGGTTCTCTTAGACGAACACCTGCTCTACCTTGACTTTTGCCTATTTCTTCTGTTCTATAATCCCCCTGAGATAATGTTCTGCTTTTTCTGCAAAGGAAATTTAGTGAACCAAAAATTTGCTAATGTACTCTACTATCTTCCCAGAATCCTTTTCCATATATTTTCTTTAAAATAAATTTTATTAATAGCTTTTGTTTTTAGGCCATCTACATCTTCCTAAAATATCTCTCTCTTATTCTCTTTCCAGAGACCAACTCTTTAAAAGAAATAGAGAATTAAAAAGAGGTAGAAAACAAGTCTGGCAAATTCACATGTTTTAACATTCTAAGCAGTGTTCCATAACTACAGTTCCATAAGTATAGTACTACTATACTTCTTCCTTAGACTACTGCAAAGAAGGAAGGAAAGAATCCTTTTTTCCTATCTCTTCTTTAGAGCCAAAGTTAGTCAGTTCTGATTGCTTTGTTCTTCTTTCCTTACATAGTGCTTGTTATTTGCCTTAATTCTTGAAAGAGGACCAAGACATCAAGAAAGTGATGCCATAACAGTCAAGTGAACTGTATTTAAGGGAAGGGGGATTATGCAAAGTCACTCACCTCACTCTCTCCTCCAGAACCATCTGAGTCCAGTGGTCAGATATAAATTAGAATAACAGAGATTGCCCTGGATGCAGTGGGAATCCTCAGCCTTTTTTGGTCTTTAATAGGTCTTAATTTAATTGTGGCCACACCCATGCAGTGATTAAGGTAGTGCTGAACATCGTATTCCTGATTCTGTTATTTCACTTTACAAGATTACTTCTATCTTTCTATATTTCTCTGAATTCTTAATATACATTGTTTCTTACAATAAAGTGATACTCCATTACATTTAAGTTCAATAACAGCCAAAGAGCAGCTGCTTTTTTTCTAGATTTTTTGCCACAACAACAACAACAACAACAAATGCTACAATAAATATTTAGATGCTTATGGATCTCTCCCTCTCCCTCTCTCTCTTTCTTTTGGGCACTGACTTCTTTGGAATAAATATTCAAGATTGGAATGTCTGGGTCAAAAGGTATATATAAACAGTTTAGTCTCTCTCCACATAATTCCAAACTGCTTTCCAAAATGTTTGGGCTAATTAACAGGCCATTATTAATAAGTGTGCCCATTTTCCCACAACCTCTCCAACATTGATTCTGATATCTTTTGTCTCCTCTCTGTCATTTTTTTGATTCTGTGGTGAAGCTTCAGAAAATATTTTGATTTGCGTTTCACTTATTATTTATGATTTAAAGAACTCTTTCACATGATTATAGTTTTGATTCCTCTCTATTAGGCATTGATTTTAGATCATATAGTTTATATAAGAGTATCTTAGAACATCAGACATTCTTGATACAAAGAGTTTTGTTTCTCAGCTGACCTTTTCCCTTCTTTTCCTATTGCAGCTATTGTTCAGTTATTTAGAGTTACATCTGGCTCTTCATGACCCCTTTTGGAGTTTTCTTGGTAAAGACACTGACTGGTTTGCTATTTACTTCTCCAGATCATTTTGCAGATGAGACAAATAAGGTTAAGTGACTTGCACTTAATCACACAGCTAGTATGTATCTGAGGTCTAAGTTGAACTCAGGAAGAAGAATATTCCTTATACCAGGCTCAGTACTCTATCCCCTCCACAACTAAGCTGCCTTCTTGTTTTCCTAGATATGTTCATTTTTAGGCAGATGTTAGTTTCAGCAGGAATCCATAAATTAATAAGTTCATTGGCACTTGAAATTCATACCTTACTACTTAAAAGATTCACAGCTTAAATGTTTTAACTGCATTTTGCTAAACATGCTAAAGGCTGAGGTCTAAGTAGAAGGCTAAACGGAGTTAACATGTACTTTAGCTATTAATTGGTACTATAGCATTTTAAAAGATGAGGGAAATTCATAGATCCACAACCAGGATGTTTCTCAACTGAGTGATTAGCTGAAAGAAGCAAAACCTTTATCTGTGGTCTTAGCTCAGAAGAAATCTTCTAGAAGCTCTAGTTCTATTGTGAGAGTTTAGAATGTATGGAACTAAGCTATACATGCCAAATAATTGAAATAGCTAGCAATGTGCCAATTACAAACTCACCTCAGAAAGTAGCCAGGAACCTAAAAATGATAAAGCATCATATCTATTGCTCTTTGGGAGTTTGTCCAACACCTGAGTGATGTGGATGAAAAAAAGCATGAAAATTCAGTCAGTCATCTGTGTACAAAAAAGAAGGATAAGTTGCAAATAAGCACTAAGAGTTGGTTGATAGCTCAGAATTGATACAGATGATAATGAAATAATGTGTTTGTACCCAACTGAGAGTCAGAAATATCAACTGAAAGGAAAAATATAGAGCAGGAGTTCTTAACCTAGGACCCATGAGGTTGTTTTAGAAGAATTTTATAACTATTTAAGTAAAATTGATTTCCTTGATAATCCTATATATTTTAATTTATTAATTTAAAAACATTATTCTAAGAAGGTGTCCATAAGCTTCATGTAACTGCCAAAGGAGTTCATAAGGAAAAAATAGTTAAGAAACCCTAGACCACAGAGGGTTATATTCTGGAAAAATCTAAACTGCTTGTTGAAATTTTTTAAAATGAGGTCATTGTTTAGGTCTCTGCAAAAGATATGCAAAAGACTATGACTATGTCTCCTAAATCAAAAGGAACATCTCCACAGAGTGACTATCTCACATGAGTTGATTAAGTAGTACAAAACCTTAGATGGGATCACTCACTGGCTATGGACAGTGATCTTTGAGATAGCTGATGATTGAGTATTCTGAGCCTGGTTATTGTTGATACCTTGCTAATTATTGATAACAACCATATCTTGTTGGTATAGGGAAGAGAGATTAAGTATCCATATTTGGGATGCTGAGTCGTGGAATAATATAATCTCTAAATAATTGAGATTGGAGATCATCCAAAAGGCAACAGAAAGACACGTGGTATAAGTGAGCCACTGTAACATCTTACAAAAAATGAATTATGAAGTGGTATAAAGTACATTATCAAAGAAATTCATGAATGAAAAAGAATATAGACTAGTCACCTCATCAGAACAAGGGAAAACTGAAGGATATATTTATTTGGCATCTTGGTAATATCAAGAAAAATTGAGAATTGCACTCAGAACTTTGGGTGACTTTGATCCAGCAGTGTTACTACTGGGATTATATCCCAAAGAGATTATAAAGAAGGGAAAGGGACCTGTATGTGCACGAATGTTTGTGGCAGCCCTTTTCGTAGTGGCTAAAAACTGGAAACTGAATGGATGTCCATCAGTTGGAGAATGGCTGAATAAATTGTGGTATATGAATATTATGGAATATTACTGTTCTGTAAGAAATGACCAACAGGATAATTTCAGAAAGGCCTGGAGAGACTTACACGAACTGATGCTGAGTGAAATGAGCAGGACCAGGAGATCATTATATACTTCAACAACAATACTATATGATGACCAGTTCTGATGGACCAGGCCATCCTCAGCAACGAGATCAACCAAATCATTTCCAATGGAGCAGTAATGAACTGAACCAGCTATGCCCAGAAAAAGAACTCTGGGAGATGACTAAAAACCATTACATTGAATTCCCAATCCCTATATTTATGCACACCTGCATTTTTGATTTCCTTCACAAGGCTAATTGTACAATATTTCAGAGTCTGATTCTTTTTGTACAGCAAAATAACGTTTTGGTCATGTATACTTATTGTGTATCTAATTTATATTTTAATATATTTAACATCTACTGGTCATCCTGCCATCTAGGGGAGGGGGTGGGGGGGTAAGAGGTGAAAAATTGGAACAAGAGGTTTGGCAATTGTTAATGCTGTAAAGTTACCCATGCATATATCCTGTAAATAAAAGGCTATTAAATAAAAAAAAAAATTTGTTAAATAGGGAGGTTATACATTTTTTAAAAAATCATTTATAATTATTTGGATATAGTAGGTATTTAATAAATATTTTTAAATTTAATCAAATTGAACTATATTGGGTTTAGGAATATAAACCAGAGACTTTTTTGTTATTGCTCTTGCCTCTTCAAATCATGTATAGAAGGAAAGGATCTTAGAAAAAATCTATTTCAATTTCATGAATGATAAGGTCTGAGCATAGAGCTTTCATTGTAAGTATGACTATTCAACTTACCTTTTTTTGTTTTTCCATTAAAGTTTTCTTTTAATTAAAAAAAAAAAAAGAACTTTGGGTGAAATCCAGTCTCACTCCCCCCCAAAAAAAATTGTGGAAAAAGATGGGTAGACACAGTTGTATTGCAACAGAGAATATTACTGGAGGCAAATCCAAATTAATGAGATCACAAAAACTATTTGAATATTAAATATTTGTATATTGGACATAATTTGGTTGGTAGATTCTAATGGCTTAGAGTATCTCTTTTCCCCTAAGCCCATAATATCTATAATAAAGAAAACCTACAGACTAGATAGAGAAGTTAGAGAAATCCACCAATAGTAAAGACAATTCAGAAACCCAATAGGGGACTTTAGCCCCTTGGGTTGGAACTTTAGCACATTCACTCTTCCTACCTGCTTGGCCTCTCATACAACCCCAGAAATGACAAGCTATAATGTTCATGTTTGGTTTTTCTGGAGGTCTCTGGAGCAGCCTTCATTTCAGTCAGAATAATCACCACAAGAATAGCCAGGTGTTAAAGTCCAAAGTCTCTATTTTCTCCTTCACAATCTAGTTTTCTTGCCTAGGGCCCGGGCTAGCTTTCTTACAGCCTTTCTGATCTGCCTTGGTCTCAGTGGGGGAAGGCCAGGCACCATGAGGCTGATGAAGATGGAATATGAATCTCTCTGAGTCCGAGGGCTTGAGCTCCCACCTCCAATCAGCTTGTCTTCCCTGGCTCTGAATCCCACCTGGCTTATATGCTCTATTATAAGGATAAACCAATCATTATATCACTAGGAAACATTTATTTGTTGTAAGAATAAATCAATCATACTGAATTTAGAGAACTATTAAGCACTAAACTAGATAATCATTATCTCATCAATTCCACTGAATTAGTACCTTGTTAGAATCCTTGTACAAGAGTTCTGGTCCATAACAACAAGTCTTGTATCTATAGAAACATTATTTTTCAACAGATACATTTCCTACATTAATATGGAAGACAATGTAACACAGTAGGCTTTTTTAGTAAAAACTTTGAGCTTAGCTGCATATTTATCTTTTCCTTATGACTGTTTACTTGCTACTTCCTTCCCCGGGTCCAAAAGCCCAACAATTAGTAAGATTACATGTGTGCCTTGGGTTCTACAATGATGTAACAAGTGGGCACAGATGTTTTTTCTTGCAACAGAAAGTTCAATGCCAATTATTTGCATATATGTCGTGAGGTAGAAAATAGGTCAGAAAATATTGGTGGCAAAGGTAGGCAGAAAAAATAATAGTCTTACTATGTCATAATTCTAGAGAATCTATGCCAACTTTCTAACCTTTACAACAACAACAAAAAAAAATAGGTTGATAATCATTCATTTATTCATTCAACAAATAAGTCTCCATGACTGCCAACTATATTGACACTATGTGGAATACAGAATTGCATAAGATCATTGCCTTATACCAGTAGAGATAACTTATCCAAATACCAAGCATTTTACCATTATTCTTAATCCTTTCGAAATGCAAAATTTCCAATAAGGAGCAATAGGACTGAAGGGACTCTCCAAGCTGACAATTGTCACTTTAATGGTACCTGGTACCAAAAACAAAAACAGTATTGTAATTTTTGTTCCTATTTTATGTCTGTCAGCATTGTTTTTGTTTGTCTGTTGATTAATTATTTGCCTGTTGATTGAATCACTAATTTTGAAAACATTTAATGTAAAAAACATAACTTTTTAGAAATAAAATTACTTTTTAGATATCAAGTATTATTGGGTGGCATTACTCTCTGGGAGGGGTAAGAAGAAGAAAGATGAATATAAATAAAAATGGAGGCAGTAAAAAACAACATATCAATAATATATATTTTTTTAAATTATTTATGTTATCTTTCAATACATTTTATAATGAACAAGTCAGAACAGGTTCAGTAGTACCTTATTTCTCTAATAATCTGATATCAGGGAATGAGAAGTTTGGTATTAGTGAATTTTCTGGAAAATTGTAGATTATACTTTTAATTAAAAAACTTTTCATTGTAGTCATGTAGGATACAACTTTTAATGTTCTTTAAAAATTTTTGAACTTAACAAATGAGCATTTTCATGTTCATGTTAGACAAAAAAGGGAAATATATGAAAAAGTGACTATTATATATACACATATATATTTTGTTGGGGAATTCAACAATCAAGCTGATCAGGCTCTCAAATAACTCCCTAGAGAATTGAAAAAATTTGGGTAGCTTGAAAGACCCTTGCCTTGTTTCATAGCCTTTATAAATTGCCCTAACTCTAGGGTAAATTGTAATGGAGGCTTGTTGGAATTAATTCTGATAATTAGACCTGATTGATCAATAGATCATGGTTGATCTCTTTGTAATAAGTTCACAAATGGTTATCTATTCAGACCCAGAGAGACAAGACAAAATAGAAGGTTTGCTATCCATAATCACAATCTCTTTTCAACTGGAACTGCCAACTTGTATATACTACTTTCCTATCATTATTTCTCCTCATCCTGCAAGCTACATTTTAGCAATAATAAATATACTTTTAATTCTCTGATATTATCATGAACTCTTCTAGATGCACAATTTAATTAACTAAAGGCATCTTCTTTCCATTCTCCATTACCCTATGCCTGACATAAATTCTCTCATCATACAGTGATAGGTGAAATTCTCTAAAACCCAGATCAAGTTCAAATTCCTTCATGAAACTTTTCCATATCTATACATTCACTTTTCCTCTTTACCTTTGAAAAAGAACATCATCTGTCTGTCAACTTTACTTTTATCACATACTAACTTCTATCCCATTTATGTACCCAAATAAACCTTTCCCTACTTTAATGGTAATTTCCTTGAGAATAGGGTGCTGTGTTGTCTAACATACAGTAAATGCTATAAAAGATCTTGGTTGACTTAAACTGGATCTGTAAAATGAAGATAATGATAGCTGTTCTACTGACCTCCCAAGATTTTACTGAGGACAAATCAGCTAATGTTGGTAAAGCACTTTACAAATGATAAAGCATGATTGTAAATATCACCTATAATCAATATTATTGTTACTCAAGCAAACCAAACTTTTTTTTTCCTCTTTTGATAGTTCTCTAGCATCTATAATCAGTTTCAACTGATTATTTTATAAACAGCTATGTAGTTCAGAGCAAAGGATATGAAGTTAACAAGACCCGAGTTTAAATTTGGCTTCATACACTTAATAACTACAACCCTAGACAAATCACTTACTATCTGTCTGCCTCAGTTTCATCATCTGTAAAATAGAAGTAATAATAGTACCTATCTTTCCAGGTGTTGTTAGGATCAGATGAGTAATATGAGTAAAGGATCTAATGCCTGTCATATAGTAGGGGCTTAATTAATACTTGTTCCTTTAGAAGAATCTAGGGAAATGGTAGAGTAAGTCAGAAAATTCTGAGAGCTCTCCAGATTTCCCTCATAAACAAAACAAAATTATCTCATAGCAAAAGTAAAATGGTTACAAACAAATCAGAGTTGGGGCAGAACAGTGGTGCTCCTGGGACAATCAGAGAAGATCCACAGAAAGGTATTAGGACAGATTTGGACAATGTGAAGTGTAAACACCTCCAAGTTTGTTTCACTCAAATAGCAAGCTGTAAGCCCTTAGGCAAGCTGATTTGGAAGGTAGACTCAGCTCAGACATGGAATTTTCACCTCTGGGACAGTAAGGGGAGTAAGGGGTCAGGGAAGATTGAGGTCTAGCTATGCTGCTGAGATGTGATCCTGGGAGAGAAAAAACCCAGCATAAGCTACAATGAAAAAAAGAATCAATACAATAACATAAGGAATCATTAAAGAAAATTAAAAACTTTTTTTGATAGTCTTTTGATAGTTCTCTAGCATCTATAATCAGTTTCAACTGATTATTTTATAAACAGCTATGTAGGTCTAGCTATGCTGCTGAGATGTGAATGTAGAAATAGTTGGGCAAAGATGTTCCTGGTTGCTGGCACTTAGTTTCAGAGTTCTTAATTTCAGCTTCCAGACTAGAGAAGGTAGTAAAGGAAACCTGAGACCAGCGGCACCATCCCCCCACCCCACTCCAGAACTAGAGATAGTTACACTAACAAACTCTTATTTTTTTTTTAAATGAACAGGCAAAAGAGAAAAACCCCAATTATAAAAAAATTACTATGAGAACAGGGAAGACTAAGGTTCATTTTCAAAAGAGAATACTGAAGTAAAAGTTAAAAAAAACTCTCCTTCCCCAAAGAATAGCATTAAAAGGTCAGTTGCTCAAAAATAATTCATTGAAGAACCTTAAAAAGACTTTCAAAATCAAATGAAAAAGTCTGAAGAAAAACTAAAAATAAGAACAATCCAAGAAAAAAAGAAAATTACAAAAAGAAAGCTAGACAATGGGAAAAGAAGATCCAAAGTCTTTAGAAAGACAATGACTCTTTGAGAACTGGAATTGGTAAAGGGGAAGTTAGCAAAGTTATAAAAAGCCAAGGGATGATACAACAGCAACAAAAAGAGTGGGAAATAAATAGCAGAGCGTGTAAGGTATCCCATAAGAAAAACAACAGATCAAGAAGAGAAAACATAAGAATAAAATTACTGCCTAAAAGCTACAATGAAAAAAAGAATCAATACAATAACATAAGGAATCATTAAAGAAAATTATTCTGAAGTGTTAGAGCAAGAGGGAAAAGTAGAAATAGAAAATATACACCAATCAATAACCGAAAAAGATTCTACAAGGAAAACCTACAAAAATAACTTAGCCAAATTTTGATAACCCCAGATCAAGGAGAAAATTTTATGAGCAAAAAGAAAAAAATCAATTTAAATATGGGTGACGTCACCATTAGAATCACAAATGACCTAGAAATATTACATTATTATGTATTATACAAGAGACTTCAGATCTTGGAACACAATATATTGAAAAGGAAAAACTGGGGTTGTGATTATATAAATATATATGCCCAGCAAAGTTAAAGCATAATTCTGAATGGAAAAAATGAATTTTCAATGAATTTCCAGACTTTCAAGTTTTTACTCTGGGGTAGGGGAGTGGGGAACCTTAATAGAAAACTTGACATAAGATCCAAGAGAAATATAATGAAATTATTGCAAGGGACTCAATAAGAACAAACTGTTTATGTGAAAATGTAAAATGTCTAAGATTGGCATTAGTAAATAGGTTGTTTGAAAGAAAGATTGGGGTAGAACTGAATTTGAGATCACTCTAAAAAGCAAAACCATGTGGGTAATTGAAATCTGAGATGTTACTCTAAAATGAAATGCAGTGTAAAGAGATTGATCTGTGATTTTGGGGTGGGGGAGGAAGTGGAGTAGGAAAGTGATCATGGTTATTTTCTGCATCTTTCCATCAGCCCAAACATTGAAATTCACATAAAAGGAAAGGCCATGGGAAAAAGGGAGGGAAAGGGAGAAAAGGTCATTTACTGGATACAATTTCATGCCATTCCTTTTCTATCTAGAAAAATGAGGCCCAGTGGATATTTGCCTAGTGAAGCAAGGTTTCCTTTCCATAAAGATGAGTAGTTTTAGAACTAAAATGAGTTTCTTTGGATATGTCAAATGAATGTTGACATGATTAAACTAGGAAACATAACAAAGGAGAAAGGAGTTCAAAGAGCAGATAAGATTTTAATCAATTCATCTTCAATCTCTATAAGTAGTGTGACTAAGGGGAAGAGTTTCTAAACCATTGAATGGAAGAGTATTAGCCCCCTTCTTCAGGGGGTGTTTATGTTTTAATATTTTATTTTTCCAAATACATGCAAAGATAGTTTTCAACATTTACTTGTGCAAAATTTTTCTTTCTCTCTCTCTCCCTTCCTCTTCCCTATGACAGAAAGCAATCCAATATAGGTTAAAAATATGCCCTTCTTCCAAAAATATTTCTATATTGTTCATGCTATGCATAAAAAAAATCATATCAAAAGGGAAAAAACATGAGAAAGAAAAAAAACATGCAAACAGCAATAACAATATAAAAAATTAAGTCTCCATAGTTCTCTCTCTAGATGCAGATGGCATTTTCCCATTCCTAATAGAATTGCCTTCAATCACCTCATTGTTGAAAAGAACCAAGTGGAGGAGTGGGGTGGTGTGGCCAAAATGGCATAGAGTAGACAGTATTTTGCCTGAGGTCTTCCTGGCTTCCCTCAAAATCAACAGCAGATCAAACTTCTGAACAGATTTTTGAGTCACAAAACCCACAAATACTTAGAGTATAACAAATTTCAAGCAGAAGATATCTTGGAAGGACTTCAGGAAAGGTCCATCTCAATTAGGCAGGGGGAGAAATAGCCCACCACAAGCACAGTGCAGAGAAGCCCAGGATGGAGAGGTCTGAGGATTCTAGTGGGAGGCACTTAGCCAAAACACAGTAGTATTGGCTACTCTATCTTAGTTCAGAAGCTAGTGGATCAGCAGATTAGCTGTGAGACTTCAAATGCAATTAGAGAAGACAAATAATGATAAGTATCCAGTTTAACAGATGGGACTTGCTTAGGCCCATCCAGATGGGAAGAAAGCCAGCAGCATTAGCTCTAGGGCAGTGTAAAACCCCTGTCATCCTGTAGAGGAAGGTCAGCTCAATCGCCCCTTGACTCTAGGATCAAATGTCAACCTTTAAAAGTAAGCAAACAAAGCAAAAAGAGCTTTGACCTTAGATAGCTATTATGAAGACAGAAGAACAGACTTCAAACCCTGAGGACCCTAAAGGCTTAACACTTCCAGGTGAAGCTTTAAAGGGTGATATGAGTTGGTCTCCAACTCAAAAGGCTCTCTTGGAAGAATTCAAAAGGCACTTAAAATAGAGATAGAAGAAAAACAGAGGAAGGAAATGAGAGCTTTGCAAGAGAGTTTGGAAAAGTTAACACAGACATTGTATAAAGGAAACAATTCCTTAAAAATAGATTTGGTGAAATGGAAAAAGAATACAACTCCTTAAAAAAAAAAAAAGAATTGGTAAAATAGGGGAAAATCCAATGAAGAAAACAACTCAATTAAAAGTTCAATTGGTCAAATATAAAAGGAGGTAAAAAAGCTAAATGAAGAAAATAATTAACTAAAAATTAGAACAGAACAAATGGAAATGACACAATAGAGAAACAGTCAAAACAAAAAAAAAAATGAAAAAGTAAAAGAAAATATAAAATACCTCTTTGCAAAAACAATTGACTTGGAAAATACATCTAGGAGAGACAATAAGAATTACTGCACTTGCTGAAAAGAGCCTGTCAAGAAGCCATCAAGGAAAACTGCCCTGATATTCTAGAATCAGAGATTAAAATAGCCATTAAAAGAATCTACCCATCACCTCCTGAAAGAAATCCCAAAATAAAAACTCCAAATATTATTATAGCTAAATTCCAGATTTGTCATTTCAAGGAGAAAATACTACAAACAGCCAGAAAGAAAAAATTCAAATATCAAGCAACCACAATCAGGATTACCCAAGAACTACCAGCTTCTACTTTAAAGTATCAAAGGATCCAGACAATGATATTCCTTGTGGGGAGGGGGAGCAAAGGAGCTTGGACTTTAGCCAAGAATCAATTACCCAGAAAAACTAAGCATTATCTTTTAGGGGAAAAGAGTTGTCCCTCAATGAAATAAGGGATTTTCAATTATTTTTGATGAAACCATGAGAGCTGAACAAAAGATTTGATTTTCAAATACAGAAATCAAGAGAAGCATAAGAAGGCAAAAAGGAGAACAAAACTATGTTATTTAAAAGTTAAAATGTTTATATCCCTACATAAGAAGATGATATCTATAGCTCTTGAGAACTGTATCTTTGTTAAAGATAAACTTAGAGGTTGTAGATATAGTTTGACTTTATTGTGATGATATAAAAAAAGAAACTTGGGATGAAAATGGATTGCACTGAAAAAAGAGTAAAGGGGAGGTAAAATGAGGTAAATTACATCACAAGGAGAAGCAAAAAAAAGACTTATTTCAGTAGAGGGAAAGAATGGAGGGGGATGAGCATCGTTTGAACCTTAATCACATCAGATTTGGCTCAAAGGAAATATCAGACATGTTTAGTTTGATATAGAAACTTGTCTCACCCTATATGGAAGGAGAGGAAAAGGGAAGTGAAAGGAAAGGAAAAAGGTATGGTAAAAGAAAAAAGAACTGAAGTAGAAGGGGAAAGGGATAAGAAAGGGAGAGGCACTGAAAAAGGAGAGGGCAGATTGAGGAAAGTGGTGGTCAAAAGCAAAATACAGAAGCAAAAAAGGATGGAAAGGGGGTAAGGAAAGAGAAAAGTATAACTTGGGGGAAATAGGATGGCAGGAAATGCAGAGTTAGGAATTTTAACTGTGAATGGGAATGGGATAAACTCTCCCATAAAACGGAAGTGGATGACACACTGGATTAAAACCAGAATCCTACAATATGTTGTTTACAAGAAACACATTTGAAACAAAGAAATACATATAGAGTAAAGACAAAAAGCTGCAACGGAATCTATTATGCTTCAACTTAAATTACAAAAAAAAAAAAAAAAAAAAAAAAAAAAAAAAAAAAAAAAAAAAAAAGCAAGGGTAGCGATCCTGATATCAGGATTCCTTTTTTTAAGTAAAAGCAAAAATATATCTAATTAAAAGAGATAAGGAAGGAAACTACATCTTCCTCAAGGGTACCATAGATAATGAAGTAAAATCAATGCTAAACATTGATATACCAAGTGGTATAGCATTCAGATTCACACAAGAGAAGTTAAGAGAGTTGCAAGAAGAAATAAACAGCAACATTATACTGGTTGGCAGTATCAAAAATGAAAAATGCCATAAATGAAGAAGATATTAAAGCAATAATTAGGATCTATTTTGCCCAATGGTATGCCAATAAATTTGATAATCTAAGTGAAATGGATGAATATTTACAAAAATATAGATAGCCTAGATTAACAGAGGAGAAAATAAATTAGTTAAATAGTCTCATTTTAGAAAAATAATTTGAAGAAACTATTAATCAGCTCCCTAAGAAAAAATCTGCTGGGCCACATAGATTTAAATGAGAATTCTAACACACATTTAAAAAAGCAATTAATTCCAATACTATACATCCTACTTGGAAAAATAGGAAAATAAGAAGTCCTATCAAATTCCTTTTAGGACACTGATACGGTGCTGATACCTAAATCAAGTAGATTAAAACCGAAAAAGAAAATAAGACCAATATCCCTTAAGAATATGGATGCAAAAATCTTAAATAATATTAGCAAATATTAGCAAAAAGATTATAGCAATTACCAGGAGATTACCTGGTAATGACTAAGTAGGATTTATACCAGGAATGCAGGGCTGGTTAAATATTAGGAAAATTATTAGCATAACTGATTTTATCAATACTCAAACTAACAAAAATCATATAATTATCTCAATAGATGAAGAAAAAGTATTAGACAAAATCCAACACCATTCCTATTAAAAACACTAGAGAACAGAGGAATAAATGGAGCTTTCCTTAAAATGATCAGTAGCATCTATCTAAAACCATCAGTAAACATCATATGTAATGGGGATAAACCAGAAGATTTCCCAGTAAAATCAGGGAAGAAACAAAGTTGCCCACTATCACCATTACTATTCAGCATTATATTAGACATGTTCTTTTTAGCAATAGCAAAAGAAAAAGAAATTAAAGAAATTAGAGTAGGTAACAAAGAAACAAAATTATCACTTTTTTACAGATAATATCACACTATACTTAGAGAATCCTAAAGAAACAACTGAAAAATGACCAGAAATAACTAACAACTTTAGCAAAGTTGCAGTATACAAAATAAATCCATATGAATCATATTTGTGACCAACAAAGTCCAGAAGCAAGAGATATGAAGATAAATCTCATTAAAATATCTGTTGATAATAGAAAATATTTGGGGGTCTACCTGCTAAGACAAAGCAAGGAACTATATAGGCACAATTATAAATGTTTTCCACACAATAAACTTAGATCTAAACAATTGGGAGAATAGCAAGTGCTCATGGGTAGGATGAACAATGAAAATGACAATTCTGCCTAAATTAACTATTTATTCAGTGCCATACCGATAACTGTCAAGAAATTACTTTACACAGCTAGAAAAGATAATAACAAAGTTCATCTGGAAGAATAAAAGTCAAGAATTTCAAGAGAATTAATGAAAAAAATGAAAATGAAGAAGGACCAGACCTAAAACTATATTATAAAATAGCAGTCATCAAAATCATTTGGTACTGGCTAAGAAATAGAATAGTTCATTAGTGGAATAAGGTGGATTCACAAGACACAATGATCAATGTTTATAGTAATCTAATGTTTGATAAACCCAAAGACTCCAACTTGTGGAATAAGAACTCATTATCTGACAAAAATTACTGGGAAAACTGGAAAATATTATGACAGAAAGTAGGTATTGACCCACACCTAACATCCTAAAAGATGGATTTGTGATTTAGACATAATAAAAGTGATACTATAAGCAAATTAGGATAATAAGTGATTGTGTATCTCTCAGATATGTGTTGAAAGAAGGAATGTATGGCCAAAGAAAAACTAAAGAACATTTTGAAATGTAAAATAAATAATTTTGGTTATATTAAATTAAAACCATTTTGTACAAATAAAATCAGTATACTCAAGATTAGAAGGGAAGCAGAAAAGTGGGGGAAATTTTTCATCCAACGATTTTGATAAAGACCTCATTTCTAATATATACAGAGAGAATTGACTCAAATTTATAAGAATACAAGCCATTCTCTAATTAATAAATGGTCAAAGGATGTGAACAAATAATTTTCAGGTAAAGAAAAATGCTCTAAATAACTATGGATTAGAGAAAAGCAAATTAAGACAACTCTGAGGTACCACTATATATCTCTGAGATTGACTAAGAAGACAGGAAAAGATAATGATAAATGTTGTAGGGGATATGTGAAAACTGGGACACTAATACATTGTTGGTGGAGTTGTGAACTGATCCAATCATTCTGGAGAGTAAATTAAAAGTCCAAAGGGCTATAAAACAGTGCATACCCTTTGATCTAGTAGTGTCTCTACTAGGCCTGTATCCCAAAGAGATCATAAAAAGGGGGAAAGCACACACATGTGCAAAAATGTTCATATCAGACCTTTTTGTAGTGGCAAGGAACTGAAAACTGAGTGGTTGCTCATCAGTTGGGGAATGGCTGAATAAGTTATGTTATATGAATGTAATAGAATATTATTGTTCTATAAGAAATAATCAGCAGGATGATTTCAGAGAGGCCTGGAGAGACTTACATGAACTGATGCTAAGTGAAGTGAGTAGAACCAAGAGCACATTGTACAAACCAAAAACAAGATTATGTGATGATTAATTGAGTAAAAATTATAAGAATATGAGTCGTTCCCCAATTGATAAACGGTCAAAGGACATGAACAGGCAGTTTTCAGAAATAGAAATCATTATCTATAATCATATGCCAAAAATATTCTAAATCACTTGTTGGAATACATGGGAGCTGTTGGAATACATGGGAGCCACCTGACAGTGGTTGCTGGAGATCCAACCCAGATCTGCAGAATGGATCTCCTCATGTGAGAGGATGATAAAAGGAGACTGAAAGGCAGTTGCTCTTCTCTGACCTTTCTGACTGAAAGGCCATTGTGTTGTCTTCCCTTTGCCTCCAATTTATCTCATTCCCAGTCTACAACACCTGTGTCAGCAAAGGCTGCCCAGCAACTCCTTCAGATATTATGATCCACAGTTGTGGAGGCTCCCAGAGAATTGACCTGTCCCTTAACAATCACTATTGATTAGAGAAATGCAAGTTAAAACAACTCTGAGGTATAACCTCACACCTATCAGAACAGTTAATATGACAGAAAAGAAAAGCAATAAATATTGGAGATATGGAAAAATAGGGAAAATAATAAACTGCTGGTGGAGCTATAAACTGATCCAACCATTCTGGAAAGCAATTTGGAAGCAGACGCATTGGGTTATAAAACTGTGCATACCCTTTAACCCAGCAATACCAGGTTTTAAAAGGATGTCTCCCAATAAATTCACAGCCATCTCCACTGATACTGATCTGTAACTGGTCTTTGGACTCAGCTGTCAGGTGATCTTGCATAGCCAATTCACTTGTATGATATGGCATCCCTCCTGTCATCATGGTCCTCTTCAAAAATGAAGGACAAACAACAAGAAAACGACCACCACTAAACCTATATCCCAAAGAGATTTTTTTAAAAAGGAAAAGGACCTATATGTACAAAAATATTTATAGCATCTGTATTTGTGGTGGGCCACAATTGAAAATTGAGGGGATGTCCATAAATTGAGGAAATGGCTGAATGAGTTGCAATATATGGTTTTGATGGAATACTATTGTGGTATATTAAATAACAAGCAGGATGTTTTCAAAAGGTTTAGGAAGACTTACAGGAATTGGTACAAAATGAAATGAGCAGAATAAGGAGGACATTACACACAGTAATAACAAAATTATATGATGATCAATTGTCAATGACTTGGCTATTCTCAATAATGCAATGATCTAAGACATTTCTGAAGAAGTCTGAATGTAGATTGAAGCATACTTTTTTATTTTTTTATTTTTCTTGGAGGATGGTCTTTTTGAGAGCAGCATTGCAAATATGGAAACATGTTTTGCTTGACTGCATATATATAATCTATGTAAATTTCTTGCCTTCTTAACAGGGGTGAAAAGGGAGAGAATTTGCAACCCAAAATTTTAAAAATTGGATTAAATATTTTGGCTTATATATAATTGAGAAAGAATAAAATTTAAATAAAGAGCAACTAATTAGAAATAAAACAATCAGAGTTCCACCTAAGTGCTCTGCATCATCTAACTGGAAGGCCATGGATAATTTACAGACAGTATAGGAAAATTGGAATTACAATACAAGGGTAACCAAATGGAGCAAAGCTGTATAGCAAAATAAATTCTATCAAACATCAAATACAAAAAAAAAAAAAAATGGACTACTTGAATCAGACGGTTTAAAAAATAATTCCATTTTCTTCAAGTTGGTCTAATTCAGAGAATATTACATTTTGGAGCCAGAAAGATTTGGTTTCTAATTCCAGCTCTAACACTTACTATTTATATATTGTGCTGCCTAAGTCACTTAATATGTGTGTACTTCAGTTCCCTGATCTATTACATGAAGGGCTGAACTAATTGATTTCTGAAACTCTGCAAAACTTTGAATCTATGATCCATGAATTCAAAGTTTACAGATATCTAAAGATTGCAGAATATCTAAACTAATTGTGGTCTGTGACTCTCTTGGAATATCACTGTGCTATGACAAATGATGACTATGAGGAAATCAGAGAAGCACGGGAAACCATACAAACTGACACAATGAAGTAATCGGCATTAAGAAAACAATATACCTAATGACTGAAACACAGGCATTTATTGAGTAAATACTATGTGTGATGGTGAAAATGAACCTAAAATTTGAGTTCCTAGGTTCAGTCATTTTTAATCATATCTAATTCTCTATGACCCCATTTGTGTTTTTTGTTTTGTTTGTTTGTTTCTTTGTTTTTAAGCAAAGATGCTAGAGTGGTTTGCCATTTCCTTATCCAGCTCATTTAACAGATAGGAATTTAGAAAACAGGGTTAAGTGACTTGCAAGCACTCCAAAGTATTACAAAATAAAATCCCTTACTCTTCCACAGATATCTTAGAACTTAAGATTTTAAATATTCAATATCAATACCTAAGTCTGGGAATTTAATACCAAAGCAATATTGGTACCTTTCTATCCAGGAAAACAGTATTCTCTACTCCACCCCATCTTTTCTTTCTGGGCAAGTAAAAAAAAAATTATATGTTCTCTATTCAGATGTTATGTGGATTAATGAGAAAACACTAGTTTATAAGTAAAAGAGATCTGATTTTCTAAATCCTATCCATGCCATGATGACCATGTATTTTAAAATCAGCCGGAGTCAGGAATTCAGGTTAGGGGAAAATTGTCAATCTTTATTCTTAGCAGAGATGAAGAAAGGTCGGAGGTAGAAGGGAATCGGCAGTAGTAATGTCAGCAGCTGAGTCAAGAAGCTAGCTAGAGCAGAAGCCATGAGACCAGCAGCTACCTGCATAGAACCCAGGCAGCAATCTCTCTCAGCCTGTCTTCCTGTCTCTCTGCCTCCACCCACCAAAATCGTCATTTCCTATACAACACATCAGGACTTGCACAGAGAGTGGGCGGGGCCATTCTTTCTCCAAGCATGTATATTAATATAGTCCAATTACTATTTAGCCTCACGTGCTTGGGACCTTAGTGCATCAACTCAAGCCTCAGCCCATTACAATGCCATTTATAAATTTGTTTTGTAACTTTAGACAAGACACTCCAATTTTTAGAACTATTTTCCTCATCTGTAAATCAGGGTGGATAGTACCTTCTTCCATAAACTTATTGGATCAAATGTGAACCTGAATGGAAAGATGTTTTTCTAAAGTAAGCAAATAAGAGGTGTTATTTCTAACAAGGTACAATTTTAAGGAAGGTGAAGAGGAAAAGATTTCTTAAGTGAGTTTTTTTTTTTTAAACTTGTAAACCACACTAACAATATGTTTTGGCAGTCTGATAAGTGAATTAAAATGACATTCATGTCTGCTTGCCAGGCAGAAATTAGTATTTGTCCTCATAGGTAAATAGTTGAATGGCTATTTCAAAAGCTACTTGGCTCTGAGCTCCTTAAGAACATGTTTTTTGTCTTTCTTTGTATCTCCAGTGCTTAGCACAGTGTTTGTTTAGATACTTAATAAATTCTAGTTCATTAATTGATCAGACTGTGACACACTTGCCTGAATGCTCAAATCCAAAATTCTCCAGATTTTTCTCAGTCTTCCCTTCTTTCTTTCCCCCAGTGGCCTTTCCTCTGATCTATCCATCTTCTCTCTATATATCTTATATCTATAGCTGTTTTCATGTTTTCTCCCTAATTAGAATGTGAACTCCTTGAGGATAGGAAATATCTTTGCTTTTGGATTTCCACCATCAGGCCCTAGCATAGTTCTTAGAATAAAATAATCATTTAATAAATATTTTTCATTCATTCAAGAATTTAGCATTCAGTCTCTCTTCCTTAAACATTTGCACAAGCTACCAATCATGCCTAGAATTAACTCCCTTTTCATTTCTGACGTCTTCCTTCAAGACTCTGTTCAGGCATTATTTCTTCTATACAGTTTTCCATGATCTCTCTTATCCCCCAACTGTTAATGTTTTCAATCTCAAATTGCCTTGTATTTATTTTTCTGTATATGTATTAATTACCACTCTCTTCTACTTAATTTGCCTTTGGTTATCTAGAACCCAAATAAGAACTTGCACATATTATTCTTAATAAATATTTACTGAATTGAATCATGGAACTGAAGGAAATAAAGGTGATATTAACTATTAAGCAGAGCAAGCTCAAGAGTAGGACCCACTGACAAACAGGATCATAGATATAGATTGTAAAGAGAGTTTAGATCCTCTCTAGTTCAATAACATCATTTTAAAAATGAAAAAACTCAAGACCAGAGTTTAAGTGATTTGTCTAACATCTTACAGGTAGGAGGTAACAGAAGCAGAATTCAACTTCTGTGTCCCAAATCTAATCTACTTCCTTCTTCCTGTGATTCGATATCAAAAGAATCAACTAGACTGAAGAAAAGTTATGGAGAAAAATATATTTGAGATGTATGATAGGAAAGCTTGTTGGAGAATGAGGGTGTAGCAGGAGCAGGAATGTCAGGGAAGAAAGTGCAATATTTTGTCTGTCAAGGCAATACTGAAAAGAGCCAAAAAAGCAGTGTGATGAGGCAGGAAGGATTTCAAGGTATTTCAAGAAAGTACAAAAACAGATAAAGGGAAAAAGGGAAATGACTCCAAATGACTCCAAGTTAATTGCACAACTTTCCTTCCAGCTGTTGGGAAAGACTGAGAAATCTGGACATTTTAAGTCCTGCACTCATTGATCTAATGAAGATAATCAAGTGGAAAAATAGCTAAGAGGACCAAGAGTACCTGGATACCAGTCCTGGTTCTGAGTGGTGTAAAGAAGACTATCAAAATAGCAAAAATTATAATATGGAGTCATTATGCTGCATATCAATTCTGGTGTGCCCAAGTAGGGGAGGAGGAATCAGGCTTCAATACAGGAAGAGAGTCTTGGAAGGCACAATCTTAAGAAGGTGCTAGGTAAATTTTGCACAACAACCAAAAGTCCATAGAGAAAGCCAGGGAGGTTCAGAAGTGATAAAATCTGGGTAAACCAGCCAGATTCCTTTTTTTCCACCTTTTCCTTTTTTAACTAGTTTCCAAAGTTCCCCTTTAACTGGTTTTGATCACCCTCAAACATTATAAAGCTCTGGGATCATCCTCATTCAACAGTGGCTAATATCCATTTTCCCCTACATAAACAGGTAGAGGAGATTGAAGTCTAATTGGAATTAGATCCATGAGTTTAGAGACTTGATCACCAGATTAAAAGGTTTCAGGATGACTAAATTTCAGAAGAGCTGTGGGCATTTGATGATGATTATAATATATTTGCTTTTCTTCCTTTTACTTCTAGATTATGAGTAAAGAATTTGTGCCATGATTGCATGGTTGCCTCTTTACTTAAGTCACGCTTGTGTGGATTTCATTGAATTCCACTGAAATGCAATATAAAATGTAGGTCCATGTATGTTGACGTGAATTACCTAAATATGGTTCTGTGGGAGTCATTAAGAGACGTTTCCTGAATCAACAAACAAGCCCTGGGGGCATCTGGGTGAGGAAGCAACCTCAACCTGAAGAACTTCCACCTCATGAACTTCCACCTAATGGATATAGGGATCCTATAGCTGAGTTGCAGAAGACTGAAGAAACTTCTGCTGTCTCAGGATGCCAAACTAGTGGGGTTGATCTTGGGCTGCGGCTGTGGGTGGGAAGGAATGAATACATGTTCCAGTAAGTACAATACCTCAGCTTGCAAGAACATTTTCGGTATAGTATGGTTAGGGGATCTTACTGTGGCTTAGGGGGAGAGAAGAGTGCCTGAGATTGGGCCCACAGTAATTCAGAAAAAATAGTAAGAAGGATCCAAGGCCTGGGGCACCATTATCTGCAGCTGAGGATTAAAACCTGTTTAGAATAATAAACTGCAAAAAATAAAATAAAGAAAAAGTAAGTAAAAGAGAAAAAAAATCTAGCCATAGATATATCTGGGTACATATTCAAAGGAGAATAGTGAGTTAAAAAAAAAAAAACACTTATATCCTAAAGAACAATATCAAATGATCACAAGTCCAAAAATAATTATTGGAAAAACTTTTTAAAAATCTCAAAAGTCAAATAAGAGAAATTTAGGAAAAATTAAGGAAAAAAATAAAAACAAAAGGAAATTAAGAAAGTTATGAAAAGAAAGTCAATTGGAAAAGGAGATCTAAAATCTTAAGGGAGAAAATATTTCCTTGAAAACTAGAATTGGGTAAGGGGAGACAAATGTCATCATAAGACACCAGAAAATAACAAAATCAAAAGAATGAAAAAATAGGAAAGAATTTAAACATTTCATTTGAAAAAACAACTGATTTGTAGAGCAGATCAAAAAGAAATAATATAAGAAATATTGGACTACCTGAAAGTTCTGAGAATCTTACAAGAAATTTTTAAAATTGCCCCAATATTGTAGAACAAAACATCCACATTTACCACCTGAAAGAGATACAGGAGGAAAACTTATGAAGAATCATAGCAAATTTCAAACGTGTCAGGTTAAGAAGAAAATATTATATCTGCACTAAAAGACCACAGGTCTTGGAACAGAATATTTTGAAGAGGAAAAGAGTTGGGGTTGCAACCAAAAATAATTTCCCCAGCAAAGTTTAATATAATCCTGATTTTTTTTAATGGAGATTTAATGACCTGAGGGACTTTCAGATATTTGCGACAAAAAGATCAGAACTCAATGCAAAATTCAAAATATAAGATCCAGAAGGAATATAAGGAAAACATTAAAGAACAATATTAAGGGACTTAATGGGATCAAACTGTTTATTTCTTATATGTGAAAATGTTATCAATATTCCTGGGACTGTCATGATTACATAGGTAGTTTGAAAGAAAGATTAGGATTGAGTTGAATATGATTGGGTGAGTCTAACGAAATTGGGTAGGAAAACATAATAGAGAACAATTATCTCATATAAATGAAGTATAAAAGGAAAAATAATACAGAGGAAACACATAGGTGTGGAGAGTTGATAATGCTGCAACCTTCCAACAAATCTGAGTTAAAGAGGGAATATCATATACATCTAAAAAGGTATAAGTCTTCTAAATTTATAAATAAGAGAAGAAGGGGAGAAAAGGGAAGGATTTTTAGTAGACTGTGTAGATTAAGATTTAAGAGAGTGAGAAGAGAGGATAAAAGGGATTATATTTTATATACAACATATATGTTATATATATAATATACTTATAGAGGTTAGAGGTTCAGTTATCAGAAATATTAGAGGTAGTTATCAGAAATAAACTAATCTTAAAAGAAGAGATAAGATAAAAAGAGTCAGAGAAGAACAATAGTGAAGGAAATTAGGATGGGGGGGAAATACACTGTCACCAATATTTTTCAATGTTGTATCAGAAATTTTAGCCAAAGCAATAAAAGGGGGAAAAGCAATAGAAGAAATCATAATGGGAAATGAGGTAATAAATCTCTATTTTTGCCGGCAATATGATGATACACTTGGAAAATATTGAAGAGTCAACTAAAAAGTTAGTTGAAACAAAAATTTTAGCAAAATAGCAGGACAGAAAGCAAATTCACATCCATCATCAGCATTCCTATAAATCATCATTAAAACCCTTCAAGAAGAGACAGTAAGAGATGCCACATTTAAAATAGCTATTAACACTATAAAATATCTGGGAACTATACTTGAAAAACAAGCCTAGGAACTTTTAAACAAAATTATTAAAAAAAAAAAAAAGCCTTATACAATAAAAACAGAGTTAAATAACTGAAGACATGTTAATTGTTCCTGGTTAGGCAGGACAAATATAATAAAAATGGCAGTTTTACCTAAACTATTTAATATATTCAATGCATCACAATTTAATTACTGAAAAATTACTTTATTGAATTAAAAAAACCAAAATTCATTTGGTCAAAAGATCAAGAATATCAAAGCATTTGATTTTTTAAAAATTTAAAGGAAGAAAATTTAGCACTACTAGGTCTTAAATTGTATTATAAAGTAATAATTATCAAAACTATTTGGTGATATGACTGATGTTGATACCAGGTAATAGTAGGTACCAAAAGTTGGGGTTCGGTCATGTGAAAAATTCACAATGGCCAGTATCTTTGACAAAAGATAGATTTATTTAGGGAAGAAGTTACAGACAAAATAATGGGATTCAATAGACATCAGGAATGGCTAATATGAAATAAAGTGGGAGAGCATGTGAAAGACAAGTTCCTCAATGGAAGTGATAATTACTCAGTAGAAAGGGAGCATCCCATGAGATTGCAGCATGTCCTTGGGTGGCAGGCTAAATTCTGAAAGGACCTTTTCACCCTCAAATAGTTAACTAAAAAGAGGAGGAGTTGAGAAGCATAATGGATTAAGGGAGATTCCACATGATATGGGGAAGGAGGAAGGGAAAAGGTATTGTCAGGCAGAGTGCTAGTGGCAGACTGACCCAAAGGAGGGCAGTAGCAGTAGTGAAACCATGGTCCATACCTATTTTATAGGTAAAATTTAGCCTTAAGGACTTGACACAACTTGGATTTCTAACTGGATTATCTTCAGAAGGTGGGATCTCAGAACTAAACTGATCTAGTTTATCAGAGCTTTCTTCCTGCCTACTTCAAGGATCAATTTTGATCAATTCTTCAACTTTTCTCTGCCTACCACACCCAACATTTAGGATCTCATCATTTGGTACTGGCTAATAAATAGAAAAGTAGGTCAGTGGAACAGAGTAGTCATATTACTTACAGCAGCAAATGTCTTATAGCAACCCTGTGTTTGACCAGTATAAAGACCAATTTGAAGGATAAGAATTCATTATTGGCAAAAATTGTCAGGAAAACTGGAAAGCAATCTAGGAAAAACTAATGTCTTCTCCTATTTCCTAAAATAAAGTCAAAATGGATATATGACCTATATATATAAAGAGAGAGATTGCAAGAAAATCTGAAGAACATGGAATATCTTACCTACCAGATTTATGGATAGGGAAACAATTTGTGAACAAACAAGAAATAGAGAGTGTTGTAAAATGTAAAATGGATAATTTTGTTATTCTAAAAATTATTTTGTACAAATAAACTATAGCCAAGATTAGAAGGAAGGCAGAAAAATGGGAGGTGGGATAGAGACAGGTTCTCAGATTAAGTTTACATTGCTCAAATATATAAAGAACTTTGTCAAATTTATAAGAATATGAGTCATTCTTCAATTGACAAATGGTCAAAGAATATGAACAAGTAGTTTTCTGATGAAGAAATCAAAAGAAGTTATAGCCAAATGAAAAATGCTATGAAATTATTGCAAAGGACCTATGAAGGAAAATACTATCTACAGTCAAAGAAAGAACTAATGAGTAGAAGTATGCATATTTGTGTCTAATAGTAGCCATCTCTAGGGAGTAGAATGGGGAGGAGGGGCAGGAAGAAAAAAATAATTACATGATAACTTTATTATATATATTTATGCTTGCAGTTTTGTATGCAATCATCTTTTTTCTATTCTATTATGTTGTGGAAATGCTTGCTTTCTCTCTTAAGTTCAGAATAAATATTTTTTTTCAAAAAATAGGAATTCTGAAATTCTGAATTCCTATATGAATCATGAAACCAACTTGTTTTCTCCCTTAGTCAGGAAATACTAAAACACTCATTCTGGAAATTTAGTTTTCCAGACTGTTTTATTACCATAATTAAGGTAGCCATACTGCACCCAAACTGCCTTGTTAGCATCTTTAAGATAAATATAATGGGAATCCAAGCTTACCCAGACCTTTATTTCTCCTCCTCCCCTGAGATGGGGTGAAACACCCAAAGTTATAGTTTCCCTATAAAAGATGTGCTTATGATGAAGATTGTTGCTGACTCATTTTCAGTACTAAGCCTGCTATTGTAATGCCAGAGAAACTGAGGCAAGATAGAGATTAGAGAGTTTTTAATATTTTATCTGAGAGGGAGAGATTGTGCCGGGGGCATGTTGCCCCCAAGGTTGATGTCTCAAAGCATCCAGAAGCGTATGTGAGTTTCCCATGACATATGTACATGTAGCTCCAAGCTCGAGTAGACAAAGGGGAGTGAAGTCCAAACTCTGGTGAGTGGGAATCTCCAAGAAGGGGACCATCAATCCAGTTCTGACAGGTTGGGGATAGGACCATAAATTCTTACAAATTGAGAGGACTTAGGAAGTGTCCAACTAGAGCCAGGAAGTCTGAAACTTAGATATGTAGACAATGCCAATTAGGTATCTGAGACAAGACATCTGGAGTCTTATTTTTTGGAATGTCATATCTCCACATCCCTAATTATCTCCGTTCTAATGAGCAGAAAAGGGGGATGGGGGTTGCAACTAGGGGAAATGATGCAGGACAATTCAGGGAAACTGAGTCAGAACAATTTAGGGAAACTGAGGCAAGGTTATTAGAGAAACTGAGGCAGAACTGTGATGACTGTGTTAGCACTCTGAATACCTTAGAATCAGCTGAAGTCAGGATAAGCAAAAGTCCTTAGTCTTTATTCTTGGTCTTTAGGGGTAGAAGTGAAGGGGATGGAAGCAGAATCTCTACAACCTCCTATTTCCTCGTCTACCGCCAAAGTGACTCTGGCTAGTCTTACTCTACCCCCTAGTCCCTCCTACAGTCCTCTGTATGCACCAATCATCAAGCCAGCACAGGATAATGGGACGGGCCATTTTCCAAGCATATGCCCATAGAGTATTGTCCAATCAGTAGTTAGCCTCAAGTGCTCAGCTGTCCTGACCTCAGAGCATCGACTCAAGAGTTTCAGCCCTCTACATAGAACAATAAAAGGGAACTATGGCACAACATTATGAGGTACTCTCCATTTCATAGTTCTTCCCTCTAATGGTTTCTTCCTCCTGGTAAATTGTAAGTTCCATTAGGGACCTTATTTTCCCCCTTATTATTTCACATAATAAATTGTATAACTTTATAATCTGTGATGGATTCTTGTTATGGTTGTTCCATGTCATAAACTTTTATATAAATTTTATATATGTTTATATAAGTTTTTTTTACAATTTTTTACTCTTTCCATTTACCACTCTTGTTGCCTATTTTACTTCATCAATTCTATCTTGAGGAAATTATGAAAAGGATCATGAGGCTGGAGCACTCCTAGTCTCTGAAAGTAGACTAGATTAAATATATTTGCTTTCCTAAATTTTGTTGGCCTAAGGGCAAATTTTTTAGGTTCAAAACAAAAAGCTGGTTTCCTAATGCTATCTCTTAAAGGGGAAGATTGGGTTACCCGAAGCTTATACACACCCACTTGAATTCTTTCTGCTAAATACAGGTTACACAAAAGACCATCACAAATGGCAAAAGTAAACTCATTTATCCATCCAAAACAGCAAACCAAAACTGGAGGTTATATACTTAGAATATACTGGAAAAAATACCAAAAAAAAAAAAAAAAAAAAAAAAAAAGGTGGGGGGTATGAGTTCTTTAAGTGGAAATTAAGAAGAGATCTCAGCTCAACCAAGAGAGGTCCTTTTCTCACGCCAGGGGAAATTTTCTGATTTATCTAAAGAGGCAATTTGGAAATCAGCATATATTGAAGAGTCAACTTCTCTCTATATATAGATTCCAAAGTCTATCTTTCCTCTCATAGTTAATCCTAAAGAAAGTCTTGAATTTTGTGGTACTCTTAAAGAAAAGAATCTTTCCTCTTCAAAGCTCTTCTCATCAACTCCTCTCTCATGAAGTCATTCTACTTTATGTCAGCATTCTCTCCACAAATCCAGTAATACCTAAATAGCATAGAAAATATCATAGGCTTAGTTGGCAATCTGAGTTCCAATAGCAAGAACTGGAAGAAGGCAGTTTGTGGGTGGATGGGTTAAGGAGCAGCTCACTAGTAAGAATAAATCTATAATCTAAATAAATCTAAAATCTAACTGAATAAATCTATACATGGCACTTCTGGATCTGAGTGATATATATATTTAATCTAGAAGAAGGCAAATACCCACAAAAAGAATAGAGCAAGATCCCTACGAACAATAGATAGCTTGACTTTTCCTGGAAGTATTTTTTCTTATTGAGTGAAGTATATAACTTCTGATTAAACATTGAAATACCAGCATCTAACCCTTATTAACAGGATTAATTTCTTATCAACAGTCGCTCCTGGGGCTTAAATTTAAAGGAAAAAAAACAATGTAATGAAATATTTGGATTATCTATTCTGTGTATTATCTTATGCCTAGATTTTTATTTTTTCCTCCAAGGAGTCTTTAAGGTAGACTAAGGGGGTCAACCTCTTTTCTACCTTCTCTGCTTTCTTTGCTTTTTCCTCCTTCTCTTTTTCCTTCCTTACTTTCCCTTGTTCTTCACCTTTTTCAGTTTTTTTCTTCTTCTGGTGCCCCTGGCCAGACCCCAGAGGCTTCCCTTCCACGTCAGAAGCTCTGGAGCTGTTGCTCCTGCTGGAGTCTGAGGACTTGACATGGTTATCCCTGATTTTCTCAGTAATTCTCTTTCCATGTTCCTGAGACTTGGCAAGTGGTATGTATAGAATTTGCAGACAGATCACCTTTCTCAGTCTTCTTGGAGTCAATACTTAGAGCTGCAGAATGATGCAGTTCCATGACCAACAGATGGAGGGTCTCTCTAAACAGGAAGGGAGGAACTCTGGGCTGTCAGATCCCATACAAAGGACCTAAGCAAGCGACAACTTCTCTGAACTTTAGTTCCTACATCTGTAAAAGGAAAAGGTTGCTTTTGCTAATCTCTAAAGCATCTTTCAGCTCTAAATCTGTAAGAAATATAAGGAATAGTATTTTAAATCTTAAATATTTTTAAATGACTTCAACAGCAAAGAAAGAGAATAGAAGTCATCTACTTCAAGAGCAGAGTTTCTTAAACCTTTTGGCAGATTAGTAAAGTCTACAGATCTCATTAGAATAATGTGTTTTTTTTTAATATATATAAAATAAAACACATAGGATTGTTATTTATTTAACATTCACTGTTTTAAATTTTGAGTTCTAAAATTTCTCATTTTACAGCTTTCTTCCCACCTATTGAGAAGGCTAGAAATATGATACCCATTATATATGTGAAGTAGTACAAAACACATTCCCATATGATCCATGCAGAGGGGCAGAGGGAAGTAAGAAAAATAAAGAAAGTGAAAAAGAACATGCTTTAGTATGCATTCAGACTCCATCAGTTTTTTCTCTGGATAGCATTTTTCATCATGAGTCCTTTGGAATTTTCTTGAAATGCACAAGATTTCAAAGGAAATTAATTATACCAAAATATAATTATCAAAATATTTTTTAAAAGAGTTCAACTGAGTGAATGCCCATCAGTTGGGAATGGATGATTAAGTTATAGTATATGAATGTTATGAATGTTTCAGAAAGGTCTGGAGAGACCTACATAAACTGATGATAAGTGATTACAACCAGAAGAACATTGTATACAGAAACAAGATTATGTGATGATCAACTCATGGGTGTGGCACTTTTCAACAATGAGGTAATTCAGGCCAAGGTGATGGAGAGAACCATCTTAGAGGAATATGGTAACTAATTATAGATCACAATATAGTATTTTCATCTTTCTTTGTTGTTGCTTACTTTTTTTCTTTTGTACATGTTTAACCTATATTGGATTACTTGCTATCTAAAGTGGGGTTGGAGGGAAGGGAAGAAGAAAAATTTGGAACACAAGATTTTGCAAGGTTGAATGTTGAAATGTTGAAAACTATCTTTGCATGTATTTTGAAAATAAAAAGCTATTATTAAAAAATTTTAAAGAAAAATACAAATTTGTCACAGGTTTGTGACAAATATACAAATGCCCCAACAGTCTTCATACAGCTTATTAAAGCCTAACCCCAAGCTAAGACTTTTGGGACATCTGTATCTACTTAAGCACAATAAATCTGGTTCCTCTTTTATTTCTTCCCAAAAAATGAGTTCAAGGATCCTATGTTAAGAATCCTTGCTTTAACTAGAAATAATGAGTTATATATAACTCATATATATATGTGTATATATATATATATATATATATATATATATATATAACAGTTAGAGAAAGATTATTTACGGTGGAAGGGACTATAAACTCTCTTTGACTCATGGTGATCATAGTATTATAAATTTAGAGGTAGAAGAGAACATAGAGATCATCTAACTCAACCACCTCGTTTTATAGATGAGGAAACTGAGGCAAAGAGTGGTGAGGTGATTTGCTCAAAGTCATTCAGGTAAATAAGCAAAATTTTAACACAAGAGGGAAGTTTCCTGTCAAATTCAGGGATTAATTTCCTCAATCTAGGCAGCAGCATGGGCACCAAGATTCTCACTTTTATCACTAAATCTCTTTAACTTCTTTGAATAAATTCTTTGAATTACCTTGAATAAGTGGTCCTTCACCTTTGCTTTCAAACTTCCTACCCCAGCTTTGTTTTCTTCTTCTCTTCACCAAAAACAATATACTTGATCTTGGGAGATTATTCATATGTCAGATATTCTAAATATCAGTGTGTCTATCCCACCAAGAAAGTAATTTCTTTTTCTTGGGGTGGCACTTGGGAGGAGGAAGAGGAATGGATGGAATAATGAGAGTATCAACATTGGTGCTGATACCAAAAAAACTCACTTTGGGGATGTGCATATGCCAATATTCTTTATTTAGAGACAAATCCTGTTAAATCCATATTGCAAAAGATGATTTAGAGCCTTCAATGTTCCCAATGAGAGGATACAGAAATGGATATGTATAAGCCAATGGTCCTATGGGATATTTATTGTATTGCAAATTGATTCATCACTCTCCAAGCTCTTTAACATCCTCATTTTCCTTATGACCTTCCTTCTCTCTTCTATTTGGGTTCATCTTGATTTAAACAAAAGACAAAATGACTTGGGAAAAATTGAAATTTTTGATTAAAGATAATATTCATAACTTTTAAAATGTTGTTATACTTGTGAAGGAGAGAGTGATCTACATCCAGAGAGAGGACTATGGAGACTGAAAGTGAATCACAGCATAATATTTTCACTTTTGTTGGTGGTGGTGATGTTTTCTTGCTTGTTTTTTCTCTCATTTTTTTTTCCTTTTTGATTTTCTTGTACAGCATGATAAATGTGGAAATACGTTTAGAAGAATTGCACATGTTTAACCTATATTGTATTACCTGCTGTCTAGGGGTGGAGGGAGGGAAAAAATTTTGGAACACAAGGTTTTGCAAGGGTGAATATTGAAAACTTTGTTTGCATGTATTTTGAAAAATAAAAAGCTACTTTAAACAGCTTTGTCAAGCAAATATGGATATATGTTCAAAATTATTATATGTATATAACATATATCAAATTTCTTGCTCTCTTGGGGAGGGGGGAGACTAAAGGAGAGAGGGAGAAAAAATTCAGAACTCAAAATCTTACAAAAATGAATGTTGAAATGAGATGGTTCAGGTGAATTCCAACAGATTTGTAATGGAGAGAGCCTTCTGCATCCAGAAAGAGGACTGTGAGGACTGAATGTGGATTACAACACAGTATTTTCACTTTTTTTTGTTGTTGACTTACCTTTCGTTTTCTTTCTCAATTTTTTCCTTTTTGTTCTGATTTTTCTTGTGCAAATGATAATTGTGGAAATATATATAAAAGAATTGCACATGTTTAACATATATTGGATTATTTGCTGTCTAGGGGAGGAAGAAAAAATTTGGAACATGAGGTTTTGCAAAGTGAATATTGAAAAGTATCTTTTTATATAATTTGAAAATAAACAGCTATTACTTAAAAAAAATTATATCTCTACAGCCTAACTGGAACTATATGATTCTACTGCTATCTGAACCATTCCTGATAGAAATTTATTTCCCTTGCCATTTGATAAATTGTGAATTATAAACTTTCTCAAGTACTCACATACAGAATGAATGCTAAAAACTATTTTTACATGTAACTGGAAAAAATAAAATACTTTTGAGAAAAAATCAACTTTGTTATGGTATAATCTTACCTATTTGTTGCCTCATAAAAACTCTATGGCAATAGTGGGATGAGGGTTTATTTTTCTTTTCCAGATGAGGAAACATACCAGGAAGAAGAAATAGAACACCAACTCCACACCCTTAGTTTGTTCCATAATTAGGCCTAGTAGTATACGGGGCTACCTACTTCTGAGTTTAGTGTTTTGTTTCTGTGATGATGGGACAGTGTGACCTTTTCTTCCCCACAGCTGTGAGTTACAGAATGCCATATTTCACAATCATTATTGGCTTATTGCACGAGATCAAAGAGAAGCCCTGACAAGAATTCTCTGAGTTACCATTTTATTCAAGATAAGCCTCAAATAAAACAAAATAATGACTATCTTTAGGCTGTTAAGCATTGCATGACTCTTTCAAAGACCTGCTTATCAATGTTTAAAAACCAATTTCCAAGGGAAAAAAATTATCCCAACATGAACATTTTTAATCTGCATAATTCACATGACTTTCTAAGGCAAGAAAATTAACAAAATAATAAATCCAGACCTAATTTGTAGCATTTGTGAATTTCCCACTTGGAAATACACATATTAAAATTTTTACATTCCAATCCTCAAAAACCAGTATATGCTATGTCCAATACACTTCTGCTAGGAAACAGAACTTTAAGAACTCAAAGAAAATGAGCCAAGTATTCAATAAGTCTTTTTTCAGAAAGAAAATCTCACTTATTTTTGCCCTCTTCCAAGCTCCTAAAAAGAACAAAAACCTTTTTGACTTCAGTAGTGGTAATAGTGCAAAGTAAATATCTATCTCTGATTAGAAAATAATAACAACTTACATTTGCATTGCATTTTAAGGTTTGCAGAAAGTTTTCCTCAAAACAATCCTATGAAGTAAGGAGTATAATTATTATTATTAACCACAGGCACATGCAATAGTGGTGTTTGTCTTTCATTTTCAAAGGGCCAGTGACATCATGGGGTCATATTTTTACTGCTTCATGAATTGGATTCAAGTGAGGCAGAATTGCACAAAATCATAAGCTTCATTTTCTCCTCCAAGGGCTCTGAAATCCAGGGACAGAATCAAAGTCAAGACAACTGGTAATTTGGGAATGCAGTGGATAACTTTGGTGTCTGCAATGCCTGACCAAGCTCTAAGCACTCCATAGCACTTGCTTCAGCTGCTTGCATTGTTCTGATCCACCCATTCTTCTGGAGAAATTTTTCATAAGCTTGGGGTAGACATCTTCCAACTCATTGATAGCCTACTGGCTTCCAAAACTTAGTTTAGTCCAGCTGCTGAAATGGTTTACTGGGGTATGGCTACTAGGCATGCTACAGCTTCTTGGAGCCACAAGTAAAAGTTGGGTGTCAAGAAGACCCCAAAGATAGATGAGCAGCCCTAAAAGTGATTCAACAAGCCCTCATACCAGAGGTGCTAGTCTTTCTTGAATATCCCATCTATATGGTGTACTGTCTACAATATTAGGTTCACTGTCATAAAGATTTGGGTTTGCTTTCCATTTCAGAAACTTATTAGATGTGTAACTATGAGCAATTCACTTAACCCCTCTCAGGTTCAACTTTCTTATTTGTAAAAGAAAGAGACTATATTTATTACTATCAAGGCTTAGTTAATGTGTAGTTAATTTTGGTAAATTATTTTTCCATTTCCTTTCTTATTCTTTGTTACAGGAAAAGACAGGAAAAGAGGAACACTGAGAAATGAAAGTTACATTAAAACAAAATTAAATAATTGTTTTAAATAAAATAATAGCCAAAATGGCCTTCTCTAACTGGGTTTGTACATGAATGGACTTCCAAAGATATGGGACAAGATGTTTTTTCTCTCTAAAGAATGAAACAAATACAAAAATGTTTCCAGTTCAATTCAAGAAAAACTCATTCTACTTTTCAGATAAGTCACTGTGCTAAACTGCCCCTTTGAAAAATACACAGACCTAGATAGATTCCCTAATCTAACAGTGATAATTTGACTTTTAAGCATTGTAATTTTTATAAACATAATATTTATTGCTAAGAATTCTCAATGGTGCACAGAGCTGAAGTTTTTCTTGGTTTCCTAGATAATACTCATATATTTAATCAGTAAATGCATGGAAGAATACATCATTCACCCAAAAGATATAAGCTCTATCATATTTCTTTCCCTGTACCAATAGGAATTAGCAACTTAAGGAAGACCTTTTGGCCATTTACAAATTAGCTGAAACTGCTGTGTTGAGAGTTCAATTTTACTGTTACAAGAATTATAATGGGTACAAGTTGTAAAGAATAAAGTTGATGCTTTATTTAAAAAAATTCCTCTGGTTTGGAATTATTTGAAAGTGAAATTGACTTTTGAGAGATGGTAAAATTCACTTTCACTTGAATGTTTTTGGGCAAAAATCTGGCTGACCAATCTTTGGGTGGGGAGGGCAGTGAGATATTGTCACAGGACAATCTTGTTTATGACTTGGACTAGAGATTCTCTGGGGTCTCTTCCCACTCTAAGATTTTGTAATTCTGCTCCATAGTTTTAAGTTTAAACTTATAAATTATATATTCTTTAAAATTAATGTCAAGTTCAGCTTTGGCACAATCAGAGTTATGACATCATGTGGGAAAGTAGCTATCAAGTCTGTTGCATTGCTTTCTTATGCTTAACCATGGTTTTTTGTTACAAGGAAGGGTTCTGTAAGGGTAGGAGATCACTGAGAAGTGATGTGAGAGAGTGCCCTGATGAGACTTAAGCAAAGATCTAGAAGACAAAAGTACAGAGACAATGAAACTGCAGAGACCCTAATCCTGGAGGTGACAAACAGAGCTGAGGTCCTGAGAGAGGCATAAGGAAGAAGTTCCTGTAAATCCTAAACTAAGTGCCCCAGGTCAAAGAATCCTCTAACATTCCAAATTAAGAAAGCACAATACCACCAAGAAGCTGAAGGTAGAAAAGGAGAAAGGAATAAGCATTTATACAGGGGCTATATGTGCCAGGAAATGAGTTAAGCACTTTACAAATATTATTTCATTTGATCCTCACAACCATCTTAGGAGGTAGATGCTATTGTTATCTTCAGTTTACCATTGAGGAAATTGAGGCAAAAAGAGGTTAAGTCATTTGCCTAGAGTTCTAGAGCTAGTATTTCAGATTGGATTTGAACTAGGTCTTACTTGACTTCAGGCTCCTCATTCTATCCACTGTACTATATACCTGTCCTTCAAGGCAAAGATGACAGTTGACCATCAAAGAGCAAGTGCAAGAAATATACAAGATTCACATATTGAACAGAGATGTCACAATTTGAGAAGTACCCAGTGGTCAAGCCATCCACTATCCAGTTGCAGATCAGACTGCTCAGCATTAGCCATCAGAAGAACAATCTGAGTAGCCCAGTCTAGCAGTCAGATTCAATTGTTTGCAGAGATTCTTTGAGAAAAGAAGGCAAAAAAGAGAAGAAAAGACACACAGAGACAGAAACAGAGTGAGTTGGGGAGAGAAAAAGAGAGAGAGAGACAGAGAAAGAGACAGAGACAGAGACACAGAGAGACAGAGTCAGAGAGATGATGGTAATGTGTGTGTACTTTTGAATGGGACTCTGGAACTCCAGAACTGCAGACATATAAGGGGAATTTGGACTTCTACATGATGAGATCTTTCTCCCTCACTTTTGGTTTAAGCTACTCTTTTACTCATTGTTTGCTCTATTTTATTCAGTATAACTTCTCAGCTTCTATTTACTATTTTGCTTGAATAAATGGGTTTCCTACTTATTTGCTATTGTGAGGGTCCTTTATGTAACAAGCTTTTAATGGAAAGTGATTAAGCTTGTGGGTATAAACTATGGACTATTCTTATCCTTTGACATTAGTAAAGAAGTCACTTTGTTCAGAATCTAGAGTCATATCCTTAGAGCAGGGATATTTTAGAGATAGCAAATAGATACAATTCTAGCCAGATAACTTTTTTGGAAACTAGAGGAGAAATCATCCAATTAGGGGTCTGGAAAGCTTCTTGCTCCTTCTCTTTCTCCCCTTAATTCTGCCTCCTAATTGACCCTAGTTAAGCTGCTGATCCACATCCTTTCAACTACTTGTCAACAATAGGAATGGGTCAGCAAGATCAGATCTCAGATCAAACTAATCCTTGGCACCTCTTTATCTATATATTTGGGTAGCATCACACATATGTAGATCTTAGACATTCCTTCATTTTCTTCCAGAGGTAATTCCTGCATAATCTTTTTGTATTCCCAGACAATTATTGAGTATATATGGGATGAAATGCACTATAGCTTTCTTCATGTGTCTATCCAAAGCTGCTTATTGAGTGCTAATCCTATTTTAAATCATGTGGAAGAGCAAAGAGGGGTGCTACATGGCTTCTTCCCCTAAAAACTTGTCATCCAGTTGGAGAGACAGGGATTATATGTGTAGCATATAATATAACAATATATATGTAAATAAAATAATATAATAATAAGTGTAGCAGGTATCCTTCCTCCACTGCCCTTCCCTAAACTCTAGAATCATGTGCTGCTGTGTCATGAATACCAGATAATTATTCAGAAATTTGATAAGGAGTGAGAGAAAGGTTCCCTTTTCACAGAGTGTTTGCATTATAGAGGATCGAGACTCCCTTAACTTGGGACTTCAGATCCAGAGAAGTTCATAAGGAAAAGGGTATCCCTTATCTTTTCCTCCAGTTGGTAATATTACAATTATCAGAAATGTTCTGCCCCACACTCCACCTCTCAGTGTGAGGTCATACTAGAATATTTTACAAATGAGAAAACTGAGAAGTATTTGGGGGGAAAGCCCTAGAAAGATCATAGATTGGCCAACTTGCATAAATAATGTTTTCAGATAGGTACAATTTAGGTTAGGTAACCTCTGATTGCCTAACTCTTGCAGGCTGTCCTTACCTACTTGGCTGATCAGCACTCTATGAACTCTGTCCTTGTTTCACTTCAACAACTCTATTGGATCTATATCTAAGCTGGAAGTTCCAACTTAGAACCAGAGACACAGCCATCTTAGCAACTCCCCATACTTTGTCATTGCCACAAATCAATCTGCTGAGTCATGGACATCCAGAAAATGAAAGTCTGTAAACCCAAGGTGAGTAAGAAGAAAGAAATAGGAGGATAAGGAAGGGGGGAATGAGAGAAAGGACTACAAATTAGTGGCATAGGAAAAGTTGGGTCATGTCATTACTAGGAGAAAAGCTTTCCAGGGTTCCTTTAAAGCAAGAGTTCTTAACCTAGATTTTGGTTTAATTTCATATTATTTTGATAGCTGAATTTAACATAATTGGTTTTTTCTAATTTCATGTATTTTATTTTGTGTATTTAAAATATTATTCTTGGAAGAGGTTTATGGGATTCACTTGACTGCTAAAAGGGACCATTACAAAAAAATTATTAAGAACCTTTCATTTAGAGCCATTTTTAAAGAAGAAACATTAGAAATTCTTCCTGAGTCAGAGAGAGGCAGAGTCCTGTCTCTACCTCTTTCATTCCTACATATGTTGTTACTTGGAAACTCACTTTTCACCCCTATAGCAGTAGAAATCCTATATTTAGATACCCTACTTCTAAATTAGCCAGGAAGTGAACAATAGAACCAATGGAATCTCTTGGCTGAATTCAATAACACTCTCTATAATTACATGTAACCAGGAGGCTATCTCTACAACCCCCTAATTCTGTAATATATTACTCTGCTGTAATTCATTAGATTGCTGTCTTTTTTTTCTGTTTCCCCATCATTTAGAACAGAGGTGATTGTTGTTGTTTATCCTTAGTTTTCAAAGAAGACCATGACAATGGGAAGTGATGCCAGGACATGCAAGTGAATCTAATTTAAGTGAAGGAGAGCTGTGCAAGGTCATTTGTCTCACTTTTCTTTTCATAACCATCTGGGTCCAGTGGCCAAATATAGATCAGGATGACTAGAAATACCCTTAGATACAATGAAAGATCTTGGTCTTCCTTCCATCCTTCCTTCCTTCCTTCTTTTCTTCCTTCCTTCCTTCCTTCCTTCCTTCCTTCCTTCCTTCCTTCCTTCCTTCTTTCCTTCCTTCCTTTCTTTCTTTCTTCCTTCCTTCCTTCCTTGTTTCTTTCCTTCCTTCCTTCCTTCTTTTCTTCCTTTGTTCTTCTTTGATTTCTTTTTTCCTTCCTTGCTTCCATTCTTTCCTCCTTCTCTCTTCCCCCTTCCCCCCTACCCCTCCCTGCCTTCTCTCCTTCCCTTTTCTCACTCTATCCATCATTTAGAACAATGCCTAGAACATAGTAGGCACTCAATACATGTTGACTGATTGATTATTAAATGGATTTATGATAACAACAACCACCAAAAAAAACCTGCTACAGTTAAGATACAATCTGTGGAAGCACCATGCCTCTTGGGGGGAAGTAATTGTATCTCAAAATTTCTCACATATAATATGTTTTCCTATCATATTACTTAGTAGCAGAACCTCACCAATCCCACCCCCATAGAGAAAAAGATCAATGGAACAAAATAAAATAGATGATATCCAATGAAATGCACTCAGCATTTTTTGCTTGATAAATTTGTATGATTATGACTGTACCTGTGAGTTAATTGGTATGTACAGGGAACTCCCAGATGAGGAAACCACTCTACAATAAATCAGTACTTTTTCCACAACTTAGAATCTTGAGAGTTGCGGGACACTAAGAGGTTAATATTATTTTAGCATTTATTATATTTAGTTGTTACATAATTATTATTTAGTTAATACAATAAAATAATATATAATTATATAATAAATAATATATAAATCTTATATTAATTATTATAGTTAGCATTTAGACAGTATTTTAAGGTTTTCAAAATGTTATACACATGTGGATAGTATGTGAGGATGTTCAGAGAAGACTAGTATTTCTGGTATGAGGGCTTGTCAAACTCTTTTCAGGGCTCATTCACCTTTGGGCTCTGCTTGGTAGTAAGCTCTCACCTGTGGTTCCAAGAAGCATTCACAGAGGTCACACTCCAATAAAACCTTCTCAGCAGATGAACTAAACTATGTTGAGGATGACAAACAAGGCTCAGACTCATCAGTGAATTATGAAGGTGTCTATCTTAAGCATGTAGACTTTCCCTGGCAGAATGGATAGATGAGAATAGTTTGTTGCAGTGCCCGTGAAGTTAGCTGAAGTAAGCACTGTGGAGCACTTAGAGGTTGGTCAGACATTGAAAATGCCAAAGTCATCCACTGCATCCTGGGTATCAATAGTGTTCTTGACATTTTTTCCTTCCATTTGACTTTAATGACTCTTGAAGAGTGAGATTGGTGACTGTGCAACCCAACCTCATTTAAATCCAGTTTGTCCACAAATCAAGATATCACCCAATGTTATCATTGGTTCTTTTTGAAAATGAAAGGTGAACAACAAATATTTGTGCAAAGACTTGTAAGAACTGATGCAGAGTTAGCAGAGTAAAGCAGAATTTACATGATGACTAAAATAATAATAAGAGGGGAAATGATTCTTAAAGATCTCAAAACTCTGACAAAAGCAATGACCAATGAAAACTTCAAAGACAAACTATGAAGCATGCCTCCCATCTCATGGCAGAGAGAATATGATAGACTAGAAGTACAGAATAACAGGTGCGTTCTCATACTTGGTTGGTGTGTAATTTCTTTTGCTTAATAATATGTATTTGTGACAAGAGAGGGACATAACAAGTTAGGAAAGGATATTTGGAGAGAAAGGGCATCAATAAAGTATTTTAAAATTTTATTCTAAAAATAGAATCAATAATTTGGGCTATATGCTTGTATACATCAAAATAAAATTTTCTGTAAAGTAAAAACAATATTATCAAAATTAAGACAAATATTTATGGTAAATAAGAATTGGACATCTGAAAAAGTTCCTAGTTCATAAAAGATAAATAAACAAGGCATGTGAACTTGATATTTAAAGAGGAAGCAAGTTAATAGTCACTTTTAAAATTCTTATCCTTTTAATTTTTAAAATTTAATTTAATTTAAATTAATTTATTTAATAATAATATTAATTTGTTTAATTTAATTTAATTTATTTAATAACAAATAATTTAATATAAAATTTAAATTAATAAAATAATTTAATTTAATTTAAAATTATCACCAATAATCAAAGAGATCTAAATCAAAACAATTCTATGATACCACATTATTTATGTCCACCAATCTGTTAAATTCATTCATTGTTAGGAGAATTGGAAATTAGCAGAATATTTTTGGAAAGCAATTCAGGAGTACACAGTAAGGTACAAAGACCACCACCAACAACTTATATCCCTATAATACAATTGCTAGAAATATAAAACTAGGGACAGATAGGTGGCACAGTGGATAGAGTGCACCATTCTCAGAGTTAGGAAGACAAATTCAAACCCAGCCTTAGATACTTATTAGTGGAATGACCTTGGACAAGTCACAGTTTCCTCAACTGTAAAGTGAGCTATAGAAGGAAAGAGCAAACCACTCCAATATCATTGCCAAAAAAAACACCAAAAGGGGTCCTGATAAATTGAATATGACTAAAATGACTACAATATACAAAAATATACAATTCAGAGGTAAGAAAAAATAGTATTTTCTTATCTAAGTGAATATGGGAAAAGGTATTTACTAAGTGCTTATTCTGTGCAAAACACCTTACTAAGCAAAGAGTATACAAACAGAGAAAGTAAGACAGTCAGTATCCCATTGTCATAGGTGACAAAAACATGAACCAGCACATGATTCTAGAGTTTAGGGCAGGGGAGTGGAGGAAGGATACCTGCTACACTTATTATTATATTATTTTATTTACATATATATTGTTATATTATATGCTACACATATAATCCCTGTCTCTCCAACTGGATGACAAGTTTTTAGGGGAAGAAGCCATGTAGCACCCCTCTTTGCTCTTCCACAAAACATATGATTTAAAATAGGATTAGCACTCAATAAGCAGCTTTGGATAGACACATGAAAGATCCCATGTTCTTTAGGGTGTGGTGACAAAGTAGATGTAATATCCCTCTTTAATGTTTTTACTGACAAAATCACATTAGTTTCAGGACCAAGGATTTTAGTGGTAACAATTTCTTTTCTGGGTCTTTTATAGCTATGGCCATAATATTTGTAAGAGCAGTTGCCAAGCTGCATCTCAACAAGGCTTACTTTTTAAGCTGATGGCTAAAATGTAAATTTTCCATTTTCTTCAATTCATGGCCCTGGGCTGTCTCCATCACCATCTGAGGGAAGATGGTGGTCAAGGTGGTAGTAGTGGTTTGACTTATCTTGTACTTCTACTTCATACCATCTCTCCCTAAGGGTATCTTACCACTTCAGCATGGTTAGTTTGCCTGCCTTGTGTGGGGCAATTGGTTGATAGCTGGTAGACATGGATGTCCCCTTCACAACATTTGCTTCCCTTTAATAAAATTTCCTATCAAGTTCATGTTCTTATATGGCATTGCTGCTGGACGAGTTCCTGTCTCACCCACCACTGGGCATGACCTGAATATCATTTCTTGCCTCAGTCTGGACTTACTGCCCATCATGGACTTTATTCTCATACCTGCTGGTGGATCACTCTTTTGACCTCTCCAATCATCTTCTTCTCCAATATCCTTTACCTAGATGAATGAAATTTCAAATTCATTCCTCAGAATTCAGATCACAGCCAGGTAGGAAGGAGACATATTAGATAAAGCACGGGTTCCAGCCAAATAGAGCTTTGCAATGCCCTCATCTCTAGTTCTGCAGATGACAAAAAGCCTCTTTTTAATTATATATCTAGCACACTAGAATCAGATAATGTACATTACTGGTGTAGAGAAGTCCTGTTATGGAAATTCCCTCCACCAATGCAGATTGGAGATTGTTCTATAATTTATAGTCTTTGAAATTTGCCTAGGATACTGAAAGCTTGAATGCTTTGACCTTGGTTATGTAACTAATATAGCTCAAGCTGCACAATCTATTGGCATTGGACTCTTTCCTCATTGGTGGAGAGCAATGCTCCATACCTGTCTGAGAGGCAGGAGAAAGAAAGATGCAATCTCTTCAGGCTGTTCTTCTTGCTTTCATGAGATAGAAAATAAATGATATCAACTCTACTCTGGACTGATGAAGAGAGAACACAAGGGAAAGAAGTTAACATGAGAAGAATTGACTGTCTCCATCATGTCCTTTTCCTTAGCTTGATGCACTATAGATTTGGGGAAGTTTTCCCTTTGGATGAGATCTGGGACTAGCTCTTCCCCTTAGGAATGACTTATTCAACTCAATCAAAAGAGAGTTCAAGGTTTCATCCAAGGCAAAAACTGATCATGTATTTTGTATTTGTTTTTTGGATTCTGGTCTCTTTTCTTGATATGACCATAAAAGTGATCCAGGTTTCCTGGAATTGTTAATACATTAGCGATAGTGTTAGAGCTGAAAAAAACCTCAGCATCCACATAGTTCAATGTCCTCATTTTATAGAAGGAACATATGTGACTAGGGTACATAAGTGGGCAAGTAAGTATGTAAAGAACAAATGTGGCCAAATGTGTATGGAAAAACAATTCATGCTTTCCATGCTTTTTTTTTTTTTTATTTGTTTCCCTTTTTCTTTATTTAATTTTAAACTTAAATAAAAAATAGGAAAAGAAAAAAAAAACATTGCCATATGCACAGCAAAACATGAGAGGATTCAAAATATGGCACAATAAATTTCCATTTCAAGAAATACCAAAACATTGTATTTAGGACGATCCATCTTTTCTTTACTTCTTTGTAGGTTTTCTTTTGTCCTTTGCTCCAAATTTTTTACTTTATTCTTCCCCTCACCTTTTTTCTTCCTATTTCAAGAAGGCTGTAATTAAACACAGATACATTCACAAACAAATATGTACATATATCTGTGTATATGTACATATATAAATTCATATGCATCTATATAAAAATAATTACTTTTTTATCTTTTCTTACATAGTTTTGCTTTACAGAATCACATCATAGCTCTATCCCAATCTTTCTTTTGAACTATCCATTTACTAGTAACAATCTTAGACATATGATTTAAATTTTCATGTATAAAATTTCTTTTGAACTATGCAATTACTAAAAATAATCTTAAATATATGGTTTAAATTTTCATGTATAAAACAATTTGTCCTTATTTAGTCCCTTATAATTAGTATTTGATGTTTACTTTATATTTCTTTTGGATATTGTATGTCAAATTTTCTATTGTTTAGATTTTTCGCAATACAATCCTAAAAGTCTGGCAATTCATTGACTATCCATTTCCTGTTGTTGTTGTTGAGGATTATGTTTAACTTTGCTGGGTATATTTTTAATCACAATGCGGTTCTTTTGCTTTTCAATATATAATGTTATAAGATTTGTGATCTTTTAATGTAATCATTGCTAGATCTTGTGTGATTCTAATTGTAGTTCTCCATTAAAATTGTTATTTTTTTCCTTGTTGCTCATAATTTTTCTCCTTGACCTGGGGATTTCAGAATTTTGGCTATGATATTATTGTAGATTTTCCTCATAGGATCTCTTTCAGGTGAAGATTAATTGATTTTTTTTCTATTTCTCTTTCCTCTCTTATTCTAACATAGGATAGTTTTCTTTATTTCTTATATTAGTATAACAAGATTTTTTTAAAAACAGATTTCAGGTAGTCAAATTATTCTTATGTTTTCTCTTCTTGATCTGTTCTCCAGATGATTTTTTTCTTATGAGATCTTTCCTATTTTTCTCTTCTATTTTTCATTCTTTACATTTTGTTTTATTATTTCTTGATCTCCTAACTTTGCCAACTTCCCCTGCTCAATTCTAGTTTTTTTTTTTCCTTTGTTTTGGTGAGGCAATTGGGATTAAGTAACTTGCCTAAGTTTACAGATCTAGGAAGTATTAAGTATCTGAGTTCAGATTTGAACTCAGATCCTTCTGACTTCAGGCCTGATGCTCTATCCACTGTGCCGCTTAGCTGTCCCTCAGTTCTAGTTTTCAAGGACTCATTTTCTTCCTTAAGATTCTGGATTTCTTTTTCTAATAGGTGGCTTTTTTCTTAATAATTTTCTTGTTTTTCTCAGATTTTTTTTTTTGTTTTCCTCAACCTTCCTCACTTTATTTTAAGTCTTTTTTTGAGTTCTTCTATGAATTCTTTTTGGTATATGACCATTTGATGTTATGCTTTAGAAGACATAAGGCTTTTTTGCTTCAGTATTCTTCTCTGAAGATGAACTACAGTCTTTTAACATCATTGTACTGTTCCCTGTGGGCTTTTTCTTCAGTGCTTTTATGTGGAACATGTAGCCAGTATGTAATTCTGCCAAGTGTGTCATATCTGCTAGTATTTTGGCAAGGCATGTAATCTCTTACAAGTGTTATTTCCTGAAAATACAAAAGTGAGTTTTGTTGGAAGGAGGAAAGGGACAGTTCTCTTGCCATATCAATTAACATCTTTACATGTCAGTTTTGTAAATGTAATATTAGCTCACATTTATATAATGCTTACCACGTGCTAAGAGTTTTACAAATATTTTATTTGTTCCTCACAACAACCCTTGGAGATAGGTGCCATTATTATCTCCATTTTACAGATGAGGAAACTGACAGAGATAACTGACTTTCCCAGGACCACACATCTAGTAAGTGTCTGAGGCTAGATCCGAATTTTAGTCTTTCTGATTCCAGTCTCAGAGTTCTATCAATTGTGTTACCTAGTTTCCTAGATGGAACAGATGTTTTATAATTTGTAATATCAGAGAGCTGGATATGATAACTTTTAAGATATTGTGCTGCTCTAAATATACTATCCTAACTGTATTCCTTGTTTGATAGGATTACAAACTTGACAGAGTAGGGATATATCAAGATTTGCAGTATGGAATTTGACAAATTCTAACATCCTTGTGGAAAAATGTGAGATAAGCAATAGTACTTAGGTGTATTTATAAGGTTGAATAATCTTATACCATGTTGATGAGTTTATCAGTATTAACCTAGAAGCAGATCTTTAATGGCATGGCCACAGGATTCTATATTTGACTTTATTCTATTCTATCAGCTACTTGGATGGTGACATAAGAGACATATATTTCAAATTTAAACACATCTGGGCCAAAGAACTAATAAAGTAAATGACAGAATCAAGTTGAAAATAAGATCTCTTCAGACAAAATTAGCCCATAGTAAAGAGATGAAATTTAAATAGATGATTGTATAATGTTCTTCCAATGACTCAGTCTTTGGAGCCTTCTTTAAAAAGAGAGAATGGAAGGAGGGATGTGAGAGGAAAGTTGTGAACCTCCTTGACCAATCTAGAATTCTTAATTATGTCTAGTAATTTTATCTGAGTAAAGTGAATGGCACACAGTGGACTTGAGTCATTTGTCAATTTCTGTCCCCAAGGAGATTATTTAGGTATGGAAGGGAGACTTTAAGAGAGTTGATATTATTACTATCTTAGAAGGGCCAGTAGCTCTTCCCAAAGATCACAATGGCTTCCTGTAATCTGTTTGAGATTCTGCACTAATAGGATTTCTGCTGTATCTCACTTCCTCAAAGCATTTGTATGGTCTGTCAGTACCTCCTCCAGAAGACTACTATTGGCACTGTTTAAGGGATCAAATGAAACATTACCAGGCCTTAGTTATTAATATTATTACAATGTTATCCAGAGACTTGCTCAAACTAGTTCCATAAACTTAAATAATAGATCCCCTCTTGGAAGCCACTTTTAATTTTGCTGCCAGAATAGTTTTCTCTCTATATAGAATTCTTCCACTGTTAAAAAAAAAATCTGCCATGATTTCCAAAACCTATTAGGTAAAGGTTAAATTACATTGTCTGGTACCACTCTTAACTTTTCAAGCTTATTATAAACTTATTTTCTAGTTATTCTTTGCTCCAGACAAACTGGACAACTCTCTTCCCCTCTGAATAGGAACTCCTGTTCATAACTCTTTGCCTTTGTTCTAGCTGCTTCTTAGACTTAAAATGTTCTCTCTTTTGTCACTTAATGAATTCTTCCCTATCCTTTCAAATCCAAATCAAGTGCTACTTCCTACAAGAATCCTTCTCTCATCACCATTATGGTGACAGGACCATAATGTGGGCAGGATGATCATAACTCTGATAATTATGAACATATTCTTTGATATTGTGATTATATTTTGATATTATATTTATAATGATAGGATTACAATATGAAGTTACTTAGGCTAACTGCTCCTAATACCCAAAGAAGCATAAAGGCAGAAAAGATATTTTATATATTTTCACTGTTAACTGTATCAGGAGAGTAATGTTTGCAACTTTTGATTGGATAAATCCTTGGTCTTTTTCAGCAGGCTTAAATCATTCTCTTGCAGTGTCTAAGACTATTAGCATTAAATCCTCTTACCAGTTTGTGTTCCCAATAAAAAATATCCCCCCTATCCAAATTTTACCCAAGCTTAGCATCAATAAGAGACTCCAAGAACTTCTCTACCACATCTGGATGTTATTAGTTATGTCCCTTCCTACATCTGGCATCAATTACTTGTTTCCAACTAAGCCCCATTTTTAACATAGAATCTTGCCTTTTGAACCTCAGCTTTCAGCATCTTCCCTCCCCCACACATCTCTCTCACTCTCAGGCTGAAGTTTATTTCTTGTGTGTAGGGGGGAACCTCTGTTTATATTGTTATGGTGTGTATATATGTTTTGTTTGCAGCACCACATAATAATAAAAGCTCATGACTATATCATTTTCTGAGTACTAATTCTAGAAATCTCAAATGCAGACATTTGTTTTAACCTGAGTAATGAAGCCAAATAAATCAATAAGTAACAACAGAAAGAAAATAGAGCTGTTCAAGTCTGATTTTACTTCTTTTATTTTATCATGCAAAATTACTTTTGAACTAAAGAAGAGAGAATACATATAGTAAACAGACTCAACCTATTTATCTTTATGTGTACATTTTGTATCTTCTTGAAGATGGCAGAGAGGACACACACGTCTGTCTAAGCTGTCCTTTACCCTCAGCCTTGGAATTAGTGCTTGACTGTCAAAACCCACAAATATTGGGAATACAACATATTACCAAGAGAAGATAATCTCAAAATTCACCAGAAAAGGTCTGGTTTTGCTCACAGACAGGGATGGTTAGGCTAGGTGCAGTGCCAGGCAAGTTGGCAGTGAGAGCAAGGAAGGCAGCTCAGGCTGAGCAGACCAGAGGGAGGAGGGGGGAGGTCTTCACAAGCTGAAAATTTGCGGGGAGAAACCTATCACAGTACTAACTACTCTGCTCTGGCAGATCAGCAAAGAAGCTATAAACACAGGGATAAAGACTCTAACCCCAAAACACTAGAGTCTCTCTGGACCTGTCCATACCCACCAAGCACCTGGAGAGACTCAGCACACAATGACTGATCACAGCACAGACACTGTGACAGCACAGATCCTGATCCTAGCACAGCCATTGCTATCCCACTGCTGCTTCGCTGCTACTTCCTGTTGTCTGTTGAGGAAACTTGGTAACCCCACATTGCCCCAAAAGCAGACTGCAGTAAAAAACTGGTTTTTGTTTGTGTGTTTGTTTTTTGTTTTTTTAAATGAGTAAAAAGAAAAAGCAGGCTCTAATTATAGATAGCTTCTATACTGAAAGAGAGCAGATTTCAAACCCTGAGGAGACTATAAGCAGATTGTCTCTAGATGAAGCCCCAAAAGGTTATATAATCTGGTCCCCATCACACAAGACTCTCACAAAAGAAATTTAAAAGGATCTTAAAAGAGAGCTAGAAGAAAAATGGAGAAAGGAAAGGGAAGCTTTGCAAGAGGGTCTGGATAAGTCAAGTTACTCATTAATAGAGTGGATAAAGAAATCAACTCCCTGAAAAACAGAATTAGTGAATTGGAAAAAGAAAATAGCTCCTTAAAAAGTAAAATTGAAGAAATGGGAAAAAATTCCATAGAACAAAACAACTTACCTAAAAACTCAATTGGAAAATTTAGAAAATGAAATAAAAAAGGTAAATGAAGAAAATCATTCATTAAAAATTAGAATTGAACAAATGGAAATGAATGACTTGAGGAGACACCAAGAATAAGTCAAGCAAAACCAAAAAAAAATTAAAAATAGAAAAAAATGTTAAATATCTACTTGGGAAAACAAGACCTAGAAATATATCTAGGAGAGATAATCTAAGAATTAATGGACTCCGTGAGAATCATGATGAAAAAAAGAACCTAGACACTATTTTTCAGGAAATCATCAATGAGAATTGCCCAGATGTTATAGAAACAGAAGGTAAAATAGATATTGAAAGAATTCATCAATCACCTACTGAAAGAGATCCCAAAATCAAAACTCCAAGAAATATTTTGGCTAAATTCCAGATCAGACCAAGGAAAAAATACTATAAGCAACCAGAAAAAAAACAATTCAAATACATAGGAGCCACAATAAAATTACGCAGGATCTGATATTCTGAAAGATTAAAGAATAACTTACCCAACCAAACTGAGCATTTTCTTTCAGGAAAGAAGATGGACATTCAATGAAATAGGCAAATTCTATTTATTTCTGATGAAAAAACCAGAGCTAAACAAAAAGTTTTACCTCCAAATATAGGACTCAAGAAAAGCATAAAAAAGTAAAAACAACTCTTGGGAACTATATTTTTCTTATGAGTATACATAAAGAGTACATGTAAAATTTGGTTTTACAGTTATAATATAAAAAGGAATCCAGAGGTGGAAAGGAAATTGTATCAGTAAAAGGGAAAAGTGGAGGCACTGCATCTCAAAGAGGCAAAGGAACCTATTATATCTGAGAGAAAGAAGGGAGGGGGATGAACATCGTGTGAATCTTACTCTCATCAGAACTGGCTCAAAGAAAAAATATTAGACAAATTCAGTTTACAATGAAAATTTTCCCACCTCATTGAAAAATGGGAAGGGAAAAGCAAAAAGGGAAGGAGTAGGCTAAAAAGAAAGGAATACAGAAATTGTAAGGGAAAGGTTTAAGAAAAGGGGAGGGACTCTAAGGTGGGAGGAGGGATCCTAAAAAGAGAGGGCTGTGTGAGGCAAGTGGTGCTCATAAGTTTAATACTGGGGAGAGGGATAAAGAGGAAAGGAAAGAGAAAAGCATAATCTGGGGTTAAGAAGATGTCAGGAAATACAGAATTAGTCATTTTAACCATAAATGTAAATGGGGTAAATTGCCCCATAAAGCAGAGGCGAATAACAGACTGGATGAAAAGCCAGAATCCTACAATATGGTGTTTACAAGAAACACATTTGAAGCAGAGAGATACATACAGAGTAAAGGTAAAAGGCTGGAGCAGAATCTACTATGCTTCAAATGAAGTCAAAAAAGCAGGGGTAGGCATCCTCATCTCAGATCAAGCAAAAGCAAAAATTGATCTAATTAAAAGAGATGAGGAAGGGCACTGTATCTTGCTAAAGGGTAGCATAGATAAAGAAGCAATATCAATATTAAACATATATGCACCAAATGGTGTAGCATCTAAATTCCTAAAGGAGAAGTTAAGAGATCTGCAAGAAGAAATAGATAGCAAGACTATAATAGTGGGAGATCTCAACCTTGCACTCTCAGAACTAGATAAATCAAATCACAAAATACATAAGAAAGAAGTTAAAAGAGGTAAATAGAACACTAGAAAAGTTAGGCATGATAGATCTTTGGAGAAAATTAAATGGAGACAGAAAGGGGTACATTTTGTTTCTTCCTTATTCCAAAAAGAACATAAGCTCCTTGAGGGCAGGGATTGTTCTTTTTTTGCCTTTGTTGCCATAGTGTGGAGCACCATGTCCAATACTTGCTGTAGATGTACAAGATGCATGCAAGGTAATTGGAAAGCTTTAACAACTGGGAGGCAAGAAAGGCCTTTTTGATAAGAAATCATCTAGTTGACCATGATAGATTCACATCACCTGGACCAGATGGATTTCACCTTCAGGTAATAAAAATATCTGGGTGGGGGGGAGGGGAAGAAGTATGATTTTTAAGCTATTGTCAGCATTCTTTGGAAGAGCCAAGATAACAGTATAGGAACCAAAGACAGGAAAAGGGAAAAAATTTTCCCAATTAAAAAACAAAAAGTAAAGAGTGATAGAATATGAGGGGAAAAGAGAAATAGAAAAAATCCACTGATAACCACCTCAAAGAAATATTTTGTGGAAAACACATAGGAATATTATTGTCACATTTTGAAACCCCTAGATTAAAGAGAAAAAATGTGCTAGAACTACAATTAGAATTGTACAAGGCTTATCAGCAATCACAATACAAGATAGCAAGTTCTGGAATCATATATACCAGCAATCAAAACAACTATGCCTCTGGCCAAAAATATCATATTCAGCAAAATTATCCATAATATTGAAAGGGAAAAAATGGATATTGAACCAATTTGCAGATTTTCAGGACTTTATCTCAATCAAACCTAAATTTAATAGAAAATTCAACATTTAAGAGCCAATATCAAAGATTAATTTCAAGGAACTTAACACAGACAAATTGTTTATGTTTTTTTACATGTAAATGTATACCATATGGTTAAGATTGATATCAGTAATTTGGGTAGCTCAAAAGAAAGATTGGGGCAGAACTGAATATGATCTGACCCTAAAAAATGAAACTGTCTAGGAAAAGATTAAAATAGTAATTACATTATACAAATGAGATACAGAAGAAAAATAGAGTCAAAGATATTAGAGGGGGGAAGAGGGCTCATAGTTTTGAAAACCCACTCACATAATACATCCAACAATTCTGGAGAGCAATTTGGAACTATGCTCAAAAAGTTATCAAACTGTGCATACCCTTTGATCCAGAAGTATTACTACTGGACTTATATCCCAAAGAGATTTTAAAGAAGGGAAAGGGACCTATATGTACAAGAATGTTTGTGGCAGCCCTCTTTGTAGTGGCCAGAAACTGGAAACTGAGTAGATGCCTATCAATTGGAGAATGGCTGAATAAATTGTGGTATATTATTGTTCTGTAAGAAATGACCAGCAGGATGATTTCAGAAAGGCCTGGGATGACTTACATGAACTGATGCTGAGTGAAATGAGCAGGACCAGGAGATCATTATATATTTCAATAACAATACTATATGATGATCAGTTCTGATGGACATGGCCCTCTTCAACAATGAGATGAACCAAATCAGTTCCAATAGAGCAGTAATGAATTGAACCAACTTCACCCAGAGAAAGAACTCTGGGAGATGACTATGAACCATTACATAGAATTCCCAATCCCTCTATTTTTGTCCACCTGCATTTTTTATTTCCTTCACAGGCTAATTGTACACTATTTCAAAGTCCAATTATTTTTGTACAGCAAAATAACTGTATGGACATGTATGCATATATTGTATTTGACTTATACTTTAACATATTTAACATGTATTGGTCAACCTGCCATCTGTGGGAGGGGATGGGGGGAAGGAGGGGAAAAGTTGAAACAAAAGGTTTTGCATCTGTCAATGCTGAAAAATTAGCCATGCATATATCTTGTAAATTAAAAGCTATACAATAAATAAAAATTAAAAATAAAAATAATAAAAAAGAAGAAAAAAAAAGAAAGAAAACCCATTCACATCAGAAATGGGTTAAATAGGCAAAGCCATAAATATATCATTTTCCAAAATCTATAAAAAAAAAATAAGGAGAGAGGAAATAACATAAGCATGAGGTATAGTAGTATGTATAGATTTATGGCAATGGGACAAAGTGTGTCAATTACTGGGCAAGGGATCATGGATAAGGTGGGGTACAAGAGGGCATATTGAATAATGGTTGTGGGACAAGATGTGTAGATTAATGGAAAAGGGATAAAGAGTAGGGGGGAAAGCAGCATAGGAAAAGATGGATTATAGAAGATTGTTTAGATAAATAGTGGGATAAGGTATATAGATTAATGGGAATGGGATAAAGAAGGAATGAAAGAGTTGAGGGAAAAAATAAGGAAGGATTTCATGGGTGGGGAAGGTTAAGTAATAGCCAGGCAAGTTAAGGATCAAAATTAAAGTAAAAGAGTAAGCAGAGATAGGAAATGAGAGTTATACAGAAACACTATAACAAAGATCAGGATTAGAATTTCTTAGGAAAAAAAAAAAGTAGGGTTAGTAATCATTGATCTTAGACAAAATCAAACTTAAAAGATTCACTCAAGAGAGAAATCTACATTATATGTCTGCCATACAATTGTTTTTGATGCATGTTTATATATGGATAAATGCATATTATACTTACTATGCTCACATACTGAGACAATATATATGTAATATATCGATATATAATGTGTGTGAGTATATGGATATGTATGCATGTAGGTCTAGGTATGTGGGTATATAGATACATGCATATATATATATATATATACATATGGGTCTGTGGGTAGATATGAACGTTTATGTGTGTGTGTGTGTGTGTGTGTGTGCTTAACAATAGCCTGTTTGGGGAAAGTAGGGAATGAAAGGAGGGGGGGGAAGAATTGAACTTAAAGTGCACAGAAAAGAACAGAAGAATAACCTACAAGGAAGCAAAGAAAAGATGGACAGTCATGAATATAATTTTTTCTATTAATGTATATACTTTTTTGAAATGGAATTTTATTGTTATATATTTTGAATCTCCCCTGGTGTTCTGCTGGACACATGATAATGTTTTGCTTTGTTTTGATTTTTTTATTTCCTTTTCTGTCTTTCTTTTTTCTATTCTCTTTTTTTATTTTGTATTTATTTAAATAAGTAATTTTTTTTTAAGTGAAGGACATCTGCATATCATGCTAGTGGTTCTGATTTCAATTCCTGATAAAACTCTGGGGTGTATTGTAAAAGACATTATTGATGAACAGTTAGTAAAAGAAAACAATAAAATAACTTATATGACTTCTAGAAGAGTAGGGCATGTCAAGTTAGCCTTATTTCCTTCTTTTGATAGGATTATTCAAAGTGGTAGATCAGGGGAATGCTATAAATAGTTTACCTAGATATTAGCCTATATTTGTTAAATATATATATATATGCATATATATATATATATATATATATATATCATGCTATTGACAGGGGAAAATTGGAGAGACGTGGACTAGATGATAGTTTAAATATAAGAATTCAAATGTGGTTGAATGTCTGAGAGTAGACATCAATTATTCAATGTCAATTTGAAAGGTGATCTCTGGTGGGGGTATCAAGAGATCTGCTAATGGCTAGATTCAGGTATCAAAGGAACTTGACTATAGCACCAAATCCCTATTGATATATTTTTCTATAAGAAACATATACAAACAGAATTCAGGAAAATCCTTGAATGCCTCCTAATCCCCCCTAGCAGATATGCCAACTGTTGGAGGCAGTTTAATGCTATCACTCTCTTTGTTCAGGTTTGATGCTGGAATAAAATGAAACATTCATAAGTCATTGAACACTTGAGAAAAAGAGGTTTATTTTGCCCTAATCCGAAAGATAATGTAATGAGGATATAATGGAATTTAATTTCTTTAAATGAAGTCCCTCCTTGCCTCCATATGGAAACTTGTCTAGTTACTTGACCGTGTTCATAAAATTGCCATATTGGAGGAGCAATGGCTGCAGCCTGGTTGGACTTTTGATACCGTAGGTAATCCGGAAGTTAAATGAAATAATTAATACTGTGAGCAAATACCATAGTTATGTACCATCCACAACTCCTATCCTATAGTAGGGACTTAATAAATGATTGGCTAATGAATGAAAGTATTTGTCAGCCAGTTCCTGTGTATTGCCATTCTCTGCAGAGCTTTAGGGAAATTCTTACAAAAGAAATTTTATTCTGAGTTCTAAAAACTGCAGCTTTCTAATGCTCTTAAGAACAAATCTGACAAGAGCATGATTTGCAGATGATTACTCATCTAGTCTATTTCATTCAGAGGCTCTTTTGAAAAGAGCTTTTGATTGAATGCATTAATTTGAATTTTGATGGGGAAGAATAATGACACATATAAGGTTTTAATGCTACAAATTAACTTGGTATGTTCTTATAGGACTCAAGTTAACTAGTGTGGAGAAGATGACCTTTGAAATAGCTCCTTTAATATTTCAGTGGATAAATCTCATTAATAAGGATACTCTTTCTAATGATACAGAACATAACTTGTCCATTCTTTCTTATTCTATATCTCTCTTGCCAATGTCCTATAATTTTTCCATAGTGTATAGACATAGGAAAATAGATAAATATGGATATATATATATATATATATATGTATGAATAGGCATACATATATGTGTAGATATATACATTGTTTGTTTGGTTGTTGGCCTTCATTCTCAAGAGGACCAAAATGACATCACTATGTTAGAGATGAGTTGCAGTGTGCAACTGCATGAGTGCAGATTGTGACTGATTACGTCAACATGAGCTCGGAATGCTCTGTCACAGTTAGACACAAATAGTCCCTAAGAACATGTTGGGGTACTTTCTCAAATTTTGTGCATCTCATGTTTTGGGCTAATTCAATTCTGTTTTGCTCATAGAGCACAGCACCTTCTCTGATAAAGGCCCACCGTGTTGGGTGGTCCTGTGCCAGTGTTTCCCATGTCATACAATTGATTCCAAAATTCTTAAGAGTAACCTTAAGAGTGTCCTTCTGTCTCTTTTTCTGACCACTCTGTGAGCACTCGCCATGTGTGAGTTCTACATATTTTATGGAGTACACACACACACACACACACACACACACACACACACACACATATATATATATATAAATTAGTGAATGCAAGTATAAAATTTTGCAGGTCTTAAATTATTATATAAATATTGTCTATTATTACCATTACTGAGGGACAGGATTTTCTCTGGATCTTTTTCAGCCTTGTGGTAGACAGTTTTGGAAGAAACTGGGAAGTTCTCTATAAAGTGATGCAAAACACAGTAAGCTGAGCCAGGAAAGTGATATATATACAATGGCAATATTATAAAGATAAACAACCTCAAAAAGACTTTAGAACATTGAATAATACAATGATAAATCATAAGTCCAAATGACTTCAGATAAATTATACCACCCACCTCCTGCCAGAGAAATAAGCTTAAAATATAGTGAGACACATGTGTGTGATCAGACATGCATAGATGAGCAAACCTGTATATGTACATATACACACGTGTATATAGGGTGTAGGTGCATGTATACACATACATTGAGATGACCAGCGCTGAGCTATGCATATTTATTATCATAGTTTTATTTTTCCTTGCTTTTTTCATTGTTCGATGAGGGAGAGACCGTGAAAGGGAGATATGATTCAATTTATCAGACCTCTTGGGTACTGGTATGTCATTTGAACTATCTGTTAATATTTTCATCTTGGCAACTTGCCCTGTCCACCTCCTTTTCCAATCTTTTATTTACCAGGAGAAATATTTTACAGTTTTAAGTTATATTCTAATGCTTCATCATGACATGGAAATTACCTTGGGTTCTTAACATCTGTATTTGCAGAATACAAATTCTGGTGATTTCTTTCTAGTTGATAATAATAATAATAATAGTAGTAGTTCACTTATAGCACTTACTATATGATCCCAAATACTATGTAAGTGTTTTTCATACATTATCTAATTGGATCCTCACAACAATTATGGGAGGTAGGGGATATTATCCTTCTTTTACTAATAAGAAAACTGAAATGTTAATTAACTTGTTCAAGGTGACACAGCTGGTATCTAAGGCTGGATGTGAACTTGTATATTTTTGACTCTAAACCATAAGTCCCAGCCACAAACAGTGGATGAGAGGAACTTCACTAATAAGTTAGAGATTGATTGGATGATAGATTCTTTTGGTCATAACAATCTATGAATTAAAGAAGAAATTTTAATACAACCTTTAATCCCATATGGGTCCTTTTCTTTGTCACAATGATGGTGACCAACTGGAAGAAAAGGGGCTCAGAGGGTGCTAAAAATCCATTTTTAGATCATCCAAACTGTCTAAATTTTGTAATTTAATTATCTCATAAATCCTCATGGGTTTAATTATCATCTCCATGCAGCTGACTTCTATATCTTTATATCCAGTCTCAATCTCTCTCCTGTGCTCCAGTCCTACATCAACACTGCCTCTTGGACATTTCAAATGAATGTCAGCCAATAAACATTTATGAAGTGCTTTCTGTGTGTCAGGCATTGTGCTAAGCAGTGAGGATACGATGAAAGCCAAAACATGTTATTTGCCCTCATGAAGCTCATTCTAATGGAGAAGATAACATACAAATAATTATGTAACACATACATAGATTTATAAAGAATAGTATCTATCTATGATAATATAGTAATTTTAGGAAAGTAATCTAAAAAGGAATTTCTCAAATTAATCTATTCAAAAAAGGACTCATAATCTTTAAATTCAAAACCAATCTTTTTCTAGACTTCCCTTTTCTGTCTTGAAAATACTAATAATTTTATAATCTCCCAGGTTTACAACTTCATTGTTGTCTGTGGCTTCTCACTCTCCCTCACCCTATATATTCAATCATCAAATCTTATCATTTCATAGTTGCACAGCCATCCCTTTCTTACATAGCCAGCATCTTAATTTAAGTTCTCATCCTGTTTTCCTCTGACTATTGCTAAAGCCTCCCGACTGACCTCCCTACCTCAAATCTCTTCTTTCCAACCCATTCTCCACCACTAGGTGAAAATAGTTGTCTTTATGCATACATCTGCCACTCACTCAATGAATTCAGGAGCTACTTATTTGCATTTAGGATAGAATATAAACTTCCCTGCTTGACTTCTAAACAGGAGCCTCCATGACCTGGCCCAACTTATCTTCCCAGCCTCACTTTATGTTAGTCTCCTTCCCTTTTTCTACTACTGAGCCAAACTGACATTCTTGGTTATTTCTCACATACAGTGCTCTATCCCTTATTACTGGAAGGCTATTTTTTTTTCTTATTTTTGCCTTGTAGAATCCCTTCCTCCCTTCAAAAGATAGCACATCATTTTCTACATGAAGCCTTCCCTAATCCTAACCAAAAACCTTGTGATTATTTTATATTGTATGTATTTATATGTGTACAAAGTAGCTCCCTTGAGAGTATCTAAATTCCTTGAGGAAAGAAGACTACTGTGTTTTTGCTTTCGATCCCTAGCATTCATCACTTGCTGATTTTTATCTATAAATATTAATTGAACACTTGGTACTCAAATGTAAGATCATTAACTAATTACTAACAAATTGATATATTCCTTGAGGAACCAAATCACATTAATAGTGACATTCTCAGTGTAAATTAAACCGGAAGATATAAATAAGTTGTAGCTCAAGACAAGGATGGTTTTACAGGTTTTATTTGTATTATTACTATTGATGATGATTAATAATAATCTAACTTTACTTAGTACTTTAATGCTTGCAAATTGTTTTATAAATGTCATTTCATTTATCTGCATTACACCCCTGGGAGAAAGGTTTTATTATTATCCCCATTTTCCAAATACAGAAACTAAAATTGAAAAAATATTAATTGAATTTACCCAGAACACACAAAGAAAGGAGTTTGTAGTTGGTTATCCTGCTTGAGGTTGTTGGGTAGTACAATGGACAGAATACATGTAGGGCCTAGAGTCAGGACCTGAGTTAAAATCCAGCCTTGTAGCTGTTGCTGTCAGTCCTTCATCCTTGATAAGAAACAATTACAACAAAAGGGTAATATTTTGATTTGCAAGTGACTTGAATTTAAGTGAGACTGAGATATATATAGCATTTGCCCTTCTAAATTCACTTCCAATTGGAGCAAGGTGAGTGGGTGGATGGTTCTGCTACTGCTTTCTCAGGAAGTTCTATTTCATTACTGCAAGTAAAAAGATCTAGAACTGAAGCATAATAAAATAAATTTTAAAATATAAAACAAAAATCTGAAGTGTGTAGAATTCATTTGTAATAATTATATAGCATTCTTATGTTCAATGGAAAGATGCCAATTTTCCAATTCAAACTGCTAGATTATGTTGTGTGGATTTTCTCAAGAAATACAAATAATGTAAGACAGGAAAGTCAATCTGAAAAGGCAACATGGTATTTCAAGTGTGACCACAATGCCTACTCATCCAAATCCTATCAATGAAACTAAGTTTAATGAACTTCTCAAATTATTAATAGTTTGATGTAAGTGGATGTAAAATATTTAATGTTTTCCCCATTCCTTACCATCCTGGCTTTACAAGGTATCTAAGAACCATACAAATATAAAAAAAAAAATCATCTGCTAAATTTGTGGTTTTACTATCCATGTTGAAGACTTGGAGGGTAGAATGTGGAAATCACAAAACAGATCAGAGAAGAAATTGGGAGTGTGTAGATTTACTTAACCCTAAAATGAACAAACTATATTCAAGTTTGAAATGTGAATTTAGAACGTGGGAAAAGTGATGTGTTGATTTATGTAAGAACATTTGAGACCACCAAAAATTAATATAGAGTCCAGACTTTCTTGGTTTCAGGCCCAGCATTCTATCCCTTGAGTCATCTAACTACCCTATAAATACCAGTACAGAATGTAAAGATCTGGCTAGGGTTCAATACCTAATTTAAGATTTCATCAGTGAGTATATACTCTGCTTACTATAGATTGTTTGTATCCCTTTTAAATGTTAATATATGGTTTCATAAGTTGCTGGAGCCAACCTTTTCAGGCAAGTGAGAAGCTCAATGTTTCTAATGTTGGAACTCAGAAAGACCTGAACTCAAATGTTTACCTCAGTCATCTCCTAGCTTTAAGACTTAGAAGCAAATCTCTTAAATTCTGCTTGCTTCAGTTTTCTCCTTTGTAAAATCAGCATAATAACCTTAACATCTATCTTCTAAGATTGCTATAAGAATAAAATAAGGCACTATTTGTAAAATGCTACATAATTGCTATCATTTTATATTATTTTGGTGATAAGCCTCTTAGCTGGTCTTTGCAAGACAGTCCCATGCTAGAATCACAAAAACTGCTCATTTTAGCAGTATGAGAATCTTAACTCAACAGAATGAAGACATCATACACAGTAGGGCTTTAAACCCAAATACATAGAGAAAAAAATAAGAGGATGCCAGATAGGAAAAAAAATCTTAAACGATTTGCTTGACTTAATCGCACTTTTTCAGTTATAAAACTCTTGAACAGTTATAAAAAACTTGAACTTAATAACATCTGGTAGCCTGCAACACCCATTCAAGTGTCATGTTTTCATAGATTTTGACTCCAAATTACACAAGGTATGTATTATTGCTCAATTGTCACCTGATTGACAAGCAAAGCTCACCTAAGGCTGACATTGCAACTCATGGAGGCTGTGTTTAACTATCCTGTATAGCATATTATGTGAACTTAAATAATAGAAGAAAAAAAATCTGTATACAGGTCGATATCAAATTGTTGCTTTAGTCATTATTCATCACTGACTGAAGTGTCAGTATAATTCATTGGGAAATTTATGGGGTTAGGTTAACCACAGTTTTAATTTATAAAACGTCTTCTTATAAAAATCTATGCAAAATATTCAATGATGACTAATCTGTTAAAAATTGGCTTTTAGGCAAAAACATGTGTTATTTCTAAGATCTAAAGCTGAGCTACATTTTTATAAATTAGAATTAAGGTCTTTTTCTGGTATCTACCAAGCTAAAATGCAAAATACTTTGAAAAGAATAAGTTATAAGCATAAACTGTAAAGCCATGACAAGGAAAACTAGAGAACTAAAGATCTATAATTTTATAAACATAGATACTTTTGAGATTACCCACACTTGCATTACAAATTGGAATAGTAAAATAATTTGAAAAACATTTCTTCTAAATCTAATGTGGCCTATTGGATTTGGAAGTCTTCATGGAAAACTCTTAAGAGTATTTTCTATTTTTCTGTCCTTTCCCTATTTGAAAGTCATGCATTTTGTATGGACTTTAGTGCATCTAAATTTATATGCTATTCAGAAAAATATATTGAAACTGAGAACTATTCACTGAATGTCAGCCATGATTTGATAACTAGTTCATTGACAAAGCCTGACTTTGAATCTAAGAGCTTGTTTTGAAAAATATTTGACTACTTGGTAGGGACAGCATGAATGCTGTTAAAAGTTTATTACCTTAACCTGATCAGTGGGTAGATTTCATTTAAAAAAAAAAAGCTGTAAAATTACAGGAGAGCTGATGATACTCATGTTTTTGTTTGCTTTTTACCGCCTAAGCATATTGTTGTAGCTTGGCAATTCTAGAGGTCTAGGTCAAGATTAAGGGGGATGGGAGAACCCAACAACACATAAAGTAGTTCAAGATAATCTTGTTTCTCTTGTTTCCTTACTTGAAGCAAAGAGGTAAACTTTTTTTGAATATAATGCAATTGCTAAAATTTCAGATGATGGCTTTATTTAGGAGTGGATTTTCCCCAGAATAAATTTCACTAGAATGACTTGCATGAAGAATCCATTTTAAGTATTTTAGTGTTGAATATATGTAAGTGCATGTGAAATGAAAAGCTTGCAACTACTGGAGCAAATTAGTATCATAAAATAATACCATAAGGTAACTTTTCAAAGACAACCCTTAAGTTTCAGCTGAACACTAATTCATAATTATAAATTAAAAAACAGTAATTATTTATTTTCCCACAGAAAAGCACTGAATCCTTTACATTATCTTACAGCAGTGGTACTCAAGATAATGTGACTTGAAGCAATAAAAGTAATGTGATTATTGTGTAATTCCAGAGTCTAGTATCATAATTTAAAAGAGAAATTAAAGATCTTGCAGTCACAGATTGTGGATGAAAAGAGCAATGAATGAATGCTTCCAGAGATACAGTTCATAATATTACTACCTCAGAGCAAATAAATTGGAACACCATTTGCAATTTATTCTTCCCTGAGTCATTTTTAACATAGGAGCCCTGAGTTGGAAAGGCCTTCAGAGATCTTCTCATTCAACCTATATATCTTTAACTTTTAAATAAACTCTGTTTTTATTTTACCTAAAAATATTAGAGGTTTTAAGCTATGATTTTTTTTCTCCCAAAACCAAAACTTTTCCAACTTGTTAGTATCAACTTTTATTATTCAGCAAAGAATTACTTTTGATTTTTAAGAAAAAAAAAATTTCACAAATTTGAAAACATTCTTTATATAGCAAAAACATATTTACATAGTTTTTCAAATGCTTTTGACATTAAGATTTTTGTATTTCCAACCAAGAACAATTCCAAGTGTGAAATGACAATAGAAGACAACTTAGGATTTACAAATAAGGACAAAAAAATTCTACAACATTATATACATATATACACACACACACACACACACACACACACACACACACACACGGTTGTTATTTTAACAAGTTTCTGTTCAGGATCCTCTACAGAATATTTTTGCTGACAATCACAATTCAATGTGTAGTATAATTTATCAGATTACAAGAAATATCAAGGGAACCAAGTAGGACATACAATATATATCTATAAAAAGTGACAGGTTATATACATATCAGAAGTCGCCTATCATTTCTTTTTCCATTTTTGGTCATATGATTTGGAAAATGAAGATGAATCATGACTTTCACCACTGCTGTACTGTTCATATAAAGTCTGAAAAAAAATACACATACAGAATTAAATAACTATCTTTACATGTCAAACATGGAAAAAAAATGCTTCTATGGAACATCACATTTCAACAAATTGTTCAGAAAGAACTCATTTTTCCCCTCAAGACCTCTCCTCTCCCAAACTTACAAGTTTCTATTGAGGCACTAGCATCTGTTCAGTCATTTAAGTTTACAATCTTGGCATTATCCTTGACTTTTAACTTATCCCCATGGCACATATCCAATCAGTTGCCAAATCTTTCTCTCCCTTTTTCATTCATATCCATTCCTTTCACACTACTCACAGCGCTACATTTCTCTGTGTAGAAATCCACAGCTAGGACTATGAGCACCAGTTGCAACACTGCAATTTATATAAAAAGAGGTCTCATAGGGCCTCACACCATTTCGTTAGTTTTTCATGTCTTGATAAACGTTATTATTTTTTTTAATATGAGTATTCTTTGCACCAATGCAGATCACAAATCCTCTTTAAAATTTAGTAAATAATCATTGAGAATTATTGCAGCTGCCTCATCACACTGAGGCCAACTTGATTAACTTGTATGAATTTGCTAGCGCTTGGACAAAATATATGAAGCCCATCAAAGTCTCTCTGTCTAAGTAAAGAATTCTTGCAATTATACTGTTGGCACAGGCTTGGAGAGTTCAGACTCAATAACCCATCAGGATAAAGCACCAGAAAAACCTTAGTGGACATTCTAGCATTTAAATATTTTAGGCATCAACACCTAGAAAGTAGTTTATGGATATATACTGCTTACTACTTAATTAAATTCCAGATAAGGAAAAGCAGGCCCAATAGGCCTGGTCAAAGAACAAATGAATCTGGGATTAGAATCTAGGAATCTGTGTCCTACCTCCTAGTCCCTTGTCCTTTTCTCTATACTGTGCCGTTTCCTTACTTCAATACAGAAACATATTAGATCACAGAGAGAGCTAAAAGGGACTTCAGAATCTGTCAGAAAACGTGCACACAATTTCTTTACATTGTCTAATCAAAAAACTAAAAATACAAACTATACTAAATAACTATAATGACAATTAATTTTAATCATACTTACTCTGGCAGCTTTCAAAATGGAGTTGGGAGAATTCAGGACAACAAGTTGGCCAAGAACATGTTTCATTTCTTCTGTGGTTCCTTTAGCCACTTGACTAGCTATAAAAGTTATTACATCATTTAAAATCAGTAACTTTCAGCACAAGAAAACCCCTAAGCACTAATAGGAACATATTTCATATTAACAGCTCAATAACTGAGGTTCTAATAGTCCAGCAGATTGATCAGGCAGTGAGAATAAAAGCTACCAATAAGAGTCCAAATGTCATACTGGTGCCTCTGGATTGTTAAAAGAAATAAAATGACTGGGTCCTTTATATGTGATTTATTGAAAAATAGAGAAAAGTTCAAATAGGAAAAGGCACAAAGGGATGATGATTTTCATTGGGAGAGTACCTAAAATGATAAATAGTAGACCTTAAGTGTCAAATTATGTGGAAGAAGGAAGGTTGGGGAAATGGCAAGTTATTTATTTTCTACATTTAGTCATAAGTATGTTTTCATTAACACATGATAGTAGCATAAATTTTATTACCTGGTTGTGACTGAGTTTGAATCTGAACATATGGATGTACCAAGAGTTCAGGAACAGATATTCTCTGCTTAGGGTCCCTTATTAAGCAGCACTATGAGGAGGAAGAAAAAGGTAATATTTTAAAAATAATTATTCCTATATATGGTAAAATCTATAAATTCACCATAGAAAAAAATTACAAATTGCTTCAATATTATAGAACTTGCTTACCTGAACATTATTTACCCTAACTTTCAGAGAAATCATTACAACATGACTACCTCCTCCAAATTAGACATGCAGATTTTCTTTAAACATTCAAAAAATTTAAAAACTTTTTAAAAGCAGAGTTCATATGTCATTAAATATACAGATTTAAGAGTTTTTCCAATTAAGATCATAGGTAAAGCAAGGATGTCCATTATCACTACTAATTAAAATGTTATAAATGTTAACTGTAGCAGTAAGACAAAAGAAAAATTGAGGGAATAAAATTATGACTTTTTGCAGATGAAATAATAATAGTTTACTTAGAGAAGGAAAGAAACATTTATTTAACATCTAATGTATAGCCCTGTGCCAAATGCTTTACTTATCTAATTTGACCCTACCAACAAATCTAGAAAGTAGATGCTACTTTCTTTTATCCTTTTTTATACATAAGGAGGCTAAAGCAGAGGTTAAGTGATTTGTCGAGGTTCACAAGGCTAGGAGTGTTTGAGACCAAATCTGAACTCTTTTCTTTCTGACTGTTCTCTCTCAAAAATTCTAGAGATTCAACTAAAATTAATTGAAACAATAACCAGCAAGTTTCAGGATATAAAATGAATACAAAATCATCAAAAATGTCAAGGGAAATAATGGAAAACAGGGAAGAAGGGGGACCAGCAGTACCTATGAAATAATTCTAAAAGCAATAATCCTCAAAATGATTTGATATTGGTCAAAAAATAGGTCAATAAAAAGAATTGACTGGATATACTATAAACAGAAACAAGTGGACACAGCTTAATAATTTGATAAATTCAATGACCTGGGCTAACAACTCATTATTTTACAAAAACTTCTGGAAAAACTGGAAAGCAGTCTAAAACGAGCTGTATAGATCAACATCTCATACTAGATATCATGATATGCTCCAAACAGATACTTGACTTAAGACATAAAGAATGACGCATATACAAATTAGAGGACCAAGATAGGAATCACTACTATTAAAATCTATGGATAGTGGAAGAGTTTATAACCAACCAAGAAAAAGAGAAGATAACAGAAAATAAAATGGACAATTACATGAGTACATTAACTTTAGAAAATATCTATGTAAAACCTATTTAGTTAAAATGAGGAGGGAAGCAGGTAACTAAGGAAGAAATCTTTTCATCAAGTTTGTTTGATAATGGATAGTGGTGACGAATACTGCTGATAGATTACGCTGATCTTAATTGGGAAAGCTCCAAATAGACAATAGTTTTAATGGCACACTAATGCTTTCAAGGTGCTTTAAAACTGTATAAATCTTTAATTTGTGCATATAATTTGAAGGAATTGATTCAAATTTATAAGAACAAGAGCCAATGCCCAACTTATCAAAGGATATAACAGGCAAACTTTTTTAGGAATAAATCTAAGCTATAGATAAGTATATGAAAAAAGGTTACAAAAACAGTAATTAGAGAAATGCATATTAAAACTGCTGAGGTTTAACCTCACATCTATTAGAACAACAAAACATTCTTTTGAAAAAAAAAAAAAAAAAAAAAAGGAAAAATGACAAATGTTAAAAGCTTTAAGCTATGAAAAAATAGGTATATTAATATATTGTAGACGAAGTGATGAATAGTTTCATCCATACTATAAAGCAATTTGGTATAAAATTTCCAAAATTATTAAATTATGTATATCTTTGGACCCAGAAATACTTTTCTGCAGTGGAGGTAGAGGTTGAGTAATATGGGGAGGAAGAAAAAAGGTATTTTTTCAGTGATTTTTTTTTTTTTTTACTCACCAACTCTTAACAGTTATGCTATTTCTAACAGCTCACATATATTTTTAAATTAGAAGACAACAGATCAAAACTCCTTAATCTTCACCAAGCATACATATATACAAAATTATACAAATAAAAATATTTTAAAAGTTACCCGTAGCACATCTTGTAGGTCTTTTTCTGCAATTTCAGGAAATTTTATTTCATGATTAGGATCAATGATAGCATGTAACTTAGTGATCTGATTTATTATATGCTGAAAAGGAGTCTTCCCATAAGTCATGCAGTATAAGATGCATCCTAAGGACCAGACATCACTTTTTGGGCTTATCTAAGAAAAAAACAACCCCACAATAAAATAAATAAAAAAACAATTTAAATGCATTTTCACAGAAGTAAGGAATCAAGCGTTTAATAAGAGTTTACTATGTGCCAGGCACAGTGCATTTTATAAATTCTCACAACAAGCTTGAGAGGAAGGTGCTATTTTGTGGTTGAGGAAACTGAGGAGAAATTAAATAGTTTGCTCAGTTCACAAAACTGGGAAAGGTCTGAGAGTGAACTTTGTCTAAGATCTTCTTAACTCCAAGCCCAAAATTATTTACCAGACCATTTGGTTGCCAGAATTATCAGGTGTCACAGAATTAAAAAATATTCACAATCTGGAATTGGAATCGGAAAAAAATTCCAATAAGTTCCAAGAAGACACATCATCAAGGTCATAAATTACTTTATTTCATGAACATTTTACAAAATAAAAAGATTCATTAGTAGCACTTGTCAAAATTCCTGAAAAGTTTTACCAAAACCTTTACTTGGCTATTGGATATTCCAATACATATAATGGAATAAACAAATCACAATTTTGTTATGATAAAAAAAAATAGAGAAATTATAGAATCACAATCTTAGAGCTCTAATTTTACAGGTAAAAAAAGCTAAAGTCTCAAGATATTTTGTGACTAACTTAATGTCACCAATGAAACTATTTAAAAACAATGACATACTGTACTTTACTATGTACATGATATGACCAGATTATTTAAACTATTCCTCTTAGGAGAAACTTTTTGTTTTAATTAGCCAGTCAGAATTTACTATTAGCACTACTACTTGAAAGTTCTTTTGAATTCTGTGGCTATTTTTTTGAATGTTGTTTATGCTGATTGTTCTATTCACAGTACTATAATTTCAAAAAGGAAACAAAATAGATTTCTATAATAGAAAAAGTAGCTTTAAAAATCACTAGATAACTTTGAATAATATCAGTTATTTAGAAAGTTCATTTGCTTAGCAGCTCAAGTTCTAGTGATACTGAATATATGCTAATAAAGTAAATAAATATGACAATACCTTTGATCTGGATTTCCCATTCTCTCTTGAAGACGACATGTCTTTGATGGCTTCTGGTGGCATATAATTAACTGTACCAACCTACTTGCCAAATAACAAAATTAGAAAATGAAACATCTTAATTTCATACTACTGAAAAATTTAGTTTTTATATGAAACAATAAAATAATTTCCTATTATAATTTGAAATGCTTTGTATAAATAAGCTCAAGCACTCAGGAATCATGAAGAGTTGAGAAACTACTAACCAAATATCTAAATTTAGATAAGTCGTAAATGAACTCATGTTACTAAATTTACTTAACTAATCCTATCCTATGAACTATGAACAATACTTTTTTTCTTACCTGAGAATCTTTAACAATGCTTGTCATATCTGGCTGTATTTGGTTTGCAATTCCAAAATCAATTAGCTTTAGCATTCCATCAACTATCAGAAAGTTAGCAGGTTTCAGATCACTGTGAACAATGCCTCCAAAATAAAAATCATAACACAATTAGACAATACAAATTATGCATACAGATATTAAATCTTTGTGCCACTTGCTAAAAAATGAATCATGTATTTTATTCTTCAATATCTACTATCTAGCCTCATCCTTATGCTAGACAATTCAGGGCACAAAGACTTAGTAAACAAAATCATGTTGTAATACGAGCATTATCCAACAAGTGACAATAGAAGAGTATATAATAACTATGTTGTTTAACTAAATGCAAAAATACTTGAAGGGAAATTATTACCTGTTCCTGAGAATGACACAATTTCTGATTTAGAAGACATTTTAACCCCTGATCATATAGAATATGAAACTGATACTAGTTAATAATGAAAATAATATATGACATTTAAGGCATTTTACATAAATGACTGCCAGTTTCACAGATAAGGACATAGTAACTCTAAGAAATTAAGTAACTTTCATCATGGTCACATTGCTAATTAGATGCCAAATTCAAACTCAGGTCTTTCTTACTCCAAATCAAACAGCAGTTTTTCCACTATACTAGACATTTTCCATTTTAATGGAAAAGGTTCTTCAGAAAAAAAGTTAGATGATTAACTTTAGCTCTATTTATTAGCTAAAATTTTTAATACATTTTTCATTTAGTGGAACATTACCCCCAACCAAGATTGACAATATCTTTACCTTGCCACAAAGAAAAATCAAATCAAAACATAATCCAAACCAAAATATTTTTTATAACAGCCCTTCCATTTGCTCCTAATAGAGATGACAGGAAGAGTTATAGAATGGTATACATCTATTAAGAATGCACTAACACTCTTCTCTGAATCATCTATCATCTCTTCTGTCTGCCTTTCTAGTCTCCTTCAAGGAAAAAAAAAAAAGGCTCTGGCTCAGTAATAAATTGGATGAACACAATAGACTCCGGTTAGCCATGGCTTCAATAATTTTACTTATCTTTCCAAATACCTTTCTTTCTATCACTAGTGAATTCTGGACCTTTTATCATATGAGAAGATAAGCAAAATAAACAAATAATAGTTGCTTGGGTTGACTGGTGAGATAATGGTGAAAAAGAGGTATATTTGAAGTCTTCACAAAATAAAGAAAATACACAGCCCTTTGGGGGACATTTTTCACTAAAAAACTAAAATTAAAAGAAATCACCTGACTTGAGTCTCAGGTTGTACTAAATAATTTCTAAAATTTCTTTTAAGTTTATGATTTTTTAGAAACTAAATACACACATTACAAACAATATTAAACCATTAGTTATTATAAAGTATCTCAGAAATTCCAATAAGAGATTATGGAATCTTGTTATTAAAAAGTTCAAAGTAGAATCCTGCTATAATGCTGGCTCAGGAAGGGGTACAAGAATTATATTTTGTTATACAAAGAGAGATGTGCTTTACAATATGATATGTGTGTGTGTATGAGAGAGAAAGCAAGAGACAGAGAAGAAAACTTAATCTGAAATATGTTCTACTCTTTCATTAAATGCATACATGTCCATTTTCTATTCAGCTGTCAGATTGATCTTCCTAAAATACATATCTAACCATGTCACTCCTCACCACCTTTTAATAAAAGAACTGAGTGGATGCCCATTAGCTGGGAAAAGGCTGAATAAGTTATGATATATGAATATGATGAAATATTATTGTTTTACAAGAAATGAGTAGCAGGCTGATTTCAAAAAAGCCTGGAGACACTTATATGCACCGATACTAAGTGAAGTGAACAGAATCAAGAGAACACTGTACACGACAAGATTATGTGATCATCAAGTGTGATGACTTGGATCTTTTTAACAATAAAGTGATTCAAGGCAGTTCCAACAGATTTGGGATGGAAAGAACCATCCACAACCAGAGAGAAAATTATGGAGACTAAATGTGGATTGAAGCATAGTATTATTTACTTTTTTATGTTATTTGTTTGCTTATTTTTCTTTTCTTCATGTTTTTTTTTTTCCCCTTTTGAACTGTACAGCATGACAACTATGGATATATGCTTAAAAGAATTGCACATATTTAACTTACATTGATTGCTCTGTTGGGGAGAAGGGAGGTAAGAGAGGGTGAAAAGTTTGAAACAAAAAGTTTTTAAAAAATGAATTTTGAAAACTATCTTTATATATATTTGGAAAAATAAACTATTAAATCAATAAACTCCAATGACTTATTACTTTCAGAATCAAACATAAAACTTTTTAGTACTGAAATCATTCATAACTTCACCCCTTCCTACAGGATTACTGATCTTCATACAGGACCCGACCCTTCTATTTCTTATTTATACATTTTTTTTTAACTGTCTCTTATGCCTACAATATTTTCCTTCTAAGTCTCTACCTTTAACCTTCCTTCAGGTCCCAGCTAAAATCTCATCTTCAACAAGAAGCTTTTCCTGATCCTGCTTGACATCAGTACCTTCCCTTTATTATTTCCAATTTATCCTGTATACCTTTTGTTTGTAGACAGTTGTCTGCATGTTTCCTTCCCCTGTACCTCATTCAATTCTAAGCTCCTTAAGAGCAGCTGTGGATTTTACCTTTCTCTGTATGCTTAAGATTGAAATATATTAAGAGTTGAATAAATTCTTGCTAACTCTTCTTTTTTGGGGGGGAAAGGGGGGAGGAGGGCTGAGGCAATTGGGGTTAAGTGACTTGTCCAGGGTCACACTGACAGGAAGTGTCAAGTGTCTGAGGCCAGATTTGAATTCAGGTTCTCCTGACTTCAGGACTGGTGCTCTATCCACTGTGCCACCTAACTTCCCCAACTCTTGCTAAATAATGTATATTGCAATTTCACCTTAGATGAACACACAGATATTTGAAGAATTAATATTCTGATAAAGAACTGTTTTATATAGATGAATATCTATTTAAAAATTACCATGTTGGTGGATTGTATGAACTGCTTCCAACATATTTTTCCAATAACTTTTCCGTTCCCATGGATTGATTGCTTTTTTCTTTTTAAGCCAACTGTTAAGATCAATATTCCCACATTCCATCACCATATAGATATGGTGGCCAGTGATTTCACTATAAAAAAAATCGTTACAATGTAATGTTACACTAAAATTAAATTAGGTTTCTTTCAAAGTCTTAATTTTTTTTTCTCTTACTAATCATAAAGTCGAATGATCTTATCACTGTGCTGTTGCAGTTTACTTAAAAAAGCAATTTCATTCCGATAGCTCTCAATAGTCTGCGGGTCTGCTTCTTCCAAATTCACATACTTTATAGCATATATCTGCTTCTTTTCACTCAATACTTGAAATACCTGTAAAAGATAATATATACATACATACAAATAGGTTCTTTTGACAAATCATCAAAATTCTACTCTCATCCCCAAAAAAAGTGAGGCAATTTTTTGATTAAAATAAATTCTTAATAGAATACTGAATGAAAATAAGTGTGTAGAATTTGTCAGCATGATTATTTTACCTAAAGAACTGAAAATTTATACTCAAGTATTATATGTGAGACACACATAGTTATAAAGATCATATAAAAGATGAGTGAGTTATTATGAAATCAAAGCCATAGAACTATAGGTTAGAATTAGAAGTTTAGAGCTGGAAAGGTATGCTGAAATAGATGATCTAACCTAGCTTTCCCATTTTACAGAAGAGGAAACTGAGGTCCACAGAGGTTAGAAAAATGATCAATATTACATATTAAGGAACAGGGTGAGGAATGTAAATATAGATCAGGTTCTAAATCCAAGACTGCTTCCAAGACACCACACCATCTGGCAAATAGCACCTCATTTCAGAGATGGGAGAATCAACCCCTATGCAATTTCAACCTTGTAAACAGGATTAACACAACATTTCAAATAAACAATTCAATTTCAGAACCTACATTTCATTTTGCCTTGCATTTGCTTTATATTTGAAGAGGTCATACCATTCCAAGAAGCACAAAACTTTTTAAAATCCACTAAGATTCAATCTCTTCTATGTGAAAAATACCAAAATCATCAGTTCAGTAAGGATTCTTAGCATTGATCAGAAATACGTTTTTGTCTTTTATTTGTTACCTACAAATATTCTCGACTAGAGTTTATTTAGATCAATTCCCTTCCTCCTCAGCAGATGCTTTTGACTAGTAAGGTAACCTCATCTGATACATGTTTCCTCAGTTCCTCCTCTTTAATTCAAATCTTCCATATATCTCCTAATTTCCTGATGAGAAGTAAAAATGGACCTCCTTTGTCAAAGGTAAGCTTTCCACCTGTCTTTTTAATCTCTCCCTGATCCTAACAGGCCTTTTCCTCTCTTCAATTATTTTTTTCTTTTTTTTCTCATATCTTCTACCTCTTTACCAACTTGCTTGGATGACCCCATCTTAAAAACAATATCAACAATAAAGTCCTGTTAGTTATACATTCTCATTTTCAGATCCTTATCAAACCAGATTAGTGAAACAAACTCCTAATTGCTCTGCCAAAATGTCACTGATAAAATGGTTCTGGGCCTAAAATCAAGAGATTCTGAATAAAAATCTTACCTCCAATGGTTACTACTTGTGTGACCTTATCAAATTATTTTACCTGTTTGTCTCAGTTTATTCAATTGCAAAATGGGGATAGCACCTACATTGAAGGGTTGTTATGAGGATTAAATGAAAAGTTAAAAAAAGAAAAAGAGTAATCAAAGTACAGTGCTTCACTCATAGTAGACTCTATATAAATGTGTATTTTCTCTCTCCTTTCCTCCCTTCTCAAGTACTTGAGAAGTACTCAAGTACTCAAGATCTTGCAAAACCTAGCAATACTTGGTAAACTCCAGGGGGCTCCCTACAATTTCTAGAATAAAGCATGAATAACCTTACTTGACTTTTAAAGACTTTCATAACTTAGCCCCAATATATCTTCCCAGCCTCTTTCTACATTTCATCCCTTCCTGAACTGTTCTAGCTAAATTAGCTTTCTACCTATTTATCATATATGCACACCATCTTCTACAAACATGCCTATGTATTGATCATCCATGCCAAGAATACTCTTTCCCCCACCTCACCTCTGCCTCAAAGATCCTTCACTTCCTTCAAGATGTAATCCTAGTATCACTTTATACACAAAGACTTTTCTGATCTTTTAATAAAAACATTTGCTAGAATTGATGTTGCTTCTTAAGGTATGCAAAAGCATTTACTTGTGTTATCTCATTTACTTCTCACAACTCTATGAGAAAGATATTATTATTTCCATTTTACAGACAGAAAACTGAGGTTGAGAGGTTAAGTGACTTGCCCAGAGACATGTACCTAAGGAAAGATTTGGACTTAATTCTTCCTGTTTCCAAATCCAACACTGTATCCACTATGCTAGCCAGTTATCTAACGTCCCTATATTTAACTATCTTAATTTATTATGTATTTATTCTACATGTAGTTTTATATATATACATGTTATTTCACTCAAATAGAATGTAAGTTCCCTGAGAGCAACCAGTCAGACAACAAACACTTATAAAGTACTTATATGCCAGACTCTGTGCTAAGTGCTAGAAATATAAAGGCATTAATATCCCCTTTTCCTTGTGGAATTCACATTTCAAAGGATGAGACAATATGCAAACAATGACATTAATGGGAAGAATATAGAGTAGATGGAAAGTAATTTCATGGCAAAGGCACCAGCAGAAAGAATTGAGAAAGGCCTTTGGTCTTTATATCTCCAGTAACAAACACAATCCTCTTGCACATAATAGGCATTAGTAAAAGCTTGTTGATTGTCACACTACTTGAAATACAATGAGCAAGAGATTCATTTGTTTTGTACTTCTTCCTTTTGTAAACAACTCTGCTTATTTTGGTCACTTATACTTGAATGTAAATTAATTGAATGGATTGCTTTTACCCTAATACCTAGTAATCATCAGCATTTAGGTGTGAAAATTTAATATGAGGTTAATAAACAAGCCCAAGTTAAAAAGGAGACAGGCAGATAAAAAAAATAAAACAAACAAACAAGAAAATGCAAGAGGATATCTGGACAAAGTTTTGAAAATTTGGCAATGTAACATTAGATGGGTTCCTTAAATATTTTACAAAAAGTAAATTCATATACACCTCTTATTATTTTTAAGTTCTAGGAGATTTTTTAAATACAAAACATTTTGTAATGCAAATAATAATACACTCCTAATCTAACCATTGTTTTGTAAAATGGAGCAAGAGAACTAGATGTTCTCTAAAATACTTTCCAAATCTATGATCCTAGTTAATTTTTTAATGTGATGTTGTATGCCTCAATCTATTATAAAGTGGCTTTTGAAAATTTTATAAGACATAAAATAACTCAATTTAATTGATAATTATGTCCAGATCTGGAACTATCTCTTTATATGTTGAGCTGTATTTAATCTTTAATTACTGTAAAAACTATCAGATACTTTTAATTCTGATATCCTACACAGGACAGCCTTTTCTTTTTTAAGAGAGCCTGTTGTATCTAAATCTAAATCAATCAAACAGATTGAATCCAATTCAACATACATTTATCACAAGTCTTCTAAATGTTAGGTATTGTTCTGAGTGCTCGCTTACACAAAAACTAAAAAGAAAATGTTCTATTCTCCAAGAACTTATAATATACAGTGATACATGTACACAAATGATGAGGTCTAGATTTGGGGTACCCAAATGAAATTAGGGTTTAATTGAAGTCGTGGTAGGTTCGGGGTACAGGGAGTCAAACAGAGCTCCCCTGCAACCCCTTTGGATGTGGTGCAAGGATATGGAGTTAAATGAGGTCTAGTAGCAGCATGAGAGTCCCCCGTAAAGGAATTTACAGACCCAAAAACCTAGATTGATATGGGCATTGGAAGTAAAGTTAAAGTCTAGTTAAGGAAACAGGTAAAGGTAGAGATAAGAGGGCACCAGAAACAGGATTCCAGTGGGCAAAGAGTCCTTGGTGCCAGCAATGGTACTGGCATGTTTAGACCCTCTACAAAGAGAGGACTCCAGCTTGGCTCTTTTATAATGAGAGATTTAGCTAAAGGGGCCTGTGGATGGAGTCCCAAGTTGGCTCCTACCTGGGTTTCAGGGAGGGCTAGAATTTGCTTGATGGGGGTTGGGAAACCTGAGCAGATCATTAGAATGGGGGCTGGGTCAGCCCAAGTTGGCTCAGATTAGATGGGGGCTGGGAGAGCCCAGATCTCCTATTGGAATTCAAAAGGGTGCTTTTGACCAGGATTTGTAAATCAAAGGTCCTGGCTTCCTGAATTGATAATGTATCAGCTAGGAGGGGCTGGGATCAGAAACTAATAAATCAATCTGAAAGGACTAGTTTCTTAAAGGAACCACAACCTGCATCATTAGCACAGCACAAGCAAAATCAAGAAGGAAATAGATAACTTTAATAATTATGAGGACCAAGAAAACTTCAGAGCTCTGAAAAAAAGGTTTGGAGGAAAGAGATAGGAAATAATGGGAGATGGGAGTAGGGGAGAAGGGAAATAAAATTGGGATCTACACCCTTGGATTCTAAACCCAGTACTCTTATTACATCACATGGCCTCCCAGACACATGCAGCACCATAAACTAAATTTGTAAACCAAAAACAAAACCCAACAAAAAAGAAACGGCAGCACCTTCTTTTGAACTTCATTCTTTGCTTTTTATCCTCCAGCAATTATTTACACATCATTTACCTGGCAACTAATCATAGTCAGAATTGATATACCCCATCTATTGTTATCAAATATATCTTGTGACTCCCCAATCAATTGTGTACCTTCTGGGAAGGGATCATATCTTACTGGAAGAGGTTTCAAGTAATAAGTACTAAGTAAGCACTTAGGAGATACTTACTAAATGTGATTTAAAATTTTGTTTCACATAAAACTTATTACTTACCTTACTTGAACCTCCACTTCCTATTTGCTTTAATATGGAATAAATTCTTCCCTTAACCGAAATGTATTCATTTGAAGAAAATGATCCTGAAATCTTAAGAAAAGAGAAACCGAAGGAGTAAAGATAGCTCTTATTAATCTATATTCACTCAAAAACAAACTGTCTGTTTTACTGCAGAATATTATATTTTACAAATACAGTGACGCTATTAAGTTAGTTAAGTTAAACTATTAGTTAAGACTTTTTAAAAACAACTCTATTTGCATCAGAGGCAAACAAAATAAGGAATCAAACCTAATTATTTCTAAAATCCTTTCCAGCTCTAAAATTTACATGACTCTAAATCATTAGATTAAAAAAAAAAATCTGAGCTATAGATTGATAGATTAACTGTAATTTTTTTTAAACCAGAGATGTGATCTCACACACACACACACACAAAATTACCAATTCAGATATCTGCTATAAAAAGTATAATTTTAATAAGTTGCTTGGGACACTGAGAGATTAAATGACTTGAAAAATCACATATACAGTATATGTCAGGATCTTCCTGAATCCAAATCCAGTTTTCTATTCACTAGATCTGACATGAAAAGATTTAACTAGTGTTTGAAAATAGATCAAAATAAAGAGTAAAAACTAGAGCCAATCAGATCAATTAGGTTTTTAAACTTTAGGCACATGGAGATTTTGAGTTGACATAATCCAAAACCAGAATACATAAAAACGACTGCTTCATTTCTAGAAGTATTCAAGTTATTATTATATAATTATCAAAGAGCTGCAGAAGTGATTTTTATAATGGGGAAAGTTAGTCTAGATGAGGTTTGTATTTCCCTCCTACTCTAAAATTCTATGAAAGCAAATACATGTAAAATACTAAATTATTATCATAGGTGGGAGAGGGAAGAAGAAAAGAGAATATGCATTTATTTATGTTAGGTATTATGTTAACTGCTTTGTAAATATTATCTCATTAAATTAAAATTAAATTCTACCTGTAAGCTTTGAAACGGAGTAACTGGTGTGTGTTGCTGCTGTAAGTAGGAAGGCTGGCTGTAAGGAGTAGAAAATTGATGCCCAGATGGAAAGTCATTCTTCACAACTGGAGTTCTAAAACTAGGACATAAATCATTGTATTGCTAAAAATATTAACGTTTTACATGAGGTTTTTAGTTTTATTATACTAGAAAAGTTAGTATAATTCCAAACCAAGTCAATTTATAATACCAATGTTATGCCACAGTTCTTTTTTATTATCCTCTTTCCCTAATTATCCTAATTCAGTTTCCTTAAATTGTCCTGTCTAGGTTTCCCTAATTTTTCTGCCTCAGTTTATAATTGTTCTGCTGAACCATCCCTTCCTCCCTCCTAATCATGATGATCCAGATAAGAAGAAAGACCTTCTACCTTAGGCATCACCAGAATGTTGGGTGCCTCTCCCCATTCTGTATTCCCAATCTCCCATGCCTGCCCTCACCCTGTCACAACCGGATTGTCAGAGTCCCTTTCCCGCTCTCAGCACCCTGACTCCACCCCTGCCTCAGTCTACCCCCCGAGTCTGAGCCACGTGTATCTATGTCATTGAGAACTCACATTGTTGGCTGGATTCTTGGAGATGTGAGTCTCATTCAGTCCTGGGACCAAACCATGGATCCATTTGGTCTCAGTAAATCTCTCCTTTTTAAATAAATTATTTAAAACAATAATAATAATACTCTCTAATCTCTATCTTGCCTCAGTTTCTCCGGCATTATATTTTGGAGGTCCCAGCAAGATATTAGAACATAAGGGCGGGATTAGAGAATAGACACATTCGGGTCTCTGTCTTGGGTCTCAGGGTGGCTGGATTCTTTGCTTGGAGAGGGTTTTTTTCCCAAAGCCTCCAGGAAAGAGAGCAGTTTCCAGCTACAACTGTGCCTGAAGCCCAACAGTAGACACTCTATTTCGGCCATGGGAGAGTAAGTCTGGATATCTTAAAACATCCTTGTTCTGCCCTGTCTGTACTAGCATCTGGATTTCCAGAATAATGAAATGCTAACAGGCATAAATTCTCAGAGTAGTGTCCATTGGACGCAGGAGGCACTACCTGGGTGTCTCCTAAGACACATCTGGTTCTGTATGCCAGTTGGCACAACTCTGGGCATTCTAGAATATAAATCTGGGTGTCTTTTTAAGACACCATCTGGCTCAGGTTTTGAAGGCAGAGAAATGCACCAAATGCTTGAAAGCCTAAAAAGGCTCCTTTTGGATTCTGAGGGAAGACTCTCGAGCTGTAACAACTTCCCTCAGTTAAATGTTTTGATTGCACAGTCTATGTCTGTGTGTTCTGTGTGATTTGTTTGTCTGTCCTGTTGGTTGGGAGTTCTGATAATAAGAAATTTGGGAATTGGTTATTTCAATGTTGCAACTGTATTTAGTATAAAATGTGCTTGTGATTTTAAACTAAAAGTTTAAAAAAAAAAAAAAAGTTAAAAAACTGGCACTCCGAATTTTCTTTGAAGCAGTTTAAATTTCAGGTGTGGCGTGGATTGAGCTAGCCTAGATAAGGTCTCTGGAGAACAAAAGCTAATTGCTTTGAACTCTGGCTGGAGAAAACAATTGATTAGGAATTTTAGGATGATTCTGAAATTGTGGGAAATAATTTTACTATTGCCTTTGCATGCCAGATTTGTTCCGAGTATTCTTTTGAGCAGTTTTAAAATTGTGGGAAATAATTTTACTGTTGCCTATGCAGGCTAGATTTAGTTATCTTTGAATATAAGATCTTAAGAACTTACTCAAGTTCTGTTAACTTGCCTGAAAGAGGTCATGTGCCTCTAATTAGGTAAAGAAAGGTCTGACTTTTCTAAAGGCTGCAACTCTGGCCAAAGTTGGAGCCTAGGAATACTCCATTGGGAATAATGGTGGCCACATAAGGCCAAGAAACTGTGCTGTTTAGTGAAATTCATTATTTGAAATGTGATAGGAAAAGCAATGTTATATTATTGGGAATTTAAAGCAGTATTTGATTGGGTTTTAAGTTAAAATATAGGTTATTAAAACAAAATGCCAGTAGCTTACCTTGGGAGGTCGTATTTGTATCTCCCTACTTAAATGGTATATTGTTTTCTAGAAGTTTTGGGTAATTTGTAAACTACTCTTTGTTGGGTATATGTATAAGTTTTATGAAATTTGGTTCAAAGTTATTTGCAAATCTTGAAGTTTAAAGTTTTTTAAAAAGTTAGTTAAAGACAAGGGACAAGAGAGACTGATTTGCAAAAGCAATTAATAGTTTAAATGGAGCCTTTAGTAAGAAGGATTATTGTTTTGGAAGTGTTTAAAGTATATCAGAGAAGGTTTGAGCAAATAGGCATTGGGGAGGAGAAACACAGAGATGGGACAGGAAGAGATGGTGTGAGAAAAGGAGGAAGAGAGAAGAAAATGGCTTTCTGGAGATAGGGAACAAAAAGGCACAAACCCCTAGTGAATTTGCCATTTCCCATGGGAAAAGAGATACCCATGAGGTTGAGGCATCTTTAGCTGGCAGAATGGATCCTGGGGGGATATGGTACCCTAAAAAAGTTAGCTGTGAGAAGTTGGGGTCGGGAAGCATGGTGGAATGGGGGCAGGGCGACCATGTGGAAAGGGACAATCTAACCCCCCTCCCCCATTAAGATTTTTTTTTTTTTTAAACCAAAAAGCTTTTTTTTTTTTTTTTTTGCAGCTCCTTGCTGGTTCAAATATTAATTGCTTCTTACTGTTTAAAGGATATTTAAGAATCTTTCAGATTCTTTTATGTAGAATTGGGTATTCTGTATAAGCTTAATTGACTATATCCTGAGGTTTTGCCCATCATTAAAAGGGCTTCTGAAAATAATAGTTTTTCCTCGTCCTTTTGAAAATGTTTTTGTTAAATATGAAAAATAATTTGTGAACTTACTGAAACAAATTTATTACTGTTATCGGTATGAGATTATGGTATTCTAAAAGTTTAATAGTTTTAAGAACCTCTTGGATTCTTTTATGTGGTATTAGGATATTCTGTATAGGATATTCTATCTAAGTTTTAATTGATTTAATGGGTCATCCTGAGGTCATTTAAAGAGCCTCTGAAAATATTTTTTTGTCCTTTTGAAAATGTTTGTTATGGACAATATGAAATTTGGAATATTTGTTTATGTACTGGATATTTTAAAAGCAAAATGATTTGTATGTATAACATTCACTTGTGAAACTGTCTACTTAGATATGAAAGAAGTGAACTTACTGAGACAAATTCTTACTGTTATAAAAAGGTTATGGTAAATATCTATTTAGGATTTAGCCGAGGTTTTAGTTAATGGGATTTGTTATTGAAAGTAAAATCCTTGGGCTTATAATTAATGCATTTTCGGAGTTTTAAAGCTCCACCCTCTGACAGTTAGTGGGACAATTAACTGGAGTAAAAAATGAATAAAAGCTATTTTATCCTGTTTTGCTGAAAGTTAAGCTGCTGGCCAATTCATACTGGCCTCTTCACATTTTGTATCAGTCTATTCTAACCTTTATTTGTTAAATTTGTGTTTTTTGTTCTAGATTTTGGTCAAATTACAGATATTGACTTACTTCTGAGACATGGATCAGCCCATGTGAAGCTTTGGTAGCAAGCACCATGGCCATACCCATCCCCTCCTTGGACTGACCATCTGGGACCATCCTCAGCATTAAGCAGTTTTTGAGAGACCACTGCTCCTGATGCAATTTGGACTAATATAGGGGAGTGGGAAAGTGATTGAATTACTGTTAAAATTTTGACTGTATTACTATGTTTAAGATTTGTTAAAACTGGGATTTGTTAAACTATGTAACTATTGCTGTATGTTGAGGGATTTTTAGGAAACTTACTGTACTAGTCTGTTATGTATAGGAATTCTGATTCACTCTTGGGATTTATATGTGGAATATATATATATTTATATGTGTTATTTGATGATTCCTTTCTATGAGAAAAAAAAGGGAGGAAGAAACTGGTTAGGAAATTGAAGAAACTGATATATTTTTCTTAAGGCACTTCTGCCCCACCCCCTGTCTCATTAGTTTAGATGGAGTTGGAAATTATTTAAACAGTCCTTTTCCTTTTTACTCCTTGCTTAAAATTTACTGAACTATGATTTGCTGGTTATGTTTTAACTTTCAAAGTTTCAAAGTGATTTCATAGTTAAAATCACTTATTCTTTTGGAATTGCCCTGGCAGACTCAATTTTGGAGATTATTTTTTATAAACAACGAAAAATCAGACACCTGTTTTGGGACTGGCAATCTCTCTGATTTGTTTTTTCACTCTTGTTACCCCAGTTCCTTAATTAGTATTTTGGCATTTTGGTATCAGGCCTCTAATAGTTGAGGGTTGCCTGCCTTGGTCTAACTGCATAATTTGCTCAGAAATCTATTTCCTAGTAGCAGCTCCTGTTCTATGGAGAGGGGACAGGTGGAGCTACTCCAGGCCCCACTCCCTCCCCACCTTTGGAGTTCCTGACAGACCTGGGATGCCCTCTTAGGATGGGCAGCAGGATGTCTTGAGCCCTGCTGCTCTATAAGCAGAGACTGATTTAAATGCACAAATGACCACAGATCTAACTCACAGTGAACTGTCCATCTCAAACTGGATTCTCTGGCTGAGATGCTCTCCAACTGCAGAGGACCTGCTATTTCTGCATTAGGGAAGCCTGTGTGCCTCCCTAAATGAGGAATGCTGTTTTTATGCTAATAACTCTGGGGTTATCAGGGAGAGACTTGTCATTGCCATAAGTCCTTGCATTTTTCTAGTTTTATTTTGGTTTATTTGCTTTACATAGGGTTGGTCAAAATTATGGTACTAAGACCTTCTAGAGAAAGGTAATTCAAAGATGTGAATATTCAGGAGAGAGAGAGTGTGGAATGTTATGCCACAGTTCTCTTTTATTGTCCTGACTCAGTTTCCCTAAATTGTCCTGCCTAGGTTTCCCTAATTGTTCTGCCTCAGTTTAAAATTGTTCTACTCAACCACCTCTCTCTCCTAATAATGATGATCCGATAAGGAAAAAGACCTTCTATTTTACATCAATAGCATCTGAGTCAAGTTTTATTATTTTGCTGATTATCTGAAGAAAGTATTTATCTGGTTAAATATGCTCTATAGTTTCTGGATTACTCATCCTTGAAGACAAAATAAATATCTTATCAAATTTGTGTAATACTGAACTACTGTCAAATAGGCAACGACAATGTCATGAGACTTATGTGAAAACCAAATTTCTTACAGGGCAAATGAACATGTATGTAGAATCCAAAGAATTTATACTCCTTACAGAAGTTAGCATATTAATTACAGTACAAAAGGAGAAAATAGGAAAAAATAAGAATGGGAGGGGAAAAGGCCAGTAAAGGTGGAAAAAGGACAAAACATCCCCTAAAGGGCAGGAAGAAGACAAGGCAAAAGCAGCATTCTTTGTCTTTGGGAACCACTAGACTGCTTACATAAAAGAGCCTGCTTATCTACAAGGGATTCTAGCTGCACAATTATTTTCAGTGTCAAAACAACTAGGATCTATCTTGCCTCCTAAGGACACCCAGGGAATTCTTGGAATTATTTGGGGCCCAAACAACAAATTATATCAGCTGTGGTTAGGGAGAGCTTCATCCTTGATATATTCAGGACCTCCTGCAAGTGCTGAGAACAGTGTTTTGAAAAAAAAAAAAAAAAAAAGGCAAGTCAAAGTTCAGGGGATCCCTTAATAGCCCTTAACACTACCAACTAAGATAAGTACCAATAGGAGTTCTTTTATAAAGACTTAGCTTTGGGAAAGAGCTAAAAAGTTTATTTACTATTTATCAATGTATTTTCTGTTTCAATATCCTACTGTTATTAGCACTTTAAGAAGTATTCCCAAGGTAGGTTATTTCATCACTTTGACTGGTCTTTATATCATTTAAGCTGTAAAATAACATCATATGCAGCATTACTGACTATTGGGCCAAGACAATGAGTGTGCTCAGAAGAGTTTATTTAACACAGCCAGCCATAGGAGCATATGGACATTAAATCCATGGAAGGGTAGACTGGATAATTTCTAAATTCAATTCCAATGCTGAGGTACTATGATTTTATATTTAAACAATTTCACCAGGATGATTGGTTACAGTGACATGCATTGGAAACCAAAGGGCACTGTGACACTCAAATCTATTTCCAAAGCAAGCTTTGTTAAAAACGTGACTAGATTTGCCAATTTTTGTGGAGTTAGAAGTTTTCTTGCCACACCCCGATAATTAACATATTATTTCTTTGATCATTTTCTTTGAAAAAAGTAGAAGACTTGCTTAAGCCCTGGAAATTATATATTCTTCAACTATATCACACGAGTCTGGCCAATGCTACACACTTTGTATTTAGTAGCCTTCTGTGGACCATGGACTCAAATCATGACTGTTCCCCATAACAACTAATTTTTATATGGCTCTTTTAAAATCTACAAAGAATTTTGTAAACACATTATCTTTTTTGAGTCTCATAATAACCTTATGAGAATTACCACAGTTATTATCACCTACATTTTAAAAACGAGAAATCTAAAGCTCAGAAATGTTACATTATTTATCCAGGGTAACAGAGTTAAATAAATGATAAAGTCAAAACCTGAACCTGAGTTTCTCTGACACCCTGTCTATATTTTTATTCCCACTATGCCACCCTTCTTATTCACTTATGTTCAGAGTTTATCTTTTCCAGTCTGAATTGTCACTATTATAATAGTCATTATAAAGAACCTCACTTTTTTTTGTCTTTATCAAAGAAGAAACGTCAGGTACTCTACTATTCTGAGTAGTTAGCACAGTGTTAACACTCAGAAAGTATTCAAATTGAACTTCCTCTGTAGTATTTCTTTTTCCCACTTCTCAATTGTCCTGTCCTTAAAAGCTAATTACTTTTTCTTTCTGATTTTGAGTTTTTGGTGTGGCTTGCTTTAGGAGGAATAAAAAACAATCTATGATTGTTTTGAAAAAATTTTTTAAAAGCTTAAAGAAAGCAAAGCTATTACAGATCAATCAGAAATTATATCAAATTCATTAGTCATTAACTAGTCCTATCATTGCTTCCATTAGTACCTTTTTTAAAAAGAGCACCTATCCCTATCTAATTATCATAAAGAAAAAGGTTTAACATCCGTATAGGTTTGGGATATATATATATTAAGAAAATAATACTAATAATAAACTGAGATGAGAACTCACTGAAAAAGATAAATATAAAAGGAAAAGGCATTACCAGGACATGTAGTCATTTAGTGTGCTTCTGCTGTTGCTGCTGGGTGTATTACACACAAATTTGTTATCAATTCTTTTAGGAACTGTTATTGGTGATGACTGTTTTGAAATAGTTAGGCCAGGTTGTTCAGAACTGGAACGTTTTTGCTAAACCAAAAACAAACATTTTGAAATTTAAAATGATTTTCACATTCAAGCCTGCTTATTAAGCTTTCTACATAATCAAAATAGAAAATAGAGAAAACATAAAAGAATGCTCACACATTAACAATGATAGTTTTCTGCACCTATTTTTATACCCCTTATTTTCTATTCTTTTTTTTTTTTTTTTTTTTTTTTTGCTGAGCAAGTGACTTGCCCAGGGTCACATAGCTAGGAAATATTAAGTGTCTGAGGTCAAATTTGAACTCTGGTCCTCCTGACTTCAGGGCTGGTGCTCTATCCACTGCGCCACCTAGGGGCCCCTTATTTTCTACTCTTAATTAATTTCTCTAAATTAATTAAAAATTTTAAAATTCATTTCCCAGTAATAAAGGACCATACAGATTTCAACAAAATACTGGCACTTTTTAGTCTTAATAATCTGTTCCTAAAAACTTCTGTATTCTATCCAAAATTATGTTTACTATCTTTTATAATTTAAAGATTTCCCAAAATACACAAGACCATTATATATGGAGCAAAAATTCTGACTACTGAATATACTTAAAACTCTTTCCTTTTTAATTCTCAATCCATTAAGTATGATACACCACTAAAGGAAATCTCAATTGAAATATTATGATTTTGAAATGGTATTCTAAATAAAGCCTATCAGAATTATACATTTGTGTTACACAACAGGAATAATTATGTTCAAAGATTACCTCTGGTATGGCATTTCGGTTTGCCTCTGGAATCTGCCAATGATTAGAAGTTGCAACGGGATTTTGGTTTAAAGATTCTGATTTTCTGTTACTACTACTACTGAAATTAGACAGTCGATGGATCTGATTATTTTCTGGTACTTTTGGTTCTTCATAATGCATTCTGTTTTCTGAAAATTGTATTAATATACAATGTTTAGATAAACAACTTCACAATAAAATCTCAACATTAACAGGATACTACCAAAATTATTTCTATTTTGTGCAAAGGTTTCTCTTTGCTCTAAAAGTCCATGATATATCTTTGGCATGTCCATCATGTAAAAGATCAAGTACTAGTGAAGAGAACTTAATTTATTATTATTTTTGATATGAGTGTCTCCAATTAGATATTTAAAAGTAAATATGCAATCACTTTACTAGTAAAGAAATACAAATTCTTCATTTTTTCATTGCCCTTTAGTTTAATTTTGACCTGCACACTACAGAATTCCTAAAGGCAAAGGATATATAATGTCACAAAGAAAACTCCTAATAACCAGAAGAACAATGGTTAATTGTTATCCAGTTATTTTTATCACCTTAAAATATTACTTAGTATTTCAGTCTTTAATCAACCAATAAACATCAAGCTATTAATGTACATATAGCACTATTTTGCCACCTGCATACAACAATGATCATTGATATTCAAAAGCATAACCCTGAGCTTCTGCCAGATCCTAAAAATTAAAATATATTAAGTATAGCTTTATTTTTATTGCATTTGTCTTTCAAATACTGATAGTCCACATAATGATACTATATGAACACTCTCAGTCCTTACCATGTCAGACAACAGGTTTTACTGTTATGGAAACCAATAAAAATATTAGTTTTCTCTGTTTCTCCACTAGATAGATCAAATCTATACTCAACCAGAACACTTAAGTACAGAATAGATAAAGCAATTGGATCCAAATATTTTATTCTTTGGTGTCAAATGTCCTGGACTATTTGGTGCCTTTTATTAGGAAAATATATAATTTCCAACTTGGGCTGAAAGAGTACTCCTAGAGCTAATTCTTTCATTTTGCAAACTATACACAGTATAGAAGAAATCACAAAGAAAAACAGAAATCAATCACATTATCAGATTTATTTCTTGGTGAAAAATAAATACTAGTCAAGTATTTTACAGACAGCTTCAATGTCTCTTGCAACTGGACAACTCATCAAACAAACTGCACTACAATCAAGAATCATTGCACTAACTTGTCCATCCTTCTTTTCTTTCATGTTAAATAATCTTTTATACAAAACCCTCAGTACTTCTCTCTCAGATTATTCCTCAAAGAGTAAATTTTTTTTTTGTACAAGTGTTATCTAGAGGATATCTATTTCAACCTGTACCTGAAACCTCCCCTTCTAAAATTCTCAAGTGGTTGTCATCCAGTGTCCCTTTGAAAACTAAATATAGAATCTGTTACTTCCATAGAAAGCCATTTTCCTTTTGAGTAGCTTGAATTATCAAGAAATTCTTACACAATACTTTTTTTTCCCTACTCTTCCACAATTCCCAACAAATGTCTGCTCATCAAGACACAAGAAAAAAACAGGGTAGTGAAGGATACAGATATCTACAGATACAGCTATCTATAGATAAAAATTATTCTCTCTGCTGGTTACTTCAGCTAATCCTCATTTAATGGAGGCAAGAAAAAATGTCTGGTATTTTTATTTTTTAAAAGATAAAGAACAATGAGTTGAAATATTTCATTCTCTTTTTTCTACTTTGGATCTCTTACCTTCTTTTTTGGTTGGAAGACAAGATTCTGTTTTATTCCTTAGTGTCACTGTTGAATCAGGAGTAAGCTCTGAATCCTTATCAGTGGATAACTGAAAATTCATAAAGTAGATATTTTCAAGTATCTACATGAAATGATTGAAAAGTTTCAAAATGCCAACTAAAGTAAAGTGATAAATTTTAGTAATACCTTTTATCATTTTTTTAGTTCAAAAATTCTTAATTCAACTTAGTATCAGTAGATCTCTACTGAGCACTTTCATGTGTACGTACACACACACACACAAACACACACATCTGTAAAGTGTCAGTTAAGACAAACCTGTGTAGAGTAATCGTACCTACAGAGAAGCTAATATTGGATGAATCAATTGAGGCTAAAATATATTAGATTTAGGAAAAGGTAGAAATTTTATGTATACATGGTGCCCCATCACCACAAGTTCTAAAGTTGTTTTGTTTTTTTTTTTTTTTTTTAGTATTAATGTAACTTTACTCACCCAAAATAATTACATTAACTTGCACATTTTTGTCAATATAACATTAAATCGTTATAATCCTAAATAGTATGCTTCTAAAACATCACTTATAATGTTCCAGGGTTAAAGAGATCTTTGGATAAGGTTAAAAATTATCATTAAACCAAAACTATAAAAAATATCAAATTATGAAGGACAAACTGTTTTCCTTGTCTTTAATTACTGCATACTATTTAAGAAGGGGTAAAATACCCTGCCCCACAATCTCTGTTCAAATAGACACTCCAGACCATTTTACTGTCCATTTGAGTAAGAGTTCCTCTGCTTGACAAAGCTGAATCTTCAAGAAAAGGACAAGTTCTGTTGCGGGAGACCACATAGGGTCGTATAAGAACATATGTTTTTGTAATAAATTTCAGGACACAAAAAGCAATTAACTTGCAATATTATGACCTGAAAGAATCTAATTAATTTTTAATAACTTAGGGTTTTATTTTTTTTTAAATATATAAAGACTAAAAATCTGAAATACCTTTATATTTTTTAATTCATAGGAATCACCTTCACTTGCTTCCAGTTTTGGCACATTGAGATCTTGATACTCTGATCCAGGGCTTTGTCTGTCATCCATGAAAGAAAACAACTTTAACATTCATCTTAGAAACTCATCTCTCATTTCTATTGAACAGAAAATGTGTTATATTTAGCATATCCATAACTATATAAAACAATAGATGCCCAATAAGAGGAGCATGGTATAGGTTATAGAGTGTGATGACCACGTATTTTAAAATCAGCCAGAGTCAGGAATTCAGGTTAAGGGAAAATCCTCGATCTTTATTCTTTGTGGAGGTAAAGGGGAATGGCAACAGGAAGTGAGAGCAGCCGCGCCACGATCCCGACAAGCAGTATCTCTACCTCTCTCTCTGCCTCTTTCTCTCTACCCCCCCAAGTTGTCTCTATGTCATTTCCTATACAACCCATCAAAACCTGCAGAGAGTGGGCGAGGTCATTCTTTCTCCAAGCATATATTAATAGAGTATAGTCCAATTACTATTTAGCCTCACGTGCTTGGGACCTCAGTGCATCAACTAGAGCTTCAGCCCATTACAATAGAGTAGTAATCCAGAGTCAGAAGAATCAGATTCAAATCTCAACTTTTGCATTGAGATATATCTTGGACAAATTACTTAATAACCTCTCTGAACCTCAGTTTCCTTGAGTGAAAAATGAGATGGCTGGATTATAGTCTCCAAAATTTCTTTCAGCTCTGGATATATGATTTTAAATAATTGTTTCTTATTATTTCATTTCTTTCTTTTGGGGGAGAGAGAAAGCATATATTTTGAGTTCCAAATTGTTTTCTTCCTTTCCTCTCAGTATCACATTAGAGAAAATTCAATATTATACACACACACACACACACACACAGAAAACCATACAATACACATTTCCATGTATCAGTTCTTTCTATGGAGAGAGCATTTTCCTTCAAAATTGATCTGAATGATCATGTTACTCAGAATACCTAAATCATTCCTACTCACACTTTGAACAAAATTGCTGTTATTGTATTCAGCATGCTCTTAGTCTTGCTCATTTCACTTTGCATTATTTCATGCAAATGTTTCCATATTTTTCTAAAACCAAACCACTCATCATTTCTATAGTACTGTAGTATTCTATTATAATCATATATGACAATTTATTCAGTCATTCCCCAATTGATATATCCCTTCAATTTCCAGTTATCTACTGCTACAAAGAAAACTGCTGCATATTTTAGAATATATAGATTATTTCCCCTTTTCCCTGATCACTCTAGGCAAGAGACAAATCAAAAATGCAGGCAGACAAAAATAAAGGGATTGGGAATTCTATGTAGTGGCTCATAGTCATCTCCCAGAGTTTTTTCGCTGGGTGCTATATTAAGTTTTAATTGAAAAAAAAAAACAAAAACAAAAATAAAAAACAAAAAAAACCTTTGTAATGTAATCAAAATTTACAACCCAGTGTTTTTTATCTTTCATTCATAAAATCTTCACACCTACAAATATAATAAGTAATATGTTCTAAGTTTTTCTAATTTACTTATATTTCCCTTTAGATGTCTATCATGAATCTATTTTGATCTTACCTTGGGTAAAGGGTGTAAGATACTGATCTATCCTGAGTTTCTGCCAGACTGCTTTCCAGTTTTCCCAACATTTTTACCAACTCTATTGCACTGATGAGTCCTTCTATTTATTTCTTAGCCAGTACCAGATAGTTTTGATAAGTATTGCCTGTATTATAATACAGGTTAAGATTTAGAACAACTAGATTCTTTTTCCCTTTTAATTCCTTTGATATTCTTGATCTTTTGTTATTGCAAATCAATTTTCTTATTTTTCTTCTGGCCTAATAATTTTTGCTAGTATAACTGGAATGGCACTGAATGAGCAGATTAGTTTATGTAAAATTGTTGTTTTCATTATATTGGCTCGGTCCACTGATAGATAATTAGTATTTCTCCAATTATTTAAATGATTTTATTAACTTTTTTCTTATTTTTTATTAATAAAATTATTTTTAAATTTAATTAATTAGTTTAATAATGATTATTGATTTTATATATAATAATTAAAATTAGTTTATTAAAAAATAAAATATTAATGAATTTTTTAAAAAATTAATTTTATTAATATAAAAAGTGTTTTAAGTTCTGTTCAGATAGTTCTTGGGTTTCTCTTAGAGGTACATTCCTAAGTACTATATATTGTCTTAAATAACTGGTAAGTAAACATGAACTAATAGCCTATTTCTGTTACCCCTCCAATCTGAGGATTTGATTACAATAGCCAGGCAAGATGTAATAGCTATTTTCTTAGGAAAGGTTCTTCTAGACTAATTTTCAAACTAAAACTTTTATTTCAACTTGCCATCCCCTCTTGCTAATAAAGCATACAATAAAAACTAGCACATACAATTTAACCAATTGGAACCAAAATGGTATGCTTCCTTGACCCCAAAATCATAGGGTCTAGAAGGGAATCACCTCCCATTTTGCCACTCCAATACTGAAAAAGAACTTCTTTCTTTTAAGACAGTTACAGAATAAAAATTAAGTATCTACTAGATGCAAAGCTTTGTGCAAGCACAAAAGATAAAAAGTCTATTTAATAATATCACTCTCTTCCTACACATCATTTTAGCAAGATAATAAATTACCAAAGAAATCCATAACATATTCAATGTAACAAAATATACAACTGCTAACATAGACTTAAGATATAATTCACATTAGTTATATGAGTTCTAACAAAAACAGGTGGTGGTGACAAGATTGATATTATAACTGCTACTTATGTATCAGTAATAATTGAAAGGTGGATGTATCCTGGGGACTGCCGGTATATAGAATCATTCAGTTATTTAAGCTTTAAAAGCTTAAAAATGAACTTTTGGGAGCCTTGTATTTATGTGAACTCCTAAATTGCACATGAACAAAAATACAATCTGTTCCAGATTTCCAACAATGAATCGGGATATGACCTAAGTTCAAAGATCTTTACAACTGGAAGGCACATTAGTGGTTAACAGAGGAGAAAACTGAGGTCTAGGGACATTAAATGAATTGTCCATTCATACAGTTAATAAATGACTTAGGGAGAATTTAACCCAGATTTTCTTGACTGCCCATCCACATGGATTTTAAAAAAAAGAAGTAGCTATTAGTCTACAAGACAAGACCATTGTAACATCTTTCCTTAACATATTAAAAGTAAAAATATATATACATGTACATATGCATATGAGGACACACACACACACACACCCCTTACCTTTTTGTAGAACTCTGTCCAGCTGGACCATCTTTCTCCACAGGTCCACCGGGGCTATTTATAAGGTTAACTGGAACCCTTCCAAATGGGCATGACTGGAGATTTTGGGAAAGAATGAAAAATAACTAGGTGTGAAATTAAATAAAATCTAAAGCTCAAACCCTCACAATCATCTTTACCATGCCACACAAAACATTTTAAAACTCTTACCGGTTTAGATTTATTTAACTGCTTCAAGGGATTTCTACTACTTATTTCTGTATCCTGAGGAGGTATGTTCTCCCTAAAGAAGAAAATACACCAAATTTTTAAAGTATGATATCTATGCAGTATCATAATGGACAGACATCTTCAATAACTTAATTTTCTTACCCATATAAAAATCTGGACACATTAGATAGCCTTCTGGAATCAGAATTAATATTTCTATTCTGTAAATTTCCAAGTGGGTTTTGGAATGATTCCTGGGTATTTAAAATGGGAATTGCTGTAAATAATATAAAGAAAAACTTAATTTATATATGCACATGATTGGCTATATGTCACTTTTGAATATCATTTATGGTTTTGTCTTCAATTCCAAATTGCCCTTCTACATATCAAAAATTTAACAAGAAAACTGCCCTGTATATTAAAGTTGCTCCCATTGGTCTCAATAGTGTTGCTGTTCAGTTGTGTCCAATCTTCATGATTCCATTTTTTTGGCAAAAATACTGAAGTGATTTGTCATTTCCTCCTTCAGCTCATTTTGAATGAAAGTGAGGTAAATAGAATTAAGTGACTTGCCCAGGGCACAGAACTAATGTCTGAACTCAGAGATGACTCTACCTGGTTTTATAATGACATATGATTCCATTCTCAATCCCTTCAGAATCATTCTGATTCATTGTCCTTTCTATATTGAAGTTTGAAAGTCACTTTTTAAAGGCAGTTTCTAACACACACACACACACACACACACACACACACACACACATCATACTTTAAAAAAATCCCAAATCCCTTATTTACAAGTGCCAATCATAGATCAAAAAGGAAAATATGTACTGAGATTTACCTAAATAGTTGTTTTTTTCCTCCTCTGAAAGCAACTGTTTTTTCTGCAGATTCAAATTCCGCATGGCATTTTCTAACATTTCTTGTGGGACTGCACCACATTCTAGAGCTTTCTGGAGAAGCTGCTTACTTTTTTTAAAGTTGCCTAATAAGCAATGAAAAACAAGAATGAGACCATAACCATGTCCTTTGTTATACTTTTTCCCCCCTGACAACTACAGTTCTGTCAGTCAGTTTTGGCTTATAACCAGAAAACAGGAAAATGAACAGTTGGAGTGAAGTCTCTCTCTGATTTCAGAGTGAAAGTAGAGAATAGAAGCAACCGTAAGAGCCAGAAAAATTAATTAGAGTAAGTTTTTATACATTTTTAATATACATTTTTAAGACTTCTATAAAAAGGTTACAATTTATGAAATACAATACGTAAACAACATATTCCAGAAACATTTAAATTATAGATTATAGTTTGATCACTTATTTCATACAACATAAATTTTTAATTTTAACTCATCTTTTAAAAAACTGATATGGCTATAAAGTCCTTAAGGACAGAAATCACCTGAATCATCATTCTCCCTACACCACACATACCCCCCACACACTCTCAATAAATATGCATCACTGTACTATTAGCCACAATCATGCTATTAGATGATTTTACTTAACTATTTTCAAGCAATCTACCTTGTAATTGGAATTTTTTTGAAAGTATTATTAAATCAAAACCAAAATGTATCCACAAATGTTGCTAGACATGCAAAACACTTTTTGTAATATGATTCTGTAACACATTTTTTAAAAAGATAATTTTTAGAAAATCACATGTCAATATTGCTCTTTCATATGCTTCAACAACTACTTCACAAATAGTGACACAGACCTAACAATTATAAATATTTTGCCTTTTTTTTCCTTAGTGTAGCATAGAAGAACTATTCTTTTCCTCTTTTAATTTCAGGGGTGCTAGATCTGGGCTTATTGATGTTGTAGGATAGGCCCAATTAAGGAACTCTTCTGTAAGTGATCAACAAGACCTCAGAAAGTGGTTTCCATCTTTGGATATGGCTTAATCCCAAATTGCATTAGAATAGCAATAAAGATATAGCTAATAGTTCTGTAGATAACAGGGAAAAGAAGCAAAAAATCCAAATAATCCCCTGAACAATCATGTATAAAAAGCATTTGCAACCATCTATGCTATTGTTGCCCACCACTCATTTGATAACTAGACTTATTTCTGTAGATAATTCAAATTTCAAAAAACGTATATGTCCTCAGATCATTACCACTACCACTCATCACAATGCCTGGCATAAAAGAGTCACTTAATAAATGATGTTGATTAACACTAAATATTAAGTACAGTTTCATAAAGTATTACAAATAACAGTGTAGTTCCTTTAAATTAATTTAGTATACATTATCAACAATAAACTAAAAGTATCAAAAAATTAATTTTAAGCAATAATAAAGATGTGGAAGATATAAAGAGAAAAGTAGTGTCAGACTCAAACAGAAACTAACACCTATGAGCCATATGCTAAGAAAACCATAAATTATAAAAATTATAAACTCAAAAGTTCATATGGAAAATGCAAAATCATTAAAAGAAATGCAATTTAAGTTTTTTTTTTTAAACTTTTGAACTTCAAAACTAAGTGAGTATTTCCATATACAAAGAAAGGACAGAAGACTGTATGCAAAATTGCAAAACTATCACCTTCAGCTTGCTTTCTTTTAAAGTATCTAACTTTCAAAATTATCTGGTTTAATCTATATTTACTTATTTAATTTAAAATTGCTTTATGATACTTTTGGTTTTGGTCATTCTATTGTTATTTTCTATGATTAAAAGGTTTTTTATATCTTTTATTCTGACTTTACCAAAGTTAAATTAAACGCTTCCACATGTTATACACTAGAAAAAGTACACTGTATACAAAACTGCGTCTAATATGTACAGCTTCCTTTTAAAATATATCTAATAAATTCAACTTGTAACTTTTAAAGCTGTCCTGCTTATCTACTTTCTTTCTTCTTGTATGTTAAAAGCTTTAATGACAGTTTCTTTTATTCACTTGTCTTTATAATTCTATTCTTATCTTCCTTCCCAATTCTACCCCCACCCACAAATTTTTAAAAATAGTAAAAATAAACCTTCACAATACATGCACCAACTCAAACAAATCAAATCCCCAATTTAGTCCTTTCCCAAACTGTCTTATTTTATAACTGAAGCTATCAATTATCAGGAAGGGAACAGCAAGCTTTATCATCAATTCTCCTATATAATATTTGGGCATTGCATTGATCAATCTTTCAAAGTTATTTTTCTTTACAAAGCTGTTTCTGTACAATTACCTGCCTGGTTTTACTTATTTCACTTTTCAAAATTACTTTTAAAAATTAAATTTTATTTAATTAACAAGTGTTTGCTCTTCTCTCCCATGCCACACTGTACAAAAATAAACAAAAACGAAATAAAAAACCTTATAACAAAACAAAAACAAACAAACATAGTCAAGTAAAATAATTCCCACATTAACCAAAAATGTACATCTTATCCTATACCATGAATTTATCACCTGCCTTTCAGGAGGAAGATAAAATTCTTCAATAGTACTCTGACTGCAATCATGATAGGTCACTGCATTAACTGGAGATCTTAAGTATTTCAAAACTTTTTGTATTTAAAATGTCATTACTGCATATTAATTGTTCTTTTCGTACTACTTGCTTCTTTATCAATTCATACAAGTCTAACCCATGTTTCTCTAAAAGTTTTATCATTTCTCATGGCATATTCCTGTACTATCATTTGCTCAAGCATTCTCAAATGATGTATAATCTGTTTCCAGGTTTTCCAAGAAAGTTTTATTTTTTAATACACATTTCTTTCTTTGACCTCTTTAGGGTAATGGTATAATTGGTCATTTCAAATTACTTTTCAGAATAGCTAAACCAATTCAAATACCTAAACCAGTCCATTCATAGGTCCATTCCCCCAGCATCTCCCAAATACTTATCATTTTCCATTCTTGTCAGTTTTGCTAATCTGACCAGTGTGAGGTAGAATTTCAGAGTTGACTTAATCTGCATTTCTCTATTAGTAATTTGTATCTTTTTTAAAAAAATATGATTACTGAATTGGTCAACCTGCCATCTAGGGGAGAGAATGGGGGGAAGGAGGTGAAAAATGGGAACAAAAGGTGTGGCAATTGTCAATGTCATAAAATTACCCATGCATATAACTTGTAAATAAAAAGCTATAATAAAAAAAAATATATATATATATATATATATATATATATATGAATACTGAAAGTTTGGATTTCAAGTGCCTGTTTACATCCTTTGACCATTTATTGGGTGCTTATTTCATTCTTCAACAGTACACACTAATCCTGAAATTCTCTGAAACTATCATTTCTAACATATATTAGTTTGTCTCGCTTTCCCCAAATAATGCACACCTCCTCATTTTCCAATTCTTTGTTACAATAAAGAAATACCATGGGATTTTTTAAAAATCTTTTTTGGACTATTAGCCTAGCAGTGTTATTATCGAGCCAAAGAAGCATAATTCCTAACTGCTTTCCAAAATAGCCGGATCAATTGATAACTACAAACAAGATACCTGTTTTCCCACAATCCCCTGCAAAATCAACATTTTTGCCAATTTGATGTCTAATCTTGACATTCTCCTTATCCTTTGTTCATGAATTCTTCACTTTATACATATATATGAAAAGTAACTTATTAGTAGCTCTATTTGTTTAGGTTGTGACCTTTTTTGTTAAATCATGTATCCATTTGAAACTTATTGTTGGATACTGTGTGAGATTCTGGTCCACACCAAATCTGTGACAGAAAAATGTGAATTAAAACTATTCTAGAATTTCACTTCCTATTCATCAAATTACCAAAATTTTTAAAAATGTAAATAGCATTGGAGGGGCTATGGGAAGACACAGTGATATAAAACTGGTAGAATTTTGAATTGGTTCAGTTCTCCAAGAAAACTATTTGGAATCATATGAGTAAAATTACTGAACTGTTCATACCCTTTAATCTAATGAAAAATAACCTGAAGAAGTCAAAGACAGAAAAATACCATATATACCAAAATATTCATAATGCTACTTCCTGGCATAACAAAACAAAAAATTAGAAAGAATGTAGCTACCTAGCAATTTAGTGAATGACTGAATAAATTATGATAAATTAATATAATAGAATATTTCTGCATTTTAAAAATGATGAAAGGCATAATTTCAGAGAAAACTTAGGTCTGTATGAATTGATAAAAGAGTGAAGTAAGTAGATCCAAGAAAAATATTTATACCTTATAAAGGAAAATTTTGAAAGGCTTAAGGTATAAATGCAAAATATTCCAATTCTCCACGTTATCCATTGTTCTTTCTAGCATTACTCCCGTTTGTCTCTGTGCTTTGAGTTGTTTATCAACCATGACCCAGAGTACTGTATGTCATTAGCTTCAGTCTTGCTGCTATCCCATAAAAGATATTAGAGGAGTAGGAAGCCTAATTAGAGGAATTAGGAGCCCTTGGTCAACAAAATATGGAACCAGAAAGTCATCAGTCAGAGACTACAGAATAAAGCTTAAGTCAAGAGTGGGGCACTAACATTCAAATTAATAGATAAATACCAAGTCTTGTGTTAAGTTCAATACCAGAAAACTTTTAACTGTATATATAGAATCTGAATAGCTCAAAGAACCAAATTGGTAGGATCAGCTCCTACTTGGAGTCAAAGCTATTTTTTTTTTTTTTTAAGAGAACTGATTAATCACACTTTAAAACAGAAAAGGATAGTATATGTATAGGTAATATTACATTTCTAAATTGAGAGACATGGTTTTTCTATCAGTTATTTTAATTCCCTGAAGCTTTCTTTAATGAAAAGGATTAATACTTTTTCTGGCTTGGGTAAGAAAGAACATCCTCACAGTTCCAATCTTCATTTTTGTTCCTGAAAGTTGAAGGACTCTTGGCCATATGACATATATCTCTGATGTTTGCTTTTAAAAAAGTATTTTAAATTCAAGGATTTATTATTGTGCTTTTATACCTGCTGTCTCAAAAATTCACTTCATATTATATTGATTTGATACAAAGCACCGAACTATAAGCAGATAAATAAAACAATCCTTTAAAGATCTAAGACATATTTGTAACATAGATAACCAGTTTTAGTTTACCTTGAGATAGTTCAAACTGTGCAAAAGATATATGCACAAAAGCAAATCTCTTGCAATTAGCCTTGGCCATTTGAAAACAGTCACGTGCATCATCTGGTTCTTGAATACTGTAAGATGTCATAATGAAGACTCAGATTAGATGAGAATAAAAAGTGCTACAGAAAGTTAACTTTATAAAATCAGTAATTCTTCAAAATATGAGCATCTCAAGGGTTTGTTCTCTCAGACTGTCATATAACACTAGTATTACTAAGAATACCAATTTTCAGCATAATATATTTTTCTGTGCAATAGAATAAAGGTAGAATACAACCCATTATGTATATACCTATGAAGTTTAACTGCACATCGAGTATTTTTAGATCTTGGGCAAATCTAAATGATCCTGGACAAATAGCCATTAGTAGGCATAAGATTTTGTTACCATTTGTGTAAAAGTTTTAAGAAAAGACAAATAATTTCTATGGTCACATTTTTTCAAGTGGTTTCTATAAATAGTCTATATAAATACATCAAAAAATTTAAGTAGGAAATGATTGTATATAAAACTGCATTGTTAACTATACCTTTCTTTCTAAATAATTATACCTAGTGTATAAAGAATCATTTACTTAAGTTTAAAATAGTTTACAATTTTTCTGTTTAGCAGCAACATACTAAAAATAGAAGGTAAGACAGAATTTTAGAAAAATATATTTTGAACTTATAAAAATATTAACATTTGTAAATAGTAATTTTATACTTATTTTGATATCCTGAAATATTTATAATATTTACAAATAAAACTATCTAAATATATCTGGATAACATAGAACTGAATAAATTCATAAGCAATTATTGCTTCTTGCATGGGAAGAATTTTATGTCAGTTGTGACATAAAGTCAGAAATGAACTCCCTATCCTTACCTGTAAATACTACAGTTAATACTTACGCTTTCAGTTCAGCAAATCTCACTTGAATTCGAGCAAAACTTTCATTTTGACCATATTTGTCTGGAGGAAGCGCTTCAATTGCTTGACTATAACGGCCAATCAATTTATTTAGAAATCCATCATCTTGAGGAACACTTTTTTTTTCTATTTTGAGCAAAAAGCTTAACCAATTCTCTGGAGTGTTCGCTGTCATCATAATTCGGTTAACAGTTCCTGAATTGTCTGAACAAAATGATTAAAATGAACTATTATGACTGAGAAATAAAGCTATATAAAATACATAAATTCTAAAAAACAATACTACATTCAATTATTCCAGAAACATATAACTCCTGAAAAACTACACAACTAAATAATAACCTAACATAATGCTTTAAGTTTGCAAAGTGTTTTTATGTATATTAGCTCATTTAACTAAAAATGCATACAACCACAAGGCACACTATTAGCATATATAGTACTCAAAAAATTACATTACACATCATCAATTCTTTGGTCAAAATTCTATATCAACCACATGTGATAAGTATCAGCCTTCTTTCAGTGGCATTTAACACCATCATGTTAAGCTAAAAAGCTACCCTATCTATATAAGCAGCTGGTAGTACAGTGAATAAAACACTGGACTTGAAATCATAAAGATTGATTTGAGACCCTACCTCAGACACATTAGTTGAGACTTTATAAAAGTAATTTAATCTCTCTCATTCTGTTTTCTCATCAGCACAATGAGGATAATAACTAAGCTTACCAAGATAAAAATATGCAAAATATATTGTAAACCTTAGATGCCATATAAATATTGTTATTCTGAATTGTGTGCCTTTTAAACAGGCTACTTCTATCACTCAAAATATGGATCATCAGTTTTTAAAATATATTAAAATACTTGTAAGCAATAGTTGTTTCCTTGTTGAATCTCATCCAATATTTTATTATTTATGATTTCTTTTATCTAGATCTTCTTAGTATATGTATATGCCATTTGTCCCACCCTATTGGCATTGCTTTTAGATAAAGGTATGAATTTCTTTAAACAGTACATTCTGGAAAAGTGTTAAGTAAAATTACTTTAAAAACACTTATTAAGCAGGCAGATTTAAAAATATCTATAGACTCTCACAATTCTACATTCTAATTCAAATTCTAATGAAACGCACTATTTATAAAGAAGCCTATAATAAATTTTTAGTAAATCATAATTTTCATATATCAAATTTATCAAGCATCAGGGATTGGATTTCTCCTGTGAATTTTCTAAAAAACTTGTTTTATATTCTTTTTAATCCTGGCCATGAATCTGTTTAGTTTTCTTGTCATGGTCACTAAAATAGTTGCTATTTCCTTCACCAGGTCATTTTACAGAAAAGGAAACTGAGGCAAAGTTAAATGACTTGCCTAGGATCACACAGCTAGTGTCTGAGGTCAGATTTGAATTCAGGAAGATGAATCTTGACTTCAAATCTGGCACTTTATGTATTGTATCACAAAGCTGCCCCAAAGATAATTTACATAGAATTAAAAAAAATTTTTTTTAAATTGTATTTTAATCCCAGAATTTTTAAAATGACTTTTATCAGCTCACATTTTATGGTACTTAAAGGTATGAAAAAGGCAGCAAAAGATCATTTGTCTCACAGTTCAAGAGCTTAAGGGTCTGAGAGTTTGAGACATGTTCACATGTTGACTCAAACCCAATTCTACTGGTTATTAAGAGTGCTCAATTTACTACATTTTGCTGGCTTTTTAAATAGACTTGCTGACCTTTTTCTTTATGACTTGGTATAATTATGAATATATAGCATTATGCTTTTTAAAACAGTGATATCCTCAGAAGCAACTTGGATATACAGGGCTGCTTTCTCCTATAAATAACTTTAAAAAGCTATTTCAATGTAGAATTTTTAGAGAATTGTGGAATTTATGTTTTTCACTATTATCTTGGAAAAAGGGAATGATATTAAATTGTTGACCTCTTTTACATAATAGTACCATTTGTAGCAGTATAGTTCATTCAAAATCTTTGTGACCCTGAGGACATAAGAAGCAGAAGTGGACAAAATCTTATAAAGTTGGTCCAAGTTCATTACTTCCATGACATACTCATATCATCGTCTGACATCTCCTTCCCCTTTTGCCTTCAATCTTTCCCAACATCAAGATCTTTTCTAATGAGTCCCAGGTTCTCTTTATGTGGCCAAAGTATTTGAGCTTCAACTTCATTATTTGTCCTTCCAAAGATAGGCTGAATTAATTTCTTTTAAGTATTGAACTGATTTGATCTTTTTGCTGTCCAAGGGACACGCAAAAGGCTTATTCAGCACAATTTTAAAATATCAATTCCACAGTTCAGATTCTCCTTAAAATCCAACTTTCACAGTCAAATATTGCTATTTGAAAAAAAGCATAGCTCTAACTATGTAAATCTTTGTCAACAAGGTGATATCTCTGCTTTTTAGTATGCTGTGAAAATCTGCCAAAGATTTTCTTCCAAGAAGCAAGCATCTTTTAATTTCATGGCTATACTTATCTTTGAGCCCAAGAATATAAAATCTGACACTGCTTCTATTTCTTCTCCCTCTATGTTCTAGGAAGTGATGGGACCAGTGGCCATAATCTTATTATTTTTTTTTAAATTAAGTTTCAAGTCAGTCAACTTTTACACTCTCCTCTTTTACCCTCACCAAGAGAGTTCTTCATTCTTCACTTTCTACCAAGTGATATCCTCCACATATCTGAGATTATTTCTATTTTTCCCAGCCATCCTGGCTTTTGATTCATCCAGCCTGGTATTTCAAATGATGTACTGTAGATATAAATTAAATAAATATGGTGACAATATACAACCTTGTCATACCCTCTTCCAATCTTAAACTATTAAATTGTTCTATGTTCAATTCAAACTGCCATTTCTTGACCAGCATACATACAGGTTCCTTGGGGAACAAGTTAAATCATCTTAAACTCCCATCTCTGAAAATTTGGCACATTTTGTTGCAGTCCATATAATCAAAAGCTTTAGTATAGTCAGTGAAGCAGAAATAGATGTTTTTCTGGAACTCACTTGCTTTCTCTATAATCTAGGAAAATGTTGGCATTTTGGGCTCTAGTTCCTCTGCCTCTTAGAAAACCAGCCTGTACTTTTGGTAATTCTTGTTCACTTGTTGCTGAAGTCTAGCTTGTAGGATTCTTAAGCATAATCTTACTGGTATATGAAATGAACACAATTGTCTGGTTAATTTGAACATTCTTTGGCATTGTCCTTTAAGATTGGGATGTAAACTAATCTTTTCCAGTCACTATTGAGCTTTCCCCCCCCTCCCAAAAAAAATTGGGGGCTGGCATATTGAGCGTAGTATAGCACTTTAACAGCATCATCTTTTAGGATTTTAAATAGCTCAGCTGGAATTCCATCACTTCCACTAGCTTTATTATTAGCATTTCTTTTTTTTTCTTATTATTATTAGTTTTTTATTTACAAAACATATGCATGGGTAATTTTTCAACATTGACCCTTACAAAACCTTCTGTTCCAACTTTTCCCCTCCTTCCCCCCCACCTCCTCTCCTAGATGGCAGATAGTCCAATACATGTTAAATATATTAAAATATATGTTAAATCCAATATGTGTATACATATTTATACAGTTATCTTGTTATATAAGAAAAAATGGATCTAGAAAGAAAGAAAAAAATCTGAGAAGGAAAACAAGAGTGTAAGTAAACAATAACAGAAAGAGTGAAAATACTATGTTGTGGTTCACACTCATTTCCCATAGTTCTCTCTCTGGGTGTACTGATTCTCCTCATTACTGAACAAATGGAACTGGTTTGAATCATCTCATTAGTGAAGAGAGCCAGATCCACCAGAGTTTATCATCATATAATCTTCTTGTTGCTGTGTATAATGATCTCCTGGTTCTGTTCATTTCACTTAGCATCAATTCATGTAAGTCTCTCCAGGCCTCTCTGAAATCCTCTTGTTGGTCATTTCTTACAGAACAATGATATTCCATACATTCATATACCACAATTTATTTAGCCATTCTCCAATTGATGGACATCCATTCAATTTCCAGTTTCTAGTCACCACAAAAAGGGCTGCCACAAACTTTTTTTTTTTTTTTTTTTTGCATATGTGGGTCCCTTTTCCTTCTTTAAGATCTCTTTGGGATATAAGCCCAGTAGTAACACTGCTGAGTCAAAGGGTTTAGCATTTCTTCTTAAGATTGTGTCTGATTTTATATTTTCTTTTACTCTCCTTTTTACCTATTACTTTTTAATGCTGTCAGGTATGCATTCAACCTTAACTTACCCTTTTTTATATCCACATATTAAACCAGTCACCAAAATCTTTCAATTCTTTCTTTTATCATCGTCTCTTATACCTGATATGTCTTTAGTTGTACTACTTTTACTATGTTGTGACAGGCCCTTAATTTTAACTCATGATTGCTCAATAGCTTCCCTACTGAGTTACCTGCCTCCAGTTTCTCTACTTCCCATGTATACAGATATTAATCAGATCTTCTTGGGGAAAAAAAAATCACCTATCCGGGAATTAATAAAATTTGCTAATTTTGAGGCTGGATTAATTGAATTCTAAAATCTCTTTTAGCTCTAAATCTATGACCTTAAAATTCCTTTAATTCAGAGATTCTATGAAAGTTAGTTCATATAACTTTAGAGAAAACCTGAGAGGTAAAGTTCAGACCTTACTAGTCTTTCTTTACATAACATTCCATTAAAACTGGTCATTCAATTTCTTGAACTATAAAGATAGCAAAGCAGTAGTTTAAAATAAGGTAGTAGGAGTGTACAAGGGAGAAACAAATGCTAGCACTATCCAAACTTTCAAGGCAATAATATCACCTTGGAAAGATGAAATTAAGTTTAACACTCATTGCTTAAGAATAAATTGTGTATTCACCACAGAAATATTTTCTGGCATCCAGAAAGGAATATAAAATTCCAGATATTTTCTGCCCAAGGTAAAGATCAGCAGAACTATTATTACTCCCCTTGTTCTAGACTTTATATCTTATGATTCTTTCCCTATTCATTTGGAAAGCTAAATCAAAAATCCATCATGAGACCCTGCAGAAAAAGTTCTCATTTTGCCACAAAAGACATTAAATAACATGCTTATTAATGAAATTTTAAAGTGCTTACCAGAAGTATCTGCAGAGACTTTATTAAAATTCAATTCATCAGTAAGATCTTCATTCTTCATTTTATTTTTGATATCTCTAACTTTGTTCATAATGGAAGTGATCGTTGACAATTCTTTACCACTTAGATCATCATCTTCCATTTCTAAACATAAAAGGAAAAACAGCTTAATTTAGTCCAATTATACTGCTTCTAGGATCAAAGTAGGAAGATTATCTTTTCCATGTACAATACTGGCCTTTTATTTCTTTCCAGCAACTTCAGTTTATACCTAAACACTTAAAATGAGAATAAAGCCACTAAAATATCATTTCACTTTTGTAAATCTTCCCTTTCCCCTACACACATACACTGTAGAACTGTCTGAGTCATGGAATTAAATATGGAGACGCAATGAACTAGATCCATATTCCAAACTAAAGAGCTCAACAACTAGGTCTTCCTTAGTATTGATGAGTTTCTTTCTTTCTAATTGGGTTTAATTGGACATTACTGCAATAGTCAAGTTATACAATCATAATTGTTCTTAAGTTCTTCTACTTCTCCCTGATTCTTGTCCTCCATTCTTTTTGTCTCTTAAATTCTCTCCTGATTTTATTCCTGTCCTTTCTTCTTGTCTTCTTTTCAAATGCAACAAAATACAAAATTACCAAATGCTCAGAATCTAAAGCTACTTAAAGCATTAACTGCATTAAGTTAGATTTAAAGAAACCTTGCTTCTATAAATAGTCATATTGGTAATGATATGAATTTTCATACAGGGTTTTCTCAAAAAAGGACATCTCATAGAACTCTTGTTATTCTAGCATCAAAAGAATATTCATACAGATAAATTGCAAGTTTTGACTAGATAACTTCAGTAATATTAATTGACCCATAGTATTTTCTCAGTACTGATAATCACAAAGTTCTAATATGCCTTGAAATATAATTCATTAATATGCATAATTTTCCCATCTATGTACATCACACTTCTCCATGACTGTTGTATTTAATCTTCTATTAATAAACTTCTCTGAACTTAATTAGGCTGACATTCTGACAACCAACACAAATCATATGCCAGCTCTTCTAACTTAGTAACTCTTCTAGCTACATTCTCTTGTATTCAAGCATTTCAATCATGTCTTATTCTTTATAGTCCTATTTAGGGTTTTCTTTGCAAAGATTTTGGTTTGCCATTTCCTTCACCAGCTCTTTTTACAGATGAGAAAACTGAGACAAACAGGGATAATTGATTTATCCAGGGTCACAAAGTTGTGCCTATGCCTGATTTTAACTCAATCTTCCCGACTTCAGGCCAATATTCTTCTATCCACTATTCCACCTCACTGGTCATTTATATGTCTTTATATTTTTTCTAGGTCTAGATTCAAAGAAAACAGGATCACTTCCTCATCCAAAGAAGGTATCCAAGTGGGGATTTCATGAAGGATCTCTCTTTACAGTTTATATTTAATGGTACACAGCATCTGGTCAGTCATCTGCTCCTAGACTCTCCAATAGTGGTCATGTCTGATTCTTTAACCATCTGTATCTCAATTCCTTTATCTGTAAAACAAGATGGGGAGAGGTAGATTGGATAGCCTTTAAGGACCCTTCTAGGACTAAATCTATGATTTGCCTACCACCTGTCACCTAAATTCTGCCCTTGTGGTACCCCATCCAACGCTCCAAGAGCTATAGGGTCAACAGTAATTTGCCTCATTTAACTACTAATTTGGCTAATATTTGTAGCCAATATTTGTAATATTTGGAGAGGATATAGGGACTTATTTCCTGTAAAAACTGTAAATTAGAGGGAGTGGACTATTGTACTACTATATATCTCTTGCGTCTTCTGAGGCTTATCAAGATCAGGACTTCTTAACCTAGAGACCAGGAAGCTGCTTTTAATATTTTCATAGTTATTTTAGTTTGTAATTGTATGAATTTTAGGAGTTTAAGGTTTTACTAGACTGCCAAAAGGGTCCATGAAATACAAAATGGGTTAAACAGGCTAAGAACTCATGACCTAGTGCTCATACTTTCAAATGAAATCTCGCCATCAATTACAAGAGGGAGCATCACGGCTTATGTAACCTCCAACAGCAAACATCATGCCTCAGAGAGTACTGACGTTCTACATGCTTAGCTTGCCAGGGCAAGACAAAGCCAGGTGCGGAAAAGGCGCTGAATCCACTCGTGAAACTTTAACACTGGAAAAGACACCTAGGCCACTTCACAAATGAGGAAAGGGTCTGGAACGGAGGGAGGGGGCAGATAAGGCCACACAGCTCTTAAGTGACTGAGGACTAGACCTCTTAGTGCTCTCATCCCTCGGCCGACGGCGGCAGCAGGACAGTCTGCCACAATAGAAAGCCCTTCTTGTCTTCCCAGGAGGGTCCCTGCCTGACCCACCTTCGGGTCCTTTCCAAAACAGCTTGGCTCTTCGCCCCCCTGCGCCCTGGCCCGAAATCAGGCCCGCTCCACTGAGAAAGTTGCTGAGATGCGGTTGGCGGGGCCGGAGGAGGCCGCGCTGTTGTCCCGTCATCCCAGCGCTGAGGCCTACGACCCTTCCGCGGCCTCGCCAAGCAGGTCTGGACTGGTCTAACGGGCAACAAGGCCGCGGCAGCCGCCGCCTCCGCCTCTCGTGCCCACTTTCCCCCACCCCCTTCACCCCATCTCACCGTCCGTGATAGCGCCCGCGAACGGCCCCCACGAGCCGGATGACGCCGAGGGGCCCCCATGTGTCCACGAAGTAGAGTTCATGGTCCGGGGAATTACAATAAGGGAGGAAAGGAGAGAAGGCCAGACACAGAGTGTCGGCCGCGGCGTTTGAATTTCCCCGCAATGGAAATCGCGGCTTCCTATTGGTAGTTTTTAGTAAACGGAAACGCACTAGTCGGGATTGAAGCAGACGCAAGCGTAGACGCCGGATCGGCCTCCTGACCGAGTACGCGCGCGCGCACGTACGCACGCACGCACACGCACGCACGTAGGTCTTTAAACTGCTCTAGTTTTGTCCCGGATATCATTTAGACTTAACTGGGCCTTTGTCTCGTTGCTACAACCGTGGCTGGCAGTACTTTACCTCGTTAAAGGACCCGAAGGCCATCCACCTACCTGCAAGGAAGCTACGATCTGCCTTTTGGTGACGTCATCTTTTTTTTTTTTTAATCATCTCCCGATTGCCCCCCCCACACACACGGAGTTTCTTCCTCCCCCCTCTCCTCCTTCTTATTCCCGCCCCCTGGCTCCCTCTCCAGTGCGGGTACCCGTTCTTAGGAAGATGTAGCGAAATGGGAGCAGATCCTGCTTTACAGATGAGAAAACTGAGACAAACAGGGATCGTTGATTTATCCAGGCTCACATGCCTGGATTTTAACTCAATCTTCCTGACTTCAGACCAATATTCTTCTATCCACTATTCCACCTCACTGGCCATTTATATTATATCTTTATATTTTTTTCTAGACTTGCCTCTTCCCCAATATACCTTTAACATCTTTTCTCTTGTCATTCTCCCAAGAGAACCGACACACACTGACCACGTTATTCCACAATAATGGCAATATCTGTATAATGCTTTCTCAGCAGACTAGTGCCACAAATGATGTCATTATCGCTATTTTATACTACAGAAAACAGGTTGAGGTTGGGTCAGGTGACTTGTTTAGGGTCGCAGCTTGTACATGGGCTGGATTCAAAATCAGATCTTGCTTCCTCCAAGTACAATGAACTGCAAGCTCAAATTAGTAGCTTTCAAATGCCTTTGTCGGTCCTTGGCATACTACCTGGCACATAATAAATTCCTTTTGTTGATTCTAGTCCTCTTTATTATTAGTTTTGTTGCTGAGCTAATCTGCTAATGCACATAAATTCTTTTGTTATATATATAATATATATAATATAATATTATATTATATATATTATATATAATAATATTATATATAATATATAATACATATATTATATATAATATTGTTATATATAATACATATAATATATGTTATATATAATATATGTATTATATATATTATTATTTATATATTTTATATATTATATAATATATATTATATATTATATATTTTTTTGTTGTTTTGTCATAGCAATTTCCAAAGAGTAGCAGACTCTTTGAGTCCCAATTTGGGGTTTTCCTGGCAAAGATATTGAAGGGATTTGTCATTTCCTTCTCCAGAAACGAAGATAAAATGGTTAAGTGACTTGCTCAAGCTCCCAAAGCTAATATCGAGGCCAGATTTTTGAACTCTAGAATATATCTTATTGGCTCTGGGTCAAGCATCCTATCCGCTGTACCTGCTATATGATATGATTAGATAAATTTTCATGTGCTCGGCTGCTACTCTTGTTTATCTGAAACTTATTTCTCACTTCACCTCGATTCATTTTAATTTAATTTATCCTTACCAAGTTTCAGGAATTCCAGATGATCAGAGAGTAAATGAAGACAAGGTAACCCAAAAGTTTTGGTAAAGTTTTAAGCTTTAATAGTGATTTTGAAGCTTAAAACTGCATTAAGACTTCAAATATCTGTGATGCTGTAAGGAGTTTTGCTAACTTAAAAGTATTAGGTAAATTCTAGATATTATAATTTCTTTCCTTCATTTTTCCAATTCTGGGTTTTTTGTCAATACAATTCTGTATATGACATTTTGTTTGTAATATTAAAATATAAAAAAGTATTTTTGTTTGTTCTTTTCCCTTCCTCTATTAATTTCTCTGTCTTTTTCTACAACACTCTCACCCCAATCCCCAGGGTTTGAAGAAAAGGCTCCGGACTATTTACATTTAGTATCAGAATTACAATTAAAGGATTTGAACTATCAAGATTTCAGGATTTAGAATTGGAAAATAATTCTGAGATCATTTAGTTAAGCTTTCATTTTACAGATGAGGACACTGAAGTCAGATTAATCCCCAAAAGCTTAAGAAACTCTATACTTATTCTATACATTGTTGTTTAGGTGCTGAATACTTTGTTAATGTCACTTTGTCTTTTGTCTGCTTAGGAATCTCAGTTACTGATGCTGAGTGAAATGAGCAGGACCAGGAGATCATTATATACTTCAACAACAATACTATATGATGACCAGTTCTGATGGACCTGACCGTCCTCAGCAACGAGATCAACCAAATCATTTCCAGTGGAGCAGTAATGAACTGAACCAGCTACACCCAGAGAAAGAACTCTGGGTGATGACTAAAAACCATTACATTGAATTCCCAATCCCTATATTTTTGCCCACCTGCATTTTTTATTTCCTTCACAATCTAATTGTACAATATTTCAGAGTCTGATTCTTTTTGTACAGCAAAATAACGTTTTGGTCATGTATACTTATTGTGTATCTAATTTATATTTTAATGTATTTAACATCTACTGGTCATCCTGCCAGCTAGGGGAGGGGCTGGGGGGGGTAAGAGGTGAAAAATTGGAACAAGAGGTTTGGCAATTATTAATGCTGTAAAGTTACCCATGCATATAAACCTGTAAATAAAAGGCTATTAAATAAAAAAAAAAAAGGAATCTCAGTTACACACTCGTGCTCCAGGATAAAATGCAGCTTGAATCCTTTATAATTTGTAATTTATAATTACAAATAATATAATTTATAATCCTTTATTATTTTATTTTCTTTTTTTATTATTAAAACTTATTTTCAAAACATATGCATAGATTATTTTCAACATTCATCCTTGCAAAACTTTGTGTTCCAAATTTTTTTTCCTTCCCTTTCTCCCATCCCCTCTCCTAGATAGCAAGTAATCTAACATATGATAACGTGTGCAAATCGTCTATATTTCCACAGCTATCATGCTGCGCAAGTAAAATCAGATCAAGGAAAAAATGAGAGAAAACAAAATGCAAGCAAACAACAACAAAAAGTGAAAATACTGTGTTATGATCCACACTGTCTTCACAGTCCTCTCTCTGGGTGCAAATGGCTCTCTCTATCACAAGACCATTGGAACTGGCCTGAATCAAAAGAGCCATGTCCATCAGTGTTGATCATCACATAATTGTTGTTCTATACAATGATCTCCTGGTTCTAGTCACTTCACTTAGCATCAGTTCATGTAAGTCTCTCCAGGCCTTTCTGAAATTGTCCTATTGATTGTTTCTTATAGAACAGTAATATTCCATAACATTCATATACCAGAACTTATTCAGCCATTCTGCAACTGATGAGCAGCCATTCAGTTTCCAGTTCCTTGCCACTACATAAAGTCTGCTACAAACATTTTTGCACATGTGGGTCATTTCCCCTTTTCTATGATATTTTTGGGATACAAACCCAGTAAAGACACTGCTGGATCAGCAGTTTGGGTATGCACAATTTGATAGCACAATTTGGATATAGTGCCAAATTGCTTTCTAGAATGGCTGGATCAACAATATAGCATTTTCACTCTTTTTGTTATTGTTTGCTTGAATTTTGTTTTCTTTCTCAGTTTTTTTTCATTTTGATCTGATTATTCTTGTTCAGCAAGATTATTGTATAAATACATACATATATATTGGATTTAACACATATTTTAACATGTTTAACATATATTGGATTACTTGCAAACTAGGAGAGGGGATGGGGGAAAGGAAAATTTGGAACACAAGGTTTTGTAAGAGTCAATGTTGAAAAATTATCCATGGATATGTTTTGAAAACAAAAAATTTAAAAAAAATTTTAAATGATTGGCTCAGTTCACAACTTCACTAATAATGTATCAATATCCAGTTTTCCCATATCTCCTCCAATATTTGCCATTATCTTTTCCTGTTATATTAGCCAATCTGAGAGAGGTGTAGTGGTACCTTAGAATTGAATTAATTTGCATTTTTCTAGTCAATAGTGATTTAGAGCATTTTTTCATATAACTAAAAATGGTTTTAATTTTTTCATCCAAAAATTGACTGTTCATATTCTTTGTAAGTCATAAATTTTCAGACTCTCCAAATTTTCCCCACAAACAACAAATTTTCACCTTAAGGTGAACCTAGACCACTAAAAAAATAGAGAAGACTTGTGGCAGAAGAGGAGTCTTCCTGGGATAACTCAAGAAAATTTAAAGACCCCAGGATGGAGATTAGCCAGTGTGAAGTGAAAACACCTCAAGGCTAGCTAAGAAACAGCAAGTAAGAAGCCCTGGAGCTAACTGGTTTGGCTGCAGCCTAAACCTGAACCACAAGAACTTTTATCTCCAAGTCAGTGTGAGGAGTCCAAGACTGAATCCAGGAAATCTGAGGGAACCTCTGCTGATTAGGATCAGCAGGACCATGCTGCAAATACACAGCCCTGGACCAAAAGGAACGAGTACAGCTTGTAAGTGCAGAAACAATCTAGGGACACTTCTGGTTGCAGACACTTACAGAGGGAGAACCACTTTTGGTTTAGGGTTTCAGTTCAGAGAGAACTGAAATGAAACTAGAGGCACCATCCCCTCAAACTTAGAATTAGAGGTGCTTACACTAATAATTCTCATTTAAAAAAAAAAAATGAACTCGCAAGAAAACCATAGAAACTGGAAATAGGTAAGACCCAGGGTTCACTTTCAGAAGAGGACAGTGAAGTTTAAAAAAAAAAAAAAAAAAAAAAAAAGCCTTTTCTACCCCAAAGAGTAATGTTAAATGGCTACATGCCTGGAAAGAATTTATAGAACTTAAAAAAAGGTTAAAAATTAAATTAGAGAGATGGAGGAAAAAATTAAAATAAAATTATCCAAGAAAAAGAAAATTATAGGGGGAGAGAGAAGTTAATCAACTAAAAAAAGAATCTAAAAGAAGAAAATAATTCTTTGAAAATCATAATTGGAAAAGGAGAAGCCAGTGAAGTTATGAGACAAAGAAAACACAAAACAAAATATAAAGGATGAAAAAAATAGAATGTGAAACATAAGAAAAATAATAGATCTGAAGAACAGATCAAGAAGAGAAAATATAAGAATAATTGAACTACCTGAAAGCTATGACCAAAAAAAGAACCTTGACACAATAATGCAAGAAATAATTAAAGAAAAGTATACTGGAGTGATAGAACATGAGGGAAAAATAGAAAGAGAAAAAAATCCACTATCACCTTTTTAAAGATATCCTTTATGGAAAACACATATGCCAAATTTTGAAACCCCCAGATTAAAGAAAATTTTGCAAGAAACAAAAATTCAATATACTGTAACTACAATTAGAATTATATAAGATTTATCACCAGCCACAATAAAAGACCGTAGATACTGGAGTTATATATACTAGTAATCAAAAGAACTAGGCTTACAGCCAAAAATATCATAACCAGCAAAATTATCCATAAGATTGAACAAAAAAAATGGACATTCAATGAACTTGCAGGTTTTCAGGATTTTCACTCAAACCTGAATTTCATAGAAAATTTAACATATAAAGGATGAAAAAGTAGAACAGAATGTGAAACTAAGAAAAATGATAGATCTGAAGAACAGATCAAGAAGAGAAAGTGTCAAAGATTAATTTCAAGAAACTCAACATGGACAAATTTTTTTAAATAGGGAAATATATACCATATGTTTAAGATTGACATTAGTAATTGCTCAAAAGAAAGACTGGGGCAGAATTGAATATGACTTGATTTAAAAAGCAAAATTGTCTAGGAAAAGGTAAAAATAATTATATTATACAAACAAGGTGCAGAGGAAGAATCAACACAGAAACATTCAAGTGGGAAGAAGGCTGGTAGTTCTGAAAACTTACTCATATGAGAAATGGGTTAAACTGGCAACACTATATAAATATATATATATATATATATATATATATATATATATATATATATATATTTATACACACACACCACGAAGGGTACAGCACCCTCCAAAAATCTATAAAGAAAGAGAGGAGGGAATAGAATAAGATAAGTTTAAGAAGGATATGTAGATTTATGGCAGTGGGACAACATGTGTAGATCAATGGGAAAGGGAGAAAGGGGAGAAAGAGTGGCAGGATAAGATGGGGTATAGAAGAGTGTTTAGATTAGGAGTGAGATAAGATGTATAGATTAATGGGAATGGGATAAAGAGAGAAGGAAAGGGAAGGGCGAGAAGATAAGAGGAATCCATGGGGGGAACAAGGTTAAGTAATAGTAAGGCAAGTTAAGGAGTAGAAATAAAATAGAATTAGCAGGGATAAGAAATAAGATTTATACATAAACACTACAACAACATCAGGAATAGAATTTATTAGAAAAAAGTATGGCTAGTAATCATTGATATTAGACAAAATAAAACTTAAAGATTCAATTAATGTCAGCCATATTAATGTTTTGGATGCATATTTGCAAATGGGTATAGGCATTACATATATGTGTGTGTGCGTGTGTGTAGGTAGGTGTCTCAGTTTATGTGAATATGTTTGCATGTAAGTAGAGATATGTATATGTTTGGATATATGTGTATGTATATATATATGTATATATATATATAAAATGTCTATACTTAACTGTAGCCTGCTTGGAGGAGATGGGAATGAAAAAGGGGAAAAAGAATAAAATGAAAAATGCACAGCAGAGAAGAAAAGAATAATCTACAAGGAAGCAAAAAAAAGATGGAAAGTCATAAATATAATCTCTTCTATTATATATTATATTTCTTTCTTAAAATAGAAATTTATATATCTTGAATCCTCCCTGATGTTCTGCTATGTTAAGGGACAGGTCAATTCTCTGAGAGCCTCCACAGCTGTGGATCATAATATCCGAAGGAGGTGCAAGGCAGCCTTTGCTGACACAGGTGTTACTACTGGGAATGAAATAAATTGGAGGCAGAGGGAAGAGGAAAGAGGTCAGACAACACAATGGCCTCTGAGTCAGGTCAGAGAACAGCAACTGCTTCTCAGTCTTCTTATATCATCTTCTCACAAAAGGAGATCCATTATGGGTTGGATCTCCAGCAGCCACCATCAGGTGGCTCTTGTGTATTCCAACGGCTCTCCTATGTATTCCAACACTGCTGCACACATGACAAAATTATTTTTTTTAAATTTTCCTCAAGAAAAATAGATTCTTGAACAAAAAGAAAATCTTTTTCACTTTGCAAGCACAATTCAATCAGTTCTTCTAATTTATTTACTTCTTCATGAATAACCTTTGAATTAATCAGTTTTGCTTCTGACTTCCTTTTGTTTCCTGGTTTTATTTTCACAGAGATTGTTCATATCAGTACATTTTAATTGTTTCTATTTCTAGCCATATGAAAAGATGCTCCAAGTCATTATTAATCAGAGAAATGCAAATTAAGACAACTCTGAAATACCAGTACACACCTGTCAGACTGGCTAGAATGACAGGGAAAGATAATGTGGAATGTTGGAGGGGATGTACAAAAACAGGGACACTAATCCATTGTTGGTGGAATTGTGAACACATCCAACCATTCTGGAGAGCAATTTGGAACTATGCTCAAAAAGTTATCAAATTGTACCCTTTGATCCAGCAGTGTTATTGCTGGGCTTATATCCCAAAGAGATCTTAAAGAAGGGAAAGGGACCTGTATGTGCACGAATGTTTGTGACAGGTCTCTTTGTAGTGACCTGAAACTGGAAACTGAGTGGATGCCCATCAATTGGAGAATGGCTGAATAAATTGTGGTATATGAATATTATGGAATATTATTGTTCGGTAAGAAATGACCAACAGGATGATTTCAGAAAGGCCTGGAGAGACTTACACGAACTGATGCTGAGTGAAATGAGCAGGACCAGGAGATCATTATATACTTCAACAACAATACTATATGATGACTAATTCTGATGGACCTGGCCATCCTCAGCAATGAGATGAACCAAGACAGTTCCAATGGAGCAGTAATGAACTGAACCAGCTACTCCTAGTGAAAGAATTCTGGGAGATGACTAAGAACCATTGCATTGAATTCCCAATCCCTATATTTTTGCCGACCTGCATTTTTGATTTCCTTCACAAGCTAATTGTACAATATTTCAGAGTCCAGTTCTTTTTGTACAGCAAAATAATGGTTTTGTCATGTATACTTATTGTGTATCTAATTTATATTTTAATATATTTAACATCTACTGGTCACCCAGCCATCTGGGGGAGGGAGTGGAGGGAAGGAGGGGAAAAATTGGAACAAGAGGTTTGGCAATTGTCAATGTTGTAAAGATACCCATACATATAACCTGTAAATAAAAGGCTATTAAAATTAAAAAAAACATTTTAGTTGCTCCAATAATATGTCAGTTTATTGGTAATTGGATAAATTTGAGTTTCTTTTCTAAAAACAATAGTTGTATTATCCTCCTGCCCCCTAGTTCTACTACTTGGCCTCTGTTATTGCAGAATTGAGAAAAGACTGCACAGAATTGAGAGCCATTCTATATCTTCATTCTGTGACTTACTGTGGTCAAAGAATTCTTCACTTAATGGTCCACTAGTCACTAGTCTTAATTGCCTTTTTACTTGTCAGGTTCTAGACAGTTCTCACCAGGATTACACATGAAATTTTCTGAGCTTTGGTAAAACCTGGAAGAATTAGTGTTCCATTCACAAAGCCACTGAGAAGTCAGGGTCATTGCCACAACATGATGAGGTATAAGGGGTTTAGGGAAGTTTATATATTCATGTAAAATATGATAAATTATTGTCTGATGTCAAACTTTGTGTGAGAAACAACTAAATTACCCATACAAAAAGCCTGTCAACTGAACAGATCCTCTTGGCCTACAGAGGCCAGAACTGAATAGACAGAGCAGTCAAAAACTATGCAGAGACTAAGACAGAAGTTTATTTTCTTTACTGTAGGAAATAATTGCAACTAAGGAAGGAAACTAGAGACATGTTCAGGTCCTTCTCTACTAGGGGAATCTCCTTTAGTGTGAGCAAATCTCAGTACTTATACTAATAGCTACACAGTGAGCTGTATTCCTAACAAATGAGGGATAACAGCAACAGTGAGATGTTTGATTTATAGCAAGCCTTCATGTCCTGAACATGAATGCAGCAGGAGCTCACAGAACACCTAGATGGTCAAAGCAATATGCTAATTATGTGAAACAATTCTGGGATTTTACTCATCAAGAGGGTGAGCACAAAGAATTCCAGAACTGTTGGACCTTCATTCTAGAAAATGGTGTCTCTCCAAGCCAAAACAACTATATAGTGTGGCATCAGGAAAAGTTATAACTAGAGATTTAAAGTATTTGTATACTTTTTTGTCAGGCATAGTAGTGTCACATCAAAGATTTATAGATGAAAGGACCCTACAATCTAATTCCATCTTTCTGAAGAAATAGTCCTAGAGAGGATAAGGGCCTTCCTTGCCCAAGATCACATAAGAAAGTGACAGGTTCTATTGAAATCTATTTCCTATGACTCATAGGGGATATTTTTTCTGCCATAATGTGCCGGTCTCAATAATTCACTTTACACAATGTAGTTTGTCAATTTCATTCTCTAATTGTGTCTTGTATATCATTTACTAGGCAGGATGTTAAAGGCAAACAGAGAAGACATTGTTGATTAGTATTCTTTCAGTCTGGCATGTCAGAATCAGTTTTGTAAGGTGTGCAACCCATTTAGTAGCATTGATTATTGCTATAAAACTGGGAATCTGGGAATTTCCTTTAAAACTCTGTCATCCAAAGATGGATCTTTGGATGTAAAGATCCACTTTCTTTCTACCTATTTCTATATTTCTCTGGTTCCTGTGTCATTTAGGTTAGTCACGGGATAAATTGTCTAAAAAATGTGCTAACTCAAGTAAAAATTCTTCTGATAATGGCATGATCAGTCCTTGTTCATACTTGGAGAAAATGGTGGATTCTAGCTTCTAGCTGGAATGGAGTTAATTAAAGTGGGAACCCTTTGCACACAAACCTGAGAGAGAGACACCTACTACAGCGGCAAAAGTAAGGGAAGGGGGGAGGGAAGAGGGAAGAAGAGAAGAAGTTCATGATTCCACCAAAAAACTGCCTTCCGGGATGGTTCTTGTTCCCTCTCCCTCTTGCCCCCTAATTCCTCACCCCCTCATCCTCACATTGTTGCCTACCTCAGGCGACCCCTCTCTCTCTCTAGGGCTCAAAATGTGCTTTCTTATTGCTCGCTCTGAGAAGGACCACAAACTGTTATGATCAGATTTTTTAATATTTGAGTTAAAATGTGACAAAGCATGAATAAGGAATCAACTTGGCCACAATAAATGTCTGATAATGGATATTGTGGGAAGATAACTCAGTTCTAGGAAGCAATGGATTCCAGATCCACTCTTGAATACTCCACTGAGGTTGGGATTGTACCATTCTACTCGGTCATTGAATGAATTCACTCTAGATAGTCCCACCCAAACCATAAATCCACAGAAAAAGTATTCTAGAGATTTGTTAAAATCTCTGGATTGATAAATTTCCAGGTCAGTTTGAGAGTCAAGCATAGAATGGCTATTTCTGGAGACCTCAAAGGCAGTCCCAGGATAGTTTGCTTGAGCTCCTCCAAGTAAGAACCTCCTTATAGGTCTTTGGCTGCAAGAAGAAGAGTTGGGGCCATTCTGGGAACATGTAGCACTATACTTCCTGGCCAAACCCATCAGTGTCCTTAGCCTTTCCCAAGCCTGGAATGCTTAAACCTGGCTCAGAAAAGGAACAATCAAGGGGCATTCCAGCTGTATCCATCTCAGCTCCTCAGAAACAAAGCTTGAGGTCTGCCAAATCTTAACCAGGCCCCAAACTAACTTGACATTAATGAAGGTATAAGAACAAAGCCATAGATAAAATTCAGCCAGAGCAGTTTCAGAAAACTGTGGTGGAAGATTAATATGTTAGTAGTCCCTGGTAAGGGGAGAGAAGGAATAGGAAGAAATCCAGACAGAGGTCCTGGAGATCTGTTATAAGAAGAATCCTTTAGTCAAAGCCCACCTTTAGAGAAGCTTACTCTAGTCCACTGTTATCAGGACTATTTGAGCTCTGCCCCATAGCATATAGTTTTTCAGCTGCCCAGTCTGCCATATTTTTTCTACAGGACCATTATTAGTTTTAAAATTACTCTTCATTTACATAATTAATTCTTGTATCTACATTTTGTCCTTTTAGTTTTGTTTATCCTATTCATAACTAGGAATATAGGTCTTTGGAAAGGATTTAGTGCTGGGCACTGTTTTGGAATCCAAAGATAAAGGTTTCTTCATTCAGACTGGACAAAGACTCCAAACTAAAGTACTGTCTTAATATTATTTTGTAATATGTGGCCTAAAGAGGCAGCAGGGTAGGGGTGAAGCTGTGTAGTATATTTCCACAAATAAATTAGATGTGGGACAAGTTACTTATTATTACACATAAAAGGAATGGTAAGCACAGGACATTCAGAATGCATTTTTACAAAAAACAAATTTAAAATAGTATTCAAAAACTCTATTTTGAACTATTGCAATGTTTTGAGAGGATGATACTTGCACTTTAGGCATTTAACCTTTCATTTAGCTCTCAGCAATCTCTTTCTCCCTCAACTACTTCCTTAATCAATTACTTCTTTAACTGCCACAACAGACCGTTTCTAACATTGTATTTAAGACCTCCAGACACCATTTTAACTCATAAACTTGAACAGATCCAGTTGAGAATCCTGTGCAATCACCTCTTTGGGAAATGAAACAGAAAGCACAAAAGGTGGTCAGGAGAGCAGTACAAAATTCATTTGAGTCTATGCTGCATGTTGCAGGGGAGAGAAAGGGAACAAACTTTATTTATCCATTTATGTGATGCTCTTTGCAAGTCTAGAAATCAAGGATAGTCTATTTGTGAAATCAGGAAATTGTGAAATGATCTCCAAGGTCTCACTTAAATGTTGTGGTCCTTTGACATAATCCCACTCTCATGAAGATTAGATTGCAGTAGAGGATCATAATACAGACAAAAATAATTATTAAGCAAAATAATATATGATGAGTACATTAGAGAGATATAAAACAAAATGCTATTAAAGGGAAAAGAGGATATTGCTATCTACATAAATATCTCCATATTCCTCAGCTAATTACCTGTGGATAATAACAGATATGTTTACTCCAAGTGGCACCTTATTCTACTGAACATTGGAAATTGTCTATCAGAATGTGGAAATCTACCTTGTATGAGAAAAATTCCAAATCCATCTACACAGACATCTTTTTTCCATTTTTCTTGCCATATTCCTCTTCCCTCTAAATTAATATTTAATAACTGCATAAATTTCTATAGACTCTTTTTTCATATATTCTGGAAAATTTAAGGTTTTGCAAGTGAGTTCATAATTATAAATTGGTGTTGTTGATTGTCATTCTTTCTCCAATCAATCAAACATTTATTATGGGCTAACTATGTATCATATACTATGTTATGGACTGGGATGTAAAGACAAAAACGAAATAATTTTTGTCCTAAAAGAACTCACTTTATCATTTGACAAGAGGTCAGATTTTTGCTGAATAAGATGGTTGCTAAAAACTTTTGGTTCTTATAGTGGATACTTTATATTATATTGTTGTTATTGTTGATCATTCATTTTTTGAAGAGTATCAATGGCATTACATGTTGTCTTGATTTGCACTGAAATGGCATTTAAGAAAAGCAGAGTTGGGCAAAGTTGTCAGCCTCATTAGCTCTTCCAAAGTTATTGAAGTCCAGTGGTGGGACAAAAGTCAAGACAATTGGCAGTGGTTCAGGATACAATGAATGACCTGAGCATCTTTAGTGTCTGAACAAGCTCTAAGTGCTCTACAATGCCTACTTCCACTGCCTTAATGGCTGTTTGTTTCTTGTTGGCCCATTCTTCATTTAAGGTAGACACCTCACTAACTCATCAATGGCTTTGAGGCATGTTGGTTACCCTCAACCTGGTTTATCCTGTCTGCCAGGATAATTTTACCAGGGTGTGGCCAGTGCATGGTACAGCTTTCTGGAGTCACAAATAAGATCTGGGTGAGAGGTGGACACCAAAGCTATCCTGAAGAAGAATAAGCAAAGCCTCACACCTCAGGTGCTAGTCTTCCCATACACTCCAATATGTTAGTTCCACAGGAAATGATGACCCATCCATGTCCGCAATTATTCTTTTATCTAATTTTATTTTGGAGCAACAATAATTTGTTTATATATGTCAGGATAAAGCTCTTTTATTTGGATACTATATGTTCTTAGCATTATCCTTTCTTCTAATTTAATCTTTTTTTATCTTAATAGCACACATCTGTACTGATTCAGAAATGACTCCCACTTTGGTAACCCGTTATTTCCTGTCTTTGAAAAATATAGTGTTTTTGGTGGGTAGTGTTAATTTAAATCTATATTCAATTAATTGTAAATTCCTTGAATTCAGGTAATGTTGCAATTTGTCCTTAATATTTCCATTGTCTAGACTCTAAAAATGTTCCTTGAATTTAATGCTTATCCTGAACATTGAAATGAGAGATGATGAATTGTCTCATGAAACGATGTTTCTCATTGTCCTTGACTATACAATAAAACCAACCTCACCAAGTCTTTTATTTGGGCTTCCAAGAATAACCTTTGAGTTGCTGTAATGGTAGTGGTGGTGGTAGACGTGATTAAAGTCTGTACCCTTTTAATTTGGATATTAGAATGAAACAAGATACTAATAGATCATTCAACTGTTAATAAAGATTTATTTAAACATAGGATAGAAATCATGTTACCCATGTAGAATATGTATGTCCACATGAGTGGTCTAGATATGATTCAGGGACAATATTGATATTTCTGGAATTTTGCCTTTGAGATTTTAATCTCACCCAAAGGCAAATACCCTGAATTCCCTAGGGAAATTTTCAGGAGCTGTCTTCTCCAACATGTCCCAAATATGAGATATTAATCTGTCTGTATACTTATCTGTCTCTTTCCATGTTTCTAAAGTCATTCCTTAGGAGAGTCTGATATTATGCATACCCTCTCAATAATTGCATGAAAAATATCTTTCCAAAGATTCTACAGTTCTTCCACACATACAATCTAAAGATATGTTGTGGTAGAAGTAACATCTCAACCTTTCCCCTGGTGCAAATTAGGCTAATTTTTCTGTAAAAAGTGTCAAGACCATCTTAAGTATTGCTTGGTTCAGGGGATTAAAGGTTCAAATTGTAGACATTAGTTTCTAATTGCATGAGTTTAAAGCAATTAAAATGATCTTCAGGACCTCTTTTCTATTTAGTTGTTGAATCATGATGAGCAACTCAGAAATGGTAGCTCTAGTTAGATGAATCAACTTGAGGTGTCTTCAGTGATTATCCTTGTTGAATATCCTCCTGCTATGGTTAAGTAACCCCTTTTTGTTCATTGTTAGATCATTATCTAGTGTCTAATTCTTTTCTAATATGTAACCTAAACTGTCAGAGAACTGACCTGAACTAGGCCCATCCCAGAACACCTGAGTAACATCAATAAAGATATTGTACTATTTAGCTTGTGTAAACTGATCCACATAGATGGATAAGCATGATGGGAGGTAGTAAGTCCAATGACCTCAGGACATCAACCAACTCTAAAGTATTCCAATTCCTCATGGGAGTTTTAATACTCTTAGATGATCAAGGAGCTATATCAATATGGCAAAAGGCTACTAGGAAACTGTATCAAGGAACTAGCCTAACTTACATGGGGAAAAAGAAGAGAAATCTATTTATATGGGATAGGAGGATCTTATCATAAACATCTTTTTATTTAGCTGAAGCTTCCTTGTATCTTCTGATTTAATTTACTTTAACAATGTCAGTAATGATGTGATTAAGTTCTTTTAGTAGTATGTTGGTTCACTAGTTATTGAACAAGCATATCATTTAGAATAATTATACATAAATGAATTTTTATAGATATTCTAAAACCCTATAATCCTTAATAATATCTATTCCCTTTTCAAACACTTTGTAGAATCACTACAGGAATAGATTACATTTTTCTATTTTTCTTTTCATGTTTCATGTGTTTCTTTTCTGTTTCATAGATTATAAAATTTAAATAATTAGAATGGTTCTATTTATTATTTATAATCAGTTTATATTTTCCAAGTTTTTTAAACTAAATGATCACCAAGCATTGAGAGAGGCACACATCTATGCAATCTCTGTCAATTACTATTACTTTCCAATTTTGTTGATCTAAGGTAATAGTAGAAAAAGGAAAAAAGTAGAATCAGTTACTAAATGGGAAAGAAAAGGCATGAGAAGATGAGAAGAACTGAAAGTTGGTATAGTAAAAGAAAATGGGATAGATTAACAAATCACTATATAAATACTCAGAAGAAGAAAGATAAAATTAAAACTTCTAAGAAAATAATTAGAATCCAGTTACTCAGTTAACCTGAATAAATCATCCATGTCTGTGTCTCTTTTCCTACCCACCTCCATATAAGGATTTCATAATATCCCCGTTAGGTCTGATTTAAGATTGCCATTTGTCAAGGAAGAATTAAGCTGAAAACTAGCTAAGAGATTTTCTCAAGGCTATATAGTAAATTAGTAGCATCAATAAAGTTAGAATTTAATATTTTTAATTCTCATTTTGAAGCTCAGTATGTATGTTGGTTATGTTACTTCATAACATATACTATTTAAAACAATGCTATTTGAAAAGGAAGACTATATAGAATAAGTAAAGCAAAATGACATTTCCAACTAGAGCAATTCAACCAACCATCTGTCTAACCCATGAATTAGCATTTTTGGTTGTGTCTAGAACAGTTGGTAAATAGATAGGATAAATCTTGTTTCATCAAAACATTTACATAACACACTGAAGGGTTATTATGATATATTCCTAAAGAAGTTTTCTTCTGGTTAAAGAAAAAAAGTGTAAATTATGCCCAGAATATGTAGATAGTATCATAACAAATTACTACCTGATTTGGGCATGTTACTCAAACTCCCTGGGTGCACTTCAATTTTTTGATGTATAAAATGAGGGGATTGAGTTAAATGGAGTATAAGGTCCCATTTGGTCCTACATCCATGATCCTCCTAGTCTAAGAAGATTTCTGTAATTTACTGAGGCAAAAAAAATGATTAGAAATGAATAATATAGCATAAGAAATAACTATTATTTGCTTTTTAGAAGGGACTTCATTTCATTCTTGATATGATGTGATTTGTTATTAAGCCTTGGTGTGTTCAAGGACTCAATGTGATGAAAAAATAAAATTGGTAATGTCTCATAATCATACTTTTATTCAGTAGGAAGTTTCTTGGGAATGTAATCATATTTGCATCATATAACAATAACACCATAGTCACATTTTACCACTAACCTTATTCAAAGGCTTACTAAATATTTCATTAACTGTATATAGATAGATATTGAAAGACATCTTGGAGTGGAGAACAGAAGCTAACCCTTATATATAAGCCCTTGCATAAGCATGAAGGGAATAACAGGTCTGATCAGTGTTCTTTCTTACACCATATAAACCCAAAATGACTAAGGGACAAATCACAAGGTCACTCCCTGTTTTATCTGATAAATACAAAGTTGCAAGGTATACCTGAGCAAACTAGTCCAGTGAGATCTGTCAGAAGCACCAGAGAAAGCAAGAAAGCTATAAGTATCTTTTCTCACTATAAACAGTTAAACTAAAAATATAGGAATTCTTTTAGTCTCAGTATAGATGGGGGCAAGAGAAAGAAGTTTGAATATTAAGAAAAGGGAAAGACCCAAGAGAAGCAGGCTATTTATGAGCAAAACAGAAATATTACCATTATTTACAATCAGTTTATACTTTCCACGCATATACAATGAAGAGATTATAAGAAAAATAATAAGAAAAAGATGAACGAGAAATATGGAAGAACAGAAACAAAAGTAAAAGTATAGAATACTAAATGGAAACCATTGTTGGGGGGGGGGAGAATCACTGTGGAATAGTTCTTTTTCAAATTTTCCTCTAAATGATGTTTTGGGCTATAGTGATTTTGAATTGTATATGTGGGGCAGGTGTATATAATATATATAATGTATGTATATTATATCTTGTGTGTATTTGCTCTATATGGTATATATCATGTTTATGTACACACACACACACAGAGAATGTACATATATACACAAACACAGAAAGATAAAGATATAATCAGTTCTAAAATAAAATATTTAAACTAAACCTAGAAGCTGACATCATGAGACTAAATAATGATAATGATGACTCTTTGGGTTTAATGTCCTTCACTGTTTACAAAGGGACTTCATGTATACTATCTCATGATATCCTTACAATGTTGCAGTATGATAAGCAGTATTAGTAATACCCCCATTTTATAGATAAGGAAAATTATTTCAGAGACATTAAGCAACTTGCTTATGGTCACTTAGATCATTAGTAGAAGGACTAGAACCAAAATATACTTGTTCTGATTTTCAGGCCAGTGCACTTTTCCTTGTACCACTAATTGTGAACAGGTACATATAATGACATTTCTGTATTTTCTCATTGGTGCAGTTTATGGTCACCCATCATCATTTAAGAATAAAAAATATATTAAATCATTGAAGTTAAATTAATCTGCTAATTTGCTTGTTAGCAGCAAATTCACCATTAAGAACGTAATGAATGTTAGATATCAGCATGACATCTAAATAGCCTATTTCTACCCACTCCACCCTTTGACCCAGTTTCCACAAAAAAGACTTCCACAATTACGTGAATGGTATAGAAGTTCTATGCTAAATATGTCCCAACTTTATAGATTAACTTAAATGCCCAACAGCCTTGCCTGCCCTACCCATTTCAATGACTAGATCATTTCTATTTTATCTAGACCTATGTATATGTATCCAAACTAGGTTAGACTGTGAGTTTCCTCTTCACATAATGACCTTGGAAGATCCATTCAGCATCCTATTCCTCATTTCTGTCTGTTGAAATCTACCCAAGATCCAGGTCAAATGGCGCTTCTTCAATGAATTTTTTCCTAATTATCCCAAAAAAAGGAGTAATATATTTCCATCTTAGAACTTAAATTATACCTTGTCCATACCTCTATTATTAACTTAATTTTATTTCACATTATACTTATTGGTACACAGTATCTTCTCAATATATCTAAAAGAGAGAAAGACAAAGAATAATTAGAAAAATCAGATTCTCTCATTAATTAAAAAAAAGATTCAGAAGATATCAGTAACTTTATCTTTTTGTATAATTTCTCATTTCTATAAAATCATAGTGAGAAAATTGATGCTTTAAGAATATCTTTAATGAAATTATCAGAAGGAAACTAGGTATACTTTCTGAAATGATATTCTAGTCATTTTTATAGTCACAGAATAGACTGAAAATGATGAAATACATCTTATCATTGTGATTATTATTCACCAAATGTAAAAAAAAAAGATTTGGCAAGTCAAAAAGATACATCAGGTGTCTCTCATACATATATGTAGATCATATAAAATTCTTTGACATGGATAGCAACAGATATAACATTATTTGACAATCCTCTGATGATTAATATCAGAGGCATATAAAAGTGGAAAAATGTATGCTTTCAAAAGATATAGTAATGGAGAATGTCTGCTCTAAAAGTCTAAATAGAAGACATATTCCCTACAGGTAGAAAAATAGTTCTGTTTACAATGACATTGTATTGATTCCATAACTCTTTAGAAAAATGCAGATCTTCTAAAAGGAAATCCATAATCATTCAAAAGCTTCTGACTATTCATGCAGGAAAAAACTAAGTATATCAAGGTCTGTTGTTTGCACTATGAAATATAGTTGAGTGGACAATCTAGAGTTGGTCCTAAATTAATATAATATATCTTTGACAAACATTATAGATAAACAATAACAGGGTCTAGAATTGAACAAGAAGAAAAAGCCTTGTATTGTCTTTGGGAAAATGCAAACTAGCTTTTTAATAAACCCAAACTTCTTAAAACAAAAATTCAGCTCTCTTTTAAAAAAACAACAACAACAATATTATTTTGGTGAAATTATATGGCTATGAATCAAGTAATATTATGGACTCCAAAGAGCTGAAATCAAGGATCACCAAAAGGGCAATGGTTCATGGTGTGTATAAATATATTGTAATGCATTACCAAAGAGGATTTGGTATCATCAGAGAAGAGGCATCAGCATGATGGGTAATTGGAAAAAGTGACTCATTACATAAAGAAAGTGAGAGAAACAATATATTTACTACATTGTTAGCCGTGCAGAGGGAAGCCTTTGGAACATTGGATAGACTGATTAATAGGAGGACATTGACAAGATTGAGAGGCAACTAATGGGTAATGGGCCAGCCTTGGATTCAGTAAGATGATTTCAAGGTACTGAACTCTATCAAATGACTAATAGCCATCAGTACTGAATATAGGACTGTGAGAAATCACTTAATCTCATAGTACCCAGACAACTTTAAAGATTATAAGCTACATAGAGTTGTTACTTTCCAGTGGTAGGAGATTTCATCTTAGTAGTTACCCATATCAAAGTACAGATCTGAATAAAAATAGACAAGAGGAAGTGTACATAGGTTGTAATTGGTACCATAGAAGGAAGTACTCTCATTATTGAGAATTTCATGTCATCAAAGTATTTAGATTTGAAAACTAAAAATGCCTATTCTTCCCAGTCATAATCCTAAAGGGAGGTTGTTGTCAATTCACTCAATATTTTCTTCCTGTATATGTCTAGCTGGATTTTATTTATAATAATAGCTTTTTAGTTTTCAAAATACATGCAAAGATAATTTTCAACATTTCTCCTTGCAAAACCTTGTATTCCAAAATTTTCTCCCTCTCTCCCCACTTCTCTGTCCCCTAGACAGAAAGTAATCCAATATAGATTAAACATGTTCAGTTCTTCCAAACATATTTCCACATTTATCATCTACAGAAGAAAAATCAGATCAAAATGGGGAAAAGTGATAAAGAAAAAAAAAAGCAAGCAAGCAACAACAAATAAGGTGAAAATACTATGTTGTGATCCATGTTTAATCTCTATAGTCTTCTCTTTGGATGCAGATGGCTCTCTTCATCACAACTCTATTGGAAATGGCCTGAATCACCTCCTTGAGCCAAGCTCATCACAGTTGATCATCACATAATGTTATTGTTTCTGTGTACAATATTATTTTGTTTCTAATCACTTCACTTAGTACCAGTTCATGTAAATATCTCCAGCCCTTTCTGAAATAACCCTGCTGATCATTTCTTATAGAACAATAATATTACATATACCATATATATCATAACGTATATAGCCATTCTCCAACTGGCTGGTATCCACTCAGTTTCCAGTTCCTTGTCACTTACAAAAAGAGCTGGATTTTTATGTATCAGAGTGTTGGTATCTTCACTAATCAAATTTCTTGTCCCATCTTCCATAATAGGAGAAACTGATTAATAAAAATGCTTTTCTTACTTGAGAAATAGAATTCTTTCCCCTTTCTTTTCTCATGTATCTCTTTTCTTTTCCCTTTTCTTGCTTCTTTTAATATCACCAAAACAGAACAAAATCATTCCCAATCACACTTGTTTTATTTAATTATGACCTTTGATAACATTAAGCTTCTGGGAAAATACTCATTGTTTTATTCTCTTCCTCAATTCTTATATCTTTTCAGTTTCTACTTATTGTTTCTAGCTCCAAAAGATTTCTTGAATTCCTTCCTTGATTCATTGTAAAATTAATGTTAAATATAGTTTCAAACAATTGAACTTCATTTATAATCATGTACATTTAAGTGAAATTCTTTCATTATAAAATGTGTTTTCAATGACTCTCTATGGTTTGATCAAGATTCCTTGTTTGTCCATTCATTTCCACTCACTTTCTTTTTGTGGTAGTAGTTAGTGTATACTCTGTTCTTTTGGTTTGCTGTTTATTGCTTTCCTTCTCTTTAAATTATCCATCAAAAACTAGCTATATAACTTAAGCATAATGAAACCAATTTAGAGAATTGAACAGGAATACTTGGCCAAATTATAAAGTATTTTACTCCTGGCACAGAAATAATGGTTTCCATTTTACACTTCACACTGCTCTATATCCCTTGTTTATTCATAAATTGTTTAGCAGTTCATAAGCCTGATTAGTAATATATTCTATATTATTCAAATTTTCTTGTAACATCTCTCTTTATATCTAGGTCAAATATCCATTTTGATCTTATCTGGTTAAATAATATAAGATACTGGTCTATGCCTAATTTCTGCCAAACTACTTTCCTGTTTTCCCAACAATTTTACCAAGTCATGAATTCTAGAGAGCAGAATCAGGATAACATTGTACACAGTAACAACAAGATTATATGATAATCAATCAACTCTGATAGATTTCACTCTTCTAAACAATGCAAGGATTTAAGGCAAATTCAATAGATTTGGGATGGAAAATGTCAATCACATCTAGAGAAGAACTATGGAAAATGAATGAGAATAGAAGCATAGTACTTGGTCTGATTTTCCTTGCACAGGTTGACAAATATGGAAATATGTTTAAAAGGATTGCACAGATTTAACTTATACTGCTTGTAGGAGGTAAGGGGATAAAGAAAATACTATTTTAAAAAGGGGAAAATAAAGATTAAAAATAATGAATTTTTATCCCCCAAACATGTTTTTACACTTGTCAAATACAAGCTCACTATATTTATTTGCTGCTATGAAATTATAGGTATACTCTGTTCCACTAATCTACTTTTCTATTCCTTATTCAGTGCCAGATAGTTTTCATAATTACTTATAATATAGTTTAATATTTGATACTGCTAAACTTCTTTTCTTTACATGCTTTTCATTAGTTCCTTTGGTTCTTGACTTTTTGTTCTTCCAAATGAATTTTGTTACTGTTTTTTCTAATTCGATAAAATAATTTTTTGATAATTTAATTGTGATGGCGTAGAATACATAAATTAGTTTAAATAAAATTGTCCTTTTTATGTTGACTTGCCTAGCCATGAACAATTAATATTTCTCCAATTATATAAAAAACTTTTTATAATTATGTTCAAATAGTTCCTGGGCTTGTTTTGTTAGTTGTAGTCCCAGATATTTTATATTGTGTAGAATGATTTTAAATGGAGTATTTCTTACTATCTCTTCTTGCAAATATATGTGTGCGTGTGTGTGTGTGTCTGTACGTGAGAGAGAAAAAGAATGAGAGAGATGGAGAGACAGAGAGAAAGAGAGATGCTAATGATTTGTGAATTTACTTTATATCCTGATAACTTTTCTAAAAATTACTAATCATTTCAATTAAGTTTTTATTTGAATCTTTTGAGTTTTCCAATTGTATCTTCATATCATCTGCACTGTTTGTGGAAATGTAAACTGATCCAACCATTTTGGAGGGCAATCTGGAATTATGTCCAAAGAGTATATATACTTTGACCTAGCAATGCCACTACTAGGTCCGTTTCCTAACATGATTAGAAAAAAGAAAAAGAATCTATTTTGTAGGGTATGCCAATCAATTGGGGAATGACTGAACAAGTTGTGGTATATAGTTATGATGGAATACTGCTATGGCTACAAGAAATGATGTACTTGATGATCTTAGGAAAACACAGATAGACTTGCACAAATACTAAAGAATGAAATAAGTGGAACCAATAAAATATATACAGTAATAGCACTATTGTTTTAAGAACATCTTTGAATGATTAAATCATTTTTACCATTATAAATACCCAAACTAAGAGAAAGAACTGATATTTATTGAATATAGACTGAAACATGCTACTTTTCACTTTCTTTCTTTCATTTGTTTAAATTCAAGTCTTCTGGTACGAAATAACTAATATGAAAATGTTTTGCTTAGTTGCACATGTATAACTTGTATCTGCTTGCTTACTATTTCAGCAAAGGGAGCGGGTAAGTATAGAAGAAGGTATAGAATTTGGAACTTAAAACTTTAAATAAAAATAACAAACTTTTAAAAGAAAAGCAAATATCTCAGAAGCTTTGAGTGAAGTTTGGAGGGATTGAAGTGAGAAAATGACCCTTTATATAATCAATCCTCTCTGGGATTGATTGGGGGGGGGCGGGGAAACAGGTAGAAAACTACTGTCTCTGTCCCCAGCCCAAATGAATTCAGCAGCACAAAAATATTTTGTGCTGATGTGATCTCTATCTGAGGGCTTCTTTCTTGTGTCTACTTACTACCTTTGTCTATATATACCCAGTGCTGTCTATCTCTTACTTCCCTGCTTGCTTCTCTGCTTCTCATTCACTTGGCTTCCATTTCCCCAGTTCCTCTTGTCCTTCTTGCTCCTACAGATCTCTTTTATCTCAAGTTAAGGCAAAATTCTACTAAAGGGAAGGGAGATAAGTAGTAAGATGCTAAGAAATGTCTGTTTAAACCTGCATTAAACTGTTTCCTACATCCTTATTTCCTTTATGATGCCTTCAGGTAATCAGGGATGTGATAGTCTTACTCTTAATCACCTTTCCCCTTTTCTTTCCTTGAATTTCTTATACCTGCCTGATTTTTCTAATGAATTTCCATACCTCTTCCAATTTTATTACTTAAGCTGCTAGAATTAATATAATGTAATTTATCCTAACATACTTATTTTTGTGAAGTCATATTTCAATTCACTACTGTCCAATCATTTCTTCCATAGGCAGCTTGCCAACACAAGTGTATCCTTTGTTTTTCTTCTTCTTTCACGTCCAGTTATAAAACTATGATTAACTCAACTTTGCCATATTTCTTGGATGGAATGACTCAATTTACTCCTCTATACCATTCTTCCTCATGCCAGTAATTTGGAGAGCCAAACTACCTCATGTTGAGCACTGTCATTCAAATTCAGGATAGAATTCAGTGAGTAATGCTGCAAAACTAGGACGGGTAAAACTAACTTATTGATACTCATAAAATAGGAACATACGAGGATATGAACAGATAAAATGCAATTCAGTCAAGTATACAATCTCATACAGCCTAGTGTGGGTGGTAGCCTAAATGACCAATGGTCCCATTAATACCCATTGGATCAAAGTCACAGAGCTTCTTGGGAATTGGTATGAAATAGGATTTTTAGACAAAAGGTATTATGGAAGTTGTCACATAGTTGGTGAAGAAATATGGTCAGAGAACATGGACCATGGTAAAAAAGGAGAGGAATATCACTAAAAAGTGAAGACCTAATAGGGATGAAAGTGGAATTATGACCATTTTTCATCAGAAGCTTACTAAAGAGTTTTCAGCAGCTAGTTCTAACTAGAAATGAATGGAATTTAAACTCTAAGCATACTAGAATTATATAACTGGAGGCAAGTCTGAAGAGAGTAGAACCACAGACTTTTCTAGTCATTCAACCCCATTAAAAATCTGACCTGTGTTTTTTCCTTCTCTTAAAATATAGATCCTTGAGAAGTAGAGATTTTCTTTACTTTTGTATGTTCTTAGCACTTAGTACATATTAAGTTCTTAATAAATACTTTATCTCTCATTTATTTATCTACAACAATGAAACTAGTATTATTTAAGATTTTTTAAATGTGGGTTCAAGTCTTGGCTTTACTTCTTATTAGTTATATAATCTTGGACAACTTTCATTTTCCTGGGCCTTAATTTTTTTTATTATAGCTTTTTATTTATAAAACATATGCATGGATAATTTTTCAATATTGAACCTTGCAAAATCTTTTCTTCCAAATTTTCCCCTCCTCTCCCTAACCCCCTCCCCTAGATGGCAGGTAGTCCAATACATGTTAAATATGTTAAAATATATGTTAAATACAATATATGTATACATATTTGTACAGTTATCTTGCAGTACAAGAAAAATTGGATCTGGAAAGAAAAAAAATCTAGAGAAGGAAAACAAAAATGTAAGCAAAGAATAACAGAAAGAATGAAAATGCTATGCTGTGGTCCACACTCAGTTCCCATAGTCCTCTGTATGGGTATAGATAGCTCTCTTCGTTACTGAATAAGTGGAACTGGTTTGAATCATTTCATTGTTGAAGAGAGCCATGTCCATCAGAAGTGATCATCATATAGTCTTCCTGATGCCGTGTATAATGATTTCCTGGTTCTGGTCATTTCACTTAGCAGCAATTCATGTTAAGTCTCTCCAGGCCTCTCTGAAATCCTCCTCTTGGTCATTTCTTATAGAACAATAATATTCCATAACATTCATATACCATAATATATTCGGTCATTCTCCATTTGATGGGATTCCATTCAGTTTCCAGTTTCTAGCCACTACAAAAAGGGCTGCCACAAACACTTTTGCATATGTGGGTCCCTTCCCCTCCTTTAAGATGTCTTTGGGATATAAGCCCAGCAGTAACAGTGCTGGGTCAAAGGATATGTACAGTTTGACAACTTTTTGAACATAGTTCCAAACTGTTCGCCAGAATGGTTGGATTCATTCAGTTCTACCAACAATGTATTAGTGTCCCAGTTTTCCCACATCTCCTCCAATATTCGTCAGTAGCTTTCCCTGTCATCTTAGCCAATCTGAGAGATGTGTAATGGAATCTCAGAATTGTCTTAATTTGCATTTTTCTAATCAGTCGTGATTTGGAACACTCTTTCATATGATTACAAATAGTTTCAATTTCTTCATCTGAAAATTGTCTGTTCGTATCCTTTGACCATTTATCAACTTAATTTTCTTATGTCCAAAATGAGGCATTTGGATTAAGGTGCTAGACTTGGAATCAAAAAATTCTGATTTCAAGTCCATTAAGTCCTTTAACTTCTCTGCACCCTATTTGGTCTATCTATAAAATGAGGAAGATGGTCTTTGAAGTTTCTTCCAGCTCTAAACACATGATCCTATAATTCATCATAATTCTAAGATTCTGTAAATTTATGCTACAAATGAATCTGTAATTAGCTATATGACCATGGCAAAAGTAAATAGTGCTATTTTTATATAAAAGATCATGACTAAGGCAAGGAAAATTCCAATCCCTAACCCTACCATATCTACCCCAAACCCTTGGCCCTACTCTCAGTCCCGTCCCTGTAGTCATCATCCTAGAAAGCCATTCCTTTGAAAAAATGGCAAGTCAACTCTGCCATGCCATTATCTTGCTTCCAAGCTTCAAACTGTTCCCAAACTTTTACTCAAACTTTTAATCCTAAATAGCTTTTACTATTTTTACAGAATTCAACTTAGATTGTTTTGTTGTGTTATTTATATTATGGTAGTCATTGTATGAATTGCTTTTGTTTCTATTTTCTTAACTTTGCATCTATTCATATAATCTGTGCTTTTCTGTGTGTATTATATTCATTTTTGCTTATAGCCTAGTAATATTCAATTCCATTTATGTGCAAAAATTGGTTACCCATTCTCGAATCACTGAGTATCTACCTTCTTTCCAATTCTTTGCTACTAAAATGTTATAATTCTTATTTTTAAATCATTCCGCATTTTCACCTATTTTATAATTGTCAATGTCTTCAAAATTTGTTTTTAGAAGAGTTTAAAATTTTATTTTTCTTTTGACAGAATAAAGAAAAAATTATAAATTTTTGTTTATATTCTTGAAAAGAACCAAAAAAAAATCTTTGATCCATTTTCAAGGTATTCCAATATACATTGGAGATTCTTCTGGAGAATGACACTTTTCTATCTTGGAAATTAAACATATTTTTGATAATTAGGAATGTCATGCCTAATATTTGTTGGTTTGAGGCTTATAAGGGAAAGTTAGAATATAGAATCTGGAAATAACAGTTTGATGAGTATAGATTTTTTTAGCTCCTATCATACCATGCCTCATAAACAGATTTATAGAATTTATAAATAAGGTGGGGAGGCTATCTGGCATAAATGGAAGCTATTGTTTAACACTTACCCGTAGGTTTAGGTGTCAAAATGATATTATATATCAACATATTTGAAACATTAGATTTTGAGCTCCTTGAGGCAAGGACTACCTTTTGGTTCTTTTTGTATCACCAGTGCTTACTTAGTACAGTGCCTGGCACATAGTAAGCACTTTGTAAATATCTATTGATGGACTGATTGAAGTAACCATCACCTAGTTCACCTAAACAAAAGATTTTTTTCTCTTTTTTGGCATAGTTTTTGTCTTTCTAGTGTATAATTATGTATACATATATTGTATTTAACATATACTTTAACATATTTAACATGTATGGGACTACCTTCCATCTAGGGGAGGGGGTGGAAGGAAGGAGGGGAAAAGTAGAAACAAGTTTTTGCAAGGGTCAATGTTGAAAAATTATTATGTTTTGAATATAAAAAGCTATAATAAATAAAATTTTTTGTCTTTCTTTAATTTCTTGTTCCAAATTCAAGCTCTTTTTCCAGAGAAATATAAGTAGATATTACTAATTTGCTAATGTCAAAAAAAGGCAATAAGGTTATTAAAGTAAATATTCAAGTATCAATTATAATTCATTCTTCATACACTTAAATACATTGTCCTCCTTGCACTAGGACAATTTAAACTCTCCTTTAGAGCCAGGTAGCTATGTCTGCCCCTTGGGGTTGTAGAATACTTTGACAGATTGAGGTATATTTGTTTTCTCTGTTTTCATCACCTCAAGCCCTAATTTCCTATTTTCCTTAGTTCATTATTATCTATACTGACTGTACCCCAGTTCCATTTAACCTCTTAACATCAATTAGCTTTTATAAAGGTATATTTTCTTTAAAGAGGTATTAATTTTCCCTTATATGCCTAGAAGAGTCAGATTTTCTCCTATCCCATCTCAATCCCTAGGGAGACTTGATGTCTAGGCATATTATGCTGAAGATTTTCCCTCCCTAAAGTAGAGCTTTAATCTGTCAACAAGCACTTTTTAAGTGCTTCTTAATGCCAGACTCTGTGGAGAGCTGAAAATACAAAGAAAGTCAAAAATTACAGTCTCTGTCCTCTAGGAACATACATTCTAATAGAAAAGCCAATATACACACAACTATGTACATACAAAATATATAATGTGTCAATTGGAGTTTGCTGGGTTGGGATTGGGAAAGAACTGAAGAATATCAGATTAGAGCTGAATCTTGATAGAAGTCTGAGAATCCAGTAGACAGGGAAGAGAGCATTTTAAGCATGAAGATCAGCCGTTGTAAAGGTATGAAGCTAGGAGATCAAATGATCTCCAATGTGATTGTATTGTAGAGAATATGGAAGGAAACAAAATATAATTCTATTCTCAAACTTAGCATAAGTTTCATGCTTTTAGTTCCTATGTAGAATTGGTGCCATCAAGTTCATATCCAGATGAAAAATGACAACTGGATGAATTATTATTTCAAATATCACTGAGCTTAATCCCTAAGGTCTCTTGCAATGGTATTTCCTTGCTTCTTGGAGCAACAATGTTGTGCTGGCTATGAAACTTAGTTCCTGAGATGTTGCTCTCCTAAAAACAAAGGAGGTTGATTCTGAAGGTAGATACAGCCTAAGGTACATACAGAAACTAGGTCTGAATACACAATGTCTCATAGTCTTGGAATTGGGCAAGGGGATGTTTTGGAAGAAAGCTCAAGATATCCTTTCTCCTTCCAGGTCCTTAATAGGGACACGATGAGAAGAATTAATCTAATAGATTGTAGAAAAAAAAAACCTAGGCCAAAGCTGACAAGCTTTTTTTTTTTTTTAAATATGACCCTCATTTTGATTACACAGTCAATAGAAAAAGATTTCTCTTAGCCATGGTTATATTTATGGCATAGTTTCTCCAAGGCACACCCATCCACATCACTAATTTGCTGCTGCTAGAAACAAGCTCTTTTAACTCTCCATGTGAGGAAATTCTATCACAGGAGTGCACATGCCATGCTTTGTGTGTGTGTGTGTGTGTGTGTGTGTGTGTGTGTGTGTGAGGCCATTGTAGTTAAGTGACTTACCCAGGTCATGCAGCTAGTAAATGTCAAGTGTCTGAGCCAAATTTGAACTCAGGTCCTCCTAATTACAGGGTCTGGTGTTCTAACTATTGTACCACTTAGTTGCCCCAATTTATTTTTTCTTCTTCATGCATTGTTACATTTGCCATGGACTTCTGTGTCCCTGCATTTCAGAACTTCATCTCAGGTGGCAGCTCCTCTTAAAGACTTCCCTAGTTCCATCAGTTCTTAGTGTTTTCTATGTCCTCAAATTACTTTATTTTTATTTTGTGTGCATAATAAATCACTCCTTTACTCCTTTTCTAGCTTACCTCTTGACTCTCCTGATTTTTCTACCAGGTTCTGACTTTCTCACCTTGGAAGATCCCTCTGTCTTTGTATCTCATTATTTCTAATTGGTAAGTTCTTAGCAGAATCTCAATTTTGAATAGGTTCCAGGCCAGGTATACTATCTTCTTCACTCCTCTCTTAGCTCCATTCCTTACTCTCTTGACATTTCAACATGGCTTCTCAGGGATTTCTATCATCTGTCCCCTCTTCCTTCCTCGATTCAGTTTTCTTTTATGTGCTATCCCCATTAGAATCTAAACTCTTTGAACAGAGAGGTAACTATTTTCCATTTTGCTTATATTTATATTCTCAGAATTTAGCACAATACCTGGTACGTAGTAAGTACTTAATAAATGCTGTTAACTTGACTTGCATGTTGTATAGCATGTGATAATCACTTTCTCCACCAAAGTCGCAGAAGTTATCCCCAAGTTATGGCTTCCCAGTTTTAAGGTACTCTATGTGTTCATGTCACATTGCTCATTTAAAACTTCTCTTCGTTTTATCTGGGCACACAATCTCTTCTGCTTACATAGTTCTACAAGCCATGTAGTCTCTGCCAGACTGATTTGCTAGCCCATGGTCACTATTGGTTGTTGTCAGGAGCAACTCTACTGTTCGTGCAATTGTGAAGCTTCTCTCTGTTAATAATTTCTGGCTTCAGCTACAGTCCTTAGTTAGAATTTTATCTTTTCCTCATGAGAAGAATGTGCTCCATCATGATCTTTGAGATTAAAGCCCCAAGGCTTTTATATAGCTCTTTTAGAAAAGAGAAGCTTTTAACATCTTGAGTTAGGATCCTAAGAAAAATTTTCCTAAGAAAATAAAAACCTTCCTAGTCTTTATCTTTAAAGAGTGATCTGATTATTGGCTAAAACAAACTCTTTCTTATCCAGAAAGAAATTCTTTGTCTTCGGTACTAAGCTCCTTAGAATATAGAGCAATGATACTCCTGGCTACTTAGTAATCTCAGGCTTAATCCATTTTCTGAAATGTCTTTCTCATTTAGAGTAGAAATTGCTTGTGGCTTCCTGTTTAATTCTAGCTGATATTCTGTGAACTAAATTCTCCTGACACAGGCACACACACACACACACATATATATAATATTTGTGAAAGTCACATGAGAAATCTTTATCAGTGGTGTCAGCACTTTTAAAAGAATTTCAATTAATTCTAATAATTTCTTTTGATCTCTAACCAGTGCCTACCACTTTTTACCTATGTAATGCCTGGGCAAGGCATTTAACTTATTTTGCTCTGCTCCTTAGTTTCCTTACCTATAAGACATGAGATTGAACTAGAGGTAGTAGAGTAGAAAGGACATTTGAGTGGGAGTCAGGACACCTGGATTCTAGTTCTGGTTTTGTCACTAACTGGGAGTATTGTTTTTGTTGGTTGTTCCAGTCATGTCCAGCTCTTCATGACCCCATTTGGAGTTTTCTTGGCAAAGATACTGAAGTGGTTTGCCATTTCCTTTTCCAGCTTATTTTATAGATGAGGAAACTGAGACAAATAGGTTGAAGTGACTTGCCCAGGGTCACACAATTAGAAAATATCTGAGGAGTGATTTAAACTCAGGTCTTCTTGACTCCAGGTCTGGTGCTCCATCCACTGTGCTACTTAGCTGCCCCAAATACTAGTAATATAACCTTAGCCAAATAACCTAATTGCACTAGATTTCTTTTTTTTTTTTTTTCATTTTAAAAATGTGGGGAGTTGGACAAATCATCTCTAATATTTTATTCAACCCTAATAATTCTATGATTCCAGCAAGTGCTGGATGTGTAGTGTATATCATACACTAGACACTATATATCATACCTTGATATCTCTGATTACCATGTTCATGAAAGGATCAATATTACTAAAAATGTCACCAGCAGTCAGTTGCTATTCATAGATCCGAAGGAGATTTTGGTCAAGCAGTAATTCAGATTTTATATTTTTGCTAACTTTTTCTATAACTTTGTAGGCAAATTCTCAGATAAATAGTATAATATTTCAGTACATGATTGTGAAGAAATAGGGCATCTTTAATTTGGGGGGACCTCTATGATGATGGGTCATTATTGCTTTAAAAAACTTGCATTATATTTACTTGGTTAAGTGATAATCTTTTAGGAGAGGTTTGGGAGGATGACAGTTATTGATCATCTGATTATGTGTGAGAAAACTACCAGAAATTATTGAGGCATTTGGGAGAACTTATATTTTGCTGAGAGTATTGTAAAGTGTGGGTTAGCTCCCTGGAGGGCTTCAGGATCAGCTAGATTCAGGATAAATTAAAGTCCTTGGTCTTTATGGGGAGAAGTGAAGGAGGCAGGCAAGCTGCCACAAGGCTTACCAAAGATCTCTCCTGGATTCTGGAGTGCAGAGTCACCAGCCTCTCTCCTCCTTGTCCTGCAGCCAAGTCACTCTCGCTTCTCTCCCTCTGTCCTCCAATCCTTACCTACAATTATCTTACTACCAAACATTCAGCAAGCACCAAAGGTGAGGAGACCCATGATCCAAATATATGCTACTAAAGCCGTTGTCTCACATCAAATAGGTAATTAGCCTTAAGTGCTTGGTTGTCTGATTTCAGTGTACTTATTCAGAGTTTCAGTCCTCTGCATCTCCCACTTTCTCTTGTTTTAGAACACAGGTGGTCTTGCCCTCCCTGATTCTCAGAGAGGTGAGAACCCCAAAAAGGAGGTAATCACTCTTCTTCCCGACTTCTCAGGAAGAGAGGTGAAAACTGTTAAAGGTCACGGCCCCAACTCCTGAGTGGAACAGGCCTTAAGTGACCAGTGCTGCCTGTCCACCTAAAATGGCAAAGACAGTGAGCAATGAGGGGCAAGAGCCATGGGTGGGGCCTCCTTCCTCCTAGTGCCATCTTGTTCACCCTTACAAGGATACCCTCAGATTACCTGAGCTGGGCCCTGTGCGATGTCCAAGGCTGGCAGGGGGTTGGCAGGCCCTCTTACTGAAAACACTAAAAAGGAGATGATCACGCCCTCCCTGACTTCTCAGGAAGAGAGAAAAACACCAAAGGGAATTGGGGAGTCAAGCCAGATGTTATTAGCGGGTTTCTGGGCTGAAGGGCCTTACTAGAAACAGGTATGCCCAAACCCATCAGCATGGGAGGTATTACACAAGCACATAACAATAAAGCACAGGCTAGCAATGATGACTCTCCCCACAGCTGGCACAGGCTCAATGTGGTGTAACAACCATGAATTGTACATGTAAGTAGTGCTATAACAAACAATATGAATCAGCATGGTATTGTAAAAGATTTCCAGAAGTCCTAGAAGGAGGGTATGTAAATAACAATCACACATATGCCTCCTTCAGCAGCCAAGAGAAAGTCCAAAACTAATCTATTGCCCATCACTTTATGTGTTAGGGAATCCAATGATTCCTGCGGATTTTGAAGTCTTGTAACAGTCTTATCATTTCTCAGGGAATCCGATGATTCCTGAGGGTTTTGAAGTCCTGCATAAGTCTCATTAACAATTTTTGATGTCCATGACTCAAACACCATAACTGCCATGCTCTTTCAGTGGTGGGCACAGTCAGCGATAGAACCATCTGATTTCTTGGGTCTTTTCCTTCGTTTCAAGGGTCTGCTCCATCTCTCTCTGATGGACAAAGTGAATACGGCTCATTGGCACCCATCTGATTCCTTCTTCCATCTGGAGAGATACAAGCAAACCCTCTCCCCCAAGCAGTTAACCTATCTGGTCCCTTCCATTCACCACTTTCTGGGTCTCTCTACATCACCTGGCGATTATCTAAAGATAATGGAGCTGCTCGCATTGGACTCTGCCCTTCCAGTGGGTTATAAAACCTGTCTGCCCGAGACAGTGCATCTTTGTCAAAAATCAAGAAGTTAATTGTATAAAGAGCTAAATTTAGAAGTTCTCTAGGGTTACCCGTGGCTCCCCCTTTCTTTTGTTTTTGGAGGAGCTTTTTAATGTCTCTGTTTCTCCTCCCTACTATTGTCTGAACTTGAGGATTAAAGGGTATTCCAGTGGTGTGTAAAATCTTATACTGTGCAGAAAAGTGTGCAAAATGTTTAGAAGTATATGCGGGTCCATTATTTGTTTTTATTGCTTTGGCACACCCATAATTGCCAATGCTTAGATAAGGAATTCAGTGACCACTTGGGCTGTCTCTTTTGCTGCTGATTGCAAAAGTGAATCCTGAAAAGGTGTCTACCACAACATGGATAAAAGAGAGATGACCAAAAGATTTATAATGGGTCACATCCATTTGCCAAATTTCATTGGGTCTTAAACCATGAGGAATTCTTCCCTGGAGGCAGTGTAGGAGCATGGAAAGGAAGGCAAATTGTACAATCTTTTACTATGCTCCTAGCTTCCTCTTTTGTTATCCCAAATTGCAAATGTAAAGCTCGAGCAGCCTGATGATATTTAGAATGAGATTCTGGGGCTGCCTGAAATAAAGGAGTATTAGCCAACATGATTAGAAGGCTATCTGCCTTTAAATTACCATCAAATGGTATACTTAGAGAACCCCAGAGATTCTGCTAAAAAGTTATTAGAAATAATCCACAACTTTAGCAAAGTTGCTGGTTATAAAATAAACCCACATAAGTCATCAGCATTCTTATATATCACTAACAAAATCCAACAGTCAGAGTTACAAAGAGAAATTCCATTTAAAGTAACTACTGATAATATAAAATATTTAGGAATCTATCTGCCCAGGGAAAATCAGAAACTTTATGAGCAAAATTACAGACCACTTTTCACACAAATTAAGTCTGATCTAACCAATTGGAAAAATATTAAATGCTCTTGGATAGGGCGAGCAAATATAATAAAGATGACAATATTACCTAAACTAATCTATTTATTTAGCGCTATACCAATCAGAGTCCCAAAAAACTATTTTAATGACCTAGAAAAAATAACAACAAAGTTCATATGGAAAAACAAAAGGTCAAGAATTTCAAGGGAATTAATGAAAAAAAAATCAAATGATGGTGGCTTAGCTGTACCAGATCTAAAATTATATTATAGAGCAGCAGTTACCAAAACTATTTGGTATTGGCTAAGGAATAGATTAGTTGATCAGTGGAATAGATTAGGTTCAAGGGATAAAACAGTCAACAAATATAGCAACCTAGTCTTTGACAAACCCAAAGATCCCAGCTTTTGGGATAAGAACTTACTGTTTGATAAAAATTGCTGGGAAAATTGGAAACTAATATGGCAGAAACTAGGCATTGATCCATACTTAACGCCGTACACCAAGATAAGGTCAAAATGGGTTCATGACCTAGGCATAAAGAATGAAATTATTAATAAATTAGAGGAACATAGGATAGTTTACCTCTCAGACCTGTGGAAGGGGAAGGTCTTTATGACCAAAGCAGAACTAGAGATCATTACTGATCACAAAATAGAAAATTTCGATTATACCAAACTGAAAAGTTTTTGTACAAACAAAACTAATGCAGACAAGATTAGAAGGGAAGCAATAAACTGGGAAAATATTTTTACAGTCAAAGGTTCTGATAAAGGCCTCATTTCCAAAATATATAGAGAATTAACTCTAATTTATAAAAAATCAAGCCATTCTCCAATTGAAAAATGGTCAAAGGATATGAACAGACAATTCTCAGATGAAGAAATTGAAACTATTTCTAGTCATATGAAAAGATGCTCCAAGTCATTATTAATCAGAGAAATGCAAATTAAGACAACTCTAAGATACCACTACACACCTGTCAGATTGGCTAAGATGACAGGAAAAAATAATGATGATTGTTGGAGGGGATGTGGGAAAACTGGGACATTGATTCATTGTTGGTGGAGTTGTGAACGAATCCAACCATTTTGGAGAGTAGTTTGGAACTATGCTCAAAAAGTTATCAAACTGTGCATACCCTTTGATCCAGCAGTGTTACTACTGGGATTATATCCCAAAGAGATTATAAAGAAGGGAAAGGGACCTGTATGTGCACGAATGTTTGTGGCAGCCCTTTTTGTAGTGGCTAGAAACTGGAAACTGAATGGATGTCCATCAGTTGGAGAATGGCTGAATAAATTGTGGTATATGAAAATTATGGAATATTACTGTTCTGTAAGAAATGACCAACAGGATAATTTCAGAAAGGCCTGGAGAGACTTACACGAACTGATGCTGAGTGAAATGAGCAGGACCAGGAGATCATTATATACTTCAACAACAATACTATATGATGACCAGTTCTGATGGACCTGGCCATCCTCAGCAACGAGATCAACCAAAATTTCTAATGGAGCAGTAATGAACTGAACTAGCTATGCCCAGAAAAAGAACTCTGGGAGATGACTAAAAACCATTATATTGAATTCCCAATCCCTATATTTATGCACACCTGCATTTTTGATTTCCTTCACAAGCTAATTGTACAATATTTCAGAGTCTGATTCTTTTTGTACAGCAAAATAACGTTTTGGTCAGGTATACTTATTGTGTATCTAATTTATATTTTAATATATTTAACATCTACTGGTCATCCTGCCATCTAGGGGAGGGGGGGGGGGTAAGAGGTGAAAAATTGGAACAAGAGGTTTGGCAATTGTTAATGCTGTAAAGTTACCCATGTATATATCCTGTAAATAAAAGGCTATTAAATTTAAATAAATAAATAAATAAATTACCATCAAAAATAGGACCTGGAAGTCCACTATGAGAGTGGATGTGTAAGATATAAATCTTACCTGGATGCTTTCTCACTTGTTCTTGAAGTTCCTTAAAGAGCTGATATATATTAGAAGCTACAAATTTGATTTGGGCTGTGGCAATTCTTTGTACCACACCTATTGAATAGACCAAATCAGATATTATATTTATATTTCCTGGGTAATGAGTAAGCGCTAGAATGATTGTATACAATTCATTCTGCTGAGTAGACTGAAAAGGAGTTCTGACTACTTTCTTTATAATTAAGTCATGAGAGTATACAGCACAAATGTTATGCTTGGATGCATCTGTAGAGACAGTTGATCCTTTAAGAGGAGCCTTAGAAACCTTTTCTTCAAAAATCTATGGCCAATTATGTAATAGTCTGGTTATCTTTAATGGAGACCCGTGTGTAAAATTTGGAACTGTGGCCAATAAAATTTGCCACTCTGGGATGGTTTCACAGCATACATTAATTTGTGCATTGGTATAAAAGATGTATATCTTGTCAGGTCTTATCCCAGATAATTGTACTTCTCGCTTAATGGCCTTTAATAAAATTCTAGCCACAAGCACTGGGTAAGGAGTAAGGCTTTGTTCTAGTTGTGCTGGGAGGTTCGCCCACTCTATCACACTGTCTCCTTGCTGAAGAATTGCTGTGGGTGCCTCTTTTGTAGCAAAAACTGATATTTCAAAGGGTTTTTGAGTGACTCTTTCAACCACATTGGATAAAGCCAGTTCAACTTCTCTCAAAACCTCTTGAGTGTCTTTTGTAAACTGGCATGGTGAGTTTAAAGCATTATCTCCCCTTAAAATGTCATATAATGGTTGCAATTGATAGGAAGTCAACCCTAACACTGAATGCATCCATCTCCTATCAATTTCTGAAAGTCATTTAAAATATTTAGCTTCTCTGTTGTTAAGGACAGTTTTCATATTGTAAGGAACAGGCCTTCAACAGCAGCCCTGCCTAAAAAACCGAGGTACTCATTTTTAATCCTAATTGTTGTAAAATGTCTCTTCCCCACAGATTGATGGGGATTTTTTCAACTATAAAAGGAGGAAAAACTCCTGTTTCACCTTCAAAAGTTCATCTCAAAGGGATAGCAATAACTTCAGCTTCTATTGATCCTCCTACACCAGACTGTAGGTATCTGCCTTAATTTTTGGCCAGTGACTGGGCCAGTTGGCACCTCTAATGACTGCACAATCTGCACTTGTGTTTACCAATCCTTCTAATGGTATGCCATTTATATAGGTAGTGAGCATAAGTTGGTCAGCTGTCACAGCTGCTGTCAAGAATATTTCTGAATTCTGTTGCTTGGAGTCAGAATCTGGGCAATTATCACCAGATTCTCTATTAGGAGTCTGTATCAGTTAACCTGATGTTACTACTTCTCCTGAATGATAAGTCACACATTGTCTACCTGTATTAGTGACTGGGATATTATTTACACATTCCCTAGTTTCCCCCATCAGTGTATGGACGAACACTGTTTTGTAAGTACTCTCAGGAAGTGAAATGGTCAAGCCTACTGTTCCTGGAGGCAAAGGATCCATAGGCTAGAGAGGAACAGATTTCACCTCTCCAGGGGGTATCTCAGTAGTCCCAGCTGCATACAACTCTATTCTCCCTAATTGTAATCCCTTTCTCCCATCAGATTGCTTGCTGGCTGACTGGTCATGTCTGGGTATTGAACTTCTAAAGGCTCTCTGGGTGTAGCATTGGCTGCCATCATGCCCCAGGTATTTTTTGTTTTGGGCCCTGAGGCTGGGCCTCCCATCCTGTTTCCCTGAATCAATCTACAATCTGATGCCCAATGGAAGCCTTTGTTGAATTTTGGACATGGGGTTTTGGGTCTTGTTCTCCCACCCTGTTTTTTCACTCTGTCTCTTTGCCAACACTGAGCTTTCAGATGTCCTACTTTATCACAATGAAGGCATTGACAAGCCTCTCTGGAAGTCCCTTGCCAAAAGGGACCCTGTCTTCCCATGTTTGGATTTTGGGAAATCTGCATCAGAGCCTGGCTATAAAAAGTATTTGTGCTCACTGAGGCACAGTGTCTTATGATCTCCTCTAAAGGAGCATCCTTGTGTAGTTCTTAGTATACTTCTTTTACAAACCGCATTAGCATTTTCTTTAGCAAGTTGCCTTATCATAATTTCTGTTGCATTTTCATCAATAGTTCCTATGACAGCTGTCTGCAGACGTCCCACAAAATCAGCAAAGGGTTTATTTGGACCTTGTGCTATTTTCGTGAAGGCTTCTCCTCTGTCTTATTTACTTGGGACAAAGCCCCATGCTTTGATAGCAGCAGCAGTAATTTGCTCATATGCTACTATGGGGTAATTAATCTGTGGTGAAGTGTCTGCATAAGAACCTACACCTGTTAGTTGGTCATAGGTGATTGGAGTATTAACTCCAGTTTGCCTATTTCATTGGGCTTGTATCCTACAGAGTTCACTATACTCCAAAAGCCACAACAAGTTTTGTCCAGGTTCTAAGCATGTCCTTGCTATAGATTTCTAGTCACTAAGGGTTAAAATTTCGTAAGCCAAATTCTCTAATAACATCTTAACATAAGATGATGTAGCCCCATAAAAAGTACAAGCCTTTTTCACATCTTTGATAATTTCTAAATTAAAAGGAGTGTATCTTCTGCTTTCTTGACCTGAAGAGTTAAGCTGTTCAATCACAGGAAAAATTTCTATTCTCAAATCAGCTGTATTCTGCCCTTCCTCTTTGGTTTTAAGTAGTACCTTTTGCAATGGAGTCTTAGCCTTGAGGGAGTGATTGCTGGGGGGGAGATGCTGGTGATATCACTGCTCCTCTCACTCTTCCTCTTCCCTCCACCTAGGAAGGTGAAGTTGATGGGAGAGGGTCAAGAACCTGCTTGGGTATAGGCAGAGTTGAAGCTGGGCTGTGAGAGTGAGAATCAGTACACCCTTCAAGTTCACTCAACTCCTCATATCCTCCAGTATATTTCCATTACCTTCTCCCATCTCTTCCTCTTTCTCCTCACACTTCCTTGTCTGACTATTCTGCTTAGAGCTTTTCGTTTTTCTAGAACTTATAAGATTCTTTAAGGCCAATTGAATTATATTGTATGTATAGAATTTTCTTTAGAAATGGAATCAGGACCTTTATCATGTAATATTCACATAGTTGATCTCCTACTAGTTTCCAATTATCTGCCTCTATTTCTTCTTCCTTGAAGAACTAAGGGGACGTACATTCTAATGTTTCCAAGAACCCACCAATCTGCTCCCAAGTTACAACCAAACCTTGCCTCTTTATTAACCTATGTATGCTTTCTATAGAGCTCCTTCAGGGTGGGGGTGGGGGTGGAAAAGAATCTTTTTTCTAATATCTGCCTCACTTCACTAGAAAAAGTAAGTTACTAGTTTAGTCCTTCACAAAGTAAGTTCCCTGTATGTCTATTTCAATACTTACCCTATTGTCACAGGGACTTCTTCAGTGAAATTAGTGTGTGGCTTAGAATAGTGAGGGGTCACTATTTTAAAAAAAAGGCTGGAGAGAGCTCTAGGAGCAAAGCAAAAGTTTATTGTACATTTTCCCGATAATTGAGTGTTCCACCCCTTGAGCAGGCAATTGAAGGGAGGAGGCACCTTTTAGGACAGGTTTGGCACTTAAATAGTCCCTAACACAAATACTCCTCCCACCACTGACCTTCATTCTCATTGGCTGAGAGTCATACATTTTAAACATGGGAACTACCCAAGAAATTGAATTTGACCAATAAGTACATAGTTCATATTTGATTGAAATAGGGAGAAAATGATGTCATGGGAGTACAGCAGGAAGGGGACTTAAGTGTGCTCTTGAACCAATGCTCAAAGACCTTCAGGCCTATTCAAACTCTGAAGTAGATGAAGCCTTACTCGATTTTCACAACTGTCTTGAAAGATCTCACCTCATCTTGTTCATTAAGGTCTTTGGACCACCCACTGGGTACCAAATGTAAATTATGGGCTAGCTACCTGGAGGGCTTCAGGGTTAATCAGAATCAGGATAAATTAAAGTCCTTGGTCTTTATGGGGAGAAGTGAAGGAGGCAGACAAGCTGCCATGAGACTTGCCAAAGATCTCTCTTGGATTCTGGAGTCTGGAGTCACCAGCCTCTCTCTTCCTCATCCTGCAGCCAAGTCACTCTTCCTTCTCTCCCTCTTCCTTCCAGTCTTTACCTATGATTATTTAGCAAGCACCATGAGAAAAGCCATGATCCAAATATATGCTAATAAAGCCATTGTCTCATATCAAATAGGTAATTAGCTTTAAGTGTTCTGAATTCTCAGATTCAAGTACACCTATTCAGAGTTTCAGTCCTTTACAGAGTATGGTATAGAATTTCTCATTTTTTTTACATTTAAATTTTCTTTTTCTTTTTAGTTATATATTCTTTCCAGTTCTTCCACTATCTTTTGAGAAGACAAGAAATATGATATTCATTATATATGTACAATCATGAAAAACATATTTCCTCATTAGCCATATTCTCTCCCTGATCAAAAAAAGAACAAGAAAAATAAATTTAAAAAAAAAAGCTTCAATCTGCATTCTCAGTCTGTCAATTATCTTTCTGGAAGTAGATAATATTTCATATTATGTTCTGGGCATTAGAATGGATCATTGTATTGATCAGAGTTACTAAGTCTTCCACAATTTTTTTTTATTAAATTTTTCAAAAAAAAATTGAAATCGGTTCAAATATGAGAAACAAGGAAAAAGGATTCTTGGTTGTGAAGACCCGAGCTAGCACCCAGGATACCTCAGAATCAGCCAGAGTCAGGATAAGCAAAAGTCCTCAGTCTTTATTCTTGGTCCTTAGACACATGATTGAGCAGGTTGGAAGCAGAATCTCTGCGACCATCTTCTCCCTTGTCTATCGCCCAAGTGTGATTCTGGGTCATCTTACTCCACCCCCTAGTCCTTCCTACAATCCTCTGTATACACCAATCATTGAGCCAGCACGGATAGTGGAAAGGATCATTTTCTAAGCATATGCCCCTAGAGTATTGTTGGTACTTATTGTACTGGTAGTTAGCCTCAAGTGCTTGGCAGTCCTGACCTCAGTGCATCGACTCAATAGTTTCAGCCCTCTACACTTGGTAAATCATAACTAAGAACCCTTAGTCAGTCTCTATACCTTCATTGTATGACTTGTTTTGGGATGTTTATTAGAGGGATATAGAACATGTAAGTCAAAACTCTATAACAATGAAGTCTCATCTTATGAGTGACCAGAAAAAAAGAAATGGATAATATAAAGGTTACTTATGGGGAAAAAATGTAAAATAACAAGGAAAAGGGAGTACATAGCACTAGGAAAGTCTAGTGATTAGAAAAATAAGTTAGAATGTAGTAGAAAATTGATTCAAAGAGGCAATCAGAAAACAGTCTGAAGTTAAGAGTTTTGGGGGAAAATAACTGGATCTGCATCCAGAACAGAATTTCTATGTAATTTCTCTTAAGGGAAGAAGTAGCAAGCTTATGAATTTATTTCCTAAACCCTGGTCTGTAATGCTGATTCTGTTCTCCCTGTATCATAAATTAGCTGGGTCAATTAGTAACATTTTTTTTATGAGAGTGGCTTCATATGTTAAAAGTTTCTGTTTTCTAAAAGAGATATTTTAGTAATAACTAGAGATGACTATTAGTCATTAGCATTTTCTGCTAGAGAAATATCTGTAATTGAGTAGCAGTGAACATCTGAGATGGCATGTGTGCTATAGAAATCACAGAGTCTGGAATCATGCCTTTGCTATGATGCAGTATTTAATTTTCCCATAAGGAAATAGAGAGCTAAAGTTGATAATCAATCAGATTTCTATAATAAATCAATTTTATTATAGTAAAATCTCAAAATGGCAAGTTTTCTTGAATGTTTACAATGGCTCCAAGAAAAATAATTGAATAACTAGATGGCAATATTTTCTTTGCAAGCTACCAGGGGATATGGCAAATCCTGAGCTATCAGCTTCAGTAAGAGAGCCTGCTAGACCTGGTCCTAGTATTCTTAACAACATGTTGACTACCTTCTGAGCATGCTCAGAATCAAAATATTTTAAATTTTTAAAAGTTGTTTTTCTTTACCATGTTGTTGACCTTGAATGAATTATTTTCCTGATTCTTCTCACATTAGTCTTTATCACTTCATACTACCCAAGTGCTTTATTTGGTCTCATAATTCAAATTAAAGCAAAGATCCAAGTTCAAGAATTTATAGATACCTGATGTACAAGCATGAGCTTTCTTACTATACAGTACAATAAACACACACACACACACACACACACACACACACACACACAAACACATATATGCATTATACAAGACCAACAGAGATTGGGCCATAAACAAGGATAGGGTTAATCATGTGAGGGATATTTATATTGTGGCAGAACTCTCAATCGGAGTACATCCTTAGAGTGGCTACTGAATAGAAATGTTTTTATACCTTAAAAATAGGTTATTGATGCCATACTTAGGAGGAGGAATTCCCAATGAATCCCAGATGTAGAAAAATTCTCTATTTCATTCATATATATTAGACTTAGGTAAGATAGTTTCCCAATTGGGAACAGAAATTGCTTAAGGGTCTGAATTTATATTCAAGAATCCCAGAAATAAATGTTGGTGGGTAGTCAACTAGGCACTTCATTCAATCAGGAAACACTACTGCTTGCGTGTTTGAAAAGAATGAATTAGGGCAGTAGAAAAGTACAGGCTGTCTGTTATTGCTTATGTTTATGATCATTAGGACCATTTAGCCTAAGTGATTCCATATTATTACTTATACTACACCAAATAACATATTTCAAAAATCACAATTATCATGCCAGAACTTTCTAAAATAGTCTCTTCCAATTTCTTATAATACAATAACATTCAATTTTATTTAGATAAGTTTTTATCTTTTCCCCAATTGTCTGTGATGTATTTCTTTAAATTCCATTTCTTTGCTTTTTATTGTTTTACATTACTTTAATTCTCTTTTTAATCCTCTTTCTTAGAAAGTTTGTGTTACTTCAAACTAATATTCCTTCCTATTATTATCCTCCATCTTAACCTATCCTTATCCTCATCATGTTTCCACTTGAGTTTAATATTTCTATACCAAATTATATTTAAATATGTTCAATCCTTCTTTGTTCATTTCAGTTAAGAGTGATTATCTGATGCCCATTCCCCTTCCTCCTTTCTATATATTTGTATATTCTTCTTAACTACCACAATTGTGAGAAATAACAAATCCCAGCCACTTTTTCCTCCTTATTATAATAGTGTATTCCTTCTTTTTTCCTTAGGAAGAATACTTTTTTCTTCTCCTCCTATTAGAATGTTACCATTACATTATCAACAATTTAATTACTCAAATAAATTTACTTTTCTAGGTCTCTCTTGACTCTTATATTTATTTGCATTTCAAAGTTCCTATTCAGCTCTAGTATTTTCTTCAGAACTGCTTGAAAGTCCTCTACTTATTTTTTAAAAATCTTCTATTAGAGATATATTTTTGTCCATCAGAATTATATACAGCATTTCAAAGGAATTTATTCTTGGTGGTATATTTATTTTCTGTCTTTTAGAATTTTATGTTGTAAATCATCTTCTTGTTTTTATTATTAGCTGCTAGGTCTTCTGCAGATTTTATTGTAGTTTCTTATTATTTGAATTGCTTCTTTCTAGTTGCTTGAACTGTTCTTTTATTTGAAATGTCTAGATTTGATTATGACAATCCTAGAATTGTTCTTTTTAATGTTTTCTTTAGAAATGATTGATGGATCCTATTTTACTTTCTCTTCAAGTTTTAATCGATATGATATAATATGCCTTTGTGGTCCCGTGATGTTAGGGAGGCTTCTATTCTAACAATAAGTCAGCAATCCTAAATCTTCTGACTTTGGAGTCTGCCTCAGGGACCAGTCTAAGCACAATAATCTTTCTGATTCTGAATAGACCACTCTTCAATTCATTACTCACTGTCATGTAGCTTCTGGCCTCAGGATGGTCTCATGGAATAAACTCCTGAGATAATAGTGATAATCTTTTCAGTAATAACCAAATTCTGGAGACCACTCCTGAGCAATAGAATTAGCATGCCTATGATAGAAAGCTGGATAAATGTGTCTCCTTGCTTCTGTTTCTCTGCTGAATTCTTTTAGAATTCAGTCTGCTTTTAATAGTTTTATAATTACAATAAACTTTGCCCCTTGGCTAAGGAGATAGGTTCAAGCAAATTCTTTTGTGACATTGGTCTATGACCCTAGACTTTTGGGGTCCCTTTCCCAAACTTAACAGATATAGGCAGTTTTCATTTATCATTTCTTGAAATCTAGAGTCTGGGGACCAGTAAAAAAAGGTGGAGGATAAGGAAACATATAGTTTCCCTGTGCCCCACAACTATTACAATAAAAACCCATACAAAATATCAAACTTAGCCTCACAAAATCAATACAGGTAGGAGACTATAAAAACAAAACAGAAAAGGTAGGGCATTGGAATATCATCTGAATGTCAAAGGAGGGTAGAAAATTCAGATGCGTAATAGAAATACTAAATAGGATCACAGAATGGAATAAGGAGAGGGGACATAAGAGAGAAGGTAAATTCAGGGAAGGATAAATTATGAACAAAACTAACATGAAAGGAAAAGTTGAATAGAGGGGATTAAGAAAAATAAAAGTAAGAGCCTATTATTAGAGCCTGGGAAAAGGAAAGAGAAGAGGAGTAAGAGAACAAATGCAGATTGCTTAGAGCATAGCACACAAGTGCGCTACTCTCACAACTCTCCTGTAAAATCCAGGTAGCAAAGAGAGGGAAAAGTATACAAAAATGTGATAGAGGGAAATATGCAATTGATAATTTTAATGGTAAATCTTAATGGTACAGAATCACCCATCAAATGGTACAGTAACACACCCATCTACAGTGTGTTAGATACCAAAGCTAAGCTTTGGGGAATATGAACAAGAAAAAGGAACTCAAATTCCTCAAGGAATTTATGGGAGAAAACAATACACAAAAGAAGCCAAAATGCAGGGAAAGGGAAAGAGGGTACCCTGGAGGAATAATGGGAGTGTGATGGTGGTATAGTTAAAACCAAACAGTGCACATGATAAGAAATGACAGGCTATCTGAGCTTCTAGGCTCTCTTTAAAGGGAAACTTTGGGAGGAATTTGCTTTTCCCTCCAGTTCAGTAACCAGAGGGACAGAGGCATCTCAGGGTACTGATGAGGTTTGAAATATCAGAGCTGTAGCTATCTCTGTGATGAGTTTCCTGGTGATAATGAGCTTATCCTGAAATGGGCCAAAGGGATGATAATGATAAAGTAGAAATTAGTGCAGTCTGTGGAAAATGAAAGAAAGATGAACACAGAGTTAAAAATCTATTCTGCTTTAGTTAAATTCAGAAAGACAGAGGTAGCAATCATAATCTTATACAAGACAACAGCAAAATAGATTTGATTAAAAGAATAAACAAGAAAACTACATTTTGCTGAAAGGTACCATAGACAGTGAACTAACATAAATGCTTAATATGACTAGAAACTACATAAATGTAACTATAAAATAGTACTTGTAGAAATACAGATTTAAATAAATAAATATTAATTTATCCAATGTGACAAAAATGGTAATGCTACTAAAATTAGCTTAATTATTCTGTGATATTTCAATGATATTACCAAAGGATTCATTGGCCAATTTAGAAAAAAAGAATGATGAAATTTATCTGTAAGAAGAAAATTCTAGATTTTCAAAGGAAATTATGGAAAGAAAGGGTCTAGCTATCCTAATGTAAAATAATAAAAAGAGCATTTGTCAAAATAATTTCACACTGGCTAAAAAATAGACATTTCAATTAGTAGAACAAATTGGTTGTACAATATATAGAAAGACTATAAAGTATCCTATAAATTCAAGATTCCAGCTATTAGAGTAAGGATTTATTTTTCTATAAAAAATTGCTGAGAAAACTGAAAAGTAATCTGGGAGAAATCAAGCATAGACTAACATTACATATTATATATAAATATGTATGTCAAATGAATATGTGACATATATAATTGATAGCCTCATAGACAAACTAGAAATTAAGAAATTAATTTTTAGATGTATTTATGGGGAACAGTTTGTAAGATTCTAACTCATAACTCTACTGGCAAAATTGATGAACAACAAAAAGAAAGAAAAATAACAAATGTTGAATGAGTTCCTGGAAAACAGGTCCTTAGGTCACTGTTGGTGGAGTTGTGAATTGGTCAAGCTATTTTGGATAGCTGATGCAACTTATTCCAAAAGCTACCAAACCATATATATTCTTTGATCCAATGATACTTCTACTCCTTATTCCAAAAAGAGTAAAGAAAGGAAAAGAATTCAAGTATAAAGAAAATTAATAGCAGCTCTTTTTATAATAGCAAAGAAATTGTGGTATTTTAATGAAATATGTTTTAAGAAATTAAAAGGGGACAACTTCAGAGAAACCTGGAAAGATTTGTATAAACTGATGCAGAATGAATTGGTCAGAACTGGGAGAGATGTATACACTATCAACTTTGTATATACAAACTTAAAGACTTAAGAATATGATCTTGGTAAATAGGGATCAGGAAGCAAAGAGAGAAAAGATAACCAAGCAAATTCTAAAGGATCAAAAAAGTAGTATACTATCCATTTCATTATGTAGAAGTGTGGATTCGAGATACAGATATATGGTAAAGCTTGGCAAGATTACTGTAACAAATTAGTCTCTTCTGACCTTTGAACTAATATCACAACCTCTAACATACTATGTGAAGAAGTAAAAATAATAATAAAGAAATAATGGGGGGGAATCAACTACACTAAGCAAACATAGAAGAAGTCCATGCTGTATTTGACATAATTTTGAGATCATTAGGAGACTGATATGAAAATATATGAAGTATGAAATGCTTGGTAAAAATTAAAAATGTTCTTAATACTTATCAAAAATGATCAAGAAAATCTTAATAATCCCTACCGACCTATATATTTAATTCCTATTCTCTTAAAAAATCTTTTTGAGAAAATTTCTAACACATTGAGTATATCCTTGATGAACGTTTAAAAAGAGGGGAAGAAAATGGGCAGACTTTCATGAAATACTTTCTATAGCAGAATTACAATTGATGACAATGATACAATATCCTACTGTATTTATTCTTTGTTGACAATTTTAAAAATGTAATTTGTCAGATCAGAATTCTCTCTTAAAGATTCTCCTACAATAAGATGTTTCCCTACTATTTATACATTAAAATCATATAAGATTCATTGAACACAATGGAGATAACATTTTATGAGCTTATGATTATAAAATCAGTGGAGTAATAAAATTGGAAAAGTTATGTTTTCTAAAGGTATTTGCCACTGTTTTGGAGGATGCCTGGTAGTATACTGTCCAAATGGAAAAATGATTGCCTATAAGTAGTGAGGTTCTCCAAATCCTCTTATTTCCAAATGATATTGTGCTGATAGCATCCAAACTTTACAGTCTTCTAAATTAGATCTTTAGTCACACAAAAGAGTTCAATTTAACAGCCCACACAGGAAAAAAAACCCAGTGGATGAATGTCTGTTGTCTAGACTATGGAAAGAAGTTGAGTGACCATGTACAACACATAGATCAAATCCTTTAGTACATTTGTAATATATACCTGTCAAGTTTTTATTAAATAAGGGATACTGTCCATAACAAAAGAAAAAATAATCTCACTTTATTCTTCTCTGGTCAAACAACATCTGGAGTTATGGTTTTAGTATAGATTCTTAATTTAAGGAAGAACATTATTAAACTCATCCAAAAGCCAGTAACTGTGACACTGAGAGAGCTGGAGACCATGCCATACAACTAATTGTCATGTCATAGTCTCTTTGAACTGTTCTACCTCTGTTTCCCTGCACTAGTTTCTCTTATTGTCCTGACTGAGTTTCCCTGAATTGTTTTGCCTCAGTCTCCTTAACTGTTCTGCTTCAATCCTCTTAGTTGTAAACCCTGCCCCCCCCCACCCTCAGCCTCTGGTCCATTAAGACTGAGGACCATTTTCTCTAAGGTTATAAATTGTCAATGTGAGACTCAAGATGAGGGGGAGATAAGACCTCCTGACTCCTAACTCCTTCTGCCCTCAAGAATTTATGATACTACCCCTCTAAAATATTCTAAAAAATAAGACTATCCTGGATACTTCATTGACACCTTTACTTCTGTTATTCAAACATCCTGACACTAGCTTTTAGTAAAGATTTATAGCCTCCCCCCAATCTGACAGAACCAAATGAATCTGTAAAGAAGTTTCCCGCTTCTTTCACCTTCTTTGTTTGAAAAAAGGTATATAAAGACTTGGGATTCTCCCATTGGTTACTGGATACTTTGAGAGTCCTGTCCAGTCAATTATACTCTCCAATTAATAAAATATTAAAAACTCTCTAATTTCTATCTTTCCTCAGTTTCTCTGGCATTACATGATGTTCAAGAAACTTGGAATGAGAATATTTGAAAAAGATAATACAGGGAGACATGATAGCTAACTTCAAATATTTGAAGGGCTTTCATATAGCAGGAGAAATTAAATGTCTTTCTTGTCCCTAAAAAGCAGAATTAGGAGCTATTAGAGGGAGCTTCAGAAAGACAAATATTTAAATTATATACTCATTCTCCTTCACCACACATATAGAATCAATTGTCAAATCTTTCTGTTTCTACCTCTACACATTTCTCATCATCCCTTTCTGACTACTTATAGAGCCATTATGTTAATTTAGACCCTCAGCATTTCTCACCTGAGTGATGCTTTGGCCTCTTGACTGCCCTTTTTATTGTAAATAATGTACTCTTATCCATTCTTCTTATGATTGCCAAAGTGATTTTCCTTATGCATTGTTTTACCAATTCAACTCAATATCCCCTCCTTAATAAAACTCCAGTGGATCTCTGTTGCCCCTAGGATAAAATACAAATGCTTGTGTTTGACTTTCAAAGCCTAAACTTTTAAAATCCTATACTTTCTATTTCATCCTACACTTTACAATCTAGCCAAGCTGGTTTTCTTTACACATTATACTTCATTTCCTATCTCCTTGCCTGTGCAGTTACTATCCTTCATACCTAGCACACTATTCTTCCACATTCTATCACAGTAGTTCTCAAAGTATGGTCTAGAGAATCCTGGGGATCTCTGAAACCCTTTTAGAGGGTCTACAAATTCAAAAATAGTTTTTATTTCCAATATGGTAAATGTCTATAAATATAACCCAGATAAAAACACTTTGAAGAGATCCTCAATAATTTTTAATAGGATAAAGATACTGAAAATAAAAGTTTGAGAATCACTGCTTTATCACATATCTTCTACTCCTAGCTTTTTCTGAGCCCCACAATTGTTAGAGCTCTTTGCCCCAAAATTACCTTTAATTTATTTTACATCTATTTTGTACCTATTTATTTATGCATATGTCTCCCTGAGAGAATGTAAAATCCTTGAATACAAGGACTATTTTATTTTTTGCCTTTGTAGCTCCATCATCTAACTTAGTGCCCATTACACTTAATGTTTGTTAATTGATATAATGTGAGGATTATCACCCATATGTAACATGGAAGTGTCACTGTGTGACTTAAAGGGAGGTAAAATAGATATCTCTAGCCTTTTCTCTCTCTACTCTTAGAGCAGGGAAAACTTTAATTCCTTCTAGGAAATGAAGTATGAGTGGGAGTCCAAAGCTTGGCAATTCTACTCTTCTTCAGAGAGAGGAAGTACCAGGCTAGAAATATACATATGTCTGATTAATTAAATAGTTCATCTAGGGTATGCAATTTTCAAGTTTTTGCTAACCTCTGATCAGAATTTTAAACTTGATATTAAGACGACGCCTTTCCCACCAGATATTAGTTCTACAATGGATTTATATGCTAACTAGCCAAGAAACCCAAGTCTGAACAGAAATCCAAGAAAGTATACATAGGAAAATATGTATTAGACAATAGAATGAAGGAGCTTTTACATTGGGAGTGAAGTAACTCAGCTCAACTGAGAGAGTCTCAGATCTTACCCAAGGGGAAGTTCCCTGAAGCCACTAGTATAGCAAGTTACAGAAGTCCAAAAATCTGAAGAGATTCAAAGATAGAATTTAGTCCCACTTTAGTCAACTTCATTCCATCTCATGTCAGCATAAAGCATTGGTCCCCATCAGTGAGGAGAGAGCTCCATACCAATGGATTTTGGAACTCAGTTTACATAAGGAAAAATTTCCTAACACTCAGAGCTGGTTAAAAGCAGAAGTTTTGTCCAAATGAAGGACAATGTGGGATAGGGCTTCTTAATGATTCCCCTCCCCATTGGAAATCTTTAAGGAAAAGTTCTATTACTACTTGCTAGGAAGGTTGTAGAAGGGTTTCTTGCTTAACTATTTATTGGTGGGAATGATATTTAATTCTATGAATTTAGGGAAGTGCTCTTTCCCTTAAATTATATTCTCACTGCATACCTTCTTTCTCTCTCTTCTTTCTCTATCTCCCTTCTCTAGGTCTTTTTCTTTCCTCTTTTCCTCCCTTTTTTCCTTCCCTCCCTTTTCTCCTTCCTTTCCTTACCTCTGCTACATAAGGTATCATACCCTATCATACCCTTACCTACAGAATCTCCTAAAAACTTTTTTTTCGGATAGCTTAATCCTCATAACATATCTTGGAGTTTACTATCTTAGTACCGGACCTAAACCAAAATGGCTCTGATTCTCATAGATTGGCCAACTATAGGTCACAAGCCAAGCCTCAAGTTGACTCAGAGAGAAGTAGTCGTTTCTGTTTTGACCAGAAACCCTGAGGGCCTTCCCCTCCTACATCTATTTATTTATTTATTTGTTGTTTAGATTGTGTGTGTGTGTTTGTTTGACTAGGTGAAAGAGGCCATTCTTCGATTTCTATCTAGTCTTAATCACTAAATGGGTGTGCCTCAGTCAAACTGAGACCTGTTGAAAATCTTAACGTAAAAAGGTCAAGATCTTCCACTGCATCTAGGGCCACCTGGTGTCTGGACCTAGATAGCCATGGAGGGGAAAGTGAGGCAAGTAAAGCTTGCACAACGCTCCCTCACTTAAATCTAATTCACTTGCATGTCATGGTATCACCTCCCTAATGGCATGTTCCTCTTTGAGAACAAAGGACAAACCACCACCATTACAAGGACAATAACAACAATTTTTTATATAGGTACTTGATAACACTTGTGACATTAAATGAACAAACTAATTCTACTGAGATGACTAAAAGAGAATCTAAATTGTCTACTTTATCTAGCTTTTCACCTGTTTTTCTTTCTTATACATAATATTCTGAATTATTCCTTGTGTTATTGTTATCACAGCATTTAAGTTCTTAACTGCAACTGCTTCCAACTGCTTTTCAAATCCAATTAATAATTAAAATTATAAATCTTAGACTAATCTCAACATTTTTTTAAATCACTTAAAGCACCCTACATTATAGCCTCCTTTCCCATTCCACTTATTTCCAATGTTCCCCTACTAAATTGTAAACTCCTTGAGGGCAATGACTATATACTATCTGAATTTGTATCTTATGATGTCTTTTGCAGACACTATTTTTTTTCCCTTGGGAGCAAACAGATTAACTTAACTTCCTTCTGTGCACATGGCAGGGGAAAGAGTACTATTTATGGTTGCAAGATAAGATAGAAGAATATTCCCTATGGAACCTTAGCTTTCAAAGACAAGTATGACAAGTTCTCAGTATTTCAATTCTCATAAGACTGTGTGTACAGATAATTATGTGAAGAAGTACAGACTCTAGAAGTTCAAATATATTCTAAGAAGATGGAAGTTTAAAAGTAAGATGCATGGGGCAGTACAATTATAGTGTCCGAGAAATATGGAATTCTGGCATGTTCTCAAAATGCCACAAAGCATGCCAGAAGATATCTAATCTCAGTAGATTAGAAGAGGGTTGCTAGAATAGTATTCAAACAATGCAACAATAAATGTCAGCAACTCTAGTTTCAGAAGACCCTTGTTCCAGCTGACTATATTGAAACCAAAACTCTTTCCCAACACTGTATCACAAATTTTGGAAACTATTTCTTAAATACTCTAAAGGGAGGGAAAGGAAGATTATCCTGTTTACTTGGGAATGTCTGATGAGATATGTTTTCTATTTCTTTTCTTTGTAGTTTTGTCACAATTAAATATTTCACTATTTCAGAGTATGGGTCACATTCTCCCTTTCTGTTAGTACTGTGACCACTGGATATTTAGATGTCAGTTTGACACTAATAATTCAGAGTTTTAAATTAATTATAGATAGGATCATAATAATCTAGATTTAGAGCTGGAAAGGATCCACGAGGTCATTTAGTCCAATTCCCTCCTTTTTATGATGAGCAAACTAAGTTACAGAAAGAGTAAATGACTTGCCCTAACTGACATAAATAGTAAGTGTCTCAGGTGGGATTTGAACCATACTGTTTCTGATCCCACATCTAATGCCTGATCTACAAAGAAGCCTACAATTGTCTGAAATATTTCCACGTTGAACTCAATCTGTGTGAATCAATAGCTTAGTAGCATATGGATTAGAATTGTATTATGTCCTTCATAATTTTTGTTGTTCATACTTTAGTGTTTTCAAACTTTTTCTCATTCTTATACTATCTTCCTTCTGACAGTAATACCTTTCTCTCTCTTCTAGTCATGTTTCATCCCTTTCCCTTTTTGAAAAATATAAGTTAAGCTCATTTCTTAACACTCTTGTCAACTCTTGGAAACAATATAATAGATACCTTGGAAGAGTTATTGAATTTAGAATGAGAGGAGCTAGACTAAACTCCAGTGTTGCTATTTACCACTATTTATCTTGGATAAGTCACTCAATTTCTTTAGTCCTCAATTTACTCATTTGGGAAAATGATGTTTAAGTTCCCTTCTAGCTTTAAGTTCTTGATCTTATAAACTTCTTAGTGTTAACATTTGTAATAAGACTGATTTTTTGGTCATTCATAAATTTGTATATTTACTATTATATCATTAATTAATCAAGAAATATTTTTACATGCCTGGCACTGTGTTAAACCTTCTGAGGTACAAACAAAATACAAAGAAAAATTTTCTAAAGAAAATATAGAAGAGGAGAATTTAAAGCTAGAAGAGGTTTCAGATAGCATATAATCTAACCTCTTCATTTACAAATGAGAAAACTGAAATTTAGAGAAGTTAAGTGACCTATATTGCACACACTAATACCAAGTAACAGAGTACTCTTCAGACTCAGCTTCTCTAACTACAAATCTGGTTTTCTTCTCTTTTATTATCCCACATTATTTCCACTGATAAGACACAATTCCTATACAGATTCTAATCTTATTATGAAGATAAAATACATGAAACAATTAATGAACAAAACAGCATTATAAACACAAAATTTCATACTAATTTCTTCTTTGAAGGTCCCATTTCTTCATTCTTTGTGTAAAATCACTCTATTCCCTAGCGTATTTCATAACATGGATGACTCAGTTATATATCATCATCCATTACCATATACTCCTTTCTTGGGCATTGGTAATAGAGAAGATGTGTGGAAGAAGAAAAACAGGTGAAATTCTCACCTCTAAAGTAAGACTTCATCTATGACTTAGGTCTTATATGTGACTGGGGGCCCCCTAGTGGTCAAATTTTGGGGGGTGTTTATAGGAATCAAGATTGGGAAGGGTCTGGGAATTAACTACAAGAAGATAAAAGTTCTTTATTCTGGAATGTTAATAATTCTAAAAGTTCCACAGTTCATTAAAAGTCTATTAGGACTTCATAATAAGGAATGAGCCAATTTTCTCTGGTGAGACCCAGGTATCAGCTTCTCTATAAAATCAAAGTGAATGTGTGGGATCAAAATATTTTATCACAAATGGGAAGCATGTTGATAGGAATTCTTTTGGGCTACTAGATCCCATTTCTTAGAATGATAAGCAAGGTTAGATGGTAATTCCTAGTTTTGACCAAATGAATCTAAGAAATTCTAGTATAACATAAGAGTCTGATATTTTTGTAGATAATGCATTTAATTAATACTACAATTCATATCAAATAATTGATATTATTGAAATAGAAATATCTTTTAATTACTCTTTTTTCCTTAGCATTTGCCATTTAAAATGGAATTATAATACTCCTAATCTTTTCATTAAAATTTTACCCATATTAAATGCATTTAAGTACTACTTGAGTGAAGTATTGTGGTAAGTCCTTTATAAGGCAAACTAAATATAATTTCCAGCTACAGTCACTTTAAATCCAAAGAACATGTAGATAGGTCTTGAAGACATGATTTGAAAAAGCCTGGTCAGTATAACAAGGTGCAAGTGTGAAAAAACATATTACTTTGTGTCTCCTTAATGGGTGTGGACATTATCCATCAAAGACACAGAATCAATGCCCCAAATTTTGATTTGTTATGGTTTCAAGGGGATGTTCACACTCATCATACCTCCTACACAAGAGGAAAAATACAGCTGAGTAATCCTTGAATACATGCAAAAGGTAAATTTTGAAATGCAATCTTGATATTGTCAACTATGTCAAAGTGTTTTTGCCCAATGACCTTTACAAAAGCATCTTAACTTATAAAGCAGTAAGTAAAAAGTCACTGGACTCTGTTATAAGAGCTTGTTTTACATCAATAGAAAAATATTAACAATTAGCTGATAATTAGCTGATTAGCTAATTAGTCAATAAATATTTTTAAAGTATCTGTAATGGTCAAGCACTATGTTGGACACATAAACACAAAAATGAAAGTCCCTAATCTTAAGGAGACAACATGTACAGCTATAATTATATGTAAAACATATACCAAATTAATACAAATAGGAATAAATTTTCTAGGTAAATTTCACTAGCACCTGAAAGGTTCAGGAGAGGCCTCATGTAACAGATGACATTTCAGCTGAATGCACTTTGAAGGAAACTAGAAACCAAGAAGTGATAATAAGAAGGATGTGTTCCGCACAAGAAGATCAGATTGTGTAAAGGTTTGGCTAAGGAAGATGGGATGTAGTGTGTAAGGATTCAAATGAAAGTTAGTTTTACTTGACTTGAGGACTAGGAAATTTCCATTTAAATAGTTTTTCTGCTTTCCCAAGGATGCATCTCTTCCCATAATATCTTCTACCTCTCTTTTTCCATAGACTAGATACATTAAAAAAAAATTACTGTTGACATATCCCACATGCAAAAACCCTTACCTAGAACGTCCTTCTCTCTATCAGTAGCCTTGAACGAATCTATCCCAAAAAACTTTCTCTAATTACTCTAGCCATTCATATTCTTCTTTTTTTTCTGAATTTGTCAGTTTTCTTTTGTTTTACTTATTTTATCCACCCAGCCAAATTGTCCCCAATTATTTTGTCTTTTTAAAAAAAATTAATTGAAAAAAAAAACACAGAATATTATTATTCCTTCCTTTTATTAAATAGAAGCTCCTTAAGATCAATTTGTCTTCAAAGTGCTCCTGGGGTACATTGTGGTAAAGGGATATTGAAATTGTATAAAACACGAACAATGCCTTAACCTTCTAATTATGATTAAGTATTTAACTAACGAGACATTCCCATTGTGTTGAACAGAATCTTTCGTCAAGTCTAGAGGGGAATGTAAATGGTCAGCATCCCCGCTTTTCTACAGGACACCACTATTCTTGGCCAGAATGTCTGAGTTCTGGGGAGGCTGTGAAAGCAACTTTTGTAAGAGGGGAAACCCAACTTCTCATTTTCTTCTCCGCAGTTCAGGACCTACAAGAGTTCCTTTTTGGCGGGAGTGAGTGTGAGTAAGAGTGGGAACGACAATGGGAAGAGAGAGCATGAGAGGTGAGATTCGAGGAGAGACTAGCTTTTCCCCCAGCATCACAGGTCACATCCCCCTCTATCCCCTGCCTTTCAGGGCTATCTGCGAGGCCTTAGGTTTTGCCTTTTTTCGAAGGCGCAGAGGATGCCTGACGCCAGATGCAGGATGAACTGTCCAGCCTTCCACAGAAGGATCTCCCTCTTGCGCATGCGTAAACTATGTTTTCCTTCCCTCCCTTTCTCTTCCCTCTGCTCCCTCCTACTCCACCTCCCCTTCTTCCCCACGCTTGCTCTCTGTCTCTCTCTCTCTCCCTCTCGGGATGGAACAGTGTAAGTAGCGCGTGGGAGGGGGGAGTGTCGCCCCCAGGTCAGGTGACGCGAGTGCAGGCGATTGGAGTCGCGGGACGGGCTCTCGGCTGTCAGAGTGCAGCAATAACCTCTCCTTCCCCGCCGTTGGATTCTGCTCGTCCTCTGCGCTACAGACAGAGGCTTCTCCTTCAGCCGGGCTCGCCCGGCGCACCACAGCCGCCGCATCTCCATCAGCATCCCCATCACCGCTGCGACTCCGGAGGAGGAAAAGCAGGAGCAAGGACTAGGAGGAGAAAGGAGTCAGGCGGCAGCTGTCAATCACCTCTGGTCCAGCTCCCTCTGGGCTAGCCAGAGTCTGGGTAGCAGCCCGCCTCTACCCTCCCTACCTCTGCTAAGGTTGCCGCCGCCGCCACTGCTGCCGCGGCTGCTGCCTCTGACCCGCTGCGGCCACCATGGGGCTCCTGGACGCGGAACCGGCGCGCATGTTGGATGCTGTGTCCACTGCGGTCAACGATACCATAGAATTCTACCGATGGACCTGGTCCATAGTGGGTAAGCGCGCTGCCCCTTCCCGGCGCTCCGCGGCCGCCTGCCCTCTCCCGCATGCTTATCCACCCCACCCCACCCCCATCCCCATCCCCCACAAACCTGCAGCCGAAAAGAGCCGAGAGAGGAGGGAGGAGGCTGTGTGTCTCTCCCTTTCTTGGTCTCGAATTGCTGCTCCACCTAATGCATTGAGAGAACACCATCAAAATGGCCTCAGAATCTCCTACCTCCACCAGTCACTGAAAAAGGGCCGAGTTCCTTCTCCCTCTTTTTCCCCTTCCCCGTATTCCCTTCTCTCTTGACCTTTTCCCATTTTACGGCAATCCTTTCTGTACTTTTTCCTTCCTGTAATTTTTTTTTTTTTTTTTTTTTTTTTTGGTTCATCGGGTGCATGCCCAGCTTGGATTTACTGCAGTCACTTAAATGGATAATCTATTCTTTACACTTAGGTTCTGTCTAAGTGTACAGTTAGGTACTATCTCGTCTGTGTCTCACTTTGCTTCTGTCTCTCTAGGAGTCAGTTTCTGTCTCTTGCCATCTATCTCTCTATCTCTGGCTCTGGCTTTGTCTCTGACAGTATCTCTCTGACCCACTCCATAATACCCATGTCCCATATTCTAGGAGCTTCTGACATTGAGCTTCCGTCTCCCCCATCTGCTCTTGCAATAGAGTTGAAATATTAGATGAAGGTTTTGTATGCAGTATCCCCTAGAATTGCAGGTACTAAGTGCTCATTGCATTAACTGCCCCACCCTTCACTCCCCAATCTTCTGATCTCATCTGACAAGTCTACTTTGTGCACACACTTAATTTAGTATTTATATGAAAGAAAGAAATAAAAAAATCCACAACCTTTCATGACAGTCCACAAGAAAAATGTGGTACCTAGGAAGGACTTTAAGTTAGTCTTTTCCTGCTTTCTTTAGTCATTTGTGTTTTCTTAGTGGGCTTTGTTCTTTAGTTAATCTATTCCATTATAATTAAAAAAAAAAAAAAAAAGAAAACAGTCCATTTAGACTTTGAACTTTGAGGATTATTATTTTCTGAAGATTTTTTTTTGATGGTAAATGTTCTTGAATAGATTGTTGATTTCTATGGCACTGCAGTACAGAAATGTGCAATGGGAAAGAAGAAATCTTGAAGGGTTATTTATTTATTTATTTATTTTGCTGATACTTCTCCACACAAATCTATATAGAGACTAATTGAACATATCATCAAACTTTTCCTAGCTGTTTTGTTGCTTCATTATGGTTGTCATATTTGTAATTTACACTTCTTTGAAACAAAAAATATATAATTTTACATTGGCATCTATAATGATATTTCTTTGTTGAATTATATCTTAAATTTTTAAAATCTTAAATTTTAAAAGCTTTCTTTAAATTTGTTTTTAAAGAAGTTCTTAAAATTCCTTACTATTTTTGAGGTACAATATTATTAACACATTGAGAAAATTACATAAATTTAATCAAATACTTATTAAGTGCGAAGTACTATGTTAGGCATTGGGGGAGATATAAATTGTACCCGGTCATTTGATCTTTTGCATGAAGCTATCTCTAGACTAGTTGAAGAGGCAGAGAAAATGATTGAAAGACAAGTAATATAATAAAATGAATATAATATAGGAGATTTGTACAGAAGATTCCTGAAAAGGAACTATTTCTGTGGAACTGGATAAGTAAAAGGGTACTTTGATATTTATATTAAGAAGACTATTTTTAGAAGAAAACTATTCTTTTTCATATAGGTATTAATGTTCAATTACAAGTTTAGAACATTTTGCTAGTGTGAAAACTTATTCATTTATTAGTTGTGTTTAGTTCTGTTTATTCCGCTAAGGACAATTCACTGAATTCATTTTTCACTATTTTAAGGATTAGGTATTTTTAATAGCTTTTTGTTTTTCTAGATATATTCAAAGAGTTTTCAACATTCATCTTTGCAAAACCTTTTATTCCAAATTTTTCTCTCTCCCTTCTTCCTTTATTCCCTGCCATAGAATGCAAGTAAGGATTTACACACACACACACACACACACACACACACATATATATATATAAATTCTTACTTACATATATATATATGTTTAAAAACTATCAATGTTTTGATGAAATAGTTTAGTTGTATTTTAATGTGGTACTTTACTGCACTGACCTCAAATTATACTTGGACAAAATGGGAAAATATTTTAAAACTACATTGTTGCCTTAATACTGCCTTTTTATAAATTGCACCAGGTTTTCTTATACAGTTGTGCAATATTGTTCATGACATATTCTTTAGCAAGTAATGCAGTAATTTTATGCTATGCATATTTAGGAGATATGAATTAGTCAGGTCACTCCTCAGGTCCTAATATCTACAATAGCCACACCTGTATGTCTGACTTTATCTTTCCCTTTTCAGTCATAGGATTACCTGAGGAGCTAGTGAATTTCTACTAACTAAAGTTCTTTAAGAGAAGGCTAGGTGGCCATGATTTTGGGGTAATATAAATGGCAATCTTGGCCAAGTTAAACTAGTAGATCTTTGTGGTATTTTCTAATTCTGGATTCTTATCTAGATAGTTTAGGCTGGGTTTAGAAAAAAAGATAGGAAAAAATCTAGTCTGGGATTTTTAATCTAGAGTCTGTGAATTTGTGGGTTTTCTTTCTTTTTTTTAGAAAAAGTATTGTGATAACTGCATTTCAACATAATTGGTTTTCTTTGTAATTCAATGTATTTTATTTTAATAATTTAAAAACATCGTTCTAATATGAGATCTAAAGGAGTCCATGACACAAAAAAAGATTAAGACTGCTGGTCTGCTTCATCTGCTTTGTTCAGTTTGTATATGGATTACATGTTTTCAGTGCAAGTAACTTTCTTTGAAGGCAACCTTCTCTACCATAAATGTTATGCATATGGCTATTGTTTTATGGAATCCTTGTCTATACCTTAAAAGTGGGAGTCTTCTATTGGAATAAATGGTGGAATTTTCATTTTCTTATCTAATGGGAGTTGAGGGTATTCTCTGGTGCTTAGGCTATCAGCTTACAAAACCTGAGAAATGCTTACTTTCTGGAATCAATTACTTACCAGTAATCAAGATGGGGTTTCTGAACTGAAGTAGATACTTAGGAGTATATTTTCTTAAGAGTGGATTCTTTTCTACCCTCCTCTTTTCTACCTTCTATTACTGAGAAAGATATTTTCCAGGTCCAGCCAGAAAAATATCTTGATTTTGTGATTACATATTCTTTTTTATTTCCTATTTCTAATCCTTTATCTCTTTTCTCTCTGCCCTCCTCATCACCATTTAATTTATGTTCCACTTTCCTGTCAGTCCCATTCACATTGCTCTTGTTTTGAGAAGATCAGCTCTGGACATAACTGCAATGAGTTCTAGAGAGAGCCAAAAAGTGGAAAGTCAAGTATTTGACTGGGGAGGGAGAAGGGAAAACTGGAAAAGTCGACACATTAGCAATTTGGAAATAATAAAAATGGTTGTAATAAAAGGCTTTAATAATAAAGATATTAGAAGAATCTGGTATCCAAGATAGTCTCCATAGCATTGAAATACTTTAAATTTAGTGCTCTTTCACTAATTTATATTTTTTAATCTCCCTTTATTCTCCCTTAAAATACTTTTCCTACTGGGATTTCCAAATCTTTCTCAAATTTCTACTTACTCTTAACTAAGTTCCATCTTGTTTCTTTCCAAAGTACCAAGAGTAGAAAATTTCTTCCTAGCCAAAAAATTCTGTCCTAAAGAAAATATACATCCTTAGCATAAACAACCTTTTATGTATTAGTAGATCATATCCAAAATACTTCTTGAAAGCAAGTCTCAGTGTTTAAAGAAACATTAAAATATAGAGTATTAAATTGATCTTTCAAATCTTTTGGCTTTTTTCCGTTCAATTATTTCTTTAGAAACATACCTTTTGAAAATTATCTTTCCAAAAACCTTTAAAAATTCATATGTATTTAAATTTTAAATTGTTAATTAACATTATGATATGCTACTTTTTTAAAAAGCTTGTAAATTGTAATTAGTATTCTCTAGTGTTAAGAGCAATGATTTTGTAGTCAGATAAACTCATTGATGCATGCTTCTGGTTCTTAACTAACTCTGTGACCCTGGAAAAATAATTTAGCCATAATCATCAATTAAATTGGGATAATCATCTTTTTACCAGTTTGCTTGTAAGGAAATTGTAAAGAAAGTTTTTTGTAAACATAAAATTACTATGTAAATGTGAGTTTTTATTATTACTATCATCACCAGACTATTTTGCTCTAACAAACATTCTGTATGTACAAATAACTATCCCATTCTATAACATGGACAAATCTTTTTTTAATAGACAAAAGGATTACCCAAATTACCACATCCTGTTCTCTGAGTGATAGCTATTGCTACATTCAGAGTCTAAGGCTGTGTCTTACATACCTGTGGTATCATGCAACACTTCAGATACAAAAGTGAGAAATTTTTGAGTTTGGCATTTAAGATAGTTAGGTTGGGGAACATCCATACTTAGGAGAGTATAATATGAATGATTAGCCAGCAAAAGAGGTTAAGGAACATAATTATAGTTGTTTATAGTAATGTTTAATGTTAAGTTTATAATACATTTAATTTTTTAAAAAATCCTAACTACCACAGGTATGTAAGATACAGCCTTTGACTCTGAAAATTTCCCTGGTGTAACTCTTAATTCCTCACTTTCCTTAACCTCACAAATTACCATCCATTTTATTGTCAGATCTTGTCATTTTCCCCCTTCAACATCTCTTACTTGTGATCCCCTCCTCACCATCACATAGCTACCATCTTAGTTCAATTCTCATCCCCTCTGCCCTAGATTATTGCAACATCCTCCTAATTGGTCTTCCTCTTTCCAAGTCTTTCACCATTGTAGTCTATCTTGAATTCTGATGTCAAAGTAATTTTACTTAATTGTAGATTTGATCATGTGACTTTTCTTGTCAGTCTACTCCAATGCCTTCTTGTTGCCTCTAGAATCAAATATAAATTTCTCCATTAGCTTTCAAAGCCCAAATCTTGCCTCAAATAATATTAACAGCTTCATTAGATATTATTCCTCCTCCTATACTTTGCATTGCAACAAAATTGACCTTCTATATGTTGCTCATACATGACATTCCATCTTCTGTCTCTGTCTATATGTATGGAATATATTCTCTCCTTATCTCTCTTCCCCTCCAGTCCCCATTTTGAAGACACACCTTAAGAACCACTTGCAATATAAATCCTTTCCTAACCTACCCAAATACTATTGCTGTCTTTCCCAAACCACCTTTGTATTTGTTTTTAATATTTAAGCTTTTAACTTTATTTATTCATTTTATATTTGTACTGAATTTGTATTTATATTTGTGTGCTTATTGTCTCCTCCATTAGAATATGTTAGAATATCTGGTTAGATAATGTTTGATTTTTTGAGCTTATATCCTCAGCACTTACCATAGCATCTGTAATCTACCAAGTGCTTAATAATTTCTTGTTTGAATGGTTAGATTAATATCTATGTTAATTTCAATGCATAAAAAATCATAGCACATTAATAGCTCCAGTCTTAAGTTCCTCTCACCATTTATTCATAAACATTTTTCATGTGATTACGTGTGTTACGTTCTTCTGGATCCTCTCTTTCCCCCCTTTGCATTGTGTTATAACAGTCTTTCTAGAATACTTTGTGATCTTTGCCATTGTGCATGTTTCCTTATTATATTATATCATTTTATTATATTAATACAAAATAATTTATTTAATAATTACTCTATTATTTGAAATTTAAGGTGTTTCTAGTTGCTTTTTGCTGTTATATTTATTCTTGAGTTAGTTCTTTTATGTTGTGTTTCTGATAGCACAATAATATACAAGATACATCTATTTTTGCTGTTAAATTGGTGAGCTGATTGTTTCTGACTCCATTGGGTTTTCTTGACAAAAATGCTGGAGTAGTGTACTATTTCTTCCCCCACCTAATTTTACAGAGAGGAAACTAAGCCAAACAGGGTTAGGTGACTTGCCCAGGATCATATAGCTAGTTAATATCTGAGGTAAGAGTTGAACTGGGCTTGTCCTGATTTGCCTATTTTATGAATTTACAAAGTGCCTATTATGCCAGACATTGAACAATTTGGACCCCAAGTAGCCTACATTATATTGAAGTAAGACAAACATATTTAGAAAATTATTTCCCTGAGATGGAAGGATGAACTATCAGGAAGGAACACAAAATAATCAAAACATTTTTTGAGTTGGTACTTTATGGTGTTAAACTTTTAAAGAAATTAGGGATTTTATGAGCCAGAAATGAAAAAGAAATGCAATTGGGCATGGGTCCTGAAGACAGAATATCATGTAGAGATGAACAGCAACTTGGTCAGTTTGGCTGAAACACAGCATGGGTGAAGGACAGTAACGTGCTACTGCTTAGAAAAGTAGATTTGGAGACAGATTTTTCCAGGCCTTTCAAGAGCAAACAATGGACAGACATTTATATTCTCAGCAACAGAATTACTAGATAAAAGAGTATCATTATTTTGTAACTTTTACTGTGGACTTCCAAATTGCTATCCAGAAAGATTTTATCAAGATTCAATTTCATCGGCAAGGAATGAGTACAATTTTGCCAGCATTGAATTTCATTGTTTTTAACTATTTTGGACAATTTGATCGATTTATGTTAGTAGCTGAAAAATGCTTTAATTTTTTTTTGAATTTGAGCTTTGATTTGAGTCCCAAATGATTATTAACAACAATTTGTATTTTCTTTTTTGAAAATTTTTTTTGTTTCCGTACTTTGACTGTTTATCCATTGTGCTCTAGAAAAAGATGATATAATTTTCTGTATAATAGCTCTGATTTTAGTACATTTACTAGTGATGAGAGTTTAGGATATGTGAAAGTTTCTTTGTAGCTATCTGTTGAGTTAAATTGATTGCTATATGTATATCTATCTAAGATATTCCACATGCAAGACAGATTGCTAGATAATGAAGATTCGAAAATTAATCTGACTCTGCTCTCCATGAGATTATACAGGTTTTGTGTGTATATGTGTGTGTGTGTGTGTGTGTGTGTGTGTGTGTGTTTGGGAGAGATACATTGAAAATAGCTATGATCAAAGGAGGAGTATGAAAAGTATAATAGGGAGAACTAATGTGGAAAACCACACTATTATATTTTTCATACTCCCCCTTTGATCATATATTTGAAGAGGGAAAGATTATTTTTTCTAGGAGAAAAGAAGAGTGTTATCAAAAACTTTACAGAAGAGGAGAACCAGGTTTGGGCCTTTGAAGGACTGTAAGGACTTCAGTAGATAGAAATAGAGAATTCATTTAAAGTATGATAGATGCTATAAACAAAGGCCTAAGACCAAAGATCCAAAAAAAAAAAAAAAATTGGAGGAAGTAAGAAGTTGGAATATAGAGTACATTAAAGAAAGTAATATAAAATAAACCTAGATTCATTGGATACCAGGAGTTTATAATTTATTTGGTAGGCAGTAGGGAAAAACTGAAAGTTTTTGAATGACAAGATCAGGTTGCAGTTCATTATGGAAATTATTCAGGCAGCCATGTGAAGAATGGATCAAAAGTATAATGTCTAAACTAGGATTTCTAGACTAGAAAATAAAGGCTATTTACTGAAATTACTATAATAGTTTGTAAGAAAACATATGAAGTGCAAACTAGGGTAATTTCAATGAAAGTGGAAGAGACAGCATGAATGGAAAGAAAGAAATTCCAGAACTTGGCAAGAGATTGGATGTTATAAATTGGGTCCAGGAGAAGAAGCAGTGACTGGGACTGAAAAGAGGGAAAGAATTGAGGTGCTTAAATAAATTTAGAAGTTTATCATCCCATCAGTGGAAATAGGGAACTTGAAGAAGGGACAGATTTTGAAATGAGGAGCTCAGTTTTGTATAAATTGAACTTGAAAGGGCAAAATAGCTGGTGGGCAGTTGGAAACATGAGATCGGAAAGCTCTTGGGAGAGATTTGAGACTCCTTTCCAGAGAAGTGATAAGTAAAGCCATGGTAATGAATAAGATCTCCAAGGAATAGTAGGCTGAGAGTGATTATCTACAAGATCATAGATTTAATTTAGAAAAGGACCTCAAACATTGTTTAGTCAAACTTTCACTTTACAGATGAAAACATTGAAGCCTTGGGAAGTTTAGTGACTTATTTATATTCCCACAGGAGTTAAGAATCAGAAGTGAAGATGATTTTAGAAGAATATTGATTTAGTCTTTTTAATAAAGTTAGAAGTGAGGCTATCAACATTATGGGTAAAATGTTTTTTATGGAATAGTGTGGGAAACTAACAATTTTTAATATATCTCTTGGAGAATTCCAAACAATCTCAAAAGAAAAGTTTTAGACATAATTTGTTCTCAAACTAGTAATTGCCTGTAGTTTTCTAGATCAGATCAATAATTACACACACACAAGCATACACATACATACACATACCACACAAATATGCATGCACACACATACCTACATACATATATACAGCCAGATGGTGACATATAAAGATATCTAGGTAAACACATTGATTTTTTTTAGAATTTTCTCCACTTAAATACTTTATTGAGGCTTCTGCCAGTTTTGTGCTTTACAGTTCATCTCCTCTCATTACCTCTCTACTTGATAGCAAGAACTTAGACCATAGGAACTGGTACTTTTTGCATAAATGAATGAATAAATGATAATAAAATTTATTAGGCATTCAGGTACTGTTCTAAGCATCAAAAATCCAAATAAAAGCAAGCAAGACAGTTCCTGCTTTCAAGGAATTGATTGTCTTATGAAGGAAAACAATGTATAAAGGACAGCTTGAAGGAAGAAAAGGTAAATATATGTTTTCATGGTCCTGAAATGACCAGAATAATAGAATCCTGGTTCCAGACAAGACAAAGTAAAGGCTCACTTCTTAGAGTCCAGAAACACAAGACTATCCTGGTGGTTCCTGTGGAAAGACACTAAGGAGAACAGTTAGAGTGGAGTTGGCATGGTTTTGACATGCCAATTTATTATATTCTGCTAAGCAAATTAATAAATATTATTATATTTAGATGGTATGTTAGTGGGTTGGCAGAATTAATGTTAAATGTAATATCACCATGTTGTATGTAAGGAAAGAGTCTGGCATGCTATGTCCTAATAAAATTTTAGAATATACAAATTTCTAAATCTACTAAATTAAATATAGACTTTTGAACTTGTGTGATCATATCCTTTGAAGTTTATCTCTTAACCCTTTTCTGTGAGACAGAATAAAAATGGAAAATGTTATCAAGTGTCAGTCACTTTAACTATCAAAATAAATAGCAACTTGTGATTTATTGATTTGATAGTACTGATCAAGATACAATATTTAGGAAGTGAAAAAGATACATATACATATGCCTAGTTTCTCAAATAACTTTTTGTTCATCACATTTTCATATAAAAATTTATGAAGGAGTTGTCTTAACTTTTCATATTATTTCTCTTCAAGTGTTGAAGTAAAGGATTCTGAACTTGGAACTAGGGGCACCTCAGTGAGACTTCGTTACATGATCTATCTTATTGGATTATGATGGGCAAAAAGTTTGTAACTCTTAAAGGCTTGGAATAACTGAATTTTTCTTCCCCTAAATATGGTGGCAAAGCACAATATTTTGCCATTTGAATTTTCAAGCATTTTTCTTTTTTTAAAGGGTATGTATATGGCAGAGAGTTTAAAAGGTACATTTTAAAGCCTTTCATCATCTGTCATTGATATACTTTCCCAGTCCTAACGTCTTTTACTCTTCTCAATCCAATGGGGCAACCAATATGTAGTCTCTGGGATATATGCAATTCATATGATTCTAGGCTGTAGCTTGATTAAGATTTTTAGCAATTAAAAAAATTCTCAACTACAGTTGATTAAGTCTCAATGGCCACTTAGTTTGTGTGTACTAGCTTATAAAAGCATCAAATTCTGTATTACAAATTACTCTGTAATTTATTATTATCATGTTTCATGGTTGTGTAGGCTTGGATCTATCAACAATTGTAATTGTTAAAAATTCATGCAACCAAAACAAATGGGCAACACTTAGCAGTGCTCTATTTGAATTCTTCACTTTAACTAAATGTTCATTGATATTTTTTTTTTGTTTTTTGTTTTTGAATGTTGTTCTCTTCTCTCTCTGCCAGTTCAACTATTATACATCTTTTCATTCTCAAAAGAAATTCTATTTATTTAATGAAGCCTTTTCTAACTATGCCAGTTTGAAATTATCTTTCTTTCCCCTGAATTTTATTATCTACTTAGTCCTTTCTGATATCTCAGGTATATGATGCTACCACTGGACCCTTATTTCAGAAAAAAACAAAACAAAACAAAAAACCCAAAACCGAATACCCAAAGCCACCATTGGATGAACATGTGTGTGTGTGTGTGTGTGTGTGTGTGTGTGTTGATGTGTGAAGAGAAACAAATGTGTACTATAAACTTAAACAAGAAATTGAATATGCATTCGCTACTATAGAAATCAATCTTTGTATCTATGGAACCTTTTTTTCAGCATGTAGTAAATTTTCATTTTCGTAGATACATTTAAATATTTTACCTAATATTTTTCAGAGCTGTTTAACAAATAACAAAATTATCTAGGAGAGGGAGTATGGGACAGTGGAAAAAATGCCGGGTTTAGAGATAGAAGACTAGGGTTTGAACTCTGGATCTGATGTTTACTTGTTATTTCTTTAAAGTCACTTAATCTATTATGACGGTAAATTCATTTTATATGCAGAGTATTAAGTAGAAGATTCCATTGGCAGCCTATAAAGTTCTTTAAAGCTCTAAATCTTATGTTTCATTTTGTTTTACATTTTCTATCTGTCTTGAAGGTACTAATCAGTAGCAAAATGATTTAAAGCAGATAAATGAAAAGAGAATTGTATAAGCACTACCTACTTCATTTTTTTGACAAATATTTGTATGCCTATTGAATATAGTACTATATGCAGTATTTTGCAAGGTACTCTTGTGCTGTGTATGCCCCCTGGATGTTTTCTGAATAATCTAACAATATAAGAAAAATAATAATGTAATATAAATAATATAGATCACAGATTATGTAAATTTAGTTCCTAAAATATAGCTGCTAAACATATCTGTGAAAGTGACTCTAACTGGGGAGATGTGTGTGCTGAATTACTGGTTTGAGTACCTTCATCCTGTGATTAGTAACCTTAGTTATTAATACTGGGAAATATTTCCCACGTGAAAAAGCTTTTTTTTTTTAGAAGAGAAGTAAATGATTATAAGTATAAGGAAATTTTTTATGAGGTAGAAAATCATTAGCATTAATGATTATAAATTTAAAGTAATGTTTCATTAAAAATTGATCTTAAATGTAGTGCTTACTTTCAGAATCAGATTTAATAAAAAGATGATCAAGTACAGGATTTCTTTTGGTTTTATGAATTATTTTAATCTTATCATATTGTTCTTTGGTTTCTTTTGAAGATTAACAATTAAATTATATTTAGTAGTTAAGATTTACAACAAAACCATTATATGATAAAAGTATAATCTAGATTATTTGTTCTTACTTTTAAAATTGAAATGAAGAATCAGATATCTCTCTAAACTGTCTTTTCTTTCCAACATACACAATGGAATCCAATTTGTAATATCAAATATTATAGGGGAAGATTTTTCCTACTTAATTTAATCTCTGATAAATCAGTAGCTTTAAATTAAACATTAGGGATTTTACTTAAGTTCTTTAGTTAAATTAAATATGAGGTATCATCTAAATTTGTTTTTTAAAATAAATTATTTAAAATGTATGGATGGCACTCATAACAAAAAAGCCAAATAACTGAACTATGTATTTATGTGTTAGAAAATATGATTTTTACAAATTTGTGCCTATATTTTATCATAAATAAAGAAATTGCTATAATTTTAAATTAGAATCAAGATATTGGCCCTTAAAAGACTTGCCTCAATCTACTGAAGTAGTTTCTCATTTTGTTTTGGTTTAGTTTAAGTTGTGTTTGATTCTTCATGATCATTTTTAATCACATAAAGATATTGGTGCCTTAAAACAAAACTTTTGGAGAGGTAAATTACTTTATCAATATATATTGTTTGTTGTTATGAAAAAAAATTATTTGGTTGAGTAGTACAGAGCAAAATTTTACCTTACAGATTCTTTTACATTAAGGGATATCCCACATCTAGATCAACACTCAAAATCCCTTGAGTGTTGTAAAAATACAAAAAATACTATTACACTATGTTCAGTGATTCTCTGATAAATACCTAATATATATTCACGAAAGGTATTCCCAGATGTGATAGAGGAAATTTATCCCAGAATCCAGATGGAATGGAGATTCTCTATGTGAAGCCCTCCATATACTATCATTGGGAATGATATTGTGCTAATTGTGCCAGTCGCAAGATTGCCAACCCCTAGACTTTGCAATAAATCCTGGCAGCTTAGTAATCCTTCCAAATAATTTTTGACATAACAAAGAATAAGTAAATGAAAAATGTCTTTTGCCCAGATTTCAAATTAGATTTGGATTTGACCTGCATAGTTTGAAGAAATTCCTGAATCAATGAGATTGCATATTTATTTTAGATTTTAGTATTTAGTATTTCAGAATCAGTATGGATAGAATTGTTCCCATCTTGGAATACTAGAGCTCAGAAGGTACACTTGAGGTTAAAAGATATAAATTTAAAATAACTTACTACTTTAGGTAGTATGTAATAAATTTATTCCAATAAGTGGAACAACCTGAAAATGTTGCTCTTTTTAAAGAAATAATTTAAATATATATTTCAAATTATATAAATTCATCAACAAATAAAATTTCATATTGATTAGGTTATTAAGGATAACAAATTAAGGCAAGCAATGAAAAGGATTTGTAGTTAAAAAAACTTGAATTCCAGATCTATGTGATCTTGGGTGGATCACAACATCCCTGGGCCTCATGTATTTGCTTCTTCTATAAGATAAGTGTTATACTAGATATCCTCTAAGACCCCCTTCCAGCTCTTATTCTATGATCCTATTGCTTTAGCACTAAATGTTCCTTGATACCAATTGCAAAGATGGAATACTAAGGAAATATAATATATAATATAATAGATGTGACCCAATATGATGAATAGTAAGTTTTTATATAGTAGACACAGAAAAAGTGAATGTTTCATTTTTCCATAATTGTCAGCAATACTTAAATCATTTTAGCTACACATCATTGTTCTGCCAATTTGCTAAAATACACTGTTTCCTGAACAAGTGTATTAGATGTAATTTAGTAATATTTGAGTACTAGAAAGGTCTATGACTTCATCAGTATAGGCACTCTCTCCACAAATGACAGATTATGATCTTTCTATGAATTATTATATAGTTTTAGAGAGCTGATACGGTTTAAATTTCCATTACCCTGGGACCAGCCTAGTAAAGAGCTTTTTCTGCGTAAGCTGATACTCAGACAATAGATAGATAGTTCAAAACTTTACTTACATTTGAAGCTTTCCTTGAGAATTTAGAGTTACTTATTTTGCCATGGTAAAATACTGAAGTAAGATTTTAGTAGATTTATCATTCATCAACATCACAAATGATTCTTCTATGGAAGATTTCTAACTATTTTGGAGATCTTTTAGTTCTGTAAATATTTGGGGGATGATTATTCTTTTAACTCTCATTCTTTCTATCTGATCATCACTTTTCTTAATATGCAAGTCCTTTGTGATAGCTCATTTTGGTTTTTTTTGTGTGTATGTGTGTTTGTGTATGTATGTACCTGCTATTTCTTAAATGAAAATCATTTATATTAACACCTTGTGTTTTTCCATTGCATCTTTGAGTCACTTTCTATTCATCTGAAAAAGTGGCATCCTATTATTTATAAAGAAAATGGAGTACCTTACAGAGTTGTGAATGTCAAATGAAATAACATGCAAAATGCTTTGCAAATTTTAAAGCACTATTACATGATGTTTATTTTTTAAAATTTTTCCCATTACACAAAATACAAGAAGAAGATTGTTTGGAAAATTATGAATCTCTATTTCATACTTCATGCTTTAAAATGAGGATGTAACAAATTCCTCAGATTATTTTCAACTGTCCTGCCTATCTACATTTTTTTATTTCTTTTTTCCAGTTCTTTGTAATTTAAAATGTTTTAAATGTATTTTTTAAAATCACTATTGGTAACCTCTTCTCTTCTCTAACCCCAGTATTTACAATTTTATTGTACTTAAATTATTTTCCTAGAAAAATAGATTAAAGGAATTAGAGTAGGAAATGAGGAAATTAAATTATCACTCTTTGCAAATGATATGATGGTATATTTAGAGAATCAACTAAAAATCTACTAGAAACAATTCACAACTTTACCAAAGTGGAAAGATACAATATCCACATAAATCATCAACATTTTTATATATTACCGACAAACTCCAGTAGCAAGAGATACAAAGAAAAATTCCATTTAAAATAACTGTAGATAATATAAAATATTTGGGAGTCTACTTGCCAAGACAAAGTCAGGAACTATATGAGCACAATTACAAAACACTTTCCACACAAATAAAGTCAGAACTAATCAACTGGAAAAATATGAAGTGCTCATGGGTAGACTGAGCTAATATAATAAAAATGACAGTACTACCTAAATTGATCTAATTATTCAGTACCATATCAATCAAATTCTCAAGGAATTATTTTACAGGTCTAGAAAAAATAATAAGTTGATCTGGAAGAACAAAAGATCAAAAATTTCAAGGGAATTAATGAAAAAATGCAAATGAAAGTGGCCTAGTTGTACCAGTAAAACAATATTATAAAGCAGTGGTTATCAAAACCATTTAGTACTGACTAAGAAATAGAATAGTCGACCAGTGGAATAGATTAGGTTCCCAGGACAAAATAATCAGTTACTATAGTAATCTAGTATTTGACAAACCCAAAACCCCCAGATTTTGGGATAAGAACTTACTATTTGACAAAAACTTCTGGGCAAATTGTAAATTAATATGGCAGAAACTAGGCATACCAACTCCCTATACCTATATATGGTTGAAATGGTTTCATGATTTAGGCATAAAGAGTGATATTACAAGTAAATTAGAAGAACAAAGGATAGTTTACCTCTCAGATCTGTGGAGAAGGAAGGAATTTGTGGCCAAAGAAGAACAGGAGTGCATTATTGAATATAAAATAGATAATTTTGATTATATTAAGTTAAAAAGTTTTTGTGCAAACAAAACCAATGCAGACAAGATTAGAAGGGAAGCAATAAACTGGGGAAAATTTTTTATACTCAAGGGTTCTGGTAAAGGCCTCATTTCTAAAATATATAGAGAATTGACTCAAATTTATAAGAATTCAAGCCGTTCTTCAATTGATAAAGGATCAAAGAATATGAACAGACTGTTTTCAGATGAAGAAATTGAAAAGAAAAGTCATATGAAAAGATGCTCCAAATCACTATTGGTCAGAGAAATGCAAATTAAGACAACTCCGAGATACCACTACACAACTCTTAGATTGGCTAAGATGACAGGAAAAGATAATGACAAATGTTGAAGGGGATGTAGTATAACTGGAACACTAATACATTGTTGGTAGAGTTGTGAACTGATTCAAATATTCTGGAGAGCAAATTGTGCCCAAAGGGCATATAATGATTATAATCATTATAATGATATAATAAATAATTATATATCAAACTATGCTTATTCTTTGATCCAGCAGTGTTTCCACTGGGCTTGTATCCCAAAGAGATCATAAAGGAGGGAAAAGGACCCATATGTGCAAAAATGTTTGTGGCAGCCCTTTTTTGTGGTGGCAAGAAATTGGAAACTTTTCTGGAGAATGGCTGAATAAATTATAGTATATGAATATTATGGAATAATATTGTTCCATAAGAAATGAGAAGCAGTATGATTTCAGAAATGTCTGGAGAGACTTAAATGAACTGATGGCTAAGTGAAATGAACAGAACCAGGAGATCATTGTATATGGCAACAAGATTATATGGAGATCAATTCTCATGTATGTGGCACTTTTCAACAATGAGATGGTTGAGGCCAATTCTCATGATCTTGTAATGAAGAGAGCCATTTACATCCAGAGAGAGGACTATGGGAATTGAATGTGGATCACAATATAGCATTTTCAATCTTTTTTGTTGTTTGCTTGCATTTTGTTTTCCTTCTCATTTTTTTTCCTTTTTGATCTGTGTGTGTGTGTGTGTGTGTGTGTGTGTGTGTGTGTAGCATGATAATTGTGGAAATATATATAGAAGAATTGCACATGTTTAACATATACTGGATTATTTGACATCTAGGGGAGAGAGTAGGAGGAAGGGGGGGGGGATTTGGAACACAAGGTTTTGCAAGGTTCAATGTTAAAAAATTATCCATGCATATGTTTTGAAAATAAAAAGCTTTAATAAAAAAAGAAACTATTCTTCTGCTTCTGCTAAATTCATTCTGCATCAGTTCATGTAAACCAGGCTCCAGTCATTTCTTTTGTTGTTTCTTACTGGGCAACAATTTTCTGTTACATTTATGAGACATAATTTGTTTATCTTTTTTTCCCCCCAGAGTTCAGTTCCTTCTTTTTTCCTCTTCCCCTTTTTATCCTAATTTCAGGATCATAAAGTTTGTTTTGTTTGAGACTGTTCATTTTTTGGTATTATTCAGTCTTACTTTTTTTAAATGTTAAGCTGCAAACCAACTTTTTCATGTACTTCTTTTACCCTCATGAAGATGCTTTTTAATTCTTTGTTTTCTATCCTCAAAATGGTACCCTTTGCATATCTGAAATTGTTTATATTTCTCTCAGCTATTCTGGCTTTAATCCAGTCTGGCATTTCCAATTATTTACTCTGCCTATAAGCTAAATTAATAAGGTGACAATATACAGCCTTCTTGTACTTCTTTTCCACTATTAAACCAACTGTTTCTTCCATATTCAGTTCTAAATATCGCTTCTTGATCTACATTTGGGTTCCTTATGAGAAAAATAAGTTAATCTGCTTCTCCCATTTCTTGGAAGACTTGTCACATTTTGTTGTAATCCACACAAAGGCTTTAAGTTTCTTACATTAAAGAGATATAACTATTTAGCCTTCAATATGTGCTGAAAGTAAAAATTAGTTAAATGTTGAGCAATGATATCATATAAATACGTAGCAATATTTTAGTTGTCTACTGGAGTGTATAGTAAACTAATAATGCAGTGTAGTGAAAATGATTTTTGACGATGATTTAAAGTCTGCCTAAAGATGTATCTGCATGCATTCTTATTTTGTTACCCATAACTCTCTGTAGTAAATATTATTTGCCTCTTTATGGATAAGGGAACTGGGGCATAGAGAGATTAAGTAACTTGCTTAGTCACAAAGCTAGTAAGTGATAGACCAGGAATGTGGGTCACTTGATCCCAAGTCTGTGCTTACTTACTTTCTAGTAAGCAATTTTATTTGTAGTTTAAATCTGATCCAATAGTTCCCCATGTTTGAAGACTAGATCTCTCAGTAATTTTGAAACTGTTGAAGAATCCATATGCATATCAAACATTGTCACTTTGATATTTCATAGGAATAGGGACATGATTCATTAGTGTAAGGAACTCCTATATGAAAAACTTTGTCTACCTATGTAACTTACCTTACCAAGAGTATTAAGAAATTATGTGACTTGCCCAGGGTCACATAGACAAAATGAATAAGAGACTGGGCTTGAGCTCAGTTTTTCCTACTACAAGTTTATCTTTCTGCCTCTGATTTTTATTTATCCCTAGCATAATATTTTATATAAGCATCTTGTACAGCAAATAAATAGAAGTGCATATATATGTACATATATATATTTTACCATTTTCAAATCCATATAGGTGTTGTCATTATTAAAATACATCTACTTTAAAGCATTCCTTATTTCATTATGACTTTTTATCATATATTTTCTTAAAGAAGGACTGATAATAAAATTTTTGGTATTGATTCAAGACACCTCATATCTCAAAGGATTGGGAACCACTGGCTGACTCCAAAGAGTTATCATAAATCATTATAAGCTTCTCTTTGAGCCCTAAAATTAATTTATAAGTGCCCATATGTACTTGATGTTCAACAAGAATATTATATTCAGCAAGGTGAAGAGATATGAGCCTATCCCTCATGAAATTTCTTTTCTAAGTAAAAACATTATTTTAAATAAACCCATTAAGACAAGAAACTACAAAGTGGTATAGAGAAATTATGTGTAGACATTTCTATATAATGAAACAATCTATATCAAAGCAGATGATGGTGATTTGGGAGGAAATGATCATAACCTTACTTTCAATTAATTGAAGGAATGGAATTTCCAGAACTCTTTATTGAATGAAAGAGGGCTTTTTTTTATACTTAGGTGGATGAATTCCTTGGGGGTCAGTGAATAGACATCAAGGGGCCCATGAACTTGAAAAAAATCATATCTTTACTTTACATAGCTTATGTATTTTCTTTCATGTATTTAAAAACATTATTCCAAAAAAATTCATAGACTTCACCAGACTGTGAAAGGAAACCATGACATAAATAATGTTTAAGAACTACTAAATAGAAAATATAAGATATTTTAGATTTAGATTATGCCAAAAGTAGATTTAAAATATGATGTGAATATCATAGTGCTTCAGTTACATATATGGTGAATGAATATTGATTATATAAATGAATTGAGTATATGACAGCCAGACAAAGGGACTCATGGGTCAGTCTTCTCCCTTGAATCTCCACCTACCATTTCTATAACTTTTCAAACCAAAATATGTCTCTCAGGTCAGGTTCCTTTATTAGAATGTAAAGTCCTTGAAAGCTGGGGTTGTCTTTGCTTCCACATTTCATCCCCAATATTTAGCATGGTGCTTGGCACCTCATAAGTACTTATTCATTTATTTAAAAAATTCACTTATTCATGACCACTTTTTCCTGGGAGAAGCAGAGAAACCAGGGATAATGAATCTATTTATATTGTTTAAGGCAAAAGAATCAAGAACCTCTTGGGCTCACAGAAGCTCCTCAATAAAGATTTGCTACTTTGATTTCAAACTCAGGCTGCTAGCAGTGTATAGAAAGGAAGTTTATCAGTTTGATATAATGTAATGTTGTAGGACATAAGATCAAGAAAATTGTAACAGAGCATTTAGGAGGTCAAAGAGGGAGAGTTTCATAGATTTCAAGCTGGAAAGGGGCCATATAACCCCAACCTTCTCATTTTACAGATGAGGAAACTAAGACTAAAGATATTGTGACTTGCCTATGGTTACAACAGTAGTAAAAAGCAGTAAAAGGACCTGAGTTCTATTGGCTTAAAATTTAAAAATTTCTTTTCCACAGTTTTATAGAAAGCAACAAGTATTTGGTGAAAAAGGCTGATGTGAAAGATATTAGTCTTTTTTAAAGCTGTCTGTTTGCTTTATTTGGTTTTCTCACTTCCTATCCATTCATTCTTCTGTTTATTGTAAACTGTTAAATCATAGGTATATGACCTTGAAGAATTCCTACTTAAGTCCAACTATCCTCATTTGACATAGTGGGAGAAACTGAATCTCAGAAAGATTGTGACCTGCCTAAGATCACTTAATTAGATTCTACCCGGATACTTTTTTCTGCTTTACCTTTGTACCTCTTTGTCCTTCTTTTTCTTTTTCTTTTAAACCTTTCCTTCGGCTTTTTAATATTCTCTATGGTATTATCCAGAATTTTCATTGCTTTTCTCATTCCTTATGTGATAGTGCATTTTTTTAGTCTTTATAATTTTAAAGAGTTCATGAGTATTTTAGTCTGTCAGAATTATAAATTTTACCTAGTAGGAAGAGAATTCTTATTTACCACTTTACAAATACACTTTATTTTAAAATTTGGACTGGACTATTTCTCTTCAGTTTGCTTTCCACTAAATTGGAGGAAGTGGGTTTTGAGGAATGTTTCAAACAATTAAAATGAATTTAGGAAGTAGAAGTGGGGAAACTGTCAGTTGGAACTCTGTATCTGGGAGGGAGTTAATACACATGTACAGAAATTAGAATATTCCTTTGGATCAGTAATTTTTCTTATTATTGCTTAGATTAGTTGTGCTATAAATTGTACCATTGCTACTTGTATCAAACACATGGAAAAAATAGTCCTTACCTTATAGTTTACAACTGAGAATAGGATAACATAGTAACTGTAATATAGGCTAGCTCTTTAGTTGTTTGTGGTTTATTTCTTTAATTTTATAATGTTGTAAAAATTCATTTAAAAAAATTATATTATTCCAATAACAGAATAATTGGCTCTGAGGAAGAAATTGCAGTGAAATTAAATTAACCATTACTGAAAACATAGGATAAATAAGGCTGAGTTATATATTCACCTTTTCCTCTTCTGCTTTATTTTTTTTCCTTCCTGAAATGTCATCACACAACTACCTGTTTTAAGGTCCCAAGTAGAAAAGAGAATTATGTATCTTCATAAGAGGGAATTCCTCTATTGGTTACTTATTTGAAGGATTTTTATCTTAATTACCCTCAAATTGTTTTGAAGGTAAATATGACTTTCATAGTAAAATTAAGGGAGTGTTATTATACTTTTATGATGCTTCCTTTTACTTGCTATTCCTTTTAAAAATCTCTGTCCCACTTTATGTACCACCTACGATTATTGGACACAAATCATTTTAGAAGCTTTTTGATTTCTATTAACTATGCCTGAAATCTCTGTCTTCCATTTGCATTTTATACCATTAAATCACCTCATGACTTATTTTCCATTTAATTTTATATACTGTCAGCATTAATATACCTCACAATATTTGAAAGAAATTAATGTTTTTCATTTATTCAAAAAATATGTATGTGTAAAGCATTGTGGTGAGTACAGTGTATGCGGGAAAGGGAGGTATAAAATATTCTGATTCAAGGAACTACTTTGTAATGTATTCTGAAAATACAATCTTGGTAATAAAACATGCCAACATTTTAAAACTCATGTTCTTGCCTCAAATTTTAAGTAGTTATAGGAATGAACTTCATGTAAACTAACTTCTAAGAAAAGCTAAGAAATGGAATTTTCTTGATTTCTGTAATTTAAAGATCGCATAATATCAGAGTTCTAAGAGGCCCCAGAGATTAAATAGTTGAACTTGATTAAGAATCTATTCTGCAATAATCTCAGGTACTGTACAGCATTCACCTGACAAGGCTGTGTCACTGTAGGAAGAAGGCTGCATTTAAAGTCATCCCAAGTCCTATTATTAAAAAAGACAAAAATAAAAGTAGAGTATTTCATGAAAATTATAACTAATCCTTATAGTAAATAGCAAAAAATGAATTCTATGAAAACTGACTAAAATAAAAAAATGAATAAATGTAAGTTTTTGAAGTAGCAAGATTTCTTAAATACAGAGTAGTTGGGAAGTAACTTTAGAAGGGATGTCATTAGCATCTAGGAGACCAGGAAAGTCTCCTGTAGGAGATGGTATTTAAGATGAGCTCTAAAGAAAGTTAGGGGATTCTAAGAGTTAGTAGAGAGGTAGAGTGTTATGCAGAAAAGGCAATGCAGAGGTGTGGAGACAGAAGGAGTATTATTGAAAGAAAAAACAAGTGGATCATTTTGGCTGGGTTGTAAAACAGAATATAGGGGTAAGATAGGAGAAAGCCAGGTTGTGAAAAACTTAAATTTCACAATAAAGGACTTGACACTTAACCAGCTGAAGTAACAACTAGATTCTGTTGCATAAAAGAAAGAGGGACTTGGTCAGATTTACAATTTAGACGAAGCAATTTGGCACTTGGATATATTATAGTTTGGAGTTAGGAGAAATAAATAAGGGAAACCAATTAGAAGGCTATTAAATTTTTTCAAATGAAGATTCTGAACCAAGGTAAAGGCTGTATTAAATAGAGAGAAGGAATCATATGTAAGAAATGTGGTGCAAAATTATGAGATTTGACAACTAATTAGGTATATAGGGTACCCTAGAGTGAAGAACTGAGGATGACACAGAGGTTTTGAACCTAGATGATGGAGAAGATGGTAATACCCTTGAAAATAGTAAGGATGTTCAGAAGAATGATAGAATTGGGGGGGGGGAATAATAACTTCTGTTCTATATATATTGAGTTTGAGATATTTCTGGGACAGTCAATTCAAAATGTATAATAGCTGGTATTACAAAACTGAAGTTCAGGAAAGAGAATGAATCTGAGCATTGTCTATATAGATATGGTTATTAAACTTATTAGAACTGATTAAATCACTAAGTGAGAGAATCTAGAGTAAAAGAAGAAGAGTGTCTTGAAATATGCCTGCTATTAGTAGGCATGAAGGAGCAGAGAAGAACCAAGAGAAAATAATCACGAAAAGCAGGAGAGAGTATCCAGGAGATGGTCAACAATGTTTAATGCTTCAAAGAATAAAAAAAAAGTGAGGTCTGAGAAGAAGCCATTAAATTTGATAATTAAGAGATCATTAGTGACTTTGGAGATAGAAGTTTCAGTTAAATGATACAATCAAAAGCTAGGTGGAAAGAGAGAGAAGAGGAAATGATAGCACCACTTGCTGATGGATTTTTCAAGAAATTTAGTTTAGAAGGGAAGGAGAGATATATTTTGATAATTGCATAAGTGGTTTCTTTCATAAACTTAAACATTCCATGCATTGTAGGCTTCAACTCACTGTCAAATGGATAAATGACTCAAAAAAGGTTTTAAAATGTCTTTGGAGCAGCTAGGTGGCATAGTGGATAGAGCACCAGCCCTGAAGTCAAGAGGTCAAGAGGACCTGACTTCAAATCTGGTCTCAGACACTTAACATCCATTAGCTCTGTGACTTTGGGCAAGTCACTTAACCCCAGTTGCCTCAGAAAAAAAAAGTTGCCCTTGATAATAACAAATGTCATTTATATAATACTTTTAAAATTTGCAAAATTCTTTATAACTATTATCTCATTTGACTTAATTTTCACAAAAATTTGGGGAGATAGATCTTTTAATCTTTTGACATTTCATATGTACCAGTGCAGTATTTAGATTTTCCATTACATATGTACCTTCTTTCCAATCATATTTATTAAATATTATGCTTTATACTTTTTGCACACAAGTCATTGGTAATACATTGTAATATATTTGTACCTATTGCTTGCTTCTCCATTTTCTTGTAGGTCAGCTGCAATCTTCAGCTGCAATCTTACTTCCTCAGAGTTCCACACATATAATATCATCAGAAAAATACCAATGTTAAAAAGTTAGATTTTTGTTTCAGCTGGCAATATGAGTATACTTAAAAATGCTACATATTTTGCTAAATATAGTCCATCATTCCCTTATTCCTTTTTAGTTCTGGGCACAGCTTCTGTCTTTGATAATTACGGATTAATTCAGGTTTTAAAAAAATCTTTTTAAAAAAAGGTTATCTCCATCTGAATCAATATTTGTATTCATTTATTGTCCTAGGACACTCAGGTTTTGGTGATAAATAGAAACTTTGAGCTTTGGGATTGAAAATGTGCTGAATTCCTTTCTAGAATTTTTTTAAAGGCATTCTTTTGTGTTTTAGAAGAAAAATGTTCAAAACAACAATGACCTAATAATTGGTTTCTGTAAAATTATAGCTATAGGCCTGGAATGGATCTTCAGATAATATCTTACCTACTTTCTTTATGTATAACTAATTCTAAAAAAATAGTTGTCTACTGTCTCTTATAAGTCTCAAGAAAATGAATTCAGTAATTTTTTCTTTAAAACTCATAGTCAACAAGTTCTTATTAAATTTATTTTTGTTTTATGTATATCCATTTTTCTCTAATCAGACTCAGAGACTAGCTTCTAATGATGATGTAAATGATAGCACTTCATATACTTAATAATTGCAGTTAACTCCCCTTGAAAAATTCATTCCTAGAAATAGTTTTGCTACTTTAACTTTTTAATCTACTCCTTAAGCCAATGAGCTTTGTCACTCTTTTCTGGGTCTAAAGTATTTTTGATCATGTAACAAGAAAGGATAAAATTTTAATATATACATCACACAACCATGATGACTAGAAAGACAATAATTTTAGAATTAACAGATTCATAAGATGTGAAGCTTCAAATATTGTACAATAACTTTATTAAAAAAACACTATAGTTTAGAAACAAGTAAATGATTTTAAACTAATTTTTACTTTTTGCTCTTTTCCTAGATAAACGTGTTGAAAACTGGCCTTTGATGCAGTCTCCATTGCCTACATTATGTATAAGTACTCTTTATCTACTTTTTGTGTGGCTGGGACCCAAATGGATGAAGAACAGAGAACCCTTCCAGATGCGTTTAGTGTTGATTATCTATAATTTTGGAATGGTTTTACTTAACATGTTTATCTTCAGAGAGGTATGTTTATTAGACATCTAAATAATAACCCCAGTGGCTAAAGAAACTTAGCTTATAAAAGTCTAATTAGATATTTCCTTGTATTTCAAGATAATTATTAGCTACCATTAAAGTTAATCTAATGTTTTTAGCTCTGCTCTGATTTCCTGTAGTCAATAATAATCTCACATAGAAGTTTATTTTCTATCTCCTGATGTATTATATAAAACTGGATATTCTAATGACTTGTGTGGCATCTTTGACTCTTACTAGATTGTAAGTTTCATGAAAGAAGGAACATAGTTTGCTTAACATTTTTATTTATACAAGATCATAGAAGCTGATATCAGGTTCTCAATTTAAAAGAGTCTCAGAGAACTGGTCTGTCTTCAGTTCAGTTGACTAATTCCACAAGTATTTATTAAATCTATTGTGCTAGGTGCTGGGGATACAAAGACTAAAATGAAATGATCTTTGCTCTCCATTAGCTTATAGTATTTTGGAGGGAAAGTAATATTCAGAGGAACAACATATACAAAATAGTTACAAAGTAATTTGAGTTGAGGGAGCACAAACAATTGCAGTGTGTACTCAGAATTTCTTATGAGTTTTCTTGTCTAACAAAAATGAAGTAGTTTCTGAAAATTTTAAATATTGTTTTAGATAATGAGATTCTGAATTTTTTGATATCACTAATCAATGAAACAAAAACAATTCTCAGAAATATAATTATTTAAACTTTAATGTAACATGCTAAAAATAGGATATGAAGCCTTTCACACATTAAAAACTATAAAAATTTAATTTTCTGTGCTTGTCAAGAAGGGATCATATTTGATTTGTATTGTCTGACTCCAGGCACAATGCTTATTTATTAAATGATTGTATGAATTGATATGGTGTGAAGATCGCGTATTTTTTAAATCAGCAGGAGTCAGGAATTCAGGTTAGGGGAAAATCATCAGTCTTTATTCTCAGTGAAGAAGGATCGGAGGTGGAAGAGAATCGGCGATAGCAATGTGTGCAGCTGAGTCAAGAAGCTAGCTAGACCAGTAGCCACACGACCAGCAGCCAGGAGAATGGAACCTAGGCCCAATCTCTCCCAGCTTCTTTTTCTGTCTCTCTCTCTGCCTACACCCACCAAAATCGTCATTTCCTATACAACACATCAGGACTTGCACGGAGAGTGGACAGGGACCATTCTTTATCCAATCATGTATATTAATAGAGTATGGCCCAATTACTATTTAGCCTCACGTACTTGGGACCTCAGTGCATCAACTCAAACCTCAGCCCATTACAATATGGTTATAGTAAATAGTTCAAAAAATCTAGAAATTAAGGAGCCTTTGGTTCCTTAGAATCACATTTGTTGTAGAATGTTGTAGAATCACATTTTTAGAATCAGGAAGGAAGAATTTTAGGAGTTCACCTAATTTAACCACTCTCATTTTACAAAGGATTAAAACAATGTTCAAGTGATTTACTTCTAGCTCATTAAATGTCATGGAACTGTTTACATCACAAATTATCATCATTGTTGTTATCATGATTAACATTAAGAAACACTCCTTTTAGGAAGTGACACTTCAGCTGAACCTTGAGCAAAGAATATCGGTTTGCCATTGTGTCACTTTGAGGTTGGAAAAGGGAGAGAATGGAAGCAAGACCAATTCAAAGATTACTACAAAACTTAATAAAGATAATAATAACACATATAAGTGTTATTATTTATGCAAGCATATAGTGCTGAGTGCTTTATAAGTCTTACTTCATTTGGTCCTCACAATAACCCTGGGAGATAGTTGCTATTATTGTCCCCATTTTACAAATGAGGAAGTTAAGGCTAATGTGTTAATTGACTTAGCCAGGTCTACACAGTTTGTAAATATGTAAGACTACTTTGAACTCATATCATTCCTGACTCCAAGATACTATGCACTAGTAGCTGCCCCTTTAGGTTAGACGGCACAATGAGAATAGTGGACCTATGAATACCAAGAGGCAGGGGACAGATTCAGATATGTGGAGGTGGAATTGATGAGATTTGGCAACTGGTTGGATATGAGGAATAAGTGGGGAAAAAAAGATGGAGGATGATTCTTAGGTTGTGACCTTGATTACTGAAAGAATAGCTGTGTCCTAATACAACTAAAAAAAGTTAGGAGGAGTGAGTTGAAAATGGGAGGAGATGAGTTCTATTTGGACATTCTGAGTTTGAAATGGAAATGTCTAGAGATGAAGTACTTGAAATCAGAAAAGTAATGAGTCCTAGATATATAAATTTATGGGTCATTTGCTATCCAAGAGATTGACCTTCACAGTCTATGAACTAAACTTATTAAGCAATTTATATTGAACATTTTATTAGTCCCTGATGGAGGCACAAAAATAAATTAAATACATTTGCTTCCTTTTCCACTGCAATGATTTGTTATTTCCTATCAGTGTCCCTGGTCCACTGTAGAACTTATTAAAAATAGCCTCGAACTTTCTTTTCTATGTTCCTGACCCTGAAGCATTTTTTTTTTTACCTTCTGTAACAAAAGTTTGCTTTATAGTTGTTATGGTATCTTTATCCCTTAGAATAATTGTTGATATTTTAAATTACAAATGTTTAAAACTGTTACATATATTAATATGCTTTGGATGTTGAATCTGTTAAAATTTTAACCTAAATATATATCCTTTATTTTTTCTTCTAGCTATTTTTAGCATCAACTGCTGCAGGATATAGCTATATTTGCCAGAGTGTGGATTATTCAGATGATGTGAATGAAGTCAGAGTAAGTATATTTAAAGTACTAGTGATTTGTAATACTCTTCAGTAAAAGACCTGAATTTATAATTAGCAATCTATGAAAAACACATTTTAATGTTATAATGAATTTCTATTTCAATAGTCTATATTTTTCTAAGTAAACATATATATATGTATATATATATATATATTTCTACATATATACATAGACACATACATGTATATATAATATGTGTGTGTTTATATTCATGTGGTTTTAAGCATATACTAAAAGCTATATTTATGCCTGGAGTTTATCACTTAAGAAGTGCAAGAGACTATGTGGTTGATTTTTCACTGCTTCTCCTGTGAACTACTTGTAGTGTGTTTTGTTGGTCAGAAAAAAAGGCTTTGAAGTATTGGAAGGGACAGTTAAGTAGAGTTTTAATAGAAAAGTATAGCTTGAGCATTGTTAGTAAATCTTGTGTCCCTGGTAAGACTAAGAAAATATAGTAATCCTTGAGAGAATTATAACATACAATAAGCTAACTGATTATACAGTCATTACCAAGTATATACACTTGAAAAATATACCAGTGTTCTCCAACCCAAAGATTATTGATTAAATTTTTTATTACAAACCATTTAAAATCGTTCAAGTGTACTCATGCTCCTAAATTATATGCAGTTGAAGCGATTTACCATAATTGATCCTCTTTTATTTACTAATTTTCATATCTATACCAATAAAATGGTATTACAAAGTCTGGAATAGGATTAGACAATTTTTTATTATTGCCTGACCAAAAAATATTGTTTTACATAAGTATATGCTTAAAAAAGAAATATATTTGAAATAGTGATTTTAATTGAATTAGACAATTAGTATAACTACACTTGGAATAAGTCTTTAAGTTATATCTCTTAAAATAAGATTTAAGATTTTAATGACTTCTAAAAGTCAACTCATAGAGATCACTAAATTAATGTATTTCATGGGTTTCTTTGGTTAAAAATATCTTCATCAACAACACATTGTGGTCTTAGTGAAGATTTTCTGATCCAAGCCAAATAGTGAATCCACTTAAAAAAAAAAAAACGCATCAGCATTATGTTGGACAATACCTAATCTTTCCTTCCTTTTAGATAGACAATTAAATTCTTTTTTTATTGTTATTGCCAGGTGTTAGCAAAGCCCTGAAGTATTACATTTACTATTATTTTTATGAATAAAATCAAACAATATACCTGGTATTTCCTTCCTGTTTGTTAAACAAGGATTCTTGGATATCTCATTAGCCTTTATTTTTTTCAAAATGATCTTTAAGCATACTTATTATGGTAATTGAAGTAACTATTTGTATTGCTTGCTGATTGGTGACTGTTGGGGCTGTGGTGTGCACAACCAAGAAATTAATTGGATTGGGGCTGTTTAACCCCCCCTTTAACCCCCACTTTAACCACAGCCATTTAAGGAGACATTTATTCTGGCCTTTAAGTAAATTTTTATATTTTAAGAGGGGTAAAGAAAGGCCATTGGTAGCAAAGGTTTTGAAGAAAAAAAATTGTTTTTCTTTAATTGGCCTTGGTCTATGGACCAGCAATTAGAAGATCATGGTAAATAACATTTTTTATTTATTTTTATTTTATTTTATTATTTATAAAACAAATAATTATTTTCCAAATTATTATACCAATTACACAAATAATTACAAATAATTATTTTTCAGCTTAACTATGTTTTAGATCTTGGGCTATAGGTTCTAGAATTTAAAAAAAAAGTATCTTACAAAACCTAGTTGTTTAAGAGGAAGTCAAGTTTCAAAGAAGAAAAAATATTTTCAGTAAAAATCACTTGGGATTTGAAATCAAATTCTTTGATTCCAAATCCAGCACTCTTTCCATTATATCTACTATTGTATAAATGAAAAATTTCTATTATGTTACACTTTGTAAAATTTAAACTCTTTGAAATTAGGTATAATTTTTCATTTTGTTTTTGTATCTCCAACACCTAGCCCATTATAGAAGGATTTTTGTTAGGAATTAATGACTGTTTATGGAATTGAGTATCATACACATTCATAAGATAAAATTTCCATTTTCTCAAATAAAAGAGAAGTTATGAATTATTCAGTTCAACATACATTTACCTGACAATCTACCCTTTCCCCAACACTGTGATGGTAGAACTTTGGGATATACCAAACTAAATAGAATAAATGGGTTCTCTCTTGAAAAGCTTAATTTTATTTTATTTTATTATTATTTTTTTTTTTACAAAAGAATGTTTTATTTGTTTGGTCAGTGGAGGGCAAAACTACCATAGAGTAATGGGTAGGAATCTCCATAATCTTAGTCTTAGTTTTATTCCTTAATAAATAGGTCCTCATTTGGAATATTAAATGAATAAAACCAAGGATTTGATTTGCACATTGCATGATTCTTTTACGCACATTTTAAAAGCAATAGCTGTTCATGGTCACACTACATAATGTTAGTGTATGGATAAACTTCCCTTTAGTAAGCATGCTTTGTAAAGAAAACTTTCTTTAGATTTTCTGTGATCTTTTTTGTATACTTCTTGCTTGAGTCTCAATTTGTTTTTTAGCTTCTTGTCTTTCCTATGGTTGCATTGTTAAATAAGTAAACAATCTTCCCTGAGTTTATTTAAAGATTGAGGTTAAAAATAACAACAACAACAACAACAACAACAAACAACAAAAAGTTTCTTTTATAATCTCTTGGTAGGCACAAATTATTTCTTATTGAGCTGTTGGAAAGAAGATTCCTAGAGCAGCACAAAAACTATGCATTGTAATTCTAGCAGTAGAGAGAAACTTAGATCCTGATGAAAGTTTTCATTGCCCCTACTTTCTTTTCTGAGGGAAAATCAACCTTTACTGGCAGCAGTAGGGCCCAAAATATCAATACTTAAACAAAAAATACTTTACAAGAAGTCCTTAAATGAAAAGTACAGAAGTGGAGAATTTTATAGGGAGAGGTTTTGTTTGAAGCAATAATTCTCTTCTGTCCCTGCCTCTACTAAAAGAGACCTTGCTTTAGTTCTGTGTCTTATATTATCTTACTAGCAGTTATTGAACTGCCTAGTATCATATTTTCAGTGAAATTATTTTGGATAACTCAGAGTATTGCTTGTTTTTCTATTGGAAAGTTACTGTTTTGCTGTTAAATTTTATCTTTTGAGGCCAAACACCTATCCTTACTTTCTCTACCCTCAAATGGAAGTATATCTTCCTACAGAAATAATTATGTAAACGTGGAAGTAATTTTTTCCATTGTGTAATAAATAATAATAGCTAGCATTTATATAACCCTTTAAGGTTTGGAAAATTCTTTCCCATGTTATCTCAGTTAATCTTCACAACATTGAAATAGATGCTACCCCCATTTTATAAATGATGAAATTGTGATAAATGGTGATTAAATGACTTGTGGTTACATAGCCAGCACATATTGAGGCAGGATTTAAATCCAAGTCTTTCTGACTTTCTAGTACTCTATCCACAGTGACACCTACCTGTCTCTTGAAGGGAGAGACGTGTAATTTTTGTCTTTGCATACATTAATGGAGAAGTTGTCAATAAATATTCTACTTACCTCAACATAATAAAATTATAATGCATATTTTTGGAAAAGATTTAAATTAAATGAAAATTAAATAATACAGTCCCAATGAATATAAAGGTAATTTTATCAAAGAAAATGATAATACTGAAACATATCACAACTTTTGGGATATAGTCAGAGAAGTCAGTAGAAAATATATTTCAAAATAACAAAATAGAGAAAAAACAGAAAAATGAATTGACATACAAATAAACCATAAAAGTAACCAATCTAAACTAAATACAAAAATAGAAATGTTGAAAGCCAAAGGCGAGATTAATAGAATTAAAAGTAAAAATAAAAAACACAACATTGAATTTACAAATAAAGGTAGAAGTTGCAGGGTGAAGGAGGGAAGAAGTATAGAAATTAATGAAGATAATTTGATTTTACAAAGGAAAGGAAAACCAAATTACCAGAAATCAAAAGTGAAAAGAAAGATTCACAACAGATGAAAGTGATAGAAATTGTTAGAAACTATTTTTCCCAACTGCATACCAATGAAGCTTGTGATTTAAATGAAGGGGATGAATAGTCATAAAAATATGTAATCAGATTAATAGAAGAGTAAAGAACTAAAATAGACTAATACCAGAAAAAAAATTGAACAAAATGTAAACACCCAAAGAAAAAATTCCCAGGCCCAAACGGATTCACAAAATTAATTTACAGACTTGTTGCCATTCTTTATTGAAATAGAAAAAAATAACAACAAATTTATTTTTGGGGGGAAAGAAAATGGGGGAAGTAGGAAGGAAGGGGATCTCAAAATATACTGCAAATAGTAATCAGCAAAACCATTTAGTACTGAGTTATTATTTTTTTAAAAGAAAGGAAAAGTTGTTCAGCATAACAGACAAGGAAAGTAGGTTTTAATTGAGTTGTTTCAATCATGTCTGACTTTTTGTGACTGATTTGCAATTTCCTTCTCCTGCTCATTTCTTAAATGAGGAAACTGAGGCAGACAGGATTGCCCACAATCACCTAATTAGGAAGTATCTGATGTCAGATCTGAACTCAAGTCTTCTTGATTGCTGGCCTGATCTGGAGTCCATGGTGCTACCTACCTGCCCACAGGAAAGGGAGACTCAGGAACAATGAACTATCTTTAACAGTGTTTAATGAGTTCAAAGATTCCAACTAAATTGCTGGGAAAACTAGAGAGCATTCTGGAAGAATTTAGGTTTTAGACCAGTGTCTCACATTATGTACAACAATGAGCTCCAAATAGACATATATCCTAAATATTAAAGAAATGAATTATATCATAACCAAAGTGGAGGAGAAAGGAAAGAGAAACCTTTCACTACTATGGATAGGAAAAGAATAGTTAACAAAACCAGAAGATGGAGATGATGATAAAATACAAAATGGACAGTTTTATGCATATAAATTGAAAAAAATTTTACAAGCACAATCACACTTATGATTAGGAGAGAAACAATTAACTAGGAAAATATTTGTAGCAAATTTCTTTGATAAACACCTCATGTCCAAGATCTATAGAAAAATGATTGCAATTAATGTGAATGAGAACCTTTCCTGGATATATCAATAGATAATTGGTCAAAGGATATGAATAGAATGTTTTCAAAGGGGGAAAAAAATGCTTAACTGTGTTTTCCTTTATTGTAAAAGGAGATTGGTTTAGTTTACTTCCAAGATTCCTTCTAACTCTAAATGTATGATTCTAAATACAATTTAAAACAACTCTGACATTCAATCTTGTAAGACTGGCAAAAATGATAAAAGAGGAAAATAGCATTTGTTAGATAGACAGGGCTCTAATAGTAGGAAAGACACCTTAATTCACTGTTAGTGAAGCTATAAATTATTCAAACTATTCTGAACATCAAGGTGGAATGATATTCTACAGTCCCCAAAATGTGTGTATCTTTTTACCTCAAGGAAGTAAAAAATAGAACACAAGGGATTATGTGTACAATAATATTTACAGCACAATTTTTTGTTGTAATAAATAACTGAAGTGTACATTTCAATATTAAAAATGACTAGACACGTTTTGATATACAAATACAATGAAACATTGTACTGTAAGAAATGACAAACAGAATGAATTCAGAAAAATCGGGGAAAGGCTTAAATGAGCTGATAAAGAGTGAAATAATCAAAACCTGGAGAACAATTTATGCAGTGACTGATAATGTAAAAGAAAATGAAATATTTAACTCCAATCAATGGAGTGAGTGGCAGAGAAGTGATAGACTATTCTAGAATGAACTGTTTCTGGCTATGAGTCAGCTGAGGATTTGTTTTGACTATACACATTGTTACACAAGAGGGGTTTTCTTTGGGAGTAGGGAAGAGTTGGTAGGTAATAATAGAAAAAAAAAGAGAAAAAGAGCAATTTAATATTTTTAAAATATACACAAGGAAAAGAAAGTTCAGAAAGAGGCAGACAGGAAAAGAAAATTCAGAAAGAGGCAGGCAAATTATATTCCTTTCATATTAAATTTAATTAATTTTAAAACAATTTAATTATTTGATTAACATTAAATATATGAATTTATGGTACAGCTTAGATCTACTAAATTTTAACTTTATAGATCATAAACTCCTCCATTTTTTATATTTCTCATGTTGAATATTTTGACAATAGTAAATTTTAATTGAATAAATGAATGAATGAATAAATATGTGGACTTAATGAGAAGCTTTAGATTAGTGTCATCTGATAAATTGCATGTTAGACATCATATTAGATGTCAGAAACCATTTCTTTTTTGACTTTCATGTTGCACTGAAAACTTTCCAAAGAGGGAGATTACTAATTTAATAGGATTATTGAGCTGTCTGACATTCATAAAGATTAGAGTTTATCTTAAACCAAATTTACATATTGCTAGCCACAAATATACTTGCAAAGTATTTCACACTAAAAGTCTCAAAATAAAACTATTAGGACATCATAATATATACTATATTAATTATGTAATAATAGCATATTAATTATATAATGAAATAATATGGTATTTAAAATATAAATGTTAATTACTCAAAGATATATAGTGATTGCAATTTATTTACTTAGACAAAATGAAATTAATTTTACTCTGAGGATAATCTTGGAAATCATTTCTATAATTGACCCATCAAATAATTTAGTATTTCCTAGAGTAGTGTACAAATAAGTATAGAAATTATGCATTTAACATGGGAATAATCTAATATCATACAAGATTATAACAGTAGATTAGGATATATGTTACTACTTGAACAATACTTATTTATGACACATTGTGTCCAAACACATTTAAATAATGTGATATTAAGAAGTTTTAAAGTATAGATTTATTGCAACTAGTTTGTTTAAAGCCTTTTCCCCCAACAGGTTTCATATGTATTTCAAGTACTTAAATTCTACAGTGAGTAGTTGAGTCCTAAATAGTTTTCTCTGATTTCATAATTAACTTATGTTTTTGCATTTTAAATGTTAACTTTTCAAAAAAGAATTATCTCATTTACATTGAATCAATATAGGCATTATATGGGAGACCTTACAAATCTAAACACTTAAGCCTGAATGTGAAAGAATCTGTGTCAAGCTCCTAAATAGCCAGAGGATAAAAACAGATTTTACTTATGTACTAATTCAAAATCTATTAATACTTACTTCATATTCTCGTCATCTACTTAAAGATATAAACACTTGACAAAAATAATGTTAGATTACAATGTTTTCTTTCAGAAAAGGTTCTATTTTGTTTCAATTAAAAAATTAAAAATATTACAAAGGTCACCTCTCACTAGACCCTTAATCTTAGACTGTAATGTAATCTTTCTGTACCATCTGGTGTCTTAATAGGACTTAATTAGAACACAAGGTAGAGGAAAAACACACCCTACATTATTTAACAAGGTTCATATCCACAACTTGGAAAATATTTTCTGTAGTATAAAATGATGAGTCTAATGAGTACTCAGGCTAGCCATCTCTTCATTTCCTACCTGCATATACTTCTCTGAACCTCTTTATGGAACAACTCTCAGTACTGTGGTCTTGCCCTACCCTGCCCCCCTCTTACTTTTCAGTTTCCTTTTGTGTGTTGTCTTCACCCATTAGATTGTGAGGTCCTCGAGGTTAAGAATTCTCTTTCGCATTTTTCTTTTTGGTCTCCCCAGTTCTTGGCACAATATGCTTGACATATAATATTTGATAAATATTTATTGATTAACTATTATAAATTGTTCCTGAGGGAACTGAGTTAGTAGATGCTGATTATAATAAATACTATATTGCAATAACAAAAAAATAAAATTATATTTAACATACAGGAAATGATCCATTACTGAAATGGGAATCATTCCTTAATTATCTGTATGTGTGTATACATAGACAGGCATACATATATATATTTTATGTTTGTGTATAAATATGTATATACTTATGTAAATTAATGTAATGTATATATGCATATTTATGTAATGGTAAATATATATACATGTGTATATATACCACTTGTTAGAACAAAAAAAATTATGCAGAGAAGAAAATATGGAAATGATAAAAGATATAATGCATTATTTCACAGCTCCAATTTGACCTGTTTTAAATAGGCTATTGGTATTCAAAAATGGAAAGTTAATGAATAGTGACACAGATTATAACAATTTTCTAAGGAAATTTTAAAAATATAAATCAATTACTATAAGTAGAGAGCCAAAAGATCTAGTAAATCTCCTCGCCAGCAAGATATAAGTCAAGAACAACAGTTTAGAATATAAACTTAAAGGCAAACTGTAGAAAATTATGAATATCAACTCATAAAATAATAAAAAAAAGTAAAAAAGAAAACAAGTTTAAAGAATCCTTGATGAAAGATTCATACTGAGTGCATTTAAGGATAAAATTGGGAGGCCATAATAGATGAAAAATATAAGACATCTATAAAGCTTTTTGTGACATATACTCTTTTTACTTTAAATGACATTAGAGACATGGCATTTGGACTTTAATATCACAACCCTGGATTTACTATATGAGAAAATATTAGTATTAGAGAAAACAGCTAGACTAGCTAAAGTTCCTTGCTGGTAGCAATATAGTTTTGAGATTATTGAATGTGTGGGATGGGTGCTAGACCTCCTTTCCCAAATTAACTAATCAGAGACATCTTCAGGTACAAAGAGAAAGCATTTATTTAGTCCCTGCAGGGAGAGTCTCAGTGCACCCAGGAAGCATCCCAGCTCCCACCATGTGCTCTACCTGACCAGCAGGAAGTAGAACATCTACTTAAATAGGAAAAGACCCAAGCCTTTTCATTGGCTAGACTAAAAGGAAGTAACTATCTTTGACCAGTGGTCACCAATGTTGTAAGTTTCCTATGGGTCATGTCACTTCCTGTGGGTCACATCACTTTTGGTCATTGACGTGGGTCTGACCTTTAGAGATTTTGGCTCAATAATCATGTGATTTCCTGAAATCTGAGATCCACAACCTCATCTTCCTACTCTAGGTATAGGAATCATGTGACTTAGGCCTACTCTCATAAACTAGTCTCCTAAACTGAGAAAACTTCATCTAATCAGTCCCATTCATTGAGTAAATTGATTCATAGGAATCCATTGTTTGAAAAAAAAAAACTCCTATAAATGGACTGTGGGCAAGATTTAAAATATCTATCAAATTTGTCTAAGCATAAGAGGCTGCATATAGGAAAGGAATGTTATAAATATATAGGAAAGGAATGTTATAAATATATTAATATGAAATACAATTCAGATATTATAATACTGGAGAAACTGAGGCAAGATAGAGATCAGAGAGTTTTTAATATTTTATTTGGATTTCTAAGAGGGAGATATTGGGCTGGTGGTATGATGCCCCCAGGGCTGATGCCCAAAACTTCCAGCAGCGAATGTGAAGTTCCCATGAAATATATATAAACATGGAGCTCCAAGCTCAGGTAGCTAAACAAAGACTGGGGGGTGCGGAGGGAGAGGGAGAGAGACAGAGGGACTGAAGTCCAGACTCTGGTGAGTGGGAATCTCCAGGAAGAGGACCATCAATCCAGTTCTGACAGGTTGGGGGTAGGACCATATATTCTAACAAATTGGGTGTTAAGGAGATGTCCAACTAGAGCCAAGAAGTCTGGACTTAGAGGATATCAATTAGGTATCTGACATGGGACATCTGGAGTTTTATCTTTTGGAATACCAGATCTCCATAGCCCTAATTATCTCAGTTCTAATGAGCAGAAAAGGGGGGTTGCAACTAGGGGGAAACTAAGGCAGGACAATTAGGGAAACTGAGGCAGGATAATAAAAGGGAACTGTGACACAATATCAACCAAGTTTTTAAATGTATCTTCAGTTTTATATGAATCTATTAATTTTTTAATAGATTTAAAGACTATAGAAAGAGAAAAACCCTATAAATTTAATCATTGTGGCAAAGTTTATCCCACTATGCAACAGATTTACATAGGGGGGAAACCCTTTAAATACAAATCACATGAAAACATTTTATTTAGAGAACAGTCCTGATTACAGCTCATATAGAAAGAAAAACAATGTGTGTATATGCGTGTGCACATACACATGCATGCATGTGTGTGTATGTAGTATGGCAGACAATGAAATCAGCATTCCTTTTTTTTTTAAGAGAAATAAGAGAATATGCAAGAGAGGACTTATATGAAAAATATGACTATCACAAAAACCTTTCAGAAGAAAATAAAAACTCAAAATCCATCCTAAAATTTGCATTCATGAAACCTTTACAAAGAAAACAAACTTGGACAAAAACAAGTGTTATCTGTAGTGATAATTCTAATCAAGCAAAACCTTCTTTTAAGCTACATATACACAAAAATGGACTGGATTAGGAAATTGTGTAGTTATTTTAATGATTCAGAGATTGTCTTTGAAACAAAGAGAATGGTTTTTTAAATAATGAAATTTTTGTGGTCTTATTTTATGGATATAAGTCACATACAATAATATGTAGTATTAATATAATAGTCTCTGAAGAATTAAATATAAGGATTGCCTAAAGGTAAAGAAGGAACATTGTGGGCCTGAAAAGGAGAAAAGGCAATATCACCTATACTGTCAGAAGAAAATAAAATTGTTGGGGAAGAGGGAGATGGTGGCCTGGACACATAGTGATTTTTTTTAAGTAGCCCATCTTCTTAATTGGTATCTGTATCAAATTAGAAAGACTATGATGAAATTTTCCAAATTATTTGTTGAACTTCTTGTGATACATTTATTGAAGAGTCTGTTATGAATATTATGAGTATATGTTTGGAAGGATTATGTTCAGCAATGAAATCACAGACCTATCACAGACCTATCTAATTATCAAAGAAACTTATACTGCAATCTATTGTTGGCAGTTGTATTAAAAAAATAGGGCACAGGAATTAGACTCAAAATTATTAGGCTTGCATCTTAATTCAGATGTTTATTAGCTGTATTATCTCTTTATAAAAATGAAGCTAATCTTTATATTGTAAGAAATAAAAAACAAAGTGTATAAACTAAACTATAACACATTCAGTATATTGTTGCTAGTGGTTATTGCCTCTGGTTCATTTCTATTAGATCCTAATTGCTGAAAATTTTTTTTAAAAGACCATGTACTTTGACAACGTACATGTTTTTTGAAGTATGTGTTTTATGATACAATAACTTCATCATATTTTATTGTATATTGGATATTATGTGGTATATTGTATATTGTGTATAGTTATATTTATATATTACATAATATGATATACTATGATGAAGTACACATATAGGAAAGTGTCTATGATGTATGCTAGGCATATGCACCTGAATTATATATTTATCCAAAAAGTTAAGTTTTAAGTTTCTAGTCATTTAAGATAAATTTCTATAGAAATCATTGAAAAGCATGGCCAATGAACTTGCGAAAATTGTATTATTTTTGGTTTTATTTTATATTCAAATATTTAATATTATATATAAAGAAAACATTGAGATATCTGACCAAATGGAATATTCTTTGAACATTGTATTCATCTAGCTTTAGATCCGATTATTAATCTTTGCTTGTGTCATGCTGTAGATATTTTGATAGCAAATCTTTTGGGGTAAATAAATTTTTAGCATTCATATCATGTAACACATTATATAATAATCATTGAATTATTTGAAATAAGCATAGTTACACTCGGTGATTTGTGTTTACAAACAAGCATGTTTAATTTTCTCCTTTTGCAGATAGCTGGGGCTCTGTGGTGGTACTTTGTGTCAAAAGGAGTTGAGTATTTGGATACAGTGTTCTTCATTCTGAGGAAGAAAAACAATCAAGTATCTTTCCTTCATGTGTATCATCACTGTACTATGTTTACATTGTGGTGGATTGGCATTAAGTGGGTAGCAGGAGGACAAGGTAAGCATATTTTGGAATTTTCAGTGAACAAAGAAAATTTATTATGTTTGCATGAAATATATAGATTTTGGTATGCATTTTTGAAGGGAAGTAATGGAGAATTGATGGTCTTTCTGAATATGGCTTTTATCAGTTCATAGATATGTCAGTTAACTTCCTTCTTGGTTTAACTTCATTTCTGAAAGAAGGTATATAAAAGAAGAGGGTCATACATATGTATAACCAGTCTTACACCAAAGAAAAATCACATGTGGAGAAATGTTTGCAGACTCAGAGCAAGATAAACCTAAAAATCCAATACCTTCTATTCTGGTGCTGTTCCATTGCATCAGTCTCAAAAGGATACCAAGATATTTATCCTCAGTCCCCCCCCCCCCCCCCACTCAGGTATTATGGATATCCATAACAGCTTTGGTTTGGGTTCATCCTGGATATCTGGAATCAAGATCTTATCCAGAATATTAAAATATTTGAACCAATATTAAAGAGCTTCTGAACTTTGAATATGATCCAAGAACTGCTCTTCTGAGGATCAGATGGCTTGAGAATGTTTCAGTGAAAGATCAGCACATGTGAAATTTGACGTACTGAATCTTGTAAGCCTCTCTTGATTTGCATAAAGTTGTGAAGGCCTGGAGCAGTATAGTCCTCAGAACATAAAGGGATAATGTAAATGATGCAGTTATTCATGTTTTTTCTTGTCATTCTATTATAATTGCTGAAAAAATGGTGAACTTAGTTCATACATGAATTATTTTTGTAAAGTTTTATTTAAAATAAATTCATTGATTCCCTGTAAACAAACGTTTTATGTATAAGCATTATTCCTTAGAGTTTAAGAAATAAAGCCATAAACATTATTGAACAATTTTTTTCTACATTAACACAATCATAAAATCCAATAGTTCCTTAGCTCTCACCATAAGCCAGAGATCTATTCACTCCATGTTTATTAATTCTGAAATTCCCTCCTTTGTTGGAAAACTTCCTGTCTTTCTATCTCTGTGGATAGAGATGCCTAAACATATTGGAATTTCTTGACTCCTCCTCTTTTTGCTCATCCCTGTTCTACCAGTCCATCACTTCTACATCCTGCTCTTTATATTTTTAAACCTATATATTGTTCTTTCCTCTGAATCTCTGTTTTCTGATCCTATTACCACTTATAATTTATCAAACATTGCCTCAATCTACCTTCCTCATCCCATTTCATCTTTTGCTGAAATGTAAATTGGAGGAAGTCACATGCTACTTTTATTAGATCTTCTGAAAATACATTTCATTTAATTTCAATACCTAAACAGAAGAGTTGATATTTGATCTTATAAATAAGGGAGGATAAATATAAAGAGTCACCAAATTTGTTAATAAGATAGTGTCATAGTCAGACCTATGCTTTAGGTAAATCACTTTGCCAGTTATGTGGAAAATAAATTATAGAAAGGTTAGACTTGAGGTAGGACAACCAGTTTGGATGCTTATTAAAATAATTTAGGCAAAGGTTATGATGGCTTTATCTAGAATGTTGCCTGTGAGAGTAAAGAGAAGATAAATAGAAAAAAAAAGTTGTGGAGGCAAATGGGGAAGACTTGGCAATTGGTTGCATATGAGCAGTGAAAAAAAATTAGGGGTCAAGTATAACAAGTATTACTAGGTGTCTGAAAGAATGATGATGCCATTGAAAGAAATGGAGACATTTGGAAAAGAAGTGGGTTTGAGGAAAAGGGTAATGAGTTATGTTTTGGACATGTTATGTTTAAGATATTTATTGAACATTTAGTTTTAAATGTCCAAGAAACAATTGGTGATATGGGACTGGAGCTTTCTAGTTTCCTCTTCTATAAAATGAAAATAATAATACACTTACATCACAAGATTGCTGTAAGAATTAAATTACAGAATGCATGTAAAGCATTTTGCAATCAACAGATGATAGATATTATTATTACACCCAGAGTTAAGGACATATATCAATATGGATGATGACCCAGCAAAGGAAACCAAGCAGTAGTCAGACAGGTAGAAGGAGAATTATTTTGAGATAAATGTCATGAGAATTTCTAGGAGGAAAAGATGGTAAAATAAGTGTCAGATTCTGTGGAGAAGTCAACAAGGATGAAGGCTAAGAAAAGACCATCAGATTTAATAAAAAGGAGCTCATTTAATTGGGCTGGCAGTATTCTTTTTTTTTCTTCCTCCTTAGGAAGGGGAACCCATCAGTCCACTCCATTCTGGGATGCTTTGACTGGGGCCATTCATACCAAACTTACTTTGGGTTTCCTATAGGGTTCACCTGTAGAATGATGGTACCTACCATTTATCACTTTTTAGATTTAGTTCAATATTATTTCTATTATTCTAGAATATCTTTCTTTTTATACTTTCCTTCTTTAGATATAGTGAAGATTATTTAATCTTTGATAATCTGAAGCCATTAGAGTAATTTTAGTATTCATCTGATAGTTAGCATTTTACAATTCTATATGCATATAAAGTTTAGGAAATGAGACTGAATTTGTACTGTCACAAGACATACCCCAAAATTTGGAATAAAGATATAAAAAAGTTTACATGCACAAATTTAAAATAATTTGCTTCTTTCCCATAAAAGCCTGATACAACAAAGTTCTAGTTAGATGTTCTGATTGAATTGTTGTTATAACACATAAGATTGAGAAGTAGCAAAAACCAAACAAATAATTATAATTGATTATAATTATAATAACAAAACATTATAATTATTACTTATTTTTTCAACAGCATTTTTTGGAGCTCAGCTTAATTCTTTTATCCATGTGATTATGTATTCATATTATGGCTTAACTGCATTTGGCCCATGGATTCAGAAATATTTGTGGTGGAAACGATACTTGACCATATTGCAGTTGGTAAGTAAAATATTTATTAAATTTCTTTGAGTAACCAAGGGAGAATGTTATTTAATGTAAAGTAGGTTTAGACTGTTTTTAAAAAGTGTTTTTTTTAATCTCTTTAACCTCAGCAATTGATATTCTTTGGACATCACTTCCCTATTATGGATCCATTGGACAAAATAGTCATGTTCACTTTCATTTTAACATTTTCTAGACTATTAAAATAACACTTTCCTCACTAAACAGAAAAACATTTCATGAAATAAATATGAAAATAAATTTTATCATTAAGCTATAATAGAAATTGTTAAGTTACAGATCTTAAGAGTCAATAGCATAATTTTTGGCTAGCCAACTGAATTACTATTAAGTGTAAGGCATTTTCATAGCACTTCACAGGAATTTTTCTTCGCATTTCTTACTCTGTTGGTAACAGTTGCTTGTATATGTATTGTTCACTTTTTTAGACTATCACAAGCTTTTGAAGGGCAGGGTTTGTATTATAACTTTTTTTTATTTTCAATGCAATGTTTAGTAAATGTTTCTTGACTGAACTTAAAGAAAGGTGACTATCCTAACTAACTTTCATAATTAGAATTTTCTCTTATTTTTTCAATATCACTTATTTTATAGTGCTTGTCAATTAGATTAGAATCTCAAGTATTTTAAAAACACTGGAAAATTGAGAAGTGCTATAAAGTAAATGCTATTAAAAGAAATAAGAAAAAGAGTATAGTTCAAAAAGTTAACCAGAATAGTCGCCTTTCTCCAACTTCAGTCAAGAAACATTTAGGAAACATGTAAAAAGTTTTTTTATTCTTATATAACACCCAGCTGAGCTACTTTCTCTACTTGCATACATACACATAAGTTGAATCTTCATAGAAAAGCTGTTATGTGACAAACAGTCTCCATGGTCCTCCTTGTGCCTCCTTTCCAACAGCTTTAGTTCATAAATTCCCAACAAAAACATTAGCTATGAAAGAGTTGCTCCATAAACTTGGGGCACTTTCTGCCACAAATGTATATAGTGTACGTGATAAGAATAAGTACAAAATTAAGGGTTACAAATCTCATGTCAAGAGTGTATGTAAATCATGTCTCCACAATTGTAGGGCCACAATGCTCTTCTCTTCTTGTATAGTTCTTATAAGCCCTAGCTCTCTCTCTCCCATCAGTTTCTGAAGTGAATTGTTTTTGGGGACTTCTAGGATCAGCACTTCTTCAAAATTCAACCCTTAATTGCCAGAATTAACACTTTCTTGAGTCTGTCACTAGTTCTTTTCTTTGCTGCCAAAGATCTTGCTCCTTGAAGCTATTTGAATGCTACTTCTCTGTGCCTGTGCTTGTGCCTATGCCTGCTTGGAAAACATGTTTTCCATACTGGATGCAAGGCCTTCTGCTTAAGAAACCCAACTTCAAAGTGCCATGACTTATAAGAGAAGGGCAGGCAGAAAAATTATTTTTTCTTCTGTCTACTTCAGATATAGGCATAGGGACCTCTTCTAAAAGCTTTGTACTACTCTGGACTAGTTCCAGATTTGGAGAACTCGGCATTTTCTAGCCGCATAGTCCATTTTTAACTGACCAATCCCAAGCTATCTCTCTAATTCCATCAGAGAAAATTATTCATATTTAATAAAGTAACCACTGAATTTTAACACTTTTTAAATACCTGAATAGATTATATTCTGGTGGAAACAATCAGTTGTTTAGGGACCTATGCTTATCTAAAAGGCATGTATTAAGATAGAATCAAAACTATATTTTGGATTAAAAAAAATTTTTGCTTTTAGAAAACATTTTGTATGTAAACATATGCATTGGGGTAATTTTATTTGTTATAAATTTTAAGTCTCTGATCAAATATATTTTACCTACCCTAATTTTTTGTCCTCCTTGTCTAAATTAGATGTGGCCATTTTTAAAAACCCTTAGTTTACTTTTCCTCTTGTTTTTTTCTCAGTGACATAATAGAAAGACCCAAGACTGGAAGCTAAAAGATTTTAACTTTAGTTCTAGTTCTTTTGCTATTTATATGACTACAGACAAGTTAATTTAACTGCTTAAAAATAAGGAAACAAGTCTAAGGAGAAAATTGAATTGGATTAGTTTTTTAATTAATTTTTTAAAAATAAATAAATAACTATGTTCTCTCTCTCCTACTTTTCCTTTCATTGAAAAAAAATAATAAAAGCAAAACTTTCGTAGCAAATGTTCAGGGTCAGGCAAAAAAAAAAATCCAAACTATAGATGTCTCCCTTTGTACTATGAGTATGACTTTTTTAATTCTCAGGAATTATGATTGCTCATTACATTTATCAAAGTTCTTAAGTCTTTTAAAGTTATTTATCTTTACAGAATTGTTATTGTTGTATTGGAGTACTCCTGATTCTGTATATTTCACTCTGAATTAATACATACAAGTCTTCCTAGGCTTCTCTGAAACAATTCCCTTCATTATTTCTTATAGCACAACAGTATTCTATTACATTCATACATCACAATTTTTTCAGCTATTTCCCAATTGATAGGCATTCAATTAGTTTTTTGATTGCACAAAAATAATTTTTATATAATTTAATGAATTGGATCCTTTTCTTCTTTTTTGATCCCAATGAAAGATGGGGCTAGTAGTCATCTTCTTGGGGAATTAGGTTGATTTATAAAGTCCTTTCCAATCTTAACATTCAGTAATTGTATAGTTTTCTTTAGGGTCTCTGCTTCCTCCCCACCTCCCAGAATCTTAATTTGTGTCTTCTTCTTATTTAATATTACCTTTTACTTCTTACTTCCCACTTGGTTCCCAAATTAACTTTTTTCCTTTGAGATTTTATAGTTTGTATTTTATAAGATGATAAAATCATCTTAAATAGTTTTGTGTGTGTATATGTGTAAGACCCATTTCCAGTTTTAAAATTTTGAACCTGCAAAACCTTAAGCCTTTTGATTTCTACCATGTATTACTTTGATTTCTTTGGGAGTTTAATTAAAGAATATCTTTGTAAATTGAAGTCATTTACTAGATAATCTAAGATATATTTCATAAACATGACACACAAACCAAGGAAGAAATATGGGGAGAATAATTATAAAAATCATCAGAAAATTGTTTTCTTCATGAGTAATGGAACGTACAAATAAAAAAAATATGGACATCCTACTTAAAAATAGACTTGTATGAGAAGTATTAAAAAAATCATTATCTATGACTAATGATGATAAAGTCAACTAATTTCTTTTAAAGGAAATTCTATCCAGTAAGTTAGTTGTTATAAATATTGGTAATTTAATTGAGCAAAATAAAACAAAACTATTGTGGATGCCAAAGTTTTGGTCAGAGGATATCATCAGATTTGTAACTTGGTTTACTGTCCCATTAATAATGTAATAGATTAAGGTAATGTCATACAGCAAAAATAGGGGTGAATTTGGAGTCAGAAGACATGTTCAGATCATGCCTTTACCATTTACTCCCTTTGTGTTCTTAAGGAATCTTAAGAAATCAATTTCCTCATTTGTGAAATGAGAAGGTTGAAATAGATGTCCACTGAAGTATCTTCCAGTTCTAGATATGTGATTCTATGATTCTTTAACTAGACTGTCTTTGATTTCCCTTCCAAATCTATAACATGATCCCTTTTAATGATGAGAAGAATTAAAAGTATTTTAAATTCTTAAATATGTGTTAATGTTTTGTTCTTACTTCCCAAATAACCCAACTGTATTATATTTTTAATGTCATATCACCTCTACCTGAAGTTATTAGTTCCTTGATCTAGTAACTATAATTGACTTTCACCATCATATCTTCCTCAATACCTTGCAATTTCTCACAAATGGTGACTTCATATATTTGGTGAATAAACAGATGGTGCAAGTAGATTAGTATAGTAAAATGTCAGTCTCTCTCAATAAGGCAACAATAGAAATGGAGTAATCTGCACTTAGTGTATAATTCTAGTAGCCTTAGTATTCCAGAGCAAAGGATTTACCCTCAGACAAACTAAAAACTTCAGAAACCAACCTGATGACTGCTTGGCATTTATTATAATTTGATTTAATTATAGCTTATATTAAATTTTATCAGTCAAATCATAGCTGAAAATACTACTCATTTCTACTTTGAATTGCTAAACAGCTAAGCTAACCAAACAAACAGGAAACACAGCCTTTTTAGAATACTGGGTGTGAAGGACTTGTTTGCAACCAAAGTACTATAAGTAGTTTTTTTTTTCCCTCAAGCTTTTGGTATTAGAAATGTTTTTCAAATATTTATAAATTAATTTTTCTATTGCCCAGGTGTTTTTGTAATACTTGTCTGTACACTGAGTTTATAGTGGGGAAAAAAGAAATGAAAGCAAAAATCATAAGTAGATTCTAGAGAGTTGGTTTTTTCTCAGAGCCTATACCTAGTACTTATTGTGAAAGCACAAATAAGTACTCACATGTATACACACACCCTTTTTTTTCAGTGATGTAGGTTCAGAAGATCATTGTGAAACTGGAGACAATCAAAAATCTTGATTTTTGCCATTGGAAGTCTAAGAATTCTCATTTCTCTATATCCAAAATCTAGGCACTATATTCCACATAGTAGATACTTAATAAATATTTGTTAAATTATGGATTCATTTGAAATAAGTTGACTTTTCTTGGTTTTCTTTGAATTTTAAATCTTGTAATTTTTAAAGCTCATCTAGTTTACACTCAACATTTTATACATGAGGATGTAGACTCAGACAGGTTTAATGACTTTTAATGGGTGATCAATGAAGTAAATAGCAGAATAGGACTGGAATCCAGATTATCTGACTACAAACTCAATATACCCTTCATAATATCATGAGAATAATTTTTTTTGTAAGATAACATCCTTATGTGAGAAAAATCTTGACATGCAACTTAAAGGAAAATTAATATCAGTTTTGTAGAAGGAGCATAATGTCTATTGAATAGGCTTGTCCTAAACATGACATAGGACAAATCCTTTTTTACAAAATACCTAACAAGTTAGTCGCATATAATTCAATGAAATTTATTTATTAAATAAGTTTACCTATTCTTTAATTATCATATTGTAAGTAAAACTATTATGTACTTTTAAAAAATTTCATGATTTCAAACGAGAACTTCATAATTTATAACTTTGGGGTTCGGGGGTAATTTTTAGGATCTTTTTATAGATCTATCCAGGAGTTAAATTTGTCAAGTTTCTCTTTACTTCAAAAAAGTTTTAAATGTTTAATTATCTCTCCCTTATTAAGAAATGACTATGATGTTGAGTTTCACTATATTTTTAGTTATACGGATAAATTGCTAAAGCTATAAAAGCTTAAGTTTGCACTAAGACTTTTAGGATACTATATATTCCTGTAATATAGGACTTGGTAAGTCTGTTTGTGTATATTGAATTCTGAAAAAAATATTAGAACAACCTAAAATAATCAGGCTGTAGACAAAAATTTTAATCAAAATGGAAAATATAGCACTAATAATATACTTTTTCAGTGTGCTAAAGGATATGTGTTTCTCTAGATGGATGAGTTATTTTTGCTCTATAAGAATAATTTTTGAACTTGATTTGTTCCTAGCATCATAAATTTAAAACTAAAAGGAACATCAATGTTCACTTAGTTTAATCCTTCATTCTACACAAGAGAAAACTAAGGCCCATAAAAGCTGTATCTAACTTGCCTAAGGTTACCAAGGTAGTAGAAACAGAATTCAGATTCAATCTAAGTTCAAGTTCAGCTCTTTGCATTGAATTACGCTGCTCTAAAAGATAACTTTATAAACCATATTCCATTTAATCTTATTCTATACCTTTCTTCTTTCAGGTTCAGTTCTATGTGACCATTGGACACACAGCATTGTCTCTTTATACGGATTGCCCTTTCCCCAAATGGATGCACTGGGCTCTCATTGCTTATGCCATCAGCTTTATTTTTCTGTTTCTCAATTTCTACTATCAAACATACAATGACCCCAAGACTTCAAAAGCTCGAACAGCCACAAATGGTATTTCAGCAAATGGTGTAAGCAAGTCAGAAAAGCAGTCAGTGGTGGAGAATGGAAAAAAGAAGCATAATGGAAAGGCAAAAGGAGAATAACTTGATCCAGGCCTTAATTTTTGTTCACAGCGAGGAACTTCCCATTTGATAAAAATTTCAGGGAAAAACACAAGCAAATGAGGGTTTGGAATAGGGAGAAAGGAGCCTTCTCTCTCTGTGCCAGTTAACCTTTAGACTAACTAAAGTGTTAGTTAAGATACCCAGATGCTTATTTATGAATATTGTTTTAACAATAAGACTTCTAGTTAACTTTTGGTTTTTGTCCAGACTAAAGGATCGTCCTATTATTTGGAAGATTGCCTTTTTGGGCCACAAGGTTCTTCACAGAAGAACTTTTGCTAGTAAAATACTAGTCAAATATAATGGAGTTTTCATAAATCTTTTTGTGCATATGTGCGGTTTCTTCTAACACTGGTTTTTGAACCAACTAGATGAGCCATATCACAAAGTGACTATATTTAACGAGGACATTAGTATACATACGCGCTCTCACAAACAACCCTTTAGTCTAAATTACCAGCTACATGCCCTAGTTTGAAAGGGAACACTTTCCATTTTCTGGATTGAAGCATAATGGCAACATAAACAATCTAAAGTATTCTGGATTTTGATTTACTTGCTAAAGTGGTTTGAACAAGCCATTTTTTTGTTTTAATTAGGTATTAAAAATCTGGTAATGACTCTAAAGTCTTAAGTGTTTGGTGAAGTCCGGTGTTGGTGAATATAAGAAAACATTGCAAAAAATATGTTTTAGCAGTCCAAAGGTTATTGTGATACAAATGATTATGGGGAAACAATTTTTTTGTGAGGAAAAGGTAGCCTTTGAATATCTATTCTGTCAGAATGTATTATGAAAAATTATAATTATTGTCTAATTGGAACATGAAATGTCTTTTGTCTTTATTAGCAATATCAACAGTTACATTTATATGCTTTTTTTGGAAAAAGTATGTTGCAGATTTTACTTGTTTTGATTTTAGTGTCTGTTACAGATTTCATATGTAAAAATATACCTACCTCTTCTGTTGACAAGTACATTTAAAATTAAACAAATTTTAATTTAAAAAAATACCACATACACAAGGAGTCTTCCAATGTAATGTTAGTCATGTTAACTCCAAAACCTACTACTCTTCCTTAGTTTTGTGAATAGAGTATACTCAGGTTTTTCTGTAAAATCATTCTTTCCACTTAAATACAAGTTTAGTTTTATAGTGATAATTTTGTTGTGATTAAGTTCAGATAGTATTTATTAATAATGTGTAGTACAATCCCATTCTAGTGCAATATTTTTGACTCCTTGGTGCTGAGATTAGGAAATCCACAATGCTTAATGTCATAGACAAGATAATAGACAAGGACAGGATTATGAAACTATATTTGCCATTGAAACGCAATACTTATGTAATATGTGACCAATTCAGTAGGGAAGAGAATATATACTATTTATACATATTACTTGTGAAAGAGTATGATTTAGTGGTTGGAAGACTGGCTTTGAAGTTATTAAGACCTGTATTCAAATCATGCCTCAGATATACATATATATATATATATATATGTATAAGCTATGTGATCCTATACAATCAAGTCATTTGACTTCTAAGTATCCTGGTCAACTCTTCAAAGACTACAAATTATGAATGAGGTATCATAGAGAAAACTACCTTACTGAGAGGTTTCCCCACTGGGAGTTCCCAATACTGAAGAAATCACAGGTCCGGACATTTAAAAATATATATATATATTACATAAATTAATTTGTAAGGGAGGTATTGGACATAATTCTATTTTAAAAAGTGGAAAACTGTAATACTTGACACAAAAGCATGAACAAGGTTCTAAAAATTTTATTGACATGTTAAAACTGCATGTGCAGGATATATAATGTATGACTGTGGCAGACAATATTTTTTAAAATTTTGTAAATCAAAATATTTATTGTGCATTAAAATTAGGCATTTCATTGTTTATTTTTTCTTAATGCATTTGCAGTTTTGAGAATTGTAAGGTAATTGCTACAGATCTATAATGTTATGGTCTGATAGGATTAACCACAGTTTGTTTTTGCTTCTTAGTTCTGTAATCATGATAAATTTGTAACTTTGTATAAATAATCTGTACTGATTTCTCTGAGCTCCTCATTCTCTTCCACTTGATTTATGCACAATAAATATGCTGCTGCAGTAGGAAAATGATCTTTTCTCTTAATTAATTTATATATATATATATATGTGTATATATATATTGCTGGGAATTTAATCCTTATCTTTAAGCTATATGCATGTAACTAATGGGTTTCTTTTCTAATTTAAAGTTTGCACTTTCAGGAACCTCAATACAACATAATTATGCCTACCTTATATATTGTATAGAAATTTATTTTAGCTTAGTTTTTAAAAGTATATTTTTCATCAAAAAATTATTTCATGATTTCTGGGTCATATTATAAACAAGACAGAGAACTAGACATTTTCCATGGTTTCTGCTAACTATCAAAATCTCCTCATGTTGAAATTATGCTCCATCAGTAGAACAAATACAGTTGTTTCCTCAGGTCAAGACTCCAAGGAAGCTAAAAAGTGCCTAATATATAAATGAACTAAGTGCCTAATTGTCAATACATTGACACACTATCAACAACTGCCATCCTCCAATATTCCCTATACTCCAGCAGAGCACACAGGCCAACCCACTGACATGTTCTGGGACTAACTCGACAATAGCCCTTCTGCAATTGCAATTTCTACCAACACACCTTGACTGTGCTCTCATATCACTCTATGGCAACAAATGGTGGGATTCAACTATATCTACCAAAAAAAGATGCAGTAGTTATATAAGGGATAGACGGCCCTCTCTGAGGCTGCCACTCTCAGACAGGGAACTAATCAATAGAGAAAAATGGGGCAGAAAAAAAATATTGTGCAGGGCTAAACTCCTAAATTAGAAGCAAAGGTGTGACCATTGGGAAGGGGTTAAGGTGTGAGGATGAATCAAGTCAATAAGACATTATTTGAAGAGGCTTGTCTTAAGGTAGACTTTTTTTTTAATTGTAGGGATAGAATACTGCCTCAAAAGAAGAAGAACAAAAAAAAATCCCAATTTAGAAAATAATCAATTCTAGAGACACATACATGGAGAAAAATCTAAATTTCATTCTCATAACTTTAAATGTAAAATATTATTTCATAATTATCAGACTGCCGAAATTAACAAAAAGTTAGACAAATGTTAGAGGGATTATAGGAAAATGGACACTGAGCTAAAATTTGACTCAGCCATTCTGAAAAGCAATTTGAAACTCTGACTAAACTGTTACTCAATTGTGCACACCCTTTGACCTAGTAATGCCAATACTAAGTCTACATCCCAAAGAGATCAAAGAAAAAGGAAAGTCTATATCTATATAAGTATAAAATTATATCAACTTTTTGTAGTGATAAAAAGAATTGAAAGTGAAGGTACTCATCAACTGAATGATGACTATGTTGTAAGATGATGAAAGCAGCCTGAGACATTTAAATATCTAACACAAATATAAACAAGAAGAAAATATAAGATTGAACAAGTGGCTAGAGCCACAGATAAAGATTTTATGGTAGCTTCTAAATGAGACCTACTAAAGGATATATCTATTTCTTAACAACACAAAGGATATTTTTTTTCAAAAACTGACCATTTATTAGAGCCCATATATAGTATATACATGTAAAGAAGCAGAAATAATCTTTCTTTTTAGACCACAACACAGTAAACATAGCAATCCGTTTAGAGAGCAAAAGCAAAAGAAACAAACCAAAATGAAGACAATAATGGAATCCTAAATAATGAAGGGATAAAAAAATTATAGAAACAATAATTATATGAAAGACAATGATGATAAGAGAACTTCAGGGGAAAGGAACCAAGACAGCAGTATAGGGGAAGTAGCCAAACTCTTTCTCAATATTTCCCTAAGAACAACTTTACAATAACAACTTAAATGAAAATCTGTGGCACCAGAGGCAACAAAAGATCAAAGTGAGATATTTTTTCAGTCCAAGAAAAATCAGGAAATCAGAAGGAGTGATCTGTTGCCTTAGGGTGGGGGCTGGACCAGAGCCCACATGGTAGCAACACCTTTGGTGAGCCTTGGCGGTAGCACCAACAACATTAGCAGCTTCAAGAGTTCTCAAATAAGAGATGAAAAGATCAGACAACAAATCGGAAACTACAGGAAGCCTTCTATGCTAGCACTGGCATACAAGATAGGGTGCTATTTGCAATCTCCATTGTTTATAACCACGTCTGGGTCATGGTTCCAGGGTGAAGAGTAGTACTTGCTGTCCCAAGGGACTCTGATGACCAATATCATTTGTAGTCACAAGGGAATAAGAACCCTGAAGAGGAACTTTACTTCTAGTTGCAAAAGAACAGTGACACCATTTCGTCCTGGATCATATTATCTGGAAAGGCCCCAAAACTTGCAATGCCACCTCTACTCCAAAACTGTCTCTGAAAACAGCAATGCATAAATACCTAAAGCTTGGAATTGTACCCCTCCGCCACTTCAGGAATGGAGTCCAACTTTAACATAAAGTTCAAAGTCAAGTAAGAAGGGAAAGAAATAAGAGGTAATGGCCAGAAGTAAAACAGATTTTTGAGGAGGAAGAGGGTAAAACAGAGAGAGAGAGAGAGAGAGAGAGAGAGAGAGAGAGAGAGAGAGAGAGAGAGAAGGATAAACAGAAGAAAATAGCTTTGAGGGAAATGCATAGTTAATAATCATAATTATGAATGTGAATGGGATGAACTCACCCATTAAACAGAAGTTGGTAGCAGATAAGGATCTCATTTCTCAAATATGGAGGGAACTGAGTCAAATTTATAAAAATAAAAGACATTCCCCAGTTGATAAATGGTAAAGAGATAGGAACAAACAATTTTCAGAAGAATCAAAGCTATCTATAGTCATATGAAAACTTTTTTGAATTTTATTGTTTAGAGAAATTCAAATTAAAACAACTCTGAAGTATTACTTCACCTATCAGAAATGACATGATGGAGAGGGTGTGGGAAAATAGACACACTAATAAAGTATTGGTGGAGAAAGTAATCTGTTCCAGCCATTCTGAAGAACAATTTGGAGCTATGCACAAAAGGCTATAAAACTATGCATATCCTTTGCCCAAGCAATAGCACTGTTAAGTTTGTATCACAGAAAAAAAAAAGATAAAAGAAAAAGGACTTATATGTACATAAGGATTAGAAATTGAAGAGATGCCAATCAATTGGGGAATAGTTGTGAAATATGATTATGATGGAATATTATTGTGATATAAGAAATGATGAGCAGGATGGTTTCAGAAAAACCTGAGACATATAAACTGATGCAAAATGAAATGAGCAAAACTGAGAAAATGTCATATCATTTTAATGATGATTAGCTATGAAAGACAGCTACTCTGATTAGAGAAGAGATATGAAAAGACTCACCCCTTCTTTTGTGAAGGTAAAAGGTTCATAGGTATTGAGTACTTTATATCTTTTCTGTTTTTAAAACTATTTTATTTTTAGTTCCAAATTTTCCTCCTTCTAGTCCCTCCCCATACATCAAGAATACATGTGATACTCATACATATAAAATCATATAAATACATTTTTGCATTAGCCATTTTCAAAAAAAAAAAGCAAGAAAAATAAAGGAAAATATGCTTCAATCTGCATTCTGAGTCTATCAGTTTCCCTTCTGGAGGTGGATAGAATTTTATATAAATCTTTTAGAGTTAAGGTGAACCAGTGAATTGATTAGAGTTAATATGACTTTCACAGTTATTTTTTGACTTGTCTTTTTAATATTGCTTTTATTACATATATAGTTCTTCTGGTTCTGCTCACTTCATCTTGCAACAACTCATAGAAATCTTCCTAAATTTTTTCTGAAACTTTGCTTATAAACTTAAATGGTGTCCATACCTTATTTGGCTATGCTGTTTTTTCCTCTTTCCTCCATTGTTTTCTTTAGTTTTTCTAGTGAAATTTACTTGTTTTGCTACATTTAAGATTCTGAACTGTATCCTTCCTTCCCCACCCCACACTAGAAAAGGCTACCATTTCTTACACACACACACACACACACACACACACACATATACACACACTATGCCTACTTTTTTTTGGTTAGTTCTTTGGAGGTAGAGAAAATATTTCATCATGGGTGCTTTGTAGCTAACTTAAGTATTTACAATACTCAATAACTTAGTTGTTCATAGTCATTCTAACAATATTGCTAAATACAATATTCTCTTGATTCTTCTCATTTAAACTCATTAATTCATGCAAGCCTTTTAAAAAAAATCAATCTGCTCATCATTTCTTAAAGAACTGTAATTTTTCATCACAATCATATGCCACAACTTGTTTAACTACTTCCTGAGAGATGGGCATCCCCTATATTTCCAGTCCTTTGTCACCACAAAAAGCAGCTATAAATATTTTATCCTTTTCTTCTAATCATGACTACATTGATTTTATTTGTACAAACCCTTTTTAATTTAGTGTAATCAAAACTATCCATTTTATATCTCACAATGCACTGCATAAGTTTATTTATTCATGAATTTTCCTCCTATCCATAAGCCTGATAGATGGAATGAATATGTTCCATGTTCTTTTAATTTACTTATGATAACTTTATATCTAGGTGGTGTTTTGACTTTATCCTGGTAAATAGTGGGAAATACTGACCTCTACACAACTTGTGTCAAATTCCTTTCCATTTTTCCAGCTTTTTAAAAAAGAAAATTGTGAATTCTTATCCCAAAAGCTTTAATCTTTACATTTGTCAAACAAGACTGCTAAAGTCATTTGCTACTGTGTATTGTATATCTACTCTCTTCCACTGACCCACCTTTCTATTTCTTAATCATAAGTTAAGATAGGTTTGATAACTAACACTTATAATACAGTTTAAGATCTGGTACTGCTGAATCTCCTTTAACATTTTTTTTTTATTAATTCCTTTAATGTCCTTCCTCTTTTGCTCTTCCAAATCAATTTTGCTATTGTTTTTTTCTAGTTCAATAAAGTATTTCTTTTAATAATTTAATTGGAATGACATTGAATAAACAGATTATTTTAAGTAGAATTGTCATTTTTATTATATTGATTCTGCCCACCCACAAAATTAATATTTACCAATTATTTAAATCTGATTTTATTGGTATAAAAGATGTTCTATAATTATGTTCATGTAGTTATTGGATTTATTTTGGCAGATATACCCCTGTGTATTTTATGCTATCTACAATTACTTTAAAAGAGGTATCTCTTACTCTTTCCTCTTGCAGGATTTTACTAGTGACACATAGAAATGCTGGTGATTTATGTGCATTTATCTTATATCCTAATACTCTGCAAAAATTTTTGTTTCAACTAGCTTTTTAGTTGAATCTCTAGTATTGCTAAGTGCTATCAGATAATCTGCAAAAAGATTTTTTAATTATCTCATTGCCCATTCTGATTCCTTCAATTTCTTTTTCTCCTTTTATTGCCATTGCTATTATTTCTAAAACAATATTGAATAATACTGGTGATAATGATCATCCTTGTTTCACTTCTGATTTTATTGGGAAAGCTTCTAATTTGTCCCCATTACTAATAATACTTGCCAATTGTTTTAGGTCAATGTTCTTATTAATTTAAGGAAAAATCCATTCTTACCTTTGCTTTCAAGTGCTTTTTTAAAAATAGAAATGTTTTGTATTTTATCAAAAGCTTTTTCTGCATCTTCTGATATAATCATATAATTTTTATTACTTGTGTTACTGATATACTCAGATATGTTAATTTTCCTTTTGTTTAATCATCCCTGAATTCTTGGTAGAAATCCTCCTTGGTCACAATGTATAATCTTTATAATATATTGTAGTCTAATAGCTAACATTTTGTTTAGGATTTTTGCATCTATATTCATTAATGAAATTGGTCTATAATTTTCTCTGTTTTGATCCTTTTTGATTTAAATATCAACACCATATTTGCTTCATAAAAGAAATTTATTGGGTTCCTTCTTTGCCTTTTATTTCAAATGATTTATTTGGGAATTGGTTGTTTTTTGAATGTTTGATAGGATTCACTTGTAAATCCCTCTGGTTCTGTTGCCTTTTTTCCTCCTTAGGAAGCTCATCCTTGGCCTGTTCAATTTCTTTTTCTAAAATAGGTTATTTTAAATATTCTATTTCCACTTCTTTTAATCTAGGAAGTTTATGCTTTTGTAAGTTTTCTTCCACTTTATTTAAATTGTTAAATACATTAGCATATAACTGAGCAAAATAACTCCTAATAATTGCTTTTATTTCATCTTCATCAATGGCATATTCACCCTTTTCATTTTTGATACCAGTGATTTGATTTCCCCTTTTCTTTTTAAAAATCACATTAACAAATGCTTTATTTTATTATATTGGTTTTCCCCCACAAAGCTGAGTCTAGTTTTGTTTATTAATTCAGTGGTTTTCTTATATTCAATTTTATTAATTTTTACCTTTTATTTTTTAGAATTTCCAATTTTGTGTTTAATGAGGATTTTCAATTTATTATTTTTCTAGTTTTTAAAAAAAATGCTTCCCCAATTTACTGGTGTGTTCTTTTTGCTGTTTTATTAATGTAAACATTTAAAAACACAAAATTTCCTCTGATTACTGCTTCAGGGAAATTTTCCTTAAAATTTTTTTGAGGTATAGCATCTACATGCTTTTTTTTTAATCACATCTTTCAGGTTATGCAACATTTTTCTCCTCAATCTATTTTCTATCAGTTATTTTTCTTTTAATCGGATATTTAAAATTGTCTTCTTTTATTTATTCTTTAGATTTTATTTCATTATTTCTTGATGTTTTATGATACCATTAGTTTCACTTCACCCAATTTTAAGGGAGTTATTTGTCTGTAAAGTTTTGGATCTTTTATTATTAATTGTTTAATTTATTTTCATAATTTCATAGTTTTTCTTATATTACTCTTATTTCCTCCCTTTTTACTCCTCAACCTCTCTTACTTGATTAAAGTCCTTTTTAAGCTCTTCCAAGAACTCTTTTTGAGCATGTAATCATTTTACTTTTTTCTTCGAAGTAGAAATAGCTATCTTTACTTCACTTTCTTTTTTGAGTTTGAACTAAGATCTTCTCTATCATAAAGTTATGTATGATTCATTTCTTTCTCTTTTATTTACTTATTTTTATTTCTTTTAGTAGTTTATTTCTTGACTGTTAACTTTGTTTTTGAGTTAGATTCTAGTCCCAAGATGTGGAAGATTGCTTAAGATTTTTCATGTTGGTTTTGTTTTTTAACTCTATTTGGAAACCCAGCATCTTTTCCATCCCTTAATCTAATCAGGGCTTCAAGCAACACTATCTTTGCAAATGCTCTTACTCCCTGTACTCTCTCTGTAGGCTACAAGCTTCAACTAAGCTCTCTTTTCTAGAACCAAAACTAGGCAATCTACTCTTCTTTGAATGATGGTAGCCAACAGGGTTCCTTCTCCTCTGCACAATAGTCAATGGTGTATGCTTGCCTACAGTTACAAACTGGGACCTCATCTAGTCAGCATATCTGGGCCCCATGTCCAAATAAGATTCCCCATTAGTGATCAGTCATCTGAACCATTGGCGATCCATGGGTGAAACGTTCTTGAACCTGAAGCTGCCACCTACATAGCTGCTCCTAAGGTTTGTTGCTTGCTGATTTAGTGGTATTACTTCAGTCAAACCAGACCACTACCCCAGGTGATCATGTCTTTCCTACCATGCTCCCAAGCTGTTTTAAGCTTGACAACTGTGTTACTCTGACTTTTAATTATTTTTGCCATGCTATAAATTTCACTTTGAAACATGATTTTAAATACTTGTGGAGAAATTTGGGAGAGCCAGATTTAATTACTGCTATAATCTCATAGTTTGTTAATTTGTTTATTTATTTATTTTTGCTGAGGTAATTGGAGCTAAGTAACTTGCTCAGGGTAACTCAGACAGAAAGTGTTCTGTCTAAGGCCATATTTGAACTCCGGTCCTCCTGACTTCAGGGCTGGGGCTTATCCATAGCACCAACAAACTGCCCCCCATAGCTTTTTTTCCCTTGTTTTATGTCTCATCTACAACTCTATGAGGTTTTGTTTATAGGTGTTTTCACATAATTCTATGCTGTGTTTGGTACTTGAGTTTCTTTATCATCTTACTATTTCTTTTGAAATTTTTCCTTTTTCTTCCGGATTTCTTTTTTTTACTTTGGATGTTTTGTTAGAGTAACTTCTATCCTCTTGGGTACTTCTGCAGCTTTCTTGAAGTATGTAGTGCGATGTTATACCAGGATATCAGGGGCAGATTAGGCTTGGGAACCAAAAGATTTTAGTGTTTCTGCAGTGATATGATTCAGGGTGAAATCTGCACATTGCTCTCTTGCCATGAACTCTGCAAGTTTTTGACTCAGGTTGAAGTCTGACCAAGATCATTGTTGGCTTGTATCTAGTTAGAAGTCTCAGTAAACTTTTGACTTCAGTTACAATTAGTCTAAGACTGCAGGTTCAGAGTGTCTGAACTACATACTCCCTTTTGGTTTAGGATCATGCCTTGAATGTCCTACTTCAAGTTTTAGTCTAGTCTCAGCAGGCTAGGGACCAGAGAAAAATAGTGAATTTTTGCCTCTGACCTTATCCTTTTCTTTCTTTCTTTTTTTGCTGAGGCAATTGGGTTTAAGTGACTTGCCCAGGGTTACACAACTAGGAAGTGTTAAGTGTCTAAGACCAGATTTGAACTCAGGTCCTCCTGACTTCAGGGCTGGTGTTGTATCAATTGAGCCACCCAGCTGCCCCTGACCTTGCCCCTTTCTTAATGTTCAATTAGGGCCTTAACCTCTCCACCATTTATAAAGTTAGGCTCCTTCTTCCATCTGCACTGGTTTTGTTAGCCAGAACTACATACTGAACAACAGAGTTGCCAAATAGCAGTAGTTCCTACAATTCAAGCTATTTCAAAGATTCCCCTAGAACACATCCTGCCAAAGTTCCTTTAGCTCTGGTATCCTTTGTGGTCCTCTTTCATTTTCTGAGTGTTACACTGATTCAGGTGTCTTGGCCAGTTTCTTTCTCAGAACTACCTGTCAGTTTCCCTTAGATACCCTAGACTGAAAAAAATTACTTTATGTGTTTTTTTTCTTGGATTTCCCAATAAAATTCAGTCAAATATGATTTGTAAATCTTTATGGGGGAGACATGATGAGATAGTTAAGCTATATTTCTTTCTACAACACCATTTTGACTCTGCTTTTTCACTTATTCTAGATATAATTTGCAAATCCTAGAAATTAAGCTGAAATCTAAAAAGTCAAAAAATGAAATTTTCTTGCATAATTCTCTGTAATCAGGAGCACTTCAAAGATCATTTCTTAGTAAATCTCTTTAAGTGAAATGAAATCTTAATTTTAAGTATGATATATCCTTTAGGAATGGAATCCTTTTTATAGTTAAAATATTCTGTGTGACTAAATCCTTATATGAAGGAAACAATGGATATTTATTGCATTACAAATTACCTGTTCTCTTTAAATATAACAAAACAAGCATCAGGTTTATATATTTCCCAATCCCAGCTACTTAAAATTTAGATGAAATTAGTAACTGAAATGAAATAAATATTCTGGTGAAATGAGACAAATGAAAATATAACATTTTATTCCAGAAAATAATATAATTGACATAAGAATTTTAGAATTATAGCACCTTGGAAATATATTGACTTTGTTTTTCAGATGAGGAAACAGAGAAAATCAAGGGACTTGCTTAAATTCATCCAGCTACACACTAGGAACAAGATTTTATGACTTCTAGCCTGAATACTGATTCACTTCTTATTGCTTACAAATGACAAACGGTTATTTTTATCCTTTAAAAAAGAAAAAACAAAACAAATAAAAATGCCTGTCATTTTAATGTGCAGTCCTTTCGAACTATCACCCAATATATTTCCTTCCTTCCACATCCAAACTCCTGGGAAGGGAAAAAAAAAATCCTTTTATACTCATCTAAATTTTTTCTTTTGTTCATTTGTCAGTTCCCTCTGATATGGCTACTGACTTCACTACTCATCTGAAACTTCTCTCTCCTAAGGATATCAATAATCTCTAAATTGAGAATACAGTCACATAGGTTCAGCATACTTAACTTTTTAATCTCCTTTACCTCTTCCCTCCATAGCCAATTATTTCTTAAACCTTTTTCATTCTTAATCAGTTTTTTTTTAAAGTCATGTCCAACTTTTTAAGACCCTATTTGGAGTTTTCTTGGCAAAGATGCTAGAGTGGTTTCCTATTTCCTTTCCAATTTATTTTACAGATGAGACAAATAAGGTTAAGTGTCTTGCTTAGAGGCACAGAGCTAATGTCTCAGACCAGATTTGAACTCAGGAAGTTTTCTGCCAACTGTATCCATTGTGTTACTTAATTGTCCCTATCCCAATCTATCTCCACATTATTTCTCACATTTAACCCCTTTTCTCTACTCTACATGACCACTATCACTTCTCACTTGATAAAAAGTACCTCTTAATTTAACTTGTGGAATCCCATCTTTGCCTTCATTTACCCATCACCCACCTACCTGCTAAAATAATATTTGTAACTTGTTAGAATCCTAGTATTAACTCAATGGAATTGATACAATGCTTATTGGTTCACACATTAGAGCAAATCCTTACAAGGTGTTAAGTCACTAGTATTGATAGAACCAATGCTTAAGTTAACACCTTTGAGAGTTCACACATTAGCTCACTCATTAGTTCACATGCTTGGGAGATTTCAGGGTTCAGTATGAGATATCCAAATTCATACCTCCCATAATCCCACTCTCGGAGGAGGAGTCAACCTTTGAATTCACACCTCTAAAGGAGCATAAAAAGGAGCTGAGTTAGCGAAGTTAGTCAGTTCGGAAGATTGCCAGGAGTCGGGAAAGCTAACTAGACCCAAGGAAAGAGACAAGACTTGGAAGGAGAAAATAAATGTTTGAATTTTTTCAGCTGGCTGCATTTGAAGTGATTATTGATCTGAACTGAAATGAATGCTGCCTCCAGAAAACCTCCCCGAGAAATCTGTTCTCAGAGAGAATCATCATATTTTAGAAAAAGAAGAAAACACCACAGTAACTCATGCGTTTAACTATATCATCTACCTCTTAAGAGTCTTTTGTGAATTGTTATTACCTTTTGGATCAAACATAAACTCTTCGTCTTAGCATTTAAAGTCCTTCATTGTATAAGTTTAATCTACTTTTTTAGGTGTAGTTCACAATATTAACCTTCATGCATTCTATAATTCAGCCAAAGTAGCTTATTTGCTAGTCCCCCAAACCGGCATTCTATCCCTTGCTCTAGAGCCTTGTTCTGGGGTGTCACCTATGCCTCTTCTGTTGCTTTCTTCAAGGCTCAATTCAGGTGTCACCTCCTATAGGAAGCCTCTTCTGGCCCCTAATTGTTAGGGTTTCCTCCCTCCTCAAATTAAGTGTCTGTATACATTTTTTTTATTATAGCTTTTTATTTACAAGTTATACGCATGGGTAATTTTACAGCATTGACAATTGCCAAACCTTTTGTTCCAATTTTTCCACTCTTTCTCCCACCCCCTCCCCAAGATGGCAGGTTGACCAATATGTGTTAAATATGTTAAAGTATAAATTAAATATAATATTAGTATACATGTCCAAACAGTTATTTTGCTGTTCAAAAAAAATCGAACTTTGAAATAGTGTACCATTAGCCTTTGAAGGAAATCAAAAATGCAGGCGGATAAAGGTAGAGGGATTGGGAATTCTATGTAGTGGTTCACAATCATCTCCCAGAGTTCTTTCACTGGGTGTAGCTGGTTTAATTCATTACTGCTCTATTGGAACTGATTTGGTTCATCTCATTGCTGGAGAGGGCCAGGTCTATCAGAATTGATCATCATATAGTATTATTATTGAAGTGTATAATGATCTCCTGGTCCTTCTCATTTCACTCAGCATCAATTCATGTAAGTTTCTCCAGGCCTTTCTGAAATCATCTTGTTGGTCATTTCTTGTCTGTATACATTTTTAATCTCCCTAGTAGAATTTAAGTTCTGAAAAAAGGACTTCTCCCCCTTTGTCCTTGTATACCTGGTACCTAATAAAATGTGATGTTCTTAGTAGGCATGCAATAAATACTTGGATTATCCTGAGTTTTTGTATTTATTATAATTTAAAACTTTTTAATAATAGGGCCATAACAGTTTTCAAAGATAGGTTTATTAATAAAAAGTGTTTTCCTTTTTATATAATAATAAAACAGAAAATATGAAAACATTTAAAAGCATTAATCATGGGATTCTTGAAGAACTGATAGTGTTTAATATACTTGTTTTAAGATATTAATCTAATAGTATTTTATGTAATATTTTTATTAAATACATTTTCACTTTATAGTTGACAATTCAGGAATTCTGAGAGAAAGCTTATGCTACAATGAAAAAACCTCGTATTTGAAATCAGAAGACTTAGGTTCAAATCTCAGTCTTGCAAATTCTTCCCTACATTGAGCAAGTCACTTTACCTCTATTTTGCCTTGGTTTCCTCATCTGTAAAATAAGTGAGCTAATACAGATTATCTCTAATTCCCCTTCTAGATCTGATTATGTGGTTTTATGAAATGCCTTGGTGACCTTTTCTATTGCAAAATAATGATACTGGAAGTAGATTATGTATATCAAACATAATTAAACAGTTTTATCATTATTGCAATATCAGGAGGTAGCATTATGTGAGGTAGCATGATATGGATAGAGGGCCAGTCTCACAGTTAGGAAGAACTGAGTTTAAATCCTATTTCTGGCAAATAGTTGTATGGCTACATCTAATCATGTAATTTATTAGTGTTAAAACAACTCTTTAATACTTTACATTGTAGAATAGATACCAATCTGCATTAACAGAGTAAGTTCCACACCAGGAGTCCCCATAATCATCAAATCCTTGGTCTGGTTATATATATGTTTTTAATGTTATAATAGCATTGCATTAATGTCTATTGTCTCAGTTGCCTTGTGGTCCACAACATAACTATGAAAACCTCTTTGAATTACTGGGCCTCATCTACCTACCATGTTCTTTTTGAGTGAATCACTCAGGCCTATCATATCTTTTGTTGTGATCTTTGCAATAAATTCAGTAGCTAAGGAGCTCTGGGCCTGGAATCAGGAAGATCAGAGTTCAATTATGAACAGGCAGAAAGTAGGAAGATAAATGGAGGGAAAAAATCAGGTTTGGTTTTTTTTAATATATTGAATTTGAGTTGCTAATTAAATAATCAAGTATAGATACTAAGTATGCTAGTGTAAGTGTCTGGTCTGGTCCTCAAAAGAAAATATGATTATAAATAAAGACATATGGGTTACTTGAATGAAATTATTTATATAACTTTTGTTTTAGTTCTTCTCTCTCTACATTCTCTTGGTGACTTCATCAGCTCCCATGAATTTAATTATTTTCTGTAAGCAGATATATCAACCTGCCCCAAAATGAAATTGTTTTCCCATAATGACCCTCTTCTCTCCTAAGATAGCCTATTTATGTCAAAGACATAATGATTCTCCCAATCTCCCAAGTTTGGAACCACTATGTTTCCTACTCTCTCTTATCTTACATATTCAACCAGTTGCTAAATCTCATCGTTTCTACCTCTGCAACATCTCTTACATCCTTTCCTTATCTCTACTCCTACAATTTCCATCTTAATCCATCTCATTGCCTCTGGTCCAGATTATTGCTACAGCCTCCTAATTGGTCACCTTTCTCAAGTTTGTCACCACTCCAGTCCATTCTACACACTTCCTTCAGAGTAATTTTCCTTAATCACAGTTCTGAATTTGCGACTTCCTTACTCAACTTTGAGTTTCTCTACCTCTTCTAGAACAGGAGTTCTAACTTAGGACTCATACAATATTTTAGTAATTGCTTCTCAATAAATATTTTCTTTTGTAATCACTTTTTATCACTTTAAAAAACATTAATCTGAGAAGTCTATAGACTTCATTATAATGAAAAAATGGATCTTGAATAAAATATAGACTCCTCTGCTTAATTTTTACAGACCTCTGTCTTATCCCATCCTATTTTTGCAGCATCAGTGAACATTATTTCCCTCTCCTACACTGTGATCTTGAGAAATTGATCTCTCTGTTCCTCACATGGAACACTCCATCGGTATCTTTTTGTCTTTACATCAACTATTTCACATACCTGGAATGTACTTTCTCCTCACTCTCCCTATTAAAATTCCTTCCTTCCTTCAAGACACAATTTAAGCTGATGCTGAATGAGTTGAGTAGAACCAGTAGAACATTGTAAACAGTAGTAGCAATGTTATATGAAAATCAACTATGATGGACTTAGCTCTTCTTAGCAATACAGTGATACAAGACAATTCCAAGGGACTTGTATCGACAAATACTGACACATTCAGAAAAAGAACTATGGAGTCCGAATGCAGAATGAACATAATATTTTCACTTTTTTTGCTGTATTTTTTCTTTCTTATTTTTTTCCTATTGTTCAGTCTTCTTTCACAACATGACACATGTGGAAATATGTTTAATATGTATAACCTATATTAGTTTGCCTACTCTTTTGGGAAGAGGGAAGGAAAGTAGGAAGGGAGAAAATTTTGGAACTCAAAATTTTATAAAAATGAATATTGAAAATTATCTTTATGTGTAATTTTTAAAAATACTATTAAGTTAAAAAAGAAGACACAGGTCAAGCATTATTTTCTCCATGAAGCTTTTCCTGACTCCCCCATTCCCTTTACAAGTGCCCTCTCTTTCATACTACTCTGTATTTTGCTACTTTTGTATTCATTTGTCCTGATTGACATTATATTTATTCTGTATATGTACTTCTTTTCTTCCCCATTAGGATTAAAGTCCTTATGATGGTGTGATGGGGCCAATTTGAACTGGCTTTCAAAAGCTGGTTGTAAATTTTCCCTTTGAGGATTTATACATTAGAAATCAGGAAATGCTACAAGTCATGGCTTATTTTATTGTTTTGTTGATTTCCAAATTTAAGAAAGTGACAGAAAAATGTTAATAATGCAGATTACATTTAAAATTGTGTTGAATATGTTTTTTTTCTTGGAGAGCTAGTTGTTAAATATTTACTACTATATTTCCAAGGGACTGTTTCATAATTTGTATTGAGGTTCCTTGTTCTGATATACAGTAGGCTATTGTTAATTAACTAATTGTGTTAATTAAATGATTGATTGATATGGTCAAATGGTCAAAATCATGGGAAAAGATTTTGTAATGTCTGGGCTAGTTTTATGGAGGTCCTACAGATGGGCCTTAGTCTCAGCAGGATAGTCACCACAAGGATGGTCAGGAATAGAGTCAAAAGTCTTTATTCTTGAGTCTTGAGTCTGTCTCCTTCACAGTGTGTTTCCTTCACTGTCTATTTACTCTGACTGATTCTGTCCCCAGTTCTCTCAGGCCCTAAATACCATATTGCAATTATATCATTACAGCAGACTGAGTATATGCCAACTAGAGTGGATATCATTATATCATACTAGATATGTGAACTAGAGAACCATTATTTCACCAATTCCACTGAGTTACAAGTATCCTTGTAAGTATCCTTGTTTCAAGTATACTTCTGCAGAGTTATGGTCTTCTACAAGATTTCTTTTTATTTTATTTTAATTTCTCTTATTTTTAATTTATGGTATAAAATAGGCATTTTTATAACACAGTATAATTTTAAAAAGATGATTGCACATGATACTGCAAATCTATTATATACATCATCCTATTCCTTTTACATATTTAGTAAAAGTTGTCATGTAATTTTTTTTCTTTTTAAATTTTCTCCCACCCCCACACTAGAAGTGGCTATCATTAGACACAAAAATGTGTGTGTGTGGTAACTTTATATATATATATATATATATATATATATATATATATATATATATACACTTATATTTTTTAGTTCTTTCTCTGGATATAGATGACATCTTCCATTATTTGTCCTAAAAAATTAACTAAAAAGTTAATTTGGATTTTTATAATAGATTTCTAAAGCAGCATTATTGAAGTCCACAAATATTGCAAAACCTCCTTTTAGCTTTAGGTATGATCTCTGTCCACGCTGGTAGTACTATGTAGCCATAAATGGCCCCAAAGTTGACAGTAGAAGGAAGACAGAAGAAGAAAAGCAAGGGAAATTAATACATAATTAAACAACACAAGAAATAAACAAGCCCTTAAAAAATGACAAAATGAAATATTTCTAAGAAGTTACCTATAGTTAAATTTTGATTGGTTACATATAAGGTGGCATTGAAATCACAGTCATTCATAAATGACACCAAAGAATGATAGCTAGTAAAAAGTAGAATATAAGATTAGGAAATGGAAGCAATAGAAACAACAGATGGTATAGTGATTCGCACATACTAGACATTAATCAATGTTTGCTGAATTTTATTATTTAAAAAAATAGGTCAAGTACAAAACATTGTAGAAATTGGAGTTGACAAGTATCAAGTATATATGCAAATATGGCTGAAAAAGATCCAGGAGTTTTAGTGTACAAAGATGTCAAAATAGTTAAGAAAGGGAGTATATTTTCAACAATGAGGTGATTCAAGGCAATTCCAATAGACTTGTGATGGAAAGAGCCATCTGCATTCAGAGAGCCTGTATATGGATCACAACATAGTATTTTAACCTTTGATGTTATTTGTTTGCTTGGTTTTTTTTCTTTCTCATTTTTTCCTTTTGATCTGATTTTTCTTGCTCAGCATGATAAATATGGAAATATGTTTGGAAGAATTGCACGTGTTTAATCTGTATTTTTTGTTAAACTGTGTATTCATTATTATTATTAACCTATGTATTCATTAGCCTAGATAATAGGTTACTGGGAAAGAATTTAACACTTGTCCAAAAAAAGAAGGATCATCATGTAGAGTTCAGACTAGCAATTTTTTTTATCCAAGAAGGCTTAAATTGGGATGTGGAATAGTTAGGAGAATGAATGAATGAAAAAGGAAAGTTTAGGCACTGAAATTTATTACAGAATGAGGCTTTTGAGTCTTTATAAATAAGTGGATTTTTTTTTGTTTTATTTCATTTTTCTAAACCTATTTCTACATTTATCATGCTGCCCAAGAAAAATTAGATCAAAAAGGAAAAAAATGAAAAAGAACAAAAAAGCAAGCAAGCAAACAACTAAAACAGTGAAAATACTATGCTGTGATACACATTCAGTCCCCATATTTCTCTCTCTCTGGTTCAGATGGCTCTCTCCATCACATGACTATTTTAATTGCCCTGAAACACTTCAGCATTGAAAAGAGTCATGTCCATCAGAATTGATCATTGTGTAATCTTGTTTTTGCTATGTATAATGTTCTCTTGGTTCTACTCACTTCACTTAGCATCAGTTCATGCAAGTATGAGTGGATGTTTTTAATGACATTTTAGCTTCATAGAAGTCATAACTTTAAATTGAAGCATTGGAAGGAGCCTAGATGACATTTTAAGACACAGGTTATATGGGCCTGAATTCTTATAGTAACCTTTGAGAAATGAAATTTCTTCCCATGTGTTAAAACCCAATAGAACTTCTCTATTTTAGTTATTCATGCGGTGTTTTAGTATCTGACAGATAACAAATGGTACATTAGGATCTGAACATGTTCATTCTTGCCTTTCCTTTCTGGAGAACAGTCTGGTCTTTTATAGACATTTTTCTAATATTTGTAGTTTCACTGTCTTCTGCGTCAGGAGTTTACCTTCAAATTTGTTCTAAAATAGATGTTTTTGTTTTCAGAATAAAAAATTAGCCTAAGTATATAATTCACATGTATCTCCAAATTGTAATGATTAGATTTAGTTACTATTAACATATTCTTTTATTTAAAGGTCTATAGAGAATATATATATATATATATATATATATATATATATATAGTAGGTGACTTTTTTAAATTGTAAAAATTCTAACAACTTCATTTGGTAATATATTTCAGTGCTTAGTTTCCTCAAAGGATTACATTTTGAATGGATAAAATTAATAACAAGAATATTCCTAAGTTTATATGCCCGAGTTCAAGGAAGCATTGTCCACTTGATAACAAGGTAGAACTTTGAAATTATTGGTCACTTTGTTTCCTCATTTCTAAAATGAGCAAGTTGACCAAATGCCACTGAAGTCCCTTCCAATTCTAGACCTGTGATTTTATGATTGTGACCAGCAATTATATTGTATTAACTCAGAAACATTCTGAGTTGCAAAGTGATATGGGGCCTTGTTTCACTGTGAGGATTTAAAAGAAATCATAGATTTAAAGCTAAAAGAGAGATCCTCTGATCCAGGGGTTGGAAAACTATGTCTCATAGATCAATTTCAGACAACTGCCTCTGTTTCTGTATACCTAAGAGCAAAAAATGACTTCCACATTTACTCATATTGTTGGCTAGATTTGACCCACAGGCCTTAATTTATTTACCCCTGATCTAGTCCAGATATTTCATTTTATAGATAAAGAAACCAAGGTTCAGAGAGGTTAAATTATTTAAGGTTGTAGATTTATAAAATATTACTGCTCACATAGATAATATTGTATCTATTTTATAATAGAAATTGTGTAACATTGTATATGATATGTCATACACAATATCACATCATATCTTATCTTCTTGTATTCCGGAATCTCATGCTTGGAATTTCAGAAAAGTAAGCCAGTAGGTTCTTTTCATGGACAAATTTCCATATGGAAAAGGGAAAACAATCCAGTTAAAATTCCTAATAACTCTGTCATACACAATATATCCTGGTATTTAAATTGAGTTTCCCCTCCCTTCCAGTGATATGAATAGGAAAACAGGTCTATCCAGGAAAACAGCAATTACCTAGCCCTTTAGTAATGAGAGGGTAGAATGAGAGTCTCAAAAGGTAGGTAGCATTATTTTATGATGATTCTTTATGCTATTGAATAAAAGAATCTTTGATACTTACTTGTCCTGTGTGTGGTGACCCTGGACAAATTATAATTCCCACCAGGTCACTTACTATCTTTCTTGTTGTTTCATTTTATTCCCTTCATATTCTGTTATCTAGTTTCATTGACCTACTTGTTATTTCTCACAGGACCTCCATCATCTCACTCTACATTGACACTGGTTGTACCTCATGCCTGAAATTTTTTCCCTTTTCATTTCCAATTCTGAGCTTCCCTGGCTTCCTTAAATACAGCTCAAATCCCACCTTCTGCTAGTCTTCCTTCCTTTTAAGATCACCTTTTATTTACACTTTATAGATCTTGTCCGTGCATAGTTATTTGCATGTTATTACCTTCCTCCTTCCTTCCCTCCCTTCCTTCCTCATATTTTATGATTCAAAGTTAGATTCCCCCCCCCAAAAAAAAAAAGATCATGCCTTAAATCCATATCACTCAGGCTGTCATTAACCAACAAAAGGTCCCAGACCAAGCCCACTTGGCCCTGATTGTCTTAGAGTGAAGGTATATAGCAGTTGTGGCTACTTTGGTCAGAAAGCCTGAGGATCTTTCCCCTCATAGATTGATCTTTTTTAATTTAATTATTTTTTTTCTGACTGAAAAAAGGCCATTCTCTAACTCATTTCTTTCCTAGCCTTAATCACTGAAAGGGCAGTTAACTCAGTGAGAAACATGTTAAAGATCTCAGTTTAAAGGTCTCCCACCACATCCTTTCTTGGGTAAAAAAGAATTGCTGTCAGAATTCTATATGATAATCCTTCTTTTATTTGACAAATGTTCCCTAGTAATCTTTTACCTAAGCTAATTAATACAGTTTCCTTTATATATTTCCTCAAAGGATTGTATTTTGCCCAAGTTTTTATATATGTGGGATTTTGAACCCAGATTTTCTGACTCCAAATGTTTTATCTATCATTTATCTATCTATCCATCTCACTGTACCACACTGCTTCTCAACACAGTATATCATAGTAACAACATAACCCATTAAGTCAACATTCCCTTGTTTTGTATAGACAAACTGTTAATTAGTTGGTCATTTAATTGTTGGAGAAATTGTCAATGCAATTAAATTGTTAGGCATTTACCTCTTAGCTGTTTTTACATAATAGTAAATCAATGATTAGCATGTGGAAGGACTAGTAAGAGTGCATACCATTGTCATTACTAACATTTCTAATTTTTTTACTCTATGATTTCTATGGAATTTATATATCCCTGCATATGTATATGTATATATATATATCTATATATATAAATATTTGTGTACACACAGAGAGAGAAAGATCAGATGTAAAAGATTCTTCACATATATTATCTAACTTCATCCTTACATTACTCTTATAAGAAGGCAGGTGCTATTATTTTGCCCCTTTTATACATTAAGAAACCCACACTCAGAGAATTTAAGTGGCTTGGCCACAGTTAGCATGTATCATAATGAGAATTGAACTTCTGCCTTCTTTAGTTCCAATATAGCAAAGGAAGATTTGAACTACTATCTTTCTGACTCCATGTCTAGCTCTCCATTCATTATTCTAGGCTACCTCTTTAATACGATAAGTAATTATGTGACTTGTAGGACTTTGATTTAGATATACCAGCAACCATGTTTCCATGGTTATACTCATTACTATTGGTGTCTACAAATAGCATGTAGTTAGATTGTTCCAAAAAGGGTGTGACCAGTAATGTGTACTAGATTGTAGCCTGTCTATTTTAGGTTGCAGCCTCAGGGATAGTTAATGAATAGCTCACATGTGTCTCCAAGAAAGTACTGATTTTTTTTTTCATTTACAAACACTGAGACCAGCCTCAGACTTTCTTTCTGAGATCAGAGCTAATTTCCATGATTTTTATTGTACTTAACTATGGCTGTGGGCTAAGCAATCATCATTTTAGGAAAAGTGAATGGATGGGACTAGAGAGTAGAAGAGAGAGGAACTTTAGGTGAATCAGTTAAAAAATATGAGACATTTAATCCACATTTTCTCCCCACTCACCCATACCACTTCAGGTTCTGATTCTTGCAAATTTATTTTGCTTGGATATTAAACCCTAATTACACAAAATATAATTATTTTTTCAGTGCTACTGAGAAAATATACATATATATTTACATGCTGTATATTGACTGTGTACTAAATTACATTTCATAATTTATGATATTTTAAGATCAAGTTTTATAAATGGTCATTTCTGTCTAGTGGAAGTTGAATATATCTCAACAGACTCTTATAGAGTACCTTATATGTACAAAGCCCTGTCCTAGATGCTAGGAATACAAATGTGTTTTGTTATCCAATCCCTGTGCTACAGGAGTTTATAATTCATGCCTGGAAATCATTCCTTCCTCATCTTTGGCCTACTTAGCTTCCTTCAAGTTTCTACTATTGTCCTCACCTTTACTAGAAATTTTTCCTGTTCTTTTTTAATGTTAGTGCCTTCCAGAACTGTGCTAATAAAAGTTTAACAACTATTTTTATTTATATGTGTGTGCGTGCGTGTGTGTGTGTGTGTGTGTGTGTAATGTATGGGGGATATATTTTAAAGTTTAAACTTCATTATTAATATTTTCATCACATCTAAACAATTAACAATATGATAAATAAAGCCTTGATTTGTAACATTTAAAGATTTTCAATGGGAAAAATGCTCACCCTGAAAACTGAATAATTGGCTTGTGAGAGCTAGTATGAGTTAGCTTCAAGACACTCCTGGTGCCATCCCTCTGGGATTATCTCCAATTTATCTTGCATATAGCTTGTTTGCACCTAGTCATTTACATATTGTCTTTCCCTTCAGACTGGGTACTTCTGAGCAAGGCCTGTCTTTTATTTTTCTTGGTATCCCCCAGTGCTTAGCACAGTGTCTAAAACATATTAAGGACTTGATAAGTGCTTGTTGACTTATATACACATAAGGATGAGACAAGGTAGCATGAAATTAAGGTTAAAATGCAGACAACTATGGAAAGACTGTAGAAGAATAATTTTATTTCATTTGTATACTAAAGCTTCTCTTATCAGATTATTTTTAAGGAAACTGATCTTCTTTTCCATACCTAGAGAAGACTTTTAAATATACATCATTTGATGAACTTGACTCTTTTTACAATGCGATTATTCAAGACAATTCCAATATTATGATGAAAATGTCATCCACATCCAGAGAGAGAATTATGAAGACTGAGTATGGATTAAAACAGAGTATTTTCACCTTTTACTGTTGTTTGTTTGCTTGGGGGTTTTTTTGTGTTTTTTCACTTTTGATCTTTTTTTTTTTTTTTTTTTTTTGCACAGCATGATGAATATGAAAATATGTTTAGAAGAATTGCACATATTTAACCTATATAAAATTTCTTTCTATCTTGGAGAGGGAAGAGGAGGGAGGAGAGGGAGAAAAATTTGGAACATAAGGTTTTGTCAAGGTAAATGTTGAGATCTACTTTTCAAGCACTAGTAGAAAAATGGTAAAAATATACATCATTTGGGAAAGATACACTGTTTATTATAATTGGAAATAAGATAATATCTTTGGATTCACATGTTTCTTGGCAAGGTATTTAAAAAAACTATTAGCTATAATTATATTTACTCTCAAACTTAATGGGTGGACCTATTTTTGTTCCATAAAAATCTGTGTATCAAGCAAGTTTCTCAAATTGTAATCAGATAATTCTTTCTTGCATGGACATGCATATATTTACATGTTACATTTTTTATGTACAGGGCAGTTCATAGATATAACACTACTTTGGAAATAGCATTGTGCTACAATATTTCTCTCCCAACATACTAATGAATGTGTCTTTATAAACTTGAAATACTTGCCTATAGACATGTGAAACATGAAAGACAATTTATTTAGTAAGGTACCTTTGATAGTATCCAATAAGTACTTATTTTTTTTTAACTATAAATTTCTTTTATATTTTGAATGAGGGAGTCAAAATCATTCATTCCTCTTTGGATTATTCTAATTTTCAGGAAGTCTTTTTTGGTATATATATATATATATATATATATATATATATATATATATATAATTCACTCTTTTCTCCTTAAAATTTTTATTTATCATATTCTTAACTAAAGAAGTTAAAAGTTTCTTTAATAAATTTTTAAAGATATCATAAATAATGAAGTAATATCAGTACTTAACATCTATGCACCAAATGGTGTAGCTGCTAAACTCTTTTTTTGTGATATTTTATTTCCCCCAATTACATGTAAAAACAACTTTTTAACATTTTCATAAAGTTTTGAATTCCAATTCTATTTCTCCCTCCCTATTCTTCCCTTTTTCTATGATAGTAAGCAACCATGTAGGTTACCCAGTGTAATCATGTGAAACTCATTTTCATATGAGTCATTTTTGTGTAAGAGAAGTCTAGGTATTATTAATGTACTTTTTAAAATATCAGATTTGTGATTTCATCATAATTGAGGGAGTCAAAGTCTGTATCTGAATTCCAAAAGATAAAAGTTCAAATCCTGTCTCTGACATTCATTACTATACAAATATAGACAACTAACTTTGAGCTTCTGATAACTTATCTATAAAATGTAAATTGTTAGACTTCATGGACTCTAAGATCCCTTACAACATTTAACTTCTAACTTCAATCTTCTTTTACCAGTGGGTACAGGTAGTTATTTAACAATTTATAATCTTAAATGATACCTGAAGCAATGAGAAGTTAAATTATTTGCCCAGCATATTTTGTACATAGGCTTTGTACTCAACGAAATCTTTCTGAATCTGAATGCTTTCCATTCCTTACCTGAGCAACTTCTCCCAAGGATTATTAATCTATTACTTATCAAAGATCAAGATAGTATCAGGTTCTATGTGATGAAGTCAAAAGAGTGCTAGATTAAAGTGCTACCACCTACTATTTGTATGATCTTGTGCAAGTCACTTATGTCTTTAGTCTTCTGGTTTGTTATCAATAATATAAGAAAACCAGATCATATGACATTTGAGCCCCCATCTTTAAATCTAAGATCCTAGACCATTCCTTCAGTTTCAAATATTGCCATTTTATGGCATTCCTGTATTTGCTTTAAGTATTTCAGGGAACTTTTTTTTTAAGCCTTTTTTTTTTGGTAACAAGTAATAACAGATATAATGCCATACTTTTTGCAAATATTAGACTACTTTGGGGATTTTAAAAATACCCAGTATTTATCTCTTAGACCATAAATGTTTATGCTTTTCCTAGCATTTTCCATATATATGTACCTGATATTGCAAAGTTGGCAAATTAAATTTCTGCAGAATGAGCTATTAAAAAGTACCATTAGAGTTTTCCATTTAAATGACCCTGACAATTCATGATGAAATATGATATTCATATGAAATATGCTAGGGGTTGGATAGTTTTTTTCATCATAAGTCCTTCAGAGTTGAATCACTGTCTTGCTAAGAATAGTTATATCATTTATACCTTATCATCTTACAACATTGCTGTGACTTATGGTACATTTCACATTGCACCAGCTAGTGGAAGTCTTTCCAGGTTCTTTTGAGAGCATCCTGTTCATAATTTTTTGTAGCATAATATTACATCATAATCAAATACCACAATTTATTCAACCATTCCCCAATTTATGAACAATCCCTCAATTACCAATTCTTTGTCCCCAGAAAAGAGCTGCTATACATATTTTTTACATATAGGATCTTTTCCTTTGGGTTTTTTTTATCTCTTTTGGGATACAAATTTAATAGTGCTCTTGATAGGTCAAAGAGAATGTATGATTTGGGGCATAGTTTCATAGAATTCTCTGTAGAATGGTTGAATCAGTTCACAACTCTATCAAAAATGCATGGTTTCATTTTCTCCACATTCCCTCCAACATTTATGATTTTTCTTTTCTGTCCTATTAGCCAAAAACAGGTATGTGGTAGTATTTTGGAATTGTTCAAATTTGCATTTCTCCAATCAATAAAGCATTTTTTAATATGGCTACAGATAGCTTTGATTACCTCATCTGGAAACTGTTTATGTCTTTTGATCACCTATCAATTGGGGAATGGCTCTTAATTTTATAAAATTTACTCAGTTCTCTATATGTTTGAGAAATGAAGTCTTTTTCAGGGAAATTTGTTTCAATTTTTTTTTCACAATTACTCTTGCTAACTTCAATTCTCCCTTATTTATTCTACTCTCTTTCTTTCTCCTTTCACCCTGTCCCTCCTCAAAAGGATTTTGCTTCTGATTACCCCCTTCTTCAATCTATTTTCCCTTCTATCACCCATCAATCCTGCTTCTCTTAATCCCTTCTCCTCCTATATGTCATTTCCTCTTTGAGGCAATTCTAATAAGAGTGAGGTTCACTCACTCTCCTTTTCTTCCCCACCTTGTCTCCACCACTGTAAAAGCTTTTTCTTGCCTCTTTATGTAGAATTTTCCTCACTCTACCTCTTTCTTTCCCTCTTACCCTTTTTAGTCTCACTCTTTAATTTTAACTTTTTGAATATCATCCCTTCACATTCAGCCAATATCTGCCCCTCTGTCTTTGAATACACTCCCTCTAACTGCCGTAATAACAAGAAAGTTATAAGAATCACCTTTCCATGTAAGAATGCAAAGTCCAACCTCATTAAGTCCCTTACGATTTCCTTTTCCTGTTATCTTCTCTAAAGTCGTGTATTTGAAAGTCAAGTTTTCTGTTCAGTTCTAATCTTTTCATCAAGAATTCTTGAAGTTTACTTCACTGAATATTCATTTTTCCCCCTGAAGGATAGTATTCAGTTAGGCTGGATAACTGATTCTTGGTTGTAATCCTAGCTCCTTTGCCTTCTAGAATTTCATATTTTAAGCCCTCCAATCCTTTAATATGGAAACTGCTAAATCTTTATTTCTCCTTGCTGTGGCTCCATAGTACTTGAATTGTTTCTTTCTGGCTGCTTGCAATATTTTGTCCTTGGAGCTCTGGAATTTGATTATAATATTCCTGGGAATTTTTATTTTAGGATCTCTTTTAGGACTTGATTGGTGGATTGTTTTAATTGCTATTTTACTCTCTGGTTTTAGAATATCAGTACAGTTGTCCTTGACAATATCAAAGATTGTAATGTTCAGGCTAGCTTTCTGGAGATCCTTGGGATCAGCCAGAGTCCTTGGTCTTAGTGGAGAAATGATGAAGGCAGGACAACCACCACAAGGCTGGTCAAAAATGGAGTCTCTCTTCCAGTCCTTCTTAGCTCTTATATACCCTATTACAATTACATCATTATAGCATACAAATATGTGTGAACTAGAGAACTATTACCTCACCATAGTAAGTACTATACATGTGAACTACAGAACCATCATCTCATCAATTCCATTGAGTTAATACCTTGTTTTGCATATCACTGGGAAATGAGTGTGGACCACAATATAACATTTATACTCTTTCTGTTACTGTTTGCTTGCATTTTTGTTTTTCTTCCCAGGTTATTTTTACTTTCTTTCTAAATCCAATTTTTCTTGTGTAGAAAAACAACCGTATAAATATGTATACATATATTGTATTTAACATATATTTTAATATATTTAACATGTACGGAACTACCTGCTACTAGGGGAGGGGAGTGGAGCGAAGGCGGGGAAAAATTGAAACAGAAGTTTTTGTAAGGTTCTATGTTGAAAAATCACCCATGCATATGTTTTGTCAATAAAAAGCTATAATAAAAAACAAACAAATACACAAGATATTAAATGTAAACTTTTGAACTTATTTTTGAAACATATGGTATTACCAATTTTACTGTTTCCCTCCAAAAATAGCTTGAATATATCCTACAGGTGAACATACATTTAAAGTATATTTCATTATATGGATTTGCTTTTTATATTCAACCTTCCTTGAGTTTTTTTCCTCTTTAATGAATAAAGCTCACTATCATTCTTCTTCATTTATGCTTCAGGCCTGCTAAAACTTGATGACAAATACACAAAATGAAATTGTCAATCTATTAAAATTTTTGATTATGTAAAAAATAAATAAATAAGTGTCCTTGTTTCAAGTATACTTCTCCAGAGTTCAGGCCCTTTACGGAAGTGACATTGATGCTCCTTTTTTTTTTTTTTTTTTAAATCATTGCTTTCAGGTAATCCAGTTTAATTTACTTCCCCTGGATTTATTTTCCAGATCATTTGTCTTATCAATGGGATATATCATCACATTGTCTTTTATTTTTTCATTCTTTTGGTTTTATTTTCTTGATTTCTCATAAAGTCATTAGCTTTTGTACCTTCTTTTCCATTTGTCCAGTTCTATTTTTAAAGTAGTTGTTTTCTTTAGTGGTTCCTTAATTTAATCAATTCTACTATTCTTTAGGGAGTTTTTTTTTTCCTTCAATGAATTTTTGTGCCTCTCTTTCCATTTGGCCAGTTTTGCTTTCTAAGACATTCTTCTCCTCACCTTTTTGTACTTTCTTTTCCATTTGGGCTAGTCTGTTTTTTAAACTGTTATTTTCTCTAGTTTTTTGGGAGTTTTTTGCATGTGTCTCCTTTACCAAGCTGTTGACTTGTTTAAAAAATTTTCTTGCATCACTTGCATTTCTCTTCCCATTTTTTCCTCTATCTCTCTTATTTAATTTTCCAAATCCTTTTTGAGTTCTTCCATGGCCTGAGATCAATTCATATTTTTCTTGAAAGCTTTGGGTGTGGGCACTTTGATTTTGTTATCTTCTTAGCATGTGTTTTGATCTTTCTTTGTCACCATAGTAACTTTCTCCAGTCACAATCATTTTTTGTTGTTTGCTCATTTTCTCAGCCTATTACTTGACTTTTAACTCTTTGCTAAAGCAAGCCTATCCTTCTAAGGTAGAGGGTACACTGTCCCAAGTTTTAGGGTTCTATGTAATTGTTTTCAGAGATACTTATAGAGACCTATAAGTTTTCAGTTCTTCCAAAGTGGTTATGTTCTAACCAGGGGTCCTCAAACTTTTTAAATAGGGGGCCAGTTCACTGTCCCTCAGACTGTTGGAGGGCCGGACTAGAGTAAAAACAAAACTTTTGTTTTGTGGGCCTTTAAATAAAGAAACTTCGTAGCCCTGGGTAAGGGGGATAATCGTCCTCAGCTGCCGCATCTGGCCCGAGGGCCATAGTTTGAGGACCCCTGTTAAGGAGAGGTGTGTTCACTCCTCTCCTGGCCTACGTTCTAGTTTGTGGAGATCTCTGTAATCTGCTTCTGAGCACTTGTTTGATCACCTTATCTTTTATGGTCTGAGAGCTCTAGAAGTAGCAGCAGATGATGATTGATTGATGTCAATGGCTCCCAGCCACTCCCAGGTCCCATCTGATTTGTTGGGGCTGGGGTTGTTACATCCCCAATTGTAAACATGATACTCTTTGATCTTCATTATATTGTATCTCCTACTCCATTACTAGATTCTCACCATTTAATTTTTTCACTGGAGTTATAAATCATTAGTGTATATTAAATGAGTAGATCAAATATCTGACTTGGGGAAGTGTGCTGTGTGTTAGCTGAGTCTCTCTGAATAGAACAAAGATAAGGATATAAATTCAGTAACAGAAGTATAATTTTTTAAAAAGTTTTTAATTGTACAGTGGTCTTTTACATTTGACTATAAATATCTAGAGTTAATACTGAAGGAAAATAAAATCACTGAATACTATTTTTGAAAAGTATTCAGTAATAGAGAGGACAGATAAATTTCTTAATGGGATAACCATAATGAATTTATACTACAGGAAAAGTGGCTAATGCCTAAGATAGCCCCAGCAATAGCTCTTTGGGCATTAAAAGAGCATGATGAAATGAAGAACTTGTTTAGACAGAAATGAACTGAATAGGTGTTGAAATTATTTATATGTACCTCTAACTAGGTATTTGTTAATCATACAGAATGTTGACATCATTTTTCTTCATAAACAAGTTTGGATTCATTGTTACTAGTTAAGATAAAAACTATGGGAGGGTACACTGGGCATATTGTGGTATTATGTAATGCCAAGCACAACTCTGATGTGATAAATAGCTTCCAATTTAATTCAATTCAGCGAACAAGCATTTATCAAGGTAGCAGGCAAGATGCTAAATCAAGGGTACAAGAATAAAGTAAAATAGTGTCTGGCCTCAGGAAATATTCACAGATAAGAAAATATAGGACATCTACAAAGAATGATTTGGGAGTGGGAGGACTACTAAGTGCAGGGGGGTAGAGTGGGAGGAGGGAGACAATCAGGAACATGTCAAAAAGGAGAAGGAACTCAAAGTGAGCCTTGAAGGAAGTTAAGAGTTCCAAGAGGAAGATGTCAAGGAGAATATGCCAGGCAAGGAGGACTGCCTATGTCAAGGCATAAACATAGGAGATGGAATGTCACATAGGTGGACACATTAAGTAGGGTTCTTTGGCTGGAATGTAGAATATATGAGATGGAGTAATGCCTGAAAAAACAGGTGGAGTCAGTTTATGTTTGGATTTAAAAGGCAGAGAAGCTTATATTTTGTACTAAAGACAAAAGGGAATTTTTTTTGAGAATGGAAATGGCACGATCCGAACTATATTTGAGGAATATTGATTTAACAGATTTCAGGAGGATAGATTGAAGAGTGGAAATCTGTCCTCCCAAAATTGAAGGAAGTACCGGAAGTAGCCAATCCAGTTAGGAGTTATTGCAATAGGGGATGAGGAGTGGAACTATTGACAATAATATCAGCTAATTTTTATTCAAAACTTTAAGATTTGTAAAGTAGTTAAATGCACCATCTTATTTGATCTTCACAAGATAAGTGAGATAAGTACTATTATCCCATTTTACAGATGAAAAACCGGGGCAAAGAAAGATGTGTCAATTTGTCCAACTAGTAAATATTTGAGACAACTTTTGAACTCAGATCTTCTTGACTCTGAGTAAAGGAGATGATGAAAATTTTAGATAAAATCAACTGACTTTGAAACTATTGAAGATGGGAAGGTGACTGAAAGTACAAAGTTGAAGGTGATTTCTATGTTTTGGACCTGGGTAACTGGAAGAACTTTTTGTTGGTGAGCTATTTCAATCATGTCCAACTCCTATGATCCCATTTGGGATTCTCTTGCCAAAGATATGGGAGTAGTTTGCCCTTTCCTTCTCCAGCTCATTTAACAGATAAAGAATCTTTTGGCAAACAGGGCTAAATGATTTGCCCAGGGTCAACCAACTGGTAAGTATCTGAGGCTAGATTTGAACTCAGCTTCTCTTGACTACAGTGTTGGCACTATCCACTATCCAGTGTGCCACCTTACTGCCCAAACTGAAAGTGCTATGGTACACTTAATAGAATTGAGAAGATATTAGGAAAGGTAGACTTTTGGATTTGTGTGCAAATACTAAGTGATATTTTAGACATATTGAGTTTGAGATGCCTATAGGATACACAGGCAGAAATGTCCCACAGGTAGTTGGAGTTTTAGGTTTGGAGCTTTGAAGAAAAATAGAAGTTGGATATATGTACAAATGTATAATTAGGAGCTAATTGCATAGAGTTGATAGTTGAAATGTGGGAGTTGATGATGACACTAAGAAACAGAATTTACACAAAGAAGAAACCAGATAGAACAAGTCAATCAATCAATCAATTGGAGTCTTCTATGTGCTAGGTGAGGATGCAAGTATAGAGAATGAAGCAATTCCTCTTTACAAGAAGAGTACATTTTGAGATCTTTGGCTCTGAAGCCCCTTTCTAGTTTGGTCAAGTACAATGTCATTTTTCAAGGTAATCATTAATGAAATCTATGAACTGAGCTTTCATTCTGAAAGACTATTACACAACCATTTAAGAGTTATAAGTGTGGGGGCAGCTAGGTGGCACAGTGGATAGAGCACCAGCTGTGGTCAGGAGGACTTGAGTTCAAATCTGGTGTCAGACACTTAACACTTCCTAGCTGTGTGACCCTGGGCAAGTCACTTAAGCCCAATTGCCTCAGCAAAAAGAAGAAGAAGAAGAAGAAGAAGAAGAAGAAGAAGAAGAAGAAGAAGAAGAAGAAGAAGAAGAAGAAGAAGAAGAAGAAGAAGAAGAAGAAGAAGAAGAAGAAGAAGTAGTGTAATTAAAATATTTAATTAAGATATTAAAACAATAAAAAAATCAAAAGGCTTGGTCATTTTCTGCCATATCCACAAATGGGTGTAGTCTCAATTTCTCCCAAAATTGCTAATAGGATAAAAGTCTTCTAGAAGAAAATGACATTAAGGGATGAAGAGTCAAAAAACAGTCAGTCATTCCCTTCTTTTGGTATAGTGTTCTCAGTGGTCACAATGGCTGTATACTCTTAGGATAAGCTGCAATCGGCTCTTGCTTTGCTCTTGATTTTACCAAGACTCTTGAGTTCAGGGAGTGATTCTGGTCCATATCAGTTCCTACTTCATCTCTCTGCTCTGATTGTAATTTAAGGAAGTTCAGGAATACTTCAGGACTCTCTAGATGCTGAGCCTTTTCATATTTCCATGCCCTGACTTGTCTTTTACTTTCTTTTCTTTTCCCCTGATGTTTTCCTCCTATATATTTTTCCAGGGTAATCCCTGAATCTGTAAATAAGGCCTTATGAAAGTCCTCTTCCTGAGTATTTTGCCAAAGAAAGCACATCCTCTGTTTCATCACTGTGAACCTAAAGCTGTATTTGAGTACTTCAATTAAAATAATCCACACTATCACACTTGTAAATACTGGTTGGTTTTTCACTTATAGTGAAACATCTTTATTGGTATATTTCAGCATAGTTCATTGGTTTTTGGAAAACAATCTCACATTTAAAATATCAACAACTAATTGAATGCTTCTACACAGTCTAAAATTTGTATGATTCATAGGACATCTAGCTTCTTATTCCACAGTTCTCCCACCATCACTGCATAAGCAAGAGGGGCCAATCAAACCTAAAAGATGGTTTGAACTTTTTCTTTATTCCAAAGACTACTGTTGTTAAAGAATTCAACCTCAGCAGTATGACTGTGCTTTAAATTCCTTAACCTCCCTAAAACTTATTTAGTTCTTTCATCTGCAAAATGGAGATAATAATAATTATAGGATGTTAGACAACTCGTATCATTCTTTTAAGTCATTTTATCTTTAAATCATTTAAGCAGTTTTAAATCAGTAATATTTATGGTGTATATAAAGTCTTTGTTATTGTTTTTCAGTCACTCTGATACTTCATGACCCCATTTGGATTTGGGGAGGGGGTTTGCAAAGAAACTAGAGTGGTTTTCCATTTCCTTCTCGAGCTCATTTTACATATCTCTTTGCATTAGCACCTCTACTTCCTCCTCTTCCTCTTCCTCTTCTTCCTTCTTCTTTTTTCTTTCTTCTTTTTCTTTTCTTTCTTCGTTCTTCTTATTTTCTATCAAGAAAGAAGAAACCTTGCAGTGGTGATACCCAGAAGTTCAGAAGAGATAAAATCCAAGAAAGAAACTGGTAATAAACAAACAAGAGGAAGTAGAGGTGCTGATGCAAAGAGATAAATTTGACTTCATACAGATCACTGAGATTTGTGGGGACCCACTGCACCATGTCCCTCAGTGCATGTGGCTTAATCAAAAACAACAGGAAAGGCCAAAGAGAGGTTTGATTGAATTATATTTCAAATTTTTAAAACTGTATTTATGTGAGGAAGTCTAGAAATGAGAAAAAGCAAGACAGAGAATATTTGAGTGAAGATCAGTGAACAGAAAAACAGAAATAGTTTTGACATTAGAAAATATTACAGATCATCTGGACAGAAAAAAGCTAATAGATGAGAAATTTGAAGAAAGGATCACAAGCCTAGGACATAGGGATAATATTAGTATTTGAATTCATATATTTTAAGTTATAATTATTTAAAATAGTCATTGGTTCTAGAAAAATAAAAACATGGAGTGTGAATTCAAATAATTTGACTATATTGGGAGTGGGAGGGAATTTATTATTTGCAATAATGGGGATCTAACTGTAATAGGGAACTTAAATTTTTCAGAAATCAGCTTGAGATCTATGACTTCCAAAATCAGAGTAGCTAAAAATTTCTTGGCATTCTTTGGTAATAATTTCATCCTTAAAATGATGGAAGAACTAATAAAGGGAAATTTTCTTCCAGATATTATTCTCACTAAAAGAGAAAAACTGAATGCTGGAGTAGAAACAATGGGAAGTTTGGGAGAAAGTAATTTGTAGGAGTTTGTAATATAGGACAGAAAATCCAGGTAGAATCTGACATATACTCTAGATTGGGGGAAAGTAGACTTCAAAGGTTTCAGAGAAAACAGAATTCATGAGTTGAAATGACATAAGGAAAATCATCTGAAGAGAGTTATCTTGTGCAGAAGGTATTAGATTTGTTCTGGTTGGTCCTGGAGAACAGAAGCAGGAATAAAGGGAGGAAATTGAAAAAAAATTGATTTTGGCTTGATATCAACAAGAGGTCAAGAAAACCTCAGTTCAAATTTGGCCTCACACATTTACAAGGTGTGTGATCCTGGGCAAGTCATTTAACTCCTGGCTTTTGTGAGGATAAAATGAGACAATATTTGTAAAGCAATTAGCACAGTCCCTGGCACATATTTGTTGTTCATCCATTGTTTTTTGAGAAGGACCAATCATAGAATGATGTCCTGACTTGCATGTGATTTGGATTTAAGTGAAATAGACCTGATCAAAGTCTTCAGCCTCACTCTCTCTTCCAGAGTAATTAAAGTTCAAGATGACTAGTGATGATGCAGAATGTTGTGAATGACCTTTGTATCTTTCATGTCTGACCAAGCTCTAAGTGTTTCACAGTGCCTGCTTTAGTCACTTTTTTGACCGTTAGAAATAATTGTTCTCATTCACCCATTTAATCAGAGAAAGTCTTCATGTAGTTGGGGTAGACATTCCCCTAATTCACCAACAATTTGGTTTAGCCCATATGCTGACTTGGGTAACTGGGTTGTCACGACTGTATGCTACAGCTATTTGGAGTCATAGGTAAGAGTTGGGAAAATGAACCCCAAAGGTTGAAATGCAGCCCTAACACTAGAGGAGCTAACCCTTCCCAAACACCCCATAAAATATAAAAATACTGTTACTATTATTATTGTTGCTCCTGCTGTTGTTAAAATATAATGAGTTCCTTTAAGAGGTAATGGGTTCCTCTTCCTTGAAGATCTTTAAGTTACTTGCTGGGCATGTTGTAGTGGGGATTCCATTCATTGTAAAGTTAGAGTAAATGACAGATAAGGTTTCTTCTAAATCTTCAGTCCTGCGAAACTTTTAAAGTACAACCTATTTTCAGGAAGAAGTCACTAGCATCCTAGGTAGTAGCTGAAGAAAAATTTCATGTAGCAGGTGGCATGTTAAATTTTGTAGGAAATTATCCAAGCAATGGTGGTGAAGAAACAATATATTATAGTTTGTGCAAAGCTATAGAGGAAGATAGAATGTCATATTGGGGCTCATTAAGCATAGTTTATAGATAGACCAAAGGTGAATAAAGGGGAGTATTGAATAATAAGCCAGGAATAGGAGGTAGAAGTCAACTTGTGAGGGATTTAAATGCCAGCAAGGTTTATATTTGACCTTCTGAAGGAAGAGGCAAGAATTGAGGATGATTCTGAAGTTTTAGACCTGAATGATTAGAAGAATGGTGAGACTCTTAACAAAGATAGGGGAGGAAAGACTGCAAGGTTTTGAGGAAAAGATCATGAATAGAAATATGTGCATATTGAGTTTGATAGAACTATAGGACATCCATTCTGAAATGTTCAATAAGCAATTATTAAACATAACTGGAAATCAGGACACAGACTAGGATTATATAGCTGGATATAGAGAGTTCTTTTGATAATTGATCTTATTAGCTTATGAGCTTACCAGGGGAAAAATGTGTAGAGAGAGAAGTGAAACCAAGGTAGAATTTCACATTAGTCAGAGAATTAATATTATTAGTTTCCTAAAGAGCAATAAAGAAGGCATATGGTAGGCATGTTCAAGTTACAGAATATTACTAGGAATTGTGTAGAATTAGCATAAACTATATATCAAGTTGGAGACGGAATAGTGAATAGGATAAAGTTATTAATGATGTCTAGAAGACATGAGTTTGAATTCTATCCCATACATTGACTGCTTCTATTAGGTTAATCACCTGTTTGAGCCTCAATTTCCTCATGATAAATGGGATAATAAAACTAGTGGTATTTTCCTCATAGGGCTGTTATGAAGATAAATGATATGTGTAAAACTCACTGCAGATCTCTAAATCCTATCAGTGACATCTTAATAATTGAAATATGTCTTTATGATTATTTGAGATATGTGTGACCAGAAAAGGAGATGAATGGATCATATAGCAAAGTACCTAAGTAATGTAGTAGATAGAATACTGGACTTGGAGTCAGAAGGATCCAAATTTGAATATTCAGACACATATTAGCTCTGTGTTTCTAGGCAAGTCTCCTAAAATCACTCAGCTTTAGTTACCTCATCAGTAAAATGGGGTTAATAAATAGAGCTTATCTTAAAGGATTGTGGCAAAAATCAAATAAAGTACAAACTCCAAAGTACTAAATAAATGTTAGCTCTAATAGATGAAATTATAATTTTAGTAAGAAAGTGGCATAATGGGATAACCAATGGATTGCCTATATATTTCACTGGAATTTAAATGTCCACAGTTTAGAGAAGGGCCCATAGTATATCAAGTACTTTTATGAGGGGATTTGAAACAGTCATACAGGTTGAGGAGTAATGGGCACGAGGCAAGATTATACTACTATCAATGACATTAGCAATTCATTTGAAACATCCAATAAGAATGCATTTAATGGATTTCCTTTGAATTGTGTATGATATAATTTTGTACCATATGCGACCTTCCACTTTGATTTCTCAGTGAGGATGATGAGCCTGAGCCTTTCTGAAAGATTGTTGATCTTTCTTAGGAGGTCACTCAGTGTTCTTGGGGTTAATATTATCAAGAAAATGTCACCTACACAGTATCTATAGAAACTCTCTATTAATAAGGAATTCCTCTTCTATTGCACTTTATAAAAGGCATTTTTGTTTTGCCACAAATGAATATCATTGGAGAACCTCCATTCTCAGATGTTCCTAGATGTAAATATTTAATAGATCATTGGAGAAACAACTGTATGTCATATATAGAATGGTATCTATTTTGATCTTGCCATATCCATCAAAGAGAAATTGTTCAAAGACTTTTCAAACAATATATTGCTTTTCCAAATCAAATATTTCACTTTATTCCTCATTCCAGAAATTCAGCAAACAAGAAATACTTCGAGAATCTTTATTTCCTGTACCGCTTAAGCAATTTTGCAACTATGAAGATGTGGGCTGGACTAATGTAGAAAATTGTCTGGGAAAGTCTGTTCCACTTATCTTTCATCAGTGATATTCTTGGTAAGTGTTAAAATTTTTTTATTCTATTTTTTCTTTCTTTCTTTTTTTGCTGAGGCAATTAGGGTTAAGTGACTTGCCCAGGGTCACACAGCTAAGAAGAATTAAGTGCTAAGTGTCTGAGATCAGATTTGAACTTAAGTCCTCCAGACTTCAGGGCTAGTGCTCTATCCATTACACTACCTAGCTGCCCTAGTCTATTTCTTTTCTTATTTTCAATATATTGCTTTTTATACTACATAGTTTAATTTTATATAATCAAAGATGTCTATTTTGTCTGTAATGATGTCTATCATTTGCTACTTTGATAATTTTTTTTTTCCTTTCAATTATTAATCTTTTAAAAGTAGCCTGGGGGCTATTCTTCACTCAAAAATGCTAAAACGACAATTGGGATTATTTAGCTGCTTGACTATTCATTCACATAATATGAAATATTGAATTTGAATTGCTAAAGCTTTCAGTACTTTTTAAGAAATATTCTTTGAAGTAACAGATCTATTAAGGTATGTAAAATGTTTAATTATTTTCATAGAATATTAGAAATGGAAAGAACTTCAGAGATCATTTAGTACATCCACTGACAACAATGAGGCCCTGAGAGTTAAAGTGTATTAGATTAAGGCTCTGATAGCTAACATAGCCAGCTAGGTAGCATAATGGATGCAGCATTAGGCTTAAAATCAGGAAGACTTGAATTCAAATTGGTTCTAGACACTCGCCAGCTCTGTAAGCCTGGAAAAAATCACAATTTCTATCTGTCTCAGATTAATATATCATCTTCCTCCCAAGATTGCTGTGAAGATCAAATGAGATAATATCTATAAAATAATCCTGAGAGGAAAATGATATTTTAACATTTGGTGTGGAAATGTCTCTAAATTTTCACATCTCATATTTCTTTTGAGCTATTGCAATTCTGTTTGCTCATAAAGCACACAGCCATCTTTGATGCCTTGTTGGGCAGTCCTTTCCCTGGTCTCCCATGTCATGCAATCAATTCAAAAGTTCTTCAGAAAGACCTTGAGAATGTACTTGTATAGATCCTTCTGACCTCCTTGTAAGCACCTTCCTTTCATGAGCTTTCCATAAAATAGACTTTTAGGCAAATGTACATTTAGTATTGTGAACAATGTGATCAGCCCATTAAAGTTGTATTTTCTGCAGTAGAGTCTGAATGTTTGGCAATTTAACTCAAGAAATGTCAGGTTCCTTGTTCCGACAGGTGATCTTCAAAGACAATTCAAATGGAAGCCATTCTGTTTCCTGGCATGGTGCTAGTATAATGTCTGAGTTTCATAGGCATACAATAATGACGCTAACATAATGGCTCTGAAACCTTTAGTTTGGTAGTTAGTCTATTACCTCTTCTCTCCCATATGTCCTTGGGAGCCTCCCAAACACTGAGCTAGCTTAGGCAATATGTGCATTAACTTTCTTGTCAATGAGTACATCTCTGAAAAGTATATTGCCAAAGTAAGTGAACTTTTACACAATATTCAAAACTTCTCCATTTTGCTGTAACCAGTGGTTCCACATTTGATACACAGAGGTACTTTATAAATATTTATTCCTTTCCCCTACCTTCCCCCAATTACAACAAAATTTACTGTAGCAAAACTATTATACTGACTATAATATAATTTTGGATCACCACTGGAAGAAATGACTACACTTGAATTTATTTTGTCTGTAGTTTTCATCTATAATCTATAGTCTTTCCTTAAAGCAAAAAAAAAAAAAAAAAGGTATAAATTGGGAAATTTTATATTTGTTAAATTTGTTAGTAGGGAATCCAACTTTATGAACCCAAGTAATTTTTTTTTATATTTTAAGATTTCCTTAATAAGTTCTATGCTGCAATCACAATGAATATAGTAAATGATATAGGAAAATTAAAAATTTTATGATCTTTTTCATTTGTTTATTCTTCTAAATACCCAGAAATTGAGCTATGCAAGGCTTCATTTTATCTCCATTTTTTTTTTTTTTTGCAAACATCTTATTCCTTCTATGGTAGTTTCTACTTTAGTTTAACGATAATTGATTCTTACTTGGAGCTGCTTATCAGTTTCCCTTTGATCAATCTGTATCCAAGTTGTCCCCTCTTCATAAGTCTCACATATGAGAAACTATGATCCATGGTTACCCTGGACAAAAATCTTTAATTTTCTTATCTTGTAGAAAAAAAGCCAAGTTCTGGCATTTAAAAACTTTTCCAACCTGGTTCTTTCAGATCCGTTTGAGTAATTGAAGCAATCAATATTTATTATGTCTTTTAAGTGTCATTCACTATGCTAGGCAAAGTCTCAGAGGACCATTTCAAATATCTCAAAAGATCAGACTTCTGAGGACAGAATTATAGAATTTAAGATATCAAGCTTTCCTCTAATCCAGCCTCTAGTCTGTGTCTCTAGTTTGAGGTAGGATAATTAGTTCATTTTGATTGACTCAATCCTGAGGTAACTTCCCATGGGGTTGAATTTCAGGAGTCCCAGGGGTATCTAAAATACTATCATTATTCCTCCAGTATTAGTTCTCAGTCCTGAAAGAGTTTCAATATCCTTGAAAAAGAAAAGATCTTAAGGTTATCTTTTTTGGGGGGTGGGGTGGGGTTGAGGATCTTGCTTTTCTCAGAATGTTATTGTAAGGATCAATAGAATTATCACACACATTATCACGTGTGTGTGTGTGTTGTGTCATCCCAGATGAATTTCTCAGTTCTCCAAGGAAGAATAAAAGTTGAAGTACAGATAAAGATCAGATTTGGCAAGGATTTCCTTACTGGGAAATTCCCGATGCATAGTAAACACTTAATAAATAATGTGTGTGGACTGAAATAACAGACATGATTTTTAAAAATTTATCTATGCTTCATAGAATATAAAGGTCAGAATTCTCTGCTGGCTTTGGGAAGACAATAGAAAGCCTTGATGTGTCCTACCTTGATCTGTCAACTTCATAATGACCCTTTCCCTCTTTTGAAGTCTTATTCTTCTTTTTAATATTATTTTCCAGTTATACGTAAAACATTTTATATTTGTTTTTAAAATTTTGACTTCCAGATTCTGTCCCTTCCTCTCTCCCCACTCCAACTCCCATTAAGAAGGCACATGTGAAGTTATGCAAAACAGTTCTATAAAATTCATATTGTAAAATAAAATAAATCCCTCCCACCACCCAAAAAAACCCTAAAAAAAATAAAGTTTGAAAAGCATGCATCAAAAGTATGTGTATTCATAGACAATCAATTCTTTCTCTAGGTATGTATAACTTTTTTTTATCATAAGTCTTTCAAAATAATTTTGGATCATTTTATTGCTGAGAATAGCAAAGTCACTCATAGTTGACCATCCCACAATATTGCTATTACTTTGTACACAGTACATTTCACTTTCATGAGCTCATGGAGGACTTTCCAAGTTTTCCTGAGAGCACCCTGCTCATTATTTCTCACAGAAAAATAGTATTACATTGTAATCATATAGCAAATTTATTTAGCCATTCCCCATTTGACGGGCATCCATCCGCTCAGTTTCGAATTCATTTCCCTGAGAAAAGAGTTGCTATAAATATTCTTATACATATAGGATCTTTTCCTTTTTTAAATCTCTTTTGAGGTTCATGCCTAGTAGTAGTATTGTTAGGTCAAAGACTATGCTTGATTTTATAGCCCTTTGAGCATAGATCATATCTTTTGATCATTTATCAATTGGGAAATTGCTTGGTTTTTTTTTAATAAATTTGACTCAGTTCCTTATACAGTTGAGAAATGAGGGCTTTACCCCTTTTCTTCTTTCTAGTCAGATTTCCCCATCCTAGGGAAAATCAGGTTTCTGCACCCTCCCAAGTACAAATCTCCTATGCTAGAAAAACAGAATATGATGAAAAATACATTTTTAGAGTAGAACTCTTTCAAAGGACAAATTGTTTGAATGGACAAGATGAACTCTTTCCAATGCTTATCTATGAATGGCATTTACATTGCTTTTATTGAGAGGAGTGGGTATTGGTGTTTTGCTCCTGTCATGTTCAGATTCATATTTCATCTTTTTAAATACAGGAAAAATACAGAAGTAGAAATGAAGTTAAGTTGATCATGATATTAATTCTTGTTTTGATGACTCATAAGTTTGTCCTTTCATTGTGGTTGCAGCAATGTTGATGTTAATCATGAAAAAGATTCTAAAGAAATTTCTTTGCTGAGGCTTCAGGATAGAGGGAAAAGAAAGGAATGGGTCCTTTGGCTCTGCCATTCATTGGGTGTATGGAGATTTACCTTAACTATCACAAATTCAATACTCAGGGCAAGAACACACCCAGAGAAAGCTACACAAGCCTCAAAGCACTTTCCAATCAATTTTGTAACTTAAGATATGAACACAGCAAAAAATAATTAAGGAAAATTCAGGTATTTAGGCAAGGAAGACTAATTGATACAATTTTGCACCGTACCTTTTAGAAGGGTATCCTGAAATATCCTGAAGCATTAGAATTCTCTTTTCACAGTTATGTCTCTACACTCTGGGCACTAGTTTTATTAAATGTAAAAAATAAAAGGTTGTTTCTGATTATATATGAAGTAATTTATTCTCTTACATTTCATTAAAAGAACCAAATCAACCAATAAATAAAAATTTAAGAATTTATTAAGCACCTGCCACTTACCAAGCACTGTGTTAGATTCTGGACATTAAAAGATAAAAGTGAAACTGCCTATTCTTGAGGAATTTGCTTTCTAATGGGGGAGAGAACATATATATAAAAGAGTCTTCATGCAAAAATGTAAAGCTTGAGCTTAATCTTGAAGGAAATCAGATATTCCAAGAGTCAAAAGTAAGGAAGGAATGTATTCCATGCTTGGGTGAAAGCACAGAAATGGGAAATTGGAGTATATAAGGAGCAAGAAGACTAGTTTGGTTAAACCATTAAATACATAGATGAGAATAATGCAAGCCTAGAAGTGGAAAGAGGATAGATTGTGAAGAATTTGGCATATTAAATGCCAAACTAAAAGTTTTTATTCATTTCTAGAAGTAATAGGGAGCTAGATTTGTACTAGAGGAAATCTCTTTGTCAATTCTATGGAAGCTCCATTTAAGTTCAATAAGGCTTGAGGCAGGAAGACCAATTAGAAGACTATTATAAAAATTTAGATGAAAGATGTTGAGTTCTGAAATTAGGGTGGTGGCTAAGAGTAGGGAGAAGGGGTGTACATGAGGGATGTTATGGAAACTGGCAAGACTTAGCGATAGATTGAATATATTGGGTGAGGCAGAGGGATGACTCAAGATTTACACTAAGATTGTGAATCTCGGTTATTGAAAAGATGGTGGTGTCCTCAGAAGGAATTGGGGAAGATCAGAAGAGGGAAGGGTGTATGTGGTGGGGGGAGAAGGGAAAATGATACATTTAATTTTGGACATATTGAGTTTGAGACACTTATAAAATAGAGTTTGAAATGTCCAATAGATAAAAAATAGGACAATAGGAGGATTTTCCAACACATGTAATCTTGTAAGTATAAAGAGACATTATAGGGAGTAGACCTGAGATTTCAATGATGTAGGGAACTTGTGAATGAGGAAACACCCTATACTAATGCATGTTGGCAACTTATAGTCTTAGTAGAGTTATCTAGAGTAGGGGTCAACAAACTCCAATGCAAAAACAGAGTCAGATTTGGTTTCATCCCTATTATCATTCTGTCTCTCTTCTGCCCTTTGTGGCTAAACAACTTAAAGAGACCATCCACAATAGATATGCCCACTTTTTTCTATTCTCTACATCCCCACACACACACTTTTGCTATTGATGTAGAGAGCAACACCAGTCTTCTCAGTTCCTCTTTCTCAAAACTCAGATGTTGTCCTTGATTCATCACATCTCTCAATCCTAATGTCCAATCTATTGACAAGGCCAGTCAATTTCAGTTTTTGTAACGTCTCTCAAATATTCTTTTTTTCCTCTGACATTGCCACCACTTTAGTGCTCTAGTCTAGCAATAGCTTGACTATTTCAGTAGCTTGCTGTTGGGTCTACTGCTTTAAATTTCTTCTCACTCCAACCTATCCCCCATGATTTTCCTAAAATATGAATACAACTGTGTCATTTTCTCCTCACCCTTTACTCAATAAACTCCCCATTACTTTCAAGATCAAATATAAAATCTTTTATTTGACATTCAAAACCTTCATAACCTAACCCCTTTTACCTTTCCAACTTCTACCCTATTTCTTGCCACATACTCTTTGATCCAATGATGGTTCTTCTTGCTGTCCTAAAAAATAAAACACTCCATCTCTCAGTTCCAGGATTTTCTGTCTCTTTCTCATGTCTGGAATGTTCCCCACTTCATTTCCACTAATTGCCATCCCTGATGTTTTTAATCCCAACTAAAATCTCATCTTCCACAGGAGGCCTTTCCTAATCTTTCTTAGTTTTAGTGTCTACATTTTCTATTTATTCTATGTATTACTTATTTGCACATATTAGTTTGCTGGTTGTCTTCTTACACTTTGTTCACTTACAAGACTGTTTGTTCTAGGCAACAGATCAGGATAGGGATCCAGTAAACTTTGGATAGATTGGATGCAAGAGGCAAGTGATGTAATGAGTCAAGTATGATATCTAAGTTGTGAGGAAGAGGAATGGGGAAGATGGTGTTGCCCTCTACAATAAGAGCAAAGATGTATGTGTATAAGGGTGTGGTGGTATAGGGGGAAAGATAATGAGTTCAAATTTTAATATACTGAATTTAAGATGTCTACTGGACATCCAGATGGATGTCAGCAAAAAGTTAGAGCAAGCTCTACATGAAAGCTGATTTTAAATTCCTTGAGGGTAGGGCCTGACTTCTCTTTTTGTTTCTGTAGTGCTTATCACAGTTTCTGGCATGTAGTAGGTACTTAATAAATGTTTATTGACTGACTGATAATTTGGTGGAGAGCCCAGAGAATGTAAGTGATTTGCCTATGGTTATATCATAAGTATGAGTTAGAGATGGAACTTTAATCTAAGTCTCCTTGGTTCTGAGGCCAGTTCCATAGCTACTATGTAATATCATCTCTCATTATAAGTGTAATATTTGCAAAATCATCCAAAAATGCTTAATTCAAATACAAACTAACTTCAACACTTTTCACTGTTTGAACTTACAAAGAATTCAGCAAAAATAACTGTATTCAAGAAAAATGGCATGTGCGTGAATCTCCCGACTCTTCAGTAGTACAACCAGCTTAAATATTCAATGTGACTCTATTCTTCAAAACAAAAAAATATTGTTCCATGAGCAAAAAAAATTTGAGAAAAAAAGGAAGAAGGTCCATAAGTAGCATAGGAAAAACAAATATTTACTAGGTACAGCAAAATCTAAGGTATACCACTTCCTGCCTAAACAATCTCCCCTCATGCTCCTCTACCATCTGATGAAAAACCCTCTAAGCCATTAATTGTTTTGGTGTCCCTATTCTAGGATTTTGTCTCTGCCAATATGGTGGGAACTTGAATCTCTGGGGAAAAGGAAAAATTATCATATAGTCTACCACTAATGTTCTTCTCTGAAATTGGCTCAGAAACAAAAATTTCTAATAATTAATTCCCAAATAAGGATCTATATTAGATTCTAGGCATACAGAGAATAGCAGAAAGAAAAGAAGGAAGGGAAGGAGGAAGGAAAAGGAAGGAAGGAAGGAAGGAAGGAAGGAAGGAAGGAAGGAAGGAAGGAAGGAAGGAAGGAAGGAAGGAAGGAAAAAGAAGGAAGGAAGCAAGAGAAAGGAAGAAAGAAAGAAAGAAAGAAAGAAACGAAGGAAGGGAGAGAAGGAGGGAAGGAGGGAGAGAGAGAGGGAAGGAGGGAGAGAGGGAGGGAAAGAGAGAGGGAGGAAGGCAAAGAGAGAGGGAGGAAGGAAGGAAAGAAGAAAAAGAAAGGTAGGAAGGAAGGAAGAAAAGGGAAAAGGAAAGAAAAAACCTAATATGCTAAGTAGTGGTGAAATTTTGCACACAGTTATCTTGGTGACATCTTACATATAGTAAACAGAATAAATACTTGTTAAATAAATGTCTGATTGCCTATCCTGGTCTGCTTTCTAGATCAATAGTCTTGTAAGTAAGCAAAATGTAGAAAGCAAGCAAATAACTCCTGCCTGGTGAAAAGCATCATTAAAGGAACAAAGGGATGTGCCATGAAGCATACAAAAGAAGAGTATAAATAATGTCCATATCTTCTAGGGAAATGTGAGCAAAAAAATGACTTTAGTGAAAGAGGACAATAGATGTGAGATATGAAGTAACAGAGGAGAGACTTGTGAAATTAATGTCAATTATGTCTGAACTGTGGATGGATTGGGCTGGGACCAGTAAGACTAGAATTTCTAGTTTCTCATCGCAAGGTGTGGTCACACAGTCAAACTACAGTGAATTAGACTGATCAGGTTTTTCACTCCCAATTAGATTTGCCAGTGATCACATAGACAACACGCTCTGGGGTGGGGGTAGGGAAATGCAAAAAAAAAAAAAAGAACAACAAAAGATATTGTGACAACAGCTAATAGTCATCTAAATTTACAAGTAGTGTCTCCAAAAAAAAACAATATATGTTTAAAATGATGGGGAAATTTTATTATCCTAAGGTATTTTTTGGAGTTATTTTTATTTAGCCGAAACAACTTCCTTGCTAAAGTTTTAATTCTAGAAGGACACAAAACATGGTTAAGATCCACCCAATTCCTCATAACTAGGATTGACTCATCAGCTTTTCCACACTACAGGTAATACAGATGTCATTCAGTATATTATTTTATAACAACAAACCAAAACTAGGAAAGGAATTTATATAAGTAGAGGGATTTCAGTATTTAGGTTAGTAATAGTCTCATTACAATATAAAGGTATAAATAATGAAAAATTAGTAGGACAATGAAAAGAATATTAACTAGGTTTGACTTTTGATTCTTCTATTTACTATTGGTGTAAATCTGGTCAAGAATGTCCCTGGCACTCAGTTTATTCATCTCTGAAATGAGGAGGATGGTCTAGATTATCTCTGAGGTGCCTATGATCCAACAATTTATTTAGACACCCTCATGATTATAAAAATTTGAGTTTTTAAAAGGAAATTAAACCACGTTTTTTGTCCATTATTTCTCTTTTCTTCCTAAAAGTATTAACATTTATTAAAATCATTGAAAGAGAATGCTGATTGGTGAATTTGTTCATTCTGTTGACATTAACCACTGAAGTTAATCCATAGGCTCATTAGATCATAAAAGTAGTATTGTAGAGCTCATTCAATGCAAGCTCCTTATTTAATGAATGAGGAATGTGAAGTCCAAAGAGATCTGGTATTTTGCTGGAAATCCCACAAATAGTAAGCTAAGTAGCAGAGATTTGAATTCAGGTATTATAATGCCAAGATCAGCAATCTTCTAAAACTCTTGCAAGATTGTGATGGGGAAAACACTTTAGACATACTGATAATATTCTATTTGGAACATGTATGAAAACCCAGTGGCAGCTATGTAGCTGAGTACTAGAATGCTAGATTTGGATTCAGGAAAACCTGAGTACAAATTTTGCTTCAATCACTTACTAGCTGATATGACCTGAGGTAATTTCAGTAGCTAGACAGAAATATATATATGTATGTGTGTGTATATGTATGTGTGCACATATATATGCGTGTATATATATATATATATATATATATATATATACACACACACACACACACACATATATATCTGGAGTCAGAAAGACCTGAGTTCAATTATGGCCTTAGATATTTACTAATTATGTGACTAAAGCTCTATTTGCTTTAATCCACAATAAAGAAATGGCAAACCACTGTAATATTCACTATAGTCCACCGAGTCACGAAGTGTTAGATACAATTGCGTATCAACCACCACAAATATTGGTAGAATTTTAGTTTTCTCAAATTTTCCAACCATTACTTAGGAAGAGTTACAAAGATCATCCTTAAATTTTCTACTCTTAGCATTGTAGGACTCAACTTCATTCCAGAACAGGGTGGCTTCTCTCCATCCAAAAGGGAGTGTTCAGATATATATTTCTGCTTTGTATGTTTGGATAGTATTATCTAGAAGATACAATAGAAAAATGCAACATGGAATGTGTATCTTTCAGAGTCACTTGAGTAAGACCTAAGTTTTTAAAGACAATCATATATTAAAACAAAACATTATCACCCTAATATGGAGATCAACAATGAAATGGTAAGAGAGGCATCATGGTATAATGGGTTTGACTTTGGAGCCTGGAAGACCCAAGTTCACAATCCAATTTTCATATAACTGGTTTATGATGCTGGTCAAGTAATTAATTCTCAGGGCTCTCATCAACTTTCTAAGACTTTAAGTTGCAGAAGAAAATGCCAGGAGTTTCTTCATTTGCTAGTTTCCAATACCAATGAAATCACAGGTATAGTCTGTCTCTAATTATGGTATGTGGTAGCCTTGGGAAGGTAAGACTCGAGGAAAGTTAGAGTTATTATATTTTGTAGAATCCATAGAATCCACCCAGAACAGATATCCTCCTAATTCCTCTTAAGAATCTATTTTAAAAGCAAACAAACAAGATTAACTGTGTTTGAATATTAAGGAACAAGAGCAAGAAACCACCAGAGATCTTGAGAGGAGCTACTGAATAAGAGCCTCCCAACCTTGATGGGCTAATGTAGAATTGGATTAAAAAGTCTTCCAAAAAGACCTTTAATTTTAAGTTTCCCAACTCAAGTAGGAAGTTTAAGAGCACTTCACAAGAAGGGACTGTTTCATTTTTGTCTCTTTGGGTCTTGCACATAAAAGATACTTAATACTTGTTGAATTTAATTGAATTGATCCTACTCAAAAGAATTCTGTGGCCAAATCCTATCCAAAAGTGATCCTTCTCTCCTAAGTTCTTTAATAGCATTTTGGTCATAGCTCTTCTATGCAATTCTAACTTGTATCATATTTACATGTGTCTCTGGTTTATCTTCCTTAATAGAATACAAGTTACTTGAAGACATAACTATATCTTATATTCATCTTTGTATTCCCAGATCTAGTAAAAATGTCTTCTACATAGTATTACTTGCTTTGACTTGAGTTGACTTGAGTGCAGGATGCCTGGCACACAGTAGATGCCAAATAAATGTTGGTTTATTAACTAAACTAAACATTATCAAGCTATATGGCTACAGACACATCAGGTAACTTTTCTAATTCTCATCTATAAAGTGGCCGTCTCATTTCCAAAATATGTAGAGAATTGACTCTAATTTATAAAAAATCAAGCCATTCTCCAATTGATAAATGGTCAAAGGATATGAACAGACAATTCTCAAATGAAGAAATTGAAACTATTTCTAGCCATATGAAAAGATACTCCAAGTCATTATTAATCAGAGAAATGCAAATTAAGACAACTCTGAGATAACACTACACACCTGTCAGACTGGCTAGAATGACAGGGAAAGATAATGTGGAATGTTGGAAGGGATGTGGTAAAACAGGGATGCTAATACATTGTTGGTGGAATTGTGAATACATCCAACCATTCTGGAGAGCAATTTGGAACTATGCTCAAAAAGTTATCAAACTGTGCAAACCCTTTGATCCAGCAGTGTTACTACTGGGCTTATATCCCAAAGAGATCATAAAGAAGGGAAAGGGACCTGTATGTGCACGAATGTTTGTGGCAGCCCTCTTTGTAGTGGCTAGAAACTGGAAATTGAGTGGATGCCCATCAGTTGGAGAATGGCTGAATAAATTGTGGTATATGAATATTATGGAATATTATTGTTTTGTAAGAAATGACCAACAGGATGATTTCAGAAAGGCCTGGAGAGACTTACACGAACTGATGCTGAGTGAAATGAGCAGGACCGGAGATCATTATATACTTCAACAACAATACTATATGATGACCAATTCTGATGGACCTGGCCATCCTCAGCAATGAGATCAACTAAACCATTTCCAATGGAGCAGTAATGAACTGAACCAGCTATGCCCAGCGAAAGAACTCTGGGAGATGACTAAAAACCATTACATTGAATTCCCAATCCCTATATTTTTGCCCACGTGCGTTTTGGATTTCCTTCACAGGCTAATAGTACATTTTTCAGAGTCCGATTCTTTTTGTACAGCAAAATAACGGTTTGGTCATGTATACTTATTGTGTATCTAATTTATATTTTAGTATATTTAACATCTACTGGTCATCCTGCCATCTGGGGGAGAGGGGAGGGAGAAGGAAGGGAAAAATTGGAACAAGAGGTTTGGCAATGGTTAATGCTGTAAAGTTACCCATACATATAACCTGTAAATAAAAGGCTATTTAATTAAAAAACAAAAACAACAACAAAAAAAAAATAAAGTGGCCATGATAATACTTATAATACTCATACTACCTACCTCATAGGACTACAAGGAAAATATTTTTGAATCTCAAAGAGGGATGGAAATAACAATTGTAATGGAAAGAGGATTATACTTGGAATAAGGGACACTACTGTTCTGATCAAAGGGTAATTAGGTGGTGTAGTAGAAAGTGCTGGGACTGGTGTCAGGAATACTTCTCTTCCTGAATCCAAATCTGGTCTCAGATACCTTCTAGCTATGTGGGCAAGTCATTTAACACTGTCTGCCTCCATTTATCATCTGTAAAATGATCTGGAGAAAGAAATGGCAAACCACTTCAATATCTTTGCCAAGAAAACCTGAAATGGAGTCACCAAGAGTCAGGCATGACTGAAATGACTGAACAACAATAAATACAGTTTGTATCACTATGTTGTCACTTAGCTTCCCTAAATCTCAGTTTTCTTATCTCTAAAATAGAGATAATATTTTATAAAATACAAGGGAAAGAGAGGTCTTAGAGTCACAGGATCTGAATTTAAACACATATTCTGTTATGAAATACTTGCAAGAATTTGGGATAATCACTTAATCACCCTGGACCTCAGTTTCCTAAAGACAGGGTTGACCTAGATGATCTCTAAGGTTCCCTATCAGTTCTAGATTAATGAAATTATAGTCCTTCCCTCACAAGTTATGTCATGAGGCTCAATGAGATGGATGCTATTTGTATATTGCCTCACAAACCTTAAAACAATAAACAAATGAGAGTTAATCTTATCAAATTAATGTTAGGTATTTGTACCTTACTGTGATAGAAAGGGCTGCAAGTACGTTTTGATAAAACGTTAGGAAGGAAGAGAGAACAAGGAAAATGGGTGTCTGAGAATGGTGAGAATCAGGGCAAAGCATCAAAAAGGGCAGGGAGGGTTCAAGAAAAGCTCAGGCTTTTTGCTTGCAGTTTTTTCCAGAGCCAGTACAACAATATTACATTTCTTCATTTTCCTCCAGGCCAAATACCTGTTCAGAGAGTTACATTAAAATTTTCTTGTGGGTGGAACAAACAGGCTTTCTGTACATGCAGCCAGAAGCCTCCCCACCAGCGTCATGTCAGGATTTCCCACACTTCTGTTTCTACATCTTGAAATAAGGAGAAGGGGGAAAGCTTGGGAATCAGGAATCACTGCTTCCCTATAGGAGGCCCTGCCTCATACTCCTGCAGAACTGGCCCTGCCTGTAGTGTTCTGGTCTTTGTTTTTTAGACTCAGTTTCTCAAAGGGAAAACAAATATGCATATAGATATGAATGTTTATATGTCTGTGTATGTATATATATGTACTTTTATAACATATGTAGTTATATAGTATATGTCTACATACTATAAAACTTTATACATACATATATATACTTATATATCATATATTTTATATATAAAATTATATATAATATATTATTATGCACATGAACATATAGAAATACATACACACATACATGTGTATATATTTTGTAGCATATATTCATATATTATAAAACTTTATATATACATATATACTTATTTATTATAATATATTTTATATGTAAATCAATTATATATAATAATAAATGTACAGATATATAGATAGGAATATGTATATATGTATACTTTTATCTACTTCTACATAACAGACATTATATATAATACATGATCTAATAATGCTCACATATATACACATATGATATATATGTGCAATACATATATGTTGTTTGTAAATATAAACATGTTTATATGCATATGCATACTATATATGTAGATACACATGTAGTGTTATATGCATACATAAACTTACTCCTCTCCTGCTCCTCTTCATATCAATCATCCCTGGACTGATCCTTGACTAGAAAGTAAGCCTTTCAAACCCAGGAGATGTCCTCTCTTCACCTCTGAAAAGCATGCATTGTATATCAGAAATTCTTTTGTGTGTGTGGTAAGTGCTCTCTTTAAAGGGATTTAGCTATCAAAGCCATCAAAAATGCTGATGAATTCATTTCTTTAATGACCAATATGCCCTGAATGTTTATGGGATGAGATGCTAATAGAAAAAGCTCACCTAAGTATACAGGAGTGACTAGTGTCAGTTCTTAAGTGGAGAGTTAAAGGAAAAGGAGTAGTAACCATTGTACTAAGATGAGGTTTTTTGCTTCAGTGAAAACTACTTCTGAACTCTGGGCTTTCAACCTTCTAGCACATTTTGAGCCTACTTGACTACATGCTTTCTCACAGAAAGATAAAAACTCATGAAGAGCATTGTAATGGGCAGCTAGGTAGCTTAGCAGTTAAAGAGCCAGACTTGTAATCAGGAAACTCTGACTTCAAATTTGGACTTCAAAAACTTCCTAGCTATGCAAGTTACTTAATCCATGTCTCCTCCAATTTCCTCATCTTTAAAGTGGCAGTAATAATAATAGCTCCTACCTTCCAGGATTGTTGTAAGAACTGAAAAGTGCTTAACACATTGCCTGATACACAGTAAATGTTATATAAATGTTTTATAATTGTTCTACAAATATAGATAGATAGATAGATCGTGTGTGACATACATTTTGTTAGGTCCTAGGATTGTACAAAGATAAAAATGAAACTGACTCTGATCCCAAGGATCTTATAGTCTATTGTTGGGGAAAGTATAGATGAGTAAATACTAGATATACTGTATCTAGAGAATTGTGATAAATTCTGGCTGCCACAATTTACAAAGGGTGTTAATAAAGTTGAAAACATCTTCAGAGGAAGGCATCAAAGTGAAGTCATTGAAATTTTGTTAGAGAGGGTCAGTTGAAGGAATTAAACATATTCAGCTTGGAGAAGAGAAGACTCATGGAGGATGGGGAGGTGGATTCTGTTTGTAAGGGATGGGTTCTGATGTCCTAACTCTAAAATTATTTGTGAATAAAGTTATTTGGCATATAATGATATCAATAACAAGTGATAACAAGAAAGGTTTAATGTAGTGGGAAACTTCTTTCCCTTCTTTCATTCCTTCCTTTAAGTAACTTTTACTTTAAGTAACTTATCTCAGTTATAAATATTACCTCAATATTACCTAATCCTAGGAGGAAGGTATTTATTATTATTATCCCCATTTTGTAGTTAAAGAAACTGAGGCAGACAAAGGTTAATGATTTGCCCAAGATTATATACCTTTAAGTGTATGAGTCTGGATTTGAATTTTTTCTTCCTAACTCCAAGCTCAGTCCTCTAACCAATGTACCACCTACCTGCTGTAACAGTGGAATGACAGAGTCAGTCATACTTTAGATATATCAGTTTGGTAGTTCTATAGAATATGGATTGGAGAAGAGCAAGACTTGAGAGGTGATGAGGCTCTGAATTAAAGAAGTGTTCATACGAGTGAAGAAAAGATGTCAAAGAAAAGTTATATTGTAAATATAAAACTTTTCAATTTCTTGAAAAAGTAGTATGTGGGAAAGGGATGACTTTAGATGTACTCTAAGCTTATGAATGTGGAAGTAAATAGAGAAATTAAGAAGATAGGATTTTGTGGGGAAAGATAAGAAATTCAGTTTTGAACATGTTGAGTTTGAGATACCTGTAACGTATTTATTTGGACATTTCTAATATATAATTGGTGATACTGGATTGGAAGTCAGGAGACTAATCCTGATATATATAGATATTGTTATTATTTGCATAGAGATGACAGTTAAGTCCACAGGAGATGCCAAGATCATAGTGAGTGTAGAGAGAAAGGAGCAAAGGACAGAGAAAAATGGCATACCTGCACATAGGGGATAAATGATGGTCCAATAAAGGAAATTAATAAGCAGATTTATAGGAGGAGAACAAACAGAGTACAGTGTCAGGAATACCCTAGGAGAAATGAATATGTAGTTGAAGGGAATGCTGGCCAATACTGTTAGGTGATACAGTGACATCAAGAGAAAATGAGAACTTAGATGAAGCTATTAAAGGAGCTATTTCATTTAAATGATGAATTTGGAAGACAGGCTGCAAGAGGAGAGGAAGTAGACACAAGCAATGAGGGCATATCAATTTTAGAGTAAAAGAAGACATTTGTATTAATTGCCCAAGGATTTAAGAGATTGCTACAGTTACCTAAGAATATTTTGTTATAAAATAGTAGTAGAGATATAACTTTGTTTTAATATACCATGTCAATATGAGTAGACAGGATAGTCCAAGCCTTTGTGGCTCATTGTTTAGGTTCTGAAGCCTTGGAATGAGTGTAAATAATAATCATTTTCTATTCTGCCCCCAAATTATGAGAGTTTTCTCCTCCCAGATCAATATCTTTGGAATAGTAAATTGGGGCATATTTTCTCTCAATTCTTACCTAGTCCTTAATCATTGGATGGGCATGGCCTTAGATAAACTGAGACCTGAAAAAGACCTTAATTTAGAAAGTCCAAGGGAACTCACTGCATTCTGGACCATTGTCAGTCATCTTGGCTTTTGTCTTGCCACTGGATTCTGATGACTATGGAAGAGAGAAAAAATCTCTTTGTCTGTTTCTGCCTCACTCAAATCCAATTTGTGAGCAAGAGATCAGGATGAACTGCAAAGATGACAACAAAAAGTTTGACTGTGAAAGTGAAGAAAATTTAGAACAATAGCTTGAGGGTATAATAAAGTCAAGTGAAAGAGTTTTTTTTTTTTTTTTTTTTTTGTTAGTTTGTCTTTTTAAGGATGAAGGCTATTTGTAAGCAGCAAGGAAACAGAAAGAGGAAAAAAGACTACAGGAAGAAACTAGTCAAAGAGATGAATGACAGGGGATTAAAAAATTGAAATTGAAAGAACAAATTGAGAAATTAACATTGATGAGCGAAGAACCTTTTCATCAAAGAATAAATCAAAGAAGAAAAGAAGAGGAGATAATGACAACAGTTTTTGAGATACATAGTAAGGGAAAAGAATGGTCTCAGAATGAATGCCTCTGCTATTTCAGGAAAATAGGAAGCACCATCTTCAACAAAGGATGTCTTGGGAAGCTTATGAACAAAAGAAAAGATTTGAAAATTGTATTTCTTTGTATTGATTTTAAAAGTTTTGAATTCTAAATTCTCTCTCACTCCTGCCCCTTCTCCACTCACTGAAAAGGCAAGCAATTTGATATGAAATCATGTAAAACATATTTTTATATTTTATGTTGCAAAAAAGAAAACAAAAAAGTAAGAAATGTAAAGAAAGTGAAAAAATATACTTCAATTTGCACAGAGTTCATCAGTTCTCTCTCAGGAAATGGATAACATTTTTCATCAGGAGTCCTTTGGAATTATCTTAGATCATTGTTTTGATCAAAGTAGTCTTTCACAACTGATCATCATTACAGCATTGTTGTTACTGGAGAATTTGTATCACTTCCGATCCTAAGGGAGCAAGGAGTATAGGGAATGGTATTGGTTGCAATCCCATTGGATCAGCTGCCCTTTTTGGGTAAGGACTAGAGCACAGACCAGGAGAATAGTGACCACACCTTTATCCATATCACAGCATCTTGGAAGCAATGAAAACTTCCAAAGTCCCAGAACTAGCACTGAAAATAGCAGTGTAAAAAATACCCTGAAGCTTGGGACAATGCCTATTCTCTTCCCACACTGGGAACAGAGCCCAACTCTGACAAAAAGTGAAAAGCCAAAAAATAGGTTGGAAAATGAGCAAATAAAAACAACAAAAGAATCAGACTATAAAAATCTACCATGAGTGACAAGAAAGATTAAGCCACAAATTTAGAAGAAGACAATAAAGTCAAAACAGCCTGCAAGCAAAGCCTCAAATAAAAAACATAAATTAGGCAAAATCACACAAAAGAATTCCTTAGAAAGCTAAAAGATTGATTTTTAAAATCAAATAAGAATGGTAGAGGAAAAATTCAGTTAAAATATTAAAGTGAAGGAAGAAAATTATGAAAATAAAATTAATAGTTTGGTAAATGAGGCACCAAAAACGCTGAAGAAAATAAATTCTTAAAAAGAAGAATAGGCCAAATGGGAAAAAGGGGGTACAAAAAGCTCACTAAAAATAATTCCTTTTAAATTAGAATTGAAAAAGTGGAAACTAATGACTTTATGAGACATTAAGAAACATTTTTTAAAGTCAAAATAATAAAAAAAAAAGAAAATATAAAATATCTATTTGGAGAAACAACTGATCTAGAAAGTAGATTAAGAAATCATAATTTAAAATTATTGGACTTCCCAAAAGCCAGGATAAAAAAAAAAGCTTAGATATCATATTTCAAGAAATTATAATGGAAAAAAAATCCTGATACCTTAGAACTAGAGGATCAATTAGAAATTTAAAGAATCCACAGATTACTACCTGAAATAACAAAATTGAAAAACTCAGGAATATTAAAGCCAAATTCAAAAACTAGCATCCCAGAGAGCAAATACTAAAAGCAGTCAGAAATAAAATATTCAAATATCATGGAGCCACAGTCAGAATCAAAAAGTTTTACAGCTATTACATAAAAGGAATGGAGGGCCTTGGAATATGATATTCTGAAAGGCAAAAGAACTAGGATTACAATCGTAAAGAACCTATCCAGCAAAGCTTAATGTAATCTTTCAAGGGGGAAAAAAAGGATATTTAATGAAACAGAAGACTTTTAAGTATGTCTAAAGAAAAGACCAGATCTGAATAGGAAATATGACTTTCAAATATATGCCCAAGAGATACATTAAAAAGAGAAATATGAAAGAGAAATCATAAGCGATTCAGTAAGACTAAACTATTTACATTTACATTGGAGAAGACAATGCATGTAACTTCTAAGAACTTTACTATTATTAGGTCAATTAGAAGGATTCTAAAGAGACAGGAAGTATGGGAGTGAGTCAAATTTGTTGGAGTGATGGAACAAAAAGCAAAAAGGGTATGAGAAAGGTAAAGGGAGAGAAAAAATGTGTAACATTATAAAGAGGTATTGCAAGGAAGAGATTTTAGAGAGGAGGGTAAAGGGAGGGGGGCAGAGAAGGTTTAAACCATTAATTGGGGAATGGCTGAATAAATGATGGTATATGAAAGTAATGGAATATTATTATTTTATTTAAAAAATGATGAGCAGGCTAATTTCAAAAAAAGCCTTGAAAGATTTACATGAATGCTAAGTGAAGTGAGCAGAACCAGGAGGACATGGACATAGTATACAGTATCAGCAAGATTATGCGAAAATCAGCTGTGATAAATTTAGCTTTCCTCAGCAATACAGTGATGATCCAAAACAATTCCAAAAGACTTGGGATGGAAAATGCTATATGCAACCAGAGACTAATACAGCAAGTCTCTCATATAAAGGCCTTGTTTCTCACATATATAGGGAAGTGAGTCAAATGTATAAAAATACAAGTAAGTCCCCATTTGATAAATAGTGAAAGGATACAAAAGGATAGTTTCCAGAAATTTAATTTATTAACATGCACCTAAAAATGTTCTAAATCACTATTGATTTTTTTATTAAAGCTTTTTATTTTCGAAACATATGCATGGATAATTTTTCAACATTGACCCTTGCAAAACCTTGTGTTCCAAATTTTCCCCTCCTTTCCTCCACTCCCTCCCCTAGATGGCAAATAATCCAATATATCTTAAACATGTTAAAATATATGTTAAATCCATATATATATATACATATTTATACAATAGTTTTGCTGCACAAGAAAAATCAGATCAAAAAAGATAAATATAATGATAAAGAAAACAAAAATGCAAGCAAACAACAATAAAAAGAGTAAAAAATGCTATGTTGTGGTTCACACTCAGTACCCAGAGTCCTCTCTTTGGGTGTAGATGACTCTCTTCATTACAAGATCATTGAAATTGGAATCAATCATCTCATTGTTAGAGTCATGTCAATCAGAATTGATCATTGTATAATCTTGTTGCCGTGTATAATGATCTGGTTCTGCACACTTTCACTTAGCATCAGTTCATGCAAGTCTCTCCAGGCCTCTCTGAAATCATCCTGCTGATAGTTTCTTATAGAATAATAATATCCTGTAACATTTATATGCCATAACTTATTCAGCCATTCTCCAACTGATGGGCATCCATTCAGTTTTCAGTTTCTGGCCACTACAAAGGGACCTGCCACAAACATTCGTGCACATGTGGGTTCCTTTTTCTCCTTTAAGATCTCTTTGGGATATGAGCCCAGTAGAAATACTGTTGGATTAAAAAGTATGCACAATGTATAACTTTTTGAGCATAGTTCCAAATTGCCCTCCAGAATGGCTGAATCCATTCACAATTTCACCAACAATGATTTAGTGTCCCAGTTTTCCCACATCCCCTCAAACATTTGTCATTATCTTTTCCTGTCATCTTAGCCAATCTGAGAGGTGTGTAGAAATATCTCAGAGTTGTCTTAATTTTCATTTCTCTGATCAATCACTATTGACTTTTAAAATGCTAATTAAAATAACTCTTGAGACACCACTTCATACCTATACTTTAACCTTGGCTAACAATGTAAAAGAAGAAAAATGACAAATGTTGAAGGTGGTATGGAAAAATAAGAAAACCAATGAATTGTTGATGGACTTGTGAACTAATCCTGGAAAATAATTTGAAACTATGAACAAAGGACTATAAAACTGTATATAGCCTTTCACTCAGCCATAACACTATGAGATCGATATCCCAAAGAGATCAAAGAGAAAAGGACCTATTTCTAAAATGTAAAATGTGACATATATATATATATATATATATATATATATATATATATATATGGTCTTTTGTTGTAGTAAGTGTTGGAAAATGAGGGGATACCCCTCAATAGGAAAATTTCTGAACTCATTGTAGTATAGGTTATGATGAAATACTATCATGCCACAAAAATGATGAGCAGAATGGTTTTAGAAAAACCTGGGAAGACTTATATGAACTGATACAAAGTGAAATGTGCAGAACTAGAAAAACATTGTACACCATAACAAGAGTTTTGTAAGGAAGCTCAACTGTGGAAGAATTAGCTATTCTTATCAAGATAATAGCACAAGACAGTTCCAAAGTTATCTTTTATGAAAAATTACTATCTACCTCCAGAAAGAGAACTGATGAACTCTAAATCAGAGTGTACTTTTTATAAATTTTCTTTTTCTTGGCTGTGTAGATGTGTATATATTTGCTTTCTTTTGAAATATGGCTAACATAGAAAAATGGCTTCTGTGACTTCCTATTGTATAATCAACATCATATTTCTTGCCTTCTCATGAAGTAAGGGATGTTCAAAAGGGAGTGAAAGAATTTGAAACACAATTTTTAAAAAATAACTGTTAAATAATTATTACATGTATTTGGGGAATATTTAATGTAATAAGTAAAACTACATTTTTAAAAATACCCAGTCTTGTTGAACCCAGATATTCTTCTCTTCAGTCAATAGATTTTAAAAATAGGACAGGTTGCTATAAGCTTCATTATTTCTTCTAATTTGTGTTTATCTGGACTATTACCCTAAGCAGTTATTGATCTCAATTCTCAGCTGATTCATAAATGACTGTCAGTAACCATTATATTATGTAAAAGGCACTTTTATAATTTTTCTTGGTTTCTAAAGTAATATAAAATAAAATATTTCAAAATATTCAAAACTGCATTTTTATTTAAAATTCTCCTTAATTCTTTTAATTTTTATCATTTTTATACCAGGACACACTAGAGAGGATTGTTAATAAGTACATATCTCTCTACCAGGATTACAAGGCAAGCCACTCTCAAATGTAGGTTAAAGGTGCTATAATTTTCACTTCCTGCTGTGTTTAAAGCAATGATATCGTATCTCCAGAATGAATCACTATGAATCAGACAGCATCATCAGATCATGACTTTAAAGTTGTAAAGAACCTCAGAAGTAACCTTATCCCCACAAGCTTGAAGTTGGAGACAAAACATAGCCAAGCATCTTCTCCATTGTACTGCAACACTTTTTTGTAAGTCCTCTTTATTTTTCTCTTGGGCCACCTTTTGCATTCTTTCTTAGTAATTTACATCCTTCAGATTCCTTTAGGTAATTATGATTTCCATTACTCAGCTGAGTTATAAATATTAAATTCTTCTATATTATCCCACAGTTAAGACTCAGTTAAATTCATTTGTTTCCATTGTGGTTATATTATTGAATTATTCTTTTCTGGTGTTCAGTAAATTCACCACTTCAAAATAGCATTTTTTTCTTTCTAAATTTTCCCCAAGATTGTTCAGCCAAGCTGCTGATACACCATCTGCTCCATCATTTAAGAAAATAAAATTTTTGGTCAAGCAGGTGTATTTGACTTATGATTAAGGGGTTGCTTTGCATTTGATAAAATGGAGATTGTGCAAATACCTCTGATTCATACACTGAGTAACTCTAAGTGTGTGATAATACAATAGTAAAATTAGTTATAATGATGAAAACCAAATCAGGATGAGTTGCACTATAACTCCTCAAGGCCACTAAGAGATTGTGTTTCTGATTAAAAGAAAAAGAAATGGTATTTAAAGGAAACAAGGTCACTCTGGAGCTAAAGACTTAAGAAATTTTTCTTGAAGATACATGAATTGGTCTATATCATGGTGTAGTGGGCAGAGCACTGGATATGGAGGCAGAAGGGCTGGGTTCACATAATTACTGGTTTTGCAAATTTGGGAAAGTCAGTTAACCTCTCTGGAATTCAGTTTTCTCTTCAGTGAAAAGAAAGAGTAATAAATTGATCTTGACTTCTAAGGTTGATGCAAACTCTAAATATGTGATGGTAAGATTTATCCTTACAGTCTCACAATATAAATTCTTAACTACTTCATTAGTGCCTTTCTTCAATGTTATTCAGTTGTTTCTGTCTCTAAGCTCCAGTCAGGTAATAAATATTTATTAATTCTATATTCCAGACACTATACTAAGTAGTGTATACAAAGTATACAAAGAAAGGCAGAAGACAATTTCTTGCCTCAAGGAGCTCACAATCCTACATCACTAACTTCCTAGTAGACATAGCTCACTGGATAGCTCATAAGAATCCAAATACTTTTTCCCCCAAACACTACCCTCTTCCCAATATCTTTCTGTTTAACACCTTTCTAGTCACCCTGTATTCCTAGAGATACACTTGAGTCTTCCCTTTCCCTAACTACCTGTTCCCCCCCAATATATCCAATGAGTTACCAAGTTTGGTTGATTCTATGTCCTTGACACTTCTCATAGTGTCTCCTTGTTTTCATGCAAAATACCACCACCCCAGATCAAGTTTTTGTTACTTCTCACCTCCTAATTTCTAGTCTCTCCTTTCTCTCATCTTCCCAACAGAGAGGATAACTTGAGCTTGAGGATAAGTTACAGGCCTCAAGTCCAATGGTGAGTTAGAAGGGTATCTACCCCAACTATGTGAAGGCTGGTAGAATGGTTTCATGAGAACAATTTGCTTTAATGTCCATGAAGGCAGTTGAAGAATGCATTGTGGAGGACTTAGAGACATTGAAGATGCCATGTTCATCTAACTGTACTTCAAGCCATCAAGTAATCTTGATTGATGATCACCAAACTTTGGTGACTGAAACAGAGTGAAGCTGATAACTTTGTGCAACTCTGTCTCATTTAAATCCAAATCATACTTATGTCAAGATATCATCCATGATATCATTGGTCCTCTTCAAAAACATGGGATGAACAAAAAAACCAATGAATTCACAGATCCAGCCTTTACTCTTATTTTCTATGGGCAAGGCACTATAAAGAAAAAATTTAAAAAAATATTATCTTTCTTCAAAGAGTTTAAATTCTACTTGACATATGTAAACAAATTATGTTTATAAATGATAATTTGAAGAGTAGATAGAACTTCTTCATTTTGCCCTTGTAGAGGCTTCCTTTTTCTTTAAGGGGAAACTTAAAGGGGTAAAGCCAAGATGGCAGAAAGTAGACAAATCTTTGTTTGAGCTCTTCCTTGGTTCCCTCAGAATCAACACCAGATCAATCTTCTGAATGGGTTTTGGAGGGACAGAACTCAAGTATGTAGACTGTAACAAATTTCCAGCAGAAGATATTTTGGAAGAACTTCAGGAAAGGTTTGTCTCAATTGAGCAGGGGAGAAGTGGCCCAGCACAGGTGCAATGCAGGGACCCAAGATGGAGAGGCCTCCACATACCAGGGGAATCTACTGGGAAATTCTTAGTTAAAATATAGCAGCATTGGCTACTCTGTCCTGGTTCAGAAACCAGTGGATCAGCAGATTAGCTGTAAAACCTTCAATGCAACTGCAGAAGGTAAATAGTGAGCCTTTGTATCCCTGTATAATGTGAGATTCAGCCATACCTACCCGGCATGGGAAGGAAACTGGCAGTACCTGTCCCAGGGTCGCATGAAGCTGCTGGAAGTTTAGGACAATCTCCCCTTTGTACTAAGAGCAGACTTCAACTACTGAAAACTAAGCAAAAAAGCAACATCAGTGATCATACATAGCTATTATGGAAAAAGGAACGAACAGATCTCAAACCCTGAGGACACTAAAGGCAAAACACCAGTGATATGAGTTGCTCTCCAAATCAAAAGGCTCTCTTAGAAGAATTCAAAAAGGATCTTCAAAGAGAGTTAGAAGAAAAATGGGGAAAGGAAATGAGAGTTTGGAAAAGGAAACACAGAAACTGTCTGAACAAAATCACTCCTTAAAAAATAGATTTGGTGAAATGGAAAAAGAAAACAACTCCTTAAAAATAGATTTGGCAAAATGGAAAAATAAAGCAACTTAAAAACAGAATTGGTGAAATTAAAACAGAGAACAGCTCCTTAAAAATGGAATTGTTGAAATGGAAAAAAAAATTGAACAAAACAACTCATTTAAAGGTTCAATTGGCCAATAAGTCCTCCATGCCATATTAGTAAAAAAAAATTTTTACTAAAAAGTAAAACTAAACAAATGGAAGTAAATGACTCAATGATATCAAGAATCAGTAAAACAAAACCAAAAACAATAGAAGAAAATGTAAAATACTTTATTGGAAAAACAACTGATGTGGAAAATAAATCCAGGAGAGATGATCTAAGAATTATTGGACTATCTGAAAAACACATTGAAAAGAAGAGCCTAGATAACAACTTTCAAGAAATCACAAAGGGAAACTTTCCTGGTGTCCTGAAATCAGATGGTAAAATAACCATTGAAAGAATCCTCCAATAATCCCAAAATGAAAACTCAAATGAATATCATAGCTAAATTTCAGAATTATCAGATCAAGGAGAAAATACTCCAAACAATCAGAAAGAAATATTTCAAATATTGAAGAGCCATAATTAGGATACCCAGTTTCTAGCAGCTTCCATTTTCAAGGATCAAAAGGCCAAGAATATGGTATCCCAGAAGGCAAAGGAGCTTGGACTGCAGCCAAGAATCAACTCTCCAGAAAAATTAAACATTACCTTTCGGGGGGGGGGGGTTAGGGTTAAGAGGGGGGGGGAATGGACATTCAAGGAGATAGGAGAAATTCCTTTATTTTTAATGAAAAGACCAAAGCTGAACAGAAAATTTGGTCTCCTAATACAGAACTCAAAGGAAACATAAAAAGGCAAAATGAGAAGATAAAAACATGTTTTTTTCTAAAGAGTGAAGAATTTACATCCTTATATGGGAAGATGATTTGTTTCACTCTTGAGAACTGTATCTTTCTTAGGGATATACATAGAGGGTATAGATATAATTTCATTTTATTGTGATATTAAAAAAGAAACTAGGGATAGAAAAAGGATTGTACTGGAGAAGAGAAAAGAAGTAAAATAGGGTAAATTGTAACACATGAAGAGGCAAAAAAGACCTATTACAATTGAGGAAAAGAAGGGATGAGGATGAGCATTATGTGAACATTAATCTCATCAGATTTGATTCAAAGAGAGATTATCAGACATATTTAGTTTGATTGAGAAACTTGTCTCATACTATAGGGAAAGTAGGGAAGGAAAGAGAGAGACTAATAGAAGGGAGAACAGAAGTGGAAGGAGAAAGGGCAGGAAATAGTTATGTGAATGGAATGAACTTTCCCATAAAATGAAAATGAATAACAGGCTGGATTAAAAGCCATAATCCTACAATATGTTGTTTATAAGAAACACATTTAAAGCAGAGTGATGTATACAGAATTAAGGTAAAAGGCTGAAGCAGAATCTACTATGCTTCAGTTGACGTAAAAAAAAGCAGGGGGTAGCAATCCTGATCTCAGATCAAGTAAAAAGCAAAAATAAAACTAATTAGGGCAGCTAGGTGGTCAGTGGATAGAGCATCAGCTCTGAAGTCAGCCCTGAGTTCAAATTTGACCTCAGACACTTAACACTTTCTGGCTGTGTGATCCTAGGCAAGTCACTTAACCCCAATTGCCTCAGAAAAAAACAAAAACAAACAAACAAACAAAAAAAACTAATTAAAAGAGATAAGGAAAGAAACTACATTTTGCTAAAGAGTGTCAAAGATAATGAAGTAATATCAATACTAAACATATAAGCACCAAGTGGTATAGTGTTTAAATTCCTAGAGGAGAAGTTAAGGGAGCTGCAAATAAACAGCAAAACTGTTAGTGGGAGAACTCAACCTTGCTCTATCAGAACTAGATAAATTGAATCACAAAATAAGAAAGAAGGTAAGGAGGTAAATAGAATTTTAAAAAGTTAGCTATGATAGACCTTTGGAGAAAATTGAATGGAAACAAAAAGGAATATATTTTTTCTCAACAGTACATGGAACCTACACAAAAAATAACCATATATTAGGGCATAAAAATTTCAAAATCAAATGCAAAAAGGCAAAAATAGTAAATGCATCTTTTTCACATCATGATACAATAAAAATTACATGTAATAAAGGGCCAGGAAATAATAGACCAAAAATTAATTAGAAACTAAATAATCTAATCCTAAAGAATGAGTAGATAAAACAACTAATCATAGACCCAATTGATAATTTCATCCAAGAGACTGATAATAATAAGACAACATACCAAAATTTAGGGAATGCAGCCAAAGCAGTTCTTAGGGGAAATTTTATATCTCTAGATGCTTATGTGCATAAAATAGAGAAATAAAAGATCAATGAATTGGATATGCAACTAAAAAAGCTAGAAAAAGAATAAATTAAATACCCCCAATTAAATACCAAATTTGCAATTCTGAAAATAAAAGGGGAAATCAATAAAATTAAAAGTAAGAAAACTATTGACAAAATAAATATATAGATCACCACTGCTTTATAATATAATATATGACTATTTCAAACTATTCCCAAACTATTTCACAATTTAGTTAGTTTGTAAATATTTACATTTATTACATTTATATTTATTGGATATTTTTACACGTATTTGTTGCTATTCTCATTAGAATGTGATCTCTTTGTAAGAGAGTATTGTTCCATTCTTTATATTTATATTCCTGGCACCTGGCATGGTGCATGGTACCTAACATATGGAGACACTTAATGTATATTTCTTGAGTGATGGATGGATTGAATTTCATTCTTGAGCATCTTCTATCCCTCCAGACTAAGTTCCTCTGAAGAATGTTAGTCCAACAGATCCTATCAGTTCTTCCTCTAAAGCCTTTGAAATCTGCATTCACAGCATTTGAGGGACATGGCAGACCATACCCTTTAATTTTTTGTCTCACATTCTGGAAGAGAGTGATTATTTCCTTTCCAACATTACTACCAAAGTAACCAGTTCCTTGTTTTTAGTGAGAGCCAGATCCAGCATAGAATTTTCTCTTGTTCCTCAACTTTCTAATGAAAAATTATCCTTAAAATAAATTGTAAGGTAATAATTTCTCTGTTTTTAGCAGGGAAAACTCCAGCAGAATTCATGTAGCAAAAGTGAAAGATAACAGGATATGTTATCCAAAGAATAGAATATCTTCTCATTAAAGGGAGAGAGAGAGAGAGAGAGAGAGAGAGAGGAAGAGAGAAGGAGAGAGAGAAGAAAAACAAATTAGTTAAAACAAATATTCATGATTAAGCAAAACAAATTATCTCATTGGCTGTATAATGTATTTGTATATTACTATGTTATGGTTTGTCATTCACTTTTGAAGAGGACCAATGACATTGACTTGCAGATGAATTGGATTTAAGGGAAGCAATGTTGAATAAAGTCATTATCCTCACTTTTCCTGAGTCATTGAAGTCCAGTAGCAGGACAACTGATGATGGTCCAGGATTCAGTGAATAATCTTGGTGTCTTCAATGTCTGACCTAGATTTAGCCTCTTTCATGGCTGTTGGAAACAAATTATTCTTATTGATCCATTCTGCAATGTGATTGCATGCTTTGGGTAGACATATCCCTAAATCACTAACAGATTTGAGACCTGTTAGTTACTCTTAACTTGTTTTATCTTGTCTGCTGAGATTGTTAACCAGTGTATGGCCACTGTGCCTGTTACAGCTTCTTGGAACCATAGATAAGAGTTGGATGAATCAAATGAACACCAAAGGTAGATGAGCAATTCATCAAGCTCTCCTACCAGGAGTGCTAGTCCTTCTGAACACCTATGCACATTATGAGTGTGTGTATAAAAAAAATTCCCGTTTGCCATGGTTTCCTCATCTGTAAAATGACACTGTGTTAATTGCTTTAGAATTATTATTTCATTGATCCTCAAAACAATCCTGAGAGATAGGTGCTATTATCATCCCCATTACCATTACTCCATAAGTCATATACTTATATAAATGTTATCTATTAATATCTTGACTCTGCTAATTTTATTTTTCATCAATTTATTAATCTTTTTATTTTATAAAAATAATTGCTTTTTAAAATATGATTTTATAATATGAATTGCTTTTGATTCTACTCATTGCACCCTATATCAGTCTACACAATTCTTTTTGTGACTCTTTGAAAACATTCAAAGAGTCTTTATTTCTTTAGCACTTTATTTCTTATAGTAATTCCTCACTTGATGAGCACACCTTTATTTTCTTTTTTCTTACCACACAAAATGGACTACTATAAATATTTTTGTATATGTGGGACCTTCATTTTCTTTAAGCCCTTTTTGGTTTTAGATGTAAGTAGAAGTCCCATGAATTTTATTTTATACATTTAATCTAGAAAATTTTATACATTAATCTAGAAAAGGTCTATAGTCCACCCAGACTGCCAAAGGGATCCATGACACAAACATAGTAAAAAATTCCTGTATGTAATATGTAGAATTATTTGTTGGTTGCAGAGTAAGATTAAAAATTCTTTTCTTTTTCTTTGACTATCATTAAAACATAAAAACCCTGAGAACTAAAAATTGTCTAAGCCCTGAATTTTTATTCTAATTCATTTATTTTTAGTAAAATTCCTTAATAGGAATTTACTAAAACTCTGTAATACTGTAGTGAACTTTCCAACATTTGTTATTGCTTATTAACAATCAGTCAGATTCTGAAGGACTCTTGATGAAAACAGTTACCCACCTTCACAGAGAGAACCAATGAACTCTGAGTATAAATTGAAGGTATAATTTTTTCATTTTACTTTTTATAGTTTGGGATTTTTTTGGAACATAGCTAATTTAGAAATGTTTTGCTTAATTTCACATGTATAATTGATATTATATTGCTTGCTTTCTTAATGAGGAGGGAAAGAAAAGAATTTGCAACTCAAATTGAAAAAAAAATTACATTTATTTTAAAACATATTACCAATGGAGGAAGAAGGTATAGGAAACTGTGAAGACTGAGTTAGCACCCTGGATACTTTAGAATCAGCCAGAGTCAGGATAAACAAAAGTCCTTGGTCTTTATTCTTGGTCTTTAGAGATAGAACTGAATTGGATGGATGCAGTATCTCCAAGACCTCTCCTCTTCGGCTCCTGCCCAAAAGGGACTCTGGCTAGTCTTACTCCACCCCATTCTCCCTCCTACAATTCTCTGTGTACACCAATTATTGAGCCAGCACAGAATAGTGGGAAGGGCCATTTTCCAAGCATGTGCTTATAGAGTATTGTCCAATCAGTAATTAGCCTTAAGTGCTCGGTTGTTTGACCTCAATGCATCAACTCAAGAGTTTCAGTCCTTTACAGGAAACAATCAGGATCTGAATTTCAAGTTAAGAAAATCAACTTCATTTTGAGAGGATAAATAACCTCTTATAGTAGTTGAACATGAGAAAATACAGTGCAAAGATATGAAAGAATACAGCCAATTGCTAATACTTTCTGTTTTTAGCTGTTCTAGGAAGACATATTCTCCATCTTTTATATTTAATTAAAGCATGTGAGAATCAGATTTAACTGATAGAAAGTAAATTGTTTTGTGATGGAATGGAGCCCAGGACGAAAGAGATAAATATGGTCCTGCCACACCTAAGGCAGTGGACCAAAGATTACATTGCTCCTATCCATGTAGACAGTAGCCTCCTAGGATGAATAAATGTTCTCACAATGCTACAGAAATTCTCTATAGTGATTCCTATCCTTCACCAGCTAAAAACGCCCACTGACCAAAGTGGCTTTCCAGCCAGTGTGAGAAGTAAATTCCTTTCAAAGGCACTAGAGGGAGATGAAAGACTAAGATAACAGCAGAAAGTAAGGCGAACAAGACTTGAAATTAGATAATGATGAAAGCTGAAATGGAGGTGACTCACTGTCTATCTATAAGACTAACAGGAGAGAGTTAGCTCACTAATTATGCTTGGTCAATTTGCATTTGCCTCAAAATCCCAGGAAATAAGAAAATAATTGGGGGATTTTAGACTTGAAAGGGCATGAGCATTGTTCTTTAATTCCCTTCTTTGTTACCTACTTTTTCTTTCTAATAAAATAATGCTTTAGGATCCCATATATAGCCCTAGGAGGAAACTTGGAGGCCATCTAGTCCAACACCTTCATTTTACAGAGGAGGAAAGTGAGGCTGTAATGAATTAGTTTTCTCCCAGTCACACAGATAGTAAGAATTTTCACCCACATCTTCTAGAATGCAAAGGCAGTCAATCTTCTTTCCAACAGAAATACTTTGTCTTCTCTCTGGAGGCTGCCAGAATTATATACCTTGCTGGTAATTCCAATTTTTTTTTAATGCATTGTGGTTGGCAATAGGTGGATGTGAGGGTATTCTACAGGACACATTACCTTTTTATGCTTGCTTTTATTCTTTCCCAATCAGCTAAAAACAGTCTTCCTTCTACAAACTTATGTTGACATTGTTCTCAGAACTTTACCCTCTGAGTGAAATGTTGCTGTGATCATTACTTAGTAACTGAAAAACTCTGTATCTGGAACTTCATGGATTTGTTGTTCAGTAATTTTTCAAGCATGTCTGACTCTTTGTGACTCCATTTAGAGTTTTTTGGCAAAGATACTAGAGGGCTTTGCCATTTCCTTCTCTGGCTCATTTTACAGATGAGTAAACTGAGACAAATGGGGTTAATAATTTGCCCAGGGTCACATCCAGTAAGTAATGATGATCAAATCCTGAGATAGGATTTGAACTTTGGAAGATATCTTCTGGCTCCAAGCCTGGCACTCTATCCACTGTGCCACCTAGTTGCCCCCAGACTCACTAAAATGCTATTGCTGGTAAAACAAAACAAAACAAAAGAAAACAAAAACCTCCTCAGTTTGGTATTTAGGGCCCTTTACAATCTACATTCACAGTCTTTCCAGGCCATTTACCCATGGCCACCTCTCAGGCACTCTATGCTTCAATTAGATTGATCTGTGCCCCATAAATGATTCTCCATCTCCCGCTCTATACCTTTTCCCAGGTTGCTCCCTGTCTCTTAAACACTTCTTTACCTTAACCTCTTGAAATCTTCACATTCTTTCAAGGTTCAAAATCTCAATAAACACTGTTTAATTTTTAATTCCATCCATCCCCCAATCACTTAGCATTTATTTTAAATGTACCCATTATTTAGTTACTTGTAAACTGGTTGGTTTTCCTCAATAGAATATGAATTCCTTGAGGGTAAGGACTGATTCATTTTTATATGTGTGTCCCCATTGTTTAGCACAATACCTGGCACATAGTAGAAACTTAAATGTTTGTTGAATGATTTATTAAAGTTCTTATCTTATAGCTAAAAATCACTTAACGAGATCATTAACCTTTAACCAAAACTTCATAACGAGGGTCTAACATTCTTATGCCTGCCTGGTGTCCATTTAAAAACTAATCTAGCATCATAAGGGAATTGCCATAACATTTTCAGTCTAACAGAACAGGAGCAGAAGTATTTTAGTACAGATTCAGTGGATAAAAGTTCCACATTCTCTACTTAGAAGTGTTACCACTTTCAATGACTTCATATCACTGCTCTACCCTAACCTAGATGATGAATGCTCAGCCACTTTTTCTCCTTTTGAAATTAATTTGTTTACTCTGTACATATTTTATATTACTTCTTTGTAATTATCCTTAAGTGAACTGGAAGCTCCTTGATGGCAAGGATAGTTTGAGGGGTTTTTTAGTTTTTGCCTCCTCAGCACCTGGCACAGAGTATCATATTCAGTCATTTTTCAGTACTTCTTAACCCCTTTTGGGATTTTCTTGGCAAAGATGCTGAAATGATTTTCCAATTCCTTTTCAAATTCATTTTACAGATGAGGAAACTGAGGCAAAGGGTTAAATAATTTACTTAAGATCATACAGCTAGTAAATATTTTTGGCCAGAATTGAATTCAGATCTTCTTGACTCCAGGTCACTCTTATTTATTGTATCATCCAACTGTCCCAGTATAGTACTTAATAAATATTCATTGACTTAAACTGAATTAAATTGAATTGTAGGTTTTACTCCATAGTGTATACTGGTTTGGTTAATTCATTAAATATGCATTGTCACCTTAAATCAAATTAAGTTATTCCCAAGCACACCAAGCAGTAGGCGTCACCTTACATGACCTGATTTATGACCTCTGCCCAAATTTCTTTCTTTCATTGTCTGTTGGAATACTTGAAATTTCAACATTAGAATTCTTTTTTTTTTGGATCTTGGAGACATTCTAATATCAAGTTTGCTATTTAAATACAAATTCCCTCCTCCATATTCTCCTTCCAGTTTTTAGGCCATCTGATCCACAATCACATCAACAATAATACTGAAGGCTATCATTTATATAGCGTTTTAAGGTTTGCAAAAAAAATAAAATTACAGATTTTATCTCATTTGATCATCACTACAATCCTGGAAGGAAAGGATAAGAGACTTTATTATCTATAAAAATGGGCATAACTATACCAATTTTATGGATGAAAAACATGCCACATCAGTTGCCTAGTATACATCTGAAGCAGAAAATAAACATAGGTCTTCCTGACCCACAGTCCCTATATTTATCCACTAGATCATATTGTCTTTTTTTTTTCGGTGAGGAAGTTGGAATTGACTTGCCCAATGTCACATAGCTGTCCCACCCACCCTGTCTTTAAATATTGATCCCTCTATCAATGCAGTTTGCAGTCCATCTAAGCCATCTCATCCTATGAGGGTTTTTGCCCATATTCATACATAGGTTTTCTACAAAAGTCATCCATCATGCTGAGGTCCTTCCTCTCTAGGTTTTTTTATGTGTCACTCTGTTCCTCATACAAGATAGCTTATCTCCCAGCTCTATTCATTTTCAATGGATAGATCCTATGCCTGGAATTTTCTGCCTTCTCATTTTGACCTTTTAGATTCCTTGGCTTCCTTCAAGTTTCAGTAAAATTCTATTTTCTTCAGGAAATCTTTCTTGAACCCTTGCAATGCTACTGCCTTCTCTTAGTGATCATCTCCAATTTGAATGGTAGATGTCTTATTTATATATAGTTCTTTTCAGATTGTCTTCCCCATAGAGGATGAGCTCCTTAAGGGTCAGGGATTTTTTTCCTTTCTTTGTATCCCCAGAACTTAGCACAATGCCTGTCACATAGAAAGCACTTATAAAACTTGTTGGCTTTTTTTGACCTGACTTCTGTTTACAGTAGATCACTCAGACTGCCTAGCAGTTCTCTTATGACTGATCTATCTTGTTCCTAATCATGGATTTCCTTGGTGATAATGCTAACAATATTTTTTTGACAATAGGTAGATCATTGCTTGGAATGCCATGTAAGTGACTTGTGTCCAAATCTGGGTCTGGAACGTAGTATGTCCTATATAATGTTAACGTCTCCTTCCATAACCCTTTAGGTCATCCATTACCAGAGGAGGTAAACTTTCCCTTTCAGTCCTCATTTCATTCTAATGGGTTGAGTTTTCCTAGGCAGCTGGACCTGATTTGAACTCTTCAACTCCCAGGAATAACTCCAGCCTTATCTACTTAATGTCTTCCAAGGGTATGATTAATTTTCAGCCCCTTCTAAGGTAGTGCCCACTTGATTAAATTAAGTTTGCATTTTGTAAAGGAATAATAGGATTTTAATACTTTGAGATACTGTGAAAACCAAATCCTTCCTTCAATTATACAGGGCTATCAACTTATATTGTTATCAAGGAATACCTTAGTGAGAATAGAAAATTTTTAAGGAGTAAGACCCTACAGCCCAGGAACAGGATACAAGATAAATGCTTTGGGAAATGGGTAGAAGAGAAGTGTAAAAGGACATTAAAAGAGAAGGTATGTTTTGTTGAGACAAACTCTACCTGCCACAAAGTCTTTGCACAAGGCAGACATATTTACAAGGGTACATTGAGGTCTTTAATCTAACTCTTGTCACGTTAGCAAAATGAATTCTGACCGCATGAGAAATAATGGTAATTACTATTCACAGGTAATAATGCTTTATTTTTTTAGACTGAATACTCACAATTAATTGCAACAAATATCAAATCTATTTCTTCCAGTATTCAGAAAAGTGTTCCAATGCTCTCAGCATCCTAATAAGCAGTCACAAGTAGCAAGACCTTTTTCTTCCAGCCCATCTCTGCCCGGGTTCATTTATTTCTGGCTCTCCTCTTCAATTCTGCCAAAGGCAAGAAGAATAGTGAGGAAGTCCTTGGAACAAATGTCTCTACCAAGCTGCACTATTCATCTTTTTGCTTTCTTCTTTAAAACAAAATCAATATCCAGCATATAATTTCTAAGGTCACAAAGAGGCAGTTTTAGCATTCAGCCTGACATCTAAGTTACTGACCTTGAGGACCCATCACTAACCCAGAATGTCTGCAGCAACTGGGTGTAACCAATGGGAAAATTTAAATACTGATCAGCAGATGGAGCACTTTCTTCAGAATGCAACTCCCATCTTTCCTGATGAAGCACTGTCTGGGGCTGTCTTTGTGAGAACTAACATAATGCATTTTCTAACTAAGCACATAGGGAAAAAGAAATACAAATTCTCCAAAGAGGGATGGCTCATGTTCATATCAGTGCCTACTGAATTATCCCAGTGCTTTATCTATTATTCTTTATTTTGATCGAGGAATATGCAGGCAGGGAGGTCAGAAACCAAAAGCTGATGATTGTTGTGCTGTGACCAGTATTTTATTTAAAGCAAAATAAGGATTTAAATATCATTAAATTTAGAAATGGAAAGAATTTTAGAAGTCATCTAATCCCTATGCACTTGGAAACTGAGACTTAGGAAGGTGAACTTACTCAAGGTCATATATAATAAGAATTTTTCCTTTGGGAGACTAAGAATAATAGTGGTTCCAGTGATGTGGGAAGATAGGTAGAAAGATTGATTCTTACATTTATTGGCTTGAATAATAATTTATAATAAATTTTATTTTGAACTAATCCTGAAATTTCATTGTGAAAGGAATGCCAAATGAGGAAACTTCCTCTGCTAATGTAGATCAGAATCTGGTCTGCAACTTAATAGCCTTGGAGAACTGGGGTGGAGGTGGGGAATGGGAAGAAGGGGAATTGAGTTAAATGTTTAAAGTATTAAGCTCAGGCTCACACAATCAGTCTGTGCCAGGACTTGAATCTATATCTTCTTAAGTCTGAGTCCAATGCATTTTATCATAGTGCTGCCTTCAGTAATGATAATAATTCATATTTTATAGAGTTCTTTAAGCCTTACAAAGTTACCTTGACTGATCCTCATCATAACCCTGTGGGGTAAATTTTATTATTATCCCATTTCTCAGATTTGGAAACTGTCACTCATGGAGTGTTTAATGATGTGGTTATAGTAATGTGTCTGAGACAACTAGATTTCATTTGGGGGCTCAGTTCTACAGTTGTAGTGAACAATTTGTGCATCTATAACACTACAGTCAAGTTCTTGATCTTCTCTGGCTCATAAATATTCCTTAGGTCGAAAAACATAACTTTCTCTCACAGCCTTGTCCCTTTGGTTTAGAGTAAACTTTAAGATCCTTAAGTTCTCCCCTAGCAGTTGTTTAATAAATATTTGTTGAATGAATGTATTAAGTGAAATAACTCCATTTGTCAGTACCTTAATATCTTATCTACCTTAAAAAAACCTCTCTGTAGCAAAATAATAGTGTAAAAATTAATAAAGTCAAAGCAATGGAGAATTATCAAAGTTCTCTATGGAAAAAATGTGAAAAAGAAGACCAGGTTATCTTTTTTTTAATTAAAGCTTTTTATTTTCAAAACATAATCATTGGATAATTTTTCAGCATTGACCCTTGCCAAACCTTGTGTTCCAAATTTCCCCTCCTTTCCCCCACCCTCTCCCCTAGATGGCAAGTAATCCAACATATGTTAAACATATTAAAATATATGTTAAATCCAATATATGCATACATATCTATAAAATTATCTTGCTGCACAAGAAAATTTAGATCAAAAGGGAAAAATAATAAAGAAAACAAAATGCAAGCAAACAACAACAAAAAGAGTGAAAATGCTATGTTATTATTCACACTCAGTTCCCATAGTCCTCTCTCTGGGTGTAGATGGCTCTCTTCATCACAAGATCATTGGAACTAGAAGACCAGGTTTTTTATGGAGTTATAGAGAATTGAATTGCCAAACCATGGTATCCACATGATGTCAAACTACTTTCAAATTAGATGGAAGTTCTCCTGTGCTGAACTTATGAGAAGACATGAATAAAAGTCACCTAAAGGCAGTTGTAAATTGGTTGTGGTATATATTATTCAATCCATCAATTGGCAAGCATTTATCAAAGGCTTACTATGTGCTAGATACTATTCTAGATCCTGTGGCTATGAAGACAGAAATTAAACAATCCTTGTCCTAAAGAAGCTTACATTCATACTATTTTCACTCTATATTCTATTATATATTCATATATTTGTTGTATAAATATAGAATATTATTGCTTTCAATCATTTCAGTCATGTCCAACTCTTCATGACCCAATTTGTGGTTTTCTTGCCAAAGATGCTAGGATTGATTTGCCATTTCCTTCCTTCTTCAACTCATTTTACAGATGAGGAAACCGAGAAAGACAAAAGGTGACTTGCCCAAGCTTACATAGCTACTAAGTGTCTAAAACTGTATTTGATCTCAATTCCTCCTAATTCCAGGTGAGCACTCTATCCATTATACCATTTATTTACCCATAAATAACATGGGGGGGGGGGTGAGTGTAATACATATATATACATACATATACACATATGCATATATATATGTATACATATAGTGGGTATATACATTTTATATAAAAATAGGGGGTAGAGGTAGATAGGACCTGTAATTTCAGTGGTATAGAGAACCCTCAGGGAAAAAAAAATGTCCTCTGCCAAGTTGAGCCCTTCCCTGTAATACAGAGAATTGCCTCTAGTACAAACAGGGTACATAGTATGTCAGAGGAGGGATGCAGAAGTGTTCTAGGGTCAGTTCCTATATGTTTCCACTCTAATTGTTAAGTTTTGCATGTAAGCATTTACAACTCAGAAATCAACTACAAATCAGGACTTGAATTATTGCTTTGTTGATTGTCTAGACTTTTAAAACTGATAGAGAAAATGTTAATGATTCAGTCAAGTACAGTTTTTTTTTCCTTAGTGTAAAACAATATATTATATCACCAGATTTGAACCGAAATATTCTCTTTAAGAGTTGCTTTCCAAGTACAAATTCAGTATACATAAATATAAGTAGATATTTCTATCATTGGAAGGAATATTCCCACATTTATAAGATCAAAGATTCATTGTCACACTAAAATATATTAACATATTTATGGTTTAAACTGCATGCTTGCAAGAGAATATTTTCAACAGTAAAGTATGTATAATTTCACACACCAATTTCTCTCCAGCCATGCAGATAAACTTTTCTCACTAGTATTTTATTTAAACTCATACTAAAAATTTTGAAACAGAAAGCTGAGAAACAAGATTGAAAAAAAATAAAGTCTTTGCCATCTCAGACAAATGGGGAAGAAAAAAAATTAACAAACCCTAAGCTTAGTATCAGAATTTGTGCCTCATCTTTATTTGTCACCCTGAACTCCTATAATGTGATGTTAACTTTCACTTTTCATGATACATCATTTTAAAAAATTCTGAACTTTAATTTATAACATTTGGATATGAGGAATCTTAGAGATTTAATGGATTTATAGCTAAAAAGACTGTCCAGGGCTTCTTAGACCTTTTCCACTCATAACTCCTTTTCACCTGTTGACCCCAGGCAAACATATATATATATACATTTATATTTATATATATATAAATAATAGGTATACAAATCGAACATATGCTGATAATAAATCATAATTTCATAACCTCATTCAATGACCCACAGTTTAAGAAGCTGAGATTTAGTCTAAATTAGTCATTTTTACAGAAGAGGCCACTAAGATCTGAAGAGGTTAAAGGAAAATAGATTAAGCTATGGAAGGGATCCTAGGGACCATAAAATCCAACTACCACCCCATCTTATGGATGAATAAACTGAGGATCAGAGAGATTAAGTCATGTAGTTAGTATCAGAGGCATGATTTGAACCAATGTATTCCTAACTCCAAATAAGAATTATAGAATAATATCTTTGACTGGGTCTATGATTCATTGTGGTTAAAAAGAAATCCTAGTGAAGAAGCTTTTGCTAAGACAAATCAATAATCTGCCTTTAATGTATAGCCTTGGAAAGCTATCATTTCTAAATAATAATTAAAGTGTTCCAAGACTTATGGATCTATGATTTTGTCAACATGAGTACCCCTAAACAGTATGGATCATTATCTATCCTTTCTTATCCTATGCAATTATCATATAAACCCACTCCCCTCCTAAAAGAATCTCCAGAGGGAGTCTACCTAAGATGTTAAGAACCTTTCTCTAAACCTCATTTCATAGGTACCAGTGATTCACATGGGACAATTATGATTAATCCTTTCATTGTTCCTTCACTCTTTTCTTTTACTACATAAATGCCTTTTCTAGTCTTTCATTTCTCTGATGATATTCTAAACCACTTCAGACTAATTTTCCCTTAGTAATATGGATTATGAATAACTTAAAAATCAATAACATGGATGTAACCACCAGCTGAGACTGACTTTTTGCTTTTGTAATGAATATAGATATATGGCCAATTAAGTGTTTCCTTTTACAAAGGCAATCTTTACAAACCACCAACTTATTCCAACTATGATCCTATTGCTCAGATTATATGTTGGAAGACCACTCTTTCATGATGGAGTTAAAGGAACTGACTTAAATCCTACTTCTTACTGCTTACTGCCTGTTGACTTTAGGTATGTAATTTAATGTCTATAGGTGTGGGGGGTGTCCAGGGAGGATTAGCATCTCCGGTGTGAGGGGTTGCTGAGACCTTTTAAGGGCTGCTCATCCACCTTTGGTGTCTAGCTCTCACCCATGGCTCTAAGAAGCTATAGCATATACTATGGTAACCACACTCTGATAAAACCATTATGACAGACAGGCTAAACCAGACTGAAGGTAACCAACAGATCTCAAACCCCTCAGTGAGTTAGAGGGGGCTGTCTACCCTAAGCATATGAAAACTTCCCCTGAAGAATGGACGGATGAGGACATTTTGTTTTAGTGGCCATCAGGGTGCTGAACCAGAAGCTGAGAAACACTTAAGCTTGGGCAAACATCAAAAGGTCTGACTATTATGTTCCAGAGCTATTACTAATCATCTTGACTTTTTTCCTGCTACTGGACATGGAGAAAGTGATGCTGACAACTTTGTGCAACTTTGCCTCTCTCAAATTTAATTCACACAAAAATTAAGATATCACCCTTGAAATCATTGGTCCTCTTCAAAAATAAAGAATAAACAGAAACAACAGCAATATTCATGGGCCTTAATTTTCTCATTTGAAAAATTAGGAATTTGGACTAAATATCCTCTAAATTCTCTAAAGCTCTAGATCTCTGATCCTATGATGTTTCTGGCTGCCTTTTGCCTGGACCTTTTCATTATCCTTATGTGTCTAATCCTTATGTCACAATTATTTCTGTACATTTTTGTCTTCCCACACTAGTTTTGAAATTCTTAAAATGAAAGACCTTTATCTATCTTTGAATCCTCACACTAGTGTCATCCACATAGTAGACACAATAAACATGTAGGATTTTTTCTGTTTTTGTTTTTTTAACTTTATTTATTTTATTCTAAACTTATGATATAAAGCAAGCATCTCTAAAACATAGTAAAATAAAAAATGATTGTGCATGAATTTACAAATCTATTATGTTCAGCTTGCTATTTTAAAAAAACTATAAAACAAAATTATTGTGTAACTTTCTTTTTTCCCATTTTTTCTTCCTTCCCCCTTCCCTTCTTAGACTACCTATAGATACAAATATTTATATGTACACATATATGTACATGTAAAACCATTCTATACATAATTACAATAATAATCTACTGAAATAAAAAATAAGTAAATGAAGGAAAAATAACCCAACCATAGATAGCTACTATGATGTAAAGAAGATCTGAGCTCATATTCAGAAGAAGATAATGAAGTTTAAAAAAAAAGCTAGTCCTATCCTAAAGAGTAACATCATATGATCACTTTTGTTTATTTGAGTTGTTGAAGATGTAGTCAAGTCTCTCTCTCCCTGTCTTTGTAATCTCTTTCTCTTCTGTCCCTTATCTCTCTCCTTCTTCCTTGATTACTCACCTAATACCTTATTGATTATCCTTGGCTACAAAAGATTTTCATTTTCTAAAGAACAAATATACCTTCACAGAAAATATATTTGTTACCACTGAGAATATTAAAAAGAATGTGAATAGGAAGACAGTCCCCCACAAATAGTTCTACATGTATTACCAGATTCAGTCAATAAGAATTTATTATTATGTGCCAAGCTCTGAGTTTTGGCAGATTTGTTAAACAACCAGGTACATTTGTTTATAGTCATATCTTTGAAATTACATGCTTAAGTTGTTGGAACAAATATAGTCAGAACTAAAATCCTATGATTTTATGGTTCTTATGATATTCAAAGCAACAACAAAAGCTGACATTTACCTAGTACTTTAAGAATTGTTAAAAGCTTTAGATATCGTTTGAGAGGTTGAGTTTATTTGAATCAAGCAAAATGCATGCAAAAGAAATACCCAAAGAAGAATATGATGGCAAATAATTCAAAAAGTTTTTGGGTAGACCCTTAGCTAGCTTTAGAACTTTCAGCTTCTCAATTGAAAGTACATATGGTATAGTAGAAAGAATTCTGGATTAGGCATTAGAGGACCTGGGTTCAAATTCTACTTCTGTTCCTTGCTATATGTAACCTTGGAGAAGTTTAACTTCTTTGGCCCTCGTTTTTCCATCAATGGAGGCAAAGGATAGACCAGTGGTGTTAAACTTGAATAGAAATGGAACCCTGTGGGCAGCATGTTGACTTGTTCAGTTGTGTCCAACTCTCCTGACCTGTTTGGAGTTTTCTTGGCAAAGATATTGGTGCTACTTCCTCCTTGAGCTCATTTTACAGATTAAAAAAAAAAAAAAAAACTGAGACAAACAGGATCAAGTGATTTGCCCAGAGTCAGACAACTAGTAGGTATCTGAGGTCAGATTTGAAATCGGGAAAATGAAACTTCTTGACTCCAGACTTACTACTCTATGATATCTATGTAATATTGTATTTTTGTTTATTTTGTGAAATATTTCACAATTACATTTGAATCTGGTTTAAACTAGATATGCAGTCAGCTACTTATGCAGAATCAGTCTGAATGATTCATTTTAAAACCTTTTTTTAGAATGTTGATTGAGTATATCAGGCAGCCTAACGAAGAAGGGGACCCTGAATATATGCACTGATCCATCTCCTAAAATTATTGTAAGGAGAAGCCCAGGCTACATTAATCCTAGCTCCTAATAATTAATTGTACCAATCAAAATGTGTTTTACCATTATATGGAAGTTATTTACCCCTATTTCTTATTTCTTGAGTTTGCCTTATTAACCAGAGTGAGGTTCTAATCAAGATTTCTTTTAACACAGGCTGCCAAAGACATAGGATCTTGGTCTTCAAATTTGATACCACTGAACTAGATAACTTTTGAGATCCCTCAGTCCTCATAATTTAAGCAAGTCTGAAGCTACCACTATGAGTGAGAGGAGAAGGAACATTATTGCAAATGAAACTTGTTAGTGTATTTCTTGGGAGCATCTAATTGGGAATCCAGAGGGAAGAGAGAGAAATTTCTATTTATCCTTATCTGTCCTCCTCCTAAGGTATCATCAAATGCTTCTGTACTCTCTCTAATAAGTTTCATTCATGCCTTCCCCTTCTCTATCACCTTGGCCTGTGATAATTTAGTTCAAAACAGGTGAAAAGAAATTTCATTTCTAACTGATAATGGGAGACAAACTCTTAAAATTACTATAACAGTTACCAAGGAATCATAAGTTCAGCCATAACCTTGTAAAAATTAATTTTTTTAATGCATTGTTTAGCTGACTGCTTTTTTAGGATTTTTATTTTCTCTGTTCACTGTGAATTAGAGTAGGTAGCTGATGGGAGCCTCACTTGTTTTGAATCACAGTGAAAAACTTCCTCTTTCTATTTAAGATATTATTATTAATGTATCACTGCCTGAGAAGATTATACTGTTTCATTTATCCATCCTACCGAGATGTCTTATGGATGCTAGCATACACAACACTCCAGGATACCAGAGAAGCAACATAATCTGAAGCCACCATCACATCACTTGTAGCTTTGCTTGTGCTTGGATAGCCTAATGCTTACCTCCTATGATGAATCTAGCTCAATGGTAGCTAAGGTTTTGGGGGGCTTATAGATGTTTAAAAACCCAACTTAATAGATAATATAGCAATAAAACACTAGGACATTATATGATAGCCAGGATTTGGGAGACTCCTTTTTTCCCTGAATAGATAGAATATCTTGTATATGAATAGAGTTAAATACTATTGAATTGGATTTATATGGAAAAAATTACTCATTAATAGATCAATAGATTCCTAGTTTGCTATTTAAGATCATCTAAAACCTTAATTAGCCCTTAGATCAAAAATAGTGTTACTGATATCAATGAGATGGATAATCAGTCACTAATACATCACTCAAGATGTAGTCATTATTTAGCTAGAGACATAAAATTTTCAGAAATTCAGAAATCTCAATTGTTTAGAAATCAGTATTAACACTGAACAACAGCTTGTGTTTTGTGCTTGTTTTAAATGTGTTATCCTTTTTTTCCCCCACATTTTCACACAATAAGTGTCCCTACCCAGAATTCTCTCTTAAAACTAAGAATGACTATTTAGTCAACAAAACAAATAAACCTAGTGACCAATTCTAACAACGTATGTAATGCTCTGCATCCATAGCTCACTATTTCTCTGCAGAGAGAAAGTGGGATTCATCATGAGTTGCCTAGAACAAAGTTTAGATGTTTTATAAATTCTGCACTTACAATTATAATGGTTAATATTTTCAATTTCAATCTCTTTTCCTTGTGTCCCTGGAGACTCCAAAAACTGATCTCTTTAAATGTTGTTTTCCTTTACATTATTATAAGCATTATATATTGTGCCCCTGGCTATGCTTTTTCACTCTATGTCAGTTCATAAAATCTTCCCACATTGCTCTGAATTCATCATATTCATCATGTTTATGGAGCAATAATATTCTATTTTTGTATACCACATTTTGTTCGGCCTTTCACCAACTGATATATACTAAGTTTGTTTCTAGTTTCTTGCAATGCCCTATTTTGGAGTTACACTCTTAGATATTTTATCTATGTATATAAAAGCACTGAAGATCATAGATAGAAACTATGAAAGCCAGAGGGAAAGCTTTAGGGAAAGAAAAAGAGTTTTCATATTAGAGAAAAAGCCCCTAAGAGGATCAGGAGAAAATTTGAAAGAGAATCATAGGCTACTGCAATTAGAAACGATCTTAGAGACCTTGGAAAGTAATAGGGTATAGTGAATAGGATGTTAGACTTGAAGTCAGAAAGACATGCATTCATATTTCAGGGTAGACATTTCATAGCTGTGTGACCCTGAGTAAGTCACTTAACCCCTTTCTCTCAATTTATATCTCTGAAAATTAAAGAAGATGGGGCTGGACCAAATGGCCTCAGCAGTTTTAGCTTTAAAGTTCTGATTTTAAGTTAATCTCCCATTTATTACTACAATGTCAGTCCTTGATCCCATTAGTAAGTTCCTCCTATAGCCTTTATTTTGTGGATAGGCTCAGGCCAGCCTTCATTCCCATCCAAGTTCTGCTCCTAGTCTCTGGATTTCAAAATTACATACCTTTTGTCTCATTTTCAGCTCCCTTTTCTGTTTTGTTTTCCCCCATTAGAATGTAAGTACTTAATAAATGCTTATTTCATTTTTTCCTTCCTTTTACTTTTATTGTTTTGAATCAATTCAATTGTATCTGACTCTTCATGATCCCATTTGGGTTTTTCTTGGTAAAGATACTGATGTGGTTTGCCTTTTCTTCTCCAACTCATTTTACAGATGAGGAAACTGAGGCAAACAGAGTTAAATAACTTACCTAGTTTCACATAGTATCTCAGGCTGGATTTGAATTCAGAAAAATGATTTCCTGACCAAAACCCAGGAGTTGATGCCTACAATCTCATCATTTGATACAAACACATCATTTGGCACTAGAAATTGCTGTCTTCCTAAATCACATCATTTGGTATACATCAGAGGGAAGTTAAAGTGTTTCCTAGTCAAGAACTAATGAACTTGCATGCACATTTTGTCTGCATCAGCATAGAAACACAAGGAAAGGCATATGCTAATATGATTTAATGAGGGTGCCTTGATCATAAAGTTATTTGTCAGTCAAGATATAATGCCAGAGAAACTGAGGCAAGATAGAAATTAGAGAGTTTTTAATATTTTATTTATATTTCTGAGAGGGACAGATTTTTCTAGGACCAAAGGATCCATTTTGGTCCCAGGGCTGATGGCTCAAAGCATGCAGCAGCATCAGCAAGGAATGTGAATTTCCAATGAATATATATGTTTCCATAGATCAGAGTAGAAAGGGGTGGAGTCCAAACTCTGGCGAGTGGGAATTTCCAAGAAGAGACATAAATCCAGTTCTGACAGGTTGGGGGGTAGGACCATAAATTCTTAATAACTTAGAAGGACCTAGAAGCCAGGAAGTCTGAACTCTCCCTTATCTGGATTATACATTTATAGTTTATGACTCTTTTGGAATGCTGGAGTGCCTAGCTCTCAACAGCCCTAATTATCTCTGTCCTAATGGTCAGGAAAGGGGGTTGCAACCAGGGGAATTGAGGCAGAACAATTCAAGGAACTGAGGCAGAACAATTTAAGGAAACTGAGGCAGGACAATTTAGGGAAACTGAGGCAGAACAATTAGGGAAACTATGGCACAATAAAGAGTATCTCTAGGGTACCTACTCAGGGGAAGAAAGAGTATTTTACTTACAAGTTCTTATTGATTTGGTGGTTAGGCAAAACCCAATTATGTAGAGAAGATAAAATAATCCCAGGAATATGGCCTCCCTTTGTGTAGGATAAGGTTGACAAGGAAGGAGAATGGGCTCCTTAAAGTTCACCTCATTCCTGACAATAGGAGAAAGGTGGGTTTGATCAGATTTCATATCACCTGGTATGGACTTTGAACTTAATCTCTTCCCTTGTCAGGAAGAAGTCATCTAGTTATTGTCAGGTATAACCAAGCCCTTTTTGTATAAAATGATTTCTAAGAATGGGACTTTATCAGCCTCTATTGTCTATCCTTCAAATCTCTGAGCATCTTTACCTTTGAGATGTTGATTAGCATCTTTAGACAGATCTGGGACCTGGTCTGCCAGGTATATTCCAACTGACTCCTCCTTGATCCCTGTCTCTGAGCTACCAAATTCTTCTCTGGTACTTCCCCTCCTCCCTTAAATAATCCCCAAGGTTGTATTTCCCCTATAAAAGATCTGTTCATGATGAAGATCTTTGTTGTGTCCTATCCAGGACTAAGCCACTGTGAAGTACTCTCTCTTCCCTTCCTTGTGTCTTCTCTTTCTCCTTACTATAGCTAATTTTGGTTAGTCTGCTAAATTCTTCTATAGATCTAACCTGTCAGCCAATCCATGCCCATGTGGTCTAGGCAAGTCACTTAACCCTGTTTGCCTTAGTTTCCTCAGGGGTTAAAAAAAGGTAGGTAGGAGGCTTGGACAAAGATGGTGGTAGTGATAACGGAAGGGAAAAATGGATGCTATGAAAACAGATTTGTAGGATTTAGAATTTTATTAAAGGTGGTGAGTAAAGAAGGATAATTAATTAAAGATCTGGAGCTCAGGAAAGAACCCAAGATTTCTTTTAGATTTCTATCTTGGAGAGGGAGGAAATACCCAAAACCTAAAATCATGAAATTGGCAAATGCACCAGTGAGGGTCTTCAGTGTTACAGATTCCTTGAATTTTTCTGCACCAGTTATTTCCCATTTGCCTCCTCCTTTCACTGTAATTTATTCAGCTGAGTCTCTCAATCACATCTGCAAACTCAGTAGAAAAATCAATAGATTTTACTTGTGAACTTGTGAAGAGATAGTTTTTTTTTTTTTTTTTCCAGTGAAACAGATACAGAGCCTTTGGTTTTTCTCATTACAATGCACACCTTTACTTCTCAAATGTTAGCCTGCTAAGAAAACAGAGGATTAATTCTGAGGCTTCTTAAATTGTATGCAATATTGTGCTTTGAAATTTAGGCTTCTGATTTAATTTGTGATTTTTAAATTGCCTTTTTAAATAAGCTTCTCTCACAGACTCTAGAATCTATGTCACCGGAAAACAGCAGGTAAAAGGGGCAGAAGCTGTTGGACATGCAGACCAGTCTTAGGTCTAGGAGTTAGAGGGCTAATACTCAAGATTCAGGCTTCAAGGTGCAGCGTTAATTGTTATAAGGCTAATGGTCCAGATGTCGACCCTTTTGGGGATCAGCTGGGAGCAGAGACCCCAATTCAGGTAGACACGGGCATAGATTTTTCTGAGTCCTCAACTTTTCTTCTAAGAATCCCTTGGATCCAAGTCTCCATATCACTTTCCAGCCATTTCCAAACCATGCCAGAGTATATGTTTTCCCCTCACCTTTATACTTTGTATTGCCTTCTTTCTTTACAATGCAAGTCTTTTGAGGGTACCATTGTTTAGCTTATTGGTATTTGGGTGCTGAACACAATTCCTGGCATATGGTAAGTACTTAATAAATGATGTCTATTGATCTACTTATAAATCGATTTTCCATTTATCTATTATGTGTCTCTATTTATTGACTATTTATTTTATTGACTAATCATCAGGTTCTTGGGGATGTGGCCAAGGCAAAAAATCCTTAGCTGGTTTATGCCAACCACAACAAGAATTGAATTTGAATTCAGATAAAAAGACTAAAAGACAGGATATGGTCAAGCAAACCTTGACTGAGTTTTATTTTAGAGGAACCTAAGTTCATCATGTTTATTGGGTACTATATGAGTCTTTGTAAAAATAATAATAATAATGTGAGGCTCAATAAAATTTAGTTTGTTAAAAAAAAAAAAAAAAAAGCTAGGAAACATTAGCGCTGGTTTTTCTCCTAGGTTTCTTGCTTGGCAATACTGAACAAATGAAAACAGAAAAACTATTCAATTTACACAGAATATTTTAACTGTGTACCCTAATTACTAAGGGAAAGGAGGGAGATAAAAATAAAGGCTAAAGATCAACAAAATTCTGCTGTTTCCAGGACTCTAGCCATTTCTTAGTCATTTATGGGTATCTTTCTTTGTTTCTTTCTTTCTTTTTTGCCCAAGCATGCACGCTGTTCTCTGCTTTGAAAATTCTGGTGTGCTCTTATGTTGGGTTTCAATTAAATAATTTCAAAGTTTGTATGTGAAGTGACAGATTGACATTCAGTAGAAAACCTCAGCAGTCTTCACACTCAGTAACCCTGTGGTAAAGCCCTACAGAAAGCTTTTCTAGTTACATTAAAATGTTATTTTTAGCATCAGACATGTGGAGCTAGAAAGACATTTATTCCAAACTGAGAATGACTTACAATAAAATTTCATGTAGGTGAGAATAACATTTCCCTGGAACATGGCTGCATTCCCCCTGTCCAGTATGTTCAAACATACAAAAAAATTACCCTGCAGCCAAACTCTTGAGTGGATTTGACAGGAATGTGACATTACTAGAGGCAGAGGCAGAGCTAGTAGATTTAAAAGAGGCTGGATTTAGAATGGGGGATTGAGTTCAAGTCTTAGCTCTGATTAGTGTGATTTCAGGAATGTCCCATCATCTCCTTGAGCATTTCAGATTCTTCATCTATAAATAAGAGTTGGTTAGATAAGCTCTAAGGTTTGTTTTAAATCTGATAGATTCCGCTAGTTGCTTAAGCTGCCCTATACCTTCCAGGCCACAAAACAAATACTCCAATGAACTCTGATAGTTCAGCCTTAACCTGAAAGTTCTCTTAATTTTATGTAATATATATGAGATACCTGAGACATTGCCATTTACATACACATCAAGAGGTCTAGTGACTTGCTGAAGTTCTTGGACCCCAGCTTGTGATAGGTGGGATTTAAGCTTGGTCTTCTGGGTTCATGGGCCAGCATTCTTTCTGCTATAACATATTCCCTTTCTACATGTCATTATCCTTCTTGTAAAATCCAAATTCACTTCTCTCCAGCTTGCTCAATAATTCAAAGACAATTTGTCTCTTCACTTCTTCAGTTCTTCAGACCAAATTGAGGTAAAACTACAAGAAAGAAGAAAAAGAGAGAGGGAAGAAGAGGGAGGGGAAGAGAGGGAAAGTGGAGGAGAAAAAAGGAGAAAAGGGAGGAGGAGGGAAAAAAGAAGGAAGGCAGGAAGGCAAGAAGGCAGGAAGGAAGGAAGGAAGGAAGGAAGGAAGGAAGGAAGGAAGGAAGGAAGGAAGGAAGGAAGGAAGGAAGGAAGGAAGGAAGGAAGGAAGAAGGAAGAAGGAAGGAAGGAAAGAAGGAAGGAAGGAAGGAAGGAAAGAAGGAAGGAAGGAAGGAAGGAAGGAAAGAAGGAAGGAAGGAAGGAAGGAAAGGAAGGAAGGAAGGAAGGAAGGAAGGAAGGAAGGAAGGAAGGAAGGAAGGAAGGAAGGAAGGAAGGAAGGAAGGAAAGGAGTGAAGGAGGAAGGGGAAGATGAAAGGAGGAAGGGAGGGAGGGAAAGAGGGAAGGAAAGCATTTTTTAAACACTATGTCTAATGAAAATTATGGGTAGCAGAGACTTTAAGAAACCATTTACATGTACTTCTTTTTTGAATTTTTGTTTTTTTATACTTTTCCTCTTTTTCTTCTTTATTTTTGTTGTTTTTATTTTAATTCATTATTTTTCTGCTTTCTATTCTACAGGGAAACCAGTGATCTTGATGTGAGTAAAAATATGTAACTGAGACAGGAAGAAATGCAAAACATTGGAGGTCACCTCTTTATCTGATCCTTTTGACTTTATACTGCCAGGATTTCTTAACCTGGGGTCCTTAAATTTGCATTTATATATGCATGCATATATACATAATAATACAATGTGTATATATGTATATATTTATAACTATATAATTGTTTTCCTTTGTGATCTCATGTATTTTATTTATATGCATTTAAAAATGTATTTTTTTTTTTTCTGAGAAGAGGTCCTTAGGTTTCATTAGATTGACAGAGGGGACCATGACCAAAAAAGAAAAAAAAAATGCAAATCTAGGAATCCTTGTTCTATTTGAATTTGAATTAGAGATATTGTGGGAATTGAAATATAATTTCATCCCTATATCTTTACATGGCTCCTTTGGTAGTTTTGCTAAGTGAAATTCTCAGAATATTCTTCAGAGACACAAACTAATGCATAAGATATGTCAGGGGTTAAAAGGAATTTCTAAACTCAAGTCAGATAGAAGATAGAGGTCAAAGAGCTCAAGTTCAGCAAGAGAAATGTGGTTCAAAGAGCAAACTTTAAAAGTCTAATGAAACTTGAAGAAACTCATTCTTAAAGGATTAGATAGCAGGTGATAATTATTTTAACCATAACAACCCAAGAAACTGTCTAAGATGTGATCACCACTGGCAGAGGGAATATCCCACCCTGATAAAATCTTAGATATTTTGAAGTTTTCAAGTAATTTGCAACATATAACGAAGCTATAATTACTAATTATTCCAGTATTTTGAAGTGTTGAAATAATTTACAATTCATAATGAAGTTTTAATTACTAATTAACAGAAATAATTTAGCTTATAAATTCTTATAAAAGTGTAATTTGACTAATTGCCTTTTATTATCCAAAACTTATCCTTGAAAGATATACTTTACCAATAATATAATTTGTTTGAATTGAGAATTAAAGACAAAAATTGAATAGTCCAAACATTAAGTGAATATCTTGGAGCTATTGAAAGAACCAAGGAAAACCCCTGGCTAGCCATAATCCTCCCCATCCTTACCCTTCCAATAGGGAATCCAGAATTCAAACCTTGGACCCTATTCCCAAAGGTACTGTATATGTGTATGTATATGTGTCTGTGTGTATGTATATAGTATAACATGATTTAAATATATGAATATAAATTTAATTTATATATATATATATAAATACATATATGTCAAATATATATATTTTTTGAGGCAAAGGCCTATCTTTTAAAAACCAATATTATCCAGATTCTATTTGATGGCTCTAAATTATGGCATATCACAAGTTTAGAAAAATCAAAATTAATAGTGCTCCCAAGTCAATGGAAAAACCTAAGTAGCTTATTATTGTTAATAAGTTATGTGTGAAAAATGGCAAAGAAAGCCATCATCTAAAGGCATGTTTGATAAGAAAATGAGGTAGATTGTTCATGTAGCAAGAACTGAAAGTCAAGAGATGAATTGCCTAAATTCTATCCTGATTCCCTGAGGATAGTAAAAGAACTTTAGTAAGGCCTCTAGCTGTTGGGTGATCCTTCAGTGAGGATTTATGAAAAGTTAAGGACAAAAACTCACTCAGGATGAGAACTCATGAAAAACATCTCAATGAACACTAGTGAGGGGAGTGACCTGGAAATCATGGATCTATCAAGGTATTACTAAAGTGCTCTTGAAAAACATTTTAAACCATATGTATTCAGTACATTCTGACTGTTAAATGTACTCTATGATGTTTTATTTTTTAAAATTTGACATTTGATTTACAATCCTCATATATATGACATGATTGCATAAATTATCAGCATTAATTATTAACTTTGTGCCACTGTGTTAAATACTAAACAGTAATACAAGCAGAAAGACAGTTTCTAACTTCAAGGAACTTGAATTCTAATCACTCACACACACACACACACACACACACACACACACACACACACACATGAGTCAAGATGAGGAAATAGTAGGGGATAGAAGAAATTAAGATATCAAGCTTCAAGATATTGTAGAGAATGTCTGATTGAATCAGGAAAGCAGCCTAAGAAGAATGAAGACATAATTGTTTGGATGTCCTCCTTAAAATGGAGGTTCTTGGTGGGCATTATGTAGTTTAGTGCATTGACTAGAGAGCTAGCCCTAGAATGGAAACCAGTGTTCAAGCACTGTCTCTGATACATGTTAATTGTGTGACTTGAAGCAAGTCGGTTAGCAGCTCAGTGCCACAGGCTACCCTCTAAAACTATAACTTGAAGAACAAATGCCAATCTGCATTTAGAGAGGGAGTTTCCTCAGAGGTCCAGTTCCAAAAAAATATTTCTGGTAAGAGTCTCTAAACAAGAATATTTTGATTAAACAGGACACTTCCTTACTAAATATGCCAACTAAGAAAATTCACTGTCATTTATATATTTGTCAAAAAGAAATAATCATATTGAAAGGAAATAATTCTTTAGGAGATTATCTTAATATTATGGAATTAAAATCTTTATGCAAATTATCAGTGTTTCCAATTTCATCCACAAATTAATTCAGAAAAAAAATATCAGAACAAGATATTGACTTTCAGATGTTATTTTAGAATATTAACTTTGCAGTTCATGTGACATTTCTCAATTGATAAGATAGTTAAAGGGCAAAGACATTAAAGATGTTAAATAGAAATGCAATAACACTAAATAAAAATAATTTCAAAAGTCAACAAAATTACCTTAATGAATAATGCGTCATTGAACTCATTCCTTGATGGTGTAATTGAAGGATAGTTTTAAAATTCAAAATAATGATGTAATCATCTGTCTCCTTGCTTTCTTTAAGTCTCTACTACCTATATCAAGAAGCCTCTCCCTCTATTCCTTGAGCTTAGTACCTTCCCTCTGAGACTAACCACAATTTATCTCAAATAAATTTTATTTGTATTTAGATGTTTATATGATACCTTTCCCAGACAGACACTATCTGTGTGACTTGGGTGACTCAATATCTTCATCTGCAAAAGGAACTAGAGAAGGAAATGGCAAACAACTTCAGTGTTTCTGCCAAGAAAAATCCAAATGGAGTCCCAAAGACGTAGATATGACTGAAAAATGACTGAACAACAAAGAAAAGGAAATGATCTCTTACTATAGATGTAGAGAGGATTTTTAGTCAGGGACTTGTCTAGATGACTTCTTTCAACTATGAAATTTTGTAATTGTAAAGTTCAAAGAGTCTCAGAAATTCAATTTACTCTAATCTATTTAAATTAAATTCAATAGAAATTTATTGGCAAAAAATATATAGTAAGGAAGACCAGGATTCAATTCCTATCTCTAGTAGTTGCTAACTTTGTGACAAGGAGCAAATGATATAACCTCAAAGTGTCCCCAGGCCACTCTCTAGGACTGTATATTAAAGAAGATGTTCAATAGAAGTCAGAACAAATGGAATATTCAATGCTAAATCCTGAATTATATGGTGAATTACTGAATAAAGCTGAATATTTTTCCTTTTTCTCTATTGGATAGTGCTGCCCTAAAGATGCAGAATATTATATACATTATAAGTACTAGTTGCTGTATTTGATGGATTCTACATAATTGATTTTGTTTGCTTGTTTATAAGGGACATGGGAGTGTTTATTGGGAAATAATTATAATGCAAAAATGCATCAATAAGTTTTAATTTTTTTAACTACAAGATACAAGAAGAAAACATGTTAATTTAGTTAATTTCAAAATAGTTTTAAATAAAATTATTTAAAATATCTCAAAAGAATTATTGATATGCATTGGTGGAGGGCATTTCTATACTAAAAGAATTCCTACATTGATGAAATCATGAGTCTAGACACTTATTGGCCCCCCCAAAATGTACAAGATATCATGCTAGTAACTCAAGAGTTAACCTCCAGATATAGAATATTTTTAACCATCTCAATCCATAAAATATTCAGATATTTTTAAACTACTTTAAACCAGCTTATTTCTGCTTCTAGAGTGACAGTAGCAAATTGGTAAAAAGAAGTAAGATTATCTAGAAACATTAATTTCAGTATAATACTCTCAATGTACAGCTAGTGGATCAATGGATAGAACCCTAGGCCTGGAGTCAGGAAGACTTGAATTCAATTCTAGCCCTAGAATTTCCTAGTTGTGTGTTCCTGGACAAATCACTTAACCTTCATTTGCCTGACAAAATGGATATACTGAAGAAGGAAACAGCAAACCATTCCAATATTTTTGGTATGAAAATCCCAAATGGGGTCACAAAGAGTGAGACACAACTTAAACAGCTGAACAACAGCAACTTCTTGTTCAATGTGCAATCTTTGTCTGAGCACCTGCTGGTTATGGTTATGCTCCTGAATTAACTGAACTATATTCATACTACAAATAAAATGTTTTAATTAAGAAAGATACTAAGAGAATGAAAAAGATTACTTATGCTATAAGATGTCACAACAGAAGGAAGTTGCAGCAAAATAGAAAGTACACAACTTTTTCTTAGAGAAGTAAATAAAATAAGTTGCTGTATTTTTTTTTTCTTGTTAGAAATAACACTTTATAAAACATTTGGATATCTCAAATTGCAGGGCCTGTCAGAAGCATAAACAAATTAACCACAAAAACAATAGTTATAGTTTATGTGTCAACATACATTTCTCAGGATAAAGAAATTTTTTAAAGAATGAAAAGATCCTCCATATTGTTGAGATATACCTTGAAAATCAATGACTGTACCATAAAGTTGGGTGTGAAGAGAGATGATGAAAAATGTTGGAAAACATTGTTTGATTCCCAAAAAAGAAAGACAAGTTTTGTAGATACTCACAAGAGCCACAAAGTGATAGAGTCCTGAATTCAAATTTGATCTTAGATACTTGTTAACTGTATGATGGTGGGTAAGTCCCTTATTCCTCAAAAATAAAATGGAGATTATAGTATCTACTTCCCACAATTGTGAAAATTCAATAAAATAATATTTTTAAATCATTTAACAGAACCTGACACAAAGTAAGAACTTAATAAATACTTTAATCCAATGCAGCCAGCCACTGCTCCCTCCCTAAGAACAACCCTATAAAATCTGGTTCTATACTAAAAAGAGATGTGTATGTACAATCTTAAGTGAAGGAGAAGACTAGTTCAAAGGGAAAGCAATGTGGAACTGTCAACAACCTGAGAAAAATTAAAATCAACTCTCTTTGTCTCTCCATATTACATTACTTTATATAGCAGATGGAAGAGGCTAAAACCATTTGATTCTATTTAGAATCCATCTTCTGAGTTTTGATGTTTTCTGTTACTTGAGCTGACTGGAGTAGAAATGAGTGGAAGGTTTTGTTTCTAATGCTACAAAAGAGATTTCTAGATATCTCCAAACCGTAAACAACAGTTTATATTTTCTAATGTTCATAGCTGAATAAAAATTTCTAAGAGGAAGCACTTATTTCATTAAATTGAAATGGGTTGGTAGATTTCTTTAGGAACATCATTTTTGGAGTAAAAGACAGAGTTTCTAACTTTCTCCTGATTATGTAGTAAGTGGAAGAGATATCAACCATTGATCTAGGTTTGGAAAGGAACTTAAATTTCATCTGGTCCAACCTTCTCATTTTATGGATGAGGAAATTGGCACAAAAAGTTTGACTTGCCCAAGTCTAGAAGGAATTGTCTGAGATAATGTTGAAACTCCAGTTTTCTGTCTCTGCATCTCTATATCTGTCTTTCTATTATACACACACACACATCCATGACTGAGGAAACCAAAAGTGAACAAGGTGGTAGGATATAAATCATTTTTTTGGTGATTTGTTTGGGTTTTGATCCTTGGGGGCTGCTTTTAGCCTTAAGATGAGCCTTCTTTTCTGGAGCTGAGAGGTGGTTGAGGATATGAGTTTGGGAATAATAAGAGTAATATGAATTTGGGCAAATCTATGTCAAGATTAGCTATGTTTACAATATTGGCAGTCCAGTCTGCACATGGTCCTGCATGTATACCTCACTCCCTACCCCAATCCCTCCTCAAAAGGGTTTGAAGTTTGGTGGAACAAAAAGAAAAAAGCAGCTAAAGTATTCCTTTGGAAATGTATAGAGTAGCTAATTTTCTTCAGGCAAAATTTACAAGATAATTCTAGATCAATGATATGAAAGAAAAGAGAGTGGACTTTGGGACATGAGGATTCAGCTGCCATGTCCAGAGTTGGTATATAAAGGAAGAATTCAAAGGTTTTCTCCCTCTGCCCCTCAGAATAATTCATGGTTTGTGGCAGCAGCAGGAGAGGAAAGAACCACCAGTCTAGAATATAGCTGGTGAGATTGAGGATATACAGATTCTAATACTTTCCCACAAAGAAATTCTAGCATCTAGGGAGAGTGATAACAAGTCCTGTCAGCTGTAAGCTATTATTCCATACCAGTAGTTTCTTCATAGGAAAAGAGAGTGCCTGAAGATGAGGGATGTGTGGGACAGTATCATCCACAAAAACAATCAGATGTTCAGAATAAGAAAAACAAAAAGGGGTTTGTCACAATCTTGGCGAGAAAGGGCATCTCCCATCTGACATGGTATTTGTCAGCAAAGAAGTGCAAAGCATAAACTGTGAAACACAAGATTAAATAGCCTGAACACAGAAGTCCCTGAAATCCCAATTCCTTCCCCCCAAGCTGGCCTTTTCTCCCATTGTTTGGGGGAGTCCAGGCTTACATTCTAATTGTGGAAAAACGTACTTAAATGCTAATTAAGAAGTGATGAAAAAACTGGAGGGGACAATCACCAACCTTTAGCTATAGATGTATTTGTTATTATAAAGTCTCAAATCACAATTAAGGCTATTTTCCCATGAGACTGTCTTCACTCATTAATTCCTCACAAGGGATATGGGGAAAAGGGAGAATGCAGGGCTTCAAATGAGAAGGAATTGCCTATGTCTGGATCTTTGCCAAAAAGATATTATTAGCTAATTTTTTCATTGTGTGATGCTGGAGAAACTGAGGCAAGATAGAGAGATTAGAGAGTTTTTAATATTTTATTTGAGAAGGAAAGATTTTGCTGGGGGCATGTTGCCCATAGGGCTGATGTCTCAAAGTATCCAGCAGAGAATGTGAGGTTCCCATGAAATATATATACAAGTAGATCCAAGCTCCCGGGGTAGACCAAGGCAGGGGCAGAGTCAGAGCACTGAAAGCAGACTGAACTATCAAGCCAGTTCTGACAGGGTGGGGGGAGGCACAGACACACCAGACATTCTGATGAGTTGGGATCAAGAACAGTGACAGCATGAGGGGAGGCACCAGACATTCTAATGTAGGGAAGGTCTGGGGTCATGATGTCAAGATAGAAGGTCTTTCTCCTTATCTGGATTAAACATTTACACTTTATAATCTTAGCGTAGCCAGCCCTAAATTATATCAGTTCTAATGATTAGGAGGTAAGGGTGGTGTTGCAACCAGGGGGATTGAGACAGAACAATTAAGAAGTGAGGGAGAACAATTCAGGAAAACTGAAGCAGGAAAATTTAGGGAAACTGAGGCAGGACAATTAGGGAAACTGAGGCAGGACAATTAGAAGGGAACTATGGCATAATTGCAATAGATTTTTTAAAATCATAAATCACTAAACCATTTTAAACCATTTTTAAACCTTAAGATAAATCAGCCATGTAATTTAACCTCTATAAATTCAATCTCCATGGGCCTCAGTTTGCTCATTTTTTAGGGAAAATAGAATAATATACTGGAGCAGTAATATAGATGGTACAGTAGAGTTCTGGGCCTGGATTCAGGAAAGCCTGAATTCAAATACAGCCTTAGCCACTAGTTGTGTGACATTAGGCAAGTCACTTAACCCAATTTTCCTCTCTTTCTCAACTGTAAAATGAGCTGAAGAAGGAAATGACAAACCACTCTAGTATCTTTACTAAGAAAACCCAAAATGGAATCACAAAGAGTCAAATGCAACTGAAACAATTGAACAACAAAAAGAGTAATATGCTAGAATTTTTATCAACACATCTGAGTTCAAAAGTTGTCTTTGGCATTTAAAGTGTGATTATCTGCAATTCAAGTCCTTCTGAGCTTCAGTTTCCTTTTTGAAAAATGGGACTAATAGCACCTATTCTATTTAGTACATGAGACTATTGTAACAAAGGCATTTTGTTTTGATGTGTGTGTGTGTTTTTTGTTTTTGTTTTTGGCAAGGCAATTAGGGTTAAATAACTTGCCGATAGTCACATAACTAACAAGTGTTAAGTGTCTGAGGTGGGATTTGAATGCAGGTCTTCCTGACTTCAGGGCCAGTGCTCTATCCACCATACCATCTAGCTGCCCCAACAAAGATGCTTTTTTAAAACCTTATGTAGATATGAATTGCTAGCCCTTTTTGTAGTGGCTAAAAACTGGAAACTGAATGGATGTCCATCAGTTGGAGAATGGCTGAATAAATTGTGGTATATGAATATTATGGAATATTACTGTTTCTGTAAGAAATGACCAACAGGATAATTTCAGAAAGGCCTGGAGAGACTTACACGAACTGATGCTGAGTGAAATGAGCAGGACCAGGAGATCATTATATACTTCAACAACAATACTATATGATGACCAGTTCTGATGGACCAGGCCATCCTCAGCAACGAGATCAACCAAATCATTTCTAATGGAGCAGTAATGAACTGAACTAGCTATGCCCAGAAAAAGAACTCTGGGAGATGACTAAAAACCATTACATTGAATTCCCAATCCCTATATTTGCCCACCTGCATTTTTGATTTCCTTCACAAGCTAATTGTACAATATTTCAGAGTCTGATTCTTTTTGTACAGCAAAATAACGTTTTGGTCATGTATACTTACTGTGTATCTAATTTATATTTTAATATATTTAACATCTACTGGTCATTCTGCCATCTAGGGGAGGGGGTGGGGGGGGTAAGAGGTGAAAAATTGGAACAAGAGGTTTGGCAATTGTTAATGCTGTAAAGTTACCCATGCATATATCCTGTAAATAAAAGGCTATTAAATTAAAAAAAAAAAAAGATATGAATTGCTATTACAAGCAGGGAACAATATACCATTTGTGATTTTTATAATTTAGTCCATCTGATATCCAGTTTATAAATCCTTTTACTACATGAAGTTCTCAGTTTTGGATTCATGCCCCCTCTAAGAGTTCTATGGATAGATTGTAGGAGATCTGTGAATTTGGATGGGAAATAATTATATTATTATTTTTATTTTATTTTAATTTTCCTACCAACTGAAAATTAAAAAAAAATATTCCAAAAAGATGTTCATAAGTTTCCAGACTGCCAAAACGTCCCTGACATTAAAAAAAAAAAAAAGATTAAGAAATTTCTCTTTACTCTTATTCCATCCTATTGATAAGGACTTCATTAGATTAGGTGTTAGGTGTGGTTAGTGGAAGAATTGATCCCTGGGGCAAGAAGGCAGATAGAGATCAGTTTAGCTCCATGGTCCAGTAGTTTGGGGAGTTGGTCCAGTCTGAAATCCAAGTCATGTCAAACTCCTGAGATATATCCTCTGTAGAGGTCTCCAGCATTCTCACCTTGCCATGCCCTGTCAAGAATCCCAGTCATGTTCCTGAATAATAGTGAATTCCCCTGAGGAACTTGTCGTTCATATGCTCTCCCACTTATTTCATATTTATTATTCCTAGTGTCTATTGTATCCCTTCATTTTGTCTGTAACCTATTGCCCTAAATAAATCTAACTTTTGTCAAAGGGAATGGTCACTGTGAATTCTTCACATGACTGAAGCCCAACTTTTGGTGTCTGTTATCCTTTGGTGACAAAACCTACATCATAGATCACATTACAATATTTCCTGCAGTAAGGAGATCAATAATTTCCTTTTTATATTGTGGATATGATAAACTTTGAAGATTTGGTGGGGGTAAACTGCATCCGTGATTTCATTTCTATAAGGAAATTTCTACCAATTCAGATCAGAAACTTTTATTTTTCAAATTAAAGTTTTAGAGAGTTGACTAAGAGATTAAGTAACTTGCTTAAAACCAGTATGTCAGAGAAGAACTTTAATGGAAATCTTCATTCCAAGGTCATCTCTCCATCCACAGTGCCATATAACCTCTCCCACAGGGGAAATGATTTAGGATGACAGAATTCAACTGAGTTAATGTAAAATTGCAGTGCTATTTTTTTCTTATTTCTTATCAGCAGTGATATTTTGTCATCCATCATATACCAACAAATATATTTTTCTATAAAAGACAAAAGAAAAGAAGTCTTCTTCAGGGCAAACTAAATAGGTAGCAATAACACATTTGATAACTATAAATAATTCTCTTCTTTCAATGCACACAGTAAATGTTATTAACGGAAAACATTTTTGTATGGACCTTAAAAAGAGCTATTACATCATGTTGTCAATATTTTGATAACTACAGACCTTAGTATAACACAAAGAAATATATGTTGTAGTTTAATAAATCCAAAGGCAATGAATACAAATTTTGCAACCTCATTTGCTGAGTAGAAAGACTTAAAATTGTTTCACATAATGATTTGCTCTCAATGATAGTCATCTCCATTTACTTTGCCATAGCAAAAGTATTGGCCCAAAAGTGAGATAAGGATCTTTTATTTGTTAAAATTTCAGACCCCCCCCCCAAAGCCAATCACAAAAATAAATTTAAATCTATCATTCAATTTCTAAACCAAACTTTCTCTCTGTCTCTGTTTTTATCTCTTCTTTCTTTCTGATTCTGTCTGTTTATCTCTGACTATTTCTCTGGCTCTCGGTTTGCTTTCATCTCTCTCTCTCTCTTTTAATGTTTATTAGGGTTAAGACATTTACAAACCTTCTCCTTATTAAAACACTATTTCCAAACCAAACCTTAATACTCCCCAACTCTCTCTATATGCAGACTAGTAACCCTTTGAACCATTCATCATAATCAACAAAGGAATATTTATTGAGCATCTTCTCAACATACACTATATAGTAGTTCAGATGTGTGTACAAAAATATCTAATATATAATCCTTGGTGTCAAGGAGTTCAATGGCACAGCCCTCATGTTGTTGAAAGAATTAGGGTTAGAAGATTCAGAGGTTGTTGATTTTAACATACTCTCACCTTTTAGACAGCCCCAATTCTTGCTTGTTCAGATATAAGTGGGCCTACATTATTTCTTAGCTCTTTTCCAACTCTATGATCTTCTGATTTATTGAGTTGGGAAAGTTGTCTGGTAGGTGCTATATGATTGTCATTCACTTTTTGGGAGGAAGAAGATAAAAATACTTTGTTATTCCCCTCAACTCCTTTTTTTGGGTTATTCTTTTGTCTCTCATATTAAAAATAAATCTTTCAGCACTTTAAAAATTGTGCTACTTCCAATGTGTATTCTTTTGCATGTATTTGGTGTGGTTTGGTCATACTTCCAAACTAATTTGTAAATAAACTTCCATTTCTTCTTCATATAGCAGCCAGGTCCTGATTTATTCAAGTCCAAATGTTGTAATTTCATTATTATTTCTAATGATAATAGATTTCTATAGAAGCACTGGTTAACCTCTTAAACTTGACATCTATTTGTCACTCTCTTTGTTTTGTTTCTTTTCTATAAATGGTCTTGGAAGTCTAACATGTTTATTTTTAGTCCTCTAGAAGTATATAGTCTGTTGTGTTGATAAGAGTTCTAAGTCTTTCTAAGTTATTTTTTATAATATTGTTATCAGCATATAAGTTATTTTCTTGGTTCTAATCACATTCCTCTGCATCAGTTCATACAGGTCTCATTTTCTCTAAAGCTATCCTTTTTTCATTTCTTATAATGAAAAAAAATGTTCTGTTTCATTCATATACCATCATTTATTTAGTTAATCTGTTATAGATGGGTACTCTCCCCCTTTGTGTTTATACTTTTGCTTCAAAAAAAATAGCTGCTATAATTTTTTTTAACTTCAAGGACCTTTTCCTCTTTCTTTGTTTTCTTTTGAGTATGTAATCAGCAGAATGGTATTGATGGGTCAAAAGTATAGGCACAGTTAGTGATTTTTTTTTTAACATACATAACATTTTTTTTAACATGATTTTACAAATCATTTTATAGAATGACTAGTACAATTAAAAACTCTACCTCAACAGTTCATTAAAGTGCCAACTTTCCTTAATTCCCTCCTATCATTTTCATATTTTATAATCTTTTGCCTGTCTGGTAGGTATAAAGTCGAACTTCAAAGTTAAAAAGCTTCAACTTCTATGCGCTCTCTTTCCCAATTCAACAAAGCTGTTAAGATTCCTCTCCTCCAAGGTCATTGGGAATTGATTTGTATATTTCTTGTATTTACCTATCCATGCACTCTCCCTAGTTAGAATATTATTTCCTTAAAGGCAAGAGCTTTCATTGTTGGCTTTATATTTCCAGTGAGTAGCACACTAGCTGTCACAGATACTTATTAAATGTTTATTGATTGATTGATGGATTGTATATACTCTCCTCATACCCAGATTACCAAAAAATCCTTTCTTTCCATTCTTCAGATAACCTTTAAAACTCCCATTAGGTTTTCCTCCAAAATCCAATTTATTAGAATTTAATCTTACCATGTATGTAATTTCTCTTACGGGATATTATTTTTGTTTTATTTATTATGCTGCCTATCAAATTGAAGATCTACAGAGCCATCATATTGACTTCATTGTCGTAATTGTGAAACCTGGAAATGTACCAGGAAACTCAATACTTCCCTTTGAATTATCTTAGCAAGAGTCTGAAGATCAACTGGATGGATAAAGCATGGTGCACTGAGGTCATTTATTAAGCAGAACAGCCAAGCATTCAAGCTCTACTGCATAGAATACAACTCCAACGAGCTGGCCATGTTGTTCAACTGTCAAACTTACATTTACCTAAAAGACTATTTTACAGAGAATTCACAAATAGCAAATGCATACATGTAGGTCAAAACAAGCATTACAAAATCATTCTCAAGGTCTCTTTGAAGAATTTTGAGATTTATTGTGAATCATGGGAGACACTGGCACAGGATTGCCCATTTTGGAATGTCTGTATCAAAGAAAGCACTCTTGAATAAAGTAGAATTGCAGTATTTAATAGAAATATGAGATGGGAATCTTAGAGACATTTCCACTTCAAATATTCATATGGACTATTTGTGCCCAATCATAGTAGAGCTTTTCAGGGTTATATTGGTCTTATCAGCCACAATCAGACACTCTGTACCTTGATCCCAAAATAGTGATGTTATTTTGGTTCTCTTCAGAATGGAGAACATTCTTATGTTCTCATCATGTATGCTAGCTCTCTCTTACTGCTTATTTATGATGAATAACTTAGTTATGTTTGTTTATTCACTGGATTCTCAGCAGGTGCTCCATTATTTATGTCTTTAAAAAAATGTTTTAAGGAATTGTCTAGAATTTTATAAATCTTTGCATGGGACTGAAAATAATCTGAATTTAGAAGTTTGGGTTTGAATCTGGCCTCAGTTCTAATTAGCTGTGTGACCCAAGGCCCTTCACCTCTCTATCTCTGTTTTCTAATCTGTAAAAAAAAAGAATGGGTATGTCAAGGAGACCAGTCTTACAGGTTAGTGTGAGATTCCACTGAGATAATATGTAGAAAATGTTTTGCAAAGCTCAAAAGTACCCTAATCATATTCCAATATCTTAGTGTAATTATGGGTTATTAAATCTTAAAATTGCACCAAGAAACTTGAGACACTATCTGTAATATCAATCATTATCTAGAACTGAAGAACAGTAGTGTCAATTCAAATAGAAATGGGGACCACCAATCCATACATAAAAATTACTGCTGGAGGCCTGTTGCTAACTATTAAATCCAATATTACCTGTTTTAATATTACCTATGTTTATTTTTCTCTTCTATATACTCCTGAATATTATTTTAACCTGGTTTGGGCAACCCTGGAGAGTGTTGTGGGCTGCATTTGGCATAGGCTTCATGTTTGAAACTATCCTGAAGAGATTTCTATTCCTATTAATGGAGATAACAGCAGGGAGCACGTCTGCAAAGAAAATTTGACAAAAGCAAGAGGTAAATGCTGGGCCATACAAAGAAACATACCTAAAAACTTTTATGTATGACCTATTAATCTTTTCCTTGTTTATTTTTGAATCCTCTTGTTTATCTGGCATGGACCCCTGATTCTCAGACTACAGACCATAGTCTTTTAGTTTTCTATGTGGACTGTCTTGAACAATTCTTCATCAATTGTCTAGCTCTATAAGTTGCGAGGTCAACTTCTGTTATTTGTACTATGAATATCCCAATCTTGAATTATAGACTATATTCAGATATGCTTCTAGGGCAAGAAACTGGAGATTTGTTCCAGGTGCCAAAATGTAAATAGATGCTAAGCATTTTCTGTACTTTGGATGCATAGAAATAAAAGAACCTACAACATAAATTAGCATAAATCATTAAGACAGAAAGTCACCAAGTGACAACTTCCATTCCTAGAATGGCTTCATCCTAGACTAAGTTCTTTCCAGACAGACCTGACCTCTCCTCTTCCTAAGGCTGGAACTATGCCCTACCCTGAGGCATTATCCTCATTGCCAACCTTAACAGTGATAGCAAATTTTATTCTATTTGCTTCATGCATAAAACTGGATAGTTATGGCCCCATAGGAAGCCAGATCATAGATTATCAGTTTAAACATCGAAGGATTTAAACCCCCTACTTATTTTACAGTAATGAAAACAGAAGTATCTTGCCCTAGTTCACACAGTTAATAATTATCTGAAATGGAATTTAACTTCAGATCTTCCTAACTTGAAATCTAGCACTGTAACTATGATCCCATGTGACCTCTCTTCCTACATGGGAAATTCTATGTTAAAACCTCTCCCTCCTTAAATCTAGGAAGGTTTCAGATTATGCCATTCACCCTGAGTAGATTCAGCTCAGGACAGAGGGAACAGTACTTCTGCATACAAATATATGTATTTTTTAAGGCAAAATTGAGCATGCCAGCATAATAACTCACAAATATAAATACACATCCATTTTGGCCAGCTTTAAAAATACTTCTCTGTCAATATGCTAAAAATGAAGTTGATGATCCTTAATACAAAATTGCAAAGGACCATATTTGTGACAAATGAATGAAATGGCCTTTCTATCTTAGGGAATATTCCATGTTTTCCCATGCCAAGAAAAAGACTATTTCACTGTTCTGGGAGTCTCCAAACGTGCAAGCACTAAAATATTATGCATTTTTTTTTCTTGCCTTATTTATCTCCCTGAGCTGTGAATACATGTGGAAACGCTAAGTCCTTTGTGCATTAAAAATAATGAAACATTGTTTCAAAGGTTTTGTTTCTGTAACAAAAGCAATGGTAAGACTTCATTTTTAAATATTTAATTCATCACCATAATCATTTTCATCTGGACCACAGATGGCAGACATACTCTTAGGATTCTACTCCTGAGCAAACAGTTTTTTTCCCCCAACATTTCTGCCAAAAAGGCATAGGACATCTCTACTCTAAATTTTGCTCTGGTTCAAAAGGACTCTATTTTGAGGGTCCAAGCACAACAAGACACGTTTCACTGAAACCCAGAAAGACCTTTCCAATGTCTCCATTTACATAAAGCTCATTTGATCCTTTTATAAGGGCATATTTATGATTTTACTTTCCTGTTTGCTCTGGCACTAAATACTTGACTAGATAATTCATTTAATGAACAGCTGTCTACATGAAGTGACAGTTTTCTCTGCTGTCATGTCCATTCTTTACTACTTTTAAATGAAAGAGTATTAGAGATAGCTTTGACCTTGTGAATATCAAAAGGTTGGAAGAGTAAGCTAACAGAAGTCTGGAAACTGGAGTCCATACCAGAGTTTGCTGGCAGTCAAGCCTTATGTGTAATTAGCTATTCCCTGCTTGACCCTGCCCAGCAGTGATTGAATCTGAACCTGAGAGGTCTGTTCTGCAAACATTCATCACCTATGCTGCATTTAGAAATGAGCCTGGTAGGACAAATGCTTTGTAGCAATCTCTTTAAATTTAAGCATACTCTTTCCAGAGAGAAAGGTCGTAGAGGAGAAATTATTCCCCTTGCTTCAGCAATATGTTTTGTCTACTTTTCTTCTTGCTGTATATTCTCAGTAAATATCTTTGGTAAATGCTAAACAATCATGCTGATTCCGATCACAATAAGCAGCTCTCTAAATTGATTGTATTGTCTATTGAAGGGGTTGAAAAGCTAGAGATGCCTGAGTTTGTAGGAATCTGTCCCTTGAGTGCTAAACTGTGGGCTCCCACATCAAGAACAAGAATCTCTAAAGTATCAGTGGAACTACGGCAGAAAATAGGGTCATTAGACCACAGAATCATAGGTTTAGAGAAAGAAGAGAATTTAGAAAACAGCTATTTCAATCTTACTCATTTTAATGATGAAAAAATTAAGGCAAAGATTGGTTAAGGATCATAGATTTAGAGCTATAAGAGATAAGTAAGTTCAAATTTTGCATTTTTCAGATGAGCAAACTGAGGCTTAGAGTGGTTGTGTGACAGACCCAGCATCATATAGCCAAAATATCTGAGACAGGATTTCAACTTATGTCTCCCTGATTCCAAGTTTAACTACACGACATCACTCTTGTCCAAGGTCACCCAAATAGTAAATGGCAGAAGGTGAGATTTAAACCCATCTTCTAGGAATCCATATCCATTTGGTATTTTCATGTAACATGCCGTCTCTCAGGGTCATAGAAAATAATGGAAGAGGGAAAGCAAAAAATCCTCCATCCATATGTTGTGATTGTCTTTCATGAGTTTTGGAAATGAATAAATTTCAAAAAGAGTCAAGATATAGGACACTGAAGCCAGTCCTAATTTTCTGGTAGCAAATTTCAGACATTCACCACAATTAATGTGGTATTCTTTGACTTTAGATGTAATAATATGAACAGATTTTGAATATAAAAATGAAGTGAATAAAAATAAGTTGGTACAACACCACAAAATAAATATCTTCTCAACTTAAATTTATTACTGTCCTCCTGTCTATTTCTTGATGTCACTGTTAATATAAGGTTAATTTCCAGGCTGCCAAATAACTAAAGCAAAGGTAATTTAAGATTACATGCAATTAGCTAGTTGAACACATTAAGGAGGGCGAAAATACAAAGACTTGCTACATATTTCCTGTAGCTGATGTTATAATTGTATCATAGATAAAAACATTAAGAATATACAAAATTTACAACTGATCAATCTTTAGATTTATATGCCTCTTTTCACAGCTCCGATGTTGGGTGAAACTGACATTTGAGCTAAAAGAAACAATCAAAGGGAAAGTTGGCATTCTTAAAGGAATTACTATTAACAACCAAAGAAGAAAGTAGAATTTTAATGTGATTCCATCTCTTCTAGTTTCACAGAAATTTATTTACAAATTAAGAATCTAGGAATTTCATCTTAAAGGAATTTTCCAAGTTTTCAACTGACATAATAGATAACAACTTATAAAAACAAACAAATGAATAATAATGAAATGAAAAACAGACCCAAAAAAAACAAGAAAAATAAAGAAAAAAAATTTATTTTTTTTATAGTATGCTTCAATCTGTCTTCAGACTCCATCAGTTCTTTCTCTGGATGTGGATAACACTTTTGGAATTGTCTTAGATCACTATATTGCTGAGACTAATTAATTCATAGTTGATCATTATACAATATTACTTTTACTGTATATAATGCTCTGGTTCTGCTCACTTCATAAGTTCATGTAAGGCTTTACTTTATGGGTTTTTCTACAGGCATCCTTTTCATCATTTTTCATAGCACAGTAGTATTTCATTATAATGATATAGTACTATCTACTCAGCAGTTCCCCAATTGTTGGTCATCCCATTAATTTCCAGTTTTTGTAATCACAAAAAGAACAGATAAATATTATTGTAGGAAAATATTTTTAAGTGATGTTTTAAGTGAATCAAGTAGATCATTGGCCTCCTATTTACACACACACACACACCCTCCACAGTGGGAAACCATATGTAGTATGTGCTCTCTCTCTCTCTCTCTCTCTCTCTCTCTCTCTATATATATATATATATATATACCCCCAAAGAATGTCTGTATTTTTTCCACACTTGAAATATTAGTATATGCTTAGGCAAGTAATGGATCAGAGGTAAAATGACCAAGGGACCTTGATTTTGAAACTCTATCATGTATTTTGTTAAAAAATAAAAGTGGAGGAGGGACTCTATTCTAGTTAATTCAACTAATTTTTCATTCCTTTCATCAGTATTGTAAGTTGTTTTGAATTCATTCTACATTTTGATTAGCAAAGTTCAAGTTGGTTATTGCTCAGTGCATAATTCTCTTATTTTCAGTGAACTTCCAACCCATTTTCAAACCCATGGATGGACAGAATGAGGACAGAATGAGAAGCTATGTTTATAGTGCTTTGCAAACCTTAAAATGAATGTGTATGTGTATACATACACACTTTGAGGAAATAATTATTCACTTATTTCGATTATATTGCCATTGTACATATCTCTGTGTTTGCAAAATCCTTCATTGAGAACAGCCTTCAAGAGCTCATGGTACTTTTAAGGAAATATCCTTAATGGTGGCACCTCTTTAACTGCTGAATGTAGATTCATTTTCTGGAACCAGACAAGTTATTTGGAGCTAAGGGTTGTGCTTCAGGTATGGAACAAAATGTAGCATCCTCTTCCTGGGCTCAACTGTGTGAAGCTCTTGCCCTCTTTCCCTACTCCCTTTCTTTAGAGAGCCAAGTGTATTTAAAACAAGGAATCTTACAACAAGGTGTTAACTCAGTGGAATTGAGATAATGATTCTCTAGTTTACATGTACTTAGTACTTAATATAGTTCTACAAGTTGACACCAATTCTACAAGATTGACATCTATGATGATTTACTTGTAACAGAGTATTTAAAGACCAACAAGGATTGGAAGAGAGACATTCCCTCTCCTACTGTCCTAGTGAGTGTCCTGTCTCCTTCAGTTCTCCACTAAGATCAAAGCCCATCTGAAGGTCCCCCAGAAAGCTAGCCTGGCCCCAGGCAAAGGACACAGACTGCGAAGGAGATAATAAAGACTTTGGACTTTATTCCTGACTATTCTAATGGTGATTATTCTGCTGAAACCAAGGCACATTCAAAGGACCTACAGAGAGCTAACCAGAACATTACACTTTTTGACCCAGTAGGGAGTGGTTAAGGTTTTGTGACAGCCTATGCTTTGATAATGGGGAAAATAAGTTCTTGTTTTTCCCCCAATAATAATGGAAAAGTAAAGCAATGGAGGAAGGGAACAAGGAATAGACAAGTACATTGACTTTGAGACCAGGTAATCAGGAACCATGAAGCCAGAGATAGCTTGTAGACTATATATGTTATTTATATCAGGAAAAGCAGATGGGTTTTAAATATATATTAAGCCTTTCACTCATATCCACTTCACCTTTTAGCTGTAGAAAAAAAAAAACTAAATACATGCTTTTACTCGTAGAATTCTGAGTTTGGACTAGCTTCTGTCCTAAATAGTGTAGGGAAAGGAGAGTACCTCATTATTTATGATTTTAGCCAAAACTTTTCATTATTTCTCCTCCATAAGTGCTAAGAAAAATATTATGGACCAAAATGAAAATTTCTTTAACTGTTATTCACAGCATTTTCCATTCCTTCTGAGGAAAAAAAATAGTAGGGAGAAGAAGAGAAGAGTTGCTAGCTAAATTTGCTTAGATGGTGGAAGAATAACTTTGGGGCTTTTATGTAATGAAGGACCTAGGCCATCCTTAGGAGAATTATCTTACCAGTTCTGAAAACCCTCCCAGAATCCTAAGGACTGCTTCATAACACAATATACAGCTAAATCTTTCTAAGCACACTACTTGTTAGAGGCAGCTTCATTTAACACATGAAAACTAACAAAGAAAACCCACTTTGGTCTAATGAGCAGAACCATAAGTTTGGCAGCTTAAGACCTGGTTTTAATATGGATCCTGCTATTTGTGTGACCATGAGTAATTCACTTAATTTCTGGGTCTGCAAAATGAGATAGCATAGGAGCATAGATCTAGACCTAAGAGTACCTCAGAGGCTAGCTAGTTTAACTTCTTATTTTATAGATGGGAAAACTAAAGCTTATGAATGCTAAGGGATTAGCTGATGATCTCTACTAGGACATATTTCTTCAGAGTCTTCTGAGTTCACCAAAGCTTTCCACAAATTATTCACACTCTTGGGCCTATTTTGTAACTCTATTCTTCCTATGTTCAATCTCCTCTCTGTCTCCAGGTTTTATTCCCCTTCCAGAGTTCTGAACAGCCTTATAACATCTTGTGAGCTGCTCAAAGGTAAAGGTTTGGCATTAAATCTCTATTATATCTTTTAGGATCTCTTTGAATTCTTTATTAACTCTTTCTTAACAAGCCTAGTAATCTAATATCCTAATCCTTTGCAAATTAGAAGTAAAAATCAAGAGGCCTTTCTAAATTGCCTCCAGTTCACTTTTTCAGCCTTAGTTCTAGCCAAAATAAATTATTTCTGTCACCAAATGAGTTCCATAAATTCTCATTTTTGTCCATATTTTTCCAATCTCTCTAATTTCTTCCCATTCCTAACACCACCAACTATCTATTACATTGTACTAATCCTTCTAAATCCAGCTCTAAAGATATTCATTGATTCATATCACTGAAAAAAATGCTGTCATTTGGTGTCATCATATTCTATATCCTTTAAGTACTTAAACTTTAATTTATATTTTATTTATTTCTGTAGTGGCTTTATCTTCTATCAGTACTGAACTGTAAATTCTTTGAAGATAGTAATCTTATCCTATTATTTTGTATTTTTCCTCACATTTACTATAGGTAAATGTTTAATATTTTGAGTAAAGAATACATATCATATTTTATTTCCTACTAACAATATTAATGGTGATATCAAGCATCATCTATATCATTGTACTAACAATTATTATTATTATATTATTGTACATAATCAATATTAATATGATTATATTTATATTCTGTATTCTATTATTGTCATGTCATCTTGTTATAATTAAATTGTTAATAATTATTAATTATAATGTGCTATCAATAGTATTTGTCTCTAGCTCATGTTATTTCAGTTAATCTTTATAATATTTCCCATGAGGCTAGCTAGGAGAATAGGATTGGAATAATTGTTAGAGATAAGTTGTTAGAAACAAACTGTAAAAATAGCAATCAACAAGGATTTATTAAATGCCTACGATGTTAGGAAGAGACAGTAAACCTAAAAAATATAGATATATTGCCTCATAGTACAAAATAAACGTTTATAATCATCTCAAGTCATAAAAAATTTAATATCAAATAAATATATTTGACTCAATATCAATTTTAAAAGTCACAAAAGTAAATAATACATTTTAAAAGAGTTGAATAAATTTGTTAATAAGATTTTTATGTTTGAAAGGATAAATAAAATAAATTTTGGAAAACTGACATGTGGAACATCTCTTTCTCAAACAATGCCAGATAAATGACACGGTACTATATGTTTGTTGGTCAGGATTTTAGCTCTAAGAACAAATATTAACATTCCATTACGAGCCTAGTCTGTCAGAAAATAAGTAGGGAATACTTTTTTTAAAATGCATTTCTCAAAGATAGATGAAATATCTCACATGGATGTTTATGGGTGGTGGTTTTGTTTTGTTTTAAGATAGAGAAGGGGAGGACTTGAGTGTGTTTTTAGGCAGCTGCAAAGGAACTAATAGAAAGAGAGAAACTCAAGAGTGAGGATGGGTAATTGTGGGGGCAATCTGCTGGAAAAGATAAGAGGGAATGGGGTCAAGGTTATACATGGAATGATTGGTCTTGGCAAAGAAAAAAGGCTACCTCCTTAATAGAAAATGGAAGTAAATCATTAGGTTGAAGCAGGAGAAGCAGAGAAATCTCATTAAAGGAGGAAAAAAACTGAGATTTCACAAGGCATAAGCTAAAATTTTCATCAGAACAAATATGATTGGTATATTTGCATGCACGTTGCTTAACAATAAACATGATATTATATTATTAGAGGAGCTGTGGGAAGATAGAAACATTAATTCACTGCTGGTTAGAACTATTAATTGGCCCACTATTCTGGAAAACAATTTCAAATAATGCCCCCCCCAAAATTATTATATTGTTCCTACTCTTTGGCTGAAAGAGCCCACCAGTGAGATTTTACCCCAAGGAGATTATTGACAGCAGGAAAATTTCAATTTGTACAAAAATATTCATAACCATATTTATAAGTACTTTTCAAAAATATTAGAACAAAATATATGTCAACAATTGGGAAATATCTGAACAAGTTAGAATGTGAATATAATGGATTACAGGTGAATTATAAGGAATGATTATGAAGACCTGAGCAAAACATGGGAAAACTTATAAAGAGTGATAGAAAGTGAATAAAGCATGTCAAGAGGATAATACACAGAATAAGCACAATAATGGAAGTAAAGTCAGCTAACAAAACTGGCCAAAACACAAATTCAATGTCAATACTGTAGAACCCAAATTAAAGGACTTTTTTTCTTTAAGGCAATACACATTTTATTACACAGAATATTGGATTTAGAGTCAGGAAGTTCTGAGTTCAAATTCTGCCCTGGGCATTTAAGAGATGTGTGACTGAGTCACCTAACTTTTCTAACCTGTTTATAAATACATGTAAAATGGTAATAATAATAGCACCTACCTCCAAGAGTTGTTCTGATAAAATATGCAGAGCACCTTACAAATATTAAAACACTGTATGTTAACTGTTATTATATAATTCTGATAGCATTATATAAAACTTTCTGCAGGAACTGTTCTTTTTTAAGGTGGAAGGGAAGGAAGTATCAGTTATGTCCAAACAAAATATAGCAATACATATAAAAATAAAGAGAAATCTGTGATACACTTGATTTAAAGAACTACCAGGTGAGGAAATTACTTTTACTGAGATAGGTTAGCATCTTTTTTTTGCAACTTACAGTCTGAGTGTTCCCTCAAACATTTGCTCAGAGTTACACAATCCTATGCTTTGTTAATGTCAGAGGCAAGATTTTAACCCAAGCATACCTGATTTTGAGGCTAATTCTTTGTCCATTGAGATACATGACCTTTTTTGAGAAGCACAGAAAGAAATGATATTAAAGTGTTGATTTTTCTTGAGTGGAAATCAAGTTAACTGCTTTGGTGTACATGTATATACAAATGCAGCCTGAGCATATAGAAAATACTATTATTGCTTTCAGTACCATTTTAATATAGGGAAGGGCAGGAATTTAAATCAAGAAATTAATTATTAGTTATATTTTTAGGTGTATGCAAACAGCAGGGGACAATAAAAACAAGTTGAATTCTAATTAGAACACGATTCTTTCTCTGGATTAATCAATCAACCAGCAAGTATTTATTAAGTACCTGTGTCATTATTAAACACCTGTATCAGGCACTACATTAGGGCTTATAAATATAAAAGATAAAACAATTCATATATACAAGGATCTTATATTTTAAGTGAAAGGGGTTAGTAATTAGACACAAAATATATAGCAAAATAAAATTTAGTAAATATATTTCATAAAATATAGAAAATCATTCAGTGCAAAATAGTTTGAGAATGAGAGTCCTCTCAGTTGAGGAAAAAGCTTCATGAAGATGGTATTTAAACTGTGTCAAAGGAAGAAAGAGATTCTGTGAGACAAAAGTAAGGAGGAAATGAATTACAGGAACAGAGGAGGGCCTGTAATCAAATTAGAATATTCTAAGATTATTTAGCCAGATGAAAATAGATTTTAGCAAGGGCCAAAATTCAGGCAGATAAAACTTCAGTTATAAGTAAAGTGAGAGCTATGTGATCAGGAAACAAAATCAGCCCTACTACAGAGTATTTCAATGCTCATTTAGCTCACAGGGTCTATATCTGTACAAGGTCAATAATTCACGGCTGGATTACTAGTGTCAAGTAACTTATTTATCTCTCTGCCAATACAAGCAAAATGGGAATTGTGGTTAAAACCCACTACTACATAGCATGAACCTTTATAAAGTGAGTTATTCAGTAGACTGAATAATGATCTCAATGTGCTTAATTGAGTCAAATCAATTCTTTAAAAAATTTTTTTTAACTTTTGGATGATTTAACGATGCCACTTTTAAGTATCTTTGGCAGGTCATTGAAAACTAGCAAGGGAATTGCATTTATTCCCAAATTCCATTTCAAGTGACATCATGAAAATTGCATTTGGAAAAAGTGAAAGTTACCAAAATTAACTATATTTGCTTTTCCGCTATCTTCAAGAAATTCTTAATATATTTGTTATATTAATATGCTTCTATACTAATATGTTTCTATATTAACATAATACATTTTAATATACTAAGAATTTTTTGAGTTTGGAGGAAAACTAGAATGCAGCCATTTCATATTTGTATATATTATCTGAAGAATATAAATATATACTTTCAGTTTATGTTAATAATAACAAATATAGGAATTATTTAATCATTACTATAAATTATAAATATGCAAATTGCACATTGGAATTCTCATTGTGTTTTAAATAATTGATTGGTAATTAATTTTATTTTTTGAAAATTTCTTAGAGTTTGAGAAATTGTTCCTAGGATAAAATGATGCCTGGAAGAGAATAGGCACATTCTAAAGAGAGAACAATATACATGCTTCATAGGTATTAAAGATTTTAAGAGGTCCTTCAAGTGCCAGTTAAGATCATGTCCAAAATCATCAGGAGAAAACCAGTGTTTTAGTGTGAATATGGATTATAAGTGAAGCTGATGAATAGTAACAGGATCTATGCAAAATTTATTTAGCAATTGGAATTACTGTCAAAAGCAATGGGTTACAGGCTTTAAATTGTGTGTATAGGGGGTGTTTGTTTTGTTTTCTTGTCAAGGAGGACTGTGAACTATGTTTTTGGGTTAGCTAAATTGGGTTCTTTCATAAATATATAGATTCCTAGTGTCTGCCTTGATTTTCTAAGTACTAATAGAAATGAGTATTTTTGAGGCTTTAAAATATCACTGAAATTTACATATATATTCGCATCATGTGGTTTTTTGTTTATCAAATTGAATTTATGACTAATAAAAGTTTAAAACATCAACATATAAAAATATGTTCAATGTTGTCTAATTATAATATCCAAAGTTGGCCCTAGAGAAGTGATGAGGAAATACATCTCTCTCCCTTCTTCAGAGTGGTGGACAATTATGGGTACAAGATATTGTCATATTGTGTCCAACTCTTTATGACCCCATATGGAGATTTCTTTTCAAAGATACTGGAGTGGTATGCCATTTCCTTCTCATTTTACAAGTGCTGAAACTTGAGGAAAAAAGGAATATGATTTGCCCATCATTAGATAGCTAATAAGTGTCTGAGTTCAGATTTGAACTCAAGAAGATGAATTTTCCTGATTTCAGGACCGTTGTGCCCCTTAGCTGCCCCTCATGGGATATTACCATCAAACATGGTTAATGTACTAGATGGTTTTACTAAACTGCTTTTTTGTTTCCTTTTAAGTCCTTGATGCAGGGATGGTTCACTGGATAATGGAGAACATATTCAGAAATAAGTGCCATGTTAAGGTAAAAAATATAAATAAAAATAAAGTTTAAAATGTTAGAAATAAACAGTTTTAGAAGTAATAAAAGAAAAAATAAAACAACAAAAAGACCAGGATTATTTTCCCACAATAAACATTTACCAGTTCTTGCTGGCTTCATCTGGAAACTTTTTGCTTGATATAGCCAGTCAAATCCTTGGAGTTCTGGACAAGACTTGATTAATGAATAGGATTCGTTTTGGGGTGGGGGGAATCAAAGTTGATATGTTCTCTATTGCCACGAATGTTTGTTTTGAAACAAAAATGGAAAGCTCACTTTTCCATGTACCTGGTACATTGAAGAAGTCATAAATCATAACTATTTTCTAGTTGGAGATCTGTAATTTGCTAAGATTCCAGCTTTGCATATTCCACCAAAAATAAAAAAAACCCAAAAATTGACAAATATTAAGAGTAGCACTTTTCTGCTCCCACTCATTACACAATACCACACAGCTTCATTTATCTGGCCTTCTGGGAAAAAAGTTTCCTTGCTGTACGGAGTAGTTTCCTTTTAAAGTAGCTATAGAGTTTCGTACTTATCTTGATAAGAGGGAAGGCTTGAAGATGAAGTGGTTTTTCACATGAGAACACAGTAGAAGACTTGCAACTTATCTTTTTAATTTTCATTTGGGTCAGACATAAATTAATTCTTTGAAGAAACTCTCTATGTTTTCTTTTCCCTTCATTTTCATTTTCATTCTTCCTACTGGTATACCTCGTAAATATTTCCAACTAACGTGAAGTTCATTATTATTTTGTTTTCCAAATATTTCCCCTATTTACTATGTCCTATCTTGGGATGGGATATAAAGTACAGATGCAGCAACTAGAGAATGTGGGGATTCTCAGTGTTCCTAAAGGAGTCATCAAATCATGGAATATCAGAGATGAAAAGTACATCCTCTCATTTTACAGGGGATAACACTGAGACTCAGAGAGGTGACATTAGCAAATGACAAAGCAAAGAGATGAATACAAGTCATCTTATTCTACATCTTTCTATAACATCACACTTTATCCTACATACCACTCATCAGTTTGAGGCCTAGGATTTGGGACACAGGAATAAAATGTCAAAATTCCATAATGATTTATCCAAATTGATACCTTTATTTCACTCTATGAAATATATGAAATCACTCTATTTCAGATCTTCTCTTTCTGTGGAAGTTTTCTGGAAAGGAATGGCTCTATTATTTTCCTATTGTGAGTCAAATTGTATATAATAATAGCAAATGACTGGGCAGTTTAATTTTTAGGAAATTATTTTCTTTTGTATCTCCTTTCCCATTTGGCCAATTTTGCTTTTTAAAGGCATTCTTCTCCTTATTAGCTTTTTGTATTTTCTTTTGTATCACTCTTTTCTATTCCCAATTTTCCTCTATCTCTCATACTTGATTTTCAAAAATCTTTTTTTAAGCTCTTTCATGGCCTGAGACTAATTCTTATTTTACTTTGAGGCTTTACATATGGGAGTTTTAACTTTGTTATTTTCTAGTGAATGTGTGTTTTGACCTCTCTTGTCACCATAATAACTTGCTAGAATCAGAATCTTTTTCTGTTGTTTGCTCATTTTTCCAGCCTATTAGTGGGTTTTTAACTCTTTGTTAAAGTAGGATCTATTTCCAGGGTGGAGGGTGCAATGTCCCAAGCTTTAAGGATTTTGTGAATGTTTTCAAAGATCCTTCTGGAGATCTGACCATAAGCACTCTTTTCTGTCCTGGAACTGTGAGGAGAGTCCGCTCTTGGCTTTAAGTTAAGTATGTTAAAGCAACACTCAGCTAGAAAGCACTCAATTCCAGTAGAGACCTCTGGAATTTGCCACTGCTACTGCCACCTGTTCCTGATTTCCTGGTTTCCCAAGATCCTCTCATTTCAATGAGACAAATCTTTCCTGCCAACCTTCCAATTTATCTAGGCTGAGTTATCTATCCAAGTTATCGAGACTGAGAGATGCCAGTTCTACAGATGATTTAGAAACCCCAAGGTCTGTTCCAGCTTTGTTGGTGCTGGGTCAGGGAAAAGGTTTTGTTAATATAATCTGCACCCAGATTGCACTGGACTCCCACTCTGATGAAATAGACCTTCCCTGCTGACCTTCCAAGTTGTCTTTGGCTGGAAAAAATTGTTCCACTTAATCTTTTTATGAGTTTTAATATTTGTTTAGAGAAATTATTTTGACAAATTTGGAAAGTTTGGAATAGAACTCAGGGAGTCACTGCATTCACTTCACCATCTTGGCTCTGGCTCCAATTCATTTTTTAAAAAGTCGCTTTAGGGATAACTAATTTTTGGATAACAAACATTTTGTTATCATTATGCAGTATAATATAGTGGAAAGAATTCTGATGCAGTGGACACTTCTGATGATTACACCTATGGGCAAGTCTCTCCAGTCCTCTGTTTCTTATGAGAATTTAACTACATGTCATCTGAGGTCCTTTCCAGCTCTACAGCTATCACTGTCATAAGAAAACTTCCATTAATAGAGTATTTTAGATTTGCAGAGCACTTTGCATATGTGATCTCATCTGATCTTCACGACAACCTTTGTGAGATGTGTGCTATTATCATTTTACAACTTATAATTCATAAATGATGAGCTCAGTGATCTTAAAAAAATATGGAAAGACTTCAAAGAAACAATGAAGGGCAAAATGAGCAGGACCAAGTGATCACTGTGAGCACTAACAGAAATATTATTTTCTGATCAACTGAGAGACCAAGTTATTTTGGCTACTGTAAGTGTTCAAATTTGTTATAAAGGAATAATAGAATTTTATCATTATAGAACTTAGGAAAGAGAGTCTCAGAGAGGAAATGACAAACTCACCACGATCTAGTAAATTTCCAAGAAAAGATTGGAACTAAGATCTCCCTGAATCAAAATCTAATACTCTCTTCACTATAAAATAGCTTGCTGATCCAGTAAATTATCATTAAAAGTATCATTATCATTAAAGTATCATTAATCCTTGGCATTGGGTAGATACAGTCATGTGCCTTTTTCTCATGTTCAAAGGATTCTATTGCAGACCTTTACGAAGAATTCTGTACCCTATGATAATAATAATCGTTGCATAGAAATTCAAGCCCTGTACCAATGTCAGCTCTTATGATAACCAGTTATAATCCAGGCTAGACCTGTTCTATGGATTTTATTCATTTCATCATCACTATCCACAAAAGCCTTAATATCAGGAATTTATTTCATAAAAATATGACATTTGCGAAATAACATTATAGGGGCAGTTAGTTTCATAAGAATATTACTTAGGCACACCCAGTAAGCAAAATGGTGATTATAAGCAGTGACCCTAAGCAAGAGTGAACATTACTGGGGGGCTCAAGTGCAAACTCAGAAGATGGTGCAGTCATCAGCTCTGTGTATTATGCAGACAAAATGTTTTAGATGGTTTGGCTGTCATGAATTAGATTAATTTGTGAATTGACATCACAAAATGCTGTTGGTGAGGCTGGTGAGGCCAGGAGGGATTATATGATATAAAAATTTTTTTGTGTTCATTTTACCTGATTTAGTAGATTAAAGTCTTCAATCCAGTCTGGATTTTTGTTGTTTATTCAAGTATAAGAGGAATTATTCTCTTTTTTGTAGCTTTATGACTCACAATCCATAAACTAGACCAAGATTCAATAATTGTAGCATAGCCTGGCTCTATGGGAAAAGCCCTGGTTTTGAAGTCACTGAAGCTAATTTTAGATTATAGCTCCACCACTCACTGACTATGACCTTAATTCTATCTGGAAGGAAAAGGTAGTTGAACTAGATAACCTCCAAGATCCCTTCAGATTTTCTGAAGCATGATTCTTGAGATTAAGACTTTGAACCATCGTTGCTGATACTACATTTCTTAAACTAAGAGTGCCAACAAAACTCTTGGTGGTCCTTTGCCATGTGACTGTGAAAGCAAAAATAAACATAATAGCAAAATCAGAATGACTATTGATGAAGATGAAGAAGCAAAAGATGGTGGGTTTTTCCCTAATCTTTTCAAAGACTGTCAAAGCAGGCAGAGTCATATAGTACAACTTCTCTCAAACATATTAGATATCTTTTAAGGATAATAATAATAATAGCTTGCAATCATTTAGCATTTTGAAGTTTGCAAAGCAGTTTGCTCACAACTACCCCCTACAGCAAGAATTCTTCATTTCTTTTGATTTTCATGAAACTCTTTGTCAGGCTGATAAAGTCTTTGGACCCCTTAATCTAGAATATAAAATAAAATATATAGGATTACAAAGGAAATCATTTATATTAACACATTAATTAAAATATTTTTCTGAAAGATAAATTCATTGACCTTACTCTTCGCAGAAATACAATGATCTAAGGCTACTTTGAAGAACTTATGATGAAAAATGCTATTCATACCCAGAGTAAGAAGTGATTATATCTCCCCATACAGACTGAAGCATACTTTTTTTGAGGGTTTTTTTTTGGGGGGGAGGGTCAGGAGGGTGGAAAATCTATGCTTTCTTTTATAACATGATTTTTATGGTAATGTTTTGCATAACTTCACTTAGACCTTCTCAATGAAGTAAGAGAGGGAAGGAGGAAGGGAGAGAAATTGGAACTCAAAGTTTTGAACATGAGTGTTAAAATATTGTTTTTATTTTGGCTGTAACTGGATGTAACTGGAAAATGAAATATTAAACAATAAAAAATAAATAAAAGACAAATTCATGAACTTCAGGTATACAATAAGGATCTTCATTTATTAATTCTTACTTAGATGTTTGATGGAAAAAATAATGATGGCAAAAAATAAATAAATTAGAAGTAGAATTTGGACTTATGTTCTGTGATCCCAGAGCTAACTAGGTGGCTGGCAGAGGAACTAGTTGGCACAGTACCTAGAGTACTAGAACTGGAGACTTATCTTTTTGAGTTCAAACAATTTGTAGAATCCTGTTTGCTTCAGTTTTCTTATCTGTAAAATGAACTGGAGAAGAAAATGGCAAATAGATTTGGTAGATAAACTATTCCATGTTTCCCTAATTTGCTTATGGTATTAACCTATATATTTAAATCATGTACCTATTAAGGATCTAATCTTGGTATACAGTGTGAGATGCTGGGCTATATCTAGTTTCTGTCAAACTGCTTTTCAATTTTCCCTGCAGGTTTTGTCAGATAGTGAATTCTTGTCCCAAAAGCTTGGCTCTCTGGGTTTTATCAAACCCTATATCACTATGGTCATGGACTACTGTGGATTATATATCTAATCTATTCCACTGATCCACTCTTCTTAGCCCATGTTAGATTGTTTTGATGATTACTTATTTATAATACAGATTAAGATTAGGTATATCTAAGCCACCTTTCTTCACAAATTTTTTCTGTTGATTCCCTTGATATTCTTTTGTCCTTCTAGATGAATTCTGGCTTTATTTTATGTAATTCTAAAAATTTATTTTGGGTTGCTTGGCATGGTACTGAATAAATAAATTTATGTGGAATTGTAATTTTTACTATATTGGGTTGGCCTATAAATAATTAATATTTTCCCAATAGTTCAGATTGACTTTATTTGTGTGAAAAGTATTTTGTAATTGTATTCATATAGTTCCTTGGTTTGTTTTCACAGTTAGAGTTCCAAGTATTTTATATTGTCTACAGTTTTTTACAATAGAATTTCTCTTTCTATCTCTTGCTCCTGAGCTTTGTTGATCATATATAGAAAAACTGATGATTTCTGTGGGAGTGTTTTATATCCTACAACTCTGCGAAAGTTTTAAATTACTTCAACTAGTTTTTTAATTAACTCTGATTCTCCAAGTATACCATCATATCATTTGCAAAAAGTGAAAGTTTGTTTCCTCATTGCCTATTCTAATTCCTTCAATTTCTTTTTCTATGTTGATCAGTGTGCTGGTTTGATTCCTTCTATATATTTAATTTTTTTTTTGCTTTTATTTTGATTGCTACTTAAGAGAAGCTAGAATTTCTGATTTGCTTTTGTTTTCTAAATTCCTTTCTATTTCTTTTTGAGGTTTCTAATTTGGCAATATGGCATTCATATTTTCTAATGTACATGCCAGTAACATATTAATGAAATCTTTATGTGGATTTTGAATCCAAACTTTTCACAATCCAGATTTGCAAAGGAACTTGTGTAGTGTGGTGTTTTTTACTTTTTCTAAGGGATTTTCTTTGGTGTTTCTATTTTTCCTTTTACTATTATCGCTGTGGCAATGTTTAACAAACCTGATTTCACGCATTCTAATTTTTTTTTACTTTCTGTCAAGTATTGTAAGAGAATATAGACATAATTTTTACATGTCTTCATAATTTTCATGATAGCTTTTTTGAATAGTCTCTTATGTAATAATTGATTTCCTAGTTGGATCCATGGCATCAAACTCAAAAAAAGGCTTTTTGGAATTCCAATCTAAGTCTGACCATCTCTTTTCAATGTCATTGGAGATATTGGCAGTTTTGTCATCTCTTTCATCATTAGGATTTCTTTCTGGAGTTTGATTTAAGTAAAGATTTGCAATGATTTTAAGATCTTCAACATTTTCCTCTTCAGAATTTAGTAACTTCTTGATTTTATCTCTTATTTTTCCTGAAATATCTTAGAATCTAATCTTAGAGACAAATGGTTTTGTTTGTTGGAGGGTATGGGTGGGTTGAGGAGGTGACATATTGTATGATTTGGAGCTAAGAACAACAAGGAACATAACCACTGACAAAAAAAAAAAAAACCATGAAACTTTTACCTGTAACTTGTGAGATCTGTTTCCAGTTATGCTATAGTAATAGCATATGATGCCATTATTTATATAATTTATCTGGTTCATGATCATTCATGTTTTGCCTTCTTCAGAGGTCAGAGCCTTCTGCATTCAAGCATTTCGATCAGACAGGTATTAGTATTTCTGTTTTGTTCCAGCATAGTTTGCTTTCTTGTAAAAATAGGATTTGCAAGAATATCACTCATTTCTTTGAGTTTGTGAAGTTGGTTGACAAAATAGCAGGACCAATTGACAGTCATGTCTCTCCATCTTTTCTTAGATACATAGGAACAGTTCACACTGGCCTAAGGGCTAATGTGACTACTACTAGAAAAGTAAAACTATTTTGGGATTATTCATAACAGCAGATTTGTCAGCCATTCCCACAACAATAATAATAGGAGTAAAGATAGAATTAACATGGAATACCACCAAGATCACAGTGAATAGGAATACAGTGAAGAGCCTACCAACCAATAGTTCAGGGTTAATTTAGGTCTTTTCAAGCTACCATGATTTCAGGGTACACTGTACATCATACTGCTTAGCTTGACCAACCAATTGTCCTATCATCCCACCTGCAATAGATGAAACATGATAAATCACTGTACTTAACTAAACAAGTTAACAGACCCAATTTGGGCCCAATTTGGAAGCCCAATTTGATCACATTTAGCTGAAAAATTTGAGATTTATAAGTACTAAAACATTTTATAGTTCCTCCTAAAAGAAACTGTAGAGGTCACATAATACAATAATCCATCCCATTCAGGAAGCTCCCTTTGACACTCATGACTTTTAAAATTTCTATAGTTAAAATGTCTTAATCAAAAGAAATGCTATTTTTGTATTTCCTTTTGGCAAATAGAATTAGCATATACAGGCTGAATTGTATAAATAATGAATAGCTTCCCTGGTGTCTGACACTTAACTGATACTCTTGTATACTCAAAGAGTTAATGAAAATGTCATTCAACAATTACTTTTTAGAACTGAATGCCAAAAAGATCACATGACAAGCATAAAAACTCATAAATAAATGCAAAAGAAAGACTTATTAAACACAATCTTTATAGATGATAGTATAATAAAATTATAATCAACAAGGGAAATATAAACAAAGGATAGAGACCTAAACAGATACTAAGTAATATTATCCTAAAGAACTAAGTTAAGGGACAAATCATAGAAATAATAGTTTAAAAGAAAATTATAGCAATGTAACAACATAATCACGTTTATTGGATGAATCTAAAGTAATATTAGATGAAATTTATATATTCAAATTCTTAATAAAAATAGACCAATGAATTGAGTACAGAACTAAAAAATGCTGGAAAATCAACAAATCATTTTTAAATAAGCACAAAAGTAGAAATTCCAAAATATCAGAGAGACTGATAAAATTTAAAACAAAAAAATACTGAGATTATAAATACAATTTAGAGCTTTTTTTTTCTAAAAGGATTAATAAAACATAAATTTATTCAGAATTGGGCAAACTGATAAAAATAAGTCCAGAGTAATCAGAGCAGTTCAAAATTGTTCAAACCAGTGAAAATACATTCAAATTTGCTCAAACCACTTAAATGGATTTTTGATTTCTTCAACATGGATTGTCACTCCAACATATGCCCATTATAACCCACCTAAATTCACCACTCTAAATGAACCTTGCCTATATCTCCCCAAAAGTTTGCCACAATATATCCATTCCACATAATGGGAGTGTTTCTCACCATTTCATTGTAATAATATTTCTTGTTGTGATACAGGAGCCATCTGCCAATGGTATGCATGGGTTATCCTTCAGTCTTGACAATGTGACCAGGACACTTTCTCTTTAGGTTAATATACTTCTTTGTTGTCATCCTTCATTCTAGTTCTTTATGCTTCTTTATTTATTATGTTAGAGTTTGTTCATACCCACCATGCACTTCTCCATTGATATCTGAGTGATGTCTATTTTAAAATTTTTAGAGAATGTATGATTTTATGACTTAAAATAACAATAGCAGAAACCAAAAGCATGGAAGCAACTGACCTACCCTCAAAGACTATGTCTTAGAATTTAGGATATGAGGATTCCTTTACCACTGATTTCCTTGGAGACCTTCAGTGAGTATTTATTATTATATCCTTACATTTTTCACCAAGCAATTTTTACCATGTGTTAAGCACTGTGCTCCCAGAAGAAGAACAATGTTGTCCTCCATTGTTCTCTCTTCTTATTATCTATATTTCCCTATTATTCTCACTAGGGATCTTTAGATAGTGCTCTCTCTCTTTGTAAAATGCCCCATTTTGACAATAAGAAGCAAAATTACCTGTATCTTATGTGAGAGTGTTGAGGTTCAAAAGAGATCCCATAAGGTTGGGATGGCAGACCGATGTTGCAAGGTGTCTCAAAAGAATTTGCAGGCTTGAATTTATCTCCAAGTGAAGGGACAAAGTTGATTGTAACTGCAATGCCAATTGAAGTGGGCTAAGTTCCAAAAGGATTTAGCAAAGAATCAGAAGCAAGAAGACAAATTTATAGAAAAAGACAGAAAGATCTGGTTCTTCATGTCACTGATATGCTAATTTTATGGCCCAAAGGTAAAATTTCTGGTATACACCTCACCATTTATCTCAGAAACCCTTTTATCATTGACCAACAGTTGTTATCTGGCATTCAGGAAAGTTTCTAGGACTATTACTATAGTATTTCCAAAGCCAGGAGACTTTAGGATCATTGACAGATTGTAAAAAGAATAGCACCCTTAAGGTCTGGGGACCTCAGGATTACTGCTATATCCCTATCAAGAGTACTTACCACTAGAGTGAAAAGAACTTTATAAGTGTTTTTGGACTGACACCTGCCATTCATTCCCTCCTCCATGTATCACATATGATGTAGAAATAGACCAGAAACTTGACATTGCTGAGGTTACCCACTTTGCCACAAGTTCCATTAGTTTCTGAACATAACAGACTATCCTGGGTCAGTACTTGCTACCAGAAGATATTTTTATATCCCTTCCTTTGTCTGGAGGTTTCAAGAAGCTGTTGTGGTATTTGGAATAATGCAGCCCATCAGCCAGAGAGAAAATAGGGAATTGAAGTTCAATTGGAGAGAGAATAGAGTACTCCCTCAAGTCCCTAGATTGACAGGAACTAATATGAGAAAGCCCAAACAGAAGAAGAGACTGGATGCAAATGGAAGAAATCTAGAAGAAAGATAGACATGCACTTGGAACTGCAAACAGTATTATCTCTCCTCCAACCCCTCAGGGACCACTCATGCAGTTTGTGAGATATGTGGTATTGACTCCACATAATTTGAATGTGTGGTAAAAAGAAAAAGACTAAAGAATAGTGGAAGAGTGTTTTGGAGCTATAAACACACCTGGAATTCTTTTCAGCTATGGACCAGCTGTTGGAGAGCTGGTCCCTTGAGAAAACAATTGCCATTTGCTAGAAGGTGGGGAGAGAGTAAGTGGTATCAAGGTCAAAGACCAGTGGGAGCCACTAAGCCAAACATAAGGATCTCTGCAGGCACCTATTGACTTAGAAAATTCCATTTTAACATTGGTGCTGCTTTATTGTAGTGTCATTTATTTGAGGATTATTTCCCAATTACATTTAAATTGGTTCCTGCTACACTCAAGTGGTATGAGCCATATGTAGACCACCTATTTCTGCACTTATTGAGATGTTAGGTGGAGACAGCTGTTACCTTCAGAAAGCAGAGGAGATCTTCAGGGTGATTCTGTAGGAAACAGGATTGTGGAGGAGAAAGCAAAAAATAAGCAATGAGAAATAATGACCCATGGAGAGGGCAACCTAACATGAGAAACAAAGAAACAAGAAATGGGGTGCAGACAGAAAGGATTCACACAACATTCAGATGGAGAAACAAACCATACCTTCTCCCAATTGGAGTTCTACTCAGGGCAATATTGTAAGTCACTGCTACCTTACAGGTATCTAAGAGGCAAGAAATACACTACTCTGGGCTTCATTTTATTGATGGGTTCAGTTGTGAGCCTTATCTCTGTCCGTTTATTAAAAATGTCCTTCCTGTTTCAAAATTCATTTGCCTGTGTACTTATAAAGAGAGGTTATGACTATACTTGGGAAGGAAGGAGTTTCAAATAATTGAATTTCCCAGGAGTCAAATGTGATTTCTGATCCTAAGATTTGTTCCTTAATAATTAAGTGACTTTGAACAAGTCACCAGAGCATTTCACCTTTCATTTCCAAAATGAAATATGAAATGCCATGTGATGCAAAAATACTTTATCCTGACAAACTCACATTGTAATTTTAAAGACTAGCTTGGTGGTCTTGTGGAGAGCATTCTAAATGGCCTTTGGAGACCTAGGTTCTAGACCTCATCTTGCCTCTGTAAAATTAGGGGGTTGGCTTACATGATTTTTAAATGTTTCCTTAGCTCTAAAGAAATTCTTTTATTCTCTTGACAGTATAATGTGTCTTCCTTAGACAACATTAGAGGAACAGATGAGTGAAATTTGGGGAAGAAAAACGCAGAAATTACTTGGGCTTTTAAATGAACCTTCATAATTATAAGCTCAGAGAAGACAGAATTTATTAGATATTCTCATTGTAAAAGTTAACTACTTTCTTGTTGGACTACAATTTATTCACTGTCATCAAACTGGGGCTGCTGATAACTCTGAATGGGCTGAAAGAGTTAATGCAGATGCCTAAAGTGCTCATTGCCCCCAAGGAGACAGTCTACTTACTGTGTCTAAAAAAGCCATCTGATGAACATCCTCTGGGATAATATAACTCGGAAGTCACTGCAGAAATCTCAGCATTCAAAAAAATGTCACACTCTGCATGCACAAAAGTAATTTTTCAGTCACATAATTATTTTTTAATGTCAGGTTTTCAAAATACTTTTAGAGAAGAAGAAAAGACATAGAAAATTCCAAGTTTAAAATATTTTAGAAAGATCTGGGGCAGTAGGAGGAGACAGAGCATGAATTGGGGAATATTGTATTGTTTTTAACAACTTCAAGCAATGGCTCTCCCCAAATGTTTTTGCATAATTTAAAATTCTAAGGCAATATTAAACCAATTCACCATTATGATACTTACTAGTTATGTAAGAGAATATACTTTCTTTTAGGGTCATATTTTACTTACATTCACTAATTGGGCCTTGTGTATCAGCAGTGAAGTTGTATGTTAGCTTTGTGTGTGTGTTTGTACATACTCACACATGCATGTATGTATGCACACTCGCATATGTGCTGATGGGGAAACTCCAACAAGGTTTGCTAACTATCAGAAAAAAACAGCATACAATTCTAAATTGGCCCACATGCTTTCCATTTCCTGGCAATCAACATTCTCTGGTTAGTATTTTTCCATATCAAGCTATCTTCATTAAAATTATTTTGCTGTTTTTAATGCAGAAAGATAAATAGATGAGATCTCTAGTTTTAGTTTTAAAGGGCCCCTCACTCTACCATGGGGAAACGGATGCTTTCTTGTTCGCTGAACTACTTATCCTCCCACTAAGCTTGTGAGTTAGAAAGGAAGCAAGGATTTAGTAAGCATCTCCTATGGGCCAGACATTATGGTAAGCATTTGACAAATATTTCATTTGATCCTGACAAGAACCCTGGAAGGTAGGTGCTATTAGTAACCCTATTTTGCAGTTGAGGAAAACAGGTTGAATGATTTGTCCAGACTTTATAGAGAACTGACATTGTACAGTAACTTTCCCAGAATTTTAATTTTTCATGCAGGAATTGGGTTGATTCCTGGTCTATTAACATACTTTGGGGAGATAGTTGATATAAGAGAAAGAGTGCCATCTTTTGGAGTCAAATCTTGCCTGTGGTGTTTATTCCTTCCTTGACTTGGGGCAAATCATTTAATCAATCAGATTCTTAATTTCCTCATTTGAAAAATGAAGGCAATAGCCTATAGGCAGATTTCCCCAAAGTCCTTTCCAACTCCTGACTTTTTTTTATCCCAAACAAGGGCCAGAGAGATTTTGTAATTTCCTTACCATGACTTAGTTGGCAGATGTAGGATTTGAAATGAGGACTTTCAGCTAAGATTGTCCTAGTAAATCAGGGGTCCTCAAGCTTTTTAAATAGGGGGCCAGTTCACTGTCCCTCAGACTATTGGAGGGCCGGGCTATAGTAAAAACAAAAACTTTGTTTTGTGGGCCTTTAAATAAAGAAACTTCATAGCCCTGGGTTAGGGAGATAAATGTTCTCAGCTGCTGCATCTGGCCTGCGGGCCATAGTTTGAGGACCCCTGTATCTAGTTGCTTCATTTTGCCCCCTCTCTGCAATCCCTAGACCTTTCATTATCTCCATAGCACCTTTTCCTGGATTTTCTTTGTTAAGCTCATTCCCACACCCTTACCAAGATTCACTGAAATGTGTCATAGACACACAGAATTTGAGAATTGGAAGTGACTTTAATGTCCCTCTAAGTGTAATTATCAACTGTTTCTTTTCTAGCCTGAAATTCTGAGGATCTTCCCTTCCCAGATTGATTCCTTTGTGAAGGCAAACTAGGCCATCTTTTGCCTCAGTTCTTACCTAATCTTAAATTATTGAATAGACATTGCTGCAGACAAACTGAGATCTGAAAAAGACCTTAGCTTAAAAAGGCTAAGGTCTCCCACTGCATCCTGGGCCACTATCACTTATCCTGCCATTGTCTTAAGAGCCTTTGGAATCCCATGAACTTAGAGGAGAAAGCAAAGCTGATGACTTTGCACAGTTCTGCCTCACTTAAATTCAATTAACTTGCCAGTCAAAAAATTGTCCTAATGCTATCATTGATCCTCTTCAAGAATGAAGGATGAACAAGTGTGTCATGAAACAAGTGATACACGAAAGGAATTCCAATGTTACTACATGTTGAACAAGTAGGAGTTGAATCTCTATTGAAAGAGTATCTAAAAATCACCTTAGCCCAGTGCTCAATTCACACCCACCACAAAAACAAAGTATTTAGAGCAATAGTTCTTACTTAACCTTTTCAAGTGACATGGAGCCCTTTGACATTTAAGTAAAATCTAAGGACCCCTCAGAATAATAATGTTTGTAAAGGCATAAAATAAAATATATATTATAAAGAAAAATTAATTTTATTGAAATAATTACCAAAAAACAATTCTAATAAGTTTTAATGCTTCAAGTTAAGAACTCCCATGTAGAGCTTCTAGCCTCAAGCACCTCTGAATGTTGCTCAGGGAATTTCTTCTTCCCCTTCCTTCTTCCTAACTATATCAAGTCTTCAAGCAAGAATTGCTTCAATCTTTGTATTTGTATCCTCCAGAAAATAGAATTGCTATTTATAACCCTTCTCTTAAGGCATTAACTGCCTTCCTTGGTTTCACCTAAAGTTTTGCCAAATCATCTCAGAAATATTGTGTGAATTAATATTTTGAGAAAGATGTTGATAAGTTGGGGAGTGTCCAGAGGTAGATGAGCAAGAAAGTTAATTCATATAAGTTGAAGAAAATGGAAATGTTTAGTTTAGTGAAGAGAAGATTTTGGGAAGTGGGAAAGTAAGAGTGATACGTCTTCTGAAATATTTGAATCATTGTCACTTGGAAGATGGATTAGACTTGATCTACTTATTCCCAGAAGGAAGAACGAGGAACAGTGGAGAGAAATTTTAAAGACAGATTTTGAGCTCCAGAAAAAGAAAACATTTCCAAATAATTAGAGCTCTCTCAAAGTGGAAGCTAGGTAGAGCAATGGAGAGAGTGTTCAGCCTATGATCAGGAATTCATTTGTCTGAATTCAAATCTGGCCTCAGATACTTACTAGTTACTTTCTAGATACTGAGCAAGTTATTTAACTCTGATTATCTCATTTTTCTCATCTGTAAAATGAGCTGGAGAAGGAAATTTACACAAAGTACACTAGAATTATAAAGGAAGCCAATTCTATGGAATTACAGTTATCTTTTTTTATTATTACTAAATTCTACTCTCAGGTTAACAAACCCCTGGATCAGATGAATTACAGGATTATTGATTTAAAGTTGGAAGGAACCTTAAAAAAATTTTAAGTGACTTAGGAAAGTCTCCACACACTGTTTTCAAAATAATTTTGAAAATTTCACATTAAAAATAATTACAAGAAATCCAGGAAAATTCGTATGAATTGATGCAATGTAAAGTGAGTAGAATAAGAATAATAGTTTATACAGTAACAGAAATGTTGCAAAGATAATCAGCCTTAAAAGATTTAGTAACTCTGATTCACACAGTTCCAAAGCACTCACGATAACATTCAACAGGGTATGCCCCACATAAGATTCCTTAAATCCAATTTACTTGAATGCCATGGCATTACCTTCCTGATGTCATGTTCCCTTCAAGAATGAAGGACAAACAATAACAACAATAACCTCCTCTCCATCCTTTCAACTCAAGTTCTTCATGAAGCCTGTTAACCACCTCTGAAAAGAGAGCTGATAGACTGAGGGTACAGATTGAAGCATATTCTCTTCTATTTCTTTCCTTTGGGGAGGAGAATTTGACTAATGCAAAAATTTGGTTTTCATGTTTATGCATATTTGTAATTGATTTTATTTTATTTTTTTTTGACTTCTCAAGTCAGTCTCAGGAAGGAGAATTAGAAAATTATGAGACACAAAAATTATTATTTTTTTGCATGTGCAGCATGATATTTTTTTCTACAGTGACCATCCAAAAATGTAAAATGAATGACATTCTTTTTGTTAATTTTAATTTTTTCCACTTACTAGATTTTATTTTTTCCAATTACATATAAACATAGTTTTTAATATTTATTCTTATAAAGCTTTGATTTCCATTTTTTCTTCCGCCCCAAAACAAGAAGTAATCTGATATAGGTTATATATGTACAATAATTAGAAATATATTTTCAGATTAATGACATTCATTTTATAGACAGCTGCATAATACAGGGAATAGAGATTTAAAACCTAGGCTTAGAATCAGGAAGACCTGAGGTCAAATCTGGCCTCTGAAATTCATTAGTTGTGTGACCTAGGCAAGTCATGGTTGCCTCAATGTGCTCAGTGGTAATGTGGGGATAATAAGGTGACCTATCTGCCAGAGTTGTTGTGATGATTAAATAAAACATTTGTAAAGTATTTGGCATAGTGCCTATCACATAGTAGGCATTCACTAAAAGCTTGTTTCTTCCTTGTTCACATCAATGATGTGAGGATTTGGAGTGCAATGTAATAGAAGTTATTTTAGATGGGGACTTAGAAAGCATACATTATGTGCTTGGCACATAATAGTATTTAATAAATACTTGTTTCCTCCAATCTTTCCCCAAGATCAGAAAGGCAGTACATGGTATATTGGTATTAGAATTCTGAGCTTGTATTATTGTATGAATCTCAGCTCTAAGATTGCATTTATGTGGAACCAATCAACGTTCATCAGGGTTTGCTCCACATAAGATTCCTTTCTATGCTTGATATAAGTTCTTAAGTTCACATCTTAAGTTCTCGATCAGGCTAAAGTATTTCAAATTCTTCAATTAGGGGACATTTCTCATTTCCTTTTTGCTTTATACCAGCCAGGCCCAGTTTATAAAAAACTTGATTTTCAATGACCTAAACATTTTGGTTCCCCCAGTTAGAGCTGCCACAGCCAAAAAAATCATTTTTATTGTTTTTATTAAAGCTTTTTATTTTTAAAACATATGCATGGATAATTTTTTCAACACTGACCCTTGCAAAACCTTGTGTTCCAAATTTTCTCCCTTTTCCCTCATCCCTTCCCCTAGATGAAAAGTAAGCCAATATATGTTTAACATATTAAAATATATGTTAAATCCAATATATGTATACATATTTATACAATTATCTTGCTGTAAAAGAAAAATCAGATCAAAAAGGAAAAAAATGAGAAAGAAAAAATGCAAGCAAACAACAACAAAAAGAGTGAAAATGCTATGTTGTGATTCACACTCAGTTCCTACAATCTTCTCTCTGGGTGTAGATGCTCTTTTCATCAGAAGATCATTGGAACTCACAGCCAGAAAATGCAGGGTTTACTCATGCCAATAAATGTTTTCACCACACTATTTCCATTGCCTAAATAAGCACCAGTTAGAGATTTATTTGGGCATAGTAAACATACTTTTTAAAAAAGCAAACATCTCTGATAGGATCAGCCTTTTTGCACTTCCATAGGAATCATCTTAATCCAATTTTCTTATTTAAATAAGGAATAATCAAGGATAATCAAACATTCACATAATAATATAAATAAATTCACATTGCTTTCCTCCTAATACCATGTTGGGAAAAGTAAGCCTGAGTAGAGAATTGGTGTCATAACTGGAGAGAGGGGATGAGAATAAATAATTTTTAATCATATAACATTTTGAAAGGGACTATATATATATAGGTAAGGTACTGCAAACAAGGAACTTGGATAACAGAGAGCATGCTTCATGATCTTCAGACAGGGCAATCAAGGTTTAGGGAAGGATGGAAAAGGTAAAATAGGAAACTGCCGAGACAAAATTGGCCTTTTTCAGGCATTTGCCTAGGCTGACCCAATTCTCAGAGGAGGAACAAAAAATTCTTCTGCCTCTCCTCTTTCTTATAGGTTAAATAGATTAGTATGGGCTCATCTAGAGATCTCTATGGATGTGATAAGACCTATAACAGGAGACTTGCTTACTTTTTTCTATAAACAACAACTCCAAGAAGGCTTTGGGGTTACCAAGAATATGAATCTTGAAAATTTTCGTAGTATGGATCCCTGTGAAAATCATGAGCTTCATTGGGCCCAAGATAAAAGAAAGAGGTTGAGATTATTGCAGGTGCATGGTTTCTCTGCAGTTTAACCTGCTCCCACATCCAGGAAAGAAGCTTCCTGTTCCATTGGCACAGAATCAGCAAATTTGGGCAGTAGAATGAGCAAGGGCTCCTCGCCAAACTAATGAAAGGCAATGTAGAGAGGGAAACAGGGATAAGATTCAGGTTCTACAGCCGTTAGGGAAAGGGGAGGGAAAGGAATAGGGATTTACATAGCATGTAGGTTAAATAACTTATGCAAGCTGGTACATGTAGAAAATACAAAAGCTGGGATTTCAACCACAGGCTGCTGACACCAAATACAGCTCTCATTGCTTCAAAATATTTAGAAACAGCATCTTCTGGAACCTTTGCCCTGAGGCCTCATTGTCCTGATTGGAATATCCTTAACATGGTCCACCAGAGCAGGCCAAGCTGATTCTAGTCATGCTTCACCTTTTAATCCTTGGCTATATCTTCAACAAATTTCCTCTCTGAGCTTCTTCTTTCTTCCTTCCCCACTTCCCTCACACTTTTCGGTTTGGGGATCATATCATGCCTAATGGAAAGGGTATACAATCAACCTTAATGCAGCTCTATGAATGTGATTCACCATTTTGAAACATTTCTAACCAAAATAGTTCTCCTAACTACCTTACTTTTCTATATGTTGTCTTCCTTCACATAAATGTAATCTCCTTGAGGGGCATTTTTGCATCAGTATTGCCAGAGTTTAAAACAATGACTGGCCCATGTTAAGTGCTTCAAATTTTTTCATTTGTTCATTCGTTTTATGAATAAAAGAAGAATGGTTGGAAGAGGGATACTAAGCTGGAGGATTTGATGGATAACACACATATACTTCCAAACTGATATAAAACTTAATATAAATATAAATATATTTATATATATTTATAAATATATTTATATAAATATAAATAATATAAATAATGGGTGTCTGAGGACAGATTTGAACTCAGGAATTGAGTCTTCTTTATTCTAGGCCTGGAACTCTTTCTACTATAGTCACTTATCTGCCTGTTTTATAGTAACTAAAAGGAGATAAATATCTCTAAGAGTTTCATGTACCAGATATTTATCTGTTCATTACAATCCTTATTTGTGCTGATGTTTTTCTTGATGTATTTTTCAGTTGAGATAGTGTGTCACATAGAATAGAGAACTGACTTTGTAATAAAAAAACTCAAGTTAGAATCCTGTGGTAGATATATATTAGCAGTATGACAATCTTTCTATACCTTGAGGTAAATCTCTTAAGACCAAAAATCAAAGAGCAGGTGCCCAGGTAGTGTCTATAGAGGATGGAGGTCTTAATCTTGTTATGTCATGGCTCCCTTTGGAATGGTGAAACCTGTGGACCCCTTCTCAGAAATGTATTTTAAACACATAGAATGTGTGTACAAAGGAAACCAAACATTGGCTTCTATATTCTAACTGTATTGAAATAGTTATTAAAATGTATTTTTTTAAAAAACAACCAACTTCATGAGCCCAGGTTAAAAATTCCTGATATATGGAGGAAACTTCCTTAATTTCCTACATCGTGAAATCATAAGTCCCATTTACCTCTCCATTCTTCACTCCTCAAAAGTTCCAAATATTTAGTAATATATAAAATTATGATACATTTTGTCTGGCTCCTCTACCTGCAGAAATATATAAGATAAACTGGAGACACCTGCTTATCTGTGCTGAAATAACTTAGGGGAGACACTTGGGAACTGGTGAGTCATTCTGTTACAAAGCAGCTGTTGGGGTAGGGGTTAGGGGAAGAGATTGACATCTGGTGGAGCAGTTCCTGACAGGAGGAGGTTAAACTTGTAGCTTTTAGTAGCAGATGAGTCAACAGGGTAAACTGTTCTATTCCTGAACAGGCTTGGAAATATCCAAGGGGAAAGCAAGGACATATCCAGACACACTCTCCTTCAGTTAAATGAAAACGTGCCCCCACTGTACCACACAGAGCTACCACTGCTTTAGCAGTGGGAGAAATTCCTTTCAGAAACCTGTCATCTCCCTGGAAAGGTCTGCCTTGTGCATTAATCGTCCATTAGTTTCTGAGCCTTCATCCATTAAAATCCGCAGCACTCATTATGCATATTGGGTTTGGGTGCTGCCTGTCATTTCATCAATGTGGAACAGTTTTTTTTCTGCATCTGTCTTAATTGCTCTAAGTGCCTGTTTCTTAGAGAAAGCACCGAGTTCACCAATTAAAGCTATCTTGCCTTCCTCGGTAGGTTTAACAGATAAGCAATAGTAAATGCAGACCAGCAGTTATTTACTCTAATTTATTAGGACCCTTTATGCCTATACTCACCCAGTGGGTGTTTTCCATCTGCAGAGTTCTGTTTGCCCAATGGTTCCCTGATACGTTTGGAACTTGCTCTTTGTGGGAGTCATAAATGCCACATAAATTTACAATCCGTCCATGTTACTGTGATGATGGGTTTAAATTTCCTCCACTGCTGATTACTTTAAACATGTCATTTTTTTTTAATGTGGGTAGTACTCAGGAGAGCAGCTTGGCTGAAATTGGCTTTGTTGATGGAAAAAATTAAGCTTTCATCCTTTCCAAATCACAGCTCACAGAGGCAGTGCAATCATTTAATTACTGTGACTCATCTACCTTGATCCACATGGTGGCTGTATGGGAAGAAAAAAGCACAGTGAAATGGAAGAAAGAAAGGAAAAAAAGAAAATCTCTTTGTAAACAAGACCCAGAGTTGCTCCTACTAATTCTTGGGGCAGCTAGAGAAAAAACAGCATTGTAGCATGCTGGGCAAAAAGCAAAAAACAAAATCTAGTTTAATTGTCAAATGTGTGTGTGTGTGTATGTGTGTGTGTGTGTGTGTGTGTGTGTGCGTGCGTAAATGAAATAGGGGCAAAAATTCCTTAAATTTGTTTCTGGAATGTCTTTAAGTTAAATGTAAATTTTAAAATTCCCTATATTTCTATTGATTTTTATTTGGACAGGTATAATCTATTCCTAGAATTAAAAATAACCCATCAATGGTTTTTGAGATATTTTGTGTTATTATAGATCCTATACAAGCATTTGGGCTGGTTCAGAAATATTTCTACAGATTATTCCCTTTTATAATAATGTTTGTTAATAAGTATGGCCATAAAGAGTTTTGGTAATTATTGTCTCATTGATTTTTGAGCTCTGGGTCCATGTCTTTTGTTTTGTTTTCGAAAAAAAAAAATAAACACAAAAGCAGTAGGAGAGCCTGGGCTCACTTAAATTGCAGCCTCCACAATTAGAATTTTCCTGCTAGAAGGTGATTTAGAGATCTGCTACAAACAGAAGAGAGAATCCTAGATTATATTTGGCATTTCTATCTTTGTGGGAGCTGTTCAGAAAATGCCCATTTTCTCCCTCAATAGCCATAGGTTGTATGAGGGATTCAAGGATAGTATCCAAAGGAGGGACATATTGTACATCTTCAGCTATTCATCAGATTGAAGCCTAGAAACCTCAGTCCCCAATACATATTCTTCGATCCAGGTCTCTTGAATGTTGCACAAATTAGATTCTGTCTCTGCTCTGGGCATTTTCTCTAGGTACTCCATGCCTAGAATGTTCTCGCTCCTCCATTCTGACTACTGATCTTCCTATCTTCCTTTAAGTCCCAACTAAAATCCTACCCTCTATAGGAAGCTTTCCCTAACTCTTAATTCTAGTGCTTTCCCTCTTTTAATTATTTCCTATTTATACTATATATAGCTTGCTTCATATATATTTGTTAGCATATTGTCTGCCCCATTAGGCTGTAAGCTCCTTGAGAGTAAGGATTGCCTTTTGCCTCTTTTCTGAATCCCAGCACATAGTACAGTGTCTGACACACAGTAGGTACTTAATACATGTTTATTGATTGATTGATTTTCCTAAGGTCATACAGCCAGTAAATGGCAAAGGTAGGATTTAAATTCTGGTGTATAGATTGCAGATTTATTGTTTATTGCCCTCTACAAATTTGTCTTTCCCCTTTAGGTTTGGGGATACTTCCTTCTCATTGACAAACATTTATCTTGCTATTCCGTAATTTGAGCCGCATCCAGCTCTTTATGACCCTATTTTGTGTTTTCTTGGGAAATTAGAACCATTTGCAATTTCTTTCATCAGCTCATTTTACAAGTAAGAAAATGAGGCAAACAGCAGTAAGTGACTTGTCCAGGATCAAATAACTAGTAAATGTCTGAGGCTAGATTTGAACTCAAGTTATCCTGATTCTTTCCCCTGTGCCACCGAGTTGGCCATAAGGAATGAGTAAATCTCCCCTTATAAAGAAAGATAAGCTCTTTGGAGGTTAGGATCATTTTATTCTTTGTACTTATATCCTTAAGTGCCCAACATAGTGCCTGGCATATAAGGTGATTAATAATTATGTCTCAATTGATTGGTTAATTGGTTTGCTCATATTTTCTACAGTGTGTAACAAGGCGTTACATATAAAGTATCCAAAAAATATTTATTAATAAGGAGGAAGTTCCAATTAGAAGCAGTAGCTTTTCAAAGCTAAATAAGAAAGGCAGATTGGCAGATGAACAATGAATCTCAGGTGGGAGGACCAGAACTCAAACACCATCTTTGCCATTTATTGCTTGTCGTACATCATTTGGATGTCCTCTTCTTGTGAGAGGAAGGCTAGTTAAAGCAGGCTCAGATATATAAAATAAAGGAAAAAATGCTGGATTTGGAATGAGAAGATCAAGCCTTTGCTTCTCCCTACCCATGGCACTTCCCAGTTCCATGCCTCAGTTTCTCCATCTGTAAGATGAAAGAATTAAATTACATGATCTTTATGGTCTCTTTAAACTCATCAGTCTAAGATTCTAAGCCTTGAGCAAAGAAACTCAGGATGAAATTATCAGACCTTTGTTAAAATTCACCCCAATGCTTCTTTGTTTGACTTTATATTATTGGCTAGGCTTGATAAGGATCTATGCTTTATCTATTACTTCTTTATTGAATTAATAGATAGTGTAAACCTTTACAGGATATTTTTCTTTCTCCAGATTTAAGAAATGAGACCATTTAAGAACATGCAGATAAACAAGCTTTCTTCTATTGAATTTTACAGCAATCCTATATAGCAATCAATTTTCAAGCTCCTACTGTGTGCAGAGCAATGTGTTTATGTTGCTAGAGTGCTTGTTGACTTTGTTTTGGGAAGGAAAGAACAATGTGGTATGCAAGTAGCCTCCAAAAAAGACTTAAACTTTAGGGAAACTGTTTAATGTAGATGGACTGTCTGCTCTGTGGAATGATCAGAATCTTGCTTTCTAAACTTTTACAGTTTGCGTGTTGGTTCTTAGAACTGCTTTTCTTAGCCCTTTGGATTTCAGTGTTCTGAAGAATAAAGGGTATTGAAATGTCCAATCTTTTATTCCATACTTGGCCTGCCTCCCAATTCAGACTCTGAACTCCTTCCCAGGAGGGAATTGTCCTATCCTCCATTCTTGGCATTTGCTTAAGCACCTTGGTAGCCAGCCCTTCCCTAGGTTATCAGCAAACAGATAACTAATGATGGTAGGGCCGCTTGGCGAACTGCAGAAGTCCCAGCAGGGGGCTCCATAGACTGAGGAGTCCTAGTAAATTGGTCCAGCTCTGGGACAAATTGTTAATCTTGTATAATAATGATTTTGCTTACCTTCAGTTCAGAACCTGCTGTCCTAGGTGGTAACCAACAGCGACTCTAGCCCCAGATAATATATATTAAAGAATTAATTCAGGTAAAGAAAGAAAAGTAAAACAGAAAAATGCAATGAATCTGGAGTGAAAAGACCTAAATTCAAATCCTATCTCAGATACTTATCAATCTTGTGATGCTGGGCAAGTCATTTAACTTTCCTTCCTTCAGCTTCAGTTTCCTTGTCTATAAAGGAAGAAATTTAACGAGAAGAGCTTTGAAGTCTCTTCCAGCTCAAACACTGTAATATTAAAAAATTCACAAATTATTTCATTACTTTAAAAATAAATAAAAGACTATAGATTTAGAGCTAGAATGGATATCAGTCATCTAACCTAATTTACTTATTTTATAAATAAAAAGATTAAGGAATTTAGCCAAACTCAGACAAGCAGTATTATCAGAAACAACATTTGAAGTTAGATCTCCTGAGAGAAGTCACTGTTTTTGGTCCTGTATTATGCTAGTTCTACATAATAGAAAGGACATCAATAATTAATAGCCTTTATGCCTAATATCTTTATAAAAAATTTTATGAGGATAATTTACATCTATTAAACTCTCCTCAACAATTCATAATCCAGCTTTCTAATGATGGTGAATTCCCTTCCTCCCAAGATAGTCTATTATATACTTAATTCTAATTATTAGGAAGGTTTTACTTACAAAGAGTCCAAATCCACTACTCAACAGTTCAATTGAAGGACAGTTTCTGTACTTCTATTTATCAAGCAATCCTCTATGAATTTAACTTCTCATTTATAATGAGAGATTCGTGGTTAAAGGAAAGCTTTTCAGGATACATTGGATCTGTGGAGTTAACTGTCCTTAAAAACCTTGGAACAGCAAATGATGGGATCTTGACTTTTTTCTGCAGATTTTAGTTAATTCTGTAATTATTGTATGGATAGAACACTCTACTCATGCTACTTCTCTCTATCTAAAGTACATCCCCATGGCCAGTGCTACTTCCAGGACTTGGAATTGTCAATACAATCAATCATACGCTCTTCACAGCAATTCTAGTTAACCTGCAAATATCTTTAAACTCAGAGCATCTACCCTGAACTAGCAGAACTATTCAAGGATTCAGAATCCTTGAAATGCCTGCAAACAAAAGACCTAAGGAATCTTGGGACTTCATGAATAAGTGAATGAATAAAAAAAGCATTAAGTGCTAAGCACTGGGCTAAGGCTATAATACAAATACAAAGGAAAAGGGAAAAAAAAAGTGAGCTTTGATCTCAAGGGAAAGGAGGCTATTGAGAAAAAGGCTAGAGAGAAAATAAGAATTCTAGCTATATTAGCTTTAGTTGGGTGATTGCCTCTTCTATCTATAGGTGGTGCAGTGAATAAACAGCCTGGGTCTGTAGTCAAGAAAGCTCATTTTCCTGAGTTCAGATATGACCTCAGACACTTACTAACTGTGTGATCCTAGACGAGTCACTTAATCTTGTTTGCCTCAATTTCTTCATCTGTAAAATGAATTGGAGAAGGAAATGGCAAACTACTCTAATATTTTTGCCAAGAAAATCTCATAATGCTCATAATGGGGTCACAAAAAGTTGGACATATCTGAACAAATAAATTATAACAAAAGGTTTGCAAAGCACTTCATATACATTTTCTCATTTGATCTTTATCCCACATCTTGGTAGAAGATACTTCATTTTTTGTATTATCCTAATTTCCAAATGAGTAAGTTTAATAAGCTCAAAGAGAATGAGTGATTTGTTCAATGTAGGGAGTATGCTCATGGACCCAGAGCCAGACAAGCAAGATCTGCTTTTGAGATTCTAGAAGTTTTTGTCTCTTTATCTATTACCATGAACTTGAGCTTCCCCCAGCTATATTTCTTCATTGTTAGGTGCCAGTGACTAAAAGCTCAGTTCCATTTTATTTTAATAAAGGTACATTTATCTCGAAGATGTAATAAGAACAAACTTACATTTTCATCTTGACACCTCAAGGAACAGAATCTTAACTCAGTTCCCAAATAACATTGTTCTCACCAAGATCTTTTCCAGATGCTGAATGAGTTCTTGTCTCTGCTATCATTGATAGATCATTCGTGAAAGTCACTTCTTGCTTCCTGAAGCACCAAGTCCTGAACTATCTGCAAATATGGTCTCAGGAAATTAGGATACCTTTTGAAGCTCACAAGAGGAGATATTCCACTCCTTTCATCTAGAATGGAAAATAACAAACATAACAGCCAACAGCTGAGGCCCATTTATCAGAGCCACATGGCCTCAATGGGTAGAAGGCCCCAGGGCTTCTCTCCTTAAAGCAGGTCTTTCACAGATTCTGAGTAAAAATGTGAACAGAGCAGGGGAAATTACTGAGGCCTTTTAAAATGCCTCTGCATCCTATCAGAATCTCCCATTTACCACATGGTTAACTAACCAGAATCAGTTAAAAAATATGTATACATGTTGCAGTCTCTTCAAAGCCCTTCTCTTATATGTCATTAATGGTCTCTCAGAAGCTGGCTCCTCAGTTTCTCCATGTGGAGAGAGGTCACTCTGAGGCACTCTGCATATGTACCAAATCCCTTTATCCCAGAATTACACAGTTAATGGGTGTCTGAGGTGGAGTTTGAAGTTAGGTTTTCCCAACTGGTACTAGTATCAAATGCATTGTCCATTGCAACATATATTTATGTATATCTATACAAGTGTATGTATATATCATGTATGTGTTATATGTACATATGTATATAAATATATATATTACATAGCTTTGTGTCTTATTTCCCTTGTGTCCATTCTCTTGTATCCTACATATTGTCACAAAGAAACCCTATCACATCTTGGACATGAATCTCAAGCAACCAATATTTCTTCTCTGACTCATTGATTTCCTCAGCCATTTCTGCCTATTGGGAACAAAATTATCCAAAATAAAACTAAACTATCATCTCAAAAATAGTCATTTAACCTCTCTGGATCTCAGTTTCTTCAACTGAAAAATAAAGGAGTCAGATTAGATGATCCCCTAAAGTCCTTTCCACTTCTAAATGAATAATTCTGTAGGTTATGACATGGAGAGGGGAAGGGTATTAAGCCAGCTATCCAGTCATGGAGTGGTTCCTGACAGTGGCGTTGGACATATTTACTTCCATGGATTTGCTTTTAATGTTCTGAGTTCAGTTGTATTTCTGCACACATCCCTTTTCCCAATGTAGTGCTTGAGCTAGATTTAGCTGATTTTGTCTCACTTGAGGATTTTTTTCCTTCAGAACACTGAGATCAGAGGGGTGACTTCCTGAAGTCTTGAGCTCTAAAAAAAGGATTGGATTCAGGCACTGAAACACCAGCACATTTGCTTTAAGTGGCCTTGAGCCCATACAAAAAAAACACAACTGAAAAGGTTCCAGCAGAGAAATAGGACTGTGTTTTTCCTGCCTTCTTTAAATAAAGGAAATAGCCTCAGAACCAAATGATTATCTGCAAAATTAGACAGACTCTCATGAATATCAAGTGCTATGCTTTTCTGCTGACTTAAGAGCCTATAAGATTTTACTCTGGCGATGCATCAAAATCTTTCTCCTATATATAATCTATCTACACAACACACACACACACACACACACACACACACACACATACACCTCATGTCTTCCAAACATTGCTATTAACAATAGTCAAAACCAGAGCTAATCTTGTCTTATGGTTTCAGGATAAATAGAGTGGAATGAGAATCCAATGACAGACAGGCAACAAAATGCAGAAACAAAAGGTTTGTACATCATGTGTCTAAATGTTCTGCTTCCACTAAAGCCTGCATGTATGAGTCAGAGCTAGGCTAGCTTTCAGTGCTCAGTGTTTCCTGAGCTTCCTTGGCTCTTACTTTGAATCCCTGGACCCTCAGGAAATTCGACATTATCATGTGCCTCAGAAGAAAAATTCCAGGACCTTTTCACTTCAGGGATGTTGAAGGTGTGTATCAGGTTGTGGTCATACCAAATTTAAAAAAAAAAAAAAAAGATTTTTTTTTTAAACCACATTGGGAAGCCAGGTCCTCCCAGAGGTGTATTTTGGATAAACCTTTATAAATTTTCCTTGCTGAAAGCTATTATTAACTATTTGGTTAGGTGAGATAAGGTAATCAAGTAAAAAAATAAAAAAGGCAGTGTGAGGTATCTTGGAAGAATTTGTTGCTTCTCTATAGTATTCACTGAATGAGAGAGAGACACACAGACATAGAGACAGACAAAGAGAGACAGAGAGAGATGGAAAAATAGAACAATCATTTATTAAATGCTTACTGTGGTAGATACTGTGATGAGCACAAGGGATATAAAAAAAGCAAAAAAGACAGTCCCTACCCTCAAAGAACTTGTATTATAAAAGAAACTAGAAGGGAGGGGAGGGGGTATCTGGAAGCAAAGGGTATGATATCTAGTGAGTAGGTAGTAAAATCTAGAGAAGAAAAAATAGACCTGGAGTGAAGTGAGTGTGGTCTGAGAACTTCATAAAATGGAAGTCTAGGCCAGAGACTCACCAATCAGAAGAGCAAGCTACAGAGAAAAGGCATCTCCAGAGCAAGAGAGAGACAATCAGAATGGGTACAGGTATCTGGGGGATAAGAAGGTTAATGGTAAGGAGGCACAAAAGAATGGAAAGTGAGAAGAACCAGGAGTGATTTCAGATCACTGGAAACTAACTTTATTAAGATATACCAAAATTATCTCTCTAACTTTTTGCACTGGAACTTACATGCTGCTAGTGCCATTTGTATCTGTGCTAAAATTAAAAAAAAAAAATTTAAACAGATGGTTGAGTAGTCCTTTAATCAAATCTGATTACCTACTGAGGCCACTTGTTTTCTTCTGGAACTCTGGCCTCTATTTTTTTTTCCTTTTTGCTGAGATAATTGGAGTCAAGTGACTTGCCCAGGGGTCACACAACTAGGAAGTGTTAAGTGTCTGAAGGTCGTATTTGAACTCAGGTACTCCTGACTTCAGGGCTGTGGCTCTATCCATTGCACCACCTAGCTGCCTCACTCTGGCCTCTATAAGTTCTGTGTTAACAATATCCTGTCTACCTCTTTAGCCAAAGCTTTATATATATATATATATATATATATATATATATATATATATATATATACACATATATATATATATTTTAAATTTCATAAAATATCACAATAGCATAAAAATTATAAATATGAAGAAGAAAAGAAGGCATAAAAAGACTTATGTACTGATGCAAACTAAAATTAGCAGAAGCAGGGGAAAAAACCAATGACTACAACATAGAAATGAAGAGAACCATAATATCTAATACTTTAAATTTTATTTTGGATAATTTTTTGTTTAATAGTATTTAGTGTTTACTAGATGTAGATTATCCTCATAAATTTTTTATAAAGATATTAGGCATAAAGGCTATTAATTATTGATGTCCTTTCTATTATGTAGAACTAGCAGAGTAAAGTACCAAAAGTATTGACTCCTGGCAGGAGACCTAATATATTTTATCACACCTCTGATCATTGTATCTACTTACAATAATATCTGTGAGTAAATAATGTCCCTGGCATGAAGAATTAGGTTCACTTGGGGACCTCTTTCAATAACAGTCTCTATGGAATTCATTTTGCCCTCAGCTAGAAAAATTTAGTTCATGACTTCCTAAAGATCCTTAGCTTCCCTGGAAGTAGATAGACTGACAAGTTATTGCATAAAATATGATATATAAAAAGTTCAAGGGACATAATTTCTGAGAGTTGTTTTATTAACAATGCCAGAATTTTAAAAAAAGAAATCAGTGGCACCCTCTGAATATCAAAGACCTTTACAGCAACTGGCTCTAGGTTTATATCTTCATAGAAAAGTGGGTGGTCTGGAGTGTGGCAATCAACTGTGATTGGTTAACAAGTAAGGTGAGAATGAATATTACAATGAAGGGCTAGATCTATTCTAATGAGTTTTGATTATGTCATTTACTTCTAAATTGCCCTTGGCCTTGAGTAATCTAATCAAAGAATTTATTTCCACATAAACCTGAGTAGAGAACAATGGAATTAAATCCTTTGTCTGACCAAGATTGAAGACAGTTAAGAGACTGAACTTTGAAATGAGGACTATAGAAAAAAGAAAAACTCTGGAATTCCTCATTGATTAGTTATTAATTATAATTTCTCTTCTTAGGATTTATTTAATTCAATAATGTAGAATGAATTTCTATTCAAGTCCCATGATAGAATTCTTCAGTCCTTTTTAGACAATTTCTCACAAACCTCCCCATTTGTTGAGTCTCATCTTCTCTGGTTCAATCCAGCCCATGGTTAAGCACCAGTGAAGAGGGTAAGTCCAGATATCACTATGGTACAGGTGGCTCCTTTTCTATGTAACTTATTCTCCCTTGGCATCACTTAGGTGGTGTAACCTGAAGGTCTTTTCTTGGGCTCAAAGAAGCTTTTTGCTATTCCCACCTCTTGCCATGGCTCCAAATCCCTTTCTCTTTCTCTCATCTCATCTTTCATAATTTCTTCATTTGTCTCTCTCCTTTCTGTGTCTCCATCTGATACTTTACACCAAGGAGAATATGATACCTTATAGAAGTCAAAATGATACACAGAACTCTTTCCAAAGCAATGCACATTTATGCTTCTCACTGTGTCTGTGTCTTCCTGACAGCCTCTCAGAAGAATTTCTCCAGATTCAGCTCATTTCTTCCTCCAGTTTGAAGATAGTGCTTTTCTATATGGGTTTTCTTTTTTTTTTCTTTATAAAAATAGCTTTTTATTTTTCAAAACATATGCAAAATTAATTTTCAACATTCATCCTTATAAAACTTTGTGTTTCAAATTTTTCTCCCTCTTTCCTCTCCTTCCCCTAGATAGCAAGTAATTCAATATAGTTAAAAATGTGTAATTCTTCTAAACATATTTTCACATTTCCCATCCTGCACAAGAAACATCAGATTAAAAGGAAGAAAATGAGAAAGAAGAAAAAAAAAGCAAACAAAAACAAAAAAGGTTAAAATACCATACTGTGATCCAGATTCAGTCCTCATTCTGGATGCAGATAGTTCTTTCTATTGTAATTGCCTTGAATCACCTCATTATTGAAAAGAGCCAAGTCTACCACAATTGATCATCACATAATATTGATACTGTGTATAATGTTTTTCTGGTTTTACTCACTTCACATTCATGTAAGTCTTTCTAGGCTTTTCTGAAATCACTCTGTACATTATTTCTTATAGAATAATAATATTCCATTACATTCATATACCATAACTTATTCAACCATCCCCCAACTGATGAATATCCATGCAATTTCCAGTTCCTTTCCTCTACAAAAGGGCTACTACAAACATTTTGCACATGTGGGTCCTTTTTTATGATCTGTTTTGGATACAGACCTCTCTGGATTTTTTCAGAAGTATCTTTCTGCTTTCTCTGGCTTCCTTTCCTTAAAGAGGCTCTCTCTGAAGTTTTTTGTATTATTCCTCTCCCCTTAATCTAGCTCCAGTTGGTCTTCCTATTCTTTTAGAAGGCATATCTAAGGGAAGACTAAGTAATTTCTGCCCAAATAGAAGCAGATAGGGAGGAGTATGAGGACCCAGGATCAATAAAGTTTATACTTTAATCACAGAATTTACACATCATATAAGGAAAGTAGAGAGGGAAGTCTTTTGAGCTGATACTATAGAGCTGCTATAGGCTTCTAGGTGGGGGAGAAAGGCCATAGGTTCCCTCTCGCCCTGAGACAATATAAAGCAAAGAGTTCATGGTCTTACTCTTGTTTTTATAACTTTTATAAACTACTCTTCTTTCTTTCTCTTAAGTTAAGAAATATGATGCCTTGTGGCCTTCAGAAGGTCAAAATAGGTCTTGAAGCTAGTTTATATTGGGATCTGCTGGAAACAGATTTGAAGAGCAAAGTATTGAGCAACTTTCTTGATCCTACCCAGGGTAACTAAGTTTTGAAAATGAACTTGGTGGAACCATTGCTATGGAGAAATTGATTTAAGTTTGAGGACCCCCAGGACCAAGATGGTCTGTTTTCAGGTGTTGCAGAGAAATCTTTATATTTTTGTTTTAGCTATATTTTTTATAATAAACAGCCCTATGTAAAAGTTTTTTCAAAAAAGGAATATAGATAGAAATGAAGCTTAACTAAAATCTTTCTCTCTCTCTCTCTCTCTCTCTCTCTCTCTCTCTCTCTATATATATATATATATACCTACATATACCTGTTACACTGAATGTGCGCATTCCATGCTTTCATACCTCTAAAGTTAAATTATTTGGGGGGGGGGGGTTTGAATTTGATATTTTCTGTTGCAAAAGTAAATTTCTTTCTCTCCTTACACAAAATACTAAGCGTATAAGTGAATAACTCATGTCAACCACAGAAGCATGTGCTTTAGTGAGTCATAGAAAAAAAAAACAATTTTTACCCAACTCCAACACATTTTGTGAGAAAAGTAAAAGCCATCCCAGCAGGTGATAGTGTATGTGATGACAAGTATGACTGGGCAATCTGTCGAGTATTCTAATGCATGATAAATCACATGTATATGTCTTCTTCTGCCAAACTAAGGGTGTTATGACTTCGAGTACTCAAAAGGTACAATATTTAAATAACGCTCATCTGTACTCTGAACACACTATTAAAGCAGCTTTCCTCCCTGAGACTAAAAAGTCTCTCAAAATAAAACACTTTGTATTGTTGGCACTTTCAGGCATACCAGTCAGTATACTGTGACAATACTTACCAAGAGATGTTTTAATGATCATCTCATCCTACGACTGCTACCATTCTGTTATTCTGAAGACTTAGAAAAGATTTCCCATTATTTCTCTGTGCTTAGTACTCAGGGTATATGGGGTAACAAGGGGGACTAACACTCCACTAACCCATCAGTGATTTAGGGTGATGTACCTGAAGTCTTAACAGTGCAGAATTGGTGAATAAGGGTAATTTAATCTAAAGCCATTCAGGCAACTGAAGCAGGCATTGTGGAGTTTTTAGAGCTTGGTTGCCAAGGTTATCCACTGCATCCCCGGCCATCACTTGTCATTCTGACTTTTGTCTTGCCATTGGATTTTGATGACTCAGGAAAAAAGAATAAGGCTCATGACTTTGTGTAACTCTGCCTCACTTAAATCCAATTAATATGTGAGTCAGGATATCACTTGTGATGATCATTGGTCCTTTTTGTAAACAAAAGACAAACAATAACTTAGTACTTACACCAACTAGAAAATGATACTAAAGTAAGAATCATAGTTCATTTACTACATGGGCTAGTGAGTTTTACACAGAGAAAGGCTTTATTTTGTGGTTCCTCAGCCCCCAAAACCTGGCTAATTGTTTGAAAAGTGCCCATTCCTTAGCCAGAAGATGAAAGTATGATTTACGAATAAAGTATATGTTTAATGTAAAACAGAGAAGCAATAGTAGTAGTAGACAGGAATTGGCTTTGTAGCTAGCAAAATCATGATTCAAATCTCTCCACAACAAGCAATATGAGCACAGGGAAATCATTTAACCCCTCTGTACTTTGTTTTTTCATCTATAAAATGAAGAAGTTGGACTCAGTGGCTACTAAGGTCTGTTTAAACTCTAAATATATTATCCCATGATCACCTATACTGAAAAAAACCCAACATACAGACCTATTGCCAAAATCTTTGTGTGGAAATTGCTTATGTCACCCACATACAGGCTCCAGGTTCCTTCTTCTAACCAAAATTCCACTGGTAGGTTAGGACTCAAGAGCTAGGGTTCTTGGGGATTCTCCTGAAAGATTTCAGAGTTGTAATGCTATTCATCTGAGTGTTCCATTCCAGGGTTATCACCAGTACCAATCTAATCATTGGTGATTAGCACCCTGATATCATTTGCCAATATCAGTTTCGATCTCCTAATATCATTAAGTAATTAATATCTCCTCAATATTCTTGATAAGTAGTTAACAACTACTAGCTTTTTACAAAGGCATATATAGCAAGAACAGAAGCATATTCCCTAAAGCTTGATATAATATTCATCAAGTGCACTTCCAAATGTAGCATAGATGATGCTACAGACCAGTCACAATCCTAGCCTGATTTTCTGTAGAAAATGCCAACAATACAAAGTGTTTTATTTTGAGAGACTTTTTAGTCCCAGGGTGGGGAACTGCCTTAATAGTGTGTTCAGAGTACAGATGAGCATTATTTAAATACTGCACCTTTTGAGTACTTGAAGTCATAACACCCTTAGTTTGTTCCTGCTGGGAAAACATAGTGGGGTTGTCTCAGTTGCTAGATTGGTTCTGCTAGGCTGGGTCAAATGTGCCATTCCTAGGGGCTGCATTGCCTCCTCACACAGCTTGGCTGCGGCAGCTACAGCAGTCTCTGAGACAGATTCCTGAAATCTGACCTCTGAAAGTTTTTTTGGATCTTTTGAAGTTTACAAGGTCATTCTGTCTCCAATTTTACCATCAACTAGGAAAAGGAAAGAATAAACACAAACAGAAAAGAGCAGGGCCATGCATTCAAGGGATGCATGGCCAGACCAAAAGAGATATGGCAGAGCCAAACTGATCACCCTTTCTTATCTACAAACCAAGATGCTTACTCACCATGAGAGAAGAGAGAGAACTTAAATATCTTTCTTGGAGCCTTTTTTAAAAAATATACCTTTGTTCATGGGCTCAGCAGCCAATTAAAACACTTTTCTTTAGTAGGCAATAAGCAAATGGAAACAGTCACAGACTATCTGCCCTTGCTTTCGAGCAGAGAGAAGCACATTTCATTATACATCATCATACATTTTCAGAATCAGGCTCCCTAAGCTTTCTAGTCTTCTTGGCTCTGAACAGAACAGATTGCATAAGCCCAGGTTTCTATTGGTCATTCCCCTATTAAGTTTTTATTACCTGACATTTATATAGTTCTTTGCCAATAACAAATGCATTTGCATTTATGTCATCTAATAATTACAACAAACTCTGTGGTGGAAGTGGTACAAGTAGTAGTATCATGATTTTATAGATATGAATGAGAGATGACCTGATTCATAAATTTAATAGGTGATGAAGACAGAAGCTCCAGTCTTCTGACATATGTCTTGCTGGAACCAAAGGGCCACTAGCTGCCTGAAAAGAGACCTTCTATTGTCATCTGGAAGTCTGCCCTAAAATACAAAGAAGGGAAAAATCAATGACAATAATACAATCACAAAATGTGAAAGCTAAAGAGATCTTAGAAAACAACTACATCTTACCATTTTACTGATAAGGAAACTGAAGTTCATAAAGGTTGTCCAAGATTACACAGACAGTATGTGACAGATACTTGATTGAAAGCCACATCTTATGCCTTCAAATTGTGTTTTTTCTACCTCAACGCATCATTCAGGCAACAAGAAAAAGTTATGACAGCCTAGCCAGGAGGCCCCAGCATAATGAAAGGCACAGAAGTAACAACCAGTGTGGTGCAAAGAGACCAGCCAATGGGCTTCCAGTGACAAGGGCACCAGGCGAAGAGTGCCCAGCTGGAGTCCTGCTTCCCGAGGCAGCCCGGGGAAAGAAGCAAGAGCTGAAATAACCGGTCATTGTCAGCTTTTCTTATCCCCGATATCCCCTAGGGGGTGATGAGATAACAGAGATTGTATGAGAGACTTCTATCTCCTATGAAACCTGTTCTCCCAGCCTCATTCCGAATACAGGGATGGGAGAGTTAAGGGAGAGGGGAAGATGATGAAGGGGAAAGGAACACACTCAGAAAGTGAACCACATTATTGAAGAAAAATATCCTAAGGATAATAATAAAAATAATAGCTAATATTTTATAGGGTTTTAAGGTTTTTCAAGTGTTTTACATCTTATATTTCATTTAGAGTATTTTGTTATTGAGTTATTACTGAGAATGTGCACTTTTCCAGCCATAATACTCTGAAATTTCATATATAATGTATGTATATATGTATGTATGTGTGTGTACATGCACACATCTATAAACACATATATGTTTGTATGTATATTTTTATTTAATTTTTAATTTACCACATATATATATATATATATATATATATATATATGGTTCTCCCTATCCCCACAGTCTCCTTGAGGGCAGGTATTATAAGTATTATTTTAAAAATTGTCTTTGTATCCTCAAGGCTGATCACAATGCCAGCCACAGAGTGGGCATATAATAAATACTTCTTGAATTAAAAGAAAGCTGCCCCCAAAACTTTATATTATTAGATCCTCATTAATACTTATGAAATAAATAACTATATATTTTCATAATCTAGTGCTTTCATATATAAAAAAGTATTTCCTTATAACAATCACTATTGTTAATGTAGTAAAAAAGGTTATCATACTCACATTACAGATGAGGAATCTGAGGCCCAGAGAGATTAAATCATATAAATAGGATCACACAACTAGTAAGGGTTGGAAGAGAGACTTGGAGCCAGTTCTGAATCCAGGTCTAGATGGCAACAAGGGCAGTATTGTTATTTTTGTTATGGATAGGTAAAATTTAATAGGGGTAAATGTTAAGTCTTCCACTTGGGTTCAAAAAATCAATCACAGAAATTCATAATGAAATTTGTGAGACTGGACTACAATTTGGATATTGGAGAAGTTTGAGAATTTTAGTGGATTTTAAACACAAGATGAGTTAAGAGTTATAAAACAACCAAAAAGAAAAATCATGGAGTCAAACTCCATTGGGCACAGTGGCGAGAACTAAAGAAATTATAATCCACTACATTTTCCCCTTGTCAGACTACATTTAGAGTACTATATTAAGCTCAGAGTACATTTTAGCAAAGACATTGACTAACTACAGAATAACAGAGGAGGGTTTTCCATTTAAATGTAATTTCCTTGAAGATAAGGGTGGTTTTGGTTCTGTCTTTATTACCTGCACCTAGCAGATTGTCTGACAAATAGTAGGTTCTTAACATGTGTTTAAGTGAGTCTCATGGTAAGCTTTATTCAGTCTTGATTCTCCCCTACTTCTTTTTCACTTTTATATGACATAATGCTTATGAGAATCATCTGTCATTGTGCTACATGATGTCTTACAAGTGAATTTGTACTTTAAACCCAGTCTTGCCCTTGGCTTCTATATCTATGACTGGGAAAGGAGAAAAAAGTCTTTCCAACTAGAGGGATTGCTATATATCAATGCACACAGTCAGGAATGCTCAAGGGTTTGAGGGAAGGTTATATTAGCTTGGACAAGTCATTTACTCTTTCTCTGGCTTCAGTGTTTTCATCTCTGAAATAAGAGGGTTGAACTACATCATCTCTAAGTTTACTTTGCTCTCTAATTCTATGATCCTGTTCCACTCCTATATCCGTTTATCTTAGTAATTTTGTCCAGAGAGAGGAAGAAAAGGAAATGATGCTAACAAAATCATTTATTAAAGTTGCAAAGCATCTCAGAGAATTATTAATTAACTATCCAATCCTGTTATTTTATGTTATTTTCTTTAGATTATAAGCTATTTGAGGATAAGGCTGGTTCTTTGCCTCTTTCTGTATCTCCAGGGTTTAGCTTAGTACCTGGCACTTTGTTGATTGGTTGATTGATAGAAATAGATATATAAGTTGAGTGATTTTTCCAAGATCATATGATATAGTACGATTTAAACCTAGATGACTTGCCCATAGTCTCATAGACAGTAAGCACTAGACAAGGCCTCAATTTCAGTCTCTAAAGCCTATTTCAATCTCTAAATATATGATTTCACAATAACTCCTTCTAAGGGGAAGAAAAAAACAAATTACATGCCCTACTATCATCATCTTTGTAAGCATATTGCTTACATAGCCCAAATATAGGATCTCAGTTCACTCTCCTAATCAGAACTCTACTAGCAAATTGGGTTCTCAAAGGAAGCCCTGAAGAGAGTTCAGAGTTCTGAGGATACCCTAATTCCCTCTAAAAATGTTTGTTTCACTGTACTATATTTGCATCTGCATTTCTCAGTCTAACTAGATATTCTAAAAAATGGAGAATTTTTCACCACTTTCTGTCACTCCAGAAAGATAGATGTTGAAACCTCATACTGGAGTCCCTCGTTACCATTTGCCATTTGGGTATCAAGGGAACTTTCCACCTTACAGTATGGATTATGGACATTATGGGATCTGCTTTCCCTTAGCTAATGCCTACTAAAACACAGTTAGTATATACTTCATTTTCCTATGGGAGATTTTTTTAGGAAATCTTTGGCATAGGAAATATCAAAATGATTTAGCTTTCCACAATAGGAAGGCACTATAATAAAAACCAACATCAAACCTAATCCATTTAGGTAATTGACACACTTGTGATGGCTTCCCTGAAACAATCCAATACCAGGGTGAACATTAAAGCCCTTAAATTATCACCCAAATGTACAGGTTTTTATTCTTTATTAAATGATAGCCTTGCACAGCTGCCCATTTGGAGGATCTAGTATGCTATTTGCTATTAAGAGCAAATGGATGGATCTTTTATATAAAAAGAGGCATTAGTGGATAGAGAGAGAAGGTCATTTGCCTTTCCCTTAGGAAGAATCTATAACATCTTCTCTAAGTGCTTTTGCACATTTAATGTTTAAAATTTAGGGGGATGAGAAGAATAGAATATATTCCTGGCTTCCTTAATTTACCTTATCAAATAATTTGATTGTTCCTTAAGAATTCATAAGCAATTCTCAATTCTTACACAGAACCACAATTCTTGAAATCACGCCAGGGCAAATTAAAATGCATTTATTTATTTTTTTCTGGCAGAGAATTGTAATTCCCACCTCAGACATGGTTGCTTTTTCTGATGAGTACACCAGGGAAAAAGCCATGGAGGAGAGGATTAAGCAATAATTAATATCTTGAAATGTGTGTCCCATTTCAATCAATTTAGTAGGTGAAGAAAATTAGTTCAGCAGGCTGCTGCAAAATGTTCCTTGGGCAAGCCTGAAGGGACTCAATGAATCCATGGCATTCTTTGGCACATCAGTCATCTGTTTGTGAGATACTAGAAATCTATACACATTGACAAACAAGAAATTAAAGCAGTGATGTGAAACAGGCTGCCTGGTCTTCTCTCATTTGATTTATAAATCGCTGCCAAATGGATGGGATAGGATAGAAGACTGTCATTTTGTTAGTTAATAAAAGTTCCAACTAATGTAATGTAAACTGCAGCCATTACACAAGACATATTGCTTATCTTCAGGGCTAGGAGAATAAGGAAACAGAGCAAAGGTGAATTATTCACTCACCTCCAATCAGTCACCAGAGTCCTGTGATTCTAACTGTGGTAATATCTCTCATATCAGTCTCTTCCTTCCTAGTCCATCTGTCCCCATCTTTATCTGAGCCCTCATTAATTCACACCTGGATTATTGTAACTTTCTGCCTCCAATGCTTTCTCCTCCCAGCATGACCCAATAACCTTCCAATATGTAGATGCCATTTTTTCAGTATCCCTAAGCTGACAATCTTGGAGTCATACTTGACTATTCTCAACCTCCAATCAATTCTCAAATATTATCTTCCCTCCCTTCATATCTTTTGTCACTGTACAACTCTTCCTTTTGATTCAGGTCCTAAAAATTTCTGAACGAGACTATAACAATCTCCTCCTGAATTGCAGTCAATTTCTCTCTGCCCAGATCCATTGCCAACAAACCTACTAAATTGGCATTCCTAACACAGATATGCCAGAATAGATTAGACATGTCAACAATTTGGGGGGATTTTTTGAAATCCCTCAAGTCCTACCCTTGTTTTTCTTTGCAAACTGCAAAGTCCAGAAGGGAAACCCCAGACAAAATCACACACATAAACACACAGACATAAACCTCAACTCTTCCAAGAATATCTGGATCAAATATTTAGCGATCTTTCTCAGGGTCCAGTAGAAAATAAATAGATCAAGTCAGGAGGTATTTTGGGAGGTGAAGGGATGATGGGGCCAGAGTCCCACGGAGGAGTACTTACCCAGTTTCTTTTCACATTGCTGCATCTAATAAACTATGGGCCAAAGGGGAATTGAGTTATTATACCCCGTGAGTTCACGGGAGTTATGGATTGACAAGAAAAATTCCAAAATACAGTGAAGTTTTACATTTTCCTAAAATTTTCTCATCATTCAGAGCCATATTTTGTCATCTTCTAGTCAAGATTTTAAATCAAGATATCATGTATTTTTTTTAAGACTTGCTCTACTATGCGTTTCAATATTATAGAATTTTCTTGAGCATGCATTAGAGAAACTTTGACCAGGGTGGCTTGAGTACAATGCCACCTAGTAGCATACTTATTAGATCTATCTCCTTGCAGGTTAGTTTAAAAAATGGTACCCTGCCAATCCAAATGCTTAAGGAAGGTAGCACATGAGCTAATGTGAGCATCTTGCGCCAGCTACTGAAGTATTCCAAATGCCATGTGGGATATACACAAGATGACACACAATAGTAAGTGATTAGATATGGGAAGTGAGTGTGAAGAGGAAATCAAAAACAAACCCCATCTTTAAAAGTAACAGAATAAAGTCAGGAGGAAGACCCTAATTAGGGGAAAAGATAAATTCAGTTTGGCAATAAGATCATATGATTTAAAGTAGGAAGACACCTTAAAGACTGTCTAGTATAATTTTACAGATTCATTTTACATTTTGCAGATGAGGATACTGAGGCACAGGAAGATCAAATATTTCAAAGTTTCATAGGTAATAAATGACCAGGATTCAAACCAAAATCTTCTGATTCCAAATCTATCTTTTTTTGCACCATAATATAAGATGGTCTAAAGAGAACTGAAAATGATCTGTAGTGTGAGAGAAAGGTTCAGGCTAAAAATATAGATCAAGGAATCATAGGCATAGAAGTAATTTTTGAAATCAAGTTTATTATTTACTTCAGTGACTCTGTTGGAAGGAAAAAATTATTCATCAGCAACGGGTGGTTATAATGAGAGCAAAATCCTAACCTCTAATCTCCATGCAAAATAAGCTAGTTTTTCCTTTAAAGAATGAATTCTTAGGAGTTGATTGGTACAGAGGACTAAGGCTGAGGCTATCCATATCACTTCTTTTTTTTCCCATATTACCTCTTGATCATCTAAGTACAAAACAGCCATGAACAACTCTAGCTTTATTGAGATGTTTGACTAGTTAACCACCAAGGGCAATTCAGAGGCAGGGGAATTTGGTTCAGCTAAATCACCTTATCCTTAATGCAAACCATTGTTGAATATCCTTCTGCTATAATTAAGCAAATTTTGTTTGTCTACAAATGTTTTGTTATTTACAAATGTCTTTTTTTATTCCAATATCAAATTTAAACTACTGAAGTGAGTAAGGCCCAATTGAAAACTGGAAGGAAGGGGAATTTGTGGATCAATTCCTGCATCCCATGTATAAAAGTAAGCACAAAAACTGGTATGAAATTCTGTAGAAAGTAAGAAATGTCTTTGAGAATTAGCATAGTATACCAAGGCTTCTTACTATCAGTTATTGGAACTCAGTTTTTGTTCCCCAATTCGTCCTTTTGGGACCCAAGTCTCCCCAAATACTTAGAATCATTATCTCCAGGAAGAAATTACACCACATGATGACATTTTTCCATAGTGATACTTGCCATCCAAATGACTTCTTCCCCCATCTCTGCTTGGAATGCTAATCTTGCATGCTTATTATCATCCAGGTCAGTTTCAAAATCTCCTTACACTGAATCAAGAAACCTATAATTATTTCCAAATGCAATGTTTTGCAGATTCACAGAACAGAATAAAGTCCCCCAAATAAGGCAACAAAATAAGAAGCATTTTACAAAGTTCACCTAAATACCATTGCTTGCTTATACTTACAGGGCCTTTCTCCACACATAAATAAAAAATTTTTATTTGTACAGGTAGGGTTGCATATGATATTTGAGATTTTACTGTGCATTACTAGGAAAGCAGATAAAAGGGCACAGTTTATATATCCTACAAGACCATACAGAAATGTTCTGAATTTAGGATAATCTGTGTGTTTTTTTAAATGTACTCCTGCCTACTTTTAGGGAACATAAAGTTTCAAATGGGGAAAATATATAGCGCAGACTTGTTTGGACATGTCCACTTTAATAACAAGTTGGTATTCTTAAGGAGCTTTTGAAGAATATCCAGATTGCTTAACATGGTGACTCATACTCTATAGATGAGGGTAGCTTCCTTTAATTGTCTGCCTTTGGCCAAAAAAAAAGTCACTTTCTTTTTTTCTTTCTGCTTCATTTTCCTGAGTTCTTTGAGAAGATGAAGATCACAGTTCATCCATAACAAGGACACTATAAACTGAATTAGAGAGAGTAAAAAAGAATTTCTTCCCCTGTTTTGGGTCAAACAAATGGGCCTGGCAGTATTTGTTTCTGTTTCACATTTTTTGCCCTCCTCAGTTTCAGGTGCCAGAGGTGATCCTCGAGGACTCACGACCATGGAGCCAGGATTGCAGATAGAGTACTATAGTCAGCCAGTACAGCATGGAAGTGCTAAAGAGTCAAAGTACTAGGGACTTGAGTCAAAGTAGAGTTTTGGACTTGGAACTGGAACTATGTGCTCCATAAGAACTGAGTAAGGCCATGAACCTAATTCCCTTCCCCTCCACAGACACCGAGGAAGTAGTAGAATTGGTGGGAAGGGGAAAGAATAATGTCTCTCATATGTTGGAGGAGTAAATTCATAGATAAACATATATATGTGTGTATGTAAGTTTATTTGTGATTATATCTTTGAATTAATATTTCTTTATAAAAACTTTTTAAAAAGCAACTTGCAAGGAACAGATCAATAAACAAGACTCTGGGAAAGACCTTAGAAGCAGAACATCTGTTCTGGCCTTCTACTCATTACCTCTGCAATGCCAAATATCCCTCTAGGATACTGGATGACTATATTTGTGGACTGTTATCAAATAACAAATTCATTTTGAACTCAAAAATTCAATAAATCTTCATATACTGAAACTTCTTGATAAGAAAGTCTATATTTTTAACAATCTTTCCTCTGTCATAAAATCTTTGAAATACCCTCAGCTTGTGCCCTGACCTCTGGTTCATATGGATAAATCCTCAATCACACAGCATAGTATATTCAGAAGGGAAGACTGATATTGTCAAGGTCACTACTGCCAGGAACTCTGCTTCATTTTGAGAAAGGAACTTAGTTGTGGAAGAAAGAAAATTATTCTGATGTGGAGAGCTCCAGATTTCCCTGTAAGGTACCAGTCAATCTCATCCAATTCAAAGGTGAAACAAATTCCTTTTGTCCTTACCCCCTCAAAAAAAACTTCCTAGAAATTTTAATTTTATAATTAATCATAAACTAATCAACCAATCAACCCATAAGTATTTATTGAGGTCTACTATTAAATATTACTAAAGCCTGGCACCCTACTAGTGTGCTAGGTTCTGAAGATAAAAAGTTAAAAATAAAACACCCCGTGTCCTCAAAAAGTGTACAGTTTCCTTAGAGTTTTCTTCTCTTCACCTGCTCCTACAAGTAGAGAAGGCCTATGGAAGAAGTCAAATTACTAAACCCTCAGGGTTCTCTTTTGGGCCTGCCTTCCCCTTTGTTCTCTTTCCTCCTTCTTATCCATATTCTTATTTTAGGGCAAGTAGAAAATATATTTTTACTGTCTCAATTTCTTAGCACTGAAAGCTTAAACCATTAAAATGTAGGAAAAGAAGTGGGCCAGAATGATATAGGGCATTTTTTAAAAAGATAAGTCAACTTTTACTCTAAGTTTAAATAGCCTAAATTTACATATTTAGGCTATTTATATATGTGTGTATATATATATGTATATATAAAACATATATAACTATTAAATAGTCTAACAGTAGATCCAAGCAATACTGTATTTCTTTTCATTTCTTCCAGCTCTTTAAAAGTAACAGCCTTGCCACACTGAAAGAGACTATGTCCTGATAATTGCCTCTAGGCAATTCTGATTCATTCAATGGGCCATCTCCATAAAAATTCTAATTAAATGCTGTCACACTGCTTACTCTAAGAGGTGTAAGTGGAACCGAACTTCTATTAGTTGCCCAATGGAGCAGGCCACCTCACTAGTGAGAAATGCCTTAATGAATATGCTAATGTTCTGTAAAGTCCATCATAGGACTGTTAAACCAAAAGTTATAATGGAATTTAAACTGGTACCTGTTCTTAGACCAAAGTCATCCTGACTAGCTACAAGTGTGGTTCACTTTTGGATTGAACAAGCTAAATTTTTTAAATCATGGGAAGCAGAGTTTTTTCTTTGTTTTTCCTATTGCTTTCACAATTTAAGAAAATATCTGTTTTTTTTTTTTCCTTACTTATATTTATGTCATTTAAATACAAGTGTTTCCTAAGAAATGAAATTGAAGATCACCCAAAAGACAGCAGGAAGGTATTTTTTTTTTTTTTCATTTCTTTTTTTTTTTTTTTTTTTTTTTAATAGCCTTTAATTTACAGGATATATATACATGGGTAACTTTACAGCATTAACAATTGCCAAACCTCTTGTTCCAATTTTTCACCTCTTACCCCACCCCCCCACCCCCTCCCCTAAATGGCAGGATGACCAGTAGATGTTAAATATATTAAAATATAACTTAGATACACAATAAGTATACATGACCACAACATTATTTTGCTGTACAAAAAGAATCAGACTCTGAATTATTGTACAATTAGCTTGTGAAGGAAATCAAAGATGCAGGTGTGCATAAATATAGGGACTGGGAATTCAATGTAGTGGTTTTTAGTCATCTCCCAGAGTTCTTTTTCTGGGTATAGCTAGTTCAGTTCATTACTGCTCCATTAGAAATGATTTGGTTGATCTCGTTGCTGAGGATGGCCTGATCCATCAGGACTGGTCATCATCTAGTATTGTTGTTGAAGTATATAATGATCTCCTGGTCCTGCTCATTTCACTTAGCATCAGTTCGTGTAAGTCTCTCCAGGCCTTTCTGAAATCATCCTGTTGGTCATTTCTTACAGAACAGTAATATTCCATAATTTTCATATACCACAATTTATTCAGCCATTCTCCAACTGATGGACATCCATTCAGTTTCCAGTTTCTAGCCACTACAAAAAGGGCTGCCACAAACATTCGTGCACATACAGGTCCCTTTCCCTTCTTTATAATCTCTTTGGGATATAATCCCAGTAGTAACACTGCTGGATCAAAGGGTATGCACAGTTTGATAACTTTTTGAGCATAGTTCCAAACTACTCTCCAAAATGGTTGGATTCGTTCACAACTCCACCAACAATGAATCAATGTCCCAGTTTTCCCACATCCCCTCCAACAATCATCATTATTTTTTCCTGTCATCTTAGCCAATCTGACAGGTGTGTAGTGGTATCTTAGAGTTGTCTTAATTTGCATTTCTCTGATTAATAATGACTTGGAGCATCTTTTCATATGACTAGAAATATTTTCAATTTCTTCATCTGAGAATTGTCTGTTCATATCCTTTGACCATTTTTCAATTGGAGAATGGCTTGATTTTTTATAAATTAGAGTTAATTCTCTATATATTTTGGAAATGAGGCCTTTATCAGAACCTTTGACTGTAAAAATATTTTCCCAGTTTATTGCTTCCCTTCTAATCTTGTCCAGCAGGAAGGTATAAAACTGACCTGAGAAGAAGGCCATAGTACCTCTAACAACCTGGGAGGTAGACAATAATATTATTCCCATTTTATAGGTGAGGAATACGAGGTAGACAGCGGCTAAGTGACCTGTCCAGGATCCCAACCAGTGTGTATCCTGAGACTGAATTTGAACTCGGGTTTTCCTGACTTCAGGCCCAACATTCTAGCCATTGCAACACCTATAAACCAAAAGAAACGAAGTATAATTTATCTTCAAGACCAAAGAAAGATTCTAATGAGCAGCCTTCTCAGAGACCTGTGCAAAATCTCAGTCCCTCAGAATTATTCATGAGGTAGGACTTCTTTTTCAAAGAGTTCAGCATGTCTCCTGTAGTTTTGCTCAATTCCCCATAAAGAGCATTGATTGTTCCTCTTTGTGTTTCTTTCTAGAGTTCTTTAACAAATCTTGCTCCTCTCATTTCCAGGAAGGTTTCAGTCCACAATAAATGGATAGTGATTCCAAAATCTGATATTCTCTTTTTTTTTTTTTTTTTCCAGGAATTTGGGTTAGGATGTTTCCTATCAAGTAAACATCTTCTATTTGTCTGGAAACTTGACAAAATATCCTGAGATTTCTCACTCATCCCTTAAAAATCTTCCTCAAATCAGTGGGGTAGGATTATTCAAATAATCCCAGACTATTATCCACCCAGTGCCTGATTTACCTTTTCACCACTTTCTCTAACTACTGAACTCCTACCAGTTTTTTAAAAGCCCAACCCAAAGGATATCTCTTTCAGTAGGCCTTATTCTGAAATTTCACTTAGCACTTTGTTCTTCTCTTGCATATACACATGTATGTATGTACATATTTATGTATATATGCATGTAGTACTTCCAACTCTTTAAAGATGACTGTTCTGGGGACATAAATTGTTCAAGTTATGGCCCAAAGCCCCATCTAATGGATTACTTAATTTCTAGACCATACCAGAGTCACATAAAAATAATCGCAAAAGAATTTCATTGATAATAAAGGAAATAAATAATAAGGAAGGGAAGAAGAATTATATTATTCTCTATATCCATACTGATGGGATCATAAATGTAGAATTCATTGAGGTAAACTTCTCATTTTATAGTTAAGAAAACTGAAGTTGAGAGAAATTAAAATACCTGTCAAGGGTCATAGAACTAATATTTGAGACATATTTGAATACTAATCATCATGTCCTGAGGCAACACTGGAATTCAATAAATGGCTATATTATTTCGTGTTAGCTGTTGTCTCTAGTCTTTTCCAATCAGAACCAGGGAGAGACAGAGAGAGGCAGAGAGAAACAGAGACAGAGTGCACGTTCTTTACTCCTTTGGTTGATTAATCATACTCCAAAATCTGTAGGTTAAGTAATCCAAATAATTTTTCCATATAGATGATACTTTCTCAACCCCAAGTATTATAGAGAATAAAATCCTAAAAACTCCACATCAATTATTTTGAACAATAGTCATTTATGGGGACAGAGATTGAATCTTATCTAAACTTTCTAACTTCCTCAGCACTCTGTACCACACAAGGTAAGGACTTAAAAATCATTTGTTGAATTTGTTTTTGAATCACTGTTAACAGGCATGTAAAATTTCCCAGACTTACCCAAGAAAAACTTAACTGTATGTTCATTTTAACATCCATTGCTTTTTGGAGCTAATAGTCCCCAAAGAATTGTTAGGATACTAGTGGATCTGGAAAGATATGTTAATCACCTATCTACTTCCAACTCACTAACACCAGCTTGGACTTCCATAAGTAAGGAAGTTGTGGTGCCGACCTGGGGCAGCCTGGTTTTATTTTACCACAAGTTATCATAATCTGGGATACTGTTGTAGGCCTTCTATATAAAAAACATATTTTAGGATTTTGACCTGGAGTTTCTGAGATATAGGAGAACCTCTTTCAGGCTGCTTTTAACTTACTGATGGAAGGTTTTATTTGTTTCTGTCTTCCTGAACTACTTTTTAACCCCTTGAGAATTGCTTCTATTTAAGGATATTAGAAAATGATATTATTTGGTAAAAGTGCTGTTGACTTCAGAGCTTAGGCTCTGAGCGATTTATTGTACCATTTTAAGAACCCCTATTCCTACAATGTGTGATTTTATTAATATAAGGAAATCCTGGCAAAGAATCGCCTTCTCCTAAAATATCACCCTCTCTACAATTTAAAGTCTTAAGATAGTTGCCTAGAGCATTAAAAGGTTAAGTGATTGCCTAGAGTCATGCAGCCATTATATATTTTTTTTGAACGCAATAGATATTACTTTATTCCGTGGGCAGGATGGATATAGGTAGATACAGGAACGGAATCACAATACAAAGGCTAGTCACAGATCTTAGCTTTGTCCAGTTTATAAGAGAGTTCTTATTAATTTCCTAAATTAGAATATATATATCAGCCATTATATTTGACCCCAGATCTTTCTGACCCTGGTCTAACTTTCTATACACTATAATATGGTACCCCATAACCACCATATTATTCCTTTCAGTTCTACAAATATTGATCAATTTTTTGTTAGATATCATACAGTTCTAAAGCTAGGAGTCCAAAGTGACGTAAAACAGGATCTCTGTCCTCACAGAGCCTATAGTTTAGGAATATACACACACACACACACACACACACAAGTTAGACATCAAGATAGAATTTTAAAATGCAGCAAGAGTAAGGAGTGTTATGTTATCAGCTCATAGAAGGGAGAGCACACTTTTGTTTGATGTGTGAAAGGAATAAGACATAATTATCACCATTATTTATCTGACAAACATGATTTCTCCAAGATAAGACATTTTTGGAGCCTTTAAAATTGCAAAATTTTTGACAATTATTTTAACTAATTGACCTGTATCACCGTTATGATATGAAAGAAGTTCATGAAATGTTTCCCATTTTTGAGAGTGAAGAAATTGATGGACAGAGTAGATAAGTGACTCCACCAGTATTATGATGATGACAGGTCTACAAAATACTTCCTGAGAATCTGAATCCACAGTTTATCTTTCAGGTGAATCTGAGCCTCACTTAATGTCCAGTATTGGAGGATGTGGAATTCAAACTTATTCACTGGAGCCTTCTTCTCATTCATGCCATGTCAATTTTCCAGAGTTGTTTTGCACCATGAAGTGATCAAGGATTTCAGACTTTGAAAAGCCAGGTTGTCCTTCCACAAAAATGTAAATGAATTTGTTTGTTTGTTTTATTTATTGCACTTTTATGCCCATTTTCAGCCCTGATTTTTTGCTCAAGAGCCAGAATCCGAGGTGCTCATGTAATATCTGCTTCCCCCATCTTAGTTAGCCACAAATTTAAAATTATTAAGCTTGTAAAATGGTATAAATGATTGGTATATTATAACTCTATGGTCATGGACATCAAAACAGACATTTTGTCCCCATAATCCAAAGGAACAAAATTCTAAACTTGGAAAGCTGGGTCTCAACAAAAAAGATGCTAAAAGAGAAGGAGATTCTTTTTTAGAGGAAAAGGCATCTGTCAAAAAGTATGCCAAGTATGTAATTATTTATTCTAAGTATTAGACTAGCCCTTCTGAGACCTTCCTCACAAAGATTCTAACAATTCTCAGTGAAATTTAATTAATATGAGTCAGCAGTGTAATACAGTGACTAAAGAGCTAATTCCATCTTGGCTCACATTTAGGAGGATGTAGCTTCCAGCAATAGGGAGATGATAGACCCAGTAGACTATGCCCTCATCAAACATCATCTGGTTTGCTGGGTTCAAATTGGGATACTACAGTTTCATAAAAATGTTAACAAGCTAGTGTCTCCAAAGGAGTGCAACTAGTTTGGTGAAGGGTTTTGGATCCATGTCATGTGAGGATTGGTTGAAGGAATTGAGTCTGTTTAGCCTTAAAAAGATAATAATTAGGTAAGATATGGTTCACTGCCTTTGAAAATTAGATGGGCTGTCATATGGAAGAAAAATTAGATTTTTTTTTGGTATAGGAGGGTTCAAAACCACTAGCTATGGTAAAAAGTGTAAAAAGTATAGAGAATTCATTTTAGACTTGATGTCAAGAAAAACTTCTTAAAAATTAGAACTGTCCAAAAATAGGAATGGGCTGTCTTAAGATGAAAGGAGTTCTCCCTCATTGAAGGCTTCCAAACAAAACTGGAATAACCAATATGTGGTACATTATAATGAGGATTCCTTTTTGTGTCATTTGGACTAGAAAGCTACTTAAGTTCCTGCTAAATCAAAATACTGTGATTCTGTATTTATATATATTTAATCAGTACTATTTTTCTGGGAAATCTTATACTTTTCTTATCCTTTATATATTCTACAAATTCTTGAGAGATATATGGTATTTTTAAGAAGGACTAGAACTTCTGGTATGAGGGCTTTCAAAGGGCTGCTCTTCTACCTTTGCCATCTACCTGATACTCCACTCCTCACTTGTGATTCCAAGAAACTGTAGCATGCACAGCAACTATACCTCAGTAAATTGTCTCAGCAAACAGGTTAAACAAGCCTGTGAAGATTTCCCCTAATGGAATGGGTGAATGATAACAATTTGTTCCTCTGGCCATGAAGGTGACTAAAACAGGCATTAGAGCTTGGTCAGACCTTGAAGGTGGCAGGATCATCCACTGCATTCCAGGTCATTGCCAATTGTTCTGTCTGGATGCTAGACTATGATGTCTCTGGATGAGAGACTGGGGCTGTTGACTTTGTGCAACTCTGCCTCACATAAACCCAATTCACACAAAAGTCAGGACATCATCCCAAGTTGTCATTGGTCCTCTTCAAAAATGAAGGACAAACAACTACAATCACAATAAATTCTTAGATTCAGATGTGGTAAGACAATGGACTAACTCAGAAAACAGCCGGATACATCTCTCCCTGAGTTCTAGGGCACCCCTAAAGGGTTTGGAGGTGATTGTTTAATACTCTTAACCTAAGCCATCACTTATAGTCAGAAAAACCTGATTTCAAATCTAGACCCAGATACTTGATACTTAATGTAACTCTGAGCAGGTCCCTGGTGGTTCTTTCTGCTGCCTTTTCAAAGTTCACAAGTTTATAACTATCCCTAATATTCTACCTCCAAGGAGATAAGAATGGACACAAAAGAGACAGAAATAATAGTAGGGCCATAAATTCATTGCCTCATGTTGGTTCTAGGTAAGAGAAAAGTTCCAAAGGCTTTCCTGGAAGAGTTCCTGAAGGCCCATCTTTCCCCACCAAAGTCCAGCCAGGCAGGAAAAAGAGAGTTTAAGAAGTTTGCTCTTGATGTTTGGTGTCTTTTGAATATATGACAAGCTATAGCTATCTATCAAAAAGGTTTCTCTTCATCATGGAATAGAGGACTAGAAGCATTTACAAAGCAGCTGTGCATACTCCAAATGGGAGAACAGGACCTTTCCATTCATATTCTTTTCCAGAAGACTCATCAAAATATGCTCATCAGCCTGATCCCTTCTGGAAACAGGGACTCTCTCTTCTTCCACATTTGTATTGCATCAACCATTAATTGTAAAATACCCACACACACACACACACACACACACACACACACACATTAATAAAAAATCTGCATAAGGGCTTATAGCAACATAGAGTTTTTATTCCTTTGTTTTTAGGTGAAATTCTCCTATGTCCATACACAGGTGTTTATTGAGTATTCTCTATGTTCCCAGCACTGGTACTAGATAACCTAAGACAGGGTCTCTGTCCTCCTAGAGTTTAACAAAGACACAGTAAAGTACAAATTTTTATCAGAAAGTTATATAAGAGAGATCATCAAGGGCTACAAATGTCAGAGAAACCTCCCTGAAGAAAGTGAGATTCAAGTGGTATCTGAGGAGAGAAAGGATTTGGATGACAGAGAAAAAAAAGAAGCAGCATGTCACAGGTTGATAAGAAGTTAAATATCAAAGGTTTGGAAGCAAGCATTAAAACGAATTTTGCACAAGATGATGACATATCTACAAATGGTGACTACAAATGAAGTGAAGGCTATGGTATGTTGGAAAGGAATGGAAAATAAGATTAAATAAATGTGAAGGACTTGGAATGTGTATTTCCAAATTTAAGATTACTCACCCACTTTTGGTGATGTTTAAAAAACTGAAAAGAACAGACGTGCTACAGAAATAGAAAATGCGCCCATTTACACAAAAAGGTAGAAAATCATCAAAGTACAAGAAGTTTGATTTTAATTCCTGTAAAATTTTAGAGTATGCTATCAAAGGGACATTTTGTGATGATTGGAAAGGAAAATGGTTATCACTGAGAGCAATAGAACCTTATTAAGAATAGATCATACCAGACTAACATCATTTTCTTTTTTTACAGGGTTATTTAAAATGGTTACTACATTGGTCACTCAGGGCAATTTGTAGATATAGTGATGATGATGGTGGAAGATATGAGGATAATGAGAAGGACATATAACATTTATATAGAATTTTAAGATTTGAAAAGCACTTTACATATGTTAACTCATTTGGTCCTCACAATTCTATGAGGTAGGTTCTTTTATTAGCCTCAATTTACAAATGGAGAAACAAACAAATACAGAGAAGTTAATTGACTTGTCCAAAGTCATAAAGCTAGGAAATATACGAGGCAGAATTTGAATTCAGATTGTTATTCCTTGACTCCAAGACCCATGCTCTAGCCACTATACCACCTAGCTGTTAAAATTAAAATGTCACTTAAAAATGGGATTTCAGTCAGAAATCTGACAAAACAATCTTTTGCTCTCCTTATGAACAAAATTGGGCAGATATAATCTAGAGGACATTATAGAGAGATGTATTTAGTGTTAGCTGAAAGACTAGACTCAAAGGATTATAATGAAGGATGGATCAATTTCAAACTAAAGGATCTAGTTGAATATACTGATTGCTTTGTTCTACTCAAAAATATTATTAGTGATCAAGAGGAAGTCATTATATATAGAATGGTAGAGCGGGCTTGGAGTCAAAGAAAAACCTCTGTTCAAATCTGACCTCTGTCACTTATAATCTGTGTGACCCTGGTCAAGTCATTTAAAGACACTGAACATCAAATAACTATCTAGGAATTATTTATAGACAAACTACCTTATTGAAAGGAATTAGTTCCTGCACCAAGTTCTCCACACTGATAATATACAGGTCTTGTGAGGTTTTTTTTTAAGCTGGAAAAAACTCAGCAAATGTAATAGCTGGCTCCAAATATTAGAAGGGCTATCATGTGGAAGAGGGATTACTTTTATTCTTCTTGAACCCAGAGAAAAAAATTAAAAGCAATAATTGGAAGTTGCAGAGAGAATCATTTAGTTCATTTTAAAACTTACAAATTATTAGAGCTGTCCAAAATTGGAATGGATTTTCTCAATATTTAGTGGGTTCCCCACCACTGAAACTCTTCAGAAAGAAACAGAGTGATCACTGGACATGAATGTTATAGAGAAGATATATAGAGGAGACACTGTTCCAGTACAAGTTAACAGGTTTGTGTTTGTTGAGCTAAAAAGTCATTTATAGCCATATAATTTAAACCTCTACTTTTTCCAGATGAGGAAACTGAGGCTCAGGTCCCACATGTAGTGAGTGCAGAGATATGAACCCAAGTCTTCTGATTCAAAATTCCCAATGATTTTTTTTCCAATGCTAAGATTCTATAGTTTTATCATTTAGACTTAATGAAGTAGGTAACTGGGGAGCCATTGCAGATTCTTGACCAGAAGACTGACAAAGATTAATTTGGCAGTAAAATACGGGATAGGCTCTGGAGGAGGAGGATGGTAGGAAGGAAAGTGACTGGGATATTAGCCACCTTTATCCTTCAGGTTATCAAAGAATGGTAGCCATGCCTTTCCATATCATATCCTTTCAAACCTGAGAGGCCAGAACAATGCTTTTTGAAAACTCAAGCAAAGTTGAACATTGAGCAGCTAGCTACATAAGCTTTTATTACAAACACACACACACACACACACACACACACACACACACACACCCCTGTACAGCAACCTGCATCCAAAAGTAAAAATACATAACCCAGAGGAGGAACGGAGTGTTTACAAAATATCTCAGCAACAATCTGAAGGGATGGAACTGGACAGAATCTTGCCCTTTGGACAGCACACATTGTGTTCTGCTCAAGCAGACACTTACAAGATTAAAAAGAAAAAGCTGCAGGATATTCAGTTCCGCCTGAGCAAACACAGTGGTGAGAACACGGTGTAAGAGGAAATTTCATTAGATGGTCTAAGTGTGTCACCTCTGCTCAGTGCTGGGCCTTTGGCAATCCTTCTGCTCTATTTGCTGGCATGAAAACTCATTATTTTAGATCAAAGAACATTGAAGGAAGACAATCATATGGATCCACTGTGTCACTCATTAAAATTAATTATTTTCCCAGTTCAGTTCTTCTTGTTTACTGTTTTGTCCAATGAGAGAACCAGGACTTACAGAGCCCAATTAGGGCCAAGGCCATTTCAAAATCAGATAAAATGTTCCAGGGTGGGAAGGAGCCAGGAGGGACTTACTGCTGGGAAGAGAATGTGCCAAACTCATACTTAAAAAGAGAAGAAGGGGGGAAAAAAGCTGCCTCATCAGGAATCTTCCTCTTTGGAATTCATTTTCGAACAGTTCTGCCAACCTATACAGACATCTTTTTCGTATCTCATTTCCAAAAGCCCCCAGTTGAAAAGAATGAACTGGTTTTTCAGTGTTACTTTACAATGAGTAATTTTAATTAGCTCTCCAGTCAATAAAAATCCTCCAGATGTGGATTCCTCCTCCCCACTGTAAATTGTCTGTAGGTGTCTCAATTGCTTTATTTCTTATTATCCTCAAATACATTTAAGTGACTTCTATGAACTTGGAGATTTATCATGAAATTCATTGGTGAATGAATCTGTTAATCACTGCCAATATGCTAATATGTCTGATTAATCTCACAAGAATGAAAATAAATAGAAAATCTGACAGAGCAGCTCAGTATCACATGCCTTATAATTCTTACCTGTTAATAAAGATAGAATAAAGCCTTTGTAACAAAGGCAAAAATACTGTGTCTATATGTTTGTAAAAGGTACAGAGAATATTAAAACTATTAATATTCCTTGCTTCTGACTGTGTCCTGAAAGAAATAGGGAAAGACTCAGAACTGTTTTGTTCTATTTTTTTTTTCTTCCTTAATGCATAATACCACACCATTGTCTGGGTGAATTATAGAGAAATATGCTGAAAAGCTTGTGTTTTCCCATTTTTTATTACAAGCCTTTTATACGTGGAAGCAGGGCTGCTATTCATCCGTCCTTTTAAAAAATAATGACGGTGAGGGCTTCACACCACAGCCAGCATGAGTGTCTGGGGGATGCAGCTGTCATTTGTGAGTTCTCTTGAGTATAGCAAATCATGAAAAGGGGACTAAATCCAGGTGGTAAGTCAGTTGGGGTGATAGAGAGTAAGAGGCAATGACTTGGTCAGTAGATACCAAAAAAGATTTAAGTCTCTTATACAGGATGTGATTATAACATATTTTTTTTTCATGACTTATAGAAATCAGGTTTTATTGCTTCCTAGTCAGCTCTGCCTCTAATAGTTAGCAGTTGTATGTTCACAGGCCAACAACTTAATCTCCAGAGGCCTATATCTTCATTTATAAAATGAGACTTTTAATCTATATAGCTTCTAAAGTCACTTTTAGTTTCAGAGCTATAATCTTGTGGTCCTTATGTCCTGTGAATTTCATTGTTAAGGTATGCCATTCTCGCAAATTCAATGTGCTTTTGGCAATTATCTTAGGTAGGAACATGGCTTAGTAAAAATAATATTATATTTAGAGTCAGAGAATCTGTGTTCGAATCCTACCTCTGTCATTTCTTATTACCTCTATGATTTTGAAAAAGTAATTTTCCCCCTCTAGGTTTCCTCATCTAGAAAATAATGGTCCAGGGAATGGAATTTTCTAAATAGAGTCTGTCTAACAGATACAGTTAATGGATCTGGTTCTGCTACTTAACTAGCTCTGCAGCCCTAGGCAAGATTGCCATTTGAGAATAGTTTAGTCAGCCAGTTTTTTATTATTTTTTAGAATAGATATTTACTAAGTTGGTACAATAAGATTATGGTATATAAAATGTGCATTTTATATAAAATATAAGAACATATAAAAATAAAGGAATTTCTTTATAAACTATAAAAGAACATTTTGTGTAAATTATAAGAATATTTTTTATTTCAAACGTTAATGATATTCTCATCAGTACCTATGGATTCCAGGAGAAAGTAGGTTCAAGCTTAGAGAGTATGTATAGCAAAGGGACACTGAAAGTTCTTTTCATCCATTCCTGGAATTCTCAAAAAGTTCCCTTTAAGTGTAGTGAATCTACCTTATTATCCTCCCCCTTTCTCCACCTGGGGTGACAACACCCCATCTGTAGATTTAGTTCTGTCCAAAGAGATATAAGGTATCATAAATAATGAGCCCCAAAGAACTGTACATCAAATAATAATTACTCTAGCTTATATTATAATGATTATAAAGATAAAATGTTGTGACTCAGGAATACAAATTTGTCTTATTCACAGTGACCAAGCTATTCACCTTGTGTACAAGATTGGTCCTTGGTCAGCCACCAAAAATCATCAGCTTTAAGGAGACAAATAGAATCAAGCAATCAGAATCCCTCTGACCTGTGTATTTCTTGAATCTTTCTTCCTATGACCTACTGGCCCAAATCCTTTCTTTAACATCCACTATTCTGTTTTTGTGTCTAATCCCTTAAAAAACTGGCATTCCAAATAAATTCTGGTGTTGACCTAACCTGGTTGATTAACTTATCACATCATCTCCAATAAGACATTGTCTCTCCTCCAAGTGAATTATCATAAGTTCAGCTTCTTCTGGGTAGGATCTGTGAGTCCTCCTATAGGAGGAATGCTCCAGGTTTTTTCCACTTCTGGTGGTTTCTCTGCTTCACATCTCTCTCACTGTCCAGACATCTGTATCTTGTCAACTGCTATGTTCTTCTCTGATACATCTTTGCCTCTGTGAGGAATTTAGTAATTGAGCATTGTTGAGAATTATTAGCCAGGCTACAAGGTAAACAGGCCAGATTGCCTCTCCCTTTTTGCTGACTGCCTATAACAATGAGTGGTTCCCACGAGAGTCCCTCATGGCACAATAAAGGTGAAGACTATCTTGGCCCAATGATGGGATCCCAAAGGAACTTTACCATACGCTATATGAGGTCCTCCCCAGTCTGACTTTTCCTATGACTGGCTTCATGGGCTCTTCCCAACTTCTTTTTAACATCCTATTTGCCCCAATGGTCAGACTCCCTAGTTGTAGCTTTCCCTAGATACTAGGTACTCTTTCTTCTATATGAGTTCATTTTATATTACACTTGACTGTCCCCAAATGTTGACTCCTTAACAAAAGAAGAAAGATGGACATTTGGGCATTTTCTTTTTCTCAAATTAAAGAAGAGAATTTGAAAACTAGTTTCCCTCCAATGAGAAACAGGTTAAACTTATTTCTTGGTCTGTTTTCAAGTTTGAGAACATAATTTTATTCTTTTCAAACATGCTTATCCTTGCAGTTCATTTTAGACTGAACTTCTATGTCAAGATGCTTACAAAGTAGTTAGCACATACTTTATGCACTGAGGAGCTCAGCGGGTCACTGACAAAAAAAGAAAAGGTAGAGAAGAAAAAAGGACCTAGAGCCAATATTTGATATCCTGTGTCTCTAATTAAGGACATCAGAAAGCAGAATCCATTCAGCATATGTTCTGGAACAGGAATCAAGGTAAGATCTATCATAGGCAATGTGTAACAGGATATCTCCAGATATGCACAAGAGATAGTAAAAGGCACCACCATTGTATGATCACAGTCATTAAATGTAGTGAAAGGGCATTTGGGAAGCGACATATTTCTTGCTTTGCCATGAAGTGCAAAGGCACAACTTAACAATGAATGTAAGCTACCACCAGGTGCATAATAGTTTGAGCTATGACCTTGTGGTCTAAATGGATAGGCTTTCCGTGACTGTAAATTACTAGAAAAGTAGACATAGAAGACCAGTATGTCTCTTATAGTTACTAAATGATATCCCAAAATATTAATCTATAAAACAAGCACAAGTTTCTTATTATAATACATACTATATAATATAATGGTACCAGTCCTAATAGTATACAATAGTAAGAAATATAAAAATTATACTCTGTATTAAAGCAGAGGAGCAAATATTAGTATACCACGAGAAATTTTAGTAGTGATTCTCCAAGTATGATCTAGAGAACTGCTGACATATTCTAGTATAACAGAAGCAAGGACAAGGATTAATGTACAAAGTTGTCAATTGAAGAAATCTAGGTTCAAATCCTGCCTTACTCTTGACCAAGTCACTTAACTGAGCATCCCTCTAAATCAATGATTACCATTGGCAAAGTCTTTTCATCAAAATTCCCTATTCAAAGGTCCAAAAAATATTAAGAATTAAAGAAATGTACTTCAAAGTGCTTTTGTACAGTGAGGTACCTTTCTTACTAACCATCAATTATTTTTAATCACTGTTCAATCTCCTTCCTTCTTCCACCATTTTTTCCTTATAATCTTAAGCAGAATAACATGCAAATTCACCATGAGCTGTTTTTTACTCAGAAGCCTTTAAGGGAATAAAGAAAAAATAACTTTGTCTCTGGTGTTTCACCTTTTGTCAGTTGAGCACACAAACCCCCTACAGGCACCTTAAATTTAGTCTTTCCTTTCTCTCTCCTCCAAATCTAGTAGGGAGAAGACATTTGTATGTTCTCTTCATTTTCTCAGTTAATCCTATGACACTAGACTCTCCTTTAGCTTTTAGCAAAAACAAAGAGAAAAATAAAATCACACCACAGTGCAAAGCTGGATGCCTGTGTGGAAAACTTCATGGTTTTTTTTTTTTCCCTAGTCAGTATTTTCTGTGATTTTTAACATTTCTAACACATTTTTCCTGTTACTGTCAGTGTTCAGTAACTGGTAAATAAGAAGGAAGGAAGGGAGGGGGGGAAAGGAGGGAGGAAGGAAAAAATGAAGGAAGAAAGGAAAGAAAGAGGGAAGGAAGGAAGGAAGGAAGGAAGGAAGGAAGGAAGGAAGGAAGGAAGGAAGGAAGGAAGGAAGGAAGGAAGGAAGGAAAAAAAGGAGGAAAGGTGAAGGGAAGGAAGGAGGGAGGGAGGGAAGACTTATTAAAGGTCTTTTATGTACCAGACACTGTGCTAAGCGCTTTACAATTATTATTGTACTTGATCTTCACAATAATCATCAAATATGGGAAGTAGATACTATAATCATTCCCATTTTACAAATTGCGTGTTAAGTGACTTGCCTAGGATCACGCCATATCTGAGCTCAGGTCTTCCTAATTGCTATACCCTTTATTTAAAAGGAAGCTAAAACTCTGATCAATACAATGATCCAAGACCATTCCAAAGGATTCATGATGAAAAAATGCTCTCCTTCTCCTAAAAATGATGATGATTTGAACTCTGAGTGAAAATTGAAGTATAATTTTCTCGCTTTATTTTTCTTGTTTTTTTTTTTTTGGAAATATAGCTAATATGGAAATATGTTTTGCATGACTTCACATGTTTGATGGATATCATATTGCTTTCCTTCTCAGTGGGTGGGAAAAGGGTTAGGAGGAAGAGAATTTAGATCTCCAAATTTAAAAAGAAAAAAATGCCAAAAATAAAAACATAATTTTTTAAAAAGAAGATTTTTTTAAAACCTAAGTAAGTAAGTTAGGTAGCATAGTGAGATAGGTACAAGGATTAAATGAAATAATATTTGTTTAAAAAAAATTTTTTAATGCACTTAGCACATTGTAACATAGTAGACAATATATAGTTATACCCTCCCTCTTCCTCTCCCTTGTTTAGTGTGCCACCTAGATGCCTCAGATAAGTCAACCTGCTAGTTAGTCTAAACAGAAGTTGTAGGTATCTTTCAGCCCTATGGGGTGGGGAGTGTTCAGCATCTCTTAGTACCTGGGCTTAGTGATGGATAGATAAGTAAGATCATGCAGTCCTACCCATAAATTGGGAAGATTTCAATAGTGGAAACTAAGAGAAAATCTAGGTAGGTAACTGAGGAAGGCAAGAGACCCTTTTATGTATGAGAACATGTAGTAATGAGAAAAAGTTTTATTACTTTAATTAGATAATGAATAAGTTTATCAGCTTAGTATTACTAACTCCATCTTTCTTTAAGCCTTCATTTCTTTTGATTAACTATTTTCCTGCAAGTTGTTTTTCAATAATAAAATAAGCTGCCTTTGTGGTTTGATATGGTAAATGTGTATATTTTTAAACAACTGATAAATATATGTAGATCTTCTAATAGGACAGACTTTCAGAGAAAAAATTATTACAAACAATTTTATTGGTTATTTATGTAAAAACTGCCCATCAAATTATGTAGTAAAGAAATTTGGAATACCAGTCAACTAAAATCTATAAGCAATTCACCAGAAGTTCCAGCTTTCAGCCTACTCTTGGGTCACACACTAGAATTGATTCTTGCCTTCCAGGCACTTGAGATTCAAGCATCCTCCTGTTAGTCTGAGGTCAGTAGTGACTGATTAGAGGCCTATAACTGCCTCAGAGGGAGATGTGTGACATCTGGCTGGGCAGAGAGAACCTTGTCATAACCACCTATCTGAAAAAATTACTTTTATTTTTAAGACTCAGGTTGGAAGTTCATTTTAGAGGGGGTCATTGTACTGTTCACGTTTTGCCTAAATTATATTTGATTCCACGCATAAGTCTAATGAGTGTTTCTCTAGCACTAGTTAGTATATTCTGTAAAGCTACTGGAAATGTGCACCCTAAATTACAATACAGCCAAGATAAGGCAGTTACTACAAACATTTATTAACAAGTCAACTAACTTTCTCAGACTCAACAAACTCCTTATCTGTAAAACAAGATAATACTAAGCCTAACATTATAAGATTATTGTGAACATCAAAGGATATAATAGATATATAAATTATTTTGTATACTTTAAAGCATTATATATAATATATTACTAATGTTATTTTCATCTTACTGATTTACATTCTTTAAAACTTAAATATTTACAGTTATTTTATTCATAATAATATTATGACCTAGGGTAACTGTTCCTTAAAAGAGAGGAGCTCTGTTCACTGGAGGGTGGGAGCTGAATTCTATTGGAGGATATGAATATATTTGCTTTTGATGCAATAGGTACACTAACTTGGAGGATGACCCCCAAATTTTCAATATCTAAAAATTTCCCAGGATTTTTTGTACTACCACTACAACGTCAGATCGATTATTAAAGATGTAGTTTTAAAACATATTAAAGAAGTCTCCCCTGTTAGCATTAGAAATTGGAAGCTGGTTGTCTGGAAAAAAATCCCCAATTCACTCCCTCCCCAAAATTAGCTATTTATATCTATAGTGCTTTAACAGCTTAAGTAGCTCTACTCCTCCTGGTCTATTCATTGTCAAAAGCCCAACTTATGGGGAATGCAACTATAAAATTCTGAACAGAATCTTTAATTCTCCTCCCTTTCTCTCATGTGAATCATTTTTATTTAAGAATGCCAAGGGTTTACTTACACAAAGTTTTGCTTCAAAAAAAAAAACTTCTTTTGTGTGATACTTGCATTTAAACAGGAATTTTTGAAAAGTGTTTAAAATGTTTATGAAAATTTTTTTGTCCTATCATGCTTAAATATTTACTATATTTCCTTATCCCTGGTCTTATTCATTGCTCACCCACCTACCTCTGTGCTTCAAAGCTCAGATCAGGTGCTTCCTTTAATAGAAGGAAGGCCTTTCTTGTTATTAGTCTCCACTCCCATCCCTGATAAAGGAACTTTTTATTAACTTACTTTTTGTAGATATTATATCCTGTTCACAGAATATAAGCTTCTTGAGGACAGGGACTATTTTGTTTTGTTATTTTGTTGTTGTTTTGCTTGTATTTGTAGTTGCATCATTTGGCACCAGGCTTATACCTAATAGACAGTTAATAAATGTTTGCTGAATCAAATTGAATTAATATCAAATTATTGTCTGATGGATGAAAAGTGGGTCACGTAAAAATTTCTTGAGTGAAAAGGGATCACAAGTGAAAAAAATTTAAGAAGTCCTGCTTTAGAGGATGTCAGAGTTCCTTTTCCCTTAATTCGCCAAGATCAACAAATAACTCATACCCATAGATGTTATTCAATACTTGGACCCTTTTGGGGTAATGAGCCTCCTGACTGCTTTCAGCCATGGCTCTGTACTGAAAGTATTTATTACTTGAATATGATACAGAAAATCTCATTTGACTTCTTAATCCTCTTCACCTCTAGCCCCATGACAATGATAAGGGACAGAAGATGTCACCTGAAGGGTATAATTCTGATACTTCCAATGAAAGATGAGGAAGGACTGGCTTCCTTCTTCACTCTAGCATCCTGATGACAGATAGAGCAAGAGATTCAACTAGCCAATCTTGTGCTTGTCCCAGCTACCTTGTCTGTGTTGTATTTCCTTTCCTACTTAGGTGACTGAACAGCAAACTTGAGAGTTGTGTGTTTATGCTTGGACATGACCTTATGAATTTGAGAGATCCAAAGTTCATCAAATGGAACTGAATAATGTCAGAATTTCTTCATTATAAAAGATAAAGGAAGCCTGGGAATTGGTTTGGACAGGGCAGAAATGAAGTCAAATGTATTTGGTGGTCCCACAAATTGTTTTTTTTTTTCCTGATGAGGTTTAAAGAGACTTAATTTCTAGAGAAATGCAAATACTCTGAGGTATCACTTGACACCTGACAGATTGGCTAAGATATAGGAAAAGATAATGATAAACCGTAAAAGATAATGAGTGGATGTGGGAAAACTGGAACACTAATGCATTGTTGGTAGAGTTGTGAAATGATCCAGCCATTCTGAGGAAATATTTGGAACTATATCCAAAGGGGTATAAAATTGTGCATACTCTTTGATCCAGCAGGGTCACTACTGACTCTATATCCCAAAGAGATCATAAAAAAGGGAAAAGGACCCACATGTGCAAAAATACTTGAAGCAGCTCTTTTTGTAGTGGCAAGGAATTGTAAATTTGAATATGTGGGAAATGATTGAATAAGTTATAATATATGAATACAATGGGATATTATTGTTTTATAAGAAATGATAAGCAGGCTGATTTCAGAAAAGTCTGGAAAGACTTGAACGAACTGATACTGAATGAAGTAAGCAGAATCAAAAGAACATTGTACATAGCAACAAGATAATGTAATGATCAACTGTGATAGACTTCACTCTTTTCAGCAAAGCCGTCATTCAAAGACATTCCAATAGACTTGGGATGGAAAATACCATCCACAGCTGGAGAGCGAACTAGGGAGACTGAATGTAGATCAGAGCAAAGTGCTGTTTTCTTGTTTGTTTGTTTGTTTGTTTTCTTTCTGGTGGTTTTTCCATTTTGTTTTTATTTTTCTTGCACAACATGACAAATATGGAAATATGTTTAAAAGAATTGTACATGTTTAACCTACATTAGATTACTTGCTCTCTTATAATAGTAAGGGAAGAAGAAAGATTCAGAGCACAAAATCTTAGAAAAATGAATGTTGAAAACTACCTTTATGTGTAATTGGAAAAATAAAACACTATTAGGAAAAAATATTTAATTTCTCCTTTTGAGAAATAGGAAGAAGGGGAGGAAATATACGTTTATATTGCTTTGTGCCAGGCACCATGCTAAGCATTTAACATACAAATATTATCCCATTTAATACTCATAACAACCTTGGGAAATAGATACTGATGTTATCCTTATTTTACAGTTGAGGAAACTGAGGTAAACAGAGGCTAAGTGATTTGTCCTGGGTCACATAGTTAGCAAATGTCTGATGTCAGATTTTAACTCAGGCCTTTTTAACCAGTACTCAATTTACTCTATCTATTGCCTCTCATGGTTATTGTAAAGAGCAAATGAGATAAGATATGAAAATTATTTCATATATCTTAAGGGAATACCATATAAATGCTATTATCATTGTCATTTTAAAAATATTGTTATCTTAACAGCAACCATCGAAATGCCCTTCTCTGGCCCTAGTTATTTCATATTATAATGGAAAGAGTACTAAACAAACTAAAGTCAGGAAGATTTAGGTTTCAAATCCTATCTCTGGCATCACCAGTTACGTGATCCATGAGCAAATAATTAAACTTTCCTCATCTATCAAATGAGGATAATCATAGCTGTATTATTAATTATATTATTATTATTAACTATAAGTCTGAGCAGCTAGATAGAGCATGGGGTTTAGCATCAGGATGAATCATCCTCATGAGTTCAAAACTAGCCCCCAAAACTTACTAACTCCACAACCCTGGACAAGCCACTTACCCCATTTGCCTCAGTTTCGTCATTTGTAAATGAGCTGGAGAAGGAAATGACAAATCGCTCCAACATCTTTGCCAAAAACAAAACAAAACAAAACAAATAGAATCATTAAATGACTGAATAACTATACTTGTAGTGCCTCTCTCAATGGACTGTTGTGAAGCTCACAGAAACTGTGTATTTGGAAAGTGCTTTGCAACCTTTAAAGTACTATATGAATGCCAATGATGATTATTATCATCACTATTCATATTTTAGAGACCATTTCAAATGCAAGCTCCTCCATGAAGCCATCCTGGATAATGACTTTTCTCACCTGGGATCTCACATAGCACATTGCTTGCATCTCTCATATATCTTCAATTATTTTGAACTCAAGCTCTTTTTAGTATGAATCTCATTCCTTTATTAGATAATATGATATATTGGCATAGGGGTATTATCTGTCCCAATCTTTCTATCTCCTTTTCCTCTTCCTGTCCCAATCTTTCTATCTCCTTTTCCTCTTCCTAGCCTAGCAATTTTTTTTTTTTTTCTGTTGAGTCATTTTGTGACCCGTTTATGGTTTTCTTGACAAAGCTATTTGCCATTTTCCTTCTCTGGCTCTTTTTTTTTTTAACAGATGAAGAAACAGAGTCAAACAAAATTAAATACCTTATGTAGCATCTTACAGGTAGTAAGTATTTGAGGCCAGATTTAAACTTGGAAATTTGTGATTCCAAGACAAGTGGTCTCTATGCTGCATCACCAGGAAGTTGGTTTAAATATCTGCTAAAGTTCCTTCCAACTCTAAATCTTATGAATACTTCTGATAGAGTAGGTATCAATATTCTTATTTGACAGATAAGGTTACTAAGGCTTAGAACGGTAGAATGACTGACTAGCTGCTCATGATCACATTGCTAGTCACTGTTGGAACCAGGATACATCTCTAAGGTCTGGACTAAAATCTTGTGCTTTTTCTACTATATCTGCTGCTTCTCTAATTTTTATTCTCACAGTATAATTTTGAAAAATTAATTAGTCAAGGATTTAACAGTTCAAAATGCCCAAATGCCTGCCAACCAATCCCAGAGATGGGCAAAGGTCCTAAGTATGCTGTTTTTCATCACAAATTATAAAAACAGTATAACAGTGTTGCCATTTAATAATCCACAAAACCATGTCTAGTTCTGTAAACTGTATGGCAGCAGCCCACAGGTCCTAAAATAAAAATACTAGAAGATACATTAAGCCATAACTTATTTTTATTTCATTACACATGAGTGAGAGCCAGTTTCATGTATTGGGTATAGTGCTAGGTATAGTGTCAGGAGAGTGGGATTAAAAAGGGGTCACAAAGAATCAGAAAGCACAAAAACAAACTTCATTCTACAGATGAAAAAAAACTGAGGCTTAGAGATCTGGATCACAGGATTACTTTTACTAGTATTCTATTATTTTTCCAAATATATTCAAGAATAGTTTTCAACATTCAGCTTTGCAAAACATTGTGTTCCAAATTTTTCTCCCTCCCTCCTCTCCTTCCCCTTCCCCAAGACAGAAAACAATTCGATTATAAGTTAAACATGTGCAATTCTTCTAAACATATTTCCATATTTGTCATGCTGGATGATAGGGTGATTATGAGAAAAGTGCTGTATAAACCCTAGAGTTTTATATAAATGTAAATTATCATCATTATAATTAGCTCAGTCCACTTTTCTGTACAATTCAATTTAATTTCAAACTCCTTCCAGGAGATATTAGTCTGGATGCTAATTTATCGAAGGACTAATTGTGTGGCATATATTTGTAGGAACAAAAATATTTTCTCTTCTCTATTGGTAGTAAACCATTAAAATTTTAACTGAAAATATGATGTGAAATGGCAAAGAAAGTGTTAACCACAACTATAAAGTGGTAAAAATATTTTGCTTATTTTATTTTAAAGGACTCTAGTTATTTGAAAAGGTTTAAACAGTTGTTACTTCAGTTCAGTTTTTAAGTAGAGGAGTTCAAGCCAGATTTTCCCAAAATTGTCATTTTAATTACCCATAATACCGCTTCATCCCTTTATGCATGACATGAAACAAAATTAGGTATTTAACTAAAATTTGATAGTCTGCCTCAATTATTTGCATGTTTACAGAAAATACATAATGTAGTTTTCCTAAGTTTCTTTCTTAGAAAATGAACAAAATGCTCTCAAATTTATTGGGGGAGGTGAAAAATAATGAATTAAATTGGCATTTCAAAATTTAATTGTTTTACTGACATTAGTTTAAAACACAACTAAATAATGAAGCCAAATTTATGCACTTCACAGAGTTCCCGTCAAGGAAAATTACAGTATGAGCTTAATTATCCCATGCTCCAGATTACCCAAGGTGAAAAAACCCTGAGTAAAAGAAAAGAGAAAATAGGGCATAGATGTCTTATTCCATCCCTGCGGCAGCTCCTTCAGTCTCAATTATATTTATGTACCTAAGCATAACTAGGCAGCAGATTTCAAAGAATCTTAAAATCATAGAAGGTTAGCAGTCAGCCTGTCCAAACTCCTCATTTCACAAATGAGAAAAGCTCCAAAAAAAAAAAAAAAAGTAGAAACTTGAAGCTGGAAGGGACCTTAGAGGCCATCAATTCTTACACCCTCATTTTACAGATGAGGAAACTGAGGCACAAAGAATATAGGGTCACACAGCTAATAAGTACCTGTCAGGATTTAAGTTCTTCTCTCTCTCTTTCTCTCTCTCTCTCTCTCTCTCTCTCTCTCTCTCTCTCTCTGTGTGTGTGTGTGTGTGTGTGTGTGTATGTACCACCCAGCTGCCTAAGATCACAGTCAAAATCAGTAGAGAAAATTAAACTCCATTTTCCAATTGTTTGGTCAGATTTGGTCCTGACTTTTGTTTATGAGGAAACTTTGAATGTCCTGGTTACAAATAGACATATTTCTTCTATAACTCTAGTATGGGAAACAGTCAGATAGATCTAACCAGATCTAACTTTTAGTCCCAACTCAACCACTAATTTTATGACCTATAACATGTAATGTAGTTTTCTTGTATTTCAGTTTCTTCACATAAATGAAGAGCAACAAGAAAATAAGTTCTAACATTCTGAAACTCTATGACTGAATCCATCTATTCAAATGAATTAGTCAAAGCATGATAATACTAGTCCCATGTTCCTCAGCAAGGGTCTATTAACAACCTTTATTCAGTAGCTATAGATTGCTTAATTTTGATTAGGTGTCTTGGAAATATATATATATATATATATATATATATATATATGCCATTAGTCATAAGGGGATGGAGTGAGAGTGCATGGATAGAGCCTATAAAATCCATCACCAGCATGGTGTCTTGGAAAGACCACAAGACTTATAGTCAAAAATTTTGATGCAAGAGTGAAATTAAACTTAATTTAGTCCCAAGGGAAAAGCTAAAAGAAAATTGTATTCTGATTTTCCCAGAGATGGTGACTAATGGCTTGAGATAAGAGAAGTATTTATTACTGTTAATCCTTAAAGGTTCAACCTAGGTTCTTCTCATTCCAGACTTCTGGTTCTAGGTATCGGAGCCCCACCAAAATGCATTGATGTGTTTGAGGCTAGGATGCCATCATTAGCAGCAAATGAGATAGAATGCATTAAGACAGTTGGTCAGTCAACAAACATTTATTAAATATTTATCATGAGCCAGACAATGACTACATGAGAAAGAAAGGTAAAAACACATTTTCTGTTTTCAAGGAGCTAAATACTGTAATGGAGAGGCTAATGTGCAAATAACTACATAAACACAAAATGCAAACAATGAAAAACAGAAGGTAATCTCAAAGGGAAGACATTAGGATGTGGAAGAAGTGGGAAAAGATTCCTACAGAAAGGGATATTTAAGCTATCTTGAAATAAGTCACAGGAAAAAAAAGAGCAGAGATTAAAAGGAAGAGTTTTATAAGCTTGGGGGACAGTCAGCACAGATGACCAGAGTACGCATAGTTTGTGAAGAGCTAACATGCCAGTGGAGCCAAATTGTAGAACACCACAAGGTGATCTGGTTGTGAATCTTTACCTGCAGGACTTTTCCTTTTTTGGGAACAGAAATTGTACTGCTGACTTCCCCAAGAGATAGAAGGCTCATTGTCAGTGGCAGTCATTTTGGAAGGTTCAGAAACTCTGTGGTCCTGATCAATATATCACTGGGCAAAACTTAAAACTATATAAAAAACAAACAACTAAATACCCAGAAATCTCACTGCTTTTTATTTACATCAAGGATGTCAAAGAAAGGTCCTCTGTATACCAAAATATTAATAGCAATACTATCTGTGATAGCCAAAACCAAATTGTAAACAGTTTGGGGGGAATAGCTATACAAATTATGCAGTAAGTAATGATGAAAATAAAGAATTCAGAGAAAAATATAAACATATAAACAAGATACACAATAAAAGTAAAAAGAGCTGGGAAACAATGCACAATGACTACAACAATATAATTAGAACAATAAAATGAGACTGTATGATTATAATAACAAACTTTGTCCTGGAAAAGAAAAGATAAGGGTGACTATGGCTATAGGATATTGCATTTACTGACTTATGAGGTTGGTGAGTCAGTTGTTTCTGCAGAATAATGTTTGTTTTTTAATCTTTGTTTAAAAGGATGAGGAAAGAGTAGATTCAGAAACAAATGTCATGTAAACATAATGCATTGATATTTTTTACAACTATTACTGAGCAAAGTAGTCAATCTGTTCAGTTTCCTAATTTGAAAACTGAGGGGGTTGGACAAGATAATCATTAAGGCCTCATCCAACTCCAATTCTATGCTATAATTACAGTGTGATATCTTCATAATGCTTCTTCTCACTTTTAGCCAAATTGATTAATCTTCTTTATCTTAACAAAACTATGCTATTACTTCTCTTTTTTTTTTTCAAAATCGTATTTATTAGAAGAACATATCACTCAATATAGTTCTAGCAACACTTATTTGGCATTCTCTTTCAAGGTTTGCAATTTTAAAAGTAAAATTTGTAAAACAAAACAAAACAAAAAATCCACAAAGAATGTCTGAATAATCTTATTTTTAAAAATTAACACAAAACTCTCATTTTCCCCAAGGATTATATATAGTATTCGATTGAACTTAATTTTTAAAAAAAAAGTCTTTTAAAAAAATGATATCTTTAGTTCATATATCTCTTTGATTTCAAAATATATCCTTCTCCTCAGAGATTTATCCTTTGTAACAAAGAATAGACAAAAAGAGAGAAAACATCTCAGTAAAGCTCAATGAATGAGTCTTAATACCCATAGTCTTCCACATCTATAGTCTTCCATCTCAGCAAAGAAGGAAGGGAGATTGATTTACTCTTCTCTTCTTAGGAGCCAAGCTGAAAGAGACTTTAATTCAGGGTAAATACATCAGTCCCCATATGAAGCAGTGATATAACAAGAAAACCTTACTTCAATCATGTATTTCAAAATGATAAACTTTGCTGAATACCAGTCATGGAAAACCCAGAGATATGGTCAATGTCATCTCACTACATGTCAAAAATCTTCTAATATGATTGTAAATTCATAACCTATATCAAATTGCTTACCATCCTGGAAGAAGGGGGGGTAGACAAAAAGAAGGAAGGAGAAAAACATTTGGAACTAAAATCTTATAAAAGTGAATGTTGAAAACTATCTTTACATGTAATTGCAAAAATAAAATATTATTAAATGAGGAAATAATTTTTAAAAAATTAATAAAAATAGAAAAAAAATCTTCTTACCTAATAACAAAAATAGCTGACTGGTATTCTAACTTCTGAGAATCATTTGTGGTTTCTATTAAAATGAATCATTTAATGAGCCAGAACAAGTCCTTTTATCCTGATACCAGTTGATAGAAAATCTTATTCAACCTCTTACCTTCCTTTCTTTGGCCACTACATTTTATCTCGATCTGATATGAAAATGAGTAATTGAACTGATTATCCTCAGAAAGGCAATAGACAGTGGAAAACTGACACAGAAGATTAAATCAGTAAACTCATTGTTTGTTTCCATATTCCTTATGGGACAAATAACTGACTTTGGCACTTAGGTCTGGTCCTTTGTATACAGTAGTCATTCTATGTAGTTGTCAGTTTTAAATATTTGTTGTGAATGAAAAGAAATATGACTTCATTATAATCCATATCAGGAATGACTGTGAGTAGAAATAATTTAATTTTGTATGACTCTCCATGACAGCTGTTTGGCACAGTTGATAAAGCACTAAAGTCAGGAAGACATGATCTCAAATACTTACTGTGTAACCCTGAACATGTCACTTAACCCCATCTGTCTCAATTTCCTCATTTGTAAAATGAACTAGAGAAGAAAATAGCAAACCATTTCAGTATCTTTGACAAGAAAACTCTGAATGGTATCATGAAGAGTTGGACACAACTAAAAAATGACTCAACAACAAAAAATTTTGTTAATTATCAATGTATGACTAAAGATTTAAATATGTGTGTATATGTATATATGCATGTATGTATGTGTATATGTATACACACACATGGGTATGTATGTCATATTATAATATAATATATTAATATTATAATATAATATATTATAATACATATGCATATATATGAAAATATGAAATTTATTTATCAGATCCAGTGGCTCTCTAAGGCTTCCAGGATGAAATAAATATGTACTCAGTTTGGCATGTAAAACCCTTCATAATCAAGATCCAGTCTTCTTTTCTAAATTTGTCATTAACATTATTAATTTTTCCCTAACTATGTCTCAAACTAACTTACTTGCTGTTCCTCAAACTTAACAGTCATTCTCCTACTTCCTCAATTGAATAGGCTATCCTCCCAGCCCCAGAATACACTCCTTCTACCTCTTAGAATTCCTATTTCTTTCAGCTAATTGCCATCTCTGCAGAAAGCCTTTCCTCTTCTTCTCAGTTATTGTTTATTCCTTCCTTCCTTCTCAAATTATCATGTTGATGGTATTCAAAGTAGGAATATGGCTGGGACAATGGCCTTGTTCATTTCCCCCTTTTCCCAGTTTTTTTCCATATATTTTTTTCCTATCTCATTCATTTGCATAGCAGGCTTGAAGCATTTTGGGTCCCTAAAACAAGCAGTCATACCAAGGTTTTTTGAGCATGACCCCCCTTAAATTAGTTTGAAGACATAAGATTTTTTTATCAGGAATTAAACAATGCATTACATAGACTTTCTGACCCTAAGTCACTCTTGAAAGAAACTTTTCCCATGATTACTAAGGAATATAGGTTTCAAAAGAAAATTCGTGGGGGGACTCTAGTTAACCAAAGTACGGGATTCTAAAGCAGTTGGCAACAGATAAAAAGAAATGCTCTGTAAGGGTTTTGTTCTCCTTAATCCAAAATTAGCACAAACCCAAGAAAATAGATCTCAGCTTCGGAGTTTGCACTGAGTGCACAATCATCTGTGAGTAAAAAATAATCATACACCAACTCTCCCTCCACTTTAGTCTTAGCTTATAGCATCTTCAAGTTAAATAATTTGCTATCAGTGCAGTAGTTAACCATAACTCTGTGATCATCCTCATTAAAAATTTCTGACAACATTGTAGAAAACATCATGCTAAAAAGCATGAGAGCAAGCATGTAGCCTTACTTTACTCCATTAGTGACTGGGAAAGCATGAAAGCATCATTCATTAACCAGAACATGGTAAGATTGTCATCATGAACTTGATGTACCATACCAATATACTTTTCTGGGCAACCAAATTTTGACATGATTTTCCATAAATTCTCACAACTGATAGTATCAAAACCCTTGGTGTGATCAATGAACATTGTGTACTTTACTTTACCTTATTTCTCACCTGGCTGCACTTTTGGGAGTGTTTGAGACTTCTGTGACATCTCCCTACTCCTGATACAATTTTTAGCTTTTTTGATATGTTGTCTTCCCTCATTAAATTATAAATCTCTTGAGGGCAGGAATTATTTTTCTTTTCTTTCTTTCTTTTTTTCTTAAGTATTTATGACCTTACCCCTAAACATGTTCCTTAGCACATAACAGATACTTAATAATTATTTTCTGACAATTGGCTAGAATAAAGACAAACAGGCCTCTATTAGAAACTGAAAGACAAGATGCAGATTGCACTCCTTTTATGAGGAAGAGCTATCACCCCAGCAGAGGTGAGGATGTTACCAGAAAATATCAATATCCCCGAAACATTTGGGAGTATATATTGCCTATCCATAGGTATGCTCTGGAAACATGGGTTTCCTACATGGCTCCATCTACATCTTCCCTACTTATATCCTCTCCACATGTGGAAGAATATAAACCAGGTGTATGGGGGGAAATGTTTTATTACTAATTTTATTACTATTCAATTTTATTAAATACCTTTGCTTTACACTAGTTGTATCCTTTATCTGACAAATAAAGGAAATTCATCAGTGGGGCATTATGATTTTGAGTGGATTTAGACCCATAGAATATCTTAAACCTGATATAGTCTTGTCTAGGTGATCAACCATGTGAGTGGGATGGTGTCTGTCATATATTGTTATCATTATCTCTTTATATGGGAAGGAAGGTGCCCATCCAAAATCCCAAAGTGCATTTGCCTTCAGGGATGGGGGGAGGCTTAAACCAACAGGGTGACCTTATGAGTAAGTGCTTGTGGAAGAGATTCCACCAGAATGTCAAAGTATTGATCCAATGACAATTCCAATTAGTTTTCTTCTGAGGGTTACTCTGAGGACATTATGTGTTTTCTATTATCTATGGTCTTATAGACTAGTGAATTTATTCACTCTTTACTTCCTCTTCCTTTTCTAAGAAGCCAAGTTTTTGTTGTTCATCCTTAATTTTAGAAGATGACCAATGACATCATGGAGTAATGTTTTGACTTGTATGTGAATTGGATTTAAATGAGGCAGAATTAGAGAAAGTTGTAAGCCTCAGTACCCTCTTCCAGAGTTAATGAAGTTCAGTGACAAGGAAAAAGTCAGGACACCTGATGATAGTGATGAGATTCTAGTGGCAGTCAGAGAGTTGTGGAAATCCTCTTTTAATTGGAGGTGCAGGTCCTTTGTGAAAGAATTCACGAACCTGAAATATTAAGTGGCAAAAAATGGAAGTTTCTTGTTGGATGAGAAGTCGGCTTTGCTGGCTTCCTAGTGGCAAAGTCCTATTAGGGAAATGGAGGCTGGCACTGGGAAGAGAATGTCTTCTCAGGGGGCAGTTATACCAAAGTATACTTCTTTGGACATTCTGCAAAGAAATGAGTGAGCAGAAACCTACTTTATGAGCAGATCTTAGTGGGGTCTGGGGGCAGTTTGAGCTGATTATCAGACCAAGATCTTTTTTGAGAACCTGGAATTTCCTGAAGAAGTGACACCCCCAAAAGATCAATAGAGTGTTTTTGACTAAGATTTCCAATTGAATAACGATATTTAACTTGTCTGGGGAGATATTCTCTCTCTCAGACTCTATTGCGTCTGGGACGCCAGGAATCAAAGGGGACAGGATTTCAGAATGTTAATGTTATAGATCAAAAGGGAACACAGTTTCACACTCCCAACAATAGTTTAGGTTACAATGGATAACCTTGATATTTTCAATGTCTAATCAAACTCTAAGCACTCAACAAAGCCTATTTCAGCTGTCTCCATGGCTGTTGGAACAAATTGTTCTTTTTTTGCCCATTCTGCTGTGATGGTGGGTGGAGTACACATGCTTAGTGTATACATTTCCCTAATTTACGGGGATTTGAGGCCTGTCTTTAGCATTAACCTGTTTTAGCTCATCTGCCAAAATGATTTACTAGGGTGTGGCCACTGTGCATACCATAGCTTCTTGAAGCAGTTAAGCCAAGTAGCTTAAGGGCTATCATCTTTCTCTTTCCCTCCTTCTTCTCTCTCTCCATTTAAACAGAGCTAAAACATGTCATTGTTCTATCCCTAATGGCCTCTGATAGCTTGAAAATCTGATTCTCTTTATAAATGAGCTTGTTCCCTTTGTCTATGGAAATATAATTACTTGAGATCAGAATGTGCATGGGGGACTTCCCTGAGAAATTTAATTTTTGTGTCATACCAAGAGTTACCTGTAGTTCTGGCAAAGGAATTAAAACATCTCCCTGGGCACTCTCCTGTACAATTCAATTTTATGAATAACTCTATAATTCTCCCCAGAAGAACCCTAAAACTTTATATCAGGTTTCCTCTAATAGAATGAGGACATAAGCTCTGATCCTAGGGGTTAAACTCCATCTTATTTTTTGCCCAAAGAAGGATTAGTTAGGAAGGATCAAGCCTTTTATCTTCCACAGCAATTTGTTACAAGAACATTTTTTCTTTCTCTTTTTGTGCCTCTGTCTCGTTTTCTGTCTCTATCTCTTTTTCTGTCTCTGTTTCTGTCTCTGTCTCTGTATCTGTCTGTCTCTCTCTGTTTCTCAGTACTCTATTTTCTCAGTACTTTTTAAACTTATTTTCATTTCAACGAAATTATCAATCAAACAAGATTATGACTCTTCTCAAAGGAGTAATAATGCACATGAATGAATCAGTATGATACAAGGAAAAGAATTTGGGATCTGGAGTCAGAAGAAGTAAGTTCCAATCTTAATGATATTATTACCTATTTGATTTCAAGCAAGTCACTTCATCTTTGTGGACCTCAAATTCATAGGATGAGGAGAGAGAGTGGGAGAGAGAGGAAGAGATAAAGCAAGAAAGAGAAAGACAAAGACAGAGAGAGAGAAGACAGACAGAGGGGACATTAATTAAGCACTTATTTCATGTCAAGCACTATACTAATACAAGCAAAAAAATAGTTCTCCCTGCCCCAAAAAAGCTTATATTCTAGTGAGGGGAAGACAGCAAATAAAGAGGAATTGGAAAGGGGTGAAATGAAAAGGAAGGAAAAGAAGGTTGCCTGCACAATTAGTAGATGGAAATGACCAAGAAGTAGCATGGAAAAATTCACTTAATTAAATTTTTTTTAAAGTATCATAGAGCCTTGGTCTAGGGAAGGGAAGCTTTCTAAAAGCTCATCTATCAGAGCTGAGTCCTTGGCTCTCAGGGGCCAAGTTCAAGAATCTGGGAGGAAGAAGATGATATGACTGCCCAAGTGTAGACAACATAGTGCGGAGATGTCATTTGGGCTAGAGAAGGCTTTCCAGGCCATTTAGAACAACTACTTGATTTTACAAAGTGAGATAAAGTAACTTGCCCAAGATCACACTGAATATAAGTGGCAGATTTAAAATTGGAGCTATCTTAAATCCTCTGTTTTTCCTGCTGCCCAGCTTGAGGTGAAACAGATACAGGCATTTCTAGCCTATACAAGCCTAACTAGTGCTTCCAGAGAAATCCTGAATATTTCTCCTTTAATGATCCAAATTCTCTGAAGAAGGAAAAAAACAGTCACTAATTAGGAAGGTAGAGGTAAAATCCAATTCTTTACAAATTATCTAACAGCAGTGAGCTCTATTCTAGGGTGAGTGAATCAATCCTGCTCAGGAAACTAATGAGCCTTAGGCTACCCACTAAGCTGGCCCCCTGTCATTTACAATTGTGTGTCTGTGTACAAACAATACACACATACTCATATGTTTGTACCTATGTGTATACATGTATATAATCCCAGAACTGCCATAAAATGGAAAAAGCAATAAATTTGGAATCCAACAATCTTTGTTCAAATTCTACCTCTGCCTAGCTGTGTGGTCTTGGATAAGCCTTTTTTGGATTCAGCTTCCTACTTTAAAATGTGAAGTTTGAAATAGAAGTCTCTTCCAGATCTAAAACTAAAATAGAAAAATAGATAATATTTAAATATAGATAAGTACTATATATACAATACTAAAATATAATATATAAATAGGTAGATAAAACATATGTACATGGATACATAGATAGACCCAGTAAATGATAGATAGATATAGAGAATAAGTGTATAACCAGAAAAGTTGACAATAATGATGGGAACAATGATGATGATGATGATGATGATAAAGTTAATGATGAAAGAAAGGCAGCTAAATGAATGAATGGTAGATAAATATGCAGATAGATAAATAGATGATAGATATAGAGAATAATAGATAAGGGAGGTTGACAACAATTGTAATAATGATGATGAGAAAGAAAAAGACAGATGATAAGCAGATAGACAGAAAGAGAAAAAGTAGATAAGCAGATAGTGAGAATAAAGATAAATACTATGTAGACATGGTAGAAATCCCAGCCATTTTCACAGATCTTCAAATATATTCTCTTCTTTTTCATATTATATATCATCGCAGAAATAGACATTGGACTTCAATGTATTTCTTTTCTATCTTCTAAAACAGTTGATAGTCTTGAAGTATCATGAAATACAAAAATGACATAACAGTTTATTAAATCACTTTAACCCTTGAGCACACAGACTAGTTCTAAATCATACAAGAACATTCTCCATGTTAACAAGAGGAAGAATTCTAAATTCAGTCTATCTTTTTCTTTTTCTGTTCATCTGGGCACACACACAGCATCCATTAAAGCTAATGAGAGTTACTGTACACAGGCACATTAAGGGATAAATAGGCTCCCAGGAGGTCTGAGTAAACTGAAAGCATAAATAAAGAAAAATAAACTGCGTGGGTACAGATGAAGAATGGAGGAAAATAGGAGGCAAAGAAATCTGCTTATACTCTGGCAAGCTCTCTTAAAGAAAAACTACCTTCCCTTATAGAAAGAAATATGCTGCCATGGAGAGCAAAATTCCCAAATCTGATGGTCATCAACTGAGTCATTTCTATTCTAAATGACTTGAAGAAATATAAAAAACATTCTTATGGCAATAAGAATATTATCTATACATTTTAAAAGAAAGAAGAGACTACAGCTCCTTCTGAGTTTCACAGAAAGAATATGATCATCAATCCTTACCTAGGTTTTATAGACACATTCATGTGACTGCCTTCTCCAAATGCTGAATTTTCAACCCAAATACTCCCAGTCCTATGTTTATTCCAATGTTTTATAATATTAATGAAGTGCAGTTGCTTGAAATGAAGGACAATGAAAGAAAATATTTAATCTAGTGTCTCTAACTATAGGTTCAGTGAAATTATCCTGTGTGAACAATTAGTAAGTTGTTTAGGAAAACATGGAATATCTCTCATCATTTTCATACCCAGGAACAATTGATCCCATTAATTATAGCTGGTATTTTGGCTTTCATTTCTTTAAGTAATTTCTTTAATAATAAAAACTTGGTCATTAAAGTTAAAACAAAAGTTTAAAAAGAGGCAAGAAAAGCTATGGAAAACTTTGGAATCAGGTAATCTCCACCTCTGAAGAATCTCCATCTTCTTCAATCAAGAGACCCAGGTCCTCAAGTCCAGAAGCATGAGTTCATTCTGTCCTCTTCCTTATTAAAATGTGATCTCTGGAAAGTCTTTTATACACTAAAATGTAAATGATTGATATGGATTACCTTTTTCTGTCTCTGTGGAATAAAATGTTCATTTTTAGCAGGGACCAAGACTTTAAGTGAAAACAATAATACCCTAAAAGCAGCATCACAACTAAACTAAATAAGCAAGAATATGCAAAATGGAAGGATTTTTTAAAAAATAGAGCTCAATAGATTTTTTGTCTTTGTTCAAATTACATCTGCATTCTAACTGTTTAGTAAATGATTTTTCTGGGATCTACATTTCTAATAACCAAATGGATGATTGCTTTTTAACACTAGTCAATCTAAAATCCATACCAGTGGTGAGTCCAGCCATAATAAAATGCTCAAATACCAAACCTTTCTTTTGAAAATGTATTGTGAATGATGAGGGGCCCTGCATGGGCTAGAAAAGATGTGATATGTGAGTCTCTGAGAATACTTCAAGGAAGTAGGAAATACCAGAGCAGGGTGTGTTAATCCAATGAGGATTTTTAATAGTCTAATTCATAACTAGAGGACATTAGTTTACAGATACAAAAGCAGGTTGGTAACTTGATTGGGGAAGTGGGGAGGGTGAGACCATGTAGAAAAAATTATGAAAATATTGTATTCTCTTAAAGACTTTGTGAGTTGGGAAGTGGTGAGAATATTAAAGGGAGGATGTGAGACAGGGAACTCAGGATGGATCAATTAAGATTTGGGAGACTGGAGTAATCAATCTACTTGGAAAATATTAAAAGCAGGAGGTAAGAGGTAAAAGATAAAAGCAGAGTATAGGATAATGAGATCTCATAGGAAGAATACTAAGGTGGGAAATTAGGACTCCAGCTCTGATTTTACTTCTAGCTATCTGTATGACTTTGGGGAACCTTTCTCAGGATCTCACTTTCCTCATTTGTAAAAGGAGCCAGCTGGACTAGATGATAAGATCCTTTCCAGCTCTGATATTCTCAGTCAATGAGAGTAACATGAAAGTCTAGGAAATAAGTTTTGTGACTAGAATAGATGGGAATGTTGGTTTTCAGAAACCCATGAAGTTGTGCGTGTGCATGTTTGTGTGTGCATGGTTTATGTTTGTGTGCAAATGTATGAGAGATTGAGACAGAGAGAAGCATTCTTCTCCAGACTGGATCTCCTCTACCTTCCCCCAACTCTTCATCTTCTGAGCTCACTCCAGCCCCCGGAAGTAATATGTCAGACACATTCTCCACCTGACACCTCTCACCTTAATGGGATAGCTCTTTCAGGCCAGTCATGTCTCATTCCACTCAAGGCCACATTCCAGGCATCCTCCACCTTGCTCCCAGGTCAGGTACCTTTATCTCCCCCTGACCTTCCTTTCAACTTCCTTCTATGTCTTGTCTTCCCCCATTAAACTGAAAGTTGAGATAGTTGAAAGAGAAATGTCTTGTTTGTTTGTTTGTTTGTATTTGTTTGTATTCACATGCAGCTAATGATTAATAAATACTTGTTGAGTGACTGATTCAGAGACAGAAACACATAAAGGGACTTGAAGACAGGGAGGCAGAAATGGAGAAAAATAGACAGATAAACAAGGAGAGAGAGAGAGAGAGAGAGAGAGAGAGAGAGAGAGAGAGAGAAACATCTCATTTTTGGACTTAGGAGAGGCAATAGTACCATTTACCATCAAGAAATGGCCTTGCCAGAGAGCAGCTAGATGGCTCAGTGGATAGAGTGCCAGTCTTTGAGTCAGGAGAACCTGAGTTCAAATGTGGCCTTGGACATTTAACGCTTCCTAGTTGTGTGACCCTGTACAAGTCATTCAATCCCAATTGCCTCAGCAAAAAGAAAAAAGAAAGAAAAGAAAACAAAAGAAAAGAAAAAGAAATGATCTTGCCAGACTCTTACTTCCCCAGACCCCAGAGCTTGCTTTAGCCTTTGTGCCTTATTGTGTTATCACAGAAGGTGTCATGGAGAAATAAATCCATTATAGTAAGGTTTCAAAAGAAAGTTGCCCTGGGAAGGTTGTTACTGGTGCCCTTGTTATTATTGTCACACCTAAGTCTTTGTTACTCCATTGGGGGTTTTCTTGGCAAAGATACTGGAGTGGTTTTGGCATTTCTTTCTCCAACCCATTTTACAGATGAGGACTATCACACAGTTAATAAGTACCTGAAACCAGATTTGACCTCAAGCTCCAGCACTCTATTCAGTTTGCCACCTAGCTGCACTCTGGATTTCTTCATGCCTCAGTAACCTCTTCATCAGGCAAGGTCACTTCAATCCTAAACTTGTACTTCATCCACACCTTCTTTTTCCCACCCTCCATTCCCCTTTCAGCTTCTTCTCACATTAGAATATAAGTTCCTTCACAAGGTTTTACAAAGGTAAATGTTGAAAATTTTCTTTGCATGTATTTGGAAAACACTATTAAAAACAAACAAACAAACAAACAAAGACTCTAAGTTCCTTGAAAGCAGATACTGTCTTTTGCCATATTTTAATTCCCTTGTGCTTAGTACATTGCCTGGTACATAATAGGTGCTTAATAAATGTTTGTTAACTGACTGACAGGGAAATGAATGAAAGCCACAAATCCTTTAACAATTCTAAACCTTTAGTGTGTCTTTTAGCATTAGTCAATAGGATAATTGGTAGGCTGAAGAAGAAAATGGAAGCAATAAGGTATCTTAGAAAGAACATTCAATTTAGGGTACAGAGCCCAACATTGCTCTTTAGTACTCTACTGACTGAAAAAAAAAAAAAACTTGACCTCAGTTTCCTTATCTGAAAATGAAGGAGTTGAGCTAGATGATCTCTGAAGTCTCTTCCAACTTTAAATATTATAAAGAGAGATGAATTTGACAGAAAGGGAGGATATTTAGTGAGAACTAAAATAATAGCAACAAACATTTATACAGCACTTGCTACATGCCAGACATTGTATTAAACACTTTATAGCCTCATTTGATCCTCACAACAACCCTGGGAGGTAGGTACTATCATTATTCACATTTGACAGATAATCTGATCATACAACTCATAAGATCAAGTCTTCCTAAGTGTACTCTTTACACTTTATTACCTAACCACCCAAGGAAATGGATTTTTAAGATGTTAGGATTAAATCTGACAAAAATATTTAGAAGTCACATAATCCAAATACCTCATTTTATAGATAAGGAAATTGAGGCGAGGGAAATTAAATGACTTAAAAAGGAAAGTGAAAAAATTAGGTCCTAGAACTCTCAAAGGATTGCTCTTTCCAATAAACCACACTGCCTTTTTATTGTCTTAGTTTAATATATTAAAGTTCCTAAACAATGACTTCTATAAATTGAGAATGTAATTCTTTTTTTTCTGTCTTTTGTATTTTTTCCAATTATACATAAAGATAGTTTTCAACAAAACTTAATTCTTAACAGTTACTTTAAAGACACAACAGTGAAACTTTTCAACAGAGGCCAAAACTAGATTAAGAATCATTCTTTGAGTCCCGTGGAAGTACTAGAGAAGAGCTGGATAAAGAAGAAAAAGGTTCAGCTATCCCCAAAAACAGAAAATAAGAACAGCTTCCTATCTGATGCTCTTGCCCACCAAAGAAGGGAACCAAGGAGAGATTGCTCAGAAACTCTTTAAATCTTTCTGTCTCCTGTCAGATCATCTGCAATGATCCTTTTTCTTGCTAGAGCTTTGAACCAAATTATCCCAAGATCAAAGGAGCAAAATTTACAAATTGAATCATACTTAACCAAAATTTACAATGGTAATATGTATCAGAAAAAGCTAAAACTGACCACAATAATATATATATATATATATATATATATATATATTTATTTATTTATTTATTTATTTATTTATTTTCTGTATCTTAGCCCGTGGGCTCATTATCGTATTTGCACTTTGCTTGGTCAAATCTTGATCTCCTGTGGAAATTCAGAAAGGTATGGAAGACTGGAAAATCAAGAAACCTCTAAAAGTCCTTTGTGAATCCTATAAATATGGCAAAGCTAGAGAGAAAGAGATATACGCTAAAATTACTATCCTTTTTATCCCATGCTTTCTCTAATGCCATGCTACAGAGCACAGTGCATCAAAAGGATCTGGAGGAAAAAGCAATGATGAAAGGGCCCTAAGTTAAGAATAGACATAGGACAACTTATGTCATTAATGTATAATCTCTGTGAGACTTATTATACAATTAGATCACAATGTAAACCTCAGTGAAGCATTTTTGCAATGGAAAGGCTATTTTTTTTTTTAACACAAAAAGGAGCATTTTGGTAGCCTAATAAAATTGTCTCCAAAGATTTTCAAATGTCTCATCCATGAAAAGCATTAAGCATATTGCATAAATTTTATATTGTACAGTCATTACTGAAACAAAGGATTTTGAATAAGTTAATGATTTAGAAAAAACTGCATTTAAATAAATCTTTAATGTTACTTTGGTGAGCATGAGGGAACCTTTTCCACTAGGAGCTCCACCTCTGGACACTCATAGAACTCACATTCAGTCTTAGGAGAACAGGTCTCCTTAAGGTAAGGGTATCAAGCTTATTTTATACTCTCTTGCTTATTTTGCCCTAATTCTAGAGTCCCAGGGAAATGTTCTCAATAAATTTTAGGCTGGAATTATATCTAAGGTTTCTCTAAAAGGGGATTAAGTGTCCCTTTTAGAAAAATAGTATACAAAATGGTAGATATCAAGTACAGAACAATTATTTATTTCATCCACTATAAAAAACATCCTTAAAACACAAGACTCATAAACATTAAATATTTAAATATAAAACAATTGCCCACCAGTCCTATTATTTTCTCCTTGGAGATAAAGATTCTTAATAAATTTAAGGGATCGCTGAATAGATATTGCACATAACCTGATTTTTCTGGCTATCGTCAGGACCTGAGCAGTAGCACCTTGATGGTCAATTGCCAAAGGAAGTAGACTTCCTAGAGGAACTGCAGACTGAGCCAGTTCTCATGAAAATCTAAGGAGTTTAGCCAAATCTGGATGGCCCCTGCTAGTGAAGCTAGCCATAGAATCATAAATCCCTGGAAGGAGCCTTAGGGAAGATGTACTCATATTCCCCTCATTTTATAAATAAGGAAACTGAAGCCTGAAGAGTAAAATTGCCCGGGGTTACATGGGCAGTGGGTGACAGAACTGAGATCCAAATCCATTTCCTTTGACTAAAGGTTCAGCTCTCTTTCTCTTGAACCATATTGCTTCCAAAGTCAGAGGCTGCAGAAACTGGTGCAGTTAAAGAAACATCATCAGCTGTCAAGGCTCACATTGGACAGCAGGGATGGTGATGGATGGATACACTAGCTCAGCTTGAGTCAAATGGAGTTAGACCATCTTATAACAGTGATCGAGGAGCTGTAATTGCTTGCAGTCTCAAACCTCACTGGATCAGACTGGTATAATTTAATATGAACTAGTGAATGTGATTTAATGGAACAGTCTAGGCATTCTCCCTAACAGAATTTGTATCTTCAGTGCTTCATCTGAAGCTCTATATTAAAATAGAACAAGAGACAAATATAAAAATATGTTTAGAAGAATTGCACATGTTTAACTTAGATTGCTTGCAGTCTTGAGTGGGGGAGAGAAAAATTTGGAATATAAGGTTTTGCAAAAGTGAATGTTGAAAACTATCTTTGCACGTATTTAGAAAAATAAAAATACTATAATAAAAAAGACAGGAATGAAAAACAAACAAAAAAAACCCACCATAAGTTTGTAAGATTATAAGGAACAGAGATTTTGCAAAATTATAAAGAGTAAGCATGGTCCCAAAGAAGAAATATGAGAAAATATCACTCAGCTCATTTGCAAAGGCAGAGGGAAATGGTCCATGGGTATGAAACTTTGCATATATTGTATGATTTTTTTTTGTTGTTGTTTTTTTCTTCTCTTCCTTTTTTCCTTTTTTGAAAAAAGTATTTGTCATAATAAAGAAAGGCTTTCTGGAATGTGGGGGAAAAGGAATATGGGGAATTAAATGATAACAAAATAAAAAATATCAAAAATATTTTATTATAAAAATAAATATTTTTTCAAAATTCTATAATAAAATTTGCTCCCTAAGAAAGAAGAAAAAAAAAGAAAGAAAGAAGAAAATGTGAAAGGGGGTTGACAACTGAATTCTTTGAGATATCTCAAAGCTGAATTTTTGTCAATAACAAAAAGTGTTATCAATTTCCATTTGAAATGGAGAGGAATGACATAGATGCATATGTTATCTCATTGCAAAGGAGATAGACAGATATTGACCTGTATTTAATAACTTGAAACTACTTCACACTAAACCCTTTTGACATTGGTCAAATTCACTTTCAGGAAAGTCATGCTCAAATTTCTTTATGTGTCTCTGTTTCTCTAGGCAGGATGATGGCAGTTAGTGTATGAATGATTTATTAAATGGTATCCTGGTTTATGCAAGGAAAATTACTGAATTGTTCCATACCTTTTGACCCAGAGATCTCAATTCCAGAGAAAAATTCTACTATCATCACCTCTTTAACTGCAACATCCCCTACTCTTCCCCCCAAAAAATATTTATACCGGTATTATCTGTATTGGTTTTAAAAAATGGAAAAACAGTTCAAATTTTGGGAATATGTTTCCAAATATTGGAATAGAATGCAAATGTATTGGAGTACCAACTGTGCAATAAGGAATGATGACTATGAAGAATTCAGGAAAACATAGGTAAAGATCTATTGATATGGTGTGAAAAAGTAGAAGTAAAAGAACTGTATATTCAATAGTAACAATAATATAAATGAAGACAACAGAGATAAAAACAAAATTTTAGTCAATCACAATGTTACATGGTAATGCCATATTCCCAAAGTTAAGGACATATCTCTTCTTTCTTTATTTTTGAAAAGGGACATGTAATTTCTAAAGGGACTTCTTAGGGTTGTTGAAAAATATTATATCAAAACAAAATGCAATGATAAATTAAAATTATATATAAATGTTTCCTTTCTAATTTAATGAGTTAATGCAACACTTCAGTTTTACATTATCCTTAAGCATTTTGCTACAGGAATTACCTTTAACAGGAATATCAGACTCCAGGCATATATCAATGAACTTAAAACCAGCATTGACTTTATTTCATCTTTTCCCTTCTCACAATAAGTAAACAATTTAAGAAATTAATTTAAATATTACTTTGACTTTTTGCTTGCTTGCTTGACCTGTGTAATGGGGAATATATGTGGATATTACAGAATAAAAAGCTACTAGGGAAAACTGAAGCTGGAGCTCAGGAGTTTCTGTTTGATGTTAAGAGTGGAAAATCTATTTTATTTATAAGAATTCCAGAATTGCATGTTTCTTTGAAAAAAGGAAATTTTAAAAGACAAAAACACATTACATGTGGAGTCGTTCCACAATATTTCCTGTAATGGAAACATTGGTTCTGGTCTACTGCCACTGAGGAATGAAATTTAGTAAGTAAGCTAACTATAGTCATAATGATTGATGGTTTTTTTCTCAGAAAATCTTAAGAAAAAAAGCTCTCTTTTAATAAGCTGGTACAAGAAGTCTAGCTACTGAAGATAGGTAGCATGATATGGAGATTTTAAAAATGTTTAGAAACTGATAAATTGAAACCCAAAACATCATAATCTTTAAAAAGTACAAAAGGTCATGTCCCAAAGATGAGCTTTTTTTTTTCCTTTTTAATTTTAACTACAGTGATTAACTCTATCTCTTCAGCAATGTTCTTTGATATGTCAGCAGGCAAATAGAAGATACTAAATACCTGCTACAATAATTTCACCCTTATAGTAACTGATAAAGATGGCATCTTATATGCTGTTCTATTCTTAGTTTGTCTTTATTTTTCTATATTTTCCCCTGATTTGTAAATAGCTCCTGCCTAAAATTTAAGTTTGATGGTTCATTAACGTAGCACATGATGGGGTTTCATTCTAGGTACTGATATAGGGGGCTTGGGGCTTTTCCTCCCCTGGAAGTACACTTTCTTGCCCTTTCCTCATGAATTGATGGTTGCTAGACTGGCCCACTGCTCTCCAGCCCTTTGCTACCTCCAGGATTCCCTTACCCTAGATCTGTTCCTCTAACATTATTTTAATCTTCTGGTGCTTTGTTGAAACCTAGTTCTCCTGAAATCACTACTTTTCTTGGCCTGCCCCCAAAATTGGCTACTTTTCTCTTTTTCTCTGACATAAAAAGACAGAAGGAAAAGTTGGCACAATCCTTATACCTTCTTCTCCTCATCGTTTTCAGACTATAATGAGAGAGAGAGATTGAGAGAGAGGAGGAGAAGGAGAGAGAGAGAGGGAGAAAGAGAGAGAGAGAGAGAGAGAGAGAGAGAGAGAGAGAGAGAGAGAGAGAGAGAGAATAGCTATTTGAATTCCTTCAGGAGTTCTGATATTCAAACATTGTATATCCAAGGCTATATTGATGTTCCAAAGATTTGGTGTGTTAAGTCAAAAAGAAGCAGAGATACACTAGAGAGAAAATTAGTACATAGTGGATTCTTAGTAAATGTCTGCTTGACTGACTTACTGGTGAAAGTTTTAGAGTATGGGAAGTTGCAAAGTGGCTAGAATGCTAGATTGGAAGACCTGAGTTAAAATTCTGAATCAGACATTTACTAGCTATGTGATTCTCAGCAAATCATTTAATCCCTCATCTGCCTCAGTTTCATTTTCTCAAAATGGGAATAATGGTAGTATCTATCTCTCAGGGTTGATGAGAAGATCAAATAAGATAATATTTTAAGTGATTTATGTACATTAAAGGGTTATGTAAATGTTGTTGTGGTCGTTATTTACAAACACCCTAGGATTTTTTTTTTCTGTCACTGATTCTTCATAACATTTTAAAGCTATACAGCCTAATTCTCTCCCAACTGGCAGTAGGAATGTACAGAGATTCTTCAGTGGAATCAAAGTGCTGGACTTGGTTATCCCCTACAAGGGGCAGTTAGCTGGCAGAGTGGAAAATACTGGACCTAGAGTGAAAAAGACTTATCTTTGTGAGTTCAAATCTGGCCTCAGACACTTACAAGCTATTTGATCTTGAACATGTTACTTAATTCTATTTGTCTCAGTTTCCTTATTTGTAAAATGAGCTGGAGAAGGAAATGGGCAAATGACTCTAATATCTTTGCCAAGAAAATCCCAAATGGATGTCATGAAGACTCAGACATGACTGCAACAACTGAACAGCAACTCTCCTACAGCCCCAGTAGTTTAGGTCAGCAGTAGGTCAAAACGAATTAGTCTCAGGAGAGCCTGTTCTAATTCTAGTTCTGTCACTATCTCCTCTAAGCTTCAGTTTTTCATTTTCAAAATGAGATTGGACTTAATCTTTCAACCCTACTATTCTTCTAATCAGTTCATGGTCACTTGAGAATTGACTAGATACCAGACAACCTCTATTACCAAATTCTGGGCAGAAAAGAGATTGGTTTCACCAATCATTTGGGTACAATGGAAAAACTCTGAATTTGAAGCTAGAAGATAAGCCATTGAATCTTGGCTATGTCACTCCCTATCTGTATGACTTTGGGTTCAGTTTCCTTTTTTTTTTTTTTTGTAAATAAAAGTACCCATCCATTTCTAAGATGCCATATCATTATAATATTACTGACAGAGATTAAGAGGTTGATAGTTTGATTCCCTTTTTAAAATAAAGCATACTCTATAGTTAGAAACAAAGCTAAGTTTGAACTGATTGTTTCTCAGGCTTTAGTGGGTCAGGGCAACAATATCCAAGTCATGACCATCATAGCTCCCTAGATAACAGCTTAATCTTACTTTTTTAACTGAATATAATCTGACTCATACAGATGAGTTTAAGATCAAAGGCAAACAATGTAAAAATCTAATCAATGTAATCGACTGGATAGCTCTTGCTATCCAGTCCATTGTCATCACCATACATATTAATCATTATGATAATTATTCTCATTTTTAACACCAGGTGTCCCCAAAGCCTTAATACCATTTTAAGCTTCACTAGCTTTAATAGCTTAAAACAGCACCAAGATTTTTGGAATAGTTTGTATTTGTTGCATCAAATAACTAATTTTTTGAGGCACTATGCAAAGACACAGCAAGACCAGACCACAATCCAGAAATGATAAAGTACTTCCAGATATTTAGCTCAGCATTTTTTTTTTTTTTTACCTTTCTCAGCTCTCTGCTAAAACGACTGAAATAATACAATGCCTCTAGGCTTGGAAGATGATAATTATTACTTAGTCTCTACATTATTAAAGAACACAATTTCAAATGCATGGGCAATTTGCTCACCCAATTCCTGTCACATCGATACAATCACATAAATATACAAACACAGGTTTATAGTAAGTGCAAAATCAAATGTTTCAAACTGTGGCTAGAAAAACTAAATGAGAAGGTATGACCAGGTACCATTTGCCACCTGAGAAATTTACATTATTGCTTCTGACATGGAAAATATAAAATCAACATTGAATATCACAGCAGAAAGATAAATAGGACCATTTAAATGAGCTGCTTTTATGTCTTTATTCCAAAGGTAAGTGAAACAAACAGGATTTATTGTAAATTGTGTTTTTGGTGAAGTTGATCAGAGTCCCAAATGCTGTCATATTCTGAATAAAAAATTAGTATAGCCATAATGAGTTATTCTTCTAGATGCAGTACTAGTAGGCAAGAAGATTTTCCTTAGGTCAAAGATTTTACTACACATACAAAATTTCAGCCCAATCAGGTAGAAAATACTTATTAATTAGAACAACACTGAAAAAGATCAACAAAGTGGTCAGTGTTAATATGAATTTCTTATAGTGCTACATTTTAAAACATGGAAGCAGCTGTCTCTTAAGAAACACTAAGGAAGGAGCAACTGAAGCCAAATTTTCTATTAAAATTTAAAAGCCAGGCTCGGGGGGAGGAAAGGGAGAGGGAGAGAGAGGGTGGCAGGAAACAACAACAGTGATCCCTTATTAATTTAGTAAGGGAACAGGAAATGAGAAATTGGCAGCCAGAGCAGAGATAATACGCAAATATTCAGGAAATGGAAAATATTAGAACCTTGTGCTGTGGAAAGATCCCTCCTCACATTTGGCACAGTTTCAGCTCCATAGTTTTCCGTGCAAAAAACATAGGAGAGGGTCAACTGACTACCATCAGAGAAATGATCATTTACCCTGGAGAATGTTTAATGGCTCATACATGCATTCATCCATCCATAGATTTGTACTATGTAATGGGTTGATGTTTGAGTTGATGCACTGAGGTCCCAAGTACTTGAGGCTAAATAGTAATTGGGCTATACTCTATTAATATACATGATTGGATAAAGAATGGCACCTGCCCACTCTCCGTGCAAGTCCTGATGTGTTGTAATAGGAAATGACGATTTTGGTGGGTGGAGGCAGAGAGAGACGGGAAGAGAAGCTGGGAGAGATTGGGCCTGGGTTCCATACTCCTAGCTGCTGGTCATGTGGCTGCTGGTCTAGCTAGCTTCTTGACTCAGCTACACACATTGCTATCGCCCATTCCCTTCCACCTCTGATCTTTCTTCACTGAGAATAAAGACTGACGATTTTCCCCTAACCTGAATTCCTGACTGGCTGATTTTAAAATACGCGATCTTCACAGTATTATCAACTGCATGCAAGATACTGTGCTAGGAATAATAATAATAATAAATTATAATAATAATATACAGTGCTTACTACATGCCAAGAAATGTTTTGTTATTAGCTGTATGACTCTGGGCAAGTCACTTACTCTTTCATCTGCCTCAGTTTCATTATTCATTATTATATAATTCATATTATCTCATTTGAGTTTCACAACAACTTGGGAGGTAGGTATTGTTATTATCCCCATTTTATAGATGAGGAAACTGAGGCAAATAGTGGTTAAGTGACTTGCCCATAGTCCTTCAATAAGTATCTGAGGCTTCCTGATTCCAATTCCAGCACTCTATTCACTACCCAACCCAGCTGTATCGTGGGGAAAACAAAGAATAGGATAATTTTGCTTTGTGATTTCTAGTGAAACTTTCAGTGTACACCATAAAGGACAATGGAAATTTTTTGAGTAGGGGAAGGAAACAGTCAGACTTGCTCTTTAGGAAAATCACTTCAACTGTAATATGTTTATTTGGCTATACACTCAGAAAATCAAATAAATATATAAGGTAAACCTTGATTATTCATGATCATAATTTTAATCATCAAACTAAGAAATTGAAATTCAATTTTGTTCAAATTATAACTGAACATTAAAATTTTTATTTAAAATGAAACATAAAATACCAATTTTTTTTATATTAGCATACATTGCAGTCATGCAGTCACAGCAACGCTGTGGTCATAGCATTAACAAAATTTAAGAACTGATCAGATCTGTGAATGAGAGAGAATATGAAGTTAAGGATGACTCCAACATTGCAAATCTTTGAAACTAGAAGAATGGTGGAGCCTTAGAAGGAAAATTCAAAATAAAAATGGGCTTTAGTCTCATCATCAGTTTGGGAGGGATGGGGAAACTTGGCTTTTTTTTTATTTTCAAACAAAACAATTTCCTACTTCCTTGGGTTTTTTCTACAGTCTTCATCCAGGGAGGATGGAAGTTTCTATTTAACTCTGCTTGCTAAAACAAGCCTATACTGCTAATATTGCTTTTCTCTGCCGTGTTCTTCCTGGCTTCATTTAAAGTCAGGACTGATCATAAGCCCATAGAAGCCTACAGGACTCTAAAAATCAACCTCTTGGAAATCAACAGCAGTACTAAGAAAATTGAACTTGCAGCTGCCTCCCCCTCCACATAAATGCAGTCATGTTGTTGCTTGCTAGTTGCAAGTACTTAAGTATAGTCACTTAAATTATTGAAATGGGGATCAGAAATGGGAAGTTGGGAAGGAAAGAAAAAGAAAGCACAACTAAATGTGGGTGAAATATAGCTTTATGATCTCATGATTTTCAGAAACCAACTTACAAAGCTGTGCAAAGCATCCCTTCCCAAACTCACAGACTAGAAGATGGAATTGAAGTCAAAAAAATCTGAGTTCAAATTCTAACTGACATGTAGTACTTGTGTGACTCTAAGAATGTTCTCAAAAGACTGAGTCTGTCCTCATATGTAAAAGAAAAAACAAAACAAAGGTGGGTAGGACTAGGTAACTCTAAAGTTCTCTTCCATCTTATAATCCTACAATTCTCTCTTAGATATTTCTTTGTTTCCAGAAAATGAGGCAGGTTTACAAGTGAATTATATACAACATTTAAAGAAAAATTAATCTCCCAATTTTATAAACTATTTGAAAAAATAGGTAAAGAAGGAATCCTACCAAATGCGTTTGATGACATAAATATGGTGCTATTGCCAAAATGAAGGACACAGAGAAAGAAGACTATAGCTCAATTCCCTTTAATGCCACAACTTTAAATAAAACACTAGCAAGGAGATTAGGAGACTAGCAAGGAAGCTAGGTAGTGCAATAGATGGAGCACTGGGCCATCAGTCAGTAAGAATTTTATTTATATAAATTGGTAACAAGACAGAAATCGGAGATGTCCATATGAGAATATTCCATACAATACAGAGTAAATGAGTTATGTCCTTTGGGAGCTAGATAATTCAGCTCCATCAAAAATAATAGTTTCATGTCTCACTCAAACTGAAGCTTCCTGAAAAGTATAGTTAGCTGGGGGTAGGCGCATGACCCAAGAGTCAACTTCTCGGCAGATTGGTTTCTTCCTACAACATTTCTTCCTTCAGGGGCCTAAAAACACATGGATCCATGTTTTTTCTTTGGAATATAAGATCTAGAAAACCATGATCTCTCCTCTCAAGCTCTAATCAACTTAGGGAATATTAAATGCAATCAATCTCCACCAAGGATAAGAATTGTGCAAATGAGCTACAAATAATAACTATTAAGAGGATGATTATTATTTTCTGTTTGGCATCAGGTACTATCTCAATTTCATATCAAATGAAATGTATTCATTTTTCTTAAATAAAAATAAACACCTACTGTCAGGTATTAATTTTATTCTACCTATCACCATGCCTCGATTGGTAAATATCAGGGATGAAATAGAGCTTGTCCTACCATAAATTTTGCTTCTATCCTTCTTACAACTTTTCATTAGAAGATCATTATTTCTTTTCAAGCCCACATCATATGAATGAATTCATGACCAGGAAGGGTTAAAGGAAAAAGTCCTAGAAATGTCATGAGGTCAACAAATACCTATCAATTATATGACAAGTATCACTCCTCTGATATTCCACTGTTTCATGTGAGGTCCATTTTTTTATTAATCTGCATGGTAAATGTTTATAAAATGATTAATTTAGAGTTTGATGGCAAAGAGCCCAAGGACACTTTGCTATGCTGGGCCTGAAGTTAGGAGTTGAAATCCAAACTCAAGCACTTAGTAGCTATGTAACCCTGGGCAAGTCACTTAATATGGATCTGCTTCAGTTTCTACAATTATGAAATAGGGATGATAACAATGAGATAATATTTATAAAAGCACTTAGCATAGTGCTTAGCACATAGTAGGTGCTTAAGAAGTTTATGTTTGCTTGCTTTCTTTCTGTGTTAAGAATTTAGTATACATAATTTTTCTTAATGAGATTTCCCTATATTATCTCCTCTTAAAGCAGAAAAGATAAACATTTGTCTCTGTGATCACCAATAAGTTTTTGTCTAATGAGCAGAAAGAAAATCTATTCTAAGTTTGTGCACTGTTATCCATGCTCAGATTCTGAAGTTTTCTAGAGAAAGAGTACAATGCAATGGATGAGATTAGGGATTCAGTCTCTATATTGATTGGTGTTTGTGGTATTCTTTTAATAGAAAGTGGAAAGCAATTCAGAACAGTGGAATGAGTCCTAGGTTTGAAATCCATGTTAGCTTTACCTTCCTCCATGACCCTCAGAATATAAAGTAATTTGGACTCTTTATAATGGACTAGTAGACCATGAAGAGAATGCAGTTGCTCAGACTCCAAACTCAGCTCAAATCTATTGATCATTCCATCTTTGAACACTTGTCTGTCTCCTCTCCCCATGCTCATGCAAGTACCCACTTGATTTCTTTCATCTAAAGATCCAGCTTCTACCTTATTTAACCTGAATAATCCACTATTAACTTATTTTTATAATATTCTCTTTTCCCCAATTTCCCCTCACACAGTAAAACAATTTTTAAGTTTGAATTCCAATTCTGTTCTTTTCTCCCTCTTCTTTGCCCTTCCCTGAGAGAGTAAATAATCTATTATAGTTTATACATGTGCATGTAAAACATTTCATATTAGTTATTTTGAACCAAATAACTTGTAAAAAGAATGAAAAAAAGAAAGTGAAAAATAGCATGCTTCAGTCTGCATTCAGACAGCATCAATTTTTTTTTTTTTTTTTTGGAAGCAGATACCTTCTTTCATCATGAGTCCTTTGGGATTGTCTTGGATCAATGTATTTCTGAAAATAGCTAAGTCATTCACAGTTCTTCATTGTCCAATATTTCTGTTACTGTGTAAAATATTTTCCTGGCTCTGTTCACTTTGTTTTGCATCATAATCATGTAAATCCTTCCAGGTTTTCCTTAAATCATCCTGCTTATAATTTCAGAGAGGCTTGGAGAGACTTACATGAACTGATGCTAAGTGAAGTGAGTAGAACCAAAAGACCATTGTATATAGCAACAACAAGATATTGTGAGGATCAGTTGTGATGGACTTGGCTATTTTCAACAATGAAATGATTCAGGATAATTCCAATAGACTGGTGATGGAGAGAGCCAACTGTATCCAGAGAGAGGACTATGGGGACTGAACATGGATCAATAATGTAGTATTTTCACCTTTTTGTTGTTGTTGTTTGCTTGCTTGTTTTTTTCTCTCAATTTTTTTCCCTTTTTGATCCGATTTTTCTTGTTCAGCATGATAAATGTGGAAATAAATATGTTCAGAAGAACTGTACATGTTTAACCTCTATTGGATAACTTGCTGTCTGGGGGAGGGAGGAGATAAGGAGGGAGGAAGAAAAACATGGAACAGAAGGTTTTGCAAGGGTGAATGTTGAAAACTATCTTTGAATGTATTTTGAAAAATAAAAAGCTATTATAAAAATCATCCTGCTTGTCATTTCTTATAGCAGGACTCCTTGAAGTTTTTCTACTTGGGACCTCTTTTGCCCAAGACAATACCATGTATACAGGTACATAAAATAGGTATACAAATAAAATATTTACTGATAATAAATCACAATTTTATGACACCATATTCAATTACATGACCCCATATGGGGTTGCAATCCACAGTTTAAAAAGTTTTGTTAATAATACTACCTCCTTTCCAACAGAATATCACAAACTATGAAAGTCAATGTTGCCCTCTAATTTCTACCTTTCCTTTTGAAAATAATGAAATGAGTTATGTTCTAAAGTTTAGAAGTTATCACCCCATGAGAAAATGTACCTATAATATCACTGTGTCTCCAATAAATACTCAATTAATACGAATCAATGAGAAAGATTTGTGACCCTTAAAGGCACTCCCTCTCATACATGGCTTTCCAGGGAACCTGTGCTACTTTAGAGTAGACTTTAGAGTCTTGAGAATGGCTCAGGAGAGGTAAAAATAAAAGTTAAGTCAGCAACTTAGTCCATGAGCAGACATAATAAAATTTCTATCTTTTTTGTTGTTGCTATTTGCTACCCTCAGCTCTCAAAACAGTCATATAAAAAATGTTTCCTAGACCCCAGTTCAAGGCCATGGAAGCAGATTTCACCTTTATGTGCTGAGCAATAAATTTGTAGCTCTTTCCAAGGAGTAAGACTCTCTCTGTGCCCTTTCATTCCTTTTTTCTCTTCTTTATTCCATAAATCAACTGTCATTCTGAAAGATTCCAAAGCATAAGTTTGAGAACAGAAGCAGTAAATAAACTATGTTTCTCCAACAATCATTCTCTTAAAATCTCTGGGAAATGAGAAAATCAGTGAAGTATAACCAATATAGGTCAGAGGTGGGACTTACTGCATCTATATCTAAAGGAAAAGCTTGAAAGCAAACTGATTTGGAGACACATGATATGAGTGGTTGGCATGAGACTCTATCTGTAAACCTGAAGCAAAATGCAGTCTTCTTAGAAAATCTGAAAGAATTGTAGTCTCTAGGCAAATATATATTTGTGTGTGTATAGGTGTGTATATATGTGTGTGTGTGTGTGTGTGTGTGTGTGTATGTATGTATCTCCTTCAATTAATCTCTCCAAGATAAATAAATTTGTCACATTTGTCACATCTATTTAGGAAGCATTTGCTTCTAAAGGAAGACTGATCAGAACTCTAATATCTAAAAATATACTACTCCCAAACCAACCTCAGTACCTAGTTTACTGGTCCTATGATCAATGAACTTGTTCCTGTTGCCAAGAAACTAGCTGCCCAAATGGATACGGTTCTGGGCCTGGAGTCAGTCCTGGGCCTGATTTCAAATCCCCAGCTGTGTGATCCTAGGCAAGTCATTTAACTTCTGTTGGACTCAGTTTCCTCAACTGTAAAATGAAGATAATAATAGTTCCTACCTCACAGAGTTGTGTTATGAGAATCAAATGAAATAATACGTATAAAACACTTAGCACCATGTCTGGTACATAGTATATGCTCTAGAAATGCTATTTCCTTCATCCTCCCTTCCCTTAACCTACGGTCTTTAGGGTTTTAGCTCTTCAGGGACATCTGTGAGGCTTTCAACTCCCCTCTTTTAAGTTTCAGTATCCCCAAAGCCTTTTTTATACAAGGAAAATCTGACATCGCCTTTGTTTATAACTGAACCATCCATTCTTCTAACAGCAAGACTGCAGTAGTCAAGCTGATTCACCTGCTCACAACAAAATACAATTGAGTCCCCCTATACCCTCTCTTTCAATGCAATAGCTCCAAACTACAGAAATTTCCTGAGGCAAATAGTGAGTCCCCTAGTTACTCTCCATACTACACAGATGGAAAGGAACAAACCGTATATTTAGAATTAAAATAAAGTTTAACTTTATATCTCATGCACCCTCTGCTCTTCCTAGAATCTTGGTAACTCAATTTCAAATGACAGAAGTCAACCTCGACTGCACCAAGGTGGCAATGTTTTATACTCCTGGGCTAGAGAACTGAGGAACACGATAGTCCAGTGGGAGGTAGGGCAGTAGATAAGGGGGAGCAATTTGTGATTTTGTGACACTCTTCTGGGGCAGAGACACTTGGGGGTTGGTGAACCATGAATTGCCAGGTGTAGGAAAAGGCTGAGAAGCTTTGAAATCTAGGCCCAAGGAAACTATTATCAAAGAGGAGCAAGTCAGAAAACTAGTAATAGAAGAAGATAAGGGGGTAGGGAAAACCAAAATTACCAAAAATCTCAAAAAGAAGAAAATTCAAAGATCTTGAGCATATGTGAATAAATCAGTTACAGAAAACACTAATATCACTTGATGAGACAAGAGGACCCATGTTATTTGAGGAGAATATGGAACTATAACACATCGTTCCTAAGTGATTTAAAAGAAATATTAGAATTATTAGAGAAGAATGTATTTATACAACAAAATATTGGTAGAATAGAAAAATTGCAATGGCAACTCTTACAAGACAGGCAGAGAGAAAGAGACAGAGACAGAGAGACAGAGAGAGAGAGAGAGAGAGAGAGAGAGAGAGAGAGAAAGAGAGAGAGAGACAGAGAGAGAGAGAGACAGACAGACAGAAACAGAGAGAGAGAGAAAGAGACAGAGAGAAAGACAGAGGGGGGGGGATAACTGATCAGGAATGCAAATACATAGAAGTAAAGAACATTTCAGAAGAAGAAAAGCAAAAACAATAACATTAAAAGAAAACATGCTTTCTATTAAAGCAATATACACTGATTTTTAAGACAAGATGCATAAACAGTTTAAGGATTATAGGTTTTCTAGTAGAACAGTAAAAGTAGAAGACAAACTGCAACCATTCCCAATAAGATCTGGAGTGAAACAAGGTTGCCCACTATCACCGTTACTATTTAATATTGTATTAGAAATGCTAGCTATAGCAATAAGAGCTGAGAAAGAGATTAAAGGAATAAGAATAGTCAATGAGGAAGCCAAATTATCACTCTTTGCCGATGACATGATGGTATACTTAGAGAACCCCAGAGATTCTGCTAAAAAGTTATTAGAAATAATCCACAACTTTAGCAAAGTTGCTGGTTATAAAATAAACCCACATAAGTCATCAGCATTCTTATATATCACTAACAAAATCCAACAGTCAGAGTTACAAAGAGAAATTCCATTTAAAGTAACTACTGATAATATAAAATATTTAGGAATCTATCTGCCAAGGGAAAATCAGAAACTTTATGAGCAAAATTACAGACCACTTTTCACACAAATTAAGTCTGATCTAACCAATTGAAAATATTAAATGCTCTTGGATAGGCGAGCAAATATAATAAAGATGACAATATTACCTAAACTAATCTATTTATTTAGCACTATACCAATCAGACTCCCAAAAACTATTTTAATGACCTAGAAAAAATAACAACAAAGTTCATATGGAAAACAAAAGGTCAAGAATTTCAAGGAATTAATGAAAAAAATCAAATGATGGTGGCTTAGCTGTACCAGATCTAAAATTATATTATAGAGCAGCAGTTACCAAAACTATTTGGTATTGGCTAAGGAATAGATTAGTTGATCAGTGGAATAGATTAGGTTCAAGGGATAAAACAGTCAACAAATATAGCAACCTAGTTTTGACAAACCCAAAGATCCCAGCTTTTGGGATAAGAACTTACTGTTTGATAAAAATTGCTGGGAAAATTGGAAACTAAAATGGCAGAAACTAGGCATTGATCCATACTTAACGTCAACACCAAGATAAGGTCAAAATGGGTTCATGACCTAGGCATAAAGAATGAAATTATTAATAAATTAGAGGAACATAGGATAGTTTACCTCTCAGACCTGTGGAAGGGAAGGTCTTTATGACCAAAGAGAACTAGAGATCATTACTGATCACAAAATAGAAAATTTTGATTATACCAAACTGAAAAGTTTTTGTACAAACAAAACTAATGCAGACAAGATTAGAAGGAAGCAATAAACTGGGAAAATATTTTTACAGTCAAAGGTTCTGATAAAGGCCTCATTTCCAAAATATATAGAGAATTAACTCTAATTTATAAAAAATCAAGCCATTCTCCAATTGAAAATGGTCAAAGGATATGAACAGACAATTCTCAGATGAAGAAATTGAAACTATTTCTAGTCATATGAAAAGATGCTCCAAGTCATTATTAATCAGAGAAATGCAAATTAAGACAACTCTAAGATACCACTACACACCTGTCAGATTGGCTAAGATGACAGGAAAAATAATGATGATTGTTGGAGGGATGTGGGAAAACTGGGACATTGATTCATTGTTGGTGGAGTTGTGAACAATCCAACCATTTTGGAGAGTAGTTTGGATCTATGCTCAAAAGTTATCAAACTGTGCATACCCTTTGATCCAGCAGTGTTACTACTGGGATTATATCCCAAAGAGATTATAAAGAAGGGAAAGGGACCTGTATGTGCACGAATGTTTGTGGCAGCCCTTTTGTAGTGGCTAGAAACTGGAAACTGAATGGATGTCCATCAGTTGGAGAATGGCTGAATAAATTGTGGTATATGAAAATTATGGAATATTACTGTTCTGTAAGAAATGACCAACAGGATGATTTCAGAAAGGCCTGGAGAGACTTACACGAACTGATGCTGATGGAAATGAGCAGGACCAGGAGATCATTATATACTTCAACAACAATACTAGATGATGACCAGTTCTGATGGATCAGGCCATCCTCAGCAACAAGATCAACCAAATCATTTCTAATGGAGCAGTAATGAACTGAACCAGCTATACCCGGAAAAAGAACTCTGGGAGATGACTAAAAACCATTACATTGAATTCCCAATCCCTATATTTATGCACACCTGCATTTTTGATTTCCTTCACAAGCTAATTGTACAATAATTCAGAGTCTGATTCTTTTTGTACAGCAAAATAATGTTTTGGTCATGTATACTTATTATGTATCTAAGTTATATTTTAATATATTTAACATCTACTGGTCATCCTGCCATTTAGGGAGGGGGGGGGGGTAAGAGGTGAAAAATTGGAACAAGAGGTTTGGCAATTGTTAATGCTGTAAAGTTACCCATGTATATATCCTGTAAATAAAAGGCTATTAAATTTTAAAAAAATACAATTAGGAACAAAGGATTCTTGCTTTAGAACTGAAAGATACTTTACAGATCACCTGATTCAGTCATTAATAAATTTTGAGGGTATCCTTTAAAAAAAAAAAAAAAAAAAGAACAGTAAAAGTAAAAAAAAAAAAAAAAACCTAAACTAATATGCAAACAAACAAACAAAAAATCTAAACATTACAATGCAAGAAAAGTACAGGAAAACTGCCCAGAATTTCTGAACATAACAAAGATAATGCCAATTTTTTAAAATCATAGATCATTGCCAGAAAAAAAAAAAACTGAGGCTGCAAACTCTAAGACATATAGTGATTTTTAATTTCAGAAACAACAAATTCTTCAAGTGGTCAGGAGAAAGACTTTCAAATATAAAGGAAATTTTAATAACACAGTATTTCTCTGCAGCCCTCAGAAAACACAGGAGTGAATGAAATAATATATTTTGAAGAACAATAGAGTTTAGGGTGCAACCTAGGGTGACCTGTATGGCAGAATTTAACTTACTCCTTAATGAAAAAAGATGAACATATAACAATAAAAAGCTGTTTGAATCATTCTTAGAAAGAAACCAAACCTGAAGAGATTATTTGCTTCTCAAATGCCCAGAGACAATAGAAATGTAAAAAGAATAAAAGAATATAGCACCCAAGGACAGTATCAGCAACACAGTTATAACAGAGAGATCAACAGGAGACTTTTTTCCTAAATGTACACAAGAAGATAGGGGAAGTCAGGTGAAGGTAATGGCAAAGAGGAGCATCTGGAGGATTAAGGACAGAATCTTATACCTTCAATGTCTTGAGTTTTGAGTTTGGGGACTCAACAACAAAAATAGGGGGGTCCCTCATAAGGGAGAAGGAAGAAGGACAGAAGGAAGTATATGATGTGCCTACGTCAAACTGAAGGCTAGCAAAAATCCTGTGATCTCTTAAAGAAAAGAAGCTTCTACAAAGGAGTGGATGGGAGAACAGGTAGAAGATTTAAAAAGGAGGAAAGAGAGAGAGATCTTGTCTCAGTGTTGAGAGAAGGATTCCACAGCTGAATATACATCTATAAATAAAGATAGATGTTCTATGAAAAGAGGTAAGGACTTCATGCTAAGTGCTGTCAACTGAAATTTGGTGCTTAAAAAGACCATTCATTCTGTCTTAGAAGAAGGAGGGAATTAAAATGCCTAGAGACAAATAGTTTCTGCTATAATTTTTGGCATGGATATGGGGAAAAGATTTTGAGACAGATTAAAGAAAGAATGGGATTAGGGGAAAAATACAGTTCCATGATGGGTTGTTTAATCAGGTACTTGAAGAGGGAGACACTGCCAAAGAGTAATATTCTGTCTTCTAAAAAAAAATGTTGTTTTTAATTTAATATTTTATTTTCCCCAATTATATGTTAAAATAATTTTAACATTAATTTTTTTTTGTTTTGAGTTCCAAATTCCAAATTCTCTCCAAATTGAGGCCATATTGCCCTCAGTGAGAAGGCAATGTAATATAGATTATATATGTGCAGTCATGCAAAACATATTACCACATTAGTCATGTATTAAAAGAAAACACAGACAACAAAATAGAATTTTTAAAAGGATACTTTAATTTTTTCTGGGGATGGGTAGCATTTTCCAACATACCTTTGGAATTATTTTGGATAATTATATTGCTAGGAATGGCCAAGTCTTTCACAATTGATCATCATATAATATTGCTATTGCTGTGTGCAATATACTTCTAGTTTTGCTCATTTTACCTTAAAATATCAGTTCATGTAAGTCTTTCCATGTTTTACAGAGAGCATCTAGTTCATCATTTTTTTTATTAAAGCTTTTTATTTTCAAAACATAAGCATGGATAATTTTTCAACATTGACCCAACAAAACCTTGTGTTCCAAATTTCCCTCATTCCCCCAACCCCTTCCCTTGATGGCAAGTAATCCAATATATGTTAAACATATGTATGCTAAATCCAATATATTATATATATTTATACAATTCTCTTGCTGCACAAGAAAAAATCAGATCAAAAAGGAAAAAAATGAGAAAGAAAATAAAACTCAAGCAAACCACAACAAAAAGAGTGAAAATGTTATGTTGTGATCCACACTTAATTTCCATAGTCCACTCTATGGATGCAGGTGACTCTCTTCATCACAAGATCATTGGAACTGGCCTCAGTTATCTCAATTTGAATTAAAAAGCCACATCTATCGGAACTGATCATCCTATAATCTTATTGTTGCCATGTACAATGACCTCTTGTTTCTGCTCATTTCACTTAGCAAGAGTTCATGTAAGGGATACTGACTTAGTGGAAGTATATTGGGTCAAAAAGTATGCATGATTTAGAAAACTATGCCCTTGAGCCCCCATAATTCCAAATTGCTCTCCAGAATGTTTGAATCAGTTCACAACTCCACCAACAATGCATTCATATAGCAATTTTCCCACATCCCCTCCAACATTTGTCATTTTCTTTTTTTTTTTTTGTCATATTAGCTAATATGATATATGTATGATGGTGCCTCAGAATTGTTTTAATTTACATATCTCTAATCAATAATGATTCAGAAATTTTTTTCACATGACTATAACATAGCTTTGATTACTTTTTTTTCTGGAAATTGCCTATTCATAATTTTTTGTCATTTATCATTTAGGGAATAGCTTTTATTTTTATATTTTTTACTTAGTTCTCTATATATTTGAAAAGTGAGGATTTTACCAGAGAAATTTGCTATAAAATTTTTTCACATTTATGATCACTAACTGTATTTCTCTCTATCCTACTTTCCTCTCTGTTTATACTACTCTCTTCTTTTACTCTGTCCATCCTCAAAAGTATTTTATTAATGACTACCACCTACCCCAATCTGTCCTTTCTTCTATCACTCTCCCATATCTCTCTTTCCCTTTTATCTCTTACTTTACTATAGGGAAAGATAGATTTATATACGCAGCTAACTGTGTAATGTTACTTCCTCTTTGAGTCAGTTCTAATAAGAATATGGTTTAGACACTTCCCTCTACCTTCCCCACCTTCCCTTCCCTTCCCTATAAAAGTTCTTTCATGTCTCTTTTATGTGACCTAATTTACCCCATTTTCCTTCTGCCTTTCTCCTTCTCCCAATGCATTACTCTTGGTTATCCTAAATTTATTTTTTTAGATTATCTTATCATATTCAGCTCACACTCATGCCCTCTCTCTATGTACTGAGAAGATTCCTGGGAGTTACAAGTATCATTTTTTCATGTGGAATGTAAATGGTTGGACTTTATTGAATCTTTCATAATTTCTCTTTGCTGTTTACCTTTTTATGCTTCTCTTGAGCCTCGTATTTGAAAATCAGATTTTTTAAAATTCAGTTTCGGTCTTTTTATCAGGAAAGCTTGCTTTGTTTGGTAGGTAATTCCTACCAAATTTGTAATATTTACTCCTTTGCTTTGGTAAGAAATGTTTCATAGATCCTAATTCAACATTGTGAGAACAGAGAAGAAAAGGAGAAACTCACCTGATCTCTTCCAAATTCCCTTTCAAACAACTTGTAAGAAATGATATATATGGTGAATAATATAAAGAAGAATGGAAAGATTTATATGAATTGATGCAGAGTGGGGTGAGCAGACCCCTAAAGCAATATACACAGTGACTATAAAAATGTAAATGGAAAGAACAATGACACACCAAAAAATCCAAAGTAAATATAACAAAAATTATTAATCAAGAAAGATTCAAAAGAAGAAATATGAGATGACACCCCCCCCAAGTTGCACTTTGGTAGAGGTGGGAAGTCAATAGGTATTATATATTGCACATGTTTTCAGACATTTTTAATGTGTTGGTCAGTTGCAGTTAATTTTTTTTCCTTTTAAGAAATATTATTTGCCACATGGAATAACTCCCTGGAATACTTGGGATAACAAGATGATATAGTAATAAAAACATTTAAAAATAAGTATTACATATCTATTACTTAGAATTTTTTAGATGGTAAATGGTTTTCTCTTGAAGAATTTGATATTGCTTGTTCAGGAATATATGCATACTTTGGGAATAGGAGTAGAATGGGAAAACATGGAAAAGATCTGTGATTTCTTTAGTATGAGGAATTTCCTAAGGAATTAACTCCTTTCTATCAATGTAAATTTATACGTGCTGTAATTTATAGTTTTACTGAGTGATCTAAAATATCAGAGATTAAGTCATCTGACCAGAATCAAACAGATAATATGTTGAATAGAATGGAATAAGCTTTATTAAGCACTTACTATGAACCAGGCACTGTGCTAAATGCTTTAAAATATTACCTCTTTTAATCCTCACAGCAATCCTATGAGGTAGGTGCTGTTATTATCCCCATTTTACAGTTGAAAAAACTGAAACAAATAGAAATAAAGTGATTGCCCTGGTTCATAGAGCTAATAAGTATCTGAAGTCACATTTGAACCCAGGTGCTCCTAATTTCAGGCCCAGCGCATTACTTATTTACTTTACCATCTAACTGTCCTAATGTGTCAGAGGTAGGACTGGAACCTAGGATGTCCTAACTCACTGACCAGCTCCCTTTCTTCATTATTCCAAGCTTACACGAATGAGGTAAAGCTTTTCCCTCAATGTACTCTCCTGAAATTTTCCTCTCCTAATGACTATCAATTTAATCTTCAAAGGAAAGCATAACTCCTAAAAGCCAAGAGAATCTGTAGTCTTCCCAGACATGCATCAAGGCCATTTCCCTTGAAGGCCATCAAAGGATTTAGAGATTGAGAAAAGAATCATAGAACACTTTTTTGGGAATTCAGTACCTACTAATATTCTGCTGCTTATGTGTGCAATTTTGCAGCTTGTCACTATTTCACCTATACTTTAGGAGTACAGTGAAACTTTCCCTTTTCCCCAAAAAATCATAATAATATTTACGTCAGCTCAAATGAAGCTACTCTGTAGCATTCTAGATCCAGGGATCATAGATAACAGATTCCCAACTTCTCTCATTTTGCTGATTAGGAAACTGAGATTCAGAGAGATAACATATTATAATTCCTTGAGGTACTCTTAGGGCCAAGCCAGTCTATTTCTCAAGTCTGCTGGTCCCATTCTTCCAGCTATATCATGCTGCCTCAATACAAGATATTAGAAATAGAACATCTCCATTGTAGTCTGCTACTTCATTGTAAGAATATAGGAGATCACATCATGTTAGCCCTGAAAAGGAATTTAGAGATTATTTCATCTAATCCCTTTATTTTTAAAATGAGCTCCTAATTCCCAGTTTAGGATTTATTACCCTAGAGCCTGAATTAGGTAATTGTTGCTTATTCTTCTACATGTTCATAATTCTCTCATCTACAGTGTGGACTGGAGTAAAAAAAAAACATAAATTGTCATAACACTGCTTTTGTACTACACAATGTGTGTGAATAATATGTAATATATATTTTATATGCATATATACACACATATAAGGGTGTATATATATATATATACATATAATAAACATATACATGTATGTGTGTATGTGTGTGTAAAATGTTAAATGACCATGGAAAAGCACATGGGAGAAATGGGAAGGAAAAGAAAAATTAAAGACCCAGGAAGAAATAAATTGATCTGTATATACAGTTTGGTATTGTGAAAAGAGTACTGTTTTTGGACTCAAGAAACCTAGGTTAGAATTACAGCTTTACCACTTGATAAACTCTGAAAATCAATCCTATATAATTTCACTGGGGGAAAAAAAAGACCAAAAGTATAATAGTCCTTCCTTTCAAGATTTTAATTTCTGCTGAAAAGGAATTAAAATTCTTCAGGAATTGGCATATACAATGATAAATAAGAAGATTGTGGCAATGGAGGATCAGGGAGAACCTTGATAGAGAAAGACCAATATCATGATGATAAACCAAGTGAGAGATGATGAGCTACCCCAAATTGGGGTAGTTATGAGAGAGGGACATTTTAAAAAGATGATTTGGAGATGGAATTAATAAGACTGTAGCTGATTGGATGTGGAGGATGAGTGATGGTGATGGATGAGTGCAGATTTTCATATTACCCAAGGATGCTGTAATGAAAATACTCCTTACATAATATCAAAGTATTAGTGTGAATTTGCACCCTTTTGCTCACTTGTGGGTATCATTAGCTAAAACATATTCTTAGACAAGAAGTGGCATAAGATTATATAATTAAGAAAATATAGGAAATAAGACCAAGAGATAACAGATGGACAGCCAGAGTGCTATACTCATAGCTAGAAAATCTAATAACACTTTAACAGATTGGGATGATTCTTTATGGAGACTCTATGGAAAAATATGAATAAGAATCACATGGATTGCAAATGGGCCAATGAGAAAATATTGACTTCAAAGAAATAGCAGATCCACTAATAGTGAAATATAAGCTAGGAAAGATGAAAGATGAGCTTTTATTTTGAGAAATGCAAACATTTGCTAACTTTAGGATTAAGGGATTAGTGCATTAGAATCATATAATGTTCTAAGCAAAACACTTCATGTCTTATCCCCTTCAGTGTATTTTGTAAGCAGTTTGTAAAATAAGCTTAGGTTTTTGTTTGTTTTTTTTTTTTTTTTTTGAAGAGAAATAGTTGCTCCTCATATCACGTAAACACTTTTCTGTGGTACATTTTTCTCAGTCAGCAAAGTTGTATTTTTGTCTTCTCTTATTTTGGCTTATCAATTGAGGACAAGTGAGTTGTGTCGTTATACCTCGCTGAAAATTCAATTACTTACTCTTTATCAACTTAGTCTTGTTGACCAGAAGTTCAAATGAAATTTGAGGAAGAAGAAAAAGATTAGAATAAATAAAGTACAATACATCACCCTGCATGAATTTTAATAACAGCATTTTTTTTCCTTCAACCAAAGAATTTACATACAAGGAAAATACAATTTATTATACTAGGACTATGGGGATTCGGTAGTGAGTGGATCACCAAATGCACTGAGAGAGGAAAAAATAAAGAAGTAGAAAAGCTACTGGAGAGGAAGAGGAAGGAAGCAAAAACAAAGAATACTAAGGAAATGAGACTGGTCCCTCAGTAAATAAACTGTTATTAAAACCCTTTTATGTTACTGTGCTAAGTGTTAGCAATACAAATGAGGTAAAAGAGAATGCCTCTTCTTAAGGAGTTCACAGTCTAGTGAAGGAGAAAACAAGCAAACAAGTATGTACAAATGACCTATACTACAAAATAATTTTATTTAGTAATATAGATATAATTTTGTAATATAAACATAATTAAGAGACACAAGAATTAAGAGGAGTTGGAAAAGGCTTTCTATAGAAAATGGAATTTTAGTTGGGACTTTAAGGAAGTCAAGCAGCAAAAGATAAGAAGGAAAAGCTTCCAGGCATAGGAGATAGGAAAAGAAAAAAACTAGAACTGAGATATAGAGTATTTTGTTCATTAAACAAAAAGGAGACTGGTGTCACTATATTAAAGAACAGAAGGGAGTAAGACCTAAGAAGACAAAAAGATGGGGTCACTAGGTTATAAAAAGCTTTGAATGCTAAGCAGATTTTTTTTACATGATTCTGGAGGTGACATGGAGTCGCTGGAGTTTATTGAATATAAAAGTAACATAATCAGACCAGTGCTTTAGGAGAAACCTTTTGGCAATTAAATAGAGGATTTATTATAATGGAGAGAGACCTGCAGACAGACCCACCATTATGCTACTGAAACATTACAAGGACAAGATGGAAGACCAAGATGGTGGTAGTCAGAGGAAAGAAAAAGGAATATTAAAGAAATATTGTAAAGATAAAAATTGACAAGTCTTGACAAAAATGGGATATGGGATGTGAGAGATAGTAAGGATGATATTTAGCAGTGAATATGGAGAACAGAGAAGATAGTAGTCCCCTGTATAGTAACAGGGAAATTAAGATTGGGAAGAAGACTTAAGGGGAAAGATAATGAGTTCTATTTGGGACATATTAAGTTCAAAATTCTACTGTATATACAATTTGTTATATTTGAAAGGTAAATGGAGATACGAAACTGAAAGACAGAAGGGAAGTCAGAGTAGGTATATTTGAGTATCATCAGCATAAAAATCATAGTTATATTTTGTGAGATCATCAAGTAGTATAAAAGAAGACAAAAGAACCCAGGATAGAGTCCTGTAGGACACCTACAATTAGAGGACATCACTTAGGTAAAAATCCAGCAGAGACTGAAAAGGAGCAGTTTAATGGGTAGGAGGAAAATCAGGAGAGAATGGTGTCTTGAAAACCTAGAGAGCATTAAGTAGGAAAATGACTAGCAGCATCAAGAGAGTCAAAGAAAATTAGGAGATTAAAGACTGAGAAAAGGTCATTTGACTTGGCAACTAAGAGATCATTGGCAACTTTAGAAAGAGCAGTTTCAGTGCAATAATAAGGCTATAAATCGGGTTATAGGGAGTGAAGATGAGAAAAAGGAGGAAAAGTGAAGACATCTATTATAGACCAGAATTTTCAAGAAATTTAGTCACAAAGAGTAAAAGATATATAAAATGATAGTGGAAATGGAAGTGATGGTATTTTTGAGGAAAAGAGAGCTCCTTGAATGAGAATGTCAGTGAAAAACTCTTTTTAGCATTGGTGTGACTAATAGCACAAACAGTGAATCACTAAAATCGATCTATTGCCAAGCAGCAATTTAAAAGGCATCATGCATGGCTAATGTCTTTATCCCCCACAGAATTCCATAAAATATAAATAATAAACTTTATTCTAAGGCATAGATTTTTATTTCCTGGGGGCAGTCATTAAGAGCTACCATTAAAGTTTGGTCTATGATAGGACAATTTACTCCTGGGACTTTCGAATAATTTGCCTGGCTCAGCTCTACCAGATGAGTTACATCTGTAGAAAATCTCTTAGTTACTACTGTTACTTCCTGAGTGGAAGAAAGTCATGTCTGAAAAGCAGAGCACAGTGAAAAATCCCCCATTCCAGGTTGAGTTATAATATTCCCTTTTAAAAAAAACCCTCTTATGCCCCTTGGATGAATACCTGGCACAATCTTATTTAGGTTATGACTGAATTAACAATTGAAAACAGTATTCAAAATACTCTCAGAATCACAGGATTTCAGCAATTAACTGTCTAGTCCAATCTGTACCTGATAATATTATCATATAAAATATACTTAATAAATGGTCTTCCAGCCTTTGCCTAAAAGTTTTCAGTAAGGGGTGACCCACTTTGTCTCATTTCAATCCTTTCTACTTTGGAATGGTTCCTATAGGAATATTTTCAAGCTTAAATTTGATTTACAATTTTCACAATCAACTTCTCTTATTTCTACTTTCTCTGGCCATTTAGAATAAGTCTCCAAGATGTGCTAAAGCCCACCAAGATTCTCAAGAATCAAAAGTAAAATTTTCTGTGAGAACACTTACACTTCAGAAATTGGCAAACACTACACATTGGGGCTTTAATTATTGCTTTGTTGATTTTCTAGACTTAACCAAGTGATAGAAAAATGTCAATAATGCAGATTAAATTGAAAAGTATATCCTACATACTTTTTTTTTTGGAGAGCCTGTTGTTAAATATTTACCAACACATCTCTGAGTCTTCCATATAAAATGTTTTCAAGTACTTGAAGACTGTTATCATATTCCCAATTCTTCTTTTCTCTTTGTTGCATATTTCAAATTTCTTTGGCCAATCTAGACATAATAAGGATTCAGTGGCTTCACCAATCTTTATTGCCTTCCTCTGAAAACTCTCCAGTTGATAAAAATTTTGTGGAATACATAAATGAACACAATAATCCAGGTTTGTTCTAATCAGAGTAGAGTACAACAGAATTATGTTTTCTTAATCTTAGAAAGTATGCTTTTCTTCATTTAATCCAAGATTTCATTTGAGTTCTTGGCTGCCATTGTATATTTTTATTAAGATGGAATTTGCTGTCCACTAAAATCCAGATCTCTTCCAGAGAAACTTCTGATTAATCATTTCTCCTACAAAGTTTGTTCATAAATTGTAAGAATTGTACTCCTGTTATAATTCATATTATTCAGTTTATCAAGTCAGCAAAAATAGTTTTGTATCCTGATTCAGTCACTTAATATGTTATCTATCCTCTCCAGGTTTGTGTCATCTATAAAACTGTAATACAGGTTGCCTATTATCTTTATGTAAATACTGATAAAAATAATAAAGACACACAGTTATTTTTTTAATTGAAGTTTTTTTTATTTTCAAAACATATGCAAGGGGGCAGTTAGGTGGCACAATGGATAGAGCTCCAGCTCTTAAGTCAGGAGAACCTGAGTTCAAATCTGGTCTCAGACACTTAATACTTCTTAGCTATGTGATCCTAGGCAAGTTATTTAATCCTAATTGCCTCAGCAAAAAAGAAGAAGAAGAAGAAGAAGAAGAAGAAGAAGAAGAAGAAGAAGAAGAAGAAGAAGAAGAAGAAGAAGAAGAAGAAGAAGAAGAAGAAGAAGAAGAAGAAGGCAATAAAGATTAGTGAAGCCACTGAATCCATATTATATCTAGATTAGCCAAAGAAATTTGGAATATGCAACAAAGAGACTGAGGAGTGAGTCATATAGATAGGAGGAGATTTAGAATAAAATAGTGTTATAAAAAGAAGTGTTCAGGATGAGTGGGTGGTCAGCAGCGTGAAAGGAAACAGATAGTTTGAGAATGATGTAGACTGAGAAGAGGCTATCAGATCTGGCAAATAATTAATGTCTTTAGTATTATTCAATTGAATGAGGAAGTTAGAAACCAGATTGCAAAGGATTGAGGAATGAAAGAAATGAGGGACAAGTATAGAAAGCTTTACTGTCAGTCTTCTTATTTGCATACTTTAATGGATTTATTATCTCACTGGTATAAGTCTTTTTTTTTTTTTTTTTTTTTTGGCTGAGGCTATTGGGATTAAGTGATTTGCCCAAGGTCACACCACTAGGAAGTGTTAAGTGTCTGAGGTCAGATTTGAACTCTGGTCCTTCTGACTCAGGGCTGGTGCTCTATCTACTGTGCCACCTAGCTTTTCATTAGTATTCTCAATTTGTTGAGAATTTTCTTTCCTGTGTTTTACTCCTGCACATGTTTTCCTATAGATTCATTACAGGAAGTCCACCCAATGTGCTTGGAATTTTCCTCTAGTTCAGAAGTATCATTCTGAGGTCTGTAAGATCTCACTGAAAAGGATAGTGAATATTGGGATTTCAGGGAGAAAAAAATAATTTCTCTATTTCAATATAATTGGTTGCCTTTGCAACTTTATCTACTTTATTTATTTATTTATTATTATGATAATAATATCTTCACCAGAGAGCTAAAGGAATCCATGACACAAATTAATAAAACTTGGTCTGTTTCAGAATTAGGTGGCTACAAATATAGCACGGAGACTTCACTTTTTTTTTTTTTTTTTTTTTTTGCTATTTTTTGCTCTTCTTGGCTTACATGTCTCTAATGATATACTTCAACTGTATCACAAATATGTTTCATATTAATCAGGTATCTTTCACTTGTAATCCTAAAAAGATTCATTATGCTAAGCAAAACAATAAGAGCAATACACCTTGGATCTAACATGTCTAGGGAAGGTGTTCATAGTCTAATAATATCAAGGTGTATAATGTTCGACAAGTGTAAGCTCATTTAGACTGAAGATTACCGAGAAAGCTTTTGAGTGAAATTGCCCTGAAAAGAGAGAATATGAGACCAAAAGGGAAGAAATACTTCTAATCATTGCAATAATACTTAAACACATTGTTGAGTGTTTATCAATCAACATTTTTTACTGAGCTCACTTTATGCACAAGATATTGTCCAGGCCTTGGGAAATTGTAACATTTCAAAGATATTTCTGGGATAATTTCCACATACTAGAGTGATTCAATGACCCTATATCTACTAAGAAAGGATTGAGAACTTTGAGCATAATAGGGTCTGGCACATAGACAGCTCCTGTTAATTTGCTTGATGGATGCAACCTCTCCAAAAGAAATATTTTAGGGAGCTGAATTCTAAGAAAATCATAATGACTTGTAAGGTAAGTGCGCCTTGGAAAGAAAGTGAAACATCTGTGAATATTATGTAACTTATTCTGGTTGTGCCACTATGTGGTTAATAAGGGCCTATTTCTATTAGCAGTATTGCCATAGCTATTGATTCTCAGAATCCTTCACCCTTTTGTTTATTTGAGTCTGAACTTGCTTGGTAATTTTTTTGCTTACATCATGCAGTAAGAAAATATATATCGCAGAGGAAGTCTTCTTTTCTTTTCTGAGGCCATATGTATGGTTCTTGAGGCATTTTCCTTCTCTTTTCCATTTTGGACAGGAGTAAAGCCTACAATCACCTTTTTTGGCATCCTGGTATTCCAGATAAGAGTTTTGTAATCAGTTCAGCATGATGCCTTGAAGAACAAGGAATGACCTTCTGGACTCATATTGTTAAGGAGTCACCAAAAATCTCCCCATGAGTAACTGAGGCAAAAGACCAGGAAGCTGATGCTGAAAGGCCTTTCTGAGTGTCTCTGTTGTCAAAGAGATCCTTTCCTTCACCATATGGTTAACAAACTAGAACAAGAAGCAGATTATCTATACATGCTCTGTCGCATTTTCAAGGCACTTTACAACATCACACATCCACATAAAGAGGTTGCAACAGCCAAGCAAGTTGATAGGGCTCTTGGCCAGACCTTCATTATTATCAGCTTTCATGTGAAGAAAAAAAGGTAGATATATCACCAGCTGATATTCTTTTTCCAAATTCACTTTATCAAAATGGTTAAACTCTAACATAAAAAGTTGTTTTACTTGAAGAAATTGATTTAAAATTCTCTGATAGAATGTTAGCTCCTTAATAATCGGAACTATTTCATTTTTGTATTTTAAGATTGAACAAGGTGGCTGGCAACTAATAAATGCTAATTGAGTAATTTTTTATTTTTTTTATAAGTGATGGCTCTCTGGAAGGGTAGACAGGATAAATACATTAGGAAATATGGATTATGTAAAAACAAAGGATATCAATTTTTTCTTAAACAGCTAACTGGACAAATCTGAGGAGTTTTTTTTGCACAGAAACAAGTCAAATCATATTATAACAACTTTAGGAAACCCTTTGGAAAGAACAATAAAAACAAAACCAAAAAACAACTTTAAAAAAGAGAAAAAATATTTAATTTAATGTAATTATCTAGCTAGCAAAATTGAGTGAAAAATATATTTAAATTGTTGGTCACTTAAGAAAGCTAAAAAATAATGACATTTGGGTTATATACACCAAACTCAGAAGATGAGTAGCAAAAGAAATTATAGCTACATATTCTAGCATCAGTATAATAATACAAAAGACCCTATATCTCTCTTATAAATTTAATAAGAGTGGAAATGTCCAAATAAAGATATATGTTTATACATCTGCTGGGAAAACTCATATTTCCTGAACCTTAATTAGCATGCAATGTATAAAACATTTTTTTTCACTAGCCAGATAAGCCTATTTAAAATTGGGATAAGTCCAGAGAGTATAAAATCAAACAGAAAAAAAAAAAACATACTTTGGATAATGTTGATTTCTGCTTATTAAGTGTCTCTCTTCCACCTGCATAAAACTGGATTATGCTGAGGGAAATATGAGCCTTAAAAATTGGAAGTAAGGTGGGGGTGGAGAAGGCAGTTACACCAAAGTTAATATTTTGTATTGAAGAAAAAACATGCTGTATATGGAATTTAAAGAAAACATGGATATAGTAAAGCAAGAAGCTGTCTCTTCTTTGTTTTAAAACCTAACCAAGCCAAATACTCTTTTAATAATCTTAAACACTGCCATTGTCAATAAAGTGCCCATTGTTTGTAAACCAAGAAATAGACAGGACCTTGTGAACAATATTAGTGCCATATAAGCATTGACTCTTGTATTAAAGACCCCTAAGAAGGCTTCCTGTGAACAGACAACCAGGAAAAGTTTGGTTTTGTATTCAACCCAATCTCAAACAGCTATCCTTCACAAAACTTTGCAGAGACCCTCCCTCACATCTTCAGTCCCATTCTGGAGATTCCTTCCCTTATATGCCCCCTAAAGCAATTTTGGCTTTGAGAGAAGGATATTCTCTAAATCAGGAAATTAATTTTGATAACAAGAATAAGAATTTTATGTTCTCAAAGCATTGTTGTTCTGAAAAAATAGATTGTTTGGATATAGGTTGTGATGAAGAGACTAGGTAGTATTGCTTTAAATTACTATTTCATTGTTACCTTTTCAAGATATTCTTCTAGAACAGAAGAGAAAAAGTCTAACACATTATGATTTGTGTTATAACCTTAGAAACTTGATGCAAATCAATTATGATTAAACAATAGTAATTAGAGAGAGTGTAGGACACTAAGGCATGCTAAATCAATTCCATCTTTGGGTCACTTCTGATATTTTTGACAAAGGTCTGTTGGCATTTTTTTCTTTTTTTCCCAAAGTCATGTTACTATGTCACTCAGGGATTATTAGAAGAGTGGACAACAAATATGGTTTTTAATGTTTCCCCCCACCTTCATTATTTTGTGTGTTCCTTTTCTTAAAAACATTTTATTCAATGAATATAAGAAATTTCAGACTTAAAGGCTCTCCTTAGATAAAAATGTCTTTCATTCCTGTGTAATCATGCAAGATTCTTTAATAGATATGACAACAAAGAATTGATCCTCTCCTTTAACAGTTCTTAACTTTTTTAATATGCCATGGACCCCTTTGGGAATCTGGAGAAGACTAGGAACACTTGTTAAGTGCAGAAAATAAAACACATAGGATCACAACGGAACCAAAATTAGTTGGTTGGGATTGGCAGAAAAATTGTTCCTGGGGGCAGGTGGGGAGAAGGCTCTGATAAAGATCAGTTTAGAGCATGGTCCCACCCTCTATGGAGATTAGAGGGTCAGAAATCCAAGTTTTGTCAAGCCTCTTAGGTCCACTCTCTTGCTATGTCCTGCCAGAAATCTCATTCAGAACCTGAGGTTAAATTTTCCCTATAAATCTGCTTATGGCATGCCATTTTTGCTGAACCTCCTTTAAGTCAGTGTGCCACAACACTCTGCGTTAAGGAATCTTTCCCTTATTCCTCCCCCTTGCTGTGTGGTACCTCTCCTAACTCTACTGTGTCTTATGGTGTCTCTCTTCTCAGGCTCCACTTCTCCCCCTTATAACTAATTAACTCTTTTAGATGCTTAATCCCTTTTAGGATTTGTAGAGGGTCACTGTCAGTAGGGAAACTCTGGTTGAGGTATAAGACCCTTCAGCCCAGAGGGAACCTGCTAACAATGTCTGGTTCAGCTCCCCATCTCCCCTAAGGGTTCTCGACTTTTCCTGAGAAGTCAGGGAACAGTGACAACTTGTGTTATGATTGAAGCAAAATGATATCAGGTGGCAAAGAGTGATAGCAGGTAGCAAATTATATACAATAGCAAGTTGTTTATGTGGTCCCATGTATGCAGTATATACTTGGAGCATCCCAGTGTTTTTGTTACATGTTTTTGTTACATTTTTTATATGAGGGTATAAAAAGGGGAAAGTCCTTGGAATAAACAGACTCCATTTTTCTACCATGCTCAGGCATCCTGCCTCATCACTTCTCTACTAGGATGATATATTTTAATCACCCTGGTGTGGGGACTCTAGAAAGCACAGTACATTTTGTCACCCCAATTTGGGAGCTCTAGAAAGTAGGACACAACAAAATTTTAGTCTGCCAGCTAAGGCCACACTCCAACTTCATGAGTTGTTGTTGTTGTTTTCTCCTGGCTAATTGAAGCTCCACTTCCCAGTACTTGTCTTTTCCATCAATAATTATTAACCCCTTTGGTTGCTATGTGCTCTCCCACTCTATTTCATATTTACCATTACTGGTATCTATTGTATCTTTTCAATTTGTCTGTAATCTTTTCCCATAAATAAACCTACTTTTTGCTAGAGAACGGCCATTGTAAATTCTTCACATGACTGAACCTCAACATTTGGTGTCCACCATTATCTAGTGTTTAAATCAGCCACAATACCCTGAAATCTACCTATAGATTCTTTGGGAGTTCTGTATGTATGCTCCAATTTATGAAATCAAACATGGCATAAAACAAGATGTAGATTCCTCAACCATCCTTCCTATTTGCAGGCAGATGTCCATTACAGCATCCAAGTCCTCTTAAGAAGGCTTCCTCATGAATGATGATTGTCTCTAAATGTCTCTGTTTGCAGATGACATTGTGCTGATCAGATCAGACCCAAGAATATTGAATAAATGAGATCTACAACCATTCAGAAGAGGTCAGTGAAATAATAAGAAGAATGTCTATTGTCTAGGCTGATATGCCATTGACTAGACAGCCAGACACTACATGTGGAAATGAGTTGTGTGCTGAATTAAGTAGGAGAAAAAGCATGAGCTAGATTACATTTGAGATACTGTATTTTTGACAACCCTTACTTCTCCAAACAATTAAAAACCATCTTTATAATATCATTATGCTTCTGGTGATTATAGATAAATTATGGAATACTGTGATTTTCAAAAGCTCAAAATACATGTCACCCAAAGGGCAATGGGGATATACATGTGTGTGCATGCTAAATAACTGATTGTTGTTTTTCTGGAAAAAAAAATAACTAAGGTCCTTTCAAACTCCAAGATTCTACAAATATCTATTGTTTGAGTATAGATAAGTAGACATTGAAGAAGGAAATGTTAGATTTAGAATCAGGACAACTAGGAAGGAACCCTCTATCTGCCACATTAGTTGAATAACTTAAAGAAGTCATATTGCCTTTATAAGCCCCAGTTCCCTCATTAATAAAATTATGACAATAGTGCTTAGACTTGTCTTATACCAGGTTGTGCTGAGGAAAGTGTTTTGTTAATTCCAAAGCATTAAAGAATATGAGTTATTATTCATTAATATCATAAGATCATAGATGGAGGGCTAAAGGGTACCTTAGAAGTTACTTAGTCCAATCTGCCTATTTTACACGTGGAAAAATTTGAAGTTCAGAGACATTAAATAATTTGTCCAAATGATCACAGATTATGAGAAGCTGGAATTCAAATCCAGGCCCCTTGACTCTAAAATCAAGTCTCTTTTACACTATATCAGTTAGAAGAGAGGCTTAGACTATTTTTTCCTTCTCTATTTCACTTTGGCACACTAATTACTGTTCCAGAGAAGAGCAAGACTGTGCATCTGGTTGCTCTGCCAAACTCCATTCCTTTCCCTATCTCATAATGTCCTCATCACAGAACAGGATTCTTCTAAGTATTTTGCTCTACTCTTCAAAAATCTGGAAATCATCTCCTAGCCCTCCCAAATATTTTATCCTATAGTATTATAGTGGAGATTTGACTAACCAATCAACATACATTTATTGAGAATCTATTATGACCAGCTACACCTAGGGAAAGAACTCTGGGAGATGAGTTTCCCCATTGGCTAGCTACTATGGAGTATACAATTTCATGGTCTGCCTTGTTCACACATCCCCTTGGTATGTTTCCCCCTCCTGCCACATGCATTGCATAATCATTACAATGAACCCTTACTCCTTTCAGGGGAGGTTAATATTTATGAGGTTATTGAGCATGAACATTTGCCCTACTAAGCTGATTCCTAGCCCCAAAGTAGGATAAAAGTAGTTATGACCTATTTTACTGTTGACTGCTGACTCTTGCCCTATTTGAGTAACCCTTGATCACAAAAGCCAGAGAAGGACCCTGATATTCTATTTTGCTTAATTTCTTCTGCTGGCCAGTCCTTTAATATAAATCACATATCCTTATATGGAAACAGTCTGTTTTGTATCTCTCCATCTCTAGTCAGGAAAACTTGGATTCTGATCATACCTCTGACACTTATGTGTGACCCTGGACAAGGCTGTAACATGAAAGGATTAGACTCAATAACCTCTAGGACTTCTTTTAACTGTAAACCTATAATGCTGTGAAATAGTCCCTGTTTATTTTTACAGCCTCTGTGAGTATCAAATAATTATTATAATAATTAGAATTAATGCTTTTAAATTTTTTTATTTCATTTTTAAATGATGGAATAAAAGAAGCATTTTTGCAACATAGTATAATAAAAAATACAATTGCACAAAATTGATTGTGTACAATTTGCTATTTCTTTTAAATATATAATAAAATTATCACATAAATTTCTTTTCTTTTCCTCCCCTTACCCATAGATTACTATTATTAGATATGAATATGTATCCTTCCTCACCATGGGAGCTAGGGATCTGGTTCCCCGCCCCCCTCCAATCTGGAAAATCCATGTAAAAATATTTGACCCTCCTTTTGTACCAGAAAAGAAGTCTTAATTTTTTCTTTTCTTTTTCTTTTGTGGGGTGTTTATGATATCTTATTGTAAAATTTGGGTTAAGCATTTGGTCATAGGTTCTGTGTCATCTGCTGGTATTTGTGAGTTTTCTGTAGCTTCTGCAAAATTCCTCAAAAAATTCCTATTTAATTTCTTATGCTGATTCATGATATATTAAAACTGTAATGGGGAAAATCTTGATGTGGAAGGAATAAATATATATAAAATCATTCTATATATATTTTTATTTATCAGTTCTTTCTCAGGATGCACATAGCATCTTCTTTTATATGTCCTTTGTAGCTAATTTGGATATTTATAAGTCAAAAAGACCTATTCCGTCAATATTGTTTTCAAAATAATATTGCTAGCACCAGCTCTGAAGTCAGGAGGTCCTGAGTTCAAATGTGACTTCTGACACTTAACATTTCCTAGTTGTGTTTCCCTAGGTAAGTCTTTTAACCCCAATTGCCTCAGCAAAAAAAGAAAAAAATAATAATATTGCTGTTATGCTTTACAGTGTTTTCTTGGTTCTGATCATTACATAAACTACAAACTCTAAGGCTCTAATTTGAAAAAAAAAAAACACATCTTGCTTCCATCCTACCTTTCTAGCCTTATTCAGACTTAAATCTATTCACACATTCATTGCTGCAGCCAGACTAAGTTTTACCCTGCTAACTCAGATTACTACTTCCTTCAATGAATCATTCTCCAACTCCCTGAATTAGAAATGAAGTAATTTTATTCCCCCTTTTTCTTGAAATTCTCAATATACTATATTTGACTTCTCTTACAAATGTAGGTATATTCTCATTTGTAGAGAGAATGAGAATATAACTACATACACATTAATTACAGTTATAGAGTCAGTATTGTGAGATTTGTAAAAATACTAGACTAGAAATCAGAATAATCAGAATAATCATGCCACATCTGGCATGAAGTACTTAATAGCTGTGTGACTGTGTAAATCATTAATTTTCTCAGTGCTTCAGGCAATTTTCTGGACCTGTCTCTGAAATCCTAAATGGTTGCAGTCTGTAACAATAGTAAGGAGTTCTCAGTCATCTAATCAATCAATAAGCATTTATTAAAGTGCTTACTATGTGCCAGTCATGCTAGGCACTGGGGACACCAAGACAAAAAAAATTGTGGCTCTCCAGGAGCTTGCATTCTATTGAAACAATATATACATATATTCTCATATTGAGAATAATTATAAATTAAATATAAAACAGTTAGTGAATCTGTACACTAATAGTTGGGGGATCAGGAAAGGTTTCCCATGGAAGCACAGATTCTTCACTTATTCATACATTAAAGTTATGCATATACAAGCTTCAACTTCTCTATAAATGAGTGAATGAAAAAACATTTATTAAATGTTTATTATGTGCATTATTTGTAATTCAATAGATTATAAAGTTCCTTGAGGCCACCTTGTGAAAAATGAACTGTTTTTATTCCTAATCAATAGCAGATTGTGTTGGCACAGAATAGACACAGTCAATAAATATTTATTGAATTTCACTTTATATTTCCAAAAGCAAACTCATCACCTCTCTACCTAAATGTCTTTTTCCTCCTAACTTTGACATTTCTGTTAATGACATCACCAACACCAACAGTCACTCAAGCATGAAACCTTGGAATTACCTTTTCTTTTTTCCCTACCTTTCATCTTTGGACTGCACAATTGACTCATGTTCAAGGACTTTCTCTACTTTGCCATAAAAAGTTCTTTATCCTAGAAACTCACAAAACCTATGTCCCTATTCTCATTTTGGAATTATCATTTTTAAGAAAAAATCCTCTTAGGCATACATTCTTTTCCAGGCTTCATTTCTGATTCAGTAGACTTGCTCTTCCATTCCTTACCCCAAATCCTGTACCTTTATTCCCACACCAACCCCACAATCAGTTCTCTTTCTTGTGTTGTCTTTCTTCCATGATGTTATTTCTCTTTTTCTGCTTATATTTATATTCATAGAAGTTCACAACACAGTGCCTGGCTAAATAAGTTATTACCCTTTCCCCCCTTCTTTTCAATACCCACTATTGCAAACCTGAAAGGCTTATAGGTATTAGTCACCTAGGTTCCCTTTTCTAGTTTTTTTATAACTAACTCCTTCTGTCCATCTAGCTTCTTAAATATGACTAATTCTCATTTAATTCAGGGAGGAAAAAAGCCAAATTATTTTTAGTGAATGAATGATTTATGTTAAAGTTCTCCCTTAAGGTAAACAAATTCAAATTTAGGAATTAGCACCTGGGTAAAGAATTAAATAAATCTGTGGCCAATTTCAACTTCTTCTACATTTGATTTTTGATTCAGAGAATGATATTTTACATGATGTAACATGATTTGGGGAGAAAAACACATACACACACAGGTCCTACAAAAAAAGAGCAGTGTGAATTCATCTGAATTTTAATTACTTTTTTTTTAAAATAAGAAAATGTGGAAATCTATCAGCCCAAGTTTTCAGTTATACCCTGTAAATCTGAGTTTATCTAAACTTGGTCTCCCAAATCCTAAAACAATTACTATTATCTGGAAAAAATCTTTTGGAAAGCCTTGGTGGCTTGGTAGAACAAGCTACCTGGAATGCACATTGTCCAAATGTAAGGAACATCTTCAGTTTTAAGGAACAAGTCAGAAACAGACTCCCATGTTTCTTTCTGAACTACATCTTCTACAATGCTTCAGGTTTGGGAACAGATCCTGAACTGCAAGATTTAGATTGTAATGTGAGGGACGTTTACCTAGTACCCAATGTTAAATAGCCTCTCTGAGAACTGAAGTTTTTAAATAGCACAAGAAAGATGAGCTTATATCTGCTGCTTCTCATTATTCTCAGCATCAGTGTGGGCATCAGAATCAGGTGAGGGGTGTCAACATTCCTTTAGGTCCCCTTTCTAAGATACTTTCTCCTAAGGACCAGGACAGGTCTGTATCCCCAGAACTCAGGTCCTCAGCTGTGATTCATATCAGTTCTTTACATTTGTTGGGGAGAAAAAAGAAAGCCAGGAAACTTTTCTGTAAACCATACCTCTGTTCTCTTCTGGTACAAAGAGGCAATGTGGGAAGAAATAAGGACTGGTCTCACAATATGAAATTAGACAGGTGGTTTGCTGTAGGAATCTATAGGTATATAACTGTGTCTGTGGGGGAATTTCCCTTTATCTACTTTGCTGTTATTTAATTAAAATCTTTGATTTTAAATTAGTAGTATCTAGTCAAATATGTTTTTGTTTTTTTGTTTGTTTTTTAAAGATCATCACTGGGGGCTTTTAGGCTCTGATTTTGAGTAGATGCTAATCCTGAACCTGAGATGACTTCCATAAGTAAGGGGGGGAGCTATAAAATGAAGCACGAGGTGGGAAATATCCTTTTATTCAGGGATCTATCATTAGGCATTTCCTCCAAGGATGTCAAAGCAGTGGGATCACGGCTTATATGCCGTTAGGAAAATGACTATTCTTGAGAGAGACAATCAACTCTGATTAGTAAACAATTAGTGAAAGGTGGAGTTTACAAAACAAAGTGAGCTCACTTCAATGAGGGACTGAGAGTGACATCATGTCACTCATGGAAAGAGACTATCCCTATAACCAGATCACCCCCAGCAATCTAGAAAAGAATCTGTATCTCCCATTCAAGCCTGAGATAGTTAGGTGAAGTAGCAATATCTAGAATTAGGAGAATGTTAATCTTATCATTTATCAACCCTTTCCTTGAGAGGTTGTACAATGAAATAGCATAGGGGAAAAATGTTTGGGTCTCCCTAGTTTTTTAATAATTGGCTATTAATATGAGAAAGAAATAATCATGTCTTCCATAACCAAGAATGGGGAACAAAATAGATTCCCTTCAACGGAAAGATAACCAAATTAGTTGTGATAAATTAATGTACCATAATGTTTTTTGGAAAAAAATAATAAAAATACGGATTTCAGAGAAGCACAGGAAGATATATAAACCATGAAGAATGGAGTAAATAGAATAAGAAAAGCAAAAACCACTACTAAACTAAAATAATTGAAAGATTAAAAATTGAAATTAAATACTATAACTATAATGATGAAGAGATTTTCTGTAGAGAAGAGCTGAGAAAATGTACTTCCCTCCTTTACTTCCAGAGCAGATATAGTATGGATGTGGAATATTATGTATACTATCAGATTTGGTTGATGTATTAGTTGCTTTTCTTTGCTGCTTTTTTTCTCCTTTATTTAAATTATTTTGTTATAAATGTATTGGGAAATTGTATATGTCCTCTAATCCAGCAGTGTCTCTACTAGGTCTATCTCCCAAAGAGATCATAAAAAAAGGGAAAAGGACCCAGATATGCAAAGTATTTTTTGGAGTGGCAAGAAACTGGAAACTGAGTGGATGCCCATCAGTTGGAGAATGGCTGAATAAGTTATAGTATATAAATGTTATAGAATATTATTTTTCTATAAGAAATGATCAGCAGGATGATTTCAGAAAGATCTGGAGAGACACGAACTGATGCCAAGGGAAGTAAGTAGAACCAAGAGAACATTGTGCTTAGCAATAGCAAGATTATGCAATGATCAATTCTGATGGATGTGGCTTTTTTCAATAGTGAACTGATTCAGGACAGTTCCAATGATCTTGTGATGCAGAGAGTCATCTGTACCCAGAGAAATAACTGTGGGCACTAAGTGTGGATCACAATATAGTATTTTCACCTTTTTTTTGTTGTTGTTTGCTTGCATTTTTTCTCATTTGTTTTCCTTTTTGATCTGATTTTTCTTGTAGTTGTTTGCTTGCATTTTATTCTTTTTCATTTTTTTTCCTTTTTGATCTGATTTTTCTTGTGCAGCATGATAATTGTGGGAAAATGTTTAGAAGAATTGTACATGTTTAATATATATTAGGTTACTTGCCACGTAGGAGAGGGAGTAGGAGGAAGGAGGGAGAAAAAAAGAATTTGGAACACAAGTTTGCAAGGGTGAATGTTGCAAACTATTTATGCCATGCCACTATGTATAAGCCATAATTAAGTTTTATTTTTGCCAGATTTGAGGGTTATATTTAGACACATTTTATATGTATTATAAAGAAGTGTTTCCAACATATCATGAAATATATTTTAAAAAAATGTAAACTACATAGAGATCCACATGTGCTTTTTGATTTAGATGTGTTCTTTCACATAGAAAATGAAAAACTTGCAAGCTTTTGGTGCTTTACTGTGTCCCTAAAAACTTTTCTTCTTTCTTTACTGGTAGGTCTTTAAACATCTCTCATCTCCAAGATTTTCTTTCTTGTTTCTGGTCTACTCAGGAAATTTTCACAAAAATTCTGCCTTTTATCTTGCTTAACTATTTCCATCTCTGAATCCCCAGAATGCTTTATAGATTCTTCTAGACAGAGTTCTACCTACCCTATCTAATTTTGATCTTCATCTTATTTTTCCATTTAAGACCTTCCTTTATTTTCCCCCCACTATCATCATCATTTTCTACTTTCTCATCATCCTCACAGCTATTTACATTTGTAAAGTTTTTGAATTTTCATAACCTTTTCTTTTTTTTTTCTTTTAGCACAAAATGATGTCTCTTGTCCAAAAGGACCCACTGTCCTATTTTCTTTATCAAAATCACTTTCTTAGAGGCATCCTTTATACTACAGACAGACCCTAAAAAGAATAAAAAAGTTTCATGAGAATGGATATCATTACATCATAATATTAGGGAATCCTAGATTTAGAACTGGAATGGAATCAGAGACCATCTAGTCCAAGTCCCTCATTTCACAAAGTAGGAAATTGAAGGTCAGAGATTAAGTAACTTCTAAAAGGTTATATACAAGGAGATGGAAGCAGGATTTAAATCCAGATCACCTGAGGACTGAGTTCAAATTCTGTCCCAGATACTTCTTAGTTGCTTGACTCTGGTTGGCTTTACTTTCACCAACTTTGCCTTCAACAAATCCCAGTTCTCTGACTCCAAATCCCTTACTTTTCCCACTATAGCTGCATTTTCCCCAACACCTACATAGCAGTGGTGGACACAAACAGCAATCCTCTTTCCCTATCCCCTATAGCTTTATAACAATGATGGTTTGAATTATAAAAATTTTGGCCTGGGGATAGGAAGAGAATTATAAATGTTTCCATGTGTTTGAACTGTCAGCACTTCTTCCTCAAGTTCCTTACTTCTGTAGGGGAAATATGTTTTATATCCTTTCATCTTACTATTATATGTTTCTTAAAATAAGTTTTTAATTGATTTATTTTGTTTGTGTGAGTGTGTTTTTAAACATTTGATTTTAAAGTGATGTATATTGGATTTTAAAATCTAAAGTTTAGGCCAAGACATAAAAATTCAAAATATATTAAATAAAACTCATTTAAAGACACAGTAGTAATATATATACATACATATATATATATAAATCCAATATGTACATTTATGCATATACATACATGTATATATGATTTTTGGATGGCCAGGAGATACAGTGAATAGAGCTCCAAGCCTGGAGTCAGGCACCAAACCTGGAGTCAGGAATATATGAGTTCCCATTTGACTTTAGACATTCATTAGCTATGTGACCCTGGGCACTGAACAGTTTGCCTTGCTTTGCTCATCTATAAAATGAGCAGGAGAAAGAAATGACAAACCACTTCAATATCTTTGCCAGAAAAACGTCAAATGGGATCACAAAGAATTGGACACATCCAAACAACAACAAATATTGGATTATGAGGGTTCACAAATACTTATTGCATTTTAAACAAGGAAAATTTTGAACCTAAATTTTTAGCATAGCTCACAGCAATCTTAGTTTAGTGTCCTGCACTAAGCACTTTATATAAATTTTTGGTTCATATATGTTGATGAAGAAAACCAAGTAATGGATCCCTTGATTTTAGTCACACACTTGCCCACACTGCAGCCACTGCAGTACAGTGGCTAGCAGGCTGGGACCTGTAGTCAAAAAGATTGGAGTTCAAATATAATATCTATATATTTCCCAGATGTATGATTCTGGGCAAGTCATTTAACTGCTGTTTGCTTTAATCTCCTCATTTGAAAAAGGAGGATAATAATAGCACTTTACTCCAGGGTTATTGTGGGATCAATAGAAATAATATTTGTAAAGTCCTTTGTAAATCTTAAAGCACTATCTGTATGCATGCTAATCATCATTACATATTTTGTGTTTAATTTTCTAGTTTATTTCCATCTTTGTATGCCCAGGAGTCTCACACAGTGTCTGACACATAGTAGGAGATTAATAAATATGAAATTGAATTGAATTGAATAATGAATACAAAGAACTGGAAAAAATAAAGCTGTCTCAGAAAATAAATGGCATTGAGTGTATCCATATGGAAACAGTTTGTTATCTCTAAGGTCAATTAATTTACAGTCTAGCCTAGATCCTTTTTTTTTGAAGGACTCACAAAAGCTATTCTCACTCTCATTCCTCTCTTTCTGTTTTCGGTTTTTATATTTCAGCAATCCAAAGGCTCCACTGCTCCACGCTCAGCTAGCAAGGAGCACAGCTTGAGAAATGTTTTATACTCAGACCTCTAGATGTCAGCATCATACAAGAGCTACCCAAAAGGACTCTGACTTTAAATAAGAGATATTTGCTAAATATTTTGTATCATGTCAGAAGAAAAGTCCCACAAGCTTTGCTCAGATAGACCATTTTTTTTCACAGACCATTCCCATATACATAGGATCCGAGATTTAGAAGTGAAAGAGACTTACTAGGGCATCTAATCTATTTTTTTTTTTTGTTTCTTCTTAAGAGTTGGCACTGAAATTCAGTTTCAATAAGGGATCCTACTTTTGTCTTTCTGAAAGACTGGGCTTTGTAAAAATCTTCTCATATTGCAATATTATTAGTGACAGAGCTGAGCTGAACTGAAAAAAAATCACATTGTGTAACACAGTGTCTGTCTGTATGTCCTTCAGAGCTGATGGAAGGATAAAGTGACATAGTTTATATATAAACTTTGTAACTGGTGCAATCTTAAAATAATGGTATATGTGTATACACAGGACCATAGACAGAGAGATGAATGATAAAGATAGATTGATTATATAAATATATATAGATGAATAGATTGATAAATTATATAACTAAAAATAAATAAATGGATAGGTAGATGATATATAGATAGGCAGAGAGATTAGATATATTTTAAAAATATATTTACTAAGTATTTGCTATTACCAGGCATTGTGCTAAAGGATGAATATAAAAATGTAAGTAAGATGGTCCCTGTTCTCAAGGGGCTAATTTGCATTCTAATGGAGGAAGCATATTAAGGGGAGTTAGAATGGTGGAGAGAAGTGTTCATATGAAGGTAGTTGAGAAGTGGTATGGTTGCCTTAGTGCTGGGCAAGATGAGGTGAAAATTTATCAATCACACCTGAGAATCCCAAAGATTAAGTCTCTAATGGGAAGGACCTAAGAATGATGGCAGATGTGTAGGAAGCATGGTATAGAGAAGACTGATACCACAAAGATTATCAAATCTAATCCTATCATTTTACAGCTGAAGAAACTGAGTCCCTGAGAAGTGATTGTACTTTCCCAAGATCATACAGGTAGTAACTAGAATTTGAACTCAGATCTTGCCTTTTAGTATCTATTTCACTGCCTTTTGGAGAAATGTGACAATTCTGTCTCAAATTACAAATGTCTTTTGTGCCTATAAGCAACTTAGATATTGTTAGAACTGGAATTGGGGAAAGCCTCCACCTAATGCCAAGAAATGCCTGTTAAATATGTTCTAATCTAGAATAATTTGCTCTGTTCTGCAATGGACACACCCACTGTACAAGCTGTTACAGCACATGGGCCTTTGAAAAAGTACATCCCAATTCTGATGTCTTTGAATAGGCCCAAAGATATAGTTAGACAAGAGAACATGCTGCTTTTATCACCCACCCACTCAGTGGGTCTAAGAAATGTGCTGTACGGAATAATTAGCTCACAAGGGCTATAGCTGGCAACTGTGCAACAGTTCAGCCTTCTAATAGCAATGCTATTACCACCAACTTCTCACTTTCAACATAACTCCAATCCTGGAGTGCAAACCCTCTCCTTTGAATACAGCAAGCAAACAAATGGGAAGGGAAGAAAGGAATAAAGGGAAAAGAGGAAGGAGGAAGACAGGAAGGGGAAGAGGAAGGGCAGAAGGAAGGGCAGAAGGAAGGAAGGAAGGAAGGAAGGAAGGAAGGAAGGAAGGAAGGAAGGAAGGAAGGAAGGAAGGAAGGAAGGAAGGAAGGAGGAAGGGAGGGAGGGAGACTCTTAAATACAAAATATGAAAGATAAAAATAAAAGGAAAGGAGAAGAGAGGAGAGGAGGGGAAAGAAAAGGAGAGGAGAGAAGGGGAGAGAAGAAGAGAGGAGAGGAGAACAGAGGAGAACAGAAGAGAGGAGAGGAGGAGAGAGAAGGGGAGAGGAGGGGAGGGGAGAAGAGAAGAGAGAAAGGGAGAGGGGGAGAGAGGAGGGGAGAGGAGAGGAGGGGAGGGCAGAAGAGAGGAGGGGAAGGGAGAAGAGAGGAGAGAAGGGGAGAGGAGGAGAGAGGAGGGGAGAGGAGAGGAGACTCTGGGAAAGATGGTAAGAGGGTCTTAATCTAAGCTAATCAGCAACTAAGACCCTCAGTCCTGGCCCAGTATAAAAGCAAAACACTGGGGCAGCTTCCAGTCCCAGCTCAGAAGGCAAATTTTGGGAAACTAGGCTGTTTCCTGAATAGAACAGACAAAGCTACACCCTGAAAACACAAGGGGACCCTGTGATCAAAGCCAAGGCTGAGAGCCACACAGGGAGCTTAGGACATCACCCCCCTTACCTTAGGAGCAGAGCTTGACCTTAAAAGTTAAAAAAAAAAAATTGGAAAAAGAAAAGGAAATAAAATAAGCAAGAAACAGAAAAGAACCTTGATCATAGAAAGCTACTATGGTGACAAGGTAGACCAAAATACCAATTCAGATGAGGACAAAATGTCCACAGAGGAAATCTCAAAAAGTGATAGAAGAATTGCACGTTTAACTTATATTGGATTGTTTATTGTCTAGGAGAAGGGGAAAGGAGAAAGAAAAATTTGGAACACAAGCTTTTCCAAAAGTAAATATTGAAAACTATCTTTGCATGTATTTAAAAAATCTATTTTTTATTATTTTAAAAAATCTCAAAAATCATTTTTTGTTTCCATAGAAGTGCTGAATAGTAATTTTTTTGGCCCACTTCCAAATCGATAACCAGAATAGTTGGACCACTTCACAACTACACTAACAGCATAATATTGTACCTGTTTGCCCACAGCTCCTTCTATATCACCTTGTTCTATATTTTGTTTTCCTTGCCTGGTGTAAGATGAAATTTCAGGATTGAACTTCTCTTATTAGTGATCGATAGCAGCTTGTCCTTTTGTCATTTGTAGTTTGCAATTTTTTGCAAACTGTTATCTTTTAACAACTTTATCTATTGGGAAATGGCTATTAGTACCCTACCTTTTCATCAATTTCATATATATATATATATATATATATATATATATATATATATATATATTGAACAGACTATCAATGACATAAGATAGAAAAAAGTTCCCATACTACCATTTCTCTTCAAATTCTGTCTAAATTTATTATATTCACACAACATGTTTTTAAACATAACTAGGTAGATAGATGGTATAGTGGATAGAACACTGGATCTCCAATCAGAAAGACCTGAGTCCAAATGTAATCTCAAACATTTAATATCTGTGTGAAAAGAGGCAAGCTACTTGATTTTTACCTGTTTCCTCATCCGTAAAATGGGGGCAAAAGTAGCACTTATTTTCCAGGTTATGAGCATTGTAAAAGATTTAGTACAATGCTAGTACATGATAAGTGCTGTATGTTAGTTATTAGTTAAATTTTATATTTTTATCTTTTATGATCTTTCTCTTAAGAACTTTCCCTCTAGCAATAGTTGTGGAGCATATCCCAGCTTGTCTGATTTTTATGTTATAACCTTTTATATTCATATCACAGTCATTTTGAATTTATTGGCTACTTCATATAAGATGTTTGAACCTAATTTCTGCTATACTGATTTCTAGTCTTCCAAGAAATTCTTGTGCGCCCCCCCCCCAAAAAAAAGGAGTCCTTTTCTCAGTCACTTCAGTTCTTGGGTTTACCAAACCCTAGGTTACTCTTGCAAATTGTTTCTTATCATTTGCTCATGTCCTTCTATTCTATTTTTCAACATGTACTAAATAACTTTGAGGACAGGCATTTAGTAAATATCTGATGAATCAGCTGTCAAGAAAATGGAATGCATATGCAGATGGTTTGGTGCCAAGGTTATCTGGTTATTTTTTGTTTTTGATTTTTTTGAAGATGATCACTTTCCTAGTAGGGCACGTAGTCAACTTTATTATAAAGAAACTCTGGACTAAGCATTTATTGGTCTGTCCATTTGGGGTTTTCTTGGCAAAAATTTTGGAGTGGTTTGCCATTTCCTTCTATAGCTCCTTTTATAAATGAGGAAACTGAGGCAGATGGGGTTAAGTGACTTGCCCTGAGTCATACAGCTAATATATCTGAAGTCAGATTTTAACTAAGGACTCAGGTCCTACATTTTACCCACTGTGCCACCTTGATGCCAGGAAAGGACCATAGAAATCCAAGAAACCATCAAATCCAGCCCCTTTATATTCCAGAAGAGAAAATGAGATATAAAGAGAAATAAAAAGACTGTCTAAGTGAATGAATTTGCAATTGTCTGAGGCAGAATTTGAACCCTGGTCTCCCTAACTTTAAATACAGTTCCCTATCTATTGTTCAACCCTGCCTCTCTGAAATACTTACCTTCCTTCCAGATGCAACTCTGATTCCAGTTCACAGAACAGAACTACTTTCTGATTTTCATCCTGTGTGTTTGGGAAGATCCTTCCCCTGTCTATGGAATACTGACCCCACACCACCATCCCTAATCCTGGGTCTATGCCCAGAATCTCATAAAAGGCTGTTTCCTCTATATTGCCTTTCAAAAAGGGGCAAGGAGCCAGGGCAGGCATTTTTATTCTTACATTTTCCACTAGATAACACATCCTTCCCTACCCCCATCCCTCTCAGTACCACAATGTGGGGGAAAGGTAGATTTCCCTGTCTGTATTTCCTGGGAAGCCTTCCTTGGCTCTTCCAAAGGCATGTGAGGGAGCGTATTTCAAATCAGCAACAACAGGAACATTAGTAACCACAGTGTTACTAACCTAATGGAAGACTGTATGCATGTGAGTGACTAATAAACAGTTTGAGATGATGATGAAAACATTAGAAAAAGCAGCTTTTCATCAAACTTAAAATATATGCTCTGCCAAAATGATTTGTTTCAGGATGACAGCTGTCCCCTTGATTACCGTCTGCCTGACTACTACCCAATTCCACTTATCATCAACTTGTCACTTTGCCTGCATCTATCCAATTTCAGTTTAAAGAGATCTCTCCTTCTTCGCTGCAAATGTAGCTGTTTACTCATTTCCTAGTTCTGCCACAATCTATACTAGGAAATGAGTCCCCCTGGAGATGGCTTTCCTTGAAGGCAGCTTGTTGCTCTCAATCACAGAGTGACAAGGAAGGGCTCCATCTTTTCCATTCATTCACTGTCTACAGTTGTGTTGTAGTCATCTTGTCTGATATACGTGTATATCTTCTAAGATTGTTTGCACGACCTATCCACAGCTTGAATGGAAAAACCTGTCAGTTTTTTCCCCCATTTCTATGATGGGATAATAATGATAAATATTTATTAGGTATTTCAAAAAATATGAGAATGGCAGTTCAAAATTCAATTTCTTTTGATTCCAAGAATGTCTTGAAAATTGGAAATAATGCCTTTATTATCATTTTTGCTACTGGCATTGATCAGGGAGTGGTGGGAAGGAGTAAATGGTCCCTGGGTATCTTGACATTATAGATGAATGAAAGATAGGCAAATGGGTTAGGATGACCCAGGTGGCCTCAAATTATATGGCATTCAGGCCTGAGTTATAAAAGAGACACTTTCTGGACTGAGCAAAACTGGGATTTGCTTTTTTTTTTTTCTTTTTTTTGAATCTAGCTAATCTAGTGCTACTGATTAATATTGAAGCCTTGATGATGTCAGTGACACACAATATGAAACAAGCTGACAGGAAGGATAGCAAGAGAGTTTGAAAACCTGAACCCACGTGTTGAAGAAAATTAAAAGGAACTGGTTTATGTACATTTAAATTTGACAGCTTTGAAACGTGAGCTGATGAAAGGGGAAAAAAAGAAGTCAAAAAATCAAGCAGAGACCTAAAAACAGGGTTGTTCACTGGCATCACAAAACTTAAATAATTCAATTAAATTCGATTCAGCCAACATTTATTGAGGAACTTTCAGGGTGCTGTGAACACAAAGAAAAAAAAAAAATCCAAATCTATGTAACTTCAGTTAGAAGAGTTCAGATGACAATTACAGTAGCTACCCTACCTCTTACCTCACCAAGATTATAATAAACTTGTTAATCTTTTATGTTAGGGGAACTCTCATTTTAGGTAGATCCCTCAGAATACCATCACCAAGATTTTCTGAATTATTCTAGCTTCCTATACACTGTGATAAAGAACAAAATCAAAATAAAATTTCCTTCCCAACCTCCACATCCTTCTGGTTATTTGATCAGGAGAATGGGTAAACAGTGATTAGTGACATGACATTTCCCCAGACACAGGGAGTCAATATCTCAGGAATTCTAGAGGAAATTAGGTTTCTATTCTGCTGTCCTGCATTTTATTAATGGTGTCTGAATCTGACCTATTAAACATATTCCTTAAGAAAAACAAACAAACACTGTGATTGGGCATATAAGCACTAAATGATTAATGAGTGGGAACAAATGTTTTATAAAATAATGTAAAAACCAGAGGACTGAAGTCCAATTCTAGGAAACAAGATATACAGACATCTGTCACATGCTATAGACACACATGTATTACTTGTTTACATAGGAGAAAAGGCAGATCTCAAATCTTTTTTTTGTTGTTTTGTTTTAAAGAAGAAAACTTGCTACAAACAACTACAGCAAGAAATAAACCCAGAGCATTTTATCTTGGCAGTTGTACTAAAGAATTACAGTCCATAATATATTTATTTCCCCACCTCTTCTACTAGAAGCATTGATTGAAGAAGAAAAGATTCCGTCAAAACACATGGTACAAGCTTTTAGAGATATTTATCTTTCTATTGCAAATTCAATTTTGAAGGTTAGTATAGAATTTTCACTTGTATTACCCAAGTGATGAATGTTTCCATCTTGTGTTTCCTGAAGTTCTTTTTGTATGGGGGTGCGGGGGGTGGGAAACTGCATGTGGAGGATTTTAGTTTTAATTCAGAGTCAAATAACTTTCATATATTTTCCTGTTGTTTTTATAGTATTCAAACCAACAATAATTGGGCACTTTAAGGTTTGTAAAATATTTTACCTGTTATCTCATCTGAACCCACAACATCTATGGAAGGTAGATGCTATTATTATGCACACTTTATAAATAAGGAAACTTAGGCTAAGTACCTTGCCCAGGATCATACAACTAATAGGTACTGAGGCAGAATTTGAACCCATCATCTTCATTCCAAAACTCAACAGTACCACCTAACTGTGCCCACATTTCTCAGGTCATTCAAGGCACCTTCAAGGCAACTAAGTCAGTAAGTGGTAGCACTAGTTCTGACTTGAATCTTTACAGTAACTATAACAATCATATGAACTATGGAATCACAAGTCTAATCTCCTCACAAAAAATGTACAAGGCACTGAAGATACAAAGACAAAACAGAAAATAATCTTATAATAGTAGTAATAATGAAAATTATAAAGAAAATGGCTAACATTTATATAGTGCTTTATGGTCTGGAATATAATAGAAATTAGCTGATAGATCTTACATAAATGTCTCATATCTATATAGATTTGATAACTAAATATAGATATATCTCTACCTATCATCCTATTTGATCTTCATAACAGCCCTATTAGGTAATTGCAATTATAATCTCTATTTTATAAATAATGAAAGATAAATGAAGCTGATACAGGTTAAGTGAGTCACTTGGGGGTCACAAAACTCGTATCTGCAGCAGAATTTGAATTCAAGTCTTCCTGACTCCCATGTCCAGCATTCTACTACTGTGTAACAATATAAAAATAAAATATCTTTGCTCAATTTTATCACTAAAAAGTAATATTATGTGTGTATATATGTGTATATGTTTTGTAAGTCCCAACATTTTAAAGCCAATGAGTTTTCAAATACCAGTGTCTTAAAAATTGGCTATTAAAAATATTGACCCTTAAGCAATAAACTGGGAAAACATTTACAATCAAACATTCTGATAAAGGCCTCATTTCTAAAATAGAGAATTGACTCTAATTTATAAGAAATCAAGCCATTTTTCAATTGATAAATGGTCAAAGTATATAAACATACAATTTTTAGATGAAGAAATAGAAACTATTTCTAGCCATGTGAAAAGATGCTCCAAATCATTATCAGAGAAATGCAAATTAAGACAACTCTGAGATACCACTACACACTTGTCAGATTGGCTATGATGACAGGAAAAGATAATGCTGAATGTTGGAGGGGATGTGGGAAAACTGGGACACTGATACATTGTTGATGGAAGTGTGAATACATTCAACCATTCTGGAGAGCAATTTGGAACTATGCTCAAAAATTTATCAAACTGTGCATACCCTTTGATTCAGCAATGCTACTACTGGGCTTATATCCCAAAGAGATCTTAAAGAAAGGAAAGGGACCTGCATGTGCAAAAATATTTGTGGCAGCCCTCTTTGGAAGGGCAAAAAAACTGGAAATTGAGTGGATGCCCATCAATTGGAGAATGGCGAATAAGTTGTGGTATATGAATGCTATAGAATATTATTGTTCTATAAGAAATGACCCAGGAGGATGATTTCAGAAAGGCCTGGAGAGACTTACATGAACTGATGCTGAACGAAATGAGCAGGACCAGGAGGTCATTATATGTGATGACTGCGTTAGCACCCTGGATACCTTAGAATCAGCCAGAGTCAGGATAAGCAAAAGTCCTTGGTGTTTATTCTTGGTCTTCAGAGGTAGGAGTGAATTGGATAGACGCAGAATCTCCACGACCTTTTCTCTGTCTCCCGCTGAAAAGTGACTCTGGCTAGTCTTACTCCACCCCTTAATCCCTCCTACAATTCTCTGTATACACCAATTATCGAGCCAGTACAGAATAGTGGGAAGGACCATTTTCCAAGCATATGCTAATAGAGTATTGTCCAATCGGTAGTTAGCCTTAAGTGCTCAGTTGTCTGACCTCAGTGCATAAACACAAGAGTTTCAGCCCTTTACAATTATATACTTCAACAACAATACTATGTTGTTAAGGGACAGGTCAATTCCCCGAGAGCCTCTACAGCTGTGGATTATAACATCGGAAGGGTTTGCAATGCAGCCTTTGCTGACAAGTATAGCGGACTAGGAATGAGATAAAGTGGAGACAGAGGAAAAAGGAGAGAAGTCAGACAACGCAACGGCCTCTCAGTCAGAGAGGTCAGAGAACAACGGCCTCTCAGTCTCCTTGCATCATTCTCTCACAAGAAGAGATCCATTCTGGGTTGTTTCTCCAGCAGCCACTGTTAGGTGGCTCCCATATATTTCAGCAGCTTTCCTGTGTATTCCAACATATGGCGCCTTAACGTGGGGTATAAAGAAGCACAAGAATTACAAGAAGAACCTGAGCTGTTCATGAGAAGGATCCTTCCAGAGTTAAGGAAGAGCCCAAGTTAGATTTTTTTAGTCAAGGTAATTAAATGGGCTAATACATTAAAGGACCGAGCCAGGAGACTGATGAGAGATTTTAATGCCTGTTTTGACAACAGTCCTTTTCTCTAATGGAAAGTTTGCCTCGATCAACACCTGCTACAACCATACAGAAGTGATAGTGCTCTTGCATTCCTCAGTATGCGGACCATGCTCTGGGAGGGAAATAACAGCACAAACAAACAACAACAACAAAAAACAAACAAACAAACAAACAAACAGGGAATTGTTAAAGGGCAGGTCAATTTTCTGAGAGCCTCCATAGCTGTGTATCATAACATCTAAAGGAGTTGCAAAGTAGCCTTTGCTGGGAATGAGATAAACTGGAGGCAGAGGGAAAAGGAGAGAGGTCAGACAACGCAATGGCCTCTCAGTCAGAGAGATCAGAGAACAACGGTTTCTCAGTCTCCTTGTATCATTCTCTCACAAGAAGAGATCCATTCTGGGTTGGATTTCCAGCAGCCACTGGCATGTGTCTCCCGTGTATTTCAGCAGCTCTCCTGTGTATTCCAACACTATATGATGATCAATTCTGATGGACATGGCTCTCTTCAACAATGAGATGAATCAAATCAGTTCCATTTTTCAATAATGAAGAGAACCAGCTGTACCCAGTGAAAAACTATGGGAAATGAGTATGAGCCACAACATAGCATTTCCACTCCCTTTGTTTTTGTCCGCTTGCATTTTTTATTTCCTTCTCAGGTTATTTTTACCTTATTTCTAAGTCTGATTTTTCTTATGCAACAAAATAACTGTATGGATATGTATACATATATTGTATTTAATATATACTTTAACATATTTAACACATATGGGTCTACCTGCCATTTAGGGGTGAGGGTGGAGGAAAGGAGGGGGAAAAGTTGGAACAGATTTGGCAAGGGTCAATGCTGAAAAATTACCCATGTATATATATATATATATCTTGTAAATAAAAAGCTATTAAAAAATTAAAAAAAATAAAAATAAAAATATTGACCTTTTAGGTCAATAGGTTCCATAGAGAATATAACTTCTAATTTCATATTCCTGATATAAACCAACCAGTGATTAACTAATATACTAAAGCATGCTGCTTGCATGAGGTATTTTGTGTAATGTTTAAAGACTATCATTCAGTTAATTATTGAATTAAGTTATTTAAATTTCCAATGGCTTAACACAAGAGGTTCTTAACTATTTCTGACATGGCTACACTAGCAGTCTAGTAAAACATTTGGACCTTTTCTAAGAATCATGTCTTAACATGCATAAATTCATAGGAATATATACATAAAATATAAAGGAAACCAATGCAATTTTCCCATTCAAATTCATAGGGCCCTGAAATCTACCTCAGATTAAGAATTCCTGCTTTAAGCGAATAACCTTCTTCATGGTTTTTTAATGTATAAGAACGCTATTTTGCCTATTTGTGAATCTTCCTGCTGTTACATGCACAGCATGCATGTGGGCATGTAGCAAAGGTGCATAGACACACTTCTAGTTTATACAAAGATTTTCTTTCGCTGAAATTCAATAGCAGCAAATCAATTTGTAATTCTAATGACTTGGATTTCTAACAAAGAAATGAAAGCTTAAGCAAAGGCCTTAGTCTGTCTTTCAAGATACACTGACAACTTTCTAAGTACCTTTGTTTGCACTTAGAGCACTAAAAATTAACATTATTTACAAATAACATAAATTATTAGAGGCAGAATGATTGAAGATAGAATGCTGGGCTTGGAGTCAAAGAGTAGGGTTGAAATTCTGCCTCTGAAATTTACTGGTCCTGTAAAACAAAGTTTTTTTACTTTTAATATGCCACCGGCATTTCTCTATAACTTAAGCTATGGACCAATTGGAATATGAGTTGGGGAAACTGAGTTACCAACATATCAGGATCCTTGTTATACTGAAATATATTTTTTTAGTCAATAAAAGAAATTTCCTTTACATACTTTTAAAGCAATCTTAACACTGTTTCTTCTGATTTGTAATTAGAAAATACATACTCAAATCCTCATTTCAAAGTAGCAACAACAATTCTAAACGATCTTGTTATCCTGAATTTTATAATCTTTTTTGAAAAATTGGAAAAACTGGACCATAGTATTGATTACATTTGTCTTAGTAGTTTTGGTATCTTCTTATATTATTAATAATATTATGAGAATTTTTTTATTCCCTTTTATTGAATTTTATGTGATTACTGCTGAATCATTTGGCTAACAAACTTATTCCTGTTCTTATTAAACTCATCTGGCTAAAATCTAATTCATGGATAACAGTAATAAACGAAGACTTTTTTTATATTCCTAAGATAAGAAACCAAAAGAAGAGGATGAAGGGAATAAAGCAATTACAAAAAATTTCAAAACCTGACAAGTAATTTAGCTAACTCAAATCTTTGAACAATTTCCCTGATGCTGAACCTTTGGTTATTTTTGTTACATGTAAATTTCTCCCTTCAATTAGTCCATTAAGACCTCTTTAGAATGTAGCCTTAATAGTTTTGGAAATGTAGGATTTTGTAAATTAAGCATTTAAACCTGTAACTTTGTCTCTTTACTAACTTCTTAGTTTGTTCAACCTTAATTGAAGCATGAGATAAAGAACATTTGACTATGTCTCTTGTGATCTTTATGGCATAAAAGGCCATGGAGAATCTATGTTTAAAAAAATAAATTAACCCAAACTATTTCTCTGATATAATTTTTCTCTATAATGTCTTTGTCAGAAACTTCATTCTTTGCTCAGTGTTATTTTTCTGAATTCTGAAACAATGCTGAAGCATAATAAAACTTCTAATTACTCCTATAATTTCTAAATTTAATAATTCTATTTAGCACCTATCATACAAATTGAATGAAGAATTATTTTTCCTCTAACAGCAGTAGCTTTTTGGTTAGTTCCTTCCTCTTCTTTAATTTGGACACAGTAAAAACATGACAGTCTTAAAATTTCCCCAACCTCCTTCTCCTGCTTCCAAGATTCATTCCCATTAAAACACATGGTCACTAATATTGTTTCATTTTTTTGTTTGTTATCTCTAGCACCCAACACATAATAACTAGTATCTAACTGGTATTTATACAGTACTTTAAGGCTGGAGAAACAGTTTACATGCTTATTCATTTAAGCCTTACAAGCACTCCATGAGGTACATGCTAATATTATTTCCATTTTACAGATGAGGAAAGTGTGTCAAAGAGACTAAATGATTTGTATATATAACTAGTAAGTCATACAGCTAAGAAGTGTCTAAGGCAGGATTCAAATTCTAATCTTCCTGACTTATCACTGTGCCTTCAAAGCTGCCTTAATGTATTTACTTGTTGACTGGTAAGATCATAAGATCATATAGAGGTGAAAAGGATATTTAATAATCATCTGATCCAATCTCCTCATTTTGCAAATGAGGAAACTGAGACCCATGGGGTTAAGTGATTCGTGCAGTTAAACGGAGTTGTTTCCAATGCACCACAATACAATGAAAAAATGTAATGGACCAATATTAACTGGAATTGAGTGATGGAATGAATTTCAGGTATTGTTACCTTTAAAGTGACATGTTGAACAAGAGGTACTGCTTATCTCCATACAAGCTAAGATTTCTTTTTTTTCTCTGCTACCCAGATATGTAAAGATGTATGCTTTCATCAGTCTAGGAATTCCCTCTGCTTCTACAGATCAAAATCCCTAATGACTTATATATTATATACTTAGAGAAATCCTAGGAATTGCCTTAGGAATGTATAGATTAATAATACATCCAGTCTCATTTAGTAGTATCAGGCCAAAGTCTAAGCCCAGAATTTTATCCTCTACTTTTAACTCACCAACTATGAAGCATCTATGTGCTCGGGCAGGCAAGGATTCACTAATCTAAAACAAAGGAGCTGACACAATTGCTGCTGCTTTGTGCTGTATTGATTGATGGTTTTCTATCTGACAAACTTTTTTTCCCCAGAGTCCTATTCAATGGGTACTCCTTTTATTACATTGGTTATAAGACAGAGTCTTTAGTATTTAGGCTGCTACATGCATGTGAACAGCTGAAATACGGCAGACAAGTATACTTAAGCAAGAAGTTTTGTTTTGTAAAGAAAATCATACAAAGGTGGTATAGATGTGGAAAATTGTTGGCAGGGGAACACCCCAATTTCAGTAAATGCTTTAAAGCGATTCACATACATTCTTTTGCTGTTAGATTTACAACCAGGTATGCAACTTATTTTATGAGCAGATAAACAAAACTAAAGACAAAAACAGTAAGAGGAGCTACAAAGCAATATGGAGAGTGACAGCAAAATGAAAAACACTTGTAAAAAAAAAAGTAAAAACAGAGTTTGTTGTTTTCTCTAAAGGGAATATATAGTCAGTTTACCTTGCTATATTTTTAAGGTCTTAAAAAAAGAAAATGTTAAACTATAGATGTCACACTGGAATTTTTTTATTCTAAAAAATTCTGAAAACTGTTTTGGAATCAAAGATAATTCTTGTCTATTTTGATATCTGATATATTATAACACTTAAAACCTGAAAAAAACAAAAATTTCCTTCCCTAAATAATTTATACTATAAAACCTTCTGGCAGCAACAAAAGACTCTGATTAAAAGTCACAGAATTTGATTTTTGCCCTAAAACCATTTCCAATAGGAACTCACAAGAGAACGACTGACCTAACATTTAAAGTTTGTAACTGTAGTTCCCATAATCATAATTCCTCCCCAAACTTGGTTTTTAAGACAATGGCCACCACAATCCCATAATAATTAAAGTATTTCATACACATCAAAGTTGTATCAAAAGATTTCTCTTTCTTTAAGAGACAGCTCAAGTGCCCCTTCCTTGATGAAGACTTCATTGATTTCTTCATTAAAGCGGGTTCATTTATTTCTCACATTTCTTATAGTACTTTATCTAGCTTTATCCTACTTCTGCCCTTAAAAGTATCTACCTTTATAAAAATATTTATAAATGTATTTTATTCCTGTATTGGACTATAAAGTCCTTCAGGTCAGGGACCATTCACATTTAGATTAGCCTTTTGTGTATAGTATGTGCTTTAAAAAAAAAAAAAAAGTATTAAATTTAATTGAAATAAATGAAAGAAGGTCATTATGAGTATGTCATTCGGTAGTTTGATTAGGCCTGGACAATGAAATAAATAACTATTGCATAGACACAATGTTCAGGTAATATGCAGTACCCTAAAACAGTATAGTCATCCATTGGTCCTAATATAAATAACATACTTCCAAAATTAATTATTCACTGGAATTAATGCACTGCCTGCTCTATCTACTTTTATTATTTAACTGACAAAGCAAAGGATGGATGTTGCATGTCAAATGAATTCAGAAAAACAAACACTCATTTATCATAAAGATGAAAGATTTACAATGGGAAATTAGGAATTCATAAGGGAAACAGCCAATCTGGGGCACTGCTTTTTTCAGGATATATGTCACTGGTCTCATTATTCCAAGAACCCAAACTCACCCTTATCCTTCAAGTTCAACTTTGTTGTTGTTTGCAAAGTTTAATGAAATGGAATATGTATTAAATTCTATCACATACAATAGAAATCTCTTCATAATAGTTTCAAAATTGCAGCACAGGGCTCATATATTCAATCAATACTCAATTACACAAAATTCCTGGACAAGCCCTTGGAATTCACAGTAATAGGATCTGACCTTCACCCTACTCATTGCCAAACAACCAATGACATGCAAGCTGCCTAACTAACTTTTTCTTTGGATCTATCCAAAGTCTCTTGTTTTTATGAAATAGATCAAGTCTCTTGTTTTTATGAAATAGAAATGAATACTGTATTTTTTTTTTTTTTTTTTTTTTTGGTTAAAGTGTTGGACTACAAATATCTGGTCTGAGTTTTTGTTTTAATTTTCACAATGAAATGCTTCCCCATTGAATAAATTGTTCAGGTAAATAGATTTGTGGACATTTCAGCTGTTCTTTCAATTTTATATAAACTGCTGAAATTCTGTGTTAGTTCTCTGGGCCTAATAGCTCAGATATTGTTGTACATGTAGATGTGAGTATGTGTATATGTGTGTGTCTGTATGCAGATCAAGGAGTTTTTCAAGGGTGCTCTGAGATGTCTTATGCAAAGAACATACCAAAGTCCCATATTTAGCTATCACATACTATAAAAATACAAATTGTTTACACTAAGAACACTTAAGATGCAGAAAAGCACATCTGTCTAAATGGGAGAATCACCTAACAAAGTTTATAGTTATAGTGGGAGGGAAAGGATACTGTATGCCATAAAGTAATTCTGTTGCAAATGCATAGTCTGCAAATTTATCCTTGAAGGCAGGATTAGTAGGAAAACTGTATTTATCTGCATTAAGTTGAAATGTTTAAATTTTTAAAAGATTAAAGTTAGCATAGGGCCCAGGAGAAGCAAGGTTAAAGGAAAGGTTACATAGAAAGAAATATTCACTTATGCAGAGGTATTAGTATCATTTAATATTACTCATCAGTGGGTACACAAAATATATCTAGCCAAGAGCTCCCTTTTCAAAAAATATAATCCTTTTACAAGAAACAATAAGTAGCTATTGGGAAGGGGTACACTAAAAATATATATGTGTGGGATATACATATAGATATATATGTGTGTATATATACATATATGCACATACATACATATAATATATCTCTGTAGTCACAAAACTTTCAGATGTAACTCAAACATTTTCTTATTAAGTTTTGATTAAATTAGTGCATGGCCTTCACAATTTAAAATATCTCTGTCAAGCATCTTATGGCATTTAAGTGGAAAATTTTTCTAAGGAGAAAGAAAAAAACAAACAAACCCAGATACTTTCCAAAATATCATTAGAGTTTTCAATACTCTAGGAAGATTTTCCTCAATTCAAGTCACTTATATGTTTCACTTATGTTTGAAGAGCTCCTATAATAGTAAGTAGGCTGTAACATCAAGTTATATTTATGTGGTATTTACAAATAGCAGAAATATCATCATTCCTAGTTATGAGACATTTTTCTTCATCACCCTGCTTGTTCTAAGCATCACTTTCCCCTGCCCCCTTTTCTGGCTCAAGACATGCAAATTCCTAATAAACTAATTTCAAGAACATGATCTGGGCAGCATTAGCTTAAAGGAAAGCATGTCTAACTAACATGGGTATATACTGCAATAGCATAGGGATACTACAATTATCATCTAGTGACTACCATCCACTTAACTTTGAAACTATAAAGCAAGACTATGAGTACCCAGTAAAAGACTCCCCAAAGACAGCTCATCAACTGTAGGTAAATCAGAAAATAAGGAACAATCCACCATATGACCAATTTGATTTATAGATTTTTGTAATGCCCAGTGGTCCCACATCTTTGGAAAGCATTTCTTCAGTGGCAAGCAAAGTGCTGATGTTGCAAGTAGCTTTTATCACAGTGATCTATTAGGTAAGCGGCTGTTTGCTGAACACCTCACTTGCTCTTCCAAATGTACTTCTGTCTTCATAGTTTCCTTTCCACTCTTAGGGCTCTGCCTAGATGTGATAAGAAAGAAAACATAGAGAACCATGATTTGTCATATTCTATGAAATGCAAAACAATATTTTTCCATATCCAACCCACTATTTTTTCTCTGTGACACTGGCAACAACTTTTCATGGAAGGAAATGTTGCCTTGAACAAAAAAATCAATAAGAACTTATTTAGTGCTTACTGTGTGCCAGGCAATGTGCCTATAGAGACAAAAATGAAACAGTTTCTGACCTCAAGGAGCTTATATTCTATAAACTAATTCATGAGGTAAAATTTGAGTTTTGTAACCAAGAGGAAAGAAAAGAAAAACAGAGTAGAAACATAATAACAATTCAATTCAATTCCACAAACTGTAATTCAGTAAACTCAGTGAGATAAAATTAACCTATCTCAAATGCTTAATCCCAGTTCATGTTTTCCTATCAATGAGTAATACTACAGAGAAGGCAAGCCTTAGTGTTATAGAATAATGACATATAGCTGTGTGACCCCTAGGCAAGTGACAAACTCTCAGTGGCTCAAACATCTAAGATTCCAAGATACAGATGAGTTACTGATTTGTATCAGTACAGGAAGTGTCTAAAGCAGGAAAGGGCTCCAGGTGAAAAGAATGAAATTAAGGTCCAGATCCAAAGAAAAAAAAGTACTAGGTACTATCTATGAAACCAAAAACAATTCAATACACTCCCTCAAAGAGCTTATATATCCTATTGGGAAACATAGAAAAATGTTTGTCCTCATTAAATGTGCCATCCCTATGTTCCATGATACAAATCCTTTCCAGAGATTTTTCTTCATAGATGTTAATGTATCTGCAGGGCCTCAAACTACAATAGGACCTCCCATAGTACCTTACTTTATGAACCATCTATTAATCCATGTGTTCTGGTTAATGGTATCCAAACCTGAAGCAGGATTTTAATGAGAAGGCAATTTTTGGAGAAGGAACTTCTTTCTTATTTAAGTCTGGATGTCAAAGTCTACTTAAATAAATAAGATATAGGTCAGTTTTTTTTTTGTTGTTTCTTTTTTTTTTTTTTTTTTTCATTTACCTTTCATTGGAGATGTAAAAATTTCTCTCCTACTGAAAGACTTGGAAAGTGAAAATTAGGTACTTTTTGTGGCTTTAACACTTAGTGACAAGGTTACACAGACTGCTAGGAAAGGAGACATTTTTAGAACCACTTGACAGATATCCAAGCTTAATGGAATAAATATATTTCATCACTCCTATAAAAATAAATTTCCATTAATTCTCTTTTCTATTTGGCTTTCATAAAGAAGCAGAAAATAATGTTCTGGAAAATTTTTGTCACCTAAATATATATATATATATATAACCTTACATAAATCTACAACAAACGAGATTTTTAAAAGCAAATGTAAAGGGAAAGAAGACAAGTTTTCTATAAGGTATCAATAATACTAAAAAAAATTAACAATTGTACTGAATTTAAAAGAAAATTTAAAAAAAAACTGGCAGGCTGAATGTGTGTTTTACTGTGCACTACTCATTCATTGTTCTACTACCCAACTTCAGATCACTTACTAATTCTAATTTTATATGCAAATGAAATTGTGTAATTTTGTTTTTGTTTTTTTCATCATTTTAATTTACTGATCACAATTACAGCAATTATGACAATTATAATGGCACCTCCACCATCATTTCTTATTGGTGAGTATTTTCTGGAATTTCCATTTTGAGGAAGGGCCTAGATCTTGCCATTCTTCATCCTCAATTTATCACTTCAACCACCATTTATCACTTTGCTTCTGAGTCAATATCATCTACCACTGCCTTGCCAGTTCCTTTTTAAATATTGTCTCACCCATAAAAAGGTAAGGTCCTTGAAAACTGGCGCTGTTTTTCTTTTTGTTTACTTTGTATCCCCAAGGCTTAGCTGGTTGACTTGACTTAATAATATCCTCAGAATATAGAATATCAGGATTTGTAAAGGTGCTCTCAGCAATCACCTAGTCCAACTTTTGTTTTGTTGAAAGAATTCTGTCTACAAATTTTTTAACAGGTACTTAACAAGCTTATGTTTGACAAAACCAGGGAAGGAGAACTCAGGGCACATTTTACTACGGGATAGTTCTAAGTAAGAAGGTTTTCCTTAGGTCAAGTGAAAATATGATTCTCTACCCCTTTCATCCATTGTTCTTCTTTCTATCCTCTGTGACCAAACAGAACAAGCTATAACTCCTTTTCAAGATAGCCTTCAAGTACTTGGAAGATATTTATAGTGTTCTCCCTTACAATTGTCTTTCACATTGTAAGAGGCAACAAAGTTCAACTCTAATATTTGTTTCAAATTGGACCTTGCTAAAAGAAACTAATGTCTGATTAACACATTATACCCAACCAAAAAAATCTGCTCAACTTCATGTTCAGTTTGTTTTGATTTATTTGATGTTACTGCCTGATAGCCTCATTATTCAATTCAACAAATATTTATCTCAGGCCTACATGGGCATGAACAATATGAGGTTAGAATGTTTTGTGCCTCTAATTTATCACTAAGGCAGGAGTTTAAGACAAGGCTTCTTGCTCCTGGGGTGGTGCCATGAGCAGTTGATTGAGCTAACCTAAGGCAAAGAATTAAAGCTGGCAATAGTGGCAGGGACAGAAGTCAGTTAAGTTTGGGCAGATACACTTCTGCAAAGTGAGTTTCTGTCTTAATTTATGAAAGCTTAAATCAATAAGTGAATTTCTATAAAGGAAAGAATGTCCTTATTTGGAGATGCAAATAATTAGACACTTCAAAGTTCTACTGTCAGCATGATACATGAAAATCACTGGAGTAGAGTTGCTACTCTAACCACTAACCAGGCCAGTTTTGACAGAAATCCAAGGTCTGGCCTAAGTCCCTATGGTCAAAATGGCCCAAAATGAATCACAGCACTCAATTCAGAAAAGGCAATAAAGTCAATTCTCTCATTTTACAGTTAAGGAAATCAAGGTCTGAAGAGGTTAAATGACTTTAGATCATAGAACCATAGAGTTAGAAGGGACTTCGGAAAGTCATCACTTTCATTTTACAGATGAAGTTGATGTAAGATTATAAATCTAGAGCTCAGAGGAACTTCAGAGGTCATATAATTTCATTTCAGAGACCAATCATTTCATTTTACAGATGAAAAAACTAAGACCCCCCAGAGAGTAATTCATCCAAAGTCACAGGGATAGTAAATATCAAAGTTGGGATTTGAATCTAGGTCTTCTGAATCTAGAACCAGTGTTCTTTCTAGAGCAACATACAAAATCTAAAAGGAGTGCCCCTAGGTTAATGATTAATGGAAACTCCCTTTTGTAAAGTGCTTGTAAAGTACATAGTGTCTTATTTACTTAACTTTAAAGATGAGGTGCAAAAAGATTCAGTGACATGCTCATATCAAAAAGCCAGTTAAGTCATTTAGGAAAAGATAGGACTCCAGGTGCTTCCGAGTGCATACTCAGTGCCCTTTCCATTATTCCACACTACCTCCCAATAAATATTGAAGGTATTGTATATTCCTGATCAGGGGGATGAGGGAAACAAACCAGTATTTATTAAGCTCCTTCTCTGTGCTTCACACCATGCTAAGAACTTTACAGACATTATTTCATTGGATCTTCACAACAACTCTGGAAGTAGTTATTATCTCCACTTTACAGTTGAAGAAATTGAAGCAGAAGTTATGGTGATAGCTAGTTAGTGTCTAAGCCTGGATTTTAACTCAAATAGTTCTAACTTCAGGCTCAGTGTTCTATATGCTGCACCACCTAACTACCTCAGCTACAGGGCAGAAAGACAGTGCCAGGGAGGTTAATTTTCTGTGTTATCTGTGCTTTCATAGATCTCTGTATGAACTAAATGAATTGGATTGAAATATTTTTGTAAAAGAACTTTCTTCCCCTCCACAATATCCACTCACTGATCTTCAGTAGATTCCTATTCCTTTCAGGACAAAATACTATTCTATAAGGTCAGCATTTAAAACCCTTCACAATTTGACCCCAGGCTCCCTTTGGCTACATTTCACATGACTCCCTTCCACATTTCAGTCCATGTACTAGAAAAACTGGCCCAGATTCTGTTTTTCTCATCTGTGTGCCTTTGTTAGCACCATCCCCTAGCACTGTCTCTTCTTACCCTCTTAACATCATTAGGGCCTTCAAACTCACCTTAGGTGCCACCTTCTAAAGGGCATCCTTTTCTGATGCCCCTAATAGTTACTGCTCTCTCTCTTCTCCAATTATTTTTTATTTGTATGTATACACAGTATTTCCTCTAGTACAAAGATCTTCAAACTCTTTGGTAAATATCAGTAAAAAATTCTGAGCATGTACCACTAATATATGTATATTTGTTTATTATATATGTGTGTGCTACCGTGCTAACATGTTCATTATAATATGTATACAGAAATAGAAATATTTAAAGGATGTGATAAAGTTTAAATAAATAATATTCTAGAATTTTTGAAAAATATATTGGCTAGGGACTGGACATAATGATTTTATTTGTGAAAAAAAAAAAAAAACCTCCCAGATTTGTGAAACTTCCTGTCACTGAAGATTGGCAATCTCTTTGTAACTTAAGAATCTCAGATTCTAATGAGGGAGTTTGGTTTTTATTCTTATTTTGTTTTGCCCAATGGGGGTGTATGAGGAGGTGGGAGACAGAGAAAGAGAGAACTTTTTTTTAATCAGAAAATATTTTACTTAAAAATATTTATATTCCTAAGAAACATTCCTAGTGTATTGAGAGTTTAAGAAATTTGTTCAGAATCACAGAGTTTGCATACATCAGGAATCCAGGCTCTCCCAGCTGCAAGGCTAGTTCTCTATCCATAGGAGGTAGTTAATAAATGTTCACTAAATCAGATCACTGAATTGAAGTTTTCATTTTCTTTTCTTAATGTTTTACAAAGTGTTACAGGAAGCAATTCTAAAACTCCACAAGTAAATATGTTTGAGGGTTGTAACTTTCAGACAGGTAGGTGCCTCTGCATACATGAAAAGAGAAATCAGTGTCACTTCCAATTGGCTGCATTTTATCTTAATTACCTTGCAATGGGCTTGATTAATGAGTCATACTAAAGTTTCCAAAGAAGCCAATTCTGTCAATTTTGTTGATTCATGGAATCGTTTTGATCCCATCTCCACTCAGTGTATCTTAGAATACAATACACTTATTCCAACTTAGTATAATAATGATTTATTCTATTGTCTCTTATTGCCTAGAAATTACTACTATGAAATGATTTCCAAATGGAAGACAAAAGGAAAAATTTAAAATGAAAATCACTTAATATAAAAATGATCAGTTATGTAGGAAGAAAAGGTGATTTTTTTTTCTGAAGACAAGATGTACATCCTTTATGTAAGAATAAAGTATGATATAGTATTTATTAATTCTCGGGATCATGAATAGTTCACTCAAAAAATAAAGATTCATGTCATTATCGGAACTATTTCATATGCCAGATTGGAAAATGTCACAAAATACGATGGTTGAAATTTCAAAGAAGTAAAATAGTCATATTTCTTTTTCCTTTACCTACTCAAACTTCTGTTGGCCTAAAATAGTGTTTAATATTATGGTCATAAGTTAAAACACCAATATAAATTTCCAATTTCTTCTAATTTGCTAGGTAATTATTGACAACAATGTATCTGATATTCAATTTCTTGTAAATAGCCTTTATATTTTCTAAGTAATTACACATTCCTTTTATCTTTGGGGAAAAGGAAAACCAAGAATAATAAGTGCTCATAACCTTATGATAGAACTTAATGAGCAACGAGAGTCACTGGACCCATTTATCTTTGTGTCCTGTATATTCTCTTTTTAAAAATTTTTTTTTTATTTTTGCATTTCATTTTTTTCTTTTCTTTTCTTTTTTATTTATTTAATAGCCTTTTATTTACAGGTTATATGTATGGGTAACTTTACAGCATTGACAATTGCCAAACTTCTTGTTCCAATTTTTCCCCTCTTACCCCTCCACCCCCTCCCCCAGATGTCAGGATGACCAGTAGATGTTAAATATGTTAAAATATAAATTAGATACACAATAAGTATCCATGACCAAACCGTTATTTTGCTGTACAAATAGAATCAGACTCTGAAATATTGTACAATTGGCTTGTGAAGGAAATCAAAAATGCAGGTGGGCAAAAATATAGGGATTGGGAATTCAATGTAATGGTTTTTAGTCATCTCCCAGAGTTCTTTTGCTGGGCGTAGCTGGTTCAGTTCATTACTGCTCCATTGGAAATGATTTGGTTGATCTCATTGCCGAGGATGCCACGTCCATCAGAACTGGTCATTATCTAGTATTATTGCTGAAGTATATAATGATCTCTTGGCCCTGCTTGTTTCACTCAGCATCAGTTCGTGTAAGTCTCTCCAGGCCTTTCTGACATCATCCTGTTGGTCATTTCTAACAGAACAATAATATTCCATAATATTCATATACCACAATTTATTCAGCCATTCTCCAACTGATGGGCATCCACTCAGTTTCCAGTTTCTAGCCACTACAAAAAGGGCTGCCACAAACATTCATGCACATACAGGTCCCTTTCCCTACTTTATGATCTCTTTGGGATATAAGCCCAGTAGTATGTGTCCTGTATATTCTCAAAGGAAAACGTGATTATAACCTATAGATGACCTGCAACTTTGGGACAAGTGAATACTCAGGCAAAGAATTTGTGATAGGAAAAAAAAACCCTGCAAATTCTTACAAGAACAATTTTTGGAAGGTTCAGAAAAACGACAGGTCTAATTCAATGATCTAATATTTTTGAAGGAAAGATGGAAAATTCTTAATAATTAAATTTTATATTATTATAATTTAATCAATGACAAATAGGAAGAGTTTCAATGACAAATAGGAAGAGTTTCAAAAAACTTGGGAAGACTGAATTGATATAGAATAAAGTCTAAAGAACAATTTATATGGTGATCATAATAATGTGAAGGAAAATGACACAGGGTCTTTTAAGAATTGGGTCAGGAGCATCTTAATCACTGGGGACAATATTTTTTTTTCTTGATTTTCAGCTATATTCGGAGCAAGAAAAAAAAATCAACAAAGGATTGAACTACTATTCAAGATGGACAGGAAGGTGAAAAAGGATGACTAACTAAGCTAAATTATTCAAATCATATTTTGTTTCTCTTTTATTTTCTTCAAAGGCCTGGGAAGGAAAGAATAAAATTGGTGAGCAAAATACAGAAGCCCAAAATAAATGAGTATATTATTTGACAGTATCAAACTATCTTCATTAAATTCAAGTCATCAGGTCTGGATGAAGTACATCCTAGATTACTGAGTTGCCAAGAGTGGTTTTTGAAACATTTTAAAGAATAGGAAAAATGCTATAGATCTAGGGAAGGGCAAATATCCTTTAAAAAAAAAAAAAAAGAGAGAGAGGAGAAACAGGGACATGGAAACTATAAACAAGGAAGCTTGATCTTTATTCCCTGAAAAACTCTTTAAGACACTATTAAGAGGATAGTGTATGTATGAACACTTAAAAAAGAAGCAGTGATCACTAAAAGGAACATGGCTTCATCAATAACAGGTTATAACAGACTAACTTCCTTTCCCTTTTTGACAAAGAAGAAAAGATAACCCCAGTAAACCACATATCAAAAATATCAGTGTCACAGGAATGCAGGAAAAAGTTTCCCCAGATTTTATCAAAGCATTTAACAAAGTCTGAGATGAAAACAAGTGGACAAGGTGGAGCAATATGGACTAGTAATAGGATAGTTAGGCAAAAGGACTGAGGGAAGCTTCCTTTTGACACTGCCTGAAAAAACTTATTTCCCTTTCTCCAGACTCTTGTTGGATTCCTGTTCTCACTTTGAGAAGATGGAAAAGACAGAAGATATATCCAAAAAAAAAAAAAAAATGGTCCAAAAAATTCTTAACAAGCCAGAAAAATGAAGTTACTCTAATAAGATAAAATTAAATTGGAATAAATGTAAAATTTGAACTTAGGTTCAAAATAGCAAGTTTATAATCACTATAAAACAGTTCCTATGACAAAGATCTTGAGATGAAAGTGAAATACAAGTGGCATCATCAATGTGGCATGATAGTAAAAAATAAAATCTAATGTTTTCGTAGGCGGCATTAAGAGAACCTTAGTGTCCAGCATAAGGGAGGCAATGAGTCTTCATATTCTGCCCTAGTTAGGTTAATCATGTTGGGGCATATTTTAGCAAAGATGTAAAATAATAGAAATCATTCAAAAAAGAGTGACTAGGATCATGAAATGGTTTGGCTTTATGCCACACAAGGGCAGAAGAACTAGGGATAGCAGCTTATAAAAGCAACAGCTGGTGAGGAAAGGTGGGGAGGGAATGTGTTAGTTGTCTTAAGTTATCAAAAGTATTGAAATATAAAAAGGATAAACTTGTTCTGATTGCCTCCTAAAATTCATTCCCTCCCTCCCTCGCTCTCATCTTTAATCCTTCCTTCCTTAATGCAAAAAAAAAAAAAAAAAAAAAAAAAAAACATGCCCTGATCTGCATCATGTTTTTAAAAAATAAAACTCACTTGCTTCTAAAATCTCCATAAGCTATTATTGTTTTCTATTTCTCCTCCCTTTCAAAGCTAAAATCCTACAAAAAGTTTTCTTCTCTTGTTATCTCTATTTCCCCTTTTTTCATCCATCTTTCAATCCCTTACAACTTCACTACTCAACAGAAACTGGCCTCTCTTGAGATAATTTTTGTATTGCAAAGTCAGATAGCCTTTTCTCAATATTCACCCTATGTGATCTTTCTGATGCTTTTGATGCTGTTAACGCCCCTCTTCTAGAAACTCTCATATCTGGGTTTTTCTGACAATGTTCTCTCAGTTTTTGTTCTACACAACATAAACTGTTGAGTTTCCTTTGAGGTTCTTCATCCATATCATGTTCTCAAGCATCAATATGCTCCAAGGCTCAGTCTCAATATACTCTTTCACGGACCTCATTAGTTCCCATGGGTTTAATAAATCACCTCAAATGCAGATGACTCTTGTACCTCTATATCTAACCTGATTTCTTCTGAGCTCCAGACTTACACCATTGTCTGTCTTTTAGACATTTCTAATAGGATACCCTGCAGGGTCTCAAACTCAACATGTCAGAACAGAAATTAAAACAGAACCAACTCATTATCTTTCTCCCTCAAACTTAACTGAACTCCATTTCTGTTGAGACACATATTTTCAGTAACTTAGGTATACATTCTTGGAGTCATCTCTGACTTTTCACTTTCCCTTACCTCACATATCCAATCAGTTACCAGATCTTGTTTATTCTACCTCCATATTTCTTGTGTCTTTCTCTCTAGTCAAATGATCATTACCATAGTGCAGGCCTACAACATCTCTTACCAGAACTACTTCAATGACCTCGTAATTGCCATCTCTAGCTTAAATCTTTCCCCCATCTGATCTGTACTGGATATAGCTACCAATATGATTTTTCTTAATGCACAGGTTTGATCATGTCTCTCTCTCCTGCATACCTTTAAAAGCAAAGACAAACTTCTGTTTGGCATTTAAAACCCAATCTATCAAAGGATATGAACAGACAATTTTCAGATGATGAAATTGAAACTAATTCCACTCATATGAAAGAGTGTTCCAAATCACTATTGATCAGAGAAATGCAAATTAAGACAACTTTGAGATACCACTACACACCTGTCAGATTGGCTAAGATGACAGGAAAAAAATAATGATGAATGTTGGAGGGGATGCGGGAAAACTGGAACATTGATGCATTGTTAGTGGAATTGTGAATGAACCCAACAATTCTGGAGAGCAATCTGGAATTATGCCCAAAAAGTTATCAAACTGTGCATACCCTTTAATCCAGTGTGAAAGAGATACTAAAGAAGAGAAAGGGACCTGTATGTGCCAAAATGTTTGTGGCAGCCCTGTTTGTAGTGGCTAGAAACTAGAAACTGAATGGATGCCCATCAATTGGAGAATGGTTGGGTAAATTGTGGTATATGAATATTATGGAATATTATTGTTCTGTAAGAAATGACCAGCAGGATGAATACAGAGAGGCTTGGAGAGACTTATATGAACTGATGCTGAGTGAAATGAGCAGAACCAGGAGATCATTATATACTTCAACAACGATATTGTATGAGGATGTATTTTGATGGAAGTGGATTTCTTCGACAAAGAGAAGATCTAACTCAGTTTCAATTGATCAATGATGCACAGAATCAGCTACACCCAAAGAAAGAACACTGGGAAATGAATGTAAACTGTTTGCATTTTTGTTTTTGATTTTCTTCCCGGGTTATTTTTACCTTCTGAATCCAATTCTCCCTGTGCAACAAGAGAACTGTTTGGTTCTGCACACATATATTGTATGTAGGATATACTGATAAATTTATATATTTAACATGTATAGGACTGCTTGCCATCTGGGGGAGGGGAAAAGTCGGGAACAGAAGTGAATGCAAGGGATAATATTGTAAAAAATTACCCAGGCATGGGTTCTGTCAATAAAAAGTTATAATTATTTTTTTAAAAAGTCTCAAAAATGTTAAGACAAAATTGATTAAGGAATTTGGAAATCAGTCAAAAATAAAAATTAGGAAAATAGCGAATTTTACTAGCTTTTCTTTGGGAAAAAAAAACCAATCTAACTTTAATCTAACTTTTGAGCTTTTATATACATTATCCCTTCAAGTATTTTTTGTTCAGTCAAACTAGCCCACTTGATATTTTCCCTTATTGAAGGTCTTCAAGCATAAATTGAATGACTCATTAGTGATGTGGTAAAGAAATGTTTTGGTCAAATACAGGGTGCATTAGATAACATTAAGGTACTTTTCAGTTTTTATCAACCCACAACACACATTTTTAGTTCTTTGCAGATAAATTTGCATTCTTAAGATCCTTTTGTGAAAAATTTTATATAGATACTAGAATTTTAACAAGCACACAATTGTTCTATATTAAGAACACTTCCAAGAACTTTTAAAACGTGTATGTGTGGGCTTTGTTTTTGCTTAACACATATGTAGGGGAAACACCCACAACCATCTGGAGACTCAAATGATGAAAAACAAAACATCACTTTATACCAGAAGTATACGGATGGTACCTATTTTTAATTTGTATTCTTTATTTTTGTTTTCTTAAACTGGTTCTCCCTATCTCACCATGCTGTATAGACACTGGCTACTAATAGGCCCAGAGATGGTATTAACAGGAATGGTTTTGGAGTAGGGTTTATACTCAATCATTCCTGATGGTCTATCCATAGCTATCATTACATAACTGTTTTGAATGCATTTCTTATCAGTTAATCAGCTGAGAAAATGGAAACTGAGAGCAATGAGTTCACATGCTTCACCTGGACTTAGAAGGACAAATTCCAAAAGGGGATTAAGAAGATGTTTATTTACCTTTGATGGCAATCTTGCTTTCAGGCCTAAGAATGAAAAGACGGTATTGCTTTCCTTTGATTCAAAAAAGCTGTCATAATCCTAAAAAAATAAGGGAAAAAGAGAAAAGAAACAAAATCAAACAGTATTTTTAATGTCTTAGACACATAATCCCTTAAAGTCTATGTAAATAAAAACAAAACATATCTGTATCTACTTTTAGGGAAAGTCACAAATAATTTGTTGCTTTTATTCTACTTTGCTTTTAAATCCTCCTTTCTCTTTTCACACAAATGTAAAGTCTAGAGTCATATAAATTAAATAGAGAAAATGACACAATAATGCATTAATTTCCCCCTACATTCTTGCTTTCCTAAGAAAGAAGTTCTTAAATCTTTGTCTTTATTGACAACTTGAAATAATGTTTTTAAATGCATAAAATAAAATAATAAAAGTACAAAGGAAAAAAATTATACTAAAATACAATTCTTAATTAAAAAAAAAAAAAAAAGAAAAGTTCATGAACCCAAATTAAGAATTACCCCATACTCTAAGTGCTTGCAAATTTTCCTGAAATGGTATATGCCCTTTCTTCTGACATGCCACCCCAAATGAAATAGGACAAACAGACAACAGGGCCTCAGACTGTGCCCTGAGTGATTTAATCCGTTCAAGCTTTGGAACACTGGCCCCAGGCTCATACTGTCATGACTGGTGAGTGCACAAGCATGAACTCCCACAGTTCACTAGATACAGAATGCTCCAGTCCTGTTTCACATTCCACCTTGCACATTGTCTTGACATGTTACACTGAAGCTCGCTTTCCAACTCTTTCTCTAACAAATATCAATACTATTTACTATACCAGAAAAAGTAAATTGATCAATTCATTTATGGCAGACTCATAGTTCTATTGATTCCCAAATCAAAACACTATTCCCTGGAAATCACACCCCTAATTTGTTTCCTCCATTTGCATGTTTGATCCTTGAGGAATTATAAAGATTGTTTTGGCTTTTGTATTGCTTGCCCTGGTACTTGGCACATTAGTAGTCTTTTTCATTTACTTAATTTCATTCACTTTCTATTTTTTTTAAGAAACAGTATGAAAAGGGCTTCTGAATTCTCTCCCTCTGAGACTTAATTTCTTCCCTTGGTAAAGTAGAAAGTGTGTGTGTGTGTGTATGTGTATGTGTGTATGTGTGTTTAATGATGATAGCATTTTGTAATACTAAAATGCTATTTTAAAATATGTTAATTATTAAACAGGAAAGCTATAGTTTTCAAAACCATTATCTAAAGAACCACTTCTGTTTTTTAAATAAGTTTTTTTTTTTATTTTCAAAATACATGCAAAGATAGTTTTCAACATTCATCATTGCAAAAACCTTGTGTTCCAAATATTTCTCCCTCCCTTAGAGAGCAAGTAATCCAATATATGTTAAACACGTGCAATTCTTCTATACATATTTCCACAATTATCAAACCATTTCTCTTTTGCTGCAATCAGATCACAAAATCTTTCCTCCAGTATTGGAAGGACACTTGGAAGTCATATAGTAAAATCTTTTTATTTTACAAATTAAGAAAACTGAAGCTCAGATAGAAGTGATTTGCACAAGATCACAAGTCTATGAAATGACAGAGTTGAAGTTTTCATTCAGGCCTTGTTATCCCAAAATATACAACTCCTTCAGGTATACTATACTACCTCTATTTTACAGGAAGAACCATCACAGAATTAGAATGAATGAATGAATGAACATATGAAAAGCATTTCTATAAACCTTAAAGTATTATCAGCTGCTACTAACTTGCCCTCTGGGATTATACTTCCCTTCACTAAATGAACCTTATTTGTATCTATTTACATACGTTTCCTCCATTAGAATGAAAGCTTCTTGAGGGAAGAGACTTTTTAATTTTTTGTCTTTATAGCCCAGTATCTAGCAAAATGCCTGACACTAAATAAATGCTTGTTGATTGATTGTAGAAGCAGCACCATCAATTCATTCATTTAATAAAAAAAATGTCTAGCCTGGGTTTAAACTACTAATCTTTAAACTTTTTTGCTTTGTGTATTGACGCAATGTAGATTATTCTTTTTTTAAAGACCTAGAGAGCTTCTAGAATATAGCACAGCTTTTCTGTGGACAATTCACAGGAAAACATGGGACAATATTTACACAGGACGAGAAGGCATAAAGGAGCAGAACTATGTAACAATGATAAACAAAAGCTTCAAAATGATGTCCTACAGAAGCAAGCAAAGCTTCTTCAAGGACAGTCTTACCATTCTGATTCATGAAAATAACATAAAATAAGGGTATATCTTTAGGAGCTGCCCAAGTTCTACAGAGAACTTAAAAGTTCTCTTGCTTATTATCACACCAATACAGATTGGAGGGTCGTTTAAGAGTATGCTGTTGTTGTAAGTACTAAAGAGGACAAATATATTTAAAGGAGGAAATACCATTTTCAAAGCTGCAAATTTTGAAATGCCTAGTAACATTCTTTGTTAAGGCTCATTGTGTATCTTTTGTGCCTCATCTGCTTAAGTATTTTCATACTGCAGGGGTCCATGATTATATCAGCCAAAGTATGTCCTCCATTGTTATAGACCACAGTCCATGATAATTCTTTGTGGGTTTCTGTGATGGAAAAATTTACTATGTGATTGAAGAATAACGAGGACAAAGGTAAAGAGAGATAGGAAATGAAATGACATGAATGAAGAGAGAGGAGGCCAGTACTATTGGATCACAAAATGTGGGACAGAGAGTAAAACCCAATGAAGCTGGAAGAAGAGGTTGAGATTATAACCATGACTATACTTATTGGTTACTGGGATCAGTTGCAAACTCTTGACTGCAGTAGAGAGTACTATTTCTTAAGCGTTCATAAACAGATTTAAAAACATCCCAAAAATAAAGGAGAGCAAGTAGAGGAAAGACAACCACACACAAAATTAGAAAAGAAATTTTGCCTCCATGTTTAGCTCTTATGTATCCTTCTCAGAGATTTCAGATCTCTTGATTTTCTTGCTTTAAAGAACTCTCAGTGAAAAGACTCCTTCCACCAAAGAAGCCTTCTCTGTAAATTAGTAGTCTTAAAGAGTTGCCTCAAGCACTGAGAGGTTGTCACTTGCCCAAGGTCATAAAGGCAATATATGAGGCAGGGCTTAAACCTTGATCTTCCCGGTTCCAAATGATTATTATAAACTATGTCATGCTACCTCTCATGAACAAGAAAGAGTAAACATAAAAGATTATTAACATCAATGGAATGTCTGGAACTTTTATAAAGCTTATTTACATATACATTTTTTAGAGCAAAAAAAAAAATCCTGCTTTCATTTGAGATTTCTCAGACAATAAACATTTAATTGCTGCTACTGCTGGCACCAATTAATACTAATATGATTTGAATGCTAAAAAGTACTGGCCCTTGATTAACACATTTCCTAGTTTCTTGCTGCAGAGTTACAAACTGAACCTTATCCAGAAGTTGTAAAAAGAAAAGCAACATTTTTTTTTTCTTGGAAGAGCCTTATTTCTTGGAACTTCCTAGTGCATTTGATTCATAAATGTTTGAACTGTGTTCCAGCCAGCTTATCTCTAGGCTGCAGCAACTTAGGAGCCAGCTGTTTGAGACCATGGTCATGACTGTCTCTGTTCTTTACAAAATACAGCACCTGTACTACAGAGAAGTTAATAGTGTCATACTTATATAGGCTTGCAGCTCTCAAAACAGTACAAAAATACTGAATTCAAATGGTTTGCCTATTATAAATAATGGTTTAAGTGAATTGTTGCATGACTCTATAATTAAGTGTAATATAAATACTAATAAAATCTTAAAACAAAAAAAAGCAAAAAAACAAAAACAAAACCAAAACATTTCTAAGCCAAGAATGATGGCATTTGAGTAGATTCCTAGGAGAGGTTGAGACTGGTGGAAGACTTTGAACTCTGAACTGATCTGCAGGCTAAGTGAGGGGCCATAATAAGGTAGGCATCAGTATAATAAACCTTGAAGGCTAAAAAACTAGCAGGCTGTTTAGGGAGGAGTGAACTAGTTCCAGTCAGAAAAACTACATTGATTAAAGCTTTTGTGCGTATCCAGTGGTGGAACTGAATGAAATAAAAGACCCAGTTTTCACATTCATGGACATATACCCCACCTTTGACTCAAAGATCTTTAATATCTCTTTCCCTATTATCTAAAAAATACAAGTAGTCTTGTTTGCCTGGCATTTAAGACCCTCCATTATTAGAATTCCATTTACCTTTTCATTCTTATCTCCTCCTAATATCTCTGCACATATCTTTTGCTACAGCCAATCCAAGCTCCTTGAGGAACCCTGAACATTCCCTGACAATCCAAGCTTTCTTGTCCTGAGCATTTGCTTAGCTATTTCCCCACCTGGAATGCCGATTCCTGACTGTTCCACTTGTCCAAGTCACTTTAAAGTATGATTTAAATTTTATGATTCTTCTTTGCCCTTTCCTCATTCTCAGTCATCAGGAAATAATTTCCCCTACTTCTGAACTTTCTAGTGATGGTATTATTTGTCTCTTTTATAGAATGTGCATTTTACTTTGAAGTACATAGACATGAAAGCAACACTGGGTAGTGAAAGTGCATTGGATTTAGAAGCAAAAGGTACAGTTTTGAATCTCAACTCTGCTACTTGCTGTGGGATCTTTGGCAGTGATAGAACCTCTATGAGCTTCAGTTTCCTTATCTTTAAAATAAAGAAAGCAGTGGTTCTTAATGTAAGATCCATAAAAAAAGTTTTGATTTTCAAAATTGCTTCTTGTTGTTCAGTTATTTCAGTCATATCTGACTCTTCAGATGCCATATAGAATTTTTTGTAGCAAAAATACTGGAGTGGTCTATGAGTTCCTTACATTTTACAATTCATTTTTCAGATAGAGAAAGTGAAGCTAACAGGCTTAAGTGACTTGCCCATGGGTCACACAACCAGAAAGCATCTGATGCCAGATTTGAACTCAGGGAAATGAATCCTCCTGACTTCAGGCCTAGTACTCTTATCTACTTCACCACCTAGCTGCTCTTGAAAATTATATTTTAATATAATTGATTTCCTTTGAAATCCTATGTATTTTATATCTTAGAGAGCATTAATCCCGAGAAAAAAGACTTCACTAGATTGGGTTCATGGCATACATAAAAAAAGGTGAAGAATTCCTTTTCTAGATGTTCTCTATTCTCCTGGATGACTGTTAACTCCATCAGAGCAAGAGAGACCATGCCTTATTTGTCTTTAATTTGCATCTTCTGAAGCACCTAGTCTGGGACCTTGGACATAACAGATTTTATTATAGTTATTTTTAATATTTAAAATAATTAATGATTTATATATGCAAAGCACTAAGCTAAAAACTGGGGAGTAAAGAGAAAGAAGGAAGAAAAGGAACCAGAAAAGCAACAGGCTTCCTGCCCTAAAGCAGCTTAAAATAAATATTTGTTGCTTGTCTTAATGTCCAAGGTGTGAGGCCTTAATAATAATATTTCAAAAAAATCTGGTTTCAAGAACATGACCTCATGACAAATGCTTTCTCTGGTTCTTAGTTATATAATGATGCCATTTACACTAAATACAAGGGAGACAAAAGCTAAAATTAAATGACTTCAATACTCATTCATTAGTCTTCCTTTATGTAGCAATTCAGTGAAATAAACATTAGGGGCCTAGAATCAAGGTCTCCACTAAAGAGCTATAACAAAGCTTCCTGGGGCATGAAGGTGACCTTGAATTCTCCAATGTTATGGCAGGGGAGAGTAACCTCTAGCAGGTTCTTCCAACTCAGAAAGACTTTGAATATGAGCTTAATGATGAACTGTGTCTATTATCTGTAGATCAGCTCCATCTCACCCACAACTAGGCTATAACTGCTGTTTTTCCCAAGCTCTGATAACTCAGTCTCTTACTTTATCTGGCTGGGAACAAAAGGACACTACATTTCCTTCAGTTTCACTACCTCCTTTTTCCAATTCCCCTTTATAGATTGTCTTGTCTTTCTCCCTTGTTAGAATATAAATTTCTTGAGGAGAAAGACTTGTGTGTGTGTGTGTGTGTGTGTGTGTGTGTGTATGTATGTATCTTCAAATGCTTAGCACAGTACTTAGCATATAATACACCCTTAATGATTGTTTATTCTATCTCAAAGGCATTTATTTTGCCAATTTGCAGGATAACAATGTTTTTTTCTTTTTTTTATTTATTCATTTATTAATTTTTTTTATTTACAAAGCATATGCATAGGTAATTTTTCCAACACTGACCCTTGCAAAACCTTGTTCCAAAATTTCCTCTCATTTTGATGTAAAATGAGATGTTTGGGGGAAAATGATGTAACGTTTGCCTCCCCCCCCACCCCCTCCGCCACACACACATACATATTCCCAAACCCTGGTAAAAGCATACCTTCCCCAGACAAGCCCTTCCCAAGTTAAGTGGCTTCCTTCAATCGGAGATCTTGGTCAAATTACCTTCTATTGAAACAGATGTTTGGGGGGGTGGGGGGTGAGGCGGCCTGGTGCCCTTTCCAGGGAGTTCCCAGACTCTGGGGAAAAGCCTTCAAACTCCCAGGTAAGTGATTTTATTCAATTGGAGATCTGTCTGATGGTACTTTATTGATTAAACTAGACAGCTCCCAGCCTCAGGCCAACATTTGCCCATATAACCAGGGGTCTGTTAACACATCTTTGCCAAATTCCTAATGAGGAGTTTTGCCCACTAAGAGAGTTTCTTCTTAGTGAACAATAAAAATCCCTTTTTTTGCCACAAACAGATTTCGGGTTTGCAAGCAGAGGGGATCTCTCCCTCTATTCCCACACCTCATCACTTTCCCCACCCCTCTTCCCTAGCTGGCAGGTAGTCCAATACATATTAAATATGTTGAAATACATGCTGAACCCAATATATGTATACATATTTATACAGTTATCTTGCTGCACAAAAAAAAAAAAAAAAAAAAAAAATCAGATCAAGAATGAAGGAAAAGAAAAACTAGGAAAAAAAACAAAATGCAAGCAAACAACAACAGAGAGAGTGAGAATGCTATGTTGTGTTCCACACTCAACTCCCATGGTCCTCTCTTTGGGTGTAGATGGCTCTCTTCATCACTGAACAAGTAGAACTGGTTTGAATCCTCTCGTTGTGGAAAAGAGCCATGTCCATCAGAATTGATCTTCATATAATCTTGTTGTGCTGTGTATAATGATCTGGTCTTGCTCATTTCATTCAGCATCAGTTCATGTAGGCCTCTCCAAGCCTTTCTGAAATATCCTTTTGGCCATTTCTTACAGAACAATAATATTCCATAATATTCATATACCACAATTTATTCAGTCATTCCCCAATTGATGGACATCCACTCAGTTTCCAGTTTCTGGCTATTACAAAGAGGGCTGTCACAAACATTCTTGCACACACAGGCCTTTTTCCCTTCTTTAAAATCTCTTTGGGATATAAGCCCAGTAGAAACATTGCTGGATCTATGCACAGTTTGATATCTCTTTGGGTATAGTTCCAAATTGCTCTCCAGAATGGTTGGATCCATTCACAGTTCCACCAATAATGTAGCAGTGTCCTAGTTTTCCCACATTCCCTCCAACATTCCACATTATCTTTCCCTGTCATTCTAGCCAATCTGACAGATGTATAGTGGTATCTCAGAGTTGTCTTAATTTGCATTTCTCTGATCAATAGTGATTTAGAGCAACTTTTCATGTGACTACAAATAGTTTCAATTTCTTCATTTGAAAATTGTCTGTTCATATCCTTTGACCATTTATCAATTGGAGAATGGCTTGAACTATTATAAATTTGAGTCAGTTCTCTATATATTTTGGAAATGAGGCCTTTATCCAATCCTTTGGATGTAAAAATGTTTTCCCAGTTTACTGCTTCCCTTCTAATCTTGTCTGCATTAGTATTGGATAACAATTTTTTTTTCTTTTTTTCCTTGCCATGGCAACTCCCGAAGACTACTTACTAAGTTTAGATAGGTATAAAACACTAATATTTGAAGCATCAATATTAAAGTATCAGATAAGGAATGGACCTCTGATTTCATTGGCATAGACAGAGAAACTAAGGCAAGATAAGGGATTAGAGAGTATTTAATAATTTATTTAAAAGGGAGAGATTTATGGGAACCAAATGTATGCATGGTTTGGTCCCAGGGTTGAATAAGACTCCAAGAATCTAGCAAACAATGTGAGTTCTCAATGACATATATACACATGGCTCATTCTCAGGGGGCATATTGAGATAGGGGCAGAGTCAGGGTGCTGAAAGTGGGAAGAGGAAAGTGGGGGGAGGAACCCAGGAGATGGGGAGAGGCATCTTGATAAGACGGTATCTGATATTCTGATAACTTGGGATGGGGAGAGGCATTCTTATATTCTAAAACATAAGATCTTTTAACCTTATCAAATGTTCTGATTAAGAGGGAGGGGTGGTTTTGAAGGAGTGAGCAGAACAATTAGAAACTGAGGAAGAACAATTAGGAAAACTGAGTCAAGATAATAAGGGTAATTGAGTCAGGACAATAAAAGAGAAAAGGCATAACAAGGGAACTCCCAAGGAGCACTTTTCCTCTTTTAATACCTTCTCTGCAACTTAAAACATTCAGAGAGTTGATTAGGGCACCTTGAAGGTAAGTGACTCACCCAATGTCATACAGTCAGAATGTATCAGAGAGGGAACTTGAAATCTTTTGGGACTTCAAAGCCTATCTATTAGACCACACTACCTCTACTGCATGGTAAAGTACATGCAAAGAGTAAACTGAGATAAATATACATGGATCCTACCATCAAGGAAGAAACACACATAGAAAAATTAATCTTCATCTATCTTCTTCAAATCTCCTCACTATTCCCTCCAAAAATTACTCCTCAATCTGCCAAACATTTTACTCCCACTAAGACAATACATAACACCAAAAGATCTCTCTAGAGCGTGCAAAAATAAATGGATGAGAGTGACAGACACGGTTGCCTCACACACACATAACTGCTCTACAGAAATGTTGGCTCTTGGATTTGTTTAATTTCCAATCCCTGCAGGCCAGGAATGTGATTACATACAGCCTATTCATTGTATTCATTCATGTTAGTTCAGTTGTGACTAAATTATACTATGGCAAACAAGCTGGGTATCCCAGGGAGTAGTTTGTAATGTTCTTTTATATATAACCAGAGTTAGACTGGGCAATTCTATTCCTATGACAATATATCTCACTCATTCTTCTTTTTCAGATCTAGATGAAAGTTGGGACTGATCCTGGACAGAAAGAAAGTATATAGCAGAGGTAAGGAATATTGGAGATTTTAATTGTTGGCGGTAAGGAAGGGTAGTATATGTGAACAATAGCAATGTGTGACTGACTACGTCATCTTCAGTCACTATTTCTCAAGCTCTGAAAACTCTACTATAAGGATAATTACTGGGATAAGCTAGAAGAGTTGCTCTAGTTGGTCACGCAAATTATTGCCTGACAATTACCTTTAAGACAAAAAGAAAACAATCCAGGAGCCCAGGGTCTCTAAAAACAACTCTGAATTGCTAAGTATTAAAACTCAGCTAGGCTGATTTATTAAAATAGGAAGAGAAACGGGAATTTAGACAATTTGCATATTTGTTGTTGAGATGGAAGAGGTTGGATCAGTGATTTTATTAGTAAAGGAAGAGTTCTCTTCCAATGAATATTTAAAGCTGCTTTGCAATTTAACTTTTAAGTCACATAACTCAAAAGTGTTGGAGGTACAATTTCATTCTAAGTCTTTCAGACTGTGAGGTTACTTCTTTGTCTCTTAACAGTTCTCAAAATGTGGTCTGGAGTCCCCAGTGATCCCCAAGACCCTTGCAGGGGATCCATGAGGTCAAAATGATTTTCATAATAATCTTAAGAAATCTTAATTTACAAAACAAATGATTTCTAATGTTAAAATATCAGTAGATATAACCTACATCATAGTTCTTTGGGGAGTCTTCCACAATGTTTAAGACTTACAAAGGGATCCCGAAACTAAAACCTTTGAAAACTGCTGTAGTACACCATTATTTATGCCTCTTACTATTGAAACAATGAAGAATAATTACCATATACTATCTATGTAACTAGAACCTGACTGTAAAAAGGTTGACTTTATATAACTCTCAAGTTCTGTACATTAGAAAGATTACACTACAAATATATGAAATTATCTTCTACATTCCAGGCTTCAATATGTTTCTATTGGAAATTTTAATCTTAAAATATTCAGAAACTATAAACAATAGCCTCACAAAATTTTTCATACATATTTATATAAAGACATTTAAGTGTACACATATAAAGAAAACACATTCTGAATCCTTACATAGGTTTTTTCATATATGATTAATTTTTCTCATGAAATTTTACCTGAAAATGTTAAAATATTAATTCTTAAAATCTTCAAATCAAAGGACCAAAGATGTAGAGTTGGAAGGAACTTTAGAAATCATATGGCAAGATGAAAACTTCTAATTATTAAAAAATTTAAAAACCCACCATTTTGATTTAGTAATTTCATCATAAATCTAAAACTAATATCCATGTGAATAGTGCTTTGGGCCACAATAATCCTTGCCCCTGAAATTCAACTCAGGTACCATTGCAGCTTGCCCCATACAGCATTCTGTGGAAACAATTGGCACTAGGGCCCCAAGGCTGGTGGGTCCAGGCTTCTGTCCTCCAGTCTTAAGCTGAGGAAACTGAGGCTCAAAGAAATCAGTTGGCATGTCCAAGGTCACTTAGTGATTGAGCCAAGATTTGAACCAAGCTTCTTTCATCCATTAATTCAGCACCCTTCCTACCACATGGAAGTCCTACATCCTTGATTCATCAAATTTGCATCTAGTTTCCTATTAGCCTATTATGATGTTAGAAACAGGATTTCTGAATATTAAGTCATCAGGAGAAGCAAGTGTGATTAATATGAAGAGCATTCCCTATACTGACAACATCGAAGGCTATACTCACCTAGTTTGGAAATATTGGAATGGACAGCCCATTTAGAAAGGACATTGATAAAATGGAAGCCTCCATAAGAGGGCAAACAGAATGGTGAGTTGATCCCATGGAGGAAAATGATCATTTTCATCTGAGTATCTGAAGAGCTACAATATGGAAGAAGAACTAGACTTGTTCTATTCTGTCTCAGAGAGCAGTTAGAAAAGTATAGATGGAACCCTTTAAGAAGCAAATTTAGGCTTGATATATATTTTTTTAAATTCTAGAGGAACTCTTCAAAATAAGACCATATGACCAGTTTCCCTATCTATGTAGGAGGAAATCAATGTCCAAGTATGGTCTATTTGTGCTAAAGGCTTCTGAGGTCCTGGTTCTGAGACTGATTCTGTGAAAGCAAGACATATTTCTATATATTTGATCAGTAATGTTTTTAAAATTGGAAACTGAAAATGAAACCTTAAAAATTTACCATGTTAGTTTTTTTTTTTTTATTTTGAGAAGAAACAAAAGTTTGAATAGATAAAAATAGATAAATACATATTGTAGCAAAGTTACATTTTTTTGAACTTGGTGTTTTTCTATAAAGAACAGAGGAAATGAGGGGAAAATAAACTAACTCATCTGAAAAATTTTTCAAACCAATCAGTATTATTTTCTGATTATCAGCAGTTTCTGCTTCAGTTTCACCATAATCTTTTCAAAACTAAAGGCTTGCCAGGATTTAAATGAACATTGTTAATCTCAATGTATGGTATATGTCTAAATATTAGGCATCCTAGAAAGATTTCATAAAACTAAAAAGTATGAAGAGCAGTGAGGTGGCACTGTAGAGAGGACGCCAGTTTTTGAATCAAAAAGATGCATCATTATAAGTTCAAATCTAGCCTCAAACATTTACTATGTCAACGACAACTAGATAAGTTACTTAATCCTATTTTCCTCAATTTCCTCATATATAAAATGAGCTAGAGAAGAAAACGGCAAACCACTATAGTCTTTGGCAAGAAAATCCCAAACAGGGGTCACTAAGAGTCATATATGACTGAAACCTAACAAAAAAAAAAAAAAAAAAGATGCTGGAAGCAGACAAAAGGAATCAAAAGTATAAAATGTTAGGTCTTCAGAATTGCAAGGAGACATGCTTGTATTATAATGTCAGTCTATCTGGGACATGCACCTGATAATGTTCTGTATGCAACAACATTTGAAAGTTACTTGCTTCACTGCACATCCTACATGCTGTTTGTTTTATAATTCCACCAAATGATGCAGCAATGATAGTATTTCTTTCCTTTATTTGATTCCTGACTCTGAGTTTTCATTAAAATGAACTGAAAAAATTTTTTCCTATTTCTTAAAAATTTTTACATTATTTATTTTCATAAATGAAACTTCCTTGGTTTCTTAATAATCAAAATTTTTAAAAAATCTCTCTGGTACAGAATATCAAACAAGTACAATGTGTAATTCAGATTCAGGTAATTTCTTTTTATTTTTTTTAAGCCTTCCTTGATTGCACATAGTCTATATTATGGTTCTTTCCTTTGAACTACTGTATTGATGGCCTGTATCATGCATATGACAACAATGGAAAGCATTTATTAAAGACATTATATGCTAGGCACTGTTCTAAATGCTATGAATACAGAGAGAGACAAGACAGCCTTTCTCACAAGGAACTCACAGTCTAATGAAGGAAATTACAGGCAAACAACTATGTGCAGACAACATACATTCAGGACAATACAGAAATAAGGTGGTAGCTAGCTTTAAGAAAGGGCTTCTTTTTTTTTTTTTTTTAATTATAGCTTTTTATTTACAAGTTATACGCATGGCTAATTTTACAGCATTGACAATTGCCAAACCTTTTGTTCCAATTTTTCCCCTCCTTCTCCTACCCCCTCCTTCAGATGGCAAGTTGACCAATACATGTTAAATATGTTAAAGTATACGTTAAATACAATATATGTATACATGCCCATACCGTTATTTTCTTGTACAAAAAGAATTGGACTTTGAAATAGTGTACAATTAGCCTGTAAAGGAAATCAAAAATGCAGGCAGACAAAAATAGAAGGATTGGGAATTTACATAGTGGTTCATAGTCATCTCCCAGAGTTCTTTCACTGGGTGTAGCTGATTCAGTTCATTACTGCTCTATTGAAACTGATTTGGTTCATCTCATTGCTGGAGGTGGCCACGTCCATCAGAATTGATCATCATATGGTATTGTTCTTGAAGTATATAATAATGTCCTGGTCCTGCTCATTTCACTCAGCATCAGTTCATGTAAGTCTCTCCAGGTCTTTCTGAAATCATCCTGTTGGCCATTTCTTATAGAACAATAATATTCCATAATATTCATATACCACAATTTATTCAGCCATTCTCCAATTGATGGGCATCCACTCAGTTTCCAGTTTCTGGCCACTATAAAGAGGGCTGCCACAAACATTCATGCACATGCAGGCCTTTTTCCCTTCTTCAAAATCTCTTTAGGATATAAGCCCAGTAGTAACACTGCTGAATCAAAGAGTATGCACAGTTTGATAACTTTGAGCATAGTTCCAAATTGCTCTCCAGAATGGCTGGATGTATTCACAATTCCACCAACAATGTATCAGTGTCCCAGTTTTCCCACATCCCCTCCAACATTGCGCATTATCTTTCCCTGTCATTCTAGCCAATCTGACAGGGTGTGTAGTGTACTAAGACAACAGAGTTGTCTTAATTTGCATTTCTCTGATCAATAATGACTTGGAGCATCTTTTCATATGGCTAGAAATAGTTCAATTTCTTCGTCTGAGAATTGTCTGTTCATATCCTTTGACCATTTATCAAAAGATTCAGGTAATTTCTAAAGAAATTAACTTTATACATACATGAACTCTGTAGGTAAATCCAAAAGGTATTAACAAATAGTGTTGTTTACCCCTTTAGAAAGGACAGCTAAAGTGATGTAGTAGATAGAATGGCAAGCCTATCATTACTTTCCTAAGTTCAAATGTGATCACACTTACTAGCTGTGTGACCCTTAGCACAGTTCAGTTTCCACATCTGTGAAATGAGTTAGAAAGGGAAATGGCAAGCTACTCCAGTATCTCTGTCAAGAAAACCTCAAACGGGGTCACACAAAGTTGGACATGATTAAAAACATGATTGAAAAACAATAAAACCTTGACAAAGTTATTTATGTTACTGTTTGCTGAAGATCTTTTGTTTCCTTTTTCCTTTTTTTTTTGCTGAGGCAACTGGGTTAAGTGACTCACCCAGGATCACACAGCTAGTTATTGTTAAGTGTCTGAGACCAGTTTTGAACTCAGGTGCTCCTGACTTCAGGGTTGGTGATCTCTCCACTGCACCATCTAGCTGCCCCAGATCTTTGTTTTCTTAACACTTTCACAAAGGACAAGTCTGTTCCTCCTATTGAGCTTTTACTGCATTTAAATGGCAATTTTGCTCTTTTAATATATTTTACTGATGCCTTGTTTTTATACTCATACATTTCAAACTACCACCCACTTCCAATGAATCCTTGCTTGTGACAAGAAAAAGTCAAATAAACAAAAGCATCTATTTTTTTAAAATAGCACTCATGTCTTCAAAGTGCTTTAAAGTAATCCTAATATTCTTTAATCATCTATACCACATTGCTGTAATACAATCAAATGTACTTTTTCTGCTATTTTTGAACTGGGTACCAGTTTTTATATTCATACATTTCAAACTATCACCTATCTCCAACAAATCCTTGCTTGTGACAAAGTCAAATAAACAAAAGCAAACAATTTTTTTAAAAAATAAAAACTTTTATGTTTTCAAAGTGCTTTATAGTAATTCTAACACTCTTTAATCATGTATACAACACTACTGTACTAGTCAAATGTATTTTTTTTTCCTGCTATTTTTCAACTGGATGCCATGTTCCTTTTCATGCAAGATATTAACATGACATTTGGGTTTCAGCCATTTACAAATAAATATATAGCGTATCATGGTTCCTAAATGTTGAAATATGCCCTTAGTGATGAAGATTGTGTTAAACCTCAAAATGAGTGAATAGCTCTTTATTTAAAGAAAATATTTTTGTATTTTGATGCTTAACTGTAATAATAGTTGTTACTTGGTAACATGCAAAAATTTCACCTTATGGATAGTGTGATGTCATTAACACAAACTTTATTGAATCAGAATTCTATTGTATTGCTCATCAGTGTGATCTTTTTCCACCCTGACATCACTCTCCTTTCCATTAGTGATATTTAGTTCATTCCTGATGGTATGTTGAATTCTTAAGATAAATCATTCATTTTCAAATTGTTAGATTAAAGAATAGTAACTGATAGTTCATATTTTAGGACTTCAAGCAAGTAGATTTTTCTGTCTTTATCTTTAACCTATTTATCTCAGATTGAAAAAAAAATTTAACAACTAATAAACATTTATGCTTAATATGTCAGGCACTTTCTAGGTACTAGGGATTCAAAGTCAAAAGTCAGTCAGTCCTTGCCCTCAAGTAGTTTACATTCTATTTACATCCAATACTATAAAATGAGCAGTAAGTCCAATACTTGTATGGCTATAGGAAGAAAAAAAGTATTTTCTATTACATGAGAATAATTAATGGAATTGCATTTTAAAACCTCCTTGCTTCCTCATCAAAAATTATTTTATCTAACATATATGTTTCAATTAAAATACAATGAAGTTTTTTTTTTTTTACTCTAGTTAAGTGTGCTAATTTTTTCTTCAAACATACCCATAAATATTCCATCCAACAATTAGTTCAGCAACTCCTTTGAGGCAAGATGAAAACACACAAATATCATTAAGGGCAAGTCTGCACATGCCCTCAACCAGTTTCAGAAACTTAGTTCCCTATACAGAACTGCTGAGGCTAGATGAAAAAAAATCACTTTGTTATAGGTTTATAGGTTAAGGGAGTCACTTAAGAAAGTGACAGAAATTTCCTGGATGCTGTTTGGGTATTTGCTTTTAAAAACACTCCTCTGACCATTCTAGACATAAGAATTATAAAGTTTTAAAATTGTTTAAAAATTCTTATCAACTATGCTCCTATTTGATCCTTAAGTCAAATCTTTTATAAGTGGTGTTGGGAAGATTTAATAAAAGAAGGAACAATTGATCATATAGCAAGAGCTGGAAGGATCCTCAGAGGTCATATGGTGCAATCAATCATTATTTTACAAAAGAGGGAAACTGAGGCCCAGGAAGATGAAGTGATTTGTTCAAGATCATACAAGCAGCAAATAGCAGAGTTATCAAATCCAGGCTTCACAGTCTGAGAACACTGCAGAATATTAAAGGCAAACTGATTAAGCTGTCTTGAATTAGACAGCATTTGAGACAGTGAACCTTACAGTATTATGATATTCCAATATTTTCCCCCAAAGAGAAAAAGATTTGGTTGGATGGTGAAACAGATCCCTCCCTTCCAGCTGCTTTGAATAGCTGGGCTGTTTCCTATTGCAAAATCAGAGACAATCAGGTGACAAGCTGATATTACCAGTTGTACTGCTGAATAAGGAAGACTAAGCCAAACAGGGGGTAAAAACAGAAATGAGACGCTAAGAAAAAGGTCAACTTCAATCATTACCAAATGAAGCGAGATAAACTGGCTTGCCCTAGGGAAGGAAATGAACATGATTTTTTAAAAAAAAGTCTAAGGGTTTTTGCCAGTGGCTTAAACTGGGCAGGGGCTTTTTCTTTCATGCCTGAGGGCATCCTACAAGCTGAATTTCTTCACTTAATGGCTAAAGGCTACTTTCTGTTTCATTCAGTCCATCTCAAGAAATCATGATGGGAGAAGCTGACATTCTCCTAAAAGGGTATGGAAGATATGCCCACACAAAGTAGTTCTATTCAAATCTTTTAATAGACTATCTAACAGTAAAGGCAAATCTTAAAGGTAGATTTAAAATAAAATACATATTTAAAATATGTGTATATCTTATTTTTCCAGTAAAAGCCATTTAATTGCAGAAGAGGAAGGAAAAAATGTTTAACATTAACCAAAGAATTAGCCTGAAAGGAAAAAATGCAATACTGTAATTATTCATATTCACTTGCACTATAGGGCTCAAAATAAACATGTTTCTCCTCTCCTTTAGTTAATCTCTTTGAGATTAACTTGAGATTCCTCTTTGAGGAAAAACTTTTAATAATTAATCTGTATGTTAACTGGCAGGATGAGACATAAAGTCTGATAGCCCATTAGAATGAAATAAGTAGTCCTAAAGAAATAAGTTGCAGAACTGTGAAATTTTTCCTCCCAAGCTTTAATCTTAAGCATATAATAAAATGGTCCTATTGGTCTATCGTCAGTTTTGACACAGATTTAGAGCATTAAGGGGAAAAAAGGCTTGGGTTAAATTTATAGGCCAAGTTCAAGGTTGTATGTGGAATTGTGAGTGGCCTTGAAAACTGTTTAGCTGAGGGTTTTCAATATTCACAGCACAAACAACCATTTTCAAGGTGTAATCACATCATAGGGATTCATCACCGTAGAACACTAAGGCAAACAACCTAGAAAACGTGAAAAAAGGGCAGGATTAAACATTTAGAAAAGTAGAAAAGAAAGTGGAGTTGTAAAGAATAGATAAAATTACAAAAGATATCATATTACATTTTTATGCTTTGGAGCATAAAATTCAAGATTCAAGATTTATCAGCAGGACATAAGAAATTCAAACACATTTGCCCTTTTCTAGCCTGCTTGAGGAGTAAACACTTCCCCCTCTCCTTGAGATATTTACAGGACCAGAATATTCTTTTACCTCAGATAGCACTGAGAACTGACCAGACCTCTATCCCACCTGTTAGTGAGATGGAGCACATCCAAAAAGGGTAATAAGAATGCTAGATGGATTGGGAAGAGACTGTTTAATATGGAGAAAAGTCACTGCAAGGGATTCACGATAGGTATCAAAGAGCTATTAATTGGAAGAGGGGTCAAACTCGTTCTACTGGTCTTCCAGAAGGCAGAATTAGCAGTACCAAATGGAAGAAACAATTTGAGCTATCCCAAAATAAAATAGACTGCCTCAAGAGGAAGTGGGTTCCCCATCAGAGGAGGTTTTCAAGTGGTGACAGGATGACTATTTGGGGAATCTGCTATAAGAAGGTATTTTTGTTGAGATATGGGTTGACTAAATGAGCACTGAGGTCCCATTGGCCTCTAAGTTTCTATCTCAGTGTTATAGATAGCTAAATGCTGAAATATGATTGATGAAATTATCTCTCAGACACCTTCTGAGTTCTTTAGATAAACTGCCTTAGCTGCTTAAACATTTTTGGTCTCAGTTTTATTCATTTGTAAAATTATGAGGTTATACTAGAGGCCCCTTTCAGTTCTACACCTATGAACTCATGAATATATGTTTGTGAAAAACTCAGACAAATCTTTGAAAAGAAAAAAAATGGCATTTAAGGCAGAGATGCTTCGGTTTGAGGTGGTATCAGACAAGATTCATTGAATACAATTTTTAAAAGGCTCATGATACACTAGAACTGAAAGCCATTTGACAATAGTTTTTATTAGTGAAACAATGGTGGCCCACCATTCTAAGAACTATACAAATTTAGGATTCAACACAGCAATTCAACAAAGATTGATTAATGTGCTATGTGCCAAGTAGGCACTGAGGAAAAAAAGAAAAATGAAGTAGTACCTACCATTAGAGGAACATACATTCTACTTGGAGATATAATATAGACATGATTATAGTATAAAATAAGTTAGAGGGAGAACACTTAGCAACTGGGCAATCATAAAAGACTTCCGAGAAAAAGTGACAAAGCATTGAAGGAAGATAGAATCTTCCTTAAAGGAAAAAATGAGTATATCCCAGGTCTCAAAGATGATTTGTTTGTACTGTGTGTATTCATATTGCCATGCAGAAACTGGCAATAAAGTTCAAGTTTGGTGCAGCAGAGGTACAAAGTTGGCTGGAACATGAAGCAAATGAAGAGGATGGGGAAGAGGCAGCATTCAATGGAATAAAATTTAGCAGGTGTTTTTTTAGAGGTCTAATATATACAAGGAATTGAATAAACCAAGGTGAAAATGAAATGGACTCTTTTTCACAGAGCCTGAAGTTTCTACTGGGAGGACCATGAATCAAGCTAAAGGAAATCCTTCATTTTATTTCAACATTATTTCATCACTAAGGAACAAGTAGCCAAAGAGTCAATTTCATTAGCTTTCCTTTAAAAATGACTGAAGCTTCCTTTTTTCTCTCTTGCACGTTCCCTGTTTCCTGTCTACCTAGTAGAAGAGTTTGGATTTATCTTTTTTGATCTGTGAATAGGAATAGAAATATAAGACAAAGGAAAATCAAGCTAGAGGAAATCAGACCACAATACACTAGCTCTGCCACCTACTACATTAAATCTTTGAACAATTTTGTGACATATCATCTATTTACGGGAGACTTCCTCCACTCCCAACGCTTTTTAAAAGTACCTTATGAAGCAGCTGACTAGGTATAGCAGAAAGACTGCTGGAAGACCTGAGTTAAAAGTTTAGATTCTGCCTTTAGACATGTAATAGCTGTATGGACTCGCACAAGTCACTGAACTAGTCAGCCTTACTTTTCTTAATTATAAAGTGAGGATAATATAGAAGAATTGTACATGTTTAACATATATGGGATTATTTGCTAGAGTAAGGAGGAGGTGGCAGAAGGGAGGGAGAAAAATTTGGAACACAAGGTTTTGCAAGAGTGAATGTTGAAAACTATCTTTGCATATATTTTGAAAATAAAAAGCTATTATTTAAAAATTTTAAAAATTTAAAAAAATTAAGCACACACCAAAAAAAAAAAAAAAAAATGGGAATAATAACACCTGCCTTATAATGAATGAGATACTATTTGTAAAGCACTTTACAAATCTTAAGCATTATATAAATGCTAGCTATTATTATTAAAGTCTGTGTAAAAATACTCTATAAATGCTAATTATTCTTAAGGTTAGGGCTTTAAAACTGTAAACCTTAATATCTGAATAATTTGGCATCTCCTCCCAAATATTCTCCCATCCAATTTAAGAAGCCAAAGTAGACTTCCAAGAAACTTTTGAGAGTTGGCTGAAGAACCCAAGAAGCTGGAAGTAAAATTGGAATAGGTCCTTCTATAAGATTTCCTCTCCTAGTCTGTGCTCTGATATAACACTTCACACACATTAAGAGACTAATAATAATAATAATAAAAAGAAATGCTCAAAACCAATCCTACACCAGGGTCTTAATATTCTCTTGCCATCTCCATCATTTTGTAACAGTTCTGGCTGAAAAATAGCTTTTTATATATGTGACTTCTGTTTAAGGAAAATTCAGGGTGTGAAAGCTGAATTTACAAAGCTGATTAATTAGAGAGTGATAATTTGCCTTATGATAGGATTTAGTTTCCTTTAAATAGTGAATTCCTCAGTACACTTAAACTACGACTAAATTTTGAGTATCTGATCTATTCATACTTTTTTGGAAATGGACCTAATGCATAAAATGAATTTTATTTGTAGACCAATTTTTTGGCCTTTTTCAATCTAATTCAACAAACATCTTTAAGCACCTCCATATAATGCACTATGTGTCCAGGAAGTGAGAAACACAGTCCCTTGTTACATTGTGCTAACAATTCAATGGGGGGGGGGGGGGGGGGGGGGGGAGAGAGGGGGAAACTAATTCATTTATTTCTTTACACTTTATAGTCTATAAACTCTTTCATTGGAAAAATATTTGTTAGGTAAGATGAAGGATGCCAAGTGAGGAAGAATAACAGTTGCCATATGTTTTTCTCTTTTTTCTCCTTTAGAGATCAGGGGATCGGGAAAGAAAGGCAACATTGATTCTTTCAGTAGCCTCTTCATTTGCTCTTTTCCTGCTTGGATCAATTCATCTTTACACCCCATCTTAGTGAAGGGTTAAGGGGAGAGTAAAGTCTTATATTTCTATTCCTATTCACAGATCAAAAAAGATAAATCCAAACTCTTCTACTAGGTAGACAGGAAACAGGGAACGTGCAAGAGAGAAAAAAGGAAGCTTCAGTCATTTTTAAAGGAAAGCTAATGAAATTGACTCTTTGGCTACTTGTTCCTTAGTGATGAAATAATGTTGAAATAAAATGAAGTGGCCTCGATGTGCATAGACTTTTTTGCAAAATTCCTTCCAAATCAGACAAAAAGGACAGGGAGTAGCCTGGGATTAAACTGCTTATTAAGAGTTGATTCTGTGTTTGGCTTAGGTTATTTCAATATGTGCGCTCTATGCAACAATCCCTAAAATATTCCATCTGACCAAAAAACCCATGAAATACAATAAGGCAAATTGAAAAATTAGAGTAAGAGGAAAGAGGTTGCTCTGGAGAGGGGGCCTGGACTAGGTATCAGGGAAGAGTTCCAGTCACAGTTCTTCCTCTACTTATCTTAGATCTTAGGTTGTATGTGTTGGGGGAAGGGATATATTTCTCTAAGTGATAAAGTTATCTTTCTGAAGAAATGAGATAATATATGAAAAGCAGGTTGAAAATCTTAAAGTGCTATATAAATATTAGCTATTATTATTGTTGTTATTTGGGAAGGGATTAGGCACTTACTATGTACCAGGAACTATGCTAAGTGATTTATAATTAACAGCTCATTTCATCCTTACAATAGCTTTGGAAAATAGGTACTATTATTACCCCATTTAACAGTTGAAGAAACTAAGGCAGAAAAAAATCTAAGTGACTTTCCCAGCTAGTGTTTGAGGTTGGATTTGAAATTGGGTCTTTCTACTGGCTATCTTTACTTGTTAACAAATAAAATGAGGTTGGACTGGATGATCTCTAAGTTCTTCTAGTTCTAACATTCTATGGTTTTATGACTAGCTATGTGCCAAAAAATGAAATTTCAAAAATAAACATTTATTTTCAAAATCTGCCCAAAAGACACTAAAGGAAGAATGAGCTTAATATCAAGGCTTCAAAATCCCCTTCCTTCAAGATTTGGAGGCAATTTTTCACTTAACGGCTTATGCAAGGCTACCCATTTTAAAGAATTTATTCACAGCCTCTAAGTAGGTAAAGATAGTCCTTTAAAATGTTTTATTGTTTTTGTATTATCTTCAGTTCCCAATGTATCCCTCCCTTCTCTGATGAAGCTATTCTTTAAAATAAAGAATAAAAAAGGAGGAAAGAAAAAAAATATCAAAATTAACCTAACTATTGAAAAAGTCTGTTATTTTGTGCAGTGCATAGTGCCCAAGTTCTTTTAAATTCATTCATTATCATACAGGGTGTAGCTCCTGCAACTAAAGTCACTCTTCATCACATAAAACATCAGTTTTACCTAGACTAGACTAATAATCCAGCCACCAAAGAAAATAACAGTTCATCTTGGAACTTTATGCTCCATTGCTCTAACTGCCCCTTTCCTTTTCTTCAAAATTATAATAAATAATATTAAAAGCACACATTTACATAGCACTTTAATATTTGCACAGTATTTCATAAATATTATTTCATTTGATAAATCTTGTTTTCCTATTTTCCCACTTAATAAGAATCAAACTGCCTGTTTTAACTTGGACATCTTAATTCAAAGGTATTACTTCTGTTTTTGAGCACTAAGTATCTTTCCAATTTCTCCAGTTCATTTCTTCTTAAGGCTGTGGGGCAAAATTAATAGTATGTTTGGAAAGACCTAAGTTATGCATTAGAGAATAGGTACTGGGTCTTCTCTTATGTATAGTTATATGGACCTAATATATTTCAAAAGCTCATAAAGATGGCTGAAGAGGACTTAGGTTCAGAGTCAATTCTTGATTATTCATACTAATATAAGGGCAAAGAAGCAGAGTTAATTTTCTCCTGTCTCCAAAAATGTTAATTCAAAAGTCATTTATATTTAAATATGAAATATAACCATAAATAAAAGATAGAAAGACACAAACACACATACTTTATTGTGTTTGTCTTCAGACTCTAGTTCTGTTAGTGGTCTGAAACTAGCTGAGTACCAGAAAAAATAAGGGTATCCACAAAGCAGATAAATTGAGATGGTGACTATTTAAATTTTTTTTTTTTTTAATTAAAGCTTGATTTCATTCATAATAGGGAATTCATGCTATGCCACTTAAGAGTCTTGGAGAGCTGCCTGGAGTGCAGAGAGATTTATCAAGGGTCACACAGCTAGTATGGCAGAGAGGGAACTTAAATTTAGGTCTTCTCCTCTCTCTCTCTCTCTCTCTCTCTCTCTCTCTCTCTCTGTCCTTCCCTCCTTTCCTTTGACCATCTGTCTGTCAGACTATCTATTTATCTACCTATCTACCTACTAATATATCTGTCTGTTAGGCTATCTCCCTGTGTCCCTATCCATTTATCTATCCTTCCATTCATCTGCAGGCACATAAAGAGACAACCAGTAGAGTGGGTAGAGTGCTGGCAAATGAAATAATATATCCTGTTCTAATATTCAAACTATATATACATAAATACATATCCACATTCATATTATATAAAATATTTTGTAAATGCTATATATCATATAATATATGCAGAAATTATATATGCTATATACAGAAAAATCAACATGCATATGTATCTAAGTTATAATATACTATTTTGGTTACTTACACCACAGTATCGATCTCCATTGAATATTTGTGGTGGCGTTGGATTGCCCTGAGCTGGTTTTTTTTCTGGAGGAATGTTCTTGTACATCCATTGTCTTTGCTCCTCTGACATGGTGATATCTATCTCCTCAAATTCTATCTTGTTGGCTTCCAGAAAACGAACTACATCTTGCTGTTTCTTTTTTATCTAGAGAGAAAAGATCAGCAAATGAGAGGAAATTTGAACCATGGAAGGGATTTCTTTTTTTGTTGTTGTTGGGGGAGACTTTTTGAATTTCATTCAAAATGAACCAAATTTAATTTCTTAGGATGAGTTGTGCACAGAAGTAATGAATCAGGCAGGTAACCTGCAATATATACCAAGGGATGTCTGAAGTAATTCCTAGAATAGCTGTTTTTCAGTTGGCTCTCACTAAACTCCAAGGTTTTCTGAGATACGTTAAGGTTACTTGAAAGAAATACACATTCATTTTTTTATCTGTAAATCACATGCAGGCTCAAACCCAGCACCACATAAGAGAGAGAGATGGTTATTTATTATAATGAAAAGTCTCAATTGTACTATTTCTATCAATTTCTGTCACCATCCTTGTAGTAGCCAAATAGTTAAAAAGCAATCTTTGAATCATATTCTCCTTTTCACTCTCCTTCCTCTTCCATTTCCCCTTTCCCCCAATATCCAAACATTGAGTCTATCTTTACCTTATTTCCAATTTATTCCCCTCTCTCTACTCTTAGTCACCACTCAGATTCAGATGCTCATCATATAACCTTTATTACTACAATAGTCTCTATTAGGTCTCCTACCTGAAGAAACCTACTTCAGTCCAACCTCCACAAAAATGCCAGTCCTAAAGCCTAGATCTGATTGTCAATGTCACTCCTGAGCTCAGAGAAATTTTAATGCTCCTTAATTACTTCTACAATAAGATGCAAACACTTCTGTTTTGCTCTTAAAGAGCTTCACAATCTGGCACCAGTCTACTTCTCCACGCACATTATACTAATTCCCCTTTGGGGATGCTACATTCCAGCCAAAGTGCTATCCACATTGCTGTCCCTTCCTTCTGACATTCTATTTATCACCCTCATGCTTTTGAACAAGCTGTCCTCCCTTTTTTTGTCCCTATAATGCCTTTCATCCTCAACTTTAGATTCCTAGTTTCTATAAAAGCTCCTTTTAAGTGCCATTTTTCACATGAGATCTTTCCTAACCTCTCTCCAGCTACTAGTGCTCACTCAAACTAATTATATATGTTGTATTTACTTATGTGTGTATGTATTGTTTTCTTCAAAAGAATAAAAGATAGTTATATTTTTGTATTCCTGGTGCTCAACAAAGTACCTGGCTCATAATAGATGCTTTAATCAGTGATTATTTACTGATTAATTGAAAAATGATAATATGATAAGTACAAATTAAAAAAACATTAGTATAAAACATTACCGTTTACAAAGCACTTTTACATGCACTCAGTTCTTATGACCTTTTAAGATAGACAGAGTATTGCTTATAATGGGAAATAGAATTCAGAAGTTGAGTGTTTTTCACTATATAGAATTCCCAATCCCTATATTTTTGTCCACCTGCATTTTTGATTTCCTTCACAGGCTAATTGTACACTATTTCAGAGTCCAATTCTTTTTGCACAGCAAAATAACTGTTTGGACATGTATACTTATTTTGTATTTAATTTATACTTTAACATATTTAACAAGTATTGGTCAACCTGCCATTTAGGGGAGGGGGTAGGGAGAAGAAAGGGAAAAATTGGAACAAAAGGTTTGGCAATGGTCAATGCTGCAAAATTATCCATGCATATAACTTGTAAATAAAAAGCTATTTTTAAAAAAGGTGTTGTTTTTTTTTTTAAAAGGAATCACAACTTTTATAGAAATACAGAAGCTAGGACTCAAATCCAGATCTTCTGACTTTTGTCCAGGGCTCTTTTCACCAACTATGCTTCCAATGCTCTGTGGAGGTAACATCTGAGTTATTTGGGGAATTGGGAGATATCCTTTTTTCATCAGTTTATTTTTTTTTAAACAGCACAGCAACAATTCAACTTCATCTTAAAGATATTTTCTTTCATTAATTCACAGCAAAAACACACACACACACACTCTACTTCTAAAATAAGAGATGAGTAAGGATATAATGTCTAACTCAGTTTCATTAAATGTTTAACCCTTTTTATTCCTTTAGTTTTCCATTACCTTTCTTAGTCACTAGGTGTCACCTGTACTCTTTTGCCAGAATTACTTATTAACAGAGTCTTAAAAAATGTATATTCAATTTTAAAATTTAAAAGTATATATTGAAACATTTTGGACAGAAACATTATTTACTGTCAACATTAAGTATTGTTTAAAGAACAAGACTATGCAACCATACCACCAAGCTCACTTCCTCCAGTTTGTACCCAAATGTGTAATTTGGGATACCAGAACAGATAACTACTACTAAATCAGTGTTCTAGAAGTAACCCTGAGACACAGGGTTCCTAGTACTGTAGTTCCCAAGTTTCTACCAATATTATCTATTAACAACTAGTATCATCAATTAATTTTTAGAAAAGAATATTTAGCAAGAAGTTACAAAAACATTCCTTAAAACTAAAGGTATACCTTCCCACTATATACATAAGATGGTTGGGTAGTCCTTGAGAGGAAAATGATAGTAAAGCTTAAATGTGGAAAATATGTGTGACCAAAAGAAAAAGTTAACAGTGCCTATTTACTGAAAATCTTTTTCTCCCTTCAAAGAATTCTCATGAAATTCCTCCTGTGTATAGCTCTTTACTGGACTACAAGGATTGTTGCCTCCATTGAGTTCACAGTTGAATCTTTTTTTGTGCCATGAGGTTTCCCACTTCCTGAAGTTGATACTGTTCTCAAATGACTGTCATTCCACCTCTGACTGAAAATTCTTTCTTTGTTATTACTATCACTATCACTCCAATGGCCACAACTACCAACTCTGGTTAATGGTAAAACTTATCTAATGGAAACAAAAGATCTTCCAAACCCCAAAATGGCCTCACATTGGGGAAAGAAGTTAGAAACCCTCTCCTAACCCGACTTGACTAGAGTTCTTCCACCTTTAGAACGAACCATTACTGACTTTGAAATTGTCAGATGGCTTGTTGTTTTGTATATAAGCCCAGAGGTATTTCTGAGTCAGGCAATCACAAAATGTTTCCTATGTAGCATCATTTATGTTTATCCAAGATCAAAACATTTTGTGGCTCTGAAATTGATTAATGGCTTGTCCATGTCTAGTTTATATTACCAAATGATTAATTCAATCAATCTGAGATTTCTGTGGTTCCTCTATACTGATACAAGCAATCTGAAAACTCCTGAGGGTGCCAGGAAAAGTGGAACAATGAATTTCTAACAGTAGCTAGATATAATTTGCTCAAGGAACCCACAAAATTTTTTTGAGATGGCTTAACTAACATAAAAAATAACTAATATAAAAATAGCATAGTAGATAGGATGCTAGAATTGGAATCCAAAAAATATAGTTTAAAATTCTGCCTTTGGGGCAGTTGGTGGTACAGTGGATAGAGCATCAGTCTTGAAGTCAAGAGGACCTAAGTTCAAATCTGGCCTCAGACACTTAACACTTCCTAGTTGTGTGACCCTGGGCAAGTCACTTAACCCCAAATGCCTCAGGGGGGAAAAATGTCTGCTTTTGAGACTAAATAGTGGTTCGACTATGAGCAAATCATTAAATTTCTCTTAGACTTAGGCAACTACATATGATTTTACAACACTGTAGTTTGAATTGAAGAGATTCTTCTATATGGACAGTCAAAATTATGGCACTGGTGCTTGATACTAATGTATCAAGCAATATTTTAAAAGATCTTTTATCTTGTATTGGGGAGCAAGTACTCACATAATTGATTACAATAAATTTAAAAGGAGTCTTTGACATTAATAATAAAACACAGTTACCAATAGATAATAAAATACTCATGCTACTAATAATAGTACATGCCATACACAAAGAGAGTTGAATGTTGTGACTGGTTTCCAAAACAGTGACTTAAGGAAAGACAGACATGATAGTTTAGTGGAATGTTTCAAGTTCAATGGTACTGAAAATGGCATTAGAATAACTATTATAAGCCAGTGATGCTACCAATATTAATCCAGATGTACATAGGTTTAGAAAACTGAAACATTCCTGTAAAGAACACTTGAGCTCAATTTTTATAAATAGAATGATTACTTTCTTAAAATATTTTTAAATACTTGGTCTGAGGAATTAAGAAGGAAAGGCAAAAAAAGTTCCGAAACAGAAAATCCAAACGTAAAATTCTTTTTAAAATGTTATTATTTATTTTTAGCATTCTTTTTAAATTTTGAGGTCCAAATTCTCTCCAACTCTCTGGCTTTTCCTTCACCTACTTGTGAAGACAAGTAATATGATATCAATTATACATGTGAAATTATGCAAAATATATTTCTATATTAGCCATGTTGTAAAATAAATAAAATGAAAAAAAATATACTTGAACTTGCTCTCAGAAATCATCAATCCTCTCTTTGGAGGTAAATAGCATTTTTCATCATAAAGTGTGATAACTGTCTTAGCACCGTGGATACCTTAGAATCAACCAGAGTCAGGATAAGAAAAAGTCCTTGGTCTTTATTCTTGGTCTTTAAAGGTAGAAGTGAATTGGATGGACGCAGAATCTCCAAGATCTCCTTCTTCCTCGTCTACCACCAACGTGACCCTGGCTAGTCTTATTCTACCCTCTAGTCCTTCCTACAATTCTCTGTATACACCAATTATCGAGCCAGCATAGGAGAGTGGGAAGAGCCATTTTCCAAGCACATCCATACAGAATATTGTCCAATTGGTAACTAGCCTTAAGTGCTCAAGTTGTCCAAGAGTTTCAGCCCTTTACCATTGTAAGGCTTTGGAACAGTTTTGGATAGAATAGCTGTCTTTCACAATTAATCATTGTTAAAATTATTGTTGTGATTTTGCACAATGATCTCCCAGTTCTGCTTATAGGTCTTATGAGGTTTTTTTGAAACCATCCTCCTTGTTATATCCTATAGCACAGTGCTATAACCATCATAATCATTACCACAATTTGTTCAGTCACTCCCCAACAGATAGATGTTCCCTCAATTTCCAATTCTTCATCACCATAGAAAGAATTGCTAGAAATATTTTTGTACATATAGGTCCTTTTTTCTTTGGTCTCTTTGGGATACAGACTTACTAGTGATATTGCATGGTCAAAATATATGGACACTTTTTATAGATCTTTGTGCATAGTTTCAAATTGTTCTCCAGAATGATTGAACCAGTACACAACTTTATGAACAATGCACTATTGTCTAGACTTTTCTGTATTTCCTTCAGAATTTGTCATTTTCCTTTTCTGCTATGTTAACCAATTTGATGGATTGTACCTCAGAGTTGTTTCAATTTGCATTTCTCTAATCAGTAGCAATTTAGAGAATTTTTATATGATTATAGTTAGCTGCAATTTCTTCTTTTGAAAACCTCCTGTTCCTATCCCTTGATCACTTATCAATTGGGGAATGCTCTTATTTTTATAAATGACTCAATTCCCTATATATTTAGGAAATGAGATTTTTATCAAAAAACTTGCTTAAAATTTTTTCCTAGTTTCCAGCTTTCCTTCTAATTTTGGCTACACTACTTTTGTTTGTGTGAAAACTTTTTTTTAATTCCATGCAGTCAAAATTATCCATTATATTCCTATGGTTATCTCTACATTATTTGGTCATAAACTCTTCTCTTATTCACAAATTTGAGGTAAAATTTTCCATGTTCCCCTAATTTGCTTATGATATTATCCTTCATACTTAACTCATTTATCCATTTTGACCTTGGTATATGGTGTGAGATATTGATGTATGCCAAGATTCTGCCAAACTACCTTCCAATTTCCCCAGGAATTTTTGCCAAATACTGAGTTTTTACCCAAAAAACTGCATCTTTGGATTTATCAAACACTAGATTGATTACTAAGGTCTTTTAATATGAATTATAATACTTAATTTATTTTACTGGTTCACTGTTCTATTTCTTAGCCTGTACCAGATTATTTCAATAATTAATGTTTTGTAATATAGTTTGAAATCTGGTACTGCTAAAATGCATTTCACATTTATATATATATATAGCCTTGATATTCTTGACCTTTTGGGTTTTTTTAAAGCTCTATAAAATAATTTTTGGTAATTTGATATTACATTGAATAAGTAAATTAATTTATATAAAATTCTCATTTTGTTTAGATGTATTTATTTGTGTGAAAAGTATTTTGTAATCATATTCATATCATTCCTGGGTTTGTCATGACTGTCAGGTTCCCACATATTTTACATTGTCTGTAGCTATTTTTAATGGAATTTTTTCTTTCAATTTTTTCCTGCTAGGTTTTGATGGCAATATATAGAAATATTGATGTATGTGGGTTTATTGTATATCCTGCAACTCACTGTTTCAACTACTTTTAGTTGATTCTCTAAGGATATCATTATGTCATCTGCAAAGATTGATAGTTTTGTTTCCTCTTTGCCTATTTTTATTCTTTCGATTTTTTTCTTGTATTATTGCTAAAACTAACATTTCTATTGCAATACTGAATAAAAGTGCTGATAATGGACATCATTGCTTCATCTCTCATCATATTAGGGATGTCTGTAGTTTACGTTCTCACAAATGATGCTTGCTCTTGATTTTAATTAGACATTACTTATCATTTTAACAGAAAAACTCCACTGATTCCTATATTTTCTAGTGTTTTTATGGGTGTTCTGTTTTGTTAAAAAGCTTTTTCTGCATCCATTAAGATAATCATATAATTTTTTTTATTGCTATCTTTAATTATCTTTTAATTTTCCTAATACTGAAAGCTCTGCATACCTGGATTAAATCTCATGTGGGCACTGAATAGTCTGATAAAACATTAGCACTTAAATAATGCAAGATTTAGTAAAATACAAAGTACTATGGAAGGGAGGACACTAGCAATTATAGGAATGAAGAAAGACTTCATGCAGAAAATAATGTCTAAATTTCACCTTAAAGGAATAGAGGGAAACTGAGGCAGACATAAAGATGGAATGAATAGTCTTGTATTCCTTGTAGACTTATAATAATAGGTGAGATTTTTTTAAAAAAATTAGGAGACCTCCCCTTCTTAATCAAACTTCACATTTTATTACCTAACAGGCTTCTGTCTTCAGATTTGTTTTCACTTATTAGGAAAAATAAGCTTTTGAAAATAACAATAAGAAAAGACAAAAGAAAGTTAGGATGAAATAAAATCACCAAAAAGATTAGAAAAGAAAGTTTACAAAGTTTATTTTACTAAAATGACATCCAAGAAAGAAGATTAGTCATGCTGATAGGCACTGTTCCAAGTGCCTTCTGAAATGAATACACTTTGAAATACATTTGCCTGGTTTGAATGTGGGCTAAACGAGGAGTTGTGTCTTGCAGAGAGAAATGGAGAGGCTTGACAAAACAGTTAAAGCATGCTGACACCTGAACATAAAAAAACCACCCATAATACTTTCCATTCAGAAACTATGTGTTCTTTGAAGGGATCTAATATAAGACAGGAAGTTCTTAAATTCTTAGTGTGATATCAGAGCTGCCCTATGAGAAATATTATATATAGCATTATAGGTAGGACAGGAAGGGAATTTAGAGATCATGTAATTAAATGCCTTTCTTTTATTAAGGAAGAAGAGAGCCTCTCTTCCCTTCCTCCATCTCCCCATTCCACATTAAGTTAAAGTGACTTGCTCAGAATTACACAGCTAGTGATTTTGGTTATGCCAAGACAGTTATTTCCCAAGAAAAGGAGTTGGAAAAAACATAAAGCACTCCAAATTTTATCATCATCTGGGGATAACCTGAAGGATTGCAAGCTAGTTGTCCATAAAAAAATCTCAAGATTAAAACTGAGGATTCTTGTTCTATATTAGAAAACTTAGAAGAATCATTTTGTATTATCTTGATAATTACCAGTTACAATTCCTAGATGAAAACACTGACTCTTTATTAATGATTATAAACCATACAATGCAGTACATATATGGATATGTCAAAATAACATAAGAACCAAAGGAAGACTTCCAGGTAGAGTGATAAGCCACAGCATAGTTAGAATATCAATAAGCTGGAAAATGGCCATATGATAGTGAGGGATTCAAGGGCCTCAAGATCGTGCCACAAAAGGACTCACTGAAGGAATCAGGGATGATTAATTTGGAGGAGAGAGGATTTGGAAGTAAATGGGAAGAAAGGACATTTATTTGAAAGATTGTTTTAGGCACCAGAAAAAAATTAGAATGGGTGGAATTGTCAGAGAGGATGGACATTGGCTCAATGTAAAGAAAAACTGATTGATTCAAGCTTCAAAACGTAGAATAGGCTGATGAAGAAACTATGATGATTGCCAGTGTTATTAAGAGGCAGGTTTTCCTTATCCAAAGTCTTCAAGTAATGGCTGCATGAGTCACATTGATCAAAGGATTTTTGTTTAGGTATGAATGTTGGCTCAGTAGAGTGGATACAGAGTTAATCTTAGGGTCAGAAAGAAATGGGTTCATTTACCACCTCTGACACCTACTGACTCCATGACCCTTTACAAGTCATGTAATTATCTCTCAGCATCCCAGGCAACTCCTGAAGATTTGAAGAAGAAGAATGTGCACTGGTATAAGAAATGTTTCCTTAGGAGCTCCTAAACCAATGATAAGTCCATTAAAAAAAAAAAAAAAAAGAATTCAACTAAGTGGCCTCTTAGATATGAAATTGGTGATTTTGGGAAATCATGAATAAGAACCACAAAGGGTGAAATGGTATGTTTTAGTGAGAGTTACCCCACAGTAATGAGACCATGAATCTAAAGTATAAAAGTAAGCTAAATTCATTTTGCACACACACACACACACACACACACATTAAAGCTATATATATATATATATGCAAATACATACCAAAAAGATATATTTCGAAAAATTTGAGGATAAATCAGTTCTGTAAACGTGTTATATTTAAATTGGTTAAGTATTAGATACTTAAATAAACAATATTTAGAAAGGAATATTAGGATTTCTAATATACAAGGAACCCTTAATTAACTTTTTAGGTGAACTCTGATTTTTCAAATACTTGACTTACTTAGGCATAACTATTTGATTATCTATGTATGTATGCAATTTCTTGGAGACATCAGAGAATACTGATAGCTCATGATAAAATTTAGAAAAAAATTCTTAGATTAAACCAATTGTTTGTTTGTTCATTTTTAGCATCATTCCCCTCCCTTCCAGGCAACTTTTTTTTTTTTTTTGTCCATTTAACAGATATCTGAGAAACTGAAGTCCTGGACATGGATAAGTTTGATACAAAGTAGACCATGGAGACATAATTCTAACACTTCAAAAGAGTTTTCTGATTCAAGAGCAAAGACAAATCCTTTCTTTTGAGGACTAAGGATTTTAGTTAGATCTTAAAATATGAGTAAGGATCAGAAAAATAGAACTGGGGGTGGGGGAGAGAAGGGCATTCTTAAATTGGAAGGAACAACATGGATAAAGACTTAGTAGCAGAAAAAGTGGGGCATATTTGAGGAAAAAATAGCTCAGTTTGGATGAGACCAAAGGTAAAATGATTCTAAAATGTGGAAAACTACAGCACTAAGGGAAAAAAATGAGGCTTTATTCTGCAGGATTGCAGGAGTTCTGTAGGTAGTCATTGTACCACATCTCTCTTTTCTAAGGCAAAATGGAATTTTTTTTGAATAGACTAGTTTTTTTTAAAAGGAAAAAAGCATTTATTACTATGTGCCAGTCACAGTAGGTAGGTGCTTGATAAATGTCATTTGAGTTGATCATTCTAATTTCTGGTGGTTACAAAAATCTACAGCGCCAGAACAATAAGTTCTGTGTACATGTAAGAAACCACTGTGTACATCTAAGAAAAGGAAGTCCTCAACTTCATTTGTAAATCAGAAACTCATATTCACACAGGAACAATGCTATATATAGTAGTTTGGATACCAAAAAAATCCTCAAAATCTCATAATAGAAATCACATTTATAATCGAAAATGTTTAAAAGCTAATAATTATATCATGGCAAAAAAGTTTAAACCAAATTTAAGGATAAAACTGAATGAGGAACAATTTTTGAATGCTTTGATTAGGATAAAGTGAGAAACTATCTCATGGAGTACTTAGAAACTTTTATGGAGATTCTGAAGAACATTCTGAGATCTTTCAAGGGCTTAAGAGATTGATAGCACTGGTTCTTTATGTTGTTCCAATTTCATTTCACAACTTATGGTTTCCCTTTTCTTTAGCCTTTTATGCCTGCCAGCCATGATTAGAATTGTTTTTTGACATCAGTGAAAAGGAAGATAGAACTTTCTGAGGTTAAGTAGAGAGCACTGGAAAGAGAAAAGGTATATTTTAAAAAGTAGGATTAAATAGTATATTTGTAATGTACAAAAGAGATTGCTTGAAGTAGAATTAACTGAACTGTAAGAGCCACAAAGGAAATCAGAGCCACAAATGGTGTGTATGCCTGATTCCTTTGGGAGAGAATAAAGAGAACATATTGGAATGGAGAAGAGGTCACCATACTAGTAACTAAGGAGTAGCAGTGTCAGTGTAGTACATTTTGGTTGCTATCTGGAGAGGTTCTGTCACTTAGAATATTCAGAAATGCTCAATTAGGTGCTGATAAAGAAGACTCAATCACTTCTATCATGGAATTTACAAGTCTATCTCTTCTCCAATCCAACTTCCACCTAGATGCCCAAAATGATTTTCTCCAGGTGCCTCTTAAGATAAAATATACATTTCTCTGTTTGGCATTTAAAGTCCTCCCTAGCTTCTTGCCTTGCAGACTTCCTCAGCAAACTTCAAGGTCCAACCAAACAGATCTTCTTGTTTTTTGTTTTGTTTTGTTTTTGTACTGGACACTCTACATGCTACATCTCTGCTTGGAATACACTCCCTTATTTCTTATCCTAGATTCCGGAAATCACTACCCTTAATCACTATCTTCTACCCTATATCCTTTGCCAGTTGCCTCAAAGGCTACTATTTTCTCTCTAAAGTTACCCTGAATTTATTTTATATAGGTTGTGTATAAACTTATATTAGCTCCCTGAGTGTAGGAATTCTTTTATTTTATCTTTGTAGCAGTATTTGGTACATAGTAACTATTTAATAAATTCTTATTGATAGATTACAATGGAAACCAAAAGTTTATAAATCATGTGTTTATTATCCATGAGCTATCTTATTATATCATTAATAATACTCCAAACTTGTTTGGTGGAAATATAATGAGTCCTCTTCTCTCCAACTTGTGATGTCCAAATAGTTTTTCAAGAGGAGTAGGGGATGGAAAGGGTAAATTATGTTGATTTGATCTTAGCTAACCAGAAGATTAACTGGGTTAGCCTCCTACAGTGGCAATCCTGGCTCATTTTGCCTCTTTTTTTTTTTTTTTTTTTTTTTTTTTTAAAGTTGTTTCTTTCCCTTTGGTAGGTAGGCTTATGAGTTTGAAAGGCTTAGGATTCTGAGTTGTGATAACATTGCCTTTGGCTACCCTGCACATAGAAACACACCCAACAGTGTCCTTTCTGTCTTCCTCCTATCCCCAGTCACACTGTCTTTTCTTTAGGGCTATAGTCAAGAAAAAAGTCATCCTGAAACTACTTTCCCAGATGAGTCACTGGGCAGACACCAAATATGACTCTTCCTCAAACAGAAATATTGAAATGTTCTGGTTTTGTTCCTAACTGAAAATCAAACTGAATCATATGACGGAAGGAAAATGCAATTATCATAGATGATAAAGATTAAGACAGTTTGTTCATTTTTACCTATAGATTTACTGCCTAATTAAAGAGTTCTTTGCATTATCCTTTTTTTTTTTTGACTTGATTCATTAAAAAACACTAATAATATAAAGTAACTTGGACCAATAAGGGGCTTTACACTCAATATGAATAATTACCAAATAGTAAAGTATAGATTATTAAAGGTTATTTCCTCTACTTGAATAATCAGGATCCCTTTCCAATTTAAGAAAGACTCTAATTCAAATTATATTGTAGAACAAAACTAGAGCCTGGAAGAAACACCAGAAGTCAACTAATTCAAATGTCTCAATAAAGATGCATTTCCTATGTTCTAGGAATTATGCTATCAACAAAAGGGACAGAAATTAGCCAAGGGGAGAAGAAACTGAAGCTTAGAAGGAACAGGTATTTTATACTTAAGGAAACCAAGGTCCAGGGAGACTGTTACTTGGCCTAGTCAGTTAATAATAATCAAGAGACTAAATTCCATTATAAGAAGGTAAGGCAGATATGGCAAGACTACAAGATAAAAATGGCCCTCTCAAAACTAGATAATACACAAAGCACAAAGAACCTATAGTTTCTCATTATATGATATCAATATTATCAATGGAAGTCCATAAAGTTCAGGCTCCCACACCTTCTCTTTGAAGTGACTAAATCCTCCAGCTCAGTAATTTAAAAAAAAAAAAAAAGTTCTAGATTAGGTTTTAGGGAAAATGAAGTTCTACTTCAACTCTGCTAGAATAATTCACAACTAGGATTTCTTTTTCTTAATTTGTAAAGGGGGAATAACAATCTCTGGGGTATTTTCTCTTTATCAATAACCTGAAATGGGAGTACTCTAATATATTTTAACCACAGTGGCTTTATATAGATGCAAAGTGCAAAGTGGTACTTACTGCAACAACAAACTTTCAAAACAAACCAACAATTCAATAAATCAAGGGATGGTTTGAGCCATCAGTATGTTATTTTTGTAGTCCCATTTGAAGGTTCCCACATCTATCCAGCATCCTTATAAGGAGCAAAAGAATGAATGACATCCTTCCTTCCCTTGCTAAGAACATCAGAGGATTGCAGTTAAGATCACTTATAATTTACATCTGACAGCAAAGTTTTTGGTTAAAGAATAAACAACTACTGATCAATTTTATGTATCATCATCACAATAAATACCATTAAAAGAATCGGATAAAATAACCTGAATTTGATTACCATTTGAAATACAAAAAATAGCAAAACTACTGAATTTTTAAAGTGCATAGTTACTCCAATGTCATTCTTGTTAATTGTTAACTTTCTAGGGTCCTTGAAATAAAAAAAAAAAAAAAACCCTAGATAGTACATAAGTACTATGTCTGGTTTCTTTTCCAATTTATCTTGCTGGAAAGCAGATATCAGGTCATTTAACCAAAGATAACAGCAAAACTGCTTGACCTTTAAGAAACCAGGTTACAAGAACAGTGGGGATGACAACATAAAGATGGGCTACAAGAATGCAGTGATATTTTAGAAGGAACACGAAGCATGCTAGGCTTATGTTGGAACAATGATTATTAGACCCTACAAGGAAAGGGTTGGTATTTGAACTTGTAATTTCACTGGCATAGGGAATTCCCTGTGGAGAAAATCTCTCCTAGCAATGCAGGTCAGCACATACTCTGTATTTATGACTTTCTTAGAGTATTGAAAAGCTAAGTGAATTGCCCAGAGTCATACAACTAGTATAAATCAGCAATTAAATTTGAACTCAGATCTTCTTGCTTCAATGCTGGCTCTGTATTCCACTGTGCCATATTGCATGTAGGCCTTATAAAAATATTAGATTTTTGTGATTAAATAATTTTGGTTCACTTTCTTTGCTTGAGTTGCTTTTGGAGTACAGCATACCTAACAAATATAAGAACAAGTGAAAATATAATACTGATCATCTAAGCTAAGAGTTTCTACATTTTAAAAGTCATAACAACTATTGATTTTTTAAAATATCGCAAAACTTTGTTCAATTTATTGTTATTGGAGGTCAGCAGAGAAGTTAGGACAGGATAGGCAAATCTGAGAATCATTAGCATAGATATGATAATTAAAATCACAGGAGCTGATGAGATCACCAAGTAAAGTTGTATAGTAGAAGAGAAATGGGCCCAAGACAGAACAGTATAATATTTCAAAAGATTCAAGGGGCAGCTAAGTGGTGCAGTAGATAGAGGGCCAGGCCAAGAGTCTAGAAGACTCATCTTCCTGAGTTCAAACCTAGCCCCAGACATTTATTAACTATGTGTCCCCGGGCAAGTCACTTAACGCTGTGTGCCTCAGTTTCCCCATCTGTCAAATGAGTGGGAGAAAAAAAGTGCAAACCACTATAGTATTTTTGTCAACAAAATCCTCAATGGGGTCATAAAGGGTTGGACACAATTGAAAAATGATTGAACAAAATGTTTCAAAGACAATAGATTTGTTATGATAAGATCTGGGTTCAATTGTTGACTATGCTGCCTGTGTTAAGTTAAGTGTTACCTGTAAAATTATGTGGGGGGTGGGGGAGTGGAGGAGAGCAAACTAAATCATATCATTTTTGCATTGGCTTCCCTCCAGTTATGCACACTGCAACTACTTCCATGCCTTAGCAAAACTGTTTCATTGTCATAATTAAAATCACTCAACATCTGGTAACAAACTTTCTTGTAATCAGCCTGTAGAAAAGCCTGTTTTCAGAAGACAGATGTTATTCTGTCATTTCAGTTGTATTCGACTCTTCATGACCCCATTTAGGATTTTCTTGTCAAAGATATTGAAATGGTTTGCCATTTTCTTCTCCATTTTCCATCTTTCACTTGGCAGATGAGAAACTGAGATAATCAGGTTTAAGTGGGCATACAGCTAGTAAGTGTCTGAGGCCAGATTTGAACTCAAGTCTTCCTGACTACTTTATTCATTTCATCATCTACCTATCCTCACAAAGATAGATGGGTGGTCCTACTAATGGACCTTACTTAAAATCTAGTTTGACACTATTGCAACTCGTTTTTTCTTGACATAGGCCTTCAAAGCCTTCAAAAGGTCACCTCTCCCACCAGATCAGTTCTATAGTAGGTCTTTAAGGAAGATAATGATATATATCACTAGCAAATTCAACTAGAATGTTTAAGTACCCATTAGTTACATGTGCTGTGCTAGCCATTTTATGATGAATTTATAATATTCAGAACTGAAGGGACTTCAAAGATAATTTAGTCCTAATCATTTCCCTTCCCCTCATTGAACAGTAGGACTAGGAAGGTGATTTATCCAAGGTCACACAGATAGCATCACAGGAGGAGTTATCCCCAGGTCCTCTAATTCTAGAGCCTTCCTTAGTTACTGACTCATAAGGTGGTCATGGTTACTAACCTCCAAAATTGTTTAGTTTGTTTCTTTCCTCATTTTAGGATCCTTGACTGATCCTTTATTCAACAATATTCATTCATTTGACTGTTGGAAAACTCTACCAAACACTCTTCCGGAATATTTTGGAAAGAAAAATGTTACAGTCCTGTTAGAACCTAAATTCCTTTAAGAGAGAGGCCCTGTATCCACTTCTATGTTTGTATCTTTGATGCCTAAAATAGTTGCTGGCACTCAAAAGCCAATCAATAAATGGTTGATGAGTTAAACTGAATTTAAGAGTTCTTCTCTTTTCAGATTCTGTGAGCGTAAAGGTCTGGCTACCTGTTGGAATCCTTACAAAGTGATGTCAGTTATCTAATTTAGCATGGTTCAGTATGATTGATCTTACAAGGAGATGTTATGGGCCAGAAGAAACAAGGTACTAAGTGGAGCTAATAGAAACAATGCTTGTGTTCACACCTTTAGAGAGCTCATATAATCAAGATTTAAGCAACTCATTGGAGTTCACAAGTATGGGAGATTCACAAAGTTAACTTTCTAAATTTGTGAATTCACACCTCCCTTAATCCCTGCCTCCAGAAGGAGGAGTCAACCTTTGGGAGATCATATATATAGAAGCTCTTAGAAGAACATTGCCAGGGTCAGAGAGGAGCACTCTGGGAGGAAGCCCACAAGCCCCATCTCGGAGGTGGAGTCAGATTCATTCCAACTTTCACCTTGGTGCTGGCTGGAGGCTGAAGAAAGCAGAGGGAAAAGACAACTGCAAGAGCTCTTGGAACCAAACAGAGAGATAGGTCTCTAAGAAAACTAACCGGGCTATTTTGGAGGAAGCAATAAAAGATCTGAACTTTTAACACTTGGCTGCATTTGGAGTAATTATTACTTTTAACTGAAACGAAGGCTGACTCCAGAAAACCTCCCCAAGAAACCTGCTCCCAGAGAGAACCATTATTATTTTAAAGAAAAAGAACACCACAGCTACCCAGACTAAATATGTCCCCTTCTCCCTTTCTATCCACAGATTGGGGGGTTTGGAGGAGGCAAAGTAGAGAGGGAACATAGTTGGGAAGGCAGGGAGTTTCAAAACCACTCCTAGCTTTTGAAAGACTACACAGTGCAGTGAATCATTCAGCTTCCATCTCAGGCTAGCTTTTGAAAGAGAAATGTCACACTGAAATATGTTTGAACATGAAAGTGTTTAATGTGCATTCAAGAACAAAAGCAAAAGCACTATATGGGATAGCACTATTCATTCAATAAATCAATAAAGCAACCCTGTAGAGAAAATGGATTTAGGTTGCTTGGTTTCCTATATATGTATGGGTACTGGGGAGGAGATACTTTTAAGTCTGATTTATATCTCCTAAAGTCTAATTCAACAAATATTTATTAAGCATAGATTGAGTGAAGTCAGTCGAGAAGGATTTACAGTAAGCATTTACTATATGCTAAGATATAGAAATACAAAGAGAGGTAAAAACAGTTTCTGCCCTCAAGAACCTTGTTCTAATGAAGAATGTAGAACCTTGTGCCAGACATAGGAATTATGGAGTTTGAATAAAGCTCAACTCTTTTCCTTATCTCACCAGCATCCTGTCTAATAGAATAATGAGTCACATGTACAGATAACAAATAATAATTAGTGAGCTATATATATGTCTTAAAAATTTTAGATACTCTTACGAAGTAAACAGCTCTAAATTACAAGTAGCTCCCTCTCAACTCTGCTTAAAGTCAAACTCTACCATGAAAAGCCATACATTATGCTTACACAGGTTACTTCAACTCTGGGCTTCTGTTTCTTGTCAACATAGGATTACAGATTTAGAACTGGAAGGGATCTTGAAAATGATCTGCCCCAATACTTAATTTCACAGATGAGGAAACTAAGACTGAGAAAGTGACTACGTCAGATAAGGGAGTTGAACTTCAACAAGGGTTCTTAACCTGAGATAAGTGAGTAATTTTTTTTAAAATGACTATTTCAGTCTGACTGATTTTCTTTGTAATTCTTCATATTTTATTTTATCTGTTTAAAAACCTTATTCTGATAACAAGCTTCTCTAGATGTCCATGATTTTCAAGACTGTTTTTGTAACTTTACATTGTTATGACAGTAATTCTTCAGATTCATTAAATATACTAATATAAATTATTTAGTTTTTTTTTTTAAATCCTGCATTTTCTTTGTCAACATGATATTCAGGAATAGAATATAATTAATCACTGTAATAATAGTCTACAATTACATACTTTTACAGTTTGCAAAGCACTTACACATATTTCATTGGATCTTCAGGATAACTCTGCTCATTTTACAAATAAGTTTGAGTGACTAAGTGATTTGCCCAGGGTCATATACTTAATAAATGTATTATTTGAGCTGAATCTCAAGCCCAGGTGTTGTGAATCCAGTTGCCAACAACATATAAAACCTAGACCACCTTTTCCACTCAAGCTTAATGGAATTGTGTGTAGTCTATAATCACAATTCTTTTTATTAATTCATTGACTTAAAATTGACAAAAAGTTTTCTCCTAATTGATGTAACTTAATAGCTAATCTATATACTATAATATTTACCATTATTGTACAAAGACTTCTAATAAATTTACAGCTGATAATTTCCTTTACTCTGCAATGAAGCCTATTTGACAATTAAATTGTGGAAATGTAGAAGATGATATAAAAATCTTATGCTTGTAATCCCAGCTTTGGGGAAACTGAATCTAACAGATCTCATGAGCAACAAATCTCTGAATGGGAGTGAATTATGCTGAACAGTTACCCAAACTAAGTTTGGCATTAATAGGGTGAGCCCCCAGAAGTGGGAGGCCATGAGGTTGCCTCTGAAATAACAACCCAGCCCTGGTCTAAAACAAAGCAGGACAAAGCTCCTGTGTGGATTGGAGTGAAACTGGACCTATAAGTAACCCCTGTACTTCCAACCTGGATGAGATTGGGTATAATAAAATCAATAAAAGAAAAAAAATTAAATTTTCAGGTTAGGAGTTTACAGAAAATTGGTAATTTCAATACTTATAAAATATATGTGTACTTACGCATAGCCACACATCTGTATGTACACATGTATATAATTTTTTGTATATCTGTCACACATTATGTGATCCTGGGAAAGTTATGTCACTTTTCAATATTCCAAGGCAATCCTCAGCAACTATCATCTTAATTAGCAGAGAGAATTTCCTCACTTGGAAGATTCCTATACAAATGAAATCATAAATCCAGTCCCTGGATACATTTAATGATATATATGGAAACAGCTAAAATTGACTTCTTATTACTTAGAAATTTTTCTTGATGATCTTGAAGAGTAAGATTTTTAAATTAAGTCTGGAGTAAACAAATAACGGTTTCTCTAGGAAATGTTCTCACCCTCCATAGATCACATTTCGTTTCTCATTTTGGATGGGCCTTTTTTCCCAACATTGCACATCGAATTCTATCTTCCCACTATACACCTTAGACCAAGAATCTGATGAGGGAAAAAGCTGTACCTTTGAACTCTGTGTAATTAAGGAATTACCATCAGAATAAATGGGGACCCTTTTGCCTTTACCTATTCCTGAATTGTTTCAACAATTCCATTCACACCTCTACTTAGGATTTGCTATTTCTACCCAATTACAAATTCTACCGAATGAGACTGTTTGGATGAAGTTTTCTCAGTTTGAGACTAAGTCACATGATTCCTATTCCCAGGCCTTGAACCCTGGGATGCAGGAAGTCATATGAAGTTAGTGAAGTTACAGGAAGTGACGTGACCCGTGGGAAGCAGACAAAATTGGTAACCATTGGTCAAGGATAGTTCTGTCCTTTTAGTCTATCCAGTGAAAAGGCTTGAGTTTTTTGTTATTTAAAACCGAGAAGCAGGAAGATGGTCGGGTTTCATGAACACATGGTGGGAGCTGGGATGGCTCCCTGGTGTGTGTCTGGGCCTCTCCCTGCAAGGACTAAATAAATGCTTTCTCTTTGCACCTGAAGATGTCTCTGATTAGCTAATTTGGGAAAGGAGGTCTAGCACCCAGCCTGCACACTATCCTCACTACTTACTTCATTGGACCATCCCAACAGCCAAATACTACTTAAAGAGTTAGACGCTACCTGACATTCATAAAAATTACCCTAGAAGTTGACAAAACCATACTATGCAAGAAATTCCATAGACAAAAACATCCATATCACCTCCAAAGGTCAGTGTTCACCTCTAGTACCCAACAAGGAACCTCCACATCAATTGGAAATCAAACAAGAACTAGATTTGCACAGTGATTTAAGGTCTGCTACAGCAGTACATAACCTATTTTTCTTACGGTCTTTTTGCTTAGGCTAACTAATGTTACAAAGTGATATGGACAAATATTCCATGAATATTCCCACAATAAAACCAGTTCCTCTGACATCCTTACTTATTTTTCCAAAGGAAACCTGTGAATTTCTATTAGCTACAATTTTCATTCATTTGATTTAATTTGTCACAAGAATACCAATATGATTCAGTTGTTTTAGCAGCATCTCAATTTCTTGGTCATTTGACAACATACCACATTTAGAATACTTATAAGCATAATAGATAATCTAAAACTCTAACTCTTACAATTGTTCCTCCCTTTTTCAACTATTCCACCACCTGCAGTGAGACAAGATTGAGGGCCATTTTAAAAACTGATCTTTGTTCACTGTTGTTGAACTATATAATACTGACTGACACATAATTTATATACTGAACACAGCATATTTAATTCAATATATTCAATCAATTCAAATGAACTAACACAATATTCAATTTGGCCTGGGGTACAAAACCAGAGATACTGAATTTTCTATGCCAATCACAATTTTAAATATTCTATTCTGTTGTCCCCATAAACATTGAAAATGCATCAAGAATTCTAATATTTGACCAAATAGAAACTGAATAAATCATGTTTATAAGCATAGGAACACAAAAACTGTATAAATCACTGAAGACTGAAAGTTACAAAAGATAGAGAATTATAAGCTGGAAAAAAAATAAAGATCATCTATGAAAATGCATACTGATAGCTCTGCCCATAGGGTTTATGCCTATGATATGAAGAGCAGGCTGCATCAGGGATGATCAGTGGTTTCTAATCTTAAAGTCTTCAAACATTACACTGCATTTGGCAATAAGCCTGCAAAATTCTGGCAGCAAAGCAAAGTTGATTGACTATAATATGCGGCGATAAAGATAGTAAGTGTTTCCAGGCTCCATTGCCTTCATTTATTTTGCAGCTTGGTGGGCCCTGCCAGGGATTGTGCTCTACTGCCCTAACCTTCAAGAATACAGGGTCACCTCGAATTCATAATGAGCTATCAGAGCTGGATGTTAGCAGGATCCAATGATTATCACCACACTTAAATGAAATTAAATGCATTAAAAATCTTCATTCTCTTATAATTATAACAAATAAGTTATTTCTATGATTCCAAAAATCTCAATTAGAATCTTAAATAAGAGACTCAACTATGCTCAATTTAGTAGCATACATATTTCTTGAATGGAAGAAAACAGTGTGGCCCTTATGCAAGTATGATGTGCAAATCTGTGAAATCTTCTATATTGTATCTGTGTCCAGTCAGCTCAGTATGCCTGCCTAAGCTAATGAGGCCAAGGTTGTGGATTTGATCCTCACATGGTCCATCTGGCTTTGCCATGTGTCGGAGCAACAAATTACACCAGTTATTTTACATTGTGCATGACTAGTCAAGAAAGAAAGGAAGTTCTATATAAATTTATCTCTTTTTTAAAGCTAGCATGTATATTTCCAAAGATTTTCATGGCATAATATATAATTACCAAAAAACCCTCCAGAAATCACCTAAATGTCAACCATTGGGTAATAGATAAATAACGCTATACTACACGAATGTCATGGAAAACTGTAATGTAATGAAGATTAAGTATGAGGCATAGAGAAATATGTAAATAGTTTTATGAAATAATACAAGTAAAAAAAAAAAAGCAAAACCAGAAAAATCATGGACAGAACAAGACACTACATAAAATCAAATTTCAGAAAACAAAGATGATGACACATGCCTATAATCTCTCTTATCAGGGAAGCTGTCACTTACAGATCTCTTGAAGTCAGAAGTTCTGAGCTGAAATAGAGTGAAAGTTGATCAGATTGTGCATTCAAATTGGCACAAATATGATAAGCGAGATCTCAGGAGCAGAAGGACCACTAGGCTCCCTAAGGAGGAGCAAACCAAACCCCAGGTTGAAAATAGAACAGATCAAAACTTCAGTGCCAATCAATAATAGGATCAAGCCATGAGTAGCCACTGCACTTTCAGCCTGGATGAGATAGGATGACCCAATTTTTAAAAATAAAACATAGTATATACATACATTCTAGGGACTTAAAATCTCCATATATACTAAATATATATAAGGTGCTAAATATCCCCATGTAAACAGAACATGTACTTACTTTTTTCTCCTCCAGTTTGTATTAATCAATTTTTTGCCATATGAGCAACAGCATATAAACTAAGTAGAAGATTTAGAATTAGGAGGATCTAGGTTCAAATTCTGCCTTGATACTTTCCAGCTATTTAATTGAAAAAACTGAATCTCAGATTTCTCATCTGCAAAATATGGATAATATTGTCAGTAAGCATCTATGTCAGGGACTGCTGTAAGAATAATAACACAATGAATAGAAAAGACTTTGCAACCTTTAAAGTACTCTAAAAATTTTAACTTTTATCATTATCATCATTATTTCTGAGATAACAGTTCAGGATCAGAAGTGAAGTTGACAATAGTACAACGAAAACAAAAAGTTGTTTATATGTGAAACTATCTGGCCATAAATTGGCAGAATATTCGAAGCTAATGAACTAACCTCAGAACAGAGAAGACAAAAATAATAGACAAATAACACAGTACTTGGTTTAACATTCACAGTAATTTTTTTTTTTAATTTTGGATTTGAACTAAGTTACAATGAAGGTAAGACAAGAAATGAAATTGAGGCTAGAAAGTGAAGTGGTGAGATGGACCAGTGAAGGTAAAAAATGGGGACATTAGAAAAAACAATTAATCCAATATCCCTATAGTTCTGCCTTAAAAGCAAAAGTTCATTTTAAGGTAGTTTAAAAATTATCCTAAGTAGACAATATAATTTTTTTGGTCTTTTTAAATATGTGAATCAGTTGGTTTCTTTTTGGAACTTAAACTAATAACAACAATGAGGATGATGACAATGATAACTTACACATAGCACTTTAAGATTCAAAAAGTATTTTTTTAAAGTCTTTTTTTTTTACATTGATTTTACCCTTCCAAATCTGTTTTTTCACTCATAATACCCTGGGAGGTAGGTACTATTTTTATCCCCATTTTACAGATGAAGAAATTAATGCTAAAAAAAATTGTGATTTGTCCATTGTTATGTATCTAGTAATTAACAGGCAGAATTTGAACTTGGGACTTCTGGACTTGAATCCTTTGTTTAAATGTAACAGATCAAAACTTCTGTTACAATCAATATGGGATCTGCCATGACTGATATGAAAACTAACAGAGAGTTAGTACAAAATTAAATTTCTTGAGGATCAACTTATTCACTAGACTAAGGTGCAGGCAGGTGTCTGAATTTATGGTCTAGTACCTTTGAGTTCAAAGTAATCTTTCATAACAGATCACAGACAGTTTCCCTACAGCTGCCAGAAACAGTTCTTCCCAGGAACTGTAATCTAATTCATAATCAGAATACAATGTTACCAGTAAATAGTTTCTGATTAGGAACATAAATATTTTCAGAAAGCAGTTTATTCAATTCTTATTACATCACATCTGTGATCAGAGACAAGCTACTAAAATGATTTGTTTACTTCTAATATTTCTAAGCTTTTTAAAAGGGGCAACTAGATATTGCAGTAAATTTGAGAATAAAATCAGCTAGCCTATAACCTAAATAGCAGCCATATGTTTTAATTAACCTTTTTAAAGAACATTTGAGCTATAATAATTTATTTCCAAGACTTACTCTAACAGCCTCATTATTTTCATCCATAAACCCTCCGCCCCTCACAGCTTCCCCATCACCAAGTGTAATAACATTCATTTCCTTTTTCATGGTTGGCTGGACATAACCAAGGAATCATCATCTCTTTTGTGCTCCTTAAATCCAATTCCTTCATCTGCCAAGTTTTGAAAATTCAGTTTTTAGAATCTTATTTGTTTCCATTTCACTCCAGGCCCATGCACCAATTATTTCAAAAGTCTCCTTGTCAACCTTACTCTCTTCAATGATGGTAAATTGGAGAACAGTCTCTTTCTTGGAAGTGTTCCATATATATGCCCTTAATTCTAAACACATCAACATTTTTAGTGTCTATTTTATCAATTAAAAGGCAGTATGTAAAAGTCAGCATCATGTAATATAACAATAGGTTTAAAATTAGGAAGATCTAGTTCAAATCCTATAGCTAATATTTACTAGGCATATATATATGTATATTTAAATTCTTATATGTCTGTCACACATCATGTGAAAAAAGTCTTAAAAATATAGAATATATAGTACAATATTCTTTTGGTCCTGAGTTGAGGCCTCTAGGTTCAAAATTAATACCTGCTATCCAAAACTATTATGACCTTAATCAAGTCACTTTATCTCAATGATAAAATGAAGATTTGGGGCAAAATGATCTATAAAGTAGTTTTAAATCTTCCACTTCTAAATCTATTATTTTGAGACATATTTATAATGGCATTTTATTATCATTTTTCAACATCATAATCAAAAATTAAATGAAAAGCACAATGTTTATCAAATTTGCAGATAAAGAAAATGATAACATAAATGTCAAATTTGCAAATGTAATAAAATGAAATTTAATAAAGATAAATATAAATATCCTACACTTTAAATAATTAAAATCAGCTATACAGTCAGAAGATGGAGAAAGTCATTGTTAGGCAATAGTTCCTGTGGGGGGAAAAAAAAGTCTGGGGATTTTAATACTTTACAAATTCAAAATAAGTCAAGTGACATGGTCAACAAAAATGCTTGTCCTCCATTACCAGATGAAAAACTATTAGAACAAGGGAGATGATAATCCTCTATACTATCTTAAGCACAAATGGTAGAGATGAAAGTTCATTTGGATTATGATGGACCATTATACTCTGCTCTGGTCCAACTATAACCAGGCTCTCATGCTCAGTTCTGGATAACACATTTTAGGAAAGACACTGACAAAACTGAAGCATGTTATAGGGCAATCAGAATAGTGGAGTGGCAGGAGACCATTAGATTTGCTCAGTTGACACAAAAAAACGCAGACATAAAAACAATGGATTGAAGTCACAGTGGCAGATCCAATTTAATCCAATAAGCATTTGTTAAGTGCCTAGGTGGTGAAACAAATAAGAGTGCTGAACCTGCAGTGAGGAAGACTCATCTTTATGACTTCAAATCTGGCCTCAAGATACTTGGGCAAGTCACTTAATCTGTAAAATGAGCATGGCAAACAACTCCATTATCTTTGCCAAGAAAACCCCAAATGCGCCTGAAAATGACTAATTATATGAATAAAGTACTATGCTAAAAGCTGGAAATACAAAGAAAAAATGGGGGGGGAAAGATCACTAAGCTCAAAGAATACAGCATATAGAAAGATGAGTATAGACATAATATGAGGAAGGAGAGAATCACTGGCTTAGAAGGAAAATACTACTTATGATTGAAATTATCCAAAAGTGTAATTGACTATCTTGAAATGTAATGGGTTTCCCATCACTAGAGGTCTTCTAATAACAAAACATTTCACAGGTAGAGAATTTTTCTTTCTTCTCTGAAGTGTCTTTCAATTATGAGATCCCATGAAATATGTCCCAGTTACAGAAGCAAGCAGAATTTGTGCTTAAGTCGCCACATCACCACATTTCTAAGAATCCCAATTGCTTTTCCACTTAAAAAAGAAACAAGAAAAAAGAAAATCCTTTATGGCTTTTCAGTTTTTGTTATAACCCAGCTGGTTAACACCACAATCATGTGTGTTCACTTCATTAATCCAGATTAATCCTTAACACTTCATCCTATGTGAATTTTTCTATGATTTTCTAACAATACACCATATGCAATCCATCTTTAGCTGGACAAAGCTATCACTTCATGTCATTTCTTCTCTCACTGAGAATATGTCTGTTGACTCAAATGTTTTCTTGTCTCTTTCATAAAAGAAACACCTCCTCCTTCCTACTAAATTCTGCTGGCTCACCTCACCAGCAAGAAACCCTCCCATACAAACACAGATGAATCTAATCACTCAGCAATTCCTTTTTCCATTCATTTCACTAAACATTCTATATTTTTATACAGCTGTAGATGATGTATATAGCTATACAATGGTGATTATGATCATAGTTCACATCATATAGTACTTTAAAATTTACAAAGCAATTTCCTCATAAATTTCCTATGAGTTTTGTAGTGCAAGCTGTTTTTTTTTCATTTTATAAATGAGGAAACAAAGAGGCTAAGTGCCCATGATTGTGGAGCCATCAGAGTTGAGATATATATTTATATATCTTATTAAATATATATATATATATATATATATATATATATATATATATATAAAGTTTTCATGATTATGGAACACATTCCCCCAGAAAGGGATAAAAGAAATCCTTGTAGGGTGGTGGGGTTGCAAAATAAAAACCCCAAATTACTGAATTATTATTAAAGGACTTAAAGGACTGTGTGTGACCCTGGGCAATCTACTTAACCTCTTTTAGCCTTAAGTTTCCTTATCTCTAAAAGGGGGGGAGGGGATAAAGATAGCATCTACCTTACAGGACTGACATGAAGTTCAAATAAAATATGTGTAAGGTATTTCAAAAACCCTAAAGATATTAGTTTATATGTGCATGTATTATGTATGTATGTTACATACACATATGTAAATTCATTATTACTGATTTTTTTCTCTTATGATGCCTACAAAAGTTTTTCACATTTATGCAATACTTTATTTTTTCTTTTATATTATGCTTTAATATTTTTGTATAATGTCTTCTTTTATAAAGTGTTTTGCAAAATATAATGCCTCATTCAGTCACCCAAACAACTTGATGAGATGTATTGTAGTATAATTATCACCATTTTGCAGATGCAGAAACATTAATTGACTTGTCCATGTATTGACTATAGGACTCAAAAAGAGCTCTTTTCTTTCAAGGAGCTCATTTGATCCTCACAGCAACCCTAAGAGATATACGATGCAAATATTTTGGTCCACATTTTATAAATGATGAACTAAGACTCATGAGATAAAGTTCCAGGTGACTTTCTCAGTATCACACATTCAGGAAGGAATAGGACTGGGACCTAAAACTAATTTTAATTCTAATGAAGATCTGATGTCACCAAGACTCATCAGATCTAGAGTGGGACCTGAGTACATGCTGACATATGTCTAAAACTCTTACAACTAATCATTGATACTACATTCAAGATCAATATTACCAAAAAAATTTAATCATTATATAGAACTTTAAGGTTCACAAAGCACTTTATATTCTTTATCTTATTTGGTCATCATAATGATGTGGAATAACCGGTAGGAATAATGTAGTAATAACCCCAGGCCACCTGGCCTTGGGAATGAAGTAATGCAAACCCTAAAATATTTTAATTTAGGAATACTTTTCCCCTTAGGCTATCTTGCCTTAGTTTACCTTGCACAGCTCATAGGCTTTCATACCTTCACTTATAGATGCTCTTAAAAAGTTTTGGAGGGGGAGGGGCAGAAGGAATTGCTGAACCCTCCGTATCTTGGGATTTACTGGCTAGATTTCTTTCTCTTTTTTTAACTTTTTATTTTCAAAATACATGCATAGTTTTGAACATTCACCCTTGCAAAACCTTGTGTTCCAAATTTTTTTTCTCCCTCCCTTCCCTCCACCCCCTCCTTTAGACAGCAAGTAATCCAATATATGCTAAAGATGGAAATCTTATATATATTTTCCACAGTTATCATGCTACACAAGAAAAATAAGATCAAAAAGAGAAAAAAATGAGAAAGAAAACAAAAAGCAAGCAAACAACAACAAAAATGGTGAAGATACTATATTCTGATCCATACTCAATCCCCCCAGTACTCTCTCTGGGTGCAGATGACTCTCTCCACCACCTCACTGTTGAAAAGAGCCATGTCCATCATAATTGATCATTGTATGATCTTGCTGTTGCTGTGTATAATGTTCTCTAGGTTTTACTCACTTCACTTAGCATCAGTTCATGTAAGTCTCTCCAGGACTTTTTGAAATCATCCTGCTGATTATTTTTTATAGAATAATAATATTCTATAATTCATATACTATAACTTATTAATCCATTCCCCAATTGATGGGCATCTACTCAGCTTCCAGTTTCTTACCACTACAAAAAGCGCTGCTACAAATATTTTTGCACGTGGGTCCTTTTCCCTTTTTTATGATTTCTTTGGGATACAGTCTCAGTAAAGATATTGCTGTATCAAAGGGTATACACAGTTTGATAGCCCTTTGGACATAGTTCAATATTGCTCTCCAGAATGGATCAGTTCACAACTTCAACAATGCATTAGTGTTTAAGATTTCCTGAGAAAAACATATTGAAAAATATTTCACATACCAAAATTTATGATATAGCCAAAGCAATACTTAGGGAGAAATTTATATCTTTAAACACATGGTAATAAAATAAAGAACTAGAAAAATATAAATTAAAAATTCCCAATTAAATGTCAAGTTAGAAATCCTAAAAAAAAAAATAAAAATAAAAATCAGTGATTGATAAGATTCAAAGTAAGAAAATCATTGAACTAATAAATAAAACTAGGAAGTAGTTTTATGAAAAAATCAATAAAATAGATTAAACCATTGACTAATTTGATTTTTTAATTAAAAAGAAAAATCTTTCAATAGGCAACGCATATGTCCATATTATCATGCACAATGTACCTTTCACTTTTCTTCCTCAGTATGTTTCATTAGACTGATCATTTTGCTATTATCAAGATTTTCTAACTTTTTGGAGCTAGACATAGTGAGTAATATATCATCTTACTAGATGCAAATTCTAATCTTGTCTCCAATAATCATTTATGTATAAGGCACTTACTTAATTGCTCAGTCTCAGTTTCCTCAACTATAAAACAGGGATAACAATATCTGTGGTAACTATGTGATAAATGAAATAATTCAAATGAAATAATGATAAAACACTCTGCAACATTGTCAGTTCATTATTATTATTACCTTGAGCAGGGGTGGGGAAGAGAGGAAGAAGTGAGGGGGAGGGGATAGAGGGGGGAGACTTTGAAAAATACTATTAAAATAGAAAAGGATTGCGGAAAATTTTAAATAATATTGTGAAATATGAAAAAGCAGTTCAGTGAACAAAGTCCATAATAAACTAAACCATAATATCCTGAAAAAATGAAACTGGAAGGAGAATGAAAAAAAAAAAGTTAACAGAACTGCCTGCATTTTGTCTTGAGCTTTATTTCTGTCTCTTAAAGAGTTTATTTAGCCTTCTGTTTACTTTTTTGTAAATAAAATGATTATTCACATTGGCAAAAATAGTGGAGTCACTACTTTTGGACTCTTTACCACCTCTGCCCTTGTTAAACTTTATAAATAAATAGTAATAGTACTAAGGATGATGGAAGTCAGAACAATAGGAACTGACTAAATACATATAATAAATCTGTGCAGATAAACTTTAAATGCACTTTAATTGATTACTGTCTCATAAAGAGGGGAAGATCATTAGGCAATGTTTGAAAAAATTATAAGATATAAATGTAATTACTGCAAGAAATGATGAAATGTACAGTTTCAGAGAAAGTTAGGAAGACATTTGTACTGATGCAGAATAAAGTAGGGAGAATCAGATTAACTTATACAACACTGTAAAGATATATAACTTTAAAAGACTGAAGAACTATGGTCAACATAATGACAAACTATGATTCCAAAAGTTCAGTGGTGAAAAATGCTATCCACTGTAGAGGCTGAAACGCTTGAGTCCATGCATAACCGAGCACTTAAGGCTAGTTACCGATTGGGCAATACTCTATGGGCATATGCTTGGAAAATGGCCCTTCCCACTATTCTGTGCTGGCTCGATCATTGGTGTATACAGAGGTGTAGGAAGGACTAGGGGGTGGAATAAGTCTTTTCAGAGTTACTTTGGCAGTGGACAAGGAAGAAGGAGATTGTGGAGATCCTACTTCCATTCCCCCCTTCACTTCTACCCCTAAAGACCAAGAATAAATACTAAGGACTTTTGCTTGAGTACATGTCAGAATTTTGAAATTGCTCACCAAAGATCAAGATTATCTATTTGTTCATATGTGATCTTATGGGTTTTTGAAAAAGACAAAGGTCATAAACAACATCCGTTACTCTCCTCACCTTGGAGACCTTTATACTCTGGAAAGGAGCTGTGACAAAAGACACTTGGATTTCCCCTAATTCAGCCTGAATTCTTCTATTATGTCTTGCAGAAAAAATGCATTTTCAGTTTCATCTTTTTCAAAGTGTTTTTTTTTTTCAGATGTGTAACAAGTCATCTAAAAGGGAACAAAATGAAGTGTACACCAATACTGTCTGCAGCACTCCCTTTGAGATTGCTTAACTATCAGAATAAAACTAAGAGAAGTGTTATTAATGGTGATTAGGTATAAACTTATCTTTTAATTTCATTCTTCACAAACTCCTTGATTCCTTTGGCACAATAGAATAAAAAGAATTATTGTTTTATACAGACAACAGCCTGCAAAATAAGTTAACCAAGTCATAGAGTCAATATGGGTTTGCACAAAAGACATGAGGTACTGGGCCTCAGCAGAAAAACATAGTTTAAGGAGTAAAGGGCACAGTAAGAGAAAGTCAGGAAATAAAAGCATTTAGCCCCATCCTACTAATGTTTAAGTATCTAACTAAAAATTATACAAACTCTACCTATTTACTTGCCTCTAAAAACAGAATAAATTATCAAAACTATAATACAAATGCACAATGTAAAAAGGTACAGCATACTCTATATAAGTATTGCTAGCATTGCCTTTTAACATACAGCAAATAGCCCACCTTTCTTTTTCAAAGTATTCTCAAACTATCTTATTTTAAAAGTCTTCACCAAAAACAAAATGCCATGAGCTATAGTAATTATCTGCTGTGCTTAAATGAGCTATTGATTTGTCCTACTCTCAAGGATTATTGATGTCAGAGAAAAAACAATTACTTTTTACATGTATCTTATTTTCTAAACAATGTTATGGAAGGTTTGATTTCTAAGATCTTGTCATAGATGGAAAACAAAAGAGCAGACTATATGGATACGTGGCAAACAAAGGTGGGGGTCTTTCAGATCTGGTGTGATATGGAAAACTCAGCAGAATCATTTCTGCAAGACAGAGCTGTTGCTCTCTTCTGTAACTTTGCTCTATAACATATACAAAATCTCTCCTCTTGAGAATTCTTCCATTCCAAGGTTTTAGCTATCACTTATTACATAAAAGATTTCTAAATTACATTTCAAGGATCACTTATCTTCAGCACCACTCCAATATTTCCAAGTACTAGCTAAGTATTTTCATTCAAATGTTCCATGGACATCTCAAACTCAATGCCTAAAACCAAACTTCTTTTTTTTTTTTCTCTAAAACCACCAACCCTTCCCAATCCCCTACAGGTCTTCTTTAATTCTGACAATAGTGGTATCATTTTTGTAATCCAAGCTAAAAACTCTTAAATCCCCTTTGACAGCTCCCTCTCCCAAGATCTGATATTTAGCCAAGCAGCACCATGATCATTCCCTCATTCCAAACCATTCCCACTGAAATAGGTCTGGGCCAGGAGTTTATCAACTTTCACAAGGGTTACTTCACTGGTTCTCCCTACTTCCAATCTCTCCTATGCTCAATCTATCAGTGCACTACTACCAAACAAATTACCACAAAACTCCTATGAGATAGGTGCTATTATGATCCCCATTTTACAGTTAAGTAAAACTGAGGAAGATAAAGATTAATTGATTTGCCAAGGGCCAAGCTAGTTAAGTGTCTTATGTTGGATTTATAGTCAAGTGATCCTGACTCTTGAAGTCCTGAAATCAATCCACTGCACCACCTTAGTTTTCTCAGAGAACCAGAAGTGAGCAATATCATAAAAACCTAGAGAGAAGAAAGTATGAAGCAGTAAAGGATAGTGTCAAAGGCTGCAGAAATGTCTAGAAGAACTGAGAAAATGCTATTAGATTTGGCAATTAACTTTGGAGAGAGACATTTTTCAGTGGTAGGAGAGACAATGAAGTAGGTAATGGTTGGCATAATAGATATATTCAATATATGGATATATATATGCACACATATATATGGATATAATCCAAAATGTGGATTGTAAAGGTAATGAAGATATTGAAAAGTATCAGGCATTTAAAACTACTATTAATGATTTGATTTGGGTCAATGATCTCAGTCTTCTAGGGCACAGTGTTGACTAATGAGGTCAAGGTCATAGATTCAATTCCCATATGTCTATCTTTAAACTGTCATCACACCAACCCTCACTAAATTTAAATAAATAAATTCACTAAATGTCCTCTATTACAAGTGAAATTAAATTAGAAATTTACAACATTGTCTTTCTTTGCTTTTATTTTTTTAAGTTTCTGAATGCATAGTTTTCATTGTCAGGTTTATTTTTTCTTTTAAAATATAAGAAAAATTATTTTGCATACATGAAGCAAACAAATGGTACTCTTCTTTTAGTTTCATGTTTAAGGAATGGTCATCTTCTGCTATACTATTTTAGAAAATATTTACTTTATGCTAAGGATAATTAAATTGTTCTAATATTACTAGCTGCTTTTATATAGAATCAACTCAAGAGGAGCTACAATGGGGAATGGTATAAGCAATAGATTTGGAGTTAGGAGATATGTGTTGGTTTGAGTTACATCCTTTATAGTTATTAGCTGAGCCACTGTAGGCAAGTGATAAAATGTTGAGCTCCAGTTTCCTCCAAGATGGCTGTGTCAGAGGGGAAAGAGAAGGGTCAAAGGTATTTGCCCTCCTCATGGCATATTCATAGGGCTTTTATGAGAATCAAATGAGAGGGCATAAGTAAAATGTTATATAAACATCAGCTACTAGTGTTACTATTAATTTCATTAATTTACAGTTTTATAAAATCTATTGTGAAATATAATCTAACAACTGGTAAGAGAGGGTTTTTAAAGGGGTACCCTACTATTTCTCAATCTAAGTCTAAACTTTTCTACCTGACTTTCTAGACTACCTATAATCTGGTTTTACCCTATTTATCTACTGTATCTCCAACTATGCTGAGTTCTTTCCTACCTTGACCCCCACTTTTATTGTTCTCCCTCAGAAAATCTCTCTCTCCATTCTCTATCCCAAGTTGTATCTACTTCTCAAAGTATAGCACAAATCTTAATTCCTGCTCTAATTCCATTAGATCAGTAGCTCTTTGAAGACATATTTAAGGAGATAGTGTATCCTTGTGTATACAATAGTATCCAACACTGCATCAATATAGCATGTCAACAATCATAGTGTCAACTTCATCAGCAATTCTTTTGTTTCTGTCCTTCAATGAGCAACTTACAGAAGATTGAAACTTTGAGTGATATTCAGCAAACACTCATTGATACATTCTCCTTCAAGTTCCTTCAGGTAATAGCTAGCATTTATATAATACTTTAAAAAGATTTTCAAAGAGAGCATTTTGTAAAGGTTAAATTATTTTATCCTCACAACTCTGATAGATACTATTTTATCTTCAATTTACAGATGAAGAAACTGAGGCAGATAGAGACCAAATCCCTTACCCAGAATCACACAGTTATTAAGTGCCTGAGGCCAAATTAGAACTCTGATTTTCTTGCCTCCAATTCCAATCCACTGCATTACCTAGCTGCCTCTAAGTAATAGGATTGTTTCATCAAATTTGTAGGTGTTGTTAACATAGTGTTTTTAGTCTTTGACATGAAAAACAATGCTATATACAAATTTACTATTTAGGAGAAACTGACATTGTAAAATATTAACAGAAACACAGACTGAAAGATGTGAGCATTCTGCTTCCTGTTTTCAAATATACTACCAAGATTATAAAACCTTTACTTTCTTAAAAAAAAAAATCTACTGTGGAAATGTTTCCATAATTGCACATGCATAACCTCCATCAGAATGCTTGCCCTCTTAGGGAACGGAGAGGAAAGAAGAAAAATTTGGAATTGAAAATCTTATAAAAATGAATGTTGAAAACTTTTATAGGTAATAGGAAGAAAAATTACTATTTACAAAAAAAATCTGCATTCTTCAAGGCATAAAATGAAAACTTGGGGGAACAATTACTAAAGGAGACACTTTTTTTGAAAATCATATACAAGCCCTCATACTCCCTACTTCCTGTTAATTACTGCCTTACATTTCAGAATAGCTGCTCCAGCACAAGTTGCTATTACAACAGTCAAAATCCTGCTGTAGTAAGAAAGAAATCCTGCTGAGTTCTATATTTTCCATAGGACTCCAGCCAAAGGCCTTCCCTTTACCCAATATCCTAAGCTATTAAGTTATTTACCCCAATGCTTTGCCTTGCAAAAACAATTTGGTTTGGAATCTATTATATTTCTTAGAGAGTAACCTCAATTATCTGAGAAGTTGCAATCATGGTAATATAGCCACAGCATTTCCATTTAGCTTCAAAATTTATAATATGATTTTTTTTGAGAAAAAAAGGTGGTAGAATTATCTTCCAATTTATATTATGAAAGGATCAGTAATAAGAGTAGTTAGTTTATCTGGAGCGTATGCCAATTTACAATTAAAAGAGCATAAAAATGTACACTAAGATGTCAGCCTAAAATTTAAAAATTTGACATAGATACTTAAAATGACTATTTAAAATTTTTAACAAAGAAAAATATGACTTAAAACCCAACACAATCTCTTTAAAAAACAAAATGTCCATTTCTATCAAAACAACTGTTTGTTGTAAGTCTTTGTAAGGAAAAAGGAACAGACAATTCAAATTCCCTAAGAGTTCTTTATACTCTTTAGTACTTTGGTATTATTTGGCCAAATGTATGATGCATACTTTTTTTTTTTTTTTTTTAACATTTGTAGAAACAGGTCGGTAACATTCCTGCCATTGATAGATACTGAGGGCTGTATTTTTTTTTTCCCCTTGCCAAGGTTGGAGAAGAGGAATCAACCACAACTCCACCACTAGCTTCAAGAAGCTAGGTATGATAGCTCCCATTCTTTCCTTCTTTCCCCACATGGATGAGCATAATAGAGAGAGCAATGGAGGTGAAAGATGTAAAGTACATGAAATTACCTTGAGTAGAAGTTAATTTTTTCCCTAAGTTTACTCCACAGAAAAGAAAAACAAAATGAGCACAGATTTTCCCTCTTAGGAAGGAGCAAAAATAAGAAAAGGAAGAAGAGGATGAAAAAACAGTAAAATAGAGCTTAATGTAAAGAGTAGATACCAAGAAAAGGAAAAAAATTTAAAAGGAGTGCTATATTCAAAGTGAATTTAAAAAAACCTGGATGGAAATACAGGAAAATTAAAGACTTCATGAGAAAAATCAAGAATGAGAGAATTAAGCACTCTCCTTTTAGGATTTCATTCAATCCTTACAATATCCCCATGAGGTAACAATTATAGGTATTTTAAAACCTTTTAAATGTATATAGAAGCTAAGGCCCAGATATTTCTAACTTCACACTCAATTATCTTTCTCTCCAAACCCATCCGTTTTTAAGAATTGCCTATTTCTCAGGCCATCCTCAGCAACAAGATCAACCAAATCATTTCTAATGGAGCAGTAATGAACTGAACCAGCTATACCCAGAAAAAGAACTCTGGGAGATGACTAAAAACCATTACATTGAATTCCCAATCCCTATATTTATGCACACCTGCATTTTTGATTTCCTTCACAAGCTAATTGTACAATAATTCAGAGTCTGATTCTTTTTGTACAGCAAAATAATGTTTTGGTCATGTATACTTATTATGTATCTAAGTTATATTTTAATATATTTAACATCTACTGGTCATCCTGCCATTTAGGGGGGGGGGGGGGGGGGGTAAGAGGTGAAAAATTGGAACAAGAGGTTTGGCAATTGTTAATGCTGAAGTTACCCATGTATATATCCTGTAAATAAAAGGCTATTAAATTAAAATAAATAAATAAATAAATAAATCCAAGAAAAAAAAAAAAAAAAGAATTGCCTATTTCTGTCAAGAGGGCCACCATCCTTGTAATTTCCCAGTTCCACAAATTCAGTGTTATTCTTGTCTCTTCACCATCCCTCAACTCACATATCCATTCAACTGCCTAATCTTGTTCTTCCTACTTCGACATTTCTCACATCCTACTTCTCCCTATTCCTAAGGCTACCTATTCTTGTTAGGGCCCCATCACCTCTTGCCTGTACCATTGTGATATCCTCCCAAATGTTCTCCTTGCCTCGCCTTACCTCTCTTCAATCTTTTTTTCCATATATCTGTTAAGGTGACTTTCCTAAAATATGAGACTATTTAATATTTAATAAACTCTAATAGCTCTCTATTGCCTGAAAGATATAATAAACTCTCTTGTTTGGTATCAAAACCTCTTTATAATGCAGACCTTAAGATCTTTTCAGCCTTATTATACATTGCTCCCCTTCCCAACTTCATAGTACAGCCAAATTGGTCTTCTTATTAATCATTACACACGGTCCCTTCAGTTCCTAGTTCCCTCCCAAATGACCTGATATTTATTATAATTATATTCTTTATAAATATGTACATAGATACTATCACCCCCAAAAGAAAAGAAAGTTGTAGAGGGCAAAGACATTGATTTTTGTCTTTATACCCCTAGCACCTCAAACAGTACTTGCCACTTGGAAAGAGAAACTTAACAAATGGTGGCTGACTGAGAAAGATTGGCTTGCCCTAAATCACACAGCCAGTGTCTGAAGTCTTGGGACATAAACCCAAGTACTTTTTACTCCAACTCTATCTACTGTACCATACCATATCATATCATATCAAAAAAAAGAATGAAAAAAGTAAAGATAACATCGTGTAATAATGAGATACTGACTGGGAGGAAAAGAAGAATGTGGAAATAGAACAGTGAGATGACAAGAAAGTCAAACAGATAGAAACAAATATAAACAAAACAAAACAAAACAAAAAAAGAATGGTTAAGTAAAATAGGTTGTGGATGTACAGTAATGTTTCACTGATAGAGACAATAACTATTTTAATTTTTGCTTTTGTATCTCCAGCTTTGAACTCATACCTAGAATTCATACTAAATAAATGTTTTTTTAATTAATGAACTCCTTAGTGAGGCAGTTTTTAGGATATTATGCATTCCATATCACTGAATTTTCAAGATAACTAAAGTTTATCTCCTTGAGTATAATTTTTATTTTAACTATTTTAGATGAAAATCCTTGTGAAAGTTTCTCTGTCCTTTAAAACAAGCATAGGAAAAATATAAAACCAATTGGGATAGTGATAAAATACAAAGATGTCCTCAGGTACTAGTGAAGTCTCTTCAGACTGTTTGCCTTTATAACCCAGATTACTGCTATACTTATCTGTTTATTTGTTTATTTTTAAATTTTTCAACTCTCTGCTGCCAATTATACCTCTTGCCACAAAAGAGAACTGCATTCCTCATTTCTAATCTGTAACTTTTACACGTATGTCTGGATGGGCACAAGGATGATCCTGGCTTCAGAGTACAGTGTCAAGGCTTTGTGACAAATTTGTTGTTCTGAGTCCTTTCTGAATTACTAATAACTAAGGTTATCATATGATCTCTTGATAAGAAAGAAAGGTCTGCTGTACATATATTAGTGAAAACTATAGGCCTATGACATATATTGTGTGAAGTATGATCTCTCAGAAGTCTAGGCAAATCTTTATAAGATTGTAAATTACAAAGAAGGTACTTCTCTGCCTATGTAGATTAAGTCTCTCTGTATGAAAGGTCCCTACATTAATTTTAGACATTCTGATGGAAAACTTATTCAAATACAAATGCTAAGGACCCACATCATAAGAAGCCAAGAGTATGTATGTTTTTTCTCAAGGAGCTTCTATTTAAAGAATGATCTCTTTGGTAAAGTTAGAAACTCTTATTCAGTGCAAAATTAATTCTGATGTAACAGTGAATGGACAAAATATTTTTTTCAGGCTCTTAAATCATGCTGATTGACTGATTAAAAATATACTATTTTATTTTAAAAGTCAAAAAGAAATCTGAATAGATAATGATTAATTATCATATTCTTGCTAATTATCCTTTAGAATCAAACTTATGTTTTAAGTATCACTATAGACTGTCTTCTACAAACCAATGTTAGAAGTAAATAAGAGAACAAGCTACCATCATCTCCAAATCTAATGGAAAAGATAGCACTGATTAAATAAGTGAAGGGGATGTGCTGGCATTTGCTCCATTTTATAAATTATAACATATCCTTTTAATGTGCTGCTGAAATCTCTGGGCAGGGGAAATTTCCTTGACATTCTTAGAATTCAAATGAGATTATTGCTACTCTTGTTACTCTTCCATCACTAAACACTTTTTAGTTGAAATTCAGAACCACATAATTTTGTAATTGATTTCAAGTTCAAGTTTCATTTTCTGTTTCATGAACTAGTCTTCTTTCCCTGATCAGTTTCTAAATTCTTTTAGGGAACAAGTTCTCCATTTGACCATTTAAATCTTTCACAATCTAGCAAACTCAATACAGTTTGAGTTTGAGCTTAATGAATGCTTATTGATTGACTTTTCTTTATCTTGTTCATCTTCATCTTGTTGATGCTTTTTCTTCATCTCTCATAGGGCCTACCTCCAAGACTGAGCACATCACAGGTGCTCAATACATGATCAACTGATTAATGTTTTTGGACAAAATTGAAGAGATGCTTACCTCAGAATTAATTCTGTGCTAAAGAGACTACATGATACAGGGAGCTTTGATCTCAATATCCAAGTAATGAAAAGATATGAAAAATTTTCAAAAAAACTATAAATTATCATTTGTACCTATATTTGAAAAACTACTTCAAATTATTAATAATAATAAGAGAAAGGTCAAGTTAAAATAACTTTAAGGCCTCAACTCTTGTCCAAACTGGAAATAGAAATGTTGAAAGCACTGTGAAAAGACAAGCATACTAATATTTAATTGGTACACACAAATACCATTTTAGAAATCAATTTGGAACTATGTTAGAAAAATCACTTCTCATATCTTTTCAGCTAGTTATCTCACTACTGATCATATACTACAAGAAGGTCAAAGATAGAAACAATAACTACATACATGACAATATCTATAATAATTCAATTCAACAAGGATCTATTAAGGCTACAATCAGGAGCAGAGACTAGTTAATGACTTTCTATCCCCAGTACTTAGCAAAGTGCCTGGCATACAGTAGTAGGGGAGTAATAATGCTTATTGACTCTAACAATATGGACAGCAATTTTCAATTAGCCTATTTTTTAAAGTTAAGTAAAACCAGTCTGTGAAAGGATTTAAATATCAATGAGATGTTTCTTTTACTATGTCTTATAGTCAATATAGAATGACTGGAAATTCTTAAGCAGGCTAATAACATACATAATAATGATCTTTGTGATAGCAAAAAACAAATTCCCTTGTTACCACTTCCCAAAGAAACTGGAAGATAATATGTGCCCATTTTTCAGTGATGGATGAATAAATTATATTATACACATATAATGTGAATTATAGAAAATGATGAATTCAGAGAAAAGTGGGAAAATATGTGAACATTTGAAAAGGTGATTTAAATCACTATTGATCAAAGAAATGCAAATTAAGACAACTCTGAAGTACCACTACACACCTCTCAGATTGGCTAAGATGACTGGAAAAGATAATGATGAATGTTGGGGGGGAATGTGGGAAAACTATACTTTGTTGGTGGAGTTGTGAACTGGTCCAACCATTCTGGAGAGCCTTCTGGAACTATACCCAAAGGGCTTTCAAACTGTGCATATCCTTTGATCAAGCATTGTCTCTACTAGGCTTATATTCCAAAGAAATCTTAAAGAAGGGAAAGGGACCTACTTGTACAAAAATGTTTGTGGCAGCCCTTTTTGTAGTGGCAAAAAACTGGGAACTGAGTGGATGCCCATCAGTTGGGGAATGGCTGAATAAGCTATGGTATGTGAATGTTAGGGAATATTATTGTTCTGTAAGAAACAATCAGCTGGATGATTTCAGAGAGGCCTGGGGAGACTTGCATGAATTAATGCTAAGTGAAATGAGCAGAACCAGGAGATCATTGTACAGGACAATAGCAAGATTATATGATGATCAATTCTGATGAATGGAGCTCTTTTCAACAATGAGATGATTGAGGCCAGTTCCAATGATCTTGTAATGAAGAAAGCCACACTCAGAGCTAGTAGACTATAGGAAGTGAGTATAAATCACAACATAGCATTTTCATACTTTTTGTTGTTTGCTTGTATTTTGTTTTCTTTCTCATTTTTTTTCCTTTTTGATCTGATTTTTCTTGTGCAGCATAATAATTGTGTAAATATGTATACGTATATTGGATTTAACATATTTTTTAACATGTTTAACATATATTGGATTACTTGTCATCTGGGGAGTGGTTGAAGGAGGAAAATTTGGAAGGAGGTTTTGCAAGGGTCAGTGTTGAAAAATTATCCATGAAGGTTTTAAAAATAAAAAAACTTTAATTAAAAGAAAACCTTTAAAAAAAAAAAAAAGGAAGTAAGAAAATATATGAACACAGGATAAAAAATCAGATTCGGGAAGATAATAACAACCTTATTACCATAATGTGAACAAAATGAACACTAAAAAAGCCAACCAAATACTCTTAATCATTAATGTTGGTGCCAAAAAGCAAATAAGGAAGTATACCTTTCTTTCTAAAAAAAATAAGGTATATGAGTGTGGAATTTAGCATATACTGTGAGACAATATTATAGTCAGTTTTGCTTAGCTACTTTATTTTGTTTTAAAGGAGGATTCAAAGTGGGGGTAAGGTGAGGGCAGGGTATTGATATCCAGAAAATACTAAGGCATAAAAACAAAAGGCATCAGCAAAACATCTTTAAAAATAACAAAAGCAAACTAGTGTCTGGAGAGATAATACAGCCCTTAGAGGGCTAATTCTTAGTCATCTCTCTGCCGTCATTTTAGTGATTTTACTAATTTTGCCCCTTCTAGGTCTATTTGTTTGTATTTAAATGAAGTGGTCTCTAAATCCCTTATAATTGTTAACATTTTACACTGTTTAATCATTATTTTTCCAAATGATTACACATTGCAGGCATCTCCATGTCATTTTATAGATTTACCCAAATTAATAGAACCTTATGACATAGGTCTCAAAATGGTGAGACGAAGATCCATCCAAAGCATTGAGAAGAGAAGGCGCAAGGGGACATATGAGAGCTGCATTCAAGAATCTGAAGGGATGACCTGTGGAAGGAGGATTAGGCTTGTCCTGTTTGTTCCCAGAGAGAAAAACAAAAACAAAAGCCATGATCAAAGGGGTAAAAACTGAAATGGACAAATATAGGCATAATGCCAACAAAAAAAACTTCCTAATAATTCCTAGCTCCTAATCATAAAAGCTATTCAAAAGTGAATTGGGTTGCCTTAAAAGGTCATGGGTTCCTCTCACTGGAGAACTTCAGGCAGAGCCTGTATTTACATTATTCAGGTATGTTTTAGTCAATTTTTTTGTTTGTGTTTGAATAATTGGCTGCTGAGGTCCCTTTTAAATCACAAGTCTGTGATTTTTTAATTTAGATAAAAAGAAGAGTACCTTGGCTAGTTAGTTAACAGGTATTAATTAAATATTATCTCATTTTATTCTAATAACAGTCTTGGGTGGTAGATGCTATTTTTCCTATTCTACAGATGAGGAAACTGAGGCAGACAAAGGTTAAACGAATTGCTCAAAGTCCCACAGCTAATAATTGTCCTAGGCTGGATCTGCAATTCCTGACTGTACTTTGCCACCTGTTGCAACATAATAGAAAGTCCAAAGAAGAAAGAAAAAAGGGTTCAAATCCTTGCTCTGACATAATACTGGCTATGTATCCTCCAGACCATTATTTAATGTTTTGGTCCTCCAACCAATTCTCTAAAAATTATAAAATTATAAATAACCAATTTGCATTGATTAAAGGGGTTTTCCTCCCTGAGAGTTCCTTATATTAATGAAATCATGGATCTTTTTTTTTTTTTTTTTAATTAAAGGAAACGTTAGTAACATTGAAAGAAACTAGAATTCTGATTATTGATGAAATAGATTTTGGAGAAATGTTCATAAGTGATTTCCTTCTTTGCCAAAATTTTGATGTTTAGTCATTTTTCAGTTGTGTCTGACTCTTGTGACCCCATTTGGAGTTTTCTCGGCTGAAGTAGTTTGCCATTTCCTTCTCCAGGTTATCTTACAGATGACAAAACTGAAGTCAACAGTGATATGAGTCACATAACTGAGGACAGATATGAACTCATTAAGATAAGTCTTCCTAATTTTAGGTGTTGTACCCTATTCACTTTATTACCTAGCTGCCCTTGTCCAGGTTGACAGACTTTAATTATAGAACAAGGTCTAAGTTGTTAGACATCTATCAATCAATCAGTATAAATTTTTTAAGTGCTTACTAGTGTGAGTCACTATGCTAAGATCTAAGGATACAAAGGCAAAAAATTTAAAATTAAATATATATATATATATATATATATATATATACAGAGAGAGAGAGAGAGAGAGAGAGAGAGAGAGAGAGAGAGAGAGATTTGCCTTCAAAAAACATCTTATGAAGGGGGGAAAAGCATGTATATAAGGGAGTCTCAAGGGGAAAACAAACCTCTGTAGAAGGCGGCATCTACATTTTTAAGGGGTGAAGCTAAGAGAAAATATACCTGGCACAAGGAATATTCTTTGTTACATTTACACTTTCTTGTAGGGGGGAGAGGAAAATAATCACTGGAAAGTTATTACAATGTTTTTCTAAAAAAATTCACAAAAATAATACTTTTCTTCCATGATATTCACAGCCCCAGAATATTCTAGCTCCAATCCAAATTAGAATGAAAGCCACTAATGGCATATCTTAGAATATAAATCTTATACCACCTACATACCTGTCAGATTGGCTAAGATGACAGGAAAAAATAATGATGATTGTTGGAGGGGATGAGAGAAAACTGGGACATTGATGCATTGTTGGTGGAGTTGTGAACGAATCCAACCATTCTGGAGAGTAGTTTGGAATTATGCTCAAAAAGTTATCAAACTGTGCATACCCTTTGTTCCAGCAGTGTTACTACTGGGCTTATATCCCAAAGAGATTATAAAGAAGGGAAAGGGACCTGTATGTGCACGAATGTTTGTGGCAGCCCTGTTTGTAGTGGCTAGAAACTGGAAATTGAATGGATGCCCATCAGTTGGAGAATGGTTGAATAAATTGTGGTATATGAAAATTATGGAATATTATTGTTCTGTAAGAAATGACCAACAGGATGATTTCAGAAAGGCCTGGAGGGAGACTTACACGAACTGATGCTGAGTGAAATGAGCAGGACCAGGAGATCATTATATACTTCAACAACAATACTATATGATGACCAGTTCTGATGGACCTGGCCATCCTCAGCAATGAGATCAACCAAATCATTTCCAATGGAGCAGTAATGAACTGAACCAGCTACGCCCAGAGAAAGAACTCTGGGTGATGACTAAAAACCATTACATTGAATTCCCAATCCCTATACTTATGCCCACCTGCATTTTTGATTTCCTTCACAAGCTAATTGTACAGTATTTCAGAGTCTGATTCTTTTTGTACAGCAAAATAACAGTTTGGTCATGTATACTTATTGTGTATCTAATTTATATTTTAATATACTTAACATCTACTGGTCATCCTGCCATCTGGGGGAGGGGATGGGGGGTAAAAGATGAAAAATTGGAACAAGAGGTTTGACAATTGTTAATGCTGTAAAGTTACCCATACATATAACCTGTAAATAAAAGGCTATTAAATTAAAAAAAAAAAGAATATAAATCTTAGCTTTAAGTCAAATTCTAATGTTCATTATTACTCAAAGAATTGTTTTAACCCGTGACCTCTAACATAGTAGTGCGCATAAAGGAGGCATCCAAAAAAGACTGCATCGAGTTATAAAACTTTAATTACTATTGGGCAACCATTAGATACCCAGTAGTAATTAAACTATTACAGAAGAACCTTGATTAAATTGAGAATGCTTAGGGAATGGACTGTTCTAACTAAATTAGTTTTCTGGTTACCTAAGGGTTAAACATAATCGCTTTTTGTTTGAATCTTATCAAGAATTTTTCTAAAATTTCACCTTCCTATTTTAGTAGTATATCCTAAATAGAATTTAGAGTTTCTTTGATAATTAAGAATTTGCAGTGTTACTGGGTCATATTTTTGAATCACAATTATGTCCTACCACATTACAGCTCCAACAGTAAGCTAAGAGAAATAAAAGAAAACTAAATCTGCATGTATATGAGTGGATGTATATGTAAATTTGACATCAACTTGTTTTGTTCCCATTTGATTTTTTGCAAAAATTATATATAAAAATTCCACTTAAGAGAAACAAGGTGGCTTAATGGGAAAAGAGAATGGGAAAAATCTGGGTTTAAGTCCTTGCCTTTGTAACATGATGACTACTTGACCATAGGTAATTTACTTAGTCTCTCACGGGCCCAGGCAATTCTATAAGATTAAGTTGAAGAGAAGGTAATGACCTTTGCATTTGCTATACCAATGAAATTACAAGTCTGGGTTTTTTAGGTTTTTTTTTTTTTTTTATTCTAGTTAATGAGTTTTAGTTCATTGAAATGTCATAAAGCCTACTGGAGGCCATCTTTCAATAATTATCCTAATATACATAATTAAGCAGAAAGAATACTTCCAATGTACACAGAAATTTCATGAATGAGAAAAAAAAAAACTTGTACTTACTTTGACATAAGAGGACAGAGAATAAACATTTATTAAGTGCCTGAGCCAAGTACTGTGCTAAGTACTTTACAAATATTATCTCATGTAATCCTCACAACAACCTGAAGTAGTATTATTATTTCCATTTTATAGTTGAGGAAACTAAGGCAAACATAAGTTTCTTGACCAAGATCATACTAACACTATTTTATTTTATTTTGTTTAGCATTTTACTGGTGTCTTCCTCTGTTGGGGAACAGTATATTATCACTGAAAATGTTGCACAATTTCCCGTTGGAATTAATTCAGTCTGCTTTCCTTCTCTGTTCATTTCTGGATCTAGTTCATTGTCCCCAGATTCTATTCAAGAGATGTACTAATGGACAAAGGCCACAAGTTGCCTATCCAAATGAGTATCAATATATTCTTTTTATCTACTTTTTTTTTTTTCCCTTGTGTGGAGTACTTAATGGATCTCATTTGATTATCTGTGATCTCAGTCAGGAGGCCTCCTACAGTCTGGGGCTTGATTTAATCAGCACAATGTCATCTGCAAGTAGGAGCAACTGGAGAATTTCACCACTGATAAGGAGTTACTCTTCTATTTGAAAAATGTACAAGTTATCTCCACAACAACAGTAAATATCTCTTAGGAGCACAGAGTACAGAATCTTGAACTCTATACACAATTGTCTCTATAGTTGCATCTACCAAGGAATCTTGCATTAGGTTAAAATATGCATGGGAGTTAACTTGTTAGTGATGCCATATGGTTCCAAATCATGGGAACATCACAATCTTCAAAACATCAAAACTAGGTAACCCAAAACACAATCAAGAAAGATATAATTTAAGTAGGCCATAGTAAAAGTTCATGATGAAATAAAGTATAAAGATGACAGAACATAAAATGTTGATTACATAAAAATTAAAAATTTGCACAACCAAAATTAATGCGGCTAAAATTAGAAAAGAAACTAGCAACCAGGAAAAGGATATTTGCAGCAATTTTTTTTCTGACAGAAGACATTTTCAAGATGCATAGGGAACCAATTCAAAATTATAATAAGAGTCCTTCACCAACTGATATATGGTCCAAGGATATAAATTGGCAGTTCTCAAAAGATCCTTAAGTAGTTTGGGCGGGCCCCATCCGAATGGGACTCTTTCTTCAGTTTAGTCTATAAATGTTCCCAGTTTGCATAAGACTCTTATCAAAGAAGTAGGAATCTAGTCCTTGCTTCCTTCATTAACGTTTGGGGTGACCCGAGAAATAGCCAAATAAAAGGGAGAAAACCTGATTGAGATGGCTTATGTTTTTCTTGTTAAGAATGTTAGCAACTGATGACCAGTTCTGATGGATCAGGCCATCCTCAGCAACGAGATCAACCAAATCATTTCTAATGGAGCAGTAATGAACTGAGCTAGCTATGCCCAGAAAAATAACTCTGGGAGATGACTAAAAACCATTACATTAAATTCCCAATCCCTATATTTATGCACACATGCATTTTTGATTTCCTTCACAAGCTAATTGTACAATAATTCAGAGTCTGATTCTTTTTGTACAGCAAAATAATGTTTTGGTCATGTATACTTATTGTGTATCTAAGTTATATTTTAATATATTTAACATCTACTGGTCATCCTGCCATCTAGGGGAGGGGGTGGGGGGTGGGGGGGTAAGAGGTGAAAAATTGGAACAAGAGGTTTGGCAATTGTTAATGCTGTAAAGTTACCCATGTATAAATCCTGTAAATAAAAGGCTATTAAATATTTAAAAAAAAAAAAAAAAAAAAAAAAAAGAATGTTAGCAACTGAGACATTCCTTAGGAGTCAGAAGTATGTGACTGACCACATCTGAGGGCTGGTCCACTGCTTTTCTCAATGTGAGGAAGTGAGAATTTTTATTCTAGCTCCTCATTAAAATATCTACCAATCAGAATTGCCACGGGAGGTCCCAACGATATAGTGCCAAGCCAATTAGAAGGAAGGTAACATGTAAGTATAAAAGACTTGGTCAGCTCTCACTCAAAGTTTTTGGTGAAAATAGTGGCACCTTATGAGCTTCCTTTGTTACCAGGCCACACGGCCCTCAGAGAAGTGCCATAGTCTGCTTCTGTTAAATAGGGAAATTGAGGCAAACAGAGGTGAGGTGGCTAGGCCAGTGTTACCCAGCTAATTAAGTATTTAGAGGCCAAATCTGAACTCCTTTCAGTCTACACATATTGGTTTATCTACTTAGCCACCAGCTCTGTTTTAAAGGAAAAGGACTAAAATCACACAGGTTAAAAAAAAAAAAAAAAATGAGTTGTAATCTGCACTGGTACAGCCTATCCCAGGTCCAGGGAATTATCCAAGGTATAAAAAGTATGTGTTTTTATTCACAGGCATTGTATCAGTATCGGTTTATCACATAAAATTGAGCTACTTCTTGTCCAGAAAAGTTACTTCTATTTATCCAGGTACTAATCTTCTGCTTTTCATGCTATTAAATCCAAGAGGACAGAGAGCTATTTCCACATCCATTTTTTTTTTTTTTTTGATCGATAGGAATTTGAAACATATTGTGACTATCATCCTCTATATCCAAGTCTAGTCTAATAATTTGATCTGGCTTGTGAGAAAGGTTCTTTCATGATCTTTGCCTAGCACAGTGCCTGGCACAAAATAGGTGTTTAATAAAATTGTTGGTTGATTAACTGATTTACTTTCCTCTGATCTGAGAGTTCTATAACAATGTTGAGAGATGCTTCCTACCAAGTTCCTTCTAATAACACCTGTATCCCCTTCTAATGAAAAAGTAAATAACTTCCAAAAGACCCAGGGGTACAGGAAGCCCTCTGAAGACCAGCTTAGTTCTAGGCTATCCTGATAGATTCAAATCAATTTCCAAATAAGCTTTTAGTATTCCTGCATTGAAACTGATCTAGGAGAATGTCCTAGAAGAGAACCAATGATGCAGTAGAGCACCATTTGACTAGATTTTTATTCTTTGATGTTTAGCATGTTGATTGAACACATAATGAACCTAAAAGGAAAAAAATGAATTATGCTCTTCCAAACTTTTGTGAATTAATCCAACTAATCCAATAACTATGGCTACTGTAACTATTACTGGGAATAATAGTCTTGATGGTATCAATCAGGAGGGACCTATTAATGGAACAAGTCCACAATAAAATCTTAGCACTGTTATAAATTCCTTCTACAAGCTGTGTGAGCTATGTGAAGCAGGTTTCCTGCTTTCCTGGACTATGATGCATTAAGATCAGCCAAAAGTACTGAAGAGAAAGGTTCAATGTCAAGTCCCTGAACTTCAGTTGGAAGGTAAACAAAAAACAATTATGTAGAGTCAGTAGTGTTTTCTTTTCCCCAAAATTTTAATGAGCACTCAATGTGACCCAGCAAGAGAAAGAGGCAAACTCATCATAAAGTTTATAACTTGGGGATCTAACGCCATTTTCCCTTTGAGTTTTAAGCAATCAAAATGTAAAGTGAATCACATAAAAAAGCAAATTAATAAAATTTGTACTGTGTATTTGAATCAATAAAAGTTGGTTCATATTTTTAACTAAACCATCCTACATTCAAAATTAAAGTCAGAACAAAACATGTCCTTTTGAAAAGTATTTTATAAATGAGAAAGAAAAAATTTCATCTGCAATTAGAACTTAGAGGTCAAGTCTGCTGAAGGTTAACAGCTGAACAAATACTCCCTGTGACACCTTTAAAAATTCAGCTTTGTCCAGTGAGATAACTTAATCATAACTACAGCTTAGTCAGGACTTTTTAATTTTCACTGATAAAAATGAAATTTAATTGTTACTTTGCAACTATAGAAATTCTCTTTTCAAAAATTTTTATACTTGACTTTAAACGGAAAAAACAAATAAACACTTAAAACTATTTATAACTGAAAATTATTTTACATGTATAACATCTGCATTTATTATTAGGAATAGTACTCCTTTGATGTTTCCCTTCAGATTTTGTCATTGCATCATTGGCACTAAATATAATATGTTTTACAAAGCAGGTGCTTAGGAGATTTTTGTTAAATTACAGGGTAGTGACAAGTTCCTGAGCTTCAGGTTGTCGTGTAAAGTAAACAAAAACAGCTGTGCAGAATCAATAGAGTTTTCTTATTTTTTTTTCTCAGTAATATTTTATTTTTCAAGATACATGTAAAGATACTTTCCAACATTCATTTTTGTAAGATTTTGTGTTCCAAATTTTTCTCTGTCCTTTATCTCCTTCCTCTTCAAGACAACAATCTGATATGTTAAACATATGCAATCCTCTTAAACATATTTCCATATAATAGTGTTTTCTTTTGCCTAAAATTTTAATATTCAAATGATAAAGGATCATAGATCAAGAATTATAAAGGATCTCAAAGATCATTTGGTTTATTTTGTATATGAGAATACTGAGAACTAAAGAGGATAAACCAAAGTCACAAAGGTAGTAAAGGAAGCTGGTTCCAATCCCAAACCCTTTCCACTGTACCTACTGCATATTTTTTTCTCTTAAATAATCATAGTATGCATAGTGTTCTAAAACTGCTTTATTTACATTATGTTAAGTCATCACATTCTTTCCATATTATCAATTGTTAAACCAGTTCTTGCCTCATCCACCTATGAAAACAGATAAGCATTCATATTACTCACTTATACTTCAAGATTGATTGATTGTAGTTTAATATGAATGAGTTTCAAAGTTTCAATTATACCAGTACATAAATTTTAAGCCATTTCTTTTATTTCCCCATAAAACAACCATTCCTGAAGCTTCTTCATGATGTTGAGATGGCTCTGGATCTTCAAAAAGCTTTGGGTACTACCAGGTTGGAAAGGATTCAAATAAAAGACAGATGGTAGATTGAATGTACATATTGTTTGAAGAACAATTTATTTAAGCTTGGAAAGGTTCATTACCATAGCTGATGAATTTTAGGGGTATAACAGACTCTCAAAGACCACCTTCTTCCAGAGAAAGGCAGTGACATATACTTCATTGATCAATCACAGATACCTGATATACTGAGGTATCTGTCATTACAGACTTTGACCCCAATTAAAATTTTTCTGTAGCAGAAAGGAAATTATTTTTCTCCCTAGAGAAATCTCTGTAATTCCTATTTTTTTAAAATTACAATTGATGTATTAGTATCTAGAAGCAAATACCCATAACAGCCAATCTAGAAAGTATTCCTAGGCCTGGTCTATCGTTTCTACCTTAGATTGTGAAGTTTCTGACAAAGAAATGTGTCTTTATGACATGTCCTTTTTATTAGCAGAAGTATTAATTTACACAGTTTAATAGTAAGTACCATAAGGACAAAAGATAGAAGCAGAGGATTCAAAGCTGAATGGGACCTTAGAATCACCTGAGCCAACTTTCTCCTTTTACAGATGAGACTAATGAGGTAAAAAAGGCTAAGTGATTTAGTGAAGGTTACTCAGATACCAAACAGCCAAGCCAGGTAACAACTCAAGGTCTTGTGACTACATATTCAGTGCTTTCCACACTCTACAAATTCACATACTCTGATTTATTGGTATTCTCTTCCATTCTACCCTGACCATTCTACGCAATAGCATTTAGTATAGTGCTATACATAAAGTAAGGAGAAGAAAGATTTTTTGAATGATTACTATTGCAACTTCCTCCTTTGAATTTTAAAAAAGCCTATTAATATTACCTTTTCAGATACTTTAAGGCCTCCATTTTCTGGGGAGAACTGAGGTTGTCACTTTCTCAGATCTATCTTAAGCTATTTATACTTCACTTAACATGCTCTAAAGAACAGAAGGGATCAAGCATTTATTAAGTACCCACTATGTGCCAGGTACTGTGCCAAGAGCTTGACAATATCTTCTCATTTTACTTACCCAACAGCACTGAGATAAGTGTGATATTATTGTCTTCATTTGACAGTTAAGGACCCCAAAGCAGTTAGAAGTTAAGTGACTTGCCCAATGTCCCATACCTTGAGTTTTCTTGATTCCAGGACCAGTACAGGTCCAATATTTAAATGAATGGCCACTTATTAGGATTATGCCAACTTTCATTTACATAATATATATACCATTTTCAAATATATACAATATCACAGAATATTTTATTATTTCACAGTGAAATAGGTTTTGTCAATGTTAAGAGTGCATGCATGTGTGTACATAAACAACAGCACATTGGATAAATTATAACTATAAATGTATATTTTATGTGTATATGTGCAAATATATACACATCTAAATTCACATAAAGCAATATAATATATATCTGCATATATGTATATTATATATGCTATATATAATATATCAAATGTATGTATATGCACAATATAAAATTAAAGTTACAATTTATCCATTGTGCCACTCTGGTCTGAACTGCCTGTATATATGTCACATTCTCCCCCAACTTTTACTAGATTATATATTTCAAGAAGGCAGGTATCTCCTGCCTCATGTCTCATAAGCACATACAATGTCTCTTCAATTCCATTTCCTCTAGAGGTCAATATACATCAAATCCCTCTGGGACAGATGATCCCTTAGGGATGGATAGGAGAATCCAATGGGATTCCCTCTCCCCAAATCTCTTGACAATGGAACTCAGAGTCTGGAGCCTCAGGGAAATGACGGAATTGCCTAAAGTCACACGAATTAGAATAGGGTGCAAGAATTTTAACTTGCAATCATTGTTCAAAGTTAAGCCTGGTCAGTCCAATTTTGTTTTGTTTTGTTTTGTTTTGTTTCTGTTGTGGCATTATCAGTGTGAGGATTCCCAGTACCAAGAAATTCCTCCATTGACACAGATAAACTCATCTGCAATTTATCAAGTTGGAAAGATGTTTGGGGGCATTGAAAGCTTAATTATCTTGCTCAAAAATGACATAACTAGTATATGTCAGAGGCCAGATTTGAAAGTAGGTCTTCTTGATACCAAGCAAACTCTCTATTCACCAAGCCACAATGCTTCTCTTTTTAAGCAGCCCCTGATAAATTACTTACTTGGCTCAATCTAGTTCTAATTCTGTTCTTACCTCAGCTATCTAAGATTCTGCCAAAGCCAAACTGACTTACAGAGCCAACTATTTATTTTTCCACAGTCCAATCATGGTAAGATCATGTCATTTTTGTTCATTTGGGACAACTAAGACTGTGTGTGTGTGTGTGTGTGTATATGTATATATATATATATATATATATATATATATATATATATATACTCTTTTCTGGAAAGAACTGAAACTTCTAGGTTTTACTAAGAATGAAACTGTGAATATGATCACTATGTTTATTTGAGTGGGAGAAACTGGGCTTTATTTCCACGCTTAATAACTAGTAGGAGAGCAATAAGGCCCTATTAACTTTGCCCAGCCAGATGACCCAGGTGACCTAAATGAAATCTATAAACAGCTCATTATTTCTTGGAATAATTATTAATTCCTGTATTTGGGTACAGTCTCCAGAATTACCAAAAAATCAGTATTGAATTATTCAGAAAAAGTGAACTACTGGTTAATGGGATAGGATGTTACAGTTAGGCAGCCTCAATGAAAGTCTATTGTTTGAAACCTGAAAAGAATCAGTGTTTATACAGAAGTCCATTGAAATGGATAATTAGTTTTCATTAGCTGTGAGTATGCAACTGCTAAGTATTTCTAACTGCTCATGCCAAGCTCTGTTAGAATACCTGTAAGGCATTATATTGAACAGAACACAGATGCCACAGAGTTAAACACTAAAGAAAAGAAATAAATGTACTTTAAGGACCTATCTACACAAAATAATGGACTTTATTCAGGAAATTATCCAGATCCAGTCAATTCAGAAAGAAGAAAAGACTCAGTGGGGGAAAGAGAGCTGGCCTTAAGCACTGAAAGGGATGTAATGAGGAAGAGTAAGATTAGACTTTTAGCCTCAGTGGGAAGAACAAGGACAAATGGGTGAAAGTTACAAAGCAGCAGATTAGGCCTGATACAAGGAAAAACTTTGCTAGTGGAAAGGTCTACCTCTGGAAGCACTGGCTTATACTTCACAAGTAGAAGCTTAAGTGACCACTTATCAACTATCTGGCAGTGGAAATTCTTTGGAGGGTATGGATTAGGCTAGATCAGTGGTTCTCAAGGTCCAGGGAAGCTGAAGGTTTCCAAGACCCTTCCTTTCATGGAGTTCACATTTCAAAACTATTTTCATAAACTAATACATTTTAATTTCTACTACAGTAAATAGAGATAGATATAATCCTCATAAACAAAAGTTCTTAGTAAAGGATCCTCAATTTTTAAGAACATAAAAAGTTTGAGAACCACTAGCCTGGATGATCCCTAAAGTCCCTTCCATCTCTATGATTCATGATTCAAAGGATGAATGTTAGAGTTTATAAGAGATCTTGAGGTCATCCAGTCATAGCCCTTCATTCTAAATATTCCCTAGCTTGAATTTAAAAACTCCAAGGGCCCAGAGGGGTGAAGCAATTTGTCCAGTACAGGGCATCACTGAGTGGCAAGACAAGGATGAGAACTTAGATCTCCTAATTCCCAGTCCAGTGTTCTTTTCAATGAAAAGAAATGGTTTTTCTTTTGTTTGTTTTTTTGTTTTTTTAAAGAGAGAAAGAAAGATTTGGTCATACAGAACTACTTTGATTTGCATTCCCCATGAATCCAGTTATTAATATGACACGTTAATTCCTGACAATCAGGCCTGGGCCTAGCCTGAGTCTCTAGAGGACATTACTTCCCTTCCTTCAGTAAATAAAAATTCATGAACAGAAATATTAAAGCACAGGAGGCAGGGATAAAAATGAAAGCCTTCTAACGTCCCCAGTGAAGGATACATTTAGACAACCATTGTCACTCCTAAGACAGACTCTTCTCAGAAACATGATTTGTGACTTAATGGGGAAATTTATAGTAAGTAGGTATGACTAAGCAGCAACAAAACAAACAAAACTACAAAAACCTCACACAGACCTCCTTAGCCAAAATGATAACTTCTCACCATTTTTCTCTGGGCAAATGCCTCAGTATTCTGGAGTTTTCTCTTGTAATTAAAATGCTTATGATGGTTTAGAAGCCATCATAGTCTATATTTAATTCCACCAATCCCTTTGGAAAAGAATCCACTATAAAATTACTTCACCCAAGTACAGGGCAAGAAATTAGTGAAACCCCTTCATTTCTTTAGGCATGTTAAGATTCTTGTCTTAATGAAGCATTTATTAATATTAGGATGTTTATAAACTTAATATGAACTTTAACTGCCCATTCAAGAAATTTAAATTGCAATAACTCTAGTACAGATTACTCCTGCAGTATGAGATGTCAACTCAATTTTTTTAAAGGAAAACTCTCTGGCTATTTAAATGAGACTTGCTCTCTCCTCACTGCCTTTATCCCAAGGCTAAAACATAGAGTAACAACTATCTCCAAATAGCAGCTAATATATATATAGCATATGTGCAAACCCTATCTCTATTATTTAATACCTGGGTAACTTTGAACAAATTTTTCATACCTCTGGATCTGTTTCTTCACCTGTAAAGTGAAGAAATTTGGATTCCAAAACCTCCAAGTCTTTCCCAGTCTTAAATCTATGATACTTTGGGTGTGGAACACTATCAGTTATGGTTAATGTGTTGCTAAGTTTCCCTGAGGTTTTTTTTTTTTCCCTTTTTCCTTGTTATAAGGGATCACTCTGAGTAAGGGAGGGAGAAGAAAAATATTTTGGAAATAAAGGTATTGGAAAAACAAATTATATCTACCTCTCTATATAGATTTATTTTAAATCCTGTCTCTGGTATTCTTCTCTGTCACCTTGGGAAAGTCACTGTACCTCCCAGAAATTCAATTTCCTTATCTGTAACATGATATGGCTGGATTAGATCAAAGGTTCTTAACCTTTTTGTGTGTCAAGGAAGGAAATACTAAATCAAGATGTGAATTTATTTTTCCTTCTAATTTCACAAACTCCCTAAAATCTATTCAGAGATCCTTTGGAGGGTTCTGGACACCTAGACTAGATATTCTTTGAGATCCCTTCTAGCTCTAAATTCTAAATTACTAAGAAATAAATGTCCAGCATGGCCAGAGATAAATCAAGCAGGAATATGTAGCTGAAATAAACACTTATTACATTATTAGGTATCTCTAAAGGGAGGAACTACTTTTATGAGTGACCATTAAAAACTGACAGAGCAGGAAAAACCTGGTTTGCCTTTCTTTGTACCCAGACAAAGCTGGAGAAACATATTAGAGGAAGGTGGTGTGGAACAGAAGGGAGGAGGTACTTCCATTTAAATGTTTCCTTTGGGAGCTAAATTTAAAAACAAAACAATGGATGTGGCATAGCCAATGAAAAAGTGGTTAAAAGACTCAAGATGCAAACGAGAACACTAGAAAAAAGAAAATTTTCTCTGATGTGCTCCCAAAAGGCATTGCCAAGAGGCATTGTTCACCCTTCTGTCTCTCACCCCCAATTCCTGAGTGCCATACAGTCCAAGACTGTGATCTCCAAGCATTGGGTTTCAGATCAGTGGACTTGGATAACTTACTACTTTAGTATGACCTTGGCCAAGTCAATTCATCCCAGTGATGGGGGTGGGAAAGATCATCCCTAAAGTCCATTCTAGCTCTAAATCTAGGAATTAGGGTGTTGATTGGAGTCAGGGAAGAGGAGAACCAATAGCCATCTTCGTCTTCCCCTCTAGAAGGAATTCTGATTCAGAGGTAGAAAACCTGTGTTGCAAACTCTCCCATGTCTCTTATTCCCTGAGGGACTATGGATATTTACCTTGATGGACCTCAGTTTCTTCATCTGCCAGGCATATGATGATTAATAAATGCTTGATGATTGACTAGGGAGTCGTATTAGATCCAGTTTTAACTCTATGATATGATAATCAGATGGGAAGAAGAAAGGTTCCAAAAACTCGAAGAGAACTGCTTGGTCCCTTGTATTCAAGAGTGCTAAATTTGAAGTCAAAACTCCCGTAGTGTTCCCATTTTTTATCTAAGTAGAAAATATTTAAACCCAGTCCCTTAACCTTTTCTGGAACTCAGTTTCTTCATCTGTGAAAGGAAGGAATGGGACCGGATCATCTCCGAGATTCCTTACAGCTTTAAATGTATGACCCTATAGGTGGGTAAGGAATGAGGCAGGGGAACTCTCCTTCCTAGGGGGAAGAATGTGGGATTTGGAGTCAAATATCGATTCTTTGACGGACTCCCTGCCTGACCTTGGACGTGTCGTTTCCCTTTCTCTGGGCCTCTCAGTTTCCCTACCTGTAAACTGAGGGGAAGAGGCTGGACTTCACGACCCCCTCCTAGCTACAGACCCCGTTATCTTCTCCCAGACTGTAACCTCGGAGTGGGTTTATAGGTGGAGCTGCCAAGTTCCCACCTTCTCCTTCTCATTTGCAAAGTTTGACTCCCGCCCCGCCGGGAGCCGGGCTAGGGACCCATTACGGCCGGGGAACAGCCACGGTCTCCGGGGGTCCCCAGTGCGGGCAGGGCTGCTCCTCCTCACCCTCCAGCGCCCCTGCTTCACTCACCGCCACAAAGCCTGAGGAGGAGGCGATGAACACTCGGATAACCATCGTCTCACTTCATCCGCTGCCCCTTCCTTGAGAGGAGAACGGAGGGCTGAGAGCTGGACAGTCGGGGTTGGACCCCCCAGCGACTTCTCGCCCGGTGGGAGGCAGGGTGCGGACAGGTGAGACGGTGCTCCAACGGGAGGCGCGAGCGCGGGCTGAGGATGCGGAGCGGAACGAAGGCTGCAGCCTGACGTCTCAGAGGACTACGGGATCTGGCTCCGACCAGCGCCAGCCGGGAGATAAAAGCCCAGCTCCAGCCCCGCCGCCAGCCTAGGGAGAGACGCGGGAGGGGCGGGGGCGGCGAAGGAGGCGAGCCGCGCGGGCTGGCGGGACTTGTAGTTTGCCTCATTGCCTGAGAGGTGGGGAAGGAGGGTTTGCGCCAGGGTTGGTGGGGAGCAGTAAAAATTGATTTCAAAGGACAGTCAAAGAGAATTGTACTGGAAGGGACTTCGCTTGGTACTTGGCTTCTTTTTTTTTTTTTTGCTGAGGATGAAATTAAAGCCGAACAGGGAATATCCCTGAACTCCTCAGTTTCCCCCCTTGTAAAATAGGATGGGTGGGTAGGGGAAGATGTGGTGATGGGGTGGGGGAAGGGAGAAAAGGATCGTCTAAGTTACTTGTCCAAGGCCACAGATGTAGCAAGTGGAAGACTTTGAATTTGAACCCTACTTCTCTAGAATCCAAATTTGACCCTTAACACTCTTTCCATTTATTCTGACCAGGAAAGTCACTGATGATAATTTTTTAAAAGGGAAGGGGGGAGGCAAAATAAATAAACTCCTGATGGGCAGTTCTCCAGTTGTGTAATTCTTAGGAATCCCACTTTGAAAACTGGTCCCAGAATCGGTCAGCAGATGCTTCCTGGAGGGGAGAAAGGCTAGAGCCGCAGTTTGTTCTACAGATTGCTCTGTAACTAGTTAAAATTTATGAGGGTTTTTTCCGTTCATTTTGAAAGTTGGAAATGTAATCGATTTTTTTTAATAGGAAAATTGTGACAAGAAATATTGAGAACTTTGAAATACATAAATACAAAGTATATAAAAAATGGAAATCACTCTGGTAGGGTTTTATTTCATTGCAACTAATTTCTGAAGTTGAGATAAATGTGTGTCTTTTTTAATTACAGATTTTCTAGCACATTTTTCCAGGAAGTTGTTATTGAATAGATGGACTTTGTTCACCATTGGTTTCAACTGTACAAAATGGCAAATCATCCATGCCTGGCTATCCTGTGGAAACTCTTATGTGTCCTCCCATAAATCTTTCTCAGGGGATCCACCCAATATTCTGAGAAGCCATCTTTGAATTCTCTTTATATTGAATGGATACCAGTGAAACAAGGAGAATGTCCATTTATTATCCCCACTCCCTCATGCCACACATGTATGCCATTTGTTATTGTTAATACTTTAGGAAAATTCTATGATCCAAAAAAAAAAAAAAAAAAAGAATACCAAGGCTCTTCCTCCGTAGAGAAAATGGACTATTTTCTACCTGTAGTCCTTTATTTACTTTCTTATCTCAGCAAGGAAGGTTAGCCCAGTCCTGGTAAAATGTTAATACCCGGGACAGAGAGATCTACGAAAAGAAAGAGGAAGAGAGAGACACACAGAAACCTAGAGACAGAGAGACAGAGATATAGCCAGATAATTAGAGAGCACAGGCAATTTGGTAACCTTCCAAAATAAATACTGATAAAGGGTTGTCATTTGTAAGAGAAGGCTCTATTTGGTCTCAGAGGGCAAAATAAGGACAAAGGGTAAAATTTGCAGAGTATGATTTAAAGTATAAGAGAAATTTCCTTAACAAGAGATGTGTTAAAGAGGAATGTGATGTTTTGGAAAGTAGTGAATAACCCTCTTCTGGAGGTCTTTTATCAGATCTAAGACAATCACTTGGCAGGCAGGACATAGAAGGAATTGTTTTTCAGTTATGATTTGGACAAGAGACTTTTGAGATCCCTTTGAACTCAGGGAATCTATGGTTTTGAAAATAAATCTATGTGTATATGTAAACATATATACACATATATACATATACACATATACACATGTACACATTTGTACACATATTTTTAAGTATTATTTATCTCTGCCATTATTATTACTATAGATTTCTCACTATACAAGTTTTTTTTTTTTTAATAGTTCAGTGGTTATACTAAAGTTCAGTAACAAAAATATTTTCTTTTGGCAAATTTTCCTCTGAATATGAAAATACCTTGGTCCCTCAATAAAAAACCATGGGATTTTTGTGTATATGGTGTGTGTGTGTGTTTAATTGTTATGGTTCTATAACTCTGCAAGCCTGTTTTAATTTAGTTACCACAATAATGCAAAATAATGAGTACAGATATATACAGTTTAAAAATATGCTCATAACATACAAGACTTTAGAGGAAGAATTTTGAATCAAGTAATTCTAATCTAGAGAGACATCCTTATTAGATTCTAGATGTAGAGCTGGAAAGGACGTCAAAGGCCATTTAGATAATAACTTCCTCATTATACAGATGAGGAAACTGTTGTCCAAAAGTAAAACTTATCCACCAATTAACTAAAGAATTATTTGAAATATTCTAGGCATTGAATTTTCAGGATTTTATCTTTGGAATCTCACTGTGTCCAGTGAATCTTTCTACTATTTCAAGTCTGACTGTTGCCCAAGTCTATACTATCCATATGTTCAAGAGGTTCAGTATGAAATAACATAGACATTCTCCAGACCCTCCGAGATTCCCCATGTTTTACATTGTTCTAAACTTATCATGGTAATTGTGTAACATGGCATTGCTCGGGAAGGAGGCATATTATATCTCTAGGAGGCATGTGTAAGAGTAAAAAGAATGTCCAGCTCTATTACATTTGATCTTCTCACTTTCTCCCGTACCCTAAGGCAGTGAGCAGTTGGTGTCTCTCTTAGCCATTAGCTTGAGCCCACCACTTAACTATGTTTGCCCTATTTTGAGGAGTCACCCCAGTTCCATTTAACCACTTAATATATAGTCTTGGCTTTTACAAAGAGATATTTAATTCAAAGATATGATAACACAAATATATTAAAATGCTTTCCCCTAATACTTGGGGTTTGGGGGAGGGAGGAAGGTATAACCCCTCCTACAGAAGACTTAGTATCACAGTTCCTTCATAGCATTAATTCTGACAAGTTCAAGTTCAAATCCTCACTGAGCTAGCCTCCTAGATTCTTGTTCCTCAAGAAGTCCTAGCTGGATTGTTTGAAATACCTACTCTTAATTCCTGGACTCCCCAATCCTCATGACTTAGTTTGGAGACTCTAATCTGTGCACCTAGAACTGAATATGATGAAAACACCAAAACCCCAAGCCCAATTCTTGGAATCACATGACTTTGTGGCCACATTTTTTTTTTTTTTTTTTTTGAGGCAATTGGGATTAAATGCCCAGAGTCACATAGCTAGTAAATGTTAAGTGTCTGAGGCTGGATTTGAACTCAGGTCTTCCTGACTTTGGGACTGGTTTTCTATCCACTGAACCATCTATTTGTCCCCATACAATGTCATCTTGATGTGTTTGGGACTCAGCACCAAATTTTGGGGTTCGTCATATGAAGAGTTCACAATGGTCATTCTCTTTGGCAAAAGGTAGATTTATTTAGAAGAGGTTACAGACAAAATATAAAAATATCAGGAATGGTAAATATAAAATAGAATTGGAGGAACACATAGCAAGGAAAGAGGTTTTAACAATTAACAATGAAAAGGACAAGTTTTCTAGTGGAACTCACAATTAACTAGTAGAAAGGAAATACAATAGTGTACTATTGACTGGCAGGCTAAATCTTAAAAGGGATAAGAGTAAATGATATAAGAATAGAAAGATGCCATGAAGCTTGGGGAAGAAGTGAGGAGAAAGACACTATGAGGCAGAATGCTGTGATGGGATATAACCCAAAAGGAGTTCAGCAAAGTTGGAATGGGCCATGGACAGATTAATCTTGGATGTTTGACATAACTTGGATTTCTAACTGGACATAGAAAATTAGGGCTACCCAAGACTTGCACAGAGGGTGGGATTATAAGGTTGAACTGATCCCCATCAGTGCCTTTCACTACTGCTTAAGGCCAATATAGAATGTTCACATATGCACTATTTCTCCTGTCTCCAAAAAACAGGTCTCCCATCATCTTCCACAAGTAATGATTTGTGGAATAACGAGTGACTTAGGCAAGCAGCCTTTATTAAAATGTTAAAGGTGATGTATTTGCTGTCTGATTTACCACCTCATTATCATTATCAACAAGCATTTATTAAGCACTTGTGCTAGATACTTGTTTGTCCTTTGTTCTTGAAAAGGACCATGACATCAGAGAGGTGGTGCCATGATAGGCAAGAAAGTTGTATTTAAATTCAGGCATTGCAATTAAACATTGATATCATGTAGGTCAAGTGGCAAGATATAGATCAAGATAGACTGGAAATGACCCTGAAAGTACTGGGAGACCTTGGCCTTTTGAAGTCTTTAAACAGATCTCAGTTTGAGACAATCAATGCTCAATAATTAATTAAGAAGAGGTAAGAATTGAGACAAGGAATGTCCTTTTTTTAATCTCGTCAAAATAAATAAATAATCTACTTTTGGAGGGGAAGACCCTGGACGTTTCGGGCCAAAACAAAAACAAATTCCTAGTTACATTTACTCTGAGTCAATCAGGACCCAACCAATAACCGGTTTGGGTTTGGCCTGGAATCCACGGTTAGCCAGTCAATGAGAATCACAATGATTTGAATTTAAATCATGGTTCTTAAGAAAGAAATCTGGCCAGTAAACCCTATGATATCTTAGGAAATTTCAGTGTTTTAAAAAAAAAAAAAAAAAAGATTACTCTCCAGTTAAACAAGCTGACATGACAGTTGGGTCTGAGAATGCTTATGGAGCAGTGAATAATTTCTTCCTAAGTCACTAAGCTATTTCTGTGTCATGTATATATCTTTCAGACAAGACAGTCAGTACTCAAGTTTCTAATCATAAGTTGCTAGAAGTGACTTACATGAGATACTAATAAGAATAAAAGATTTTATTAACGCATACACAGTCAGAATCAGTTAGCACTCAATAGCCCATAATCCATTCTCACTAGCCCCAAAGTAGCAGTCCCATTTAGCAAGACTTGCTCACAGCTTCTTGTACTATGAGTTATGCTGAGGACACCACTGATAGCCAATATGTAGAGCAGCATAGAGGACATGGTGAAGTAATCTCAGCTCCTCAATCCCACTCCATCCTATTTTTATACCCCAAAACATGGCTGGATGGAAAAATACTGGCAATGCCTTTGAACTATTTCCTGGGAAAATAGAATAGATTACACTTCGTGGAGAGGCAGAAGGCTAGCAGTAACTTGTGACAAGAAGGAGGCTTATATCTCTAAGAGGGATGTGAAAGAATTGAGAATAATTGCCACATGGCAGTTACAATGGTGATTATGAACTTGACTCCATGAACATGGATATATATATGTACTTCACATGTATATACACTTGTACTTCTCCTGTATCTATCATTTAAACAAATTCCTTAAGAATAAGAGATGTGCTTGTCATATCCTCTGTAGTTTTCCAAAGTGGTAGTATGGTATCCTGCATGTTGTGAGTCTTCAATAGATGTTGACTGCTCTTTCCCTATAAATCAAAGCTTCACTTTTTATTTTATTTATTTACTTAATTTTATCATGAGCGTTTTTATCAATCTAGTGAAGTCTATGGATCCCTTCTCAGGGATGCATAAAAGAAAATATAAAAGATTACAAAGGAAATCATTTATGATTTTTAAGTCACCAAAATAATAAAAAACAACAAATTCATAGGCCTCTTTGAATTCTATTCAATATTTATAGAAATCAGGTTATGAACCCCTAGTATACATAATTTATTTATATTATTGTAAGGCATAATGTAGTAGTTAGATGGCTCAATAGATAGAGAGTTCCAAACTTAAAATCAGGAAGACCCAAGTTCAGATCAATAGTCAGACATTTGTTAACTTTATGACACTCATTTAACCTCTGCTAGTCTCAGTTTCCTTTTCTGTAAAATGAGATTAATAATAGCACTTATCTTGCAAGATTGTTATGAGAATAAAATGAGTTAATATTTGTAAAGAGCTTTGTAAAAAAAAAGTTATCCACATTGCATTTACTAAATACCTACTGTGTGTCAGCACTGGGTAAGGTGCTAGATGACTATTTGTCAGGAATGGTGTGGGAGTATAGGGATTCAGCTACATTAGAAATTCTCAAAGATCTGAGGAGCTCTGAAGTCCCCAAAATCTTCTCAGGGGATCTTCCAAAACTTTTCATAATAATACAAAGACATTTTTATTTCTGATAATTAAATGCCAATAAAAATAGCTGGGGGAATGCTGGAACAGTTTGAATGGCTCCCAAGAGCAAATTGTTAAATTTACAGTAAGAGAATCTACAACTCAGAAATTTACAAATACTACAGATTAGGGTTTAGTATATTTTTTTGTTGATTGTTCAGGCTTAAGAAAGGATTGGGAAATATTAACAAAGCAGATTAAATGTGAAAGTGTATTCTGCATGCTTTTTACCACTGCCTCCCCTACAGATGGTTGTCAACATTTATCAACACACTCCTGGATTCAACCCACATAAAAAAGCTTTTGGGGGGCAGGTTTCATTAATTTTTAAGATTGCAAATGTTTCCAATATTTATATTATAACAATGTAAACCTAGTATTTAATATTGTAAAAAGTCTGAGAACTCTTAGACTAGGTCATCTTCTAACTCTAAGATTCTGTTACTCTCTACTAGGTAAGGCTATGAAACAAATCAACCAGCAAGCATTTATTATCTATTCTGACTGAAAAGGAGTTTATAGTCTAAGGATCTACCAATAGATCCTCTTCTTCTGATGAAGGACCCTCTTTGCAACATCCTCCCATCCCTAGAGTGCTGGATAATGAAAACTGAAATTCTAATTGAGGAAACTCAGTTTCCAAATCATCAAAGAAAGATAAAACAATGTTTTTTATACTGTATTTGTCTTGTAAGCAGGAAAACAGTCTAAGTTTTTAGAAATATTTTTAACACAAATAGTTGAAATTAAGAGTTTCTAGAATAACCAGATTATTAAATACGTATCTTTTTTTTTTTTTATTAGATTGACTTTTTTTTTTTTTTTTTTTGGTTGAGGCAATTGGAGTTAAGTGACTTTTCCCACACAGATAGGAAGTGTTAAGTGTCTGAGGTCAGATTTAAACTCAGGTCCTCCTGACTTCAGGCCTCGTGCTCTATCAACTACACCACCTAGCTGTCCCATGAGCAGTATATTTCCTCCTGTTTTTGAGGCATTTCAATTATCAAAGTTTTGCTCTATTTTTATCACCTTCCAATGGAATCAAATAGCAAAAATCAATTATAGCAAATCAAAATAGCTTAGTAATAACTAAGCAGGAAAAAAAAAAAGATCTATCTGCTTTTAAATTCTAGCAGCATTGTAAAGTTTTTATCTTAGAAGATTCCCATAACTTTAGATTTCTCTTTCTATCTTTCTTTAAGTGTATACTTTAAAAATAAATCGGTATTGGGTGTCGTGCTATGAGATTGCTGTTCTACTTTTGAATTTATTGCTGAAATAGGAAAATTGTTATCTGCTTGTAATAACATTATGCAAAGTTATGGGAATTTCCAAGGGCTTGACAATGCTTTCCAAAGAATAATTTTCAGCTTCTAAAATTATTTCCCTGTTGTATTAAAGGGAGATGAGTATGTCTAAATTACTGTTGAAATACTGAAAACATTTTGATCTTTCATAAATCACATTATAAATGAGTTTCAGTTTTTTGAATTAGGAATTATTTGTCTTATTTTCAGATGAATAAATTAAAGCCATTTACAGTCATGTGAAAAAATGATCACTATTGATTAGAGAAATGGAAATTAAAACAACTCTGAGGTATCACTTCACATTTCTCAGATTGGCTAAAATGATAGAAAGACAATAATAAATGTAGGAAATGTAGAGAATGTAGGAAAACTGAGACCCTAATGCATTATTGGTGGAGTTGTGAAATAATCCAACCATTGTGGAGAGCAATTTGGAACTATGCCTAATGGACTATCAAACTGTTCATACCCTTTCTTTCAGCAGAGTTACCACTGGGTCTGTGTCCCAAAAAGGTCATAAAAGAGGGAAAAGAGTCCACATATACAAAAATGTTTGTGGAAACCCTTTTTGTAGTGATAAGAAACTGGAAACTGAGTGGATGCCCAGAAGTTGGAGAATGGCTGAATAAGTTCTGGTATATGAATGTGATGGAATATTATTATTCATAAGAAACAATTAGCAGAATGATTTCAGAAAGGCCTGGAGAGACTTATATGAACTGATGCTAAGTGAAGTGAGTAATACCGAGACAACATTGTACACAGCACCAACAAGATTATGTGATGATCAACTGTGATGGACCTGGCTCTTTTCAACAATGAGGTGATTCAGTCCAATTCCAATAGACATGTGATGAAGAAAGCCATCTATCTTCAGAGAGAGAACTATGGAAACTGAGTGTGCATTGAAACATAATAATTTCTGAAAATTGAGTGGTTTTGATGAAAACTTTAAAAAACCTTGAAATCAGAATTCTATCATTTTCCCAAAACAGGTAAATCCTTCCATGTGTGGTAGACTGGCTAGAATCCTGTATTTAAATACAAAAAGTCCTGAGTTTAAATCCTCCCATAGGCTATGGTTTAGGTAAGTGACATTGGACACAGCACTAAACTCCATGAAACTTCAATTTCCTCATCTGTCAAAATGGGAATGCTTATAGTTCCTACCTCATAAAGTTGACTTGGGAATCAAATAGGATAAATTATATAAAACATTTTGTAAACCAGGAAGTACTAAATAAGTGTGAGCTATTTTTATCTGTAAAATGAGGAGTCTGCTCTATAATATCACTCGGTTCTGTACCAGTACTAACTTTCTATGAGTCAAGGCAGTGGGAGGCATCTTAATGAAGTGTAATATTAGAATATCTCCATTTCTTTTCCATCACCATTTCCCTCAGTGTGTGTGTCTGTTTTTCCTGTCTAATGCATAAGTAGTTTAAATTCAAGAACTACATCTTCCTTAGTTTAAGCAACAACCATTATATAGTCACACTTTACAGATAAATTGGGGTATAGCTTCTTTAGACAGAAGCATTTTCATATGTAAGTAGTCAATTGTAGCTATGATCTCATTGATATAGATCATAGATTTTTCCATGCTTGGGTAAAATTGTCTATATTCTTCCTTAAGTTTGACATAAGAGGTCCAACCAAAGTGCTGGACCTTCCTTAATTTCCCGTGATACTGCAATGGTACCAGTAGAGAACTCTGCTCCCTCTTCCCTCCTCCTCCCTACCCCCATCCCCCGCCATCATCTTCAATTCTTGCTTTATGGGCAGCCATTTTCTCTTCCTATTACCCTTTGTTGATGTTCTTGATAAAATCTTTTACCTCTTTGATTCTTCAGAGTTCCACATTGGTCATAAGTTACAGCCTACTCATGCCCATTAAAACATTGGTTATAGATACCACTGATAATAACCATTTTAGAAATTTTCTATGCGATGTAATATGTCTCCATTACTATTACCATTACCTACAATAGGACTAAATATGTGATAAGCTTTATGCTGAACTTTGTGGGGAATAAATAGTAGATTTAGATTGATAGTATAAGGCCAAGATATAAGGATGATGAGATCTTATCTAGGAGAATATCTGATGAGAGTCGGAAAAATATGCAATTATCTAGTAAAGAGCTGATCTGAGTTAAAAGAGTTTTATATTGAAAAGAGAGAAAGAGAAAATCACCTAGAAATAGTTAAGACAGATGTAGTAGAGAATAACAGGTATAAAACAGAAAGAAAAATTACACTAGAGTAACTCAATAAATGAAAAAGAGAAAAAGGACAATATCCATTATGTCAAGTTTCAATATACCACAGGGGCACCTATGGCGTATAAAAAAGAAAAAAAAAAAAAAAAGAAAGAAAATTAGATTTAGAGTTAGACCTGGCTTTAAATACAGGTTATGTTAATTTACTAATTGTGTCATGGTAGGCAAATCATTTTTGCATTTCAAAACTTCAGATTTCTCATTTGTAAAAGGGAAATAATCTTATCTGCCCAGCCTACCTTCTAAGGTTATGATGAGCATTGAAAAACATAAAGTGTTTTATAAAATACCAAGCAAAAAATATTCAGTGGTAGTAGTAGTACTAGTAGTATAGTAGTGGTGGTGGTGACAGTGATAATAGCAATGGTAGTGGTGATAATGGTGGTTGTGGTGGTAGAAAAAGGAGGAAGAGAAGAAAGAGGAGGAAAATAAGGAGAAGAAGAAGAAGGAGGAAAAGGAGGAAGAGGAAAAGGGGGAAGAAGAAGAGAAAGAGGAGGAAGAGAAGAAGTCAAAGTTATATTATACCAAGCTTCAGAGTATTAAGAATAAGCAAAATGAGCCAGAAATCTTATTGCAAGGAGGTAACAATGAACTCGTCATAACTGAGTCTTGTTGAGATAGAAATCATGACTAGACAGTAGCATGGGAGCGATATAACTTAAAGGAAACAGATTATATAAAAGGGTGGTAAGGTGACATTTTATGTAAAGGAAATATTCAACTTGAAAACCCAGAGATCTGAAGGAGGAGATCTAATAGAGAACTTTCCAGTAAAAGCTAATTATTGTTTGTCCTTTATTCCCAAAGAGAATCATACATCAAGGAGGTTATGCCATGATGTGCAAGTAAATGAGATATAAGTGAGGGAGATCTGTGCAAGGTCACCTGCCTCACCTCTTTGGGAGCCACCTGGGTCCAATGGCCAGATGTAGATCAGAATAACTGGGGAGGGAAAGAATAAGCATTTACTAATTTATCCTACTATGTGCTAGGCACTGTATTAAGGGCTTTCTTTTTCTTTCTTTTATTTTTTTTAATTATTATTTCATTTGATCCTCATAAAAAAATCCTGGGAGTTAGGCATTATTATAAGTCCTATTTTATAGTTGAGGAAATTGAGGCAAAAGAAATCATTTTAGTGTTTTGCCCAGCATCCCAAAGTTAGAAAGTGTCTAAACTCAGGTCTTTCTAACTCTAGGCCCAGTGTGCTATTCCCTGAACCACCAAGCTGATTCAAAGGATCAAATGAGAGAGAAATAGAAGCTTTACTATAACAAGAATCATAGTATAGGCTACCAGCCCATCAAGAAGAAATAAATGAGCCTGAGAAAACTGAGGTGTTCTGAAAGTTGTGTTAAATTAAGCCCAATGTTACATGAATAGTAAGAGGCAGACCTGAGAATTGAACCTCACTCTTCTCTGAACTGAGGCTTCACTTAACATTTAATTTCTCTGACCCCCTTTCCTCATTTATAAAATAAGGGGTTTTCCCTTGATGACCTCTAAAGTTCATAGTATTATAGAACTGGAGAGAGAAGGAACCTCAGGAGATATTTAGTTCTAAATTCTAAAACATTAAATTAGATCAAGGGCTCTTGACAAAACTCTCAAGAACAATATATTTCAAAACATATCAGGAAATTATTCTGCTGAAGAAAAAGAGAAGGAAGAGTCTGAAGAATAGATTATTAGAGAATTATTAGAATTATTATTATTTGCTATTAGAGCTGCACTGAGAAACCATGGAGAAGCTCAGCTGTTTAAAAGCCATGTACAAAAGATATGTCATGGCAGGCAACTCAGGACAAATCCGAAAAGGTGGCCCTGTCTTTCAAAAACAGTGTCAGGAAGGATAAAGCTTAGATTTAGAGGATGCTTATGATAAGTACCGAGAAAAACAAAAAGAGCCTTTAGAGCTACAATGGGGACAAGAAGAAGATCAAGGAAAGGATAGACCAGCTGCTATGGGTAGATAGGATAATGATAATGGACAATTGAGAGAGGACTGAAATACTTAACACTTATTTTGCTTCAGTTTTCTCTATCAAGGAAAATGATCTTCAGACTGGAAAGGAGAGAAAGGAGAGGGGAGAAATGAATAAAAGGGAATTAAAACCCAAAATTTAGAGTAAAGATGCTAAGAGAGCACCAAGCAGTCCTTCATAAATTCAATTTACAATTTAAGTAGCAAACTACTTCCCAGTGTGCTGAAATAACTTACTGATGTCATTGCCAGATCACTACTGGTGGTATTTGAGGAATCCTAGAGAATTGTCCAGGTGCTACATGCTAGAAAACAGGATTATAGCGAAATTGTGAAATTCACAAATGGACTATTTACTGGAAGTTTTGTGACATAAAAAGAAGCAATCATCAAAAAAAACAGCATAGATTTATTAAGAGAGTTATGACTCAAGTTGGAGCCCATCCCTCTAATTGGAGAGTTCTTCCTAGAACTTCCATTTAAGGAGTGTGATCACCTATCTCTTCATTTCCCATATCCTCTAAACTTTGCCATCTGATCATTCTCCTTGGTCTTTAGCTTCCTATTACATATTATCTTCTCAATTAGAAAGTAAACCCTTTAAACTTAGAAGGAAGCACAGAAAAGCAGGATAGCTTTCAAAAAAGATGTGATTTATTACATAGGTTTTTCAAAAAAGTAAAATGAAATGGAAATTCATGGTTTCATAAATCCTGTTTTAATATTGTGCTGTGTACATGGGAATGGTTGTGAATTTTTTGTTATTTTTGTCTTTTTGTTTTTAAGTGCAAAATGAATAAAATAATTTTTTTAAAGAAAAAAAGACCTAGTCCAAAAGAAAAAAAGAAGAAAAAAAAGCTCTTTAAGAGCAGTGACTATATTTTTTTGCTTGTATTTGTATTCCTAGATCTAGCATAGTACCTAGAACATAATGAGGGCTTAATAAATGTTTGCTGATTGATTAGTCCTTTTTTCCTTCTGATTATTGCCTGTGGAAGTTCCACTGGGAACAAGATCATGAAGCTCCTCTTTCTTTATGACTTCAGCTAGAGTCTCAGCTAATGTGTTCAAAGGAGATTTTAAATAGAAAGTGTATGAGGCATTGCATTAATTTTTTTTTTAGCTTAAAAATAAGGACCCTTTCTTACAGTTCTTTTACAAAGGCAAAATCTCCAACATTCCCAGTCATTGATGTACCAGGAAAAAAATCCAATGGCTATTCTTCTCATAAAAGGTCTCTTTCTCTGAGCTTTGGCTAAAATAGGTATTTCCTTTCTCAGATAAAATTCTTCATTTCATAAGCATTTTATTAAGTGTTTACAATATATAAGACAACAGTATATCATCAAATCTAATTTCTCTCATTATAGGATAATCTCCATTTACACATTCTGCTGTTAGGAGAACAATGATAAAGAATCTCTATTCTTTTTTTCCTTAGGAGGTTGTTGTTAACTCTCTGACCCGCTTTGGAGATTTCTTGGAAAAGATACTTAAATGGTTTGTCATTTCTTTCTGCAGCTCATTTTATAAATGAGAAAACTGTGGTAAAGTGACTTGCTTAGAGACACATAGCTAGTAAATGTCTGAGGCTGAATTTGAACTCAAGAATACAAGGTTTTCTGTCTCTGACCAGGAGCTCTAGCCTTACACAATCTAGCTGCTGGAGTCAAGGAGACCCACATTCGGTTCTTACCTTTTAGAATACTGGCTATGTCATTAACATTTCATTGCCCCCCATTTTATAAAGAAAATCCAGTCATCTTTAATGCAGGACTTTCTAAATCAGGAAGTTATCTGTGTGGAATGAAATCACAGGTCCTCATCCAAGTGCTAACTCACCAGAATCATCAGAATTAAAATTCTATTCATCTGTACAACCTCTCTGACGGAGTCCTCACTTTGGTTTAGGATATTCTATTACTTTCCTGTCTAATTCTTCCTAGGAATCTTGTGTTCCTAAACTCATTTTAAGAGGAATATGGGAGTCTGCCAAAGAAATCCACAGAACTGTGTCTCTAATCGGCTACAATTTTTTTAGTGGCTCCTAAATGCATTATGTGGACTATCCAAAAAACAAACAAACAAACAAAAAACCCCAACTACAGAAGCACAAAAGCTAAACTCAGATATCAAGGTCTTTATTCTCCAGATGCCTAGTTAAGTTCCTGATCTTTCATAAGTATTTGTAAACAGCAATGAAATTGCCTTATATTACAAAACTATTTCTATCAGCAGTATTTTTATTAAAGCTTTTTATTTACAAAATATATATGCATAAGTAATTTTTCATCATTGACCCTTGCAAAATGTTGTGTTCCAAATTTTCCCCTCCTTTCCCCAACCCCCTCCCCTAGATGGCAGGTAATCCAATATATGTTAAATATGTTAAAACATATGTTAATCCAATTTATGTATACATATTTATATAATTATCTTGCTAGCAGAACTATTTTTAAAAGCAAAAGGCTGGAAATGAACTATATTCCCAATGATTGGGGTTTGGAAAATGGCAGAACAAGGCATGATATATAAATGTAATGGACATTATTGGTCTCTATTGTTGTCATTGTTATTTTGTTTAAATCTGTGATTTTGATGATATAAGGAATTTCTGGACAGATGTTCCTTCTTTCAATGTAGATAGCAACTTTTATGTAATGTTTAGTCTTAGAGGATTGCCTAGTACACTGAGAAATGAAATGACTAGCTTAGGGTGACATAATTCATATTTGTCAAGAGCAATAATTAAACTTAGGTCTTCCCAATTCCAAACCTAGATGTATTATCTACCGTGATGAATGAAAAACCTTAAAGACAAAATTTCTGGGTAATTAATAATCACTTCATTAATTAGATTACCTAATGATCCATAAATTTATGGTCAGTGGTTTCTCTTGGCAACTAAAAAGAGTCTAAAAACTTTAAATATGTTTGAAAAGAAATTCCCTTGACAACTAAAAATCAACCCTGATTGGTGGACATTTAATGAGGATGTAGGCTCAAACTCTTCAACTTTACTGAGAATATGGCCTGATCCTGAGACTCAATGGTCTCCAGCAATGTAATCAGGAGACTTCATCTTCATCCAGATCACTCTGGTTGGTTTTCTCCTTCATGAGATGGGTCACTCTAAACTCTAATAGAGGGTTAAAAGAACATGGCTCCTTTTCCTCAGGGTAAGAACTTGATTAAACTGAACTTGGTTTATACTCTAAACAGAAGTAAGGTCTCCTACTTGAGTGAGGTCTGGTCCAAGATGAAGGAGCATGTTCCCTGAATTTTGGGGCATCTCAATCAGTCATATCCTTTAGAAGCTGACCTTCCCCAAGAGTTGAGTTTCAGTGAAGAAACAGAGGAGAAAAGCTTGGATCTCAATGTAATTATTAATAATGTGTAAAGTGTGATGACCGCAATAGCACCCCAGACACCCCAGAATCAGCCGGAGTCAGGATAAGCAAAAGTCCTTAGTCTTTATTCTTGGTTTTTAGAGATAGAAGTGAAGGAGATGGAAGCAGGATCTCCACAACCGCCTTCTTCCTCGTCTACTGCCAAAGTGGCTAGTCTTACTCCACCCCCTAGTCCAGGGGTCCTCAAACTTTTTAAATAGGGGGCCAGTTCACTATCCCTCAGACTGTTGGAGGGCCGGACTATAGTAAAAACAAAAACTTTGTTTTATGGGCTTTTAAATAAAGAAACTTCATAGCCCTGGGTGAGGGGGATAATTGTCCTCAGCTGCCACATCTGGCCCACGGACTGTAGTTTGAGGATCCTTGCCCTAGTCCCTCCTACAATTCTCTGTATACACCAATTATCAAGCCATCACAGGATAGTGGAAAGAGCCATTTCCCAAGCACTTGCCCATAGCAGATTGTCCAATTGGTAATTAATTAGCCCTAAGTGCTTGAACTGACCTCAGTGCAATGACTCAAGAGTTTCAGCCCTCTACATCTCCCGCTTTCTTTTGTTTTAGAACACAGATGATCATGCCGTCCTTGACTTCTCAGGAAAGGAGGTGAAAACACCAAAAAGGAAGTGATCACATCCCCCTTGACTTCTCAGGAAGGGAGGTGAAAGCACTAAAAAGGAGATGATCATGCCTTCCCCGACATCTCAGGAAGAGAGATGAAAAGCACAAAAGGGAAAGTGGGGGTTGCTAGCAGGTTTCTGGACTGAAGGGTCTTATCAGAAACAGGTATGCACAAATCCATCAGCATGGGAGGTATTACACAAGCATATAGCAATAACGCACAGGCTATTAGTGATGACTCTCCCCACAAATAGTGCAAGAGTTTCAGCCCTCTACAGTAAAGGGCAGGAACTTTGGAGAAATATATTTAAGGTTCAGTATGGTTGATTTAAACAAGGTGTTAACTCAGTGGAATTGATAACATAATGGTTATCCAGTTTAGCATGTGAGTTCTCTAGGTCAATATAATTGATTTAATCTTACAACAAATAATGGTTCCCTAGTGATATAATGATTAGTTTATACTTGGTATAATGTAATGATGTAGTTGTAATAGAGTATATAAGCTGGAGCTCAAGCTCTGGGACTTGGAGAGAGACATTCCATCTTCATCGGCCTTGAGGTGGCTCTCCTGCTTCCCTCATTGAGACTAAGGCTCATCTGAAAGGCCTCCAGAAAGCTAGCCCGGGCCTCAGGCAAGGAGAAAGACTACAAAGGAGACAATAAAGACTGTTGGACTTTATCTCTGACCATTCTCATGGTGATTACTCTGCTGAAACGAAGGCTGGTCCCAAGATCTCCAGAAACCTAACCAGAACATTACAATAACATATAATAGTAAAACAATAATTTCTCTCACTACTAAGTCATATTACCTCTCTAATGTTCTGTAATGAATGAACATTTGAGGAATTTAGAGAAATATATAAAGACTTCTATATATATATATACAAAAGAAAGAAAGGAGATAAGGGTTAGACTTATGATTTCACTGGCATAAGGGAACTCCTATCATACACATTGGTATCTTCTCTGCATCTTATAAATGATTGTGTAGAGCACTGAGAATTTAGTTACTTGTTCAAGATCACAAAGATATTATATGTCAGAAAAACATGAGCATTAGCTCATAGCATTAACTATACTCAAACTACAAATCAAATGTGAAAAACAATATTGGTACTAATCTATTAAAGTTAAAATAATCATAATAAATGGTAATCTACAAATATTGGCATGTACTGTACATTTATAGCCAAAATTATTCTAAAGAGGGAGAGGGCTGTTTAACTGTTTGGAGTGGGGGTAGTCATGTACTGCATAGGAAATGTTTGAAGAGGTTTGGAAATGTCTAATGTGTAAAAAATTCTATGCATCAATAAAAAAATCTAATTGTTGCTTGCCATCTCGGGGAGAGGGTGGAGGGAGGGAGGGGAAAAATCAGAACAGAAGTGAGTGAAAGGGATAATGTAAAAAATTACCCTGTCAATAAAAAGTTATTAAAATAAATAAAGATGCTTAAAAAAATCTAATTGTATAAAATATTTCCAGCCACAAAATTAATACAGGCAATCATAACATTATTAATTAATTCCACAAAAATACCTTGGGTAGAACATCATGTTAATAGGGTTTGTCTATAATATATTAATAATTTTGATACAAAAAACAATATTGATTAGGATGACCTTATGAGTGATAGGTATATCTCTAGAAGGAAAACTTTTATTTTCATTATATTAACTAGACGTATCCATAGTATATACTTTTTTTAAAAGACCCACCCACTTCTGTCCAATTTAATAAATATTTAACACCATATTAATTAACACTGTTAAGATCCTTGAGTTTCCATAATTTGTACTGTATTTCTAAAATTCTTGGCAAAAATTCCCATTTTGTGCTCTAAAACATCCTCAAGGTAAGCTACCATTTCACAGATGTGGAAACTAGAGCTCAGAGAAGTCAAATAATCTGCTTAAGATTAAACAGGTTTTAAATAATAGAGCCAGAATTCAAATCTAGATCCTCTAACTATGTATGTAGCATTCTGTAGACCAAATTATGTATTCTTTTAAGACTTCCTATATATAATCATTTCCTTAGATAAAGTTATTAATAAAGTCTTAACAACATTAAAGATACTTCCTAGATTGATATCTAAATTAACCAAGATTAATTAGTAGATACTGAAGAGGCCTCAAAAAAGCCTTTTTTAGAGCCATTGTTTCATGCATAAATGGCCAATATATGTATCTATATGTCTATATCTAATATAAAAGTTGACAAAAGAGTTGCAAACTTTTAACGACCCTGTGACAGTTGGCTTCAAGTTCTTTTTTTCTTTTTTTTTGTCCTTTTTTTTTTTTTTTTAATTTAATAGCCTTTTATTTACAGGTTATATGTATGGGTAACTTTACAGCACTGACAATTGCCAAACCTCGTTCCAATTTTTCCCCTCTTTCCCCCCATTCCCTCCTCCAGTAGATGTTAAATATATTAAAATATAAATTAGATACACAATAAGTATACATGACCAAACCGTTATTTTGCTGTACAAAAAGAATTGGACTCTGAAATATTGTACAATTAGCCCGTGAAAATCCAAAATGCAGGTGGGAATTCAATGTAATGGTTTTTAGTCATCTCCCAGAGTTCTTTCGCTGGGTGTAGCTGGTTCAGTTCATTACTGCTCCATTGGAAATGATTTGGTTCATCTCATTGCTGAGGATGGCCAAGTCCATCAGAATTGATCATCATATAGTATTGTTGTTGAAGTATATAATGATCTCCTGGCCCTGCTCGTTTCACTCAGCATCAATTCGTGTAAGTCTCTCCAGGCCTTTCTGAAATCCTGTTGGTCATTTCTTACAGAACAATAATATTCCATAATATTCATATACCACAATTTATTCAGCTATTCTCCAATTTGTGGGCATCCACTCAATTTCCAGTTTCTAGCCACTACAAAGAGGGCTGCCACAAACATTTTTGTACATACATGTCCCTTTCCCTTCTTTATGATCTCTTTGGGGTGTAAGCCCAGTAGTGACACTGCTGGATCAAAGGGTATGCACAGTTTAATAACTTTTTGAGTATAGTTCCAAATTGATCTCCAGAATGGTTGGATGTATTCACAATTCCACCAACAATGTATCAGTGTCCCTGTTTTCCCAACATTCCGCATTATCTTTCCCTGTCATTCTAGCCAATCTGACAGGTGTGTAGTGGTATCTCAGAGTTTTCTTAATTTGCATTTCTCTGATTAATAATGACTTGGAGCATTTTTTCATATGGCTAGAAATAGTTTCAATTTCTTCATCTGAGAATTGTTTGTTCATATCCTTTGACTATTTATCAATTGGAGAATGGTGGCTTCAAGTTCTTAATGAAAACAATTCTGAAGTTTAATCCCATACCCAAAGGAATTGACACAAATGTTAAAAGATGTTGTCAGTGCTGAAAGGACTAGGGAAGACATTATAGTGGAACTAAAAATTGGCATATCACTTCTAGAAACCAATTTGGAATTACTCTTTAGAAAGTAATGGAGAGATCCCTTCATGGAGACATATACCCCTAAGAGACAGAAAAGTCTCAGCTAACAAATAATTCACTTAGTAATTTTCAGCAGTAGCAAGAAACTGGACCAAAGTAGATTCTCATCAGTGGGGAATAGCTTGATAAATGTGATTGACATATTATGAATATTGCCATTCTGTGAGAATCAGTAAATGTGAAAAATTCAAAGAAGCATGGGAAGACATACATGTAATTCAACATAAAATAAATTGCATACACAATGACTACAATAATGTAAATAGAAAGAACAAAAATATGAAACTGAATACTATGTAATTATAATGACAAAGCTTTAGCATTGGAGAAGAATTGGGGGCGAAATGCATTTCCCTTCAATTTTTGTATAGGGATGGTTCTTTGGATTTGAAATGTTTTATGTGTTGTCAGCCAAATGAAGCATTCCATCTGTGTTGCAAATCTCACTGAAACTATGATGTCCTCAGTGGGCAATAATTGCTACTATTCTCAGAGTTTTAGGAGGAATGTTGAGATGCTGAGTTATTCTAGTACACTTGCTCATAACCTCCCACCAACGTGTTTCACATTGATTATCAGCAGACAATTAATTTTTAGAAAGGGTATTTACTAAGCAGGTATAGAAAAGACATTTATTACAAAATGAACTCTCCTTAACTTACCCCCTTCTATAGACAAGGTTTCTCACAAAAATTTAAACTTATACTAAAGTAATAGCAAACTACATATATAAACAACAAATATGACAAAGGGAGTACTTCACAATTTTTGATTGCTAGGAAGCTCTTTCTTTGTGGAGGCATATATTTTATGTAGGTGTTGCTATCTATTGGGCTCTTGGGATCAGTGACTTTGTTCAGTTCCATAGCTTATATTATTTCTCTTTGCCTGAGGGAATATGTTTCCTAAAGTTGTCTTTCCTAGGTGTTTTTAATTTGTTAATATTCTCAAAAACTGGTACAGACCTTGCTATCAGCTATTGCTGTTATAGAAACATTTTTACTGACACCTGACCATCTTCCTGTCTTTAAAAGTTTACAAGGATGGGTAACTGGATGGTTCAGTGGATAGAGCAATGACCTTAGAGTCAGGAGGACCTAAGTTCCAAACCAGCCTCAAACATTTAACACTAGCAAGTCACTTAAGCCCAATTGTCTTGCCAAAACATAATAAAATAAAAGTTCACAAGGTAAGTAACTTGGTTAAAGGGGGAGAGAGGGGAGAGACAGGTGAAAACAATTCCATCTGAAGAATTCTGTATAATTGAATTCCCTCTGTGGAATTCTGCACAATTGAATTGAATCATAATTCAATCGAATGGTTCCATGTTAGTTTTCTGTTTATTCAGAACTTCACTATACATGACATTTTTTTGGTCAATAACAATCTATTTCCTACAAGGCATCATTATTCAATGATTACATTCTGTTGGAGTTCAACGCCAATTAATATTGAGAGTGTGATTATGAACTTAATATGCACGAGCCAGGGGGTAAATCTGTCGAGCAATTCTATTTATTAATCTAAGAACCAGAGTTTATATATTCTTTAAGCTAGTGTTACATTACGACCAGAATTAAACTAGTGTTACATTAAAATCAGCATTAAGCTAGTATTGCATTAACAGCAGCTATCTCCAGGTGGCACTATGTACATTCTAGGGTTAATGTATAGACCCTCCTTTGACGTTCCAATTTGACAACAGTAACTAGCAGTGACAATAACAGTCATAAATAGCAAGACCTAGCAATAACAAGGTATCTATCATAATAGAATCACAAATAGTATAGTTTGTGATGCCTTGTTTCTGTTACATGTATTCTTCACCAAGATTATCCTAAATTTATATTAACAACGTCTTTCATTCATTGTAGGGAGACAGTGAACCAATGCTTTGAATTGCTGATTGAGTAAGTGATTGAATAACTCTCTGGGCCCTCTTTGCTTACATTTTCCTAATATGTAGTTGATATATTGATTAGTTTTGATATACTGCTTTTGAAATTTCTTTTTTTTTTTCTTAAGTGATGGCTTGCTCAATAGGGCAGGAAGCAAAGACAGATTTGGTAATAAATGAGATATTAAAAACAAAATAATTAATAAAAAGATAAAAATATTAATAAAAAGATATAAATAAGTCTCTTTTTACTTGTTCTGAATAAGGGTAAATATTTATTACCATTTTGTTTAATCTTTACCATATGACAATTTACTATCACCAAGTATAATTATTTGTCTTTTAAAAAAATGCAAGGAATTGTTAATCTTGGAATATCCACAAATCATTTATTCAACGCTTGGTTGCTAAATGATTCATCAGCCAGCAGAAACACACCCAAAATGGGTCGGCACACCCAAAATAAATTAGCAATTTAAGGTGTGTAAATATTGACAAATAACCATATACTTTTTTGTTAATGACTTTTAACATATTCTCATTCTGTTATCAGATTTATAAAGGCCAGATGGAAGTAATTTAGAATGTCTACAGATATTTAGAATATAATCAAATAGGTTGCAATTCATTCTTCCCTTTTTTTTAGAGAGTAGAGGTACAAGTGAGGGAATCAACCTAAGGGTAAAGCTTTGAGAGAATTAATTTTCACAAGGACTGTACCACCAAAAGGAAATCTATATATTGTAGATAGGGGTGACTTTAAGTACTATTCGCCATAAAAGAAAACAGAACCATTAGAACAAAGACTAATCAGCAGCAAAATAAAACAAAAAGGACATCTGGAAATTTGGTCAGTGCTTTGTGCTTTGTCTTGCTTCATTTTGCTTTTATACCTTCAGTGACTAGGCACTTAGTAGGCACTTAATATATATAATCATTGATTGACTAATTTAGTCATAAGGATAAGATGGTAATATTACCATTAAAAAGAAGAAGAAGAAGCAAATAATACACATGTATATTTCAGCACTCTGCATTGGCAATGTCAATCTAATCAGTCCATAAGTATTTATTGATAGTTTATCATGTGTGCAGCCCTGTTGTAAGTACAGAAGGACATAGAAAAAAACAGAAAGAAAAGAGAACTTATGGTTTACTAGACTTTAATAGCTCATAGTCCTGTCTGGGAGACAGATAGTACTATTTTGGGAAATAACTATGTCTGTAAGAACAGAAGACATCAATAAAACAGAAATGCCTCACAGTATTTCACAATTTTGCCTAGTACTGAATCTGTTTCTACTGCATAATTTTTCACTTAATTATTCATTCATTCATCAAACATTGAGCATGTAACTCTATACCAGGCCCTGTGCTATCTGGCATTGTTCTCTCATTATTTCTCATGCATACATCTTGTCTCCTCAACACCTCCCATTGAAAACTCTCTAGTATCAAAAAAACAAAAACAAACAAACAAAAAACAAGTAAGCAAAATAAGAAAACACAACTATGCCTGAAAGCATATGTAGAATTCCACACCTATGGTCCCCTTCTACTAAGAGAAAGAAGATGTATTTCTTTATCTGCTCTACAGAAAGTTTTCCTTGGGCTGTATAATATGGTTGGATTAACTAGCCATTTTCTTTTTTTTTTTTTTAATGTATTTTTCTAACACAATTTGCTTGCTAATTCTGTATTTTGGGAAGAACATTGGTTTTGGAGTCAAAAAATCTAGCTCCATGTCCTAACTCTGAAATTTATTGGTTGTGCCATACTAGGGAATATACTTTCCCTCTTTGAGTTTCAGATTCTTCATTTAAGATTCAGAGATATTGATATTTGAATTATCTACCTTAAAAGGTTGTATGCATAAAGTACTTGGTAAACCTATGTGACTATGGAATTATAGTGATCATAATTATTATTGTGTATAGGTGCTCAAACAACCAATCCATCAAGAAAACATTTATTAAATACTTATTATGTGTCAGGCACTGTGGTAAATGCTAAAACACTCTTGCTCTTGAGGAACTTACATTCTAAAAGGGAAGATACACACACATAGAGAGGTTTACTGCAAAAACCATTTGAAAAAAAAATTAAGTAACTTTAGGAAGGACAGCTCCAAGGGAGGGAGGGATAAAAGACTTTAGGAAAGGTCTGATATGTGTAACCTCAGTTCCAAAACTCACTGTTATGCGATTTTCACTTTATTGATGGAGGTCAAGGCCCTGTGTACACGTGGAAGGTGGTACTCACACTATCATAAAAGAATCCAGTGATTCCAGAAAGCTAAGGTGGGGAAGGAGTCGATGACAGGAATGGGAAACATCCGATACAAATACAGACATGAGAGATGGACTGTTATGTGTGAGGGACAGCAAGGAAGCCAAGATGGCTAAAACAGGAAGGATATGGTGAAAGATAATATTGTATACATACAATATTGCATGTATATTGTATATATACAATGCGTCTGGAAAGATAGCTTGGAGGCAGATTGTAAAGTGCTTGAAATGTCAAGTACAGGTACTCATATTTGATACTGAAGGTAATAGGGAACTACTGAAGTTTATTGTATATATTATATATTGTAGATAGGGGTGACATTAAGTACTATATTGACAGTTATATAAAACCATCTGAGCTTATTGTCTTCATTTCCCATTTCCCAATGTTTAGAACTCTGTGCAGCATTATATGTGACCCCCAAGCCAATAGTTTCATTGCTTTAGGCTTCAGTTCATGATTTTTTCTAGCTCAAAATTGAGGAGTCTATGAACTATGAAATATCCCACTTAAGGCACTGAACAGGATGTCTGCTGTCCATTATTTTTTCTATTTTTAGTTTTTCACACTTCTCCTACCTCCCCTCCACTAAAGCTTATTTATTCTGAGGGCCATCTTTTATAGGTCTTGCTTTTTATTTATAATTTGAAAAAGCAGGCACCCTACTCTGATAAAGTGGTCACTGTTAAGCCTTTAAATGAATGTGTTAAAATAATAGACCTCTTTTCCCTCCACTCTCAGGTTTTTGATAGAGGTTTTCTAAAGATATTGAGGAAGCAGTCTGGGTTAGATAGGTCTTCTAGCCACTCCCCCAAATCACCTTTTAGAAGCCTCAGCTGACTTTAAGAGCTAGACTTACACACTGATTGCAGCAAAAATTACATGGAAAAAAGCAATTCTTAATGCTATCCTTCAGACCATTCAAAGGCCCATGATTTATTCAAGACTATCCAAAGTCTAACACACAGACAGGAAACCTTGCATTTTCTCCAGTAGGAGAAGAAAATTTCAAATGCAGCCCTTTTTATCTTCCCAAGAGGATAGTTAAGATTTTATATTAATTATTAACATTTAATTGATACAAGATTCAAAATAACATACTTCAGAGAGATTGCAGAATGTACTGAGAGATACATACTCAATGAAACTGTTATGATGACCATCAACCATGAGGACTGTTTTGTGCTAATTTTACAATGAGATCCAATAGCGTAATATTATAAATTTAGAGTTGATAGGGCACTTAGAGATCAACTAGTTGAAACCTTTCATTTCACTGATAAGGAAACCAGTGCTCAGAGAAATTAAATCATTTGCTGTAGTCACAAATATAATAAGTATCAGAGCCAATAGTTGAAGTTCAGTACTCTGACACCAAAGGATAGTTGGATGATGGTATAGATAGAGTGCCAGGCCTAGAGTCAAGAAATCTCATCTTAATGAGTTCAAATCTGATCTCAAACACATACTAGCTATGAGATCTTGAGTAAGTCACTTAACCCTGTATGCCTTAGTTCCTCATCAGTAAAAAGTCTAAGAAAGAAATGGCCACTCTATATCATTCCACTCCAGTATTTTTGCCAAGAAAGCCCCAAATGGAGTCATAAAGCGTTGGAACAACTGAAATGACTGAACAACAACAACTCTACATCAAATTCAGCTGTTCTAGATTCCAGAAAGGCCTAAGGGCTATACAGTTTTCAGTCTTCCTCATATAAATTAGAGATCCCCATCATAGATTTATAGTCATTTAAAATTCATCCTACTAAAACCTGACCAGCAGTTATCATTTTTCCCATAATTCAAATGTCCAAGAAAGTACATCATCAAGTCATAATACTGAATAAGAGAACTTAAACTTGGAATTTTTAATGTTTTCTTTCACATCATGGGCACTTTGGACAATCTGGTGAAGTCTACAGACCCTATGATAGGACCAGCTGATTCCCTGACCCTCATAGAGCGTTTTTCTCTTGAATATTGCTTCTCTGATCCAGTTTATGCCTCCAGTTTGGAGGCATAAAAGGTCCCAGGTTCATGCAGCCTGGATCTAGAGAAACTGAGTGCCATTATATTATACTTGTGTATCTCTGTGTCATCCCAGTATTTTGGGGGATTTGGGATGTAAATTTGAACTAAGAAGGTACTAGCTTTAAAGCCATACATATAGCAGACCTATTCTAAAAATAATGCTTTTAAATTTGTAAAATAAAATACATAGGATTACAATATTGATATTTCAATATTATTGATACTGATATATTGAAATATGATTACCAAAATATATATTTTAAAAACAAGTTCACAGACACTACCCTCCTCCAGAACTCTGGGTCATTATCTAGCATCAGATATAATATGTCGCTTTGAGCCAGAGTTTAAACAAAGAGGTTATTGATCAGTTGTGTCTGATTTTCCATGACCCCATGACTCATACTGTCCATGGAGTCTCTTGATATAGATACTGGAATGATTTACTACTTCCTTCTCTAGTGTATTAAGGTAAAAGAGTTAAGTGACTTACCTAGAATCACACAGCTAGTGTCTGAGATCATATTTGAACTCAAGGTTTGTGCTACTTATCTGCTACTCTAAGGTAATAAAAATTCTCAATGTTATTTAAAAGCAGTCTCAAGGATGAAAGTGTGTGTGTGTGTGTGTGTGTGTGTGTGTGTGTGTGTGTGTTGTGTAAAAATTACTTGCAAGAAGAATAAAAATCAAGGGAGGATTTTATAAGTTCCCTGCAAAACTCGAAACTAAACAAACAAAAACAAAAGAAAAAACTTTTATACTCCTCCTTTCCAAAAAGCCCACCACTGGTTCCAGATCAATACACCTGTACATACAGTTAATCTCTATTTGCTCCAGCCTTGAACCAAAACTTCCTCATTTGTAAAAGATATGATTGGGAGAGTGGAGAGAAGAGAGATGTTGACAAATGGAAGGGAAGAGTGAATTCATACCACCCCAGTTCCACTAATACCCTAATCTACAACACCAGATTAAGATCATGGCCTCTAAATGTTGAAATAAAGAAAAATTGCTAATCAAAGATGAATATCAAATAAAAGTCAGGTTGAAGCAAAGCAGAGTAATTTATCAGAAATAAAAACTATTTGGAAACAATACAATTAAACATTTATTAAGCACCTACCATATAAGTGCTGGTGATACAAGGATGCAATTACCCTAATTCTTGTGATATCCATCCATTTTTCCAAAGGTAGCAAAGGTGAGGATTCCCTCCTAACTTTTCTAGATAATGGCCTTTTCTATTTCTTGCAGAGACAGGCTAATCCATATTTGTTCACCTTTCCTCACTAGAAAAAATCCAGGATTTGGATTCTATAAACCTAGGTTTGAATCCCAGGCAAAATAACCCAATCTCAGTAAAATAGGAAAGCATTCCTCTAGGCCATAAAAACCATTATTATAGGATATGTCTAAAACCCTATTAACATCTTCTGATTACTAGTGTTCTATTCTAAGCAGTGGTTGGAACCAGCTTGTGTTGGCTTGTGAGAGCTGATTGTTAAATTTTCAATGTAAGCATTTACATCTAGGTAATCGGCAACCACTACTAATAATAACTTGATTGTTTTATTGATTGTCTATCCTTACATAATGGAAAAATGTTAATAATGTAGATTAAACATAAAAGTGTGTTCTACATACCCCCCCACCTATTATAAATTATTTACTATTATACCCCATCATCTCATGACTCAGTTTCTTCCACCTCATGTTATTTGTCAGCTAGCTGTCCTTAGAGTAGCCCCCTTTCCCAGAATCATTATACTTCGGCTAATCCAGTAAATATGAGGCAGTATTGTAATGGAAGGATTTTTTTTGCCTTTCCTTGCCTTCTGACATTTTCTGTAGTGTGAAGTCTTTGCTGTAGAAACATCATATAACACTTAATTGGGTTTTCACATCTTCTCATAGAGCTACAGAGGGTAACTCATTAGCACATTTAACTGCAGCCCACATTTGTGTGAAATAGAACTAGGCTCTGGCAGAAAGCAAGGGAAGTTATAAAAACTTGAATATTGTTTTAGGTAAAACAAAAATTGAGAGGAAAATAGGAATGTAGTATAATCAAAATCTGGAAGATCTATTGGAAAGGAGTAGCTGAAAGGAAGCTTTCTCTCCTTCCTCAAATTCCTTTTATAGCACTTTTTTTGAGGCAGCATAGTACAGGGAAAGAGAGCCAGATGAATCAAAGCACTTGGATTCCTCAAATGTGTGACTTTGAAAAAGTCATTTCTTTATGAGCCTATTTCCTCACCAGAAAAAATGATAGGATTGAACTAGATCAGCAAGGATAAAAAAGCATAAAATAACCTCTAAGGCAAATTGATTGGGAAAATATAATATAAAACAAATGCCAATTTGAGATCATATAACATGAATTTGTAGTAGCCCCAGTTATCATGGTTTTGTAGTCACAAAGTAGTCATAATCTGTGCAAGAGGTAAGGAATCTGAATGTAGAGGATAGTATAGAGTTTCACTATTTTACCAATGAATCAAGATAGGAAAGGAAAGAAAATGTAGCCATTATAAGGATGATAGCCTGAGAAAAACCTGAAGGGTGGAAGCAACAGAGATCATGGTGAGAATGAAAATCAGGGCTAAAGCAGAAGAAAAAATTGAATGCTAAAAATATTATAATTAGATAAAGTTCAAGAACACCAAAGTGGAACATTGTCAAGATCAAGAGTATGACCATCTCCATGTGTAGCTGATGTTTCATGGAAGTTTAAGTCATGGGAACTGAGTAGACTGAGAAACTGGGGAAGTTAGAGTGTAACATGACCGATATGTTCAGTCATTTTTGAATTGAGCTATTTCCCCCCCTGAAAGATAAGATTACTGTTTTGGGGATTTGATTGGCACAGGGCACTAAGGCACAAACTCCTAGTTCCTGAAGGGCTCATCTACATGGAGTGAAGACACTTTAGATTTGGTGGATAAGCCTGCACAAGACATCATATCCTGACCTGCTAATTTGATGAATCCACTGTGTTAGGGAACACTGAATAAATTATACTAACATGAATGTAATACACTATTTTGCTGTAAGAAGTGATGAAAAAACCAGTTTTAGAGAAACCTGGAAAGAATTTTTTGCATTGATACAGAGTGAATATAATAACATTATAAAAATGAACAGTTTTGAAAGAGTTAAAGATCTCTGATCAATACAGTAATTCTAGAGAACTGATAATGAAGAATACTACCTACCTTCTAAATATTTAAAATGAAACATATTTTTAAATATGGCAATATGGGAATTTATTTTTCTTGACTATGCATCTTTTTGTTTTTCTTGTTTTGGTTTTAGAATGCTTTTTTCCTTCAATGGAGTGAAAGAACTAACAAAGATAAAATAAATGCTTGATAATTGAAAAATAAAATAAACTTCCATTTAAAAAACAATACCTGGAAGGTTAAGGAAGACAAACTTCCTTAATTTTACAATTTATTCAGAGGACTGGTGGGTCTTCCGTTCAAAGTTTCAAAACAACCTCTTTCCTCCCACCTAAGAAGGTATGAGCGCAGAAGACCCTTGAGACATATTTACTTGCTTAACTTTATTGTTCTCCTCCATATCATAGTCAACATTGTTGAATACCCACTGTTTGCATATTCCTATTGTAGGGACTTGGATACAGTAACTACTAAAAATATTTTCCCAGAAGGTGTAGCATCTGTTCTATATAAAAATATAAAAAATATAAAAAGCATTATTTAAAATTAACATGTCTGCACATTTTGAAAAGAGGTCAATTAGTGAGAAAGAGATGATGCTCCTTATATACCTAAGAAGATCCAGTAATACTATTCTGAATATAGTGGGCCTTGTTTTCCAAAGAAATAGTTCTTAATTAACTTGTAAATACTTATCCCAAGGGAAAGGAAAATAATAAGATGTAAGTTCCTTGAAAGCAAGGAACTATTTTGGTTTTTATGCCTGTATCCTCAGAGTCTAAAGCAGTGAGCTGGCACAAGAGAATGTGGGATTTGTAATTAAGAAGACCTAATTTCAAATCCAACCTCAGATACTTACTCGATGTGTGATCCTGAGCAACTCATGTAAATGCTGCTTGCCTCAGTTTCCCCTTCCATAAAATGAAGTGGAGAAGGAAATGGCAAACCACTTCAATATCTTTGCCAAGAAAACCCCAAATGGGGGTCACAGAGAATGGAACATGACTGAACAACAAAATCTTCAATGCCTATCACAGTCACTAATAGATTAGTGCTTAAAAAATATTAAATTCTAAGATATTGGCATGGACACATAGAGAATGGAATAGTAAAAGATTAACAAAATTGTCTTTTTCTCAAATATAAAACTCAATTGTTATTTAATAGTCATTCTTTCTACTGAGGTTTGTATTTTGGATGTGTAGCAAGCCTAGTGATCTATGGAATAGGCAAGGCAGCCTAACTAAAACAGCAAAGCATCTAGAGGGGGGAGACAGTAGGCTACATGTTATCAGATAAGTCTAATTACTATTACAATCATCTCTTATTCTTAGGTAGAGACAACCCAAGACCTTGAACCTAAAAGCTGGGGGAATAATAGTGGATCTTGGATAAAGTCCTTTCTTCTAACCTTCTCCCTCAATCAATTAATAAATAAACATTTATTAAAAATCTACTACATATGTGCTGTGCTAAATGCTTCCTCCCCCCACCAATAGCCATAATCCAAGGAAACCATGATATGGTTCAACATCAGAAACTGATAAGGTTTTATTAGTAGGACATTGCATTAAAGAAGATGCATTTCCAGCTGCTTTGTCAATGTGCCTTAAGGATTACTGGATTTTTCTACTGACTTGCAGCTGAAACTTTTTCTGTGTTGTTTTCTCAATTTCAATGTGAACATGAGAGCAGATTACTGTATTTCTGTCTCTATGCTCAGCCCTTAATACAGTGACTTCCACATAGAAAATTAATAGGGGACAGTTAGATGGCATAGTGGTTAGAGCATCAGCCTTGAAGTCAGGAGGACCTGAGTTCAAATATGACTTCAGACACTTAACATTTCTTGTCTGTGTGACCCTGGGCAAGTCACTTAACTCCAATTGTCTCAGAAAAAAACAAACAAACAAAAAAAAGAAAATTAATAAATGTTTGCTAATTCATTGATTCATATATTTATTCACTCATTCACTCTAGTATCATCTCAGCTAACATTCCTGCTAGCCTGCTTTTATGGGAATGGAACAAAGCTGTTGTTCATTTCTTAACCCATACCTAGAGCTTGGGAACACAGAACTTTGGGGATCTGATAGGGACAGGGATCACTTTCCTCAAAGCAAAGACTGTCTCTGTGTTAGTCAACTTAGTGCTCAATATTCCCCTTTCTTCACCAAAGCCAATAATAAAGTGCCATTTGGTAATGTCCCAATGAGAGCAAGCAAAAAAGCTACTTTGGCTTGCCAGGGGGATTCCCCATCTTATTCATTCCAACATTCTGTTTCCAAGTTTCCATAAACACCTTATCTCTAGATTTCATTACCATCAAATATTGAGAAAGAAGGTAATTTCATTTCACCCTTATTTCTTCAAAATGCCAGCAGAATTTATTTAAAAAAAAAAAATGACAGGTCAAAAGACATTTCAGTTTTAGGCCAATTACCAGGGCAAGTAAACCGTGATCTTTCATTCAGTGGGACCATAACTCTCAGCTAACCCAAACAAAGGACTTGATTCAAATATTTAAAGAGTTTGGTTTTGACACAGATTTTTAAAAAGTACCTTCCTCTCCAGACAATGGAATGAAAATGAACAGGAGCCTTTGGGAGCTCCCCTTCCCCTTTTTAGTGCAAACTGCTTTTTATTTCTGAATCTAAACCAGATGCCAGAGCTAGCCTTTTATTTGCTGTGGTCTGAATAGAACACTGCTTGCTTTGGGATTTCACAAAGCCCAGCAAAGGTTACTCCACAGTCTGCACAGAAAAGAAAGGCTAAAACAAGCCTGGCATCCTCTCAGTAACTCAGCTAAAAGGCAATGACAACTCCTCCCTCTCTTGGGACCTGCTGGCTTTTTCGACACAAGCTTTTTTCTTTCTTTCTTTCTTTCAGGACTTGCTCCTGTGTTCTGCCATCTTATCTTAATTCCTACATTTACAGTAACCATGTATCCCAGATTTTACAGGACTGTACTGATTTCAAGAAATGAAAGTGTGCTTGTAAAATCTTACTTGACCATTCTTGGAGTCAACTTCCCCTTCTGAAGAGCAAAGTGAAAAATGAATTCAGACGTCCTTTAGCCAAAAGAGGGTATCTTATGTCACACTGGAGGGCTTCTGAATGTTGACAAGCTCATCATTATAGGTCTTGTACAAAACTATTTTGCACTTGCAGGGGGAGAGAACTCAAAAGGAATTTCTGGTTTACCACTGGCATTGTTTTTCTTGGCTTCATGATTTCTGTTAATATAGGCAATGATTCCAATAAGCTTAACAGAGTTACAGAAAGCTTCAAACATACCAACAATTTTCACACCGAGTTGTTAGTAAACTAATTTTTATACTGTTAATAAAACTCAACAGTACTGATTTTTTCAAAGATATAGTTTTATTTGGATTATACATCTCAGTTTTAGTTCAGGAAAATATGGTCACTATATCCAAAATTGTATTTTCTCAGGATAACTTGCAGACTTAGAAGATGCATAAAAGGATAAAGAGAAATATATTCAAAAACCTTTGCAAACTTTAGTCTGGAGAACAGTTCTTTATAGTCAAGCATCACCTAGCTCTCTCTCACCCCCAAAAGTGATAAGATTCTACTGTTCAGCACTTGTAAGACTGGGTTGGAATTGCACAAATGTGGTCCCTTCTCACTGAGTTATTGTTTGGCCCCAGAAAGATATGTACAGGGATGTTTTAAATGTAACAAGGATAAGAAAATGATGGGGGAAGGATTATCTCTTATTTCAGGAACTAAATCTATTTTATCCATTAGTTCAGTTCTACAGATACATCAGAGGAAGGTAAGATTTGGACCAGGGACCCTGAAGTAGAGCTGGGGCTTAGAATCAAAGAACGTGAAATCTGCAAGAATCAACCAATTGACTATTATTTACTTTACATATATTATGTTCCAAGTACTATTTTAGGAGTGAAACAATTCCTGTCCTACAAGAGATGGACATTCAAGGAGGAAGACAACATACACATAAATAGATAAGTATAGATATACTATATGTATAACTATATGAAAACAAATAGATGCTAGATTGATTGAGCATTTACTAATTATTTATTATATTCCATAAATGTAATAAAAACAGTTCCTGCATTCAAGGAGCTTATAATTTCCTTGATGATATATAAAGGGAACTGGAAAGTGAATAGGGATAGCCCTCTAGAAACAAAGTGATTGGTGAGAAGAATAGAAAGTCAATTAAAGAATAATATAAAGTAACAGATAGACGATGACCTTGGAGGGAAAAGCACTAGCAGCCATAAGAAGGCCTCATTCAAAAGGTATTACTTGTCAATCAGATAATAAGTATTTATTAAGTATTTACTATAGGCAATGTCTTAGATATATATATAAAAAAGAAAGACACTCCCTATTCTCAAAAAACTTACAATGAATCAATCAATATAATTAATCTAATGAGTTGAGTTTTAAGGAAAACTAAGGATCTTTAGAGATTTTAACCTCATTTTACAGGTGGAAAAAAAATATGGTGATTAAGGTGACTAAAGTCATGCAATTATTTAGTGATAGAATCAAGACTAGAACCCAAATCTAATGCTTTTTCTATTATACCACAGAATATTATTGATGGGGTGCAATTTCTAGGGGAGATATAGGGATAACCCTGAGGTCCCCTTGCCTTGGGGAGTGCTTTAGTTCTACAAACATTGCTGGCTGTAGGATAGATTGACCAATCTGTTGGTCAATCACTCTAAGGTCCCTTGGCCTTGAGAGGGCTGTAGTTCTACAGATATTGCTCGCTATGGGTCAATAACCCTAAGGTACCCTGGCTTTGGGAGTACTGTAGTTTTATGACATTTCTGGCTGTCAGATAACAATCTGTTGATCAATGATAACAAAGTTTCTGAGACAATAATGAGGTGTACATGGGAACCACTCCTCAAATCCACCTGTAAGTCATAAAATTAGCATTTCAGTGATATAAAGCACCTGATTTCTCTTTATCCTATAAATTTATCTTCTTACTCCTGGTTCTTTGTTAAATTCTTTTGGAACTTAGCCCACTATTAGCAGTTTAATAAATCTTTGCCCCTTAATGGAAATAAACTCAGCAAATTCTTCTTACCTGTGACACTGACCTGGGAACTCTAACATTGTTAAGGTATCTTCCACCTCAACACTACCACCAGTAGCAAGGAATGAATACAGAATTTTGAGGGCTTCAGCACAAAGCATCTTATAATTGTGATATTTAAAGTGTGTGGTCCACAACAGAGGGTGATCAAATATTATAGTTATAACAGAAGCCAAAAGGGAAAGCCTCCAGAGGTGGAGAATCAAAGTAAGTGCAACTTAGTTTTAAAAGAAGATGCAAAATGGTAATGTTGATATGCTCTTAGTCTTGTGTTTAGAAAAGAGGTCAATCATTTCTTTTAAGACTGCTAAAAGAATAATGGAAAGCATCTGTTTCTGAAACAAAGAGCCATATTCACTAAAGCTACTATTAGCATTTGCACAGCAGTGCAATGGAATCATGTTGGGTATAAGTTATGGCTATCTACCCATTTGAATCACAAAGCGAGAGTAAGAGTCAAGAATTTTAGTTTTGGCAGGAACCTTAGAAATCAAGAAGCTTAATTCCTTCAATTTTTGAAAGATGATGAAATTGAAGCCCAAAGGTAAAAAGACTTGTTTAAAGTAAATATAAGAAATTCAACTAATTTCAACAAATATTTAGCCAGGGCCCATTATGTCTAGTTTACTCTGCTGGGTGCTGATTGTGCAAAGATGAAAAATTGGTATACTCCTTGTCCTTGAGCATTTGCAGCTTTGTAAGGAGGTAAACCATGGCTCCAAATAAAAATAAAACTAGTAGGAATAAGATGTAGGAAAGCTCAAATGATGATTTCCATTGGTGAGTTCCTTTGAGGGCCTCTATTTTGAGGATGGGTCCAAGAGAGCCAAGCTTCATTTCCTTCTAGGCTGTGCTTCTGACTTTCATGGATAGCATTACCATAATTCAGCTACTTTCTTGGCTGGAAAATTCCCTCAATGTCTGGAGTCTTCTTATCCTGAAATAATAACAATTAGCAACAACAACAATAATAAAACAATGGCTAGAATATGTATAGTTCCTGCTATATGCCAGGTACTGGGTTAAGCATTTTACAGATATTGCCATCACCTGGCACATTCTTACCCTCAAATATCCCATCATTATTTTCTAGCATTGATGAGTTCTTTTTCGAAGCCACCAGTGTGGGGACAGGCTCAGGTCAACCACATGTCATTCCCTTCCATGTTGTGCTTCTGATTCTACTCCAAGCCACCACCAATTTGCCTTCTCTTCCTCTCCCATTACACTCCCCTTTAGCTCCCTTTTATGTGTTACCTTCCCCTATTAAAATGAACAAGAACTGTCATTCCTTTCTGCCCATATTTGTATGACCAGTGTTTAGCATGATAACTGGCACTTAGTAAGAATTTAATAAATAGTTGTCTGCAAAATGGAAGAGTTGAGAGATTAGAGGAAGGGGAGATCAAAAGGTTGGGATGGAAGAATGAACGGGCATCTGGGTTAGTTCTTGAAGGAAAAGGTTTTCATTGGTTGAAATATTGAGGGAGTTTATTGCAAACATGAAAGATGACAAATTCATGGAGGTGAAAGAGGACAGAAGAGGACTGGGGAATGGCAGAATTAGGCATATAAAAAGGGAACCTTATCCATTATCTAGCCCGTTCCCTTCATTTTTAGTCTTTTAAAAAATATGGCCCTGTAATTTCATCAGTATATTGCAGAAGTGTCAAACAAGTGGCCCTGGTTAGCACTGTAAATGTAATTGGGAAATATTTAACAAAATAAATTAAAATATGATAAAAAATAGATAACATTAATATGTGGTTTTCTAAATCAATATGCATCTCTCAAGGATCTTTATGTATAGTTCATTGGTCTCCATTTTTATTGGAGTTTGACACCATTGGTATTTAGCAGAGGTACCAAACTTGCCAACTGGCCTGCAAACTTTCAATTCTAACCAGATTAAAATGTAATTGGGAAATGTTTAACAGAACAAATTAAAATATAATAGATATTATGTTAATTTGTGGTTTTCTAAGTCAATAAAGGGACTTAAAGGAAGTTTGACATCCCTAGTGCAGAGGATTCTACATAAAAGTCTCTTTTCAACTGTAGCGATGAGCTCATCCTCTAGAATTTATAGACTTAGCTGTATGAGGCACACAGAGAACAATTAACTTGTCTATAGTTCTACAGCTTATATGTATCAGAGGCATAATTTGAACCCAGGTCTTCCTGACTCTAAGGCTAGCCCACTCTAGACTAGGCTGGACTAGGCTAGACTAGACCATCCTATACTGTACATGGTGCCTCTCTCTCTCTCTCTCTCTCTCAACAGATAAATAAACTGAGACTCAAGAGAGTTAGTCATATTCCCAAAGACTCACAGCCTATAAACAACAGACTTGAAACCTGATCTCTTGACTCCCAGTTTGGCTGCAGCTACAATGTACCAGTTCACAGAGGGAGATGCTATAAAGTAAGGATGGAAACTTAGATTGGAATGAAAAAGGTAGCTGAAAGGCCTTGAAAGCCATGATTAGGAGTTTATATTTGTTCCTATGGGCAACAGAGTGCTCTTGATGACCTCTGAGCAGGGAATTGCTATACCCAGACCTGTATTGTACACAGGAAGATTCCATTAGCAGCTACATAAAGGCTTCACTGGGGAGGGAAAGATTGGAAAGTATCCAATACCCTGAAGCAAATGGTAATGAAGGATTCTGAACCTATCTTTTTTGTGAAGATCAAATTAGATTATGTATAGATATAGATGTATATATGTGTGTATGTGTGTGTACATATATATGTTTTTTTTTCTTTGCAAACTTATATGTATTTTTTTTCTTTGCAAACTTTAAAGTGCTAAGTATATATTATCATTCAATGATATACTTTGGGGTAGCCACTCCTATGATAGATACAGTCTCTGAACCTGAGAGATGAAGCCTGCTGTGTCTATCTACAGGGTTAAAAAATGCTACTTTATTTTGTATTCTTAATGACTGAACTGAGATAAGAGACTTCAATCATTGTGCTTAAGTGGGCTATCCATCTACAGGGGTCCTCAAACTTTTTAAATAGAGGGCCAGTTCACTGTCCCTCAAACTGTGGGAGAGCCAGACTATAGTAAAAACAAAAATTTTGTTTTGTTGGCCTTTAAATAAAGAAACTTCATAGCCCTAGGTGAGGGGGATAATCGTCCTCAGCTGCTGCATCTGGCTCTCAGGCCATAGTTTGAGGACCCCTGACAGCATCTCCAACTGCAACCTAATTGACTATATCACAGCTGATTTGGTTATGGCACACTAGCATGGCCAGGTCAAAGCCCATGATGAATGCAATCTTACCAATGAACCTCAGAAGGATAAAAGAGAGTCTACCCCGTGTCTCAGGTTATCCTTTGAGGAAGATATACTGATTCAAAGAACTACTTGTTGGAAGGGAAGAACATGGAGGTGTTAGCAGGACATGACTAAGTACTATGGAAAGGCAGGGCTGAGGGCGGGGCACATTTTTGAACCAAGGCCACTCACTGTTTTATGTGACCATTCTTCCTCTTCCAGTAAAACTGGTCTGGAGAGGTCTGGACAGCTTTCCTAGAAATCAAAAAAAAAAAAAAAAAAAAAATGGTAAGACAATCAGAGATTTTTTTTTAACCTTTTTTTCCCTCATTTTCAGAATTTCTTTTTTATTCCAGGAGTTTATACACACACACATACACACTATACTATCCCACATTATACTGGTGGCTATTATCTGAATGCTGATTATCACCATGCCAGCTTTAAATGCAGGTCAAGAAGGCCAGAATCTGGAATGGAAAACACTGGGGTTTATCAGACAAGTGAAAATGATTGTGCTTACAAACCAGAATAGGGTTCCGGCCTCAATAATAATCTTATGTTTGATATAAATATTCACTTTGATTCTCTGCTTCATTATCCCCTCTCTACATACTCTCCCCCATTCACTTCTCCCCCATCAGAGACAACAGAGTGTCATGAAACCAAGATAATACACTCTCAGTCATGTAAGCCTATGAAGCTTTATATATTGGAGAAGAATTCACTCTCTGAACTTTGTTCCATTGCTATGTAACTTTGAGTGGACCCTACTACTTGTATCTTCCTCAGATTATATTTTTATAAAAATGATTTTGGTGGCAATGAAGCAGAAATTCTAGCACATTCACAGTGATTTCTAAGGGAACTCCAGAAGGGGTTTTGTTATTGGACATCATCAAGGCGAAATAGATTAAGATTAACTATGGACAGGATGTTAAAATACCAGCAACTAGGATTTGTTTCTCCCATATAGTTAAGGAGAAAGTCATAAAAAGATCTTAATGGGGGATGTCTACCCTCCATCTCAATTAATGTAATCACAGAAGGCCCAGACTTCCCACCTTAATTGATGTAGTCACAAAAAAATCAATAAACAATTTCAAAAAGTGATCACAAGGTGTAAAGCAGGTCATGACCACATCATCAGAGAGACTGGATTTAGGAAACAATGCATTCAGTGGAGAGCAAAGAAATATGTCAAGGCCAGACATTGATATAGAAAGACAAGTCAGCCAAGGATAGAAACAGATTCAGAGAATATGACTCTCATAGCAGAGAGAATAGCAGGCTATCGACTAAAGAAAGGAAACAAAGATTCTAGCCTTCTTAAGAGAGCTGCACCCAAGGTGAGCTGTATGTTGACTTAAAGAAGGAAAAAAAGGATTTCCACTATGTTACTACTCTTTGATACACATTTTTCCTACTCATGTGCCTTATTACTATTATGATTTACATTTGATCCCAATCTCCCATGGACATAATGTCTTTCTGGGAGATGGACCCCAAGGGTTTAAAAGGGAATAGTTTTATTCCCCACAAACTGTCCTGAGCCATTTTCTCTTTTTCCTCTGGCTTAATGATTTCATAATGGCAATCAGATCAATTATGTTCTCTATGCAGATGATTCCCAGATCTATATACTCAGACTCCTGCAAATGGCGTTTCTTAGTTCTCCATGTAGCTAGTACCTTGTGTAAAGTTACTAGCATGTTGTCTCCCTCCTTAGAATGTGAGTTCCTTGAAAGGAGGGACAATTCTTTTTTATTTATTTTTTCCCATTTCTTATTATCCCTAGAGCTTGGCACAGTCTTTGGCGCATAGTAAGAACTTTGTAAATACTCAATGAAGGACTCATTGACTGTTATTATTACATCATTTTAGAAATTTTGTTAACTATCAATTAAATTTGTTGAACTGTTCATGAGAAGCATACCAGTCAGAACTTGTGGAGCCCCACAAGGATACTCTGTCATCTACAAATTTAGTAAGAATTCTATTTTATTTTAATCAAAGTCAATAAAAAAAATTAAATGACAAGAGCAAGCATACATCCCTCCTCCCCTATCCAAACTGTTAAAATAATAGATAGATAGAAATATCAGACATTTATCATATATCAGATTTTATGCTAAATTCTGGAAATACAAATACAAGCTAAAAAAAATAATCTCTCATGTGACTCTTCTCAACAATGAGATGATTCAGGCCAATTCCAATGACCTTGTGATGATGAGAGCCATCTGCACCCATGAGACTGTAGCAATTGAGTGTGGATCACATCATAGCATTTTCACTTCTTTTGTTGTTTGCTTGAATTTTATTTTCTCATTCTTTCCCTCTTTTTGATCTGATTTTTCTTGTGCAGCAAGATAATTATATAAATGCTATTTTTACCATGTTTAACATAGATTATTTGCCATCTAGGGGAAGGGATGGTGAGAAGGGGGAGGGAAATTGGAATACAAGGTTTTGCAAAGGTCAGTGTTGAAAAATTATCCTTGCAATGTTTTAAAATTACAAAGCTTCAACAGGGGCAGCTAACTAGTGCAATGGATAGAGCACTGGACCTGAAGGCAGGAGGACCTGAATTCAAATACAGGCTTAGACCCTTAACACTTCCTAGCTGTGTGACCCTGGGCAAATCACTTAACCTCAATTGCCTCAGCAATAAATATTTATATAAACTATAGGCATATACCGCAGACCCCTCATGTGTGTGTTTTTGGTTCACATTCTTTATACAACATGATTCTAAAGGCAGCTTTGCTTAAATGAGGCTCCTGATATTCAGAGACAGCTGAACAGACTTAAGTGACAAGAAAGGTTCATCTATATAATCTTAATGGATAAAGGAGACTGTCTTGAGTCTGTGACTTCTGAAATTCTGTACCAAGAAAAAGAGACAGAGTCTAGGTTTCTGATTTCTAAAGTCAGGGATCAAATTTCCCAGACATAGGAGTCTAAGATACTTTAGCCAAAATGCAAACTGCTTCAGCCAAGCAATCAGTTCTAGTACTTGGAAAACAGCCTTCTGTAAGATATAAGGCCCATGCATAATAAACAATAGGCCTGAAAGGAAATAAGGGTCATATTTACTGCAAAAACTTAAATCTTCCTTCAGAAGTTTCATATTGTTAAGAATTAGAGGAATGATACAAGAAGTTCATTTGGCAAAGGAAACATTTCAAGATGGTGCTATATCTGGACTAGGATGAGTGACAAAGAAGTGCTAAAAGAGCTTTCTACTTCCTAGGACTTAGAAGTATATTCCTAGAATTAACATAAAATTTGGATAAATCAATGACCATAAAAGATAGATGAATGAAATCTTTATTAAGTGCCTATTATTTGCTGGGCATTATAATAAAAACAGGGGAGACAAATGCATTCAAATGAGAGATAAATACATTCAAATGATATAGTCCCTGTCTTCAATGGCTTCCATTCTGATAGAGAAAGATGACTCAAAACCTGGGGGGAGGCAGAAGAGGGACGAGGGAAGGATACCCTTTTTATGCAATGTGGTTGACAGGAAGATGAAAAAAGGTTTGGAGAGTAGAGCCATAGATCTGTGGAGCATGGTCTGGCCCCCTCTTGGAATATGTTCTAGCAAGGGCTTATATTCTAAAGATATCTAAAAGGAGGGAAAGGGACCCACATGTGCAAGAAAGTTTGTGGCAGCCCTTTTTGTAGTGGCTTTTGTAGTGGCATCCGCCCATCAGTTGGAGAATGACTGAATAAATTGTGGTACATGAATATGTACATGATGCAGTTCTAGTGGTAGAAAATTGAAGTGTGAGAATCCCTTCTGGTTTGGCACCTGCGAAAGAATTCACAAACCCAAAATCTGAGTGGCAGAAAAGGAAAGTTTATTGTTCACTAAGAAGGAGCTCTCTTAATGGGCAAAAGGCCTCATTAGAACTTTAGCAAAGATGGGTTTAATAGACCTCTAGTTAAATGGCAATTGTTGGCCTGGGGCTGGGAGCTGGCTGGGCTAATCAATAAAGGATTGTAAAGTAGGGACTAGCTCCCTGGAGGCCTCAGGATCAGTCAGAGTCAGGATTAATTAAAGTCCTTGGTCTTAGGGGAAGAAGTGAAGGAGGCAGACAAGCAAAATCCTGGATTCTGAAGTCCAGAGTCTCCAGTCTCTCTCCTCTTCCTGCTATCAAGTGCCTCTGGCCTCTCCCCACCTCCTTCAATCCTTGCCTATGATTATCTTAACACCAAACATTCAGTGAGCACCAAGAGAAAAACCATTTATCCAAATATATGCTAATAGAGTCATTGTCTCATATGGAATAGGTAATTACTCTTAAGTACTCACTTGTCTGATTCAAGCATACCTTTTTGGAATTTTAGCCCTCTATAAAGGACCATCAGACAGACATCTCCAATTGAATAAAGTCATTTTGAAGGCTTTTTTCCAGAGTCTGGGAATTTCCTGATGGGGATCTGGACCACCCCCAAAAGATCAATGAAGGATGATTTGACCAAGATCTCCAATTGAATGAAATCACTCAATTTGTCTGGGAAGGTGTGCTTTTCCAGGGGAAAGCCTGAGACTCTGAATCTCCCTTCTTTTACAGATTAAAGAGGACACAGTTTCAGGATTCACCCCCAGCACTTTCCCCCACTCTGAGCAGTTCCCCCAAATTCATTTGGGGTAATGGGATGAAAATCTCATCTTCAGTAGCTGCTTCAAGCTAGCAAGGGTCGTAGAAATCTCCCTAAATTCAATGGGGGTCTGAGCCAGGAGAGGAAATGTGAGATCTGAAAATAGCAGCGGCAGCATCTAAGGGGTATTGTGTGTCCCGATGTTCAGGCTGAAAGAGCAGTAGAAAATTTGCAGCTTGAAGCCTAGAGGAAACAAATCTCAGGAGCAGATTAAAAGTGGGGTATCATCCAGAGTGGAGATGGTGACATTTGGGAATGGGGCCTTTGCAAAAAAAAATGCGTCAGGAGCCATCTGTGGGCTGCTTTAAGGATGCTGATAGCTCACCCAAAAATGCTGAACACCCCCACTGCCCACGGAGCTCCCTAGATGAAAGGATGAGAGGGAATTAACTACTGGCAGGGGCCATGAAATGCTAAGGAGTTAGTTGCTAGCAGGGGTCATAGGATGCGAAGGGGTTAGTTGCTGGCAGGGGTCTTAGAATGACAATAAAAAAAAAATAGGAGAGGAAATGCTAGGAGCAAATGTTCTCATCTTTGGAGTGAGAAAAGGTTAGGTAGGAGTGAGAGTGAGAGAAAGAAGGACGCAGACAACTTCACCCTTCTTTCTCCAGAGTGCTCACAGGAGAACTTTGAAATACTTGAGAAGTAAAAGCTAGACTATTTGTCTTTCTGTAATAAGTTCAGACAGGGTTAGCAAGTGCCTTGATGCCTCCAGAGCCTTCCCAGTCCAGCAGGAAAAAACTTCTACCCAATTAGTAATAGTGTTAATAAAACTGAAAGCAGTTTGAAACCTCCTGCAAGGGGCATTTGCGTAAAATCTGTTTGCCAATCTTCCCCTGGGTGTGTGCCCCTTTCTCAAACAGGCTTCAGGAAAGGGGGAGATAAAAATGGGTTTGAGGGTGTTTGAAACCAGCCAGAGGGAGAAAGGATGTATCCCCTTTCTTCTGCAAGGGTTTTTTCCTATGAACTATAGGAAGGGATATAAGAATGAGCAGCAGCTTTAGCAGCTGAATCTGCAAACCTACTTCCCTTGGCTTGAAGTGAATCTCCCTTCTTGTATCCTTTGCAAAATATAACTAAAACCTACAGCTTGTAATAGCTGTAGAATTTCTCCTATGTGTTTAATGGGAGAATTCTTTGATGTCAACATACCTCCCCTCTCTCTCCATATAGCCCTGTGAGCATGCAAAATATGAAAAGCATATTTGGAGTCAGTATAGATGTTCACTCATTCCCTTCCCCAGTTCTAAAGCTCTATTTAGGGCAATGAGTTCAGCTTTCTGGGCAAAAGTTCCAGGGACCAGTGAATTAGCCTCTGGGGTGCTATTGAAGGTCACCACAGAATAACCCGCATTTCTTTCCGCATTTTCAAGAAAGCTTGACCCATCTGTAGACCACCCCCTATCTGGGTTCTCAAGGGGAATTTCCCTTAAGTCAGGTCTAGAATCTAGAGCTTCTTCACAATTATGGATAATTTCTCCAGAATGGGAAGTGTCAGGGAACAGGGTGGCAGGATTTAAAGTATGACATACTTGGAGAGTTAGGTCTGGGGTATCTAGCAGGACAGCCTGATGTCTAGTAAGTCTCCCAGTTGCAAGCCACTTGACTTCTAAAATGCACCAGACCCGGTGGGAAGTTAAAACCTCTAATGGCTGTCCCAGGGTTAATTTTGAGGTCTCTCCAATTAAAAGGGCTGTAGCAGCAGTCACTGTTCTAAGGCAGGAGGGCCATTCTAGGGAAACCGAGTCCAGTTTCTTTGAGAAGAAAGCAATGGGTCTGGGGTCAGGTCCCAGAGTTTGAGTTAAGACCCCTAAAGCCTGATCTCACCTTTCTTTCACATACAAAGTGAAAGGCTTTTCTAAATCAGGTAGGGCCAAGGCAGGGCGGAGGGCAGTTTGGCCTTCAGGGTTTTAAAAGCCTTGGCCTGATCAAGTCCCCATTCTAGGGGAAGATTATTGGGGTCTTGAATAGAATAATAGAGAGGCTTGGCAATAATCTCAAAATTAGGAATCCAGATCCTGCAGAAACCAGCCATGCCCAGGAAAGTACACAGCTGCTTCTGTGAGGCAGTCTGGAAGCCCTAAAATGGTCTGTTTTCTCTCCTCAGTTAGAGAGCGAGAAGTGGCAGTGAGATTGTGGCCCAAATTTTGACAGGCTGGCAGGTAACGTGGGCTTTGGGTAAGGAGACCCTGTAGCTCCTTGAGGCTATAAAATAGACCACCAGTCTGGGATTGCCCAAGGCATGGGCCCTGCCTGTCGGTACTGCAGATCAAGATAAGACTGCTTCTCAAAATCTAACTCTAACTAAAAGTGCGTTAGAGATATTGCTGGACATAAGGTCCTGTTCTGAAAGGGATTTAGAGGTCCTAAAGGAGCAGGAAGGAGGGAGTTTGATTTTCTTCCAGCAAGTTTAAGCAGCCTCTTGCAATACTCTTTTAATTTAAGCTTTTTAGGTTTGAGATCTTTCAAGCCGAATTTGTTTCTGCCTAAGGAAGGATCCTTAGAAACAGAGGTGTTTTGTCCCATTTTGCCACAAGCCTTAGTTTCCTCGATTCTATAGCTCCTTGTCCATCTCTAGATATCTCTAATGATGGAGAAAATGCAAAATGCTCCCTGATTAAGGGGACTTTTTGTAAGAGAATGCAGGAATTCCCATTTCAAGCATCCGGAGAGAATTCTGCTCAAGAGTTGAGCTCCAACAATCCATATTTTCCCGGGAATTTGGTGTGTCCTTAGCTATAGAATAAAACAAGATAAAGCTTTACCTCATCCAGATTCTTGGGGATTCCTGGTCAGGGAACTAAAAATGTTGTGGTGCTGGTGGTGGATTGGGGTGTGAAAATCCCCTCTAGTCAGCACACAGGTCCAACATGAAAGAATTTGCTACCTGAAAAGTCTGAATGACAGAAAAGGAAAGTTTATTGTTCACTAAGAAGCTTTCTTAGTGAACAAAACTCCTCATTAGAAGTTTGGCAAAGATGTGTTTAACAGACCCCTGGTCATATGGGTAAATGTTGGCCTGTGCTGGGAGCTGTCTGGACTAATCAATAAAGGACCATCAGACAGAGATCTCCAGTTGAATAAAATCATTTTGAAGGCTTTTCCCCAGAGTCTGGGAATTTCCTGAAGGGGATCCAGGCCACCCCCCAAAAGGATCCCCTGGCTTTCCCAGGGGAAAGCCTAAGACTCCGAATCTCCCTTCTTTTACAGATTAAAGGGGACACAGTTTCAGGGTTCATCCCCATCATTATAGAATACTATTGTCCTATAAGAAATGATCAGCAGGATAATTTCAGAGACACCTGGAAAGACTTACATGAACTGATGCTGAGTGAAATGAGCAGAACCAGGAGATCATTGTTCACAGCAATAGCAAGATTAAATGAAGATCAATTTCTGATGGACTTGGCTCTTTTCAACAAGGAGGTGATTCAGGCCAGTTTATCTTGTGATAAAGAGAGCCAACTATACCCAGAGAGAAGACTATGGGGATTGGGTGTGGATCACAACATACCATTTTCACTCTTTTTGTTGTTGTCTACTTGAATTTTATTTTCTTTCTTATTTTTTCCTTTTTATATCTGATTTTTCTTGTGCAACAAGATAATTGTGTGAATATGTATGGATATATATTGGATTTAACATATACTTTTACCATCTTTAACATATATTAGATTACTTGCCATCTGGGGGAGGGGTGGAGGAAAGGAGAGGGAAATTGGAACACAAGGTTTTCCAAGGGTAAATGTTGAAAAATTGTCTATACACATGTTTTGAAAATAAAGGCTTTGATTAAAAAAAAAAAGGAAAGAATTATGTTCCTGCAAAAAGTCACCAATCCCGAGACTTGGGACTTTGGGTGGAGCTTTCTAGATTTGTCTTTTCCTTTTTTTAGCAAGACTATCACTTTAGAAGTGGATCTAATAAGACAATAGAAGACTGGAAGTCTTAAAGTCAAGAAAATTTGGGTTCAAGACCTTCTTGACATCTATCTACCCAGTTGACCCTGGGCATTTTTCCTCAATGCCTCAGCCAACTCTGTCCCAGCAAAAAAGTTTCAGAGACTTCTTGCCCATCTGCACTAATGGAGAAAGAATGCACAACAAGAGAGCCCCACATTGATGAAATCATAAAGGTAGGATGGGACAAGAAAAAAACATTAGCTTTAGAGTCACTAGACTTGAGTTCAAATCCCACCTGTCACTTACTAGTTATCACTTTGGGGAAGTCATTCTAGGTCAAATTAGCTTCCTCATCTAGAACATGAGGTTTTGGAAGAAAGAAGTTTGAAGGTTCCCATCAGTTCTATCTCTGATACTCCAGAGAGGAAAAATTGCCTTTGCAAGCCACTGATGCATAAATTTACCAAGAAGGGCAGATGGTTTATGAGCTTTACTTTATCTGATTGGTATTTTAGTTTTCATAATCTCTTTAACCTAGAACATCTCTTTAACCTTTCTTTTCTTGTTTTCTTAACTTGCTCTTTATAAAATATGGTTTGAAGACTGATCAACATAAAAGTTAATTATATCACAAAATTTCAATGAATTGTAATTTATAAAATAGAAATCACAGATTGTGGTGGAACTCATAGAAGTCTTACAGAAGGAACTGAAAGAATTAAATCTACAATGTAGCATTCAATAAAAACTAACAAAGGCCAAAATCTTACACCAAGATTAGATTTTCAGATGGTTTACCTCATGGTAATGGATGTTGCCAAAATGATTTGCCATCAGATACCCTCGACATCTGTTTTTCATCATGTGCCAAGAGGAATAATTGACTCCAATGGTCTCCATACAATGTTTTATTTGGAAAATATACATCCTAAATGACTGCATTCTAAACAACTTCAAGTACACTGGAGTAATAAACAAAGTACCATAATTAGTAATTACAATTATTTTGCCAATCTTCCAAAGTCTTTTCTTGCCACAGAATTGACCATGTGTTCTTAAAGGTTGTTTCAAAGGAGAATAATTTATGGAAGATCCTTCTAAGATGAAAGACTTCATATTTTGACCTAATGATGGACTGCCTGCCTTATATCTGAAGACCATGGTATTTAAATCAAGGCTCTTTCAAAATATGAAGGAATAATACTGTTGTCCGAGAGAACCCTTTGAACACATGTGAAATGGTGATTGACTATGTTGTGGAGTTTTCAAAAGGAAAGGTTGTTCTGTTCTGCCAAGAAAATGAATTTTTTTTCTGATATTTATCTTTTTAGTTCTGGAAGTCACTTTTTAAAGGACATTGGGAAATTTGGGTCTAGGGGAAGACTCATATAGGGTCTGGAAACCATATTACATGAGGAATGTTTAGCCTAGGGGAGAGAGGACTAGGGGGAGATGTGGAAATTATCTTTAAATATTTGAAGGGCTGTCACATTAAACAAACAAGGCAGATAATTTGTTCTGTCTCTCTCTGTTCTTAGCAGGGAGAGAGCATGAACAGTGAATGGAATTCACAAAGAGGTAGATTCTGGTTCAATTATAAATAGGAACTTTAAAAACAGAGCTGTTCAAAAATGAAATAGACTTCCTTATAAAGTAGTGAACTGCAGTCACCGGAAGTGTTGAAGTAATAGTTAGATGAACACACATCAGGAATGCTAGAGAAGGAATCCCTGAATTTAAAGGAAGATTAGACTTCTCAGATCCTTTCCAATTCTAAGATTCTTGGATACATCCTATGAACTTAAATTGTATATATATATATATATATATATATATATATATATATATAGCTAATGTCATCCATTTAGCCCAATACTCTTGCACCACAGCTGAAAACTTTTCTAGACACTCCAATATCTGGTACCTCAAAGGAGGCAAATGGGAGATAATATGATGCAATGGGAATAATACTTGATTTGTTGTTGGAAAACCTGGTTTGAATCCTAGCCCTAAAGAGCATAAGAAGAAAGAACATTGAATGTAAGCGATAGAAAGAGTTGAGTGCTAATCTTGCCTCAGATGTTTATTAGCATTGTGACCCTGAACAAGTACTTTAATCCCTTTTAACCTTGATTTCCTTACTTGTAAAACGAGGAAATTATACCCAATTGACTAAGGGCAACTAGGTGATGCAGTATACAGAGTACTCATCTTCCTGAATTCAAATATAACCTCAGATAATAGTTGTTTAACCCTGGGCAAGTCACTTACCCCTGTTTGCCTCAGTTTCCTCATCTGTAAAATGAGCTAGAAAAAGAAATGGAAAACCATTCTAGTATATTTGCCAAAATAACCCAAATGGGGCTATGAAGTGATTGAAACAACTGAACAACAACTTAATTGACTTCCTTCCAGTTCTAAATATATGGTCCATTGAAGGAAAGAAATAAGCATTTATTAATTATAAATAATTATATATAATTAATAATAATATTATTAACATCTACTATGTTCCAGGCACTATGCTACCATTTTTAATGATGATGATGATGATATTAGGTAATATTTACATAATATTTTCTATCTGCCACATACTAAGCACTTTGCAATTATCAGTACTATAAAATTAATCTTCACAATAATCTTAGATGTAGGTGCTATTATGATCCCTATTCTACAATTTAAAAAAACTGAGGCAGACATTGAATAACTTGCTTAGGGTCACATAACTAGTAAATATAACTAAGAAGAATCTAAGGTCTTATTTCAACTGGTCTTTCTGACACTAGGTTCATAGTTCTATCCATTGCTGCACCAGCTGCATATATGATTGTTGAGAGTCTCAATTTATTATAAAATGAAAAGACTGGACCAAATGATGTCTAAGAACTCTTCTAACTCCAAATCTAATGATCCTCAGGAGGTGAGTTAGAGGTTCCATAATTTGTACCATGACTTTCACTATATGTCCCATAGCAGCTCTCTGAAGCTGTTCTTGAGAAGGTTGCTTTATTTAGAGGCTGTCAAAACAAGCAGGAAAAAAACACAATGAGAGATTTCTGGCTCTTCTGGGCTGGGGAGGATTTGTCCTCTGCTCCCTCCCAAGTAATGACAAGGAGAAATGGGATTGATAATGGTCAGTCAGGGGCTTAATATTCTTGCAAAGAACACTCATAAGTCACTAAATTCTTCTTCTTCAAGAGCTGTTCTATTTCAACTTCACTAAATCTAAATTGTAATAATACAGATTAATGAACCTATATAACGTAGCCTAGATCTAAATTAAATAAAGAAAACAGTCTCCTCATGAGAGAAAGATCCAGGGCCAATGATAGAGTTAGGATATTCCTTCGGGTATCAGAGTGAACTGCCTTTAAATCCTAGGTTCATCCCATGGGCACATATAGCAACCGACTGTGTCTCATTTGGATTCAAAGTCATCCCCTTTTAAAGCTAAGAAAAAAACAAGGGTTGCACTATCAGGTCAGTGTTAATATGTATTCAGGTTGCCGGGTTATATAACCTTAGCTTTCATCTAGAGCATCCAAGAAGAAAACAGATGGCAAAGGAATCTCCATGGCAACAAGAGTTAGGTTTGTTTTTAGTCTGTCAGATTTTTTTCCCCAGTGTTGTGCTCACATTAAGGCAAAGGCAACACAACCCTCTGTCTAAAGGCAAATTAGAAGAAAGAATAAAAGGCATGTGTTTGCAACACTGCTTTCCTCTCTTTTGATTTTTAAATGCTTAAAGCTTTACAGACAATTTGAATTCCTAGAAGTTGGTGGATCTAGGTGGTCTTTAGTAATTTTATTTGGTGGAGATTGCTGTCTTTTATAGTAGAATGTAAATCCCTTGAGGACAGAGATTATTTCACTTTCATTCTTGTATTCCCAGGGTATAGCACCATGTCTGGCATATACCAGGCAGATAGTAAATACTAATGGATCAGCATTGAATATTTAGACTAGGGGTCTTAATTTTTTTCTATGTGACAAAAAATATCGGAAGAGCTATTAATTCCCTAAAGCAAAATTTAGGGATGTTTGAAAAACGTCCATTATAAAATCAAAGTAATTTGTCTTTCTATTACTAGAAAGTTGCTGTTATATAAATTCTATTGTGCCTGTTCACTTTACTCTGCATCAGTTCACACAAGCCTTCTGAGATGTTTCTGAAATGATATGCTTCATTATTTCTTATGATATACTAGTATTTCATTGCATTCATTTATCACAGTTTATCCAACCATTCCCTAATTGATGATAGCACTTTAATTTCCAATGCTTTGCCACCTCATAAAAAGAGCTAGAATTATTTTTGCACACAAATATCTTTTTTTTTTAATACCTTTAGGGTAAAGGCATTGTTGGGTCAAAGGATTTTTAGTGACTTTTAGCATAGTTTAGTAACTTTTAGACATAGTTCCTCCTCTAGAATATGAGCTCCTTGATGGAATATCTGCTTATGTGCTTCTTTGCATCCTCAGCAAGTATACCATGTAGTAAATAACTAATAAAATGCTTGTTGACTGATTGACAAATGGAACACTGCAGCGTTAATACCAAGCTTTAGTAGTAAGGGCCCAACTAGAGTACCTAAATCATAGTCTGAGAAGAAGTAGATTTGATAGGGATTCAGAAATAAACTAAAGCTTATGATAAGTTGAGCTATCTGCCAGATTCTCTGCTCCTTACAATTTATCTAATGAACCTACTTGTCCATCTGGAAAACAATTGATCAAGACTAAAACAACAGAGGGAATGAGAACTGATGACCAAAGAACTAAATAGGGGAGAAGAGTTCTCAGATAGCAAATCAAGTCAAGAGTTCAAGTTATTAATGCTACTATTATAAAAATAATGACAGCTAGCATTTATATAGAACTTTAAGAATTTTAAGATGCTATACATTTTGTCTCATTTGATCCTCCCAACTACTCTGGGAGAATATTATCATTATCCTTTTTTTTTTTTTTTTAACAAATAAGGAAACTGAGGTTAAGAGAGATTAAGTAACTTGATCAGGATCTTATAGTTAGTAAATTTCTGAGGCTAGATTTGAGCTCAGGTCTTCTTGACTCCACTATGCTATTTAGCTGCTTTGGGGAGCTTTTGGGCAAGTATCTAGTTCTAGGGGACTGAATTACATGTTCTGTGCTTTTCGTTTGGAGCCCCAGGCCATTTAGCCTATGTGTTTCTGTATTGGGGAGAATAAGAAATATCTGTATAGGATCAGAAAGGGGTAAGAAAGACATCAGTGGAAATGGCTACTAGGGCTTAGAAAGAGAGGCTACTTTAGAACCCGACCCATATTTTTATATGTGGGGACTTATTTTGCAAAGAAAAGTATCTCGTTTGGAACCTGGATTTACCTATGAATCCAACTGCCTAATCTCAAATGTTCAATTATAATGAGTGAGGTGATCTGTCCTCTCTTGACTCAAGAGATCTTCTCACTAGCAAATCATTTTTGTTTTTGTTTTTTTTGACATTGACATGACAATGCATTCATGCTTTTGGTTCCACTTTTATTCCTTACAAAAACAAATATTCCACAACAAATTGGTTCTGGTAAGGGTGATATTTGGAGATGTACTGAATGCTCTTATTCTCTGGGTCCTTTCCCACATATCCCACAAGCTGACACATGGTGCTCATATCTATGGTCAGAAGCAGAATTATCTATTTTCTTCAGTCCTTTTATATGAGGGGATTCTGGTTATGATAAAGTGGTATCTTTACTCCAGCTCTTGAGCACTCTTAGGGGGAAAGGGGAGAATGGGAGGTGGAGGCAAGGGATGTCCTAGTTTCTAAATTTATTGAGGGCTGACTCATTGTTGGCTCTTCGGGTTTTTCCTCTCCTTATCATATGCAGTTCATATTTCTTTATGGTTCTTGTAGGACCCCTTATCTTATTTGTACATATAACTCTACAAGCAAGTCTCAAAGCCTTCTTCCCTTTGCCGCAAAATTGGAACAAGGAAGGGAATCCTTAGTGAGATCTCCCAAAGTATCTTATGTTCCTTCTATGCTTATGATTTCAGGTTGATCTAACTACCAAACCAGGCTTTAATTTGCCATCCTGATACAGGACTGAGAGCAGTTGAATAGTGGGCACAAACAGATGCCCTCTGTCCCTACTACCCCCTTCATTGGGAAATTTGGACAGTGCCCTTTTATGAAGATTAAGCCTTGCTGGGAGTTGAGACAATGTGTGCAAAAAAAAAAAAACAAAAAAACACTATGGAAAAAGTGTTTGATTAGAGGGAGGGGAGTTAGGATTTATGTTGTCCTGTGTCTGAAATTTCTCCCTCTGTAGTACCCATTTTGGGTTGTTATTTGTCCTTTGTTCTTGAAAACAACAGGGAGGTGATGCTGTGACATGCACCCTTAAGGTTTCTGGCCAAAACAGCAATAATTGCTATTTACATTTACTCTAAGCCATTCAGGGCCAAAACAAAAACCAAGCTTTGTCTAAGACCTTTTGTTGACCAATCAATATGAGCCAATGATTTGGATTTGAGACATGCTCTTTAAGGTGTGCCCCAGAATGTCTTCGCCTCCCAGATTGATTTTTTTTTTTTTGACTGGGTAAAAGAGGCTATTCTCTGCATCATTTCTTATCAATCCTTAATCACTGATTGATCATTGCTTCAGTCATATTTAGACCTGTTAAAAACCTTAGCTATATCCAGGGCCATCTCCAGTTATCTTGATCTATATCTGGCTATTGGACCCAGATGGCTCTGGAGCAGAAAATAAGACTGATACCTTGCATGGCCCTCCCTCATTCAAATTCAATTCACTTGCATGTATCAATTCCATGGTTGTCTTCAAGAACAAAGGCCAAACAACAACATCAGTAAGAAGGAGCTGCCCTACTGGAGATGGGGCAATACAGCTATCTCCCTTTCATCCTTCCTTCAGAGTCATATGGGAAGCTACATATTTATAAAGAAGGAGGCTCATATTCTGTATTGCACAGATATCTGTACTACACAACATATGTGAATGGTCCTTATAATATAATTGTAGAGCTATGTGATTTGGTAGAAGAGAATGAAAAAAAAAATCCAAGTTATCTGGGTGGATTTGATTGTATTTTTGTTTCTTTGTAATGTGTGTCCCATAGGAAAATCTTGCACATTCAGTTGTATTATAAACTACTCAAAGTCTTAAGTACAAAGTATACCAAACATTGATTCTATTCCAAGGTCCTTGACAGAAATATCCTGAACACATCTTTGCTTAACCCTTGCCCATTAGACATGCCTCTAATACAGGTTGAAAAATCCTCACAGTCAGTGGACCCTGATGAAAATCAGGTTCCCAACCCCTTGCCATCAAGAAACATCAAACCACTCCCAGAAAGATGAGCATCTACGTGCTGTTTTAAATGTCTAAGAAATGGATTTTTAAAAATTATTAAAAATTATTTTAAAATTTCTGTTTTATTTTTTTAAGTAACATTTTTTTATTATTCCTTCTCACCATCCCTCCACAAGCACTATTTTTAAAAACCTGAAAAAACAAATCCCTCTGTTCATAACTACATAGCACAACAAAACAAATTTCCAATTAGTTATATTTGAGAATATTATTCCCTCAATGAAACTTTCCTTTAATCTTCTTTATCCAAAATGACCTTTCCACCCACACCACCCACTTCACATAGCACTGTTTTTAAACATGTGTGATGATTCACATCACACATATGTAATGTAATATCTCCTTACAGTCCCACTCACACCTGGGGTGTACTTAACCAGCATTTCAGCCAAAGCCTGGAAGCTTACGGTCAGATTTGCTTTGGGGCATGTATGATGTAGATGACCTTCCCCCTGCTTCAGAGTATTTGCAATATTCTCCTGCCTAGCTTCAGGATTACACCTCATCGAAGCTTGATGATGCTTCTTCCAGCTATGACTGAAAGGCTGGTACTGTGAAGTGATAAAGAATCTTTTTGGGCTGAAAAGCATGAAGATCTGATGAAAAGGAGAGGCTGAGCAAGGCCTGAATGTGCATACAAAAGGTTTGAAATAACAATCCCGTACATTCTTTCCAGGTAACTTTTGAGCAAGAAGATTCAAAGTTGAGGTGTAAACTGACAGATGGGGAAAGGGCAGGTTGCTCTATTTCCCACCCAGCTACCATATGTCCTTGAGCAATTGGGGCTTCTGTTAGTTTTGTGTTTCTGCAGTGTAGTGAGACAAGACAGCCCAAGAGACCAATAAGAGCAGAAGATCCCAAAAAAACCATCCAAATTTCTATCCACAGTTGAAGTCCCAGAGCTGATGGCAGCAGCAGCCATACAATCTGCTTGATTTGAAAAAACCCAGGTCTCCCTGAACAAGGAAATGACTTTGCCATAGTTGATGTCTCATTATAAACCAAACTTTCTGGGATTCTGCAAAGAAAGTTCAGAAGGGGCAGGATTCGAATATACTTCAATTGAAAGAATTGTTTGGGAGGGGCAGCAGTAGGAAGGAGGATTAAGTGTAAGGAGGATTACAAACTAGCAGAAAACAAAAGGAAACAATTAATTGGGGGGAAAATCTTTTAGTGTGTCTCTCAGACAAGATCTGTATCCAAGATAAATAAGAACCTGATTTAATTTTTTTTTTAATATTTATTTAAAACTAAAAACAAAATAAGTAAAAAAAAAGAAAGACAAAAATAAGGAAACAAAACAAAACATTGTCATATGCACAGCAGAACATCAGGAAGGATTCAAAATATGTAACAATAATTTTCCATTTCAAGAAAGCATATATAATAATAGAAGACATTATATTCATAACTGTCTCTTTGCTTCCTTGTAGGTTATTCTTTTGTTCTCTTCTATGTTCTTTTTATGTTATTCTTTTTTCCCCTTTCATTCCCCCTACCCCATCTCTCCCAAGCAGGCCACAGTTAAACATGGATATATTTATGTATACATACATACATATATACACAAACATACACAATACGTATACCTACGTGCATACCTACACACATAGACCCACACATCCATACACATACACACACACATTTACACATACACAGATAGGCATCTAAAACGATATTAATTTCTCTTGATTGAATCTTTTAGTTTGACTTTGTCTGAGATCACTGATTACTAATTTATTTTTTTCTTTAATAAATTCTACTCCTGATCCTTAATTTGCCTTTCTACTACTTAACCTCTCCCCACCCTTTCCCTCCTTCTTTATCCCATTCCCATTAATCTATACACCTAGTCCCATTGCCATAAATCTACACTCCCTTCTACACCTATCTTATTCTATTAACTCCCCTCTTATTTCTTTGTAGATTTTTGGAGGGTATTATCATTTTCATGATCTATACATATATTGTTTCCCATTTAACCCAGTCTCAATGTGAGTAGGTTTTTTAAATTATCAGTCCTCCTCCCCCATCTAATGTCTCTATGTGTTAGTTCTTCCTTTGCGCCTCATTTATATAGGATGATTTTTATTTTTGCCTTTTTTTAAACAGTTTTGCTAAAGAGTCAGATCATAGTTAGCTCTGCACTAATCTTTCTTTTGGACTACCCAATTACTTATGTCAATCTTAGACATATGGCTTACATTTCCATGTATAAAACATAAACAATTTATTCTTATTGAGGTCTTTGAAGCTAGTTTTTATATATCATATTAAATAATAATTTGATAAATTATTTAATAATAAACTTCAAAATAATGATAAATAATAAGTTAAATAATTTATATATAAAATTGAGTTTAGGTTTAGTTGAGACAAAATCCTTAAAATCTGTTCATTCACTTAATGTCTATTTTTTTTGTTCAATATTATGCTGAATTTTGCTGAATATATTTTTGCCTATAGACCTAGAGTTTTGATTGAAGATAGTATTCTAGGACCTGTGGTCTTTTATTGTAGCTGCTGATACACCTTGTTCAATTCTAATTATAGTTCCAAATTATTTTAATTGTTTTGTATCGTTGTTTCTTGTAAATTTTTTTTCTTTTTAAAGTGTCAAGGTTCATTTTTTTGTCACAGTTTTCAGATAGTCCAGTGATTCTTAGGCAGTCCAATGATTTTTATATTTTCTCTTCTTGATCTGTTCTCCAAATCTGTTGTTTTTCTTAAAACATGTTTCACATTCTGTTTTTTTTTTTCATCTTTATATTTTGTTTTGTTATTTCTTGGTCTCTTATAGATTCACTAGATTCCCCTTGCCCAATTCTCACTTTCAAAGAATCATTTTCTTTAAAACTCTGGATCTTCTTTCCTAGTTGTTGACTTTCTTTTTATAATCTTGTTTTTCTTGAATTATTCTTCTTAATATTTTTATTTTTTAAGTGTTAACTCAGTCTCTCATTTGGTTTTTAAAATCTTTATTGAGTTCTTTAAGTTCTTTCTGGGCAGGTAACCATTTAATATGATGTCTTTGGAGTAGGACAGGCTTTTGTTTTTGTTTTTGTTTTTTGTTAGTTCAAAGTTCTCCTTTGGTCTTCCTTATTCCTATAGAATGTTTCTCCTTTGCCTGCTTTTTTTTTTTTTTTTTTTTTTTAAAGAGAACTTATTACTTAACCTTAGGGATAGGAAGGATGGTGCCTCTAGCTTTACTTCAGTTCTCTCCTCTGGCTTGGAACCCCAAACCAAGATCTCTGCCCTTCTGCAAGTGCCTTCAGCCAGCAATATCCTTATCCCACTGCTTCTGAAATCACCAATGTTTTGGTTCTTTCTCACTGGGGTTGGGTCTGTCTTCGCAGAACAGCTGGGTCTGATGTTCCAAATAAACTGAGGGTTCCTCATTTTTTCTGAACTCAGACTCCTGATTTCCCAGGTTGTCTGGGAGATGAAAGTGTCTGTGATTCAAGTCAAGGCTACCTCCAATCCAGCTAACCCCAAGATTCTCCTCTTGCAGTTTCTATGGAACTAGCCTGGGGATATTTATACTTCACACACAGTTAAATCTCTTTCCTGGAATCTTTCTTCTAATCTTCTCCTGTTGTCCCAGGAGGACTCCTGTTCTGCTCCAAGTCTTTTTTTTTCCCCACCACTCTATGTTCACCCTGAGGTAAAATTTTGGGGTTTTTTTGGGGGGAAATCTAGAGACCTTAGAATTTTCTGACCCACTCCACTATCTTCTCAGAATCCTTTGATCAATTTAAATTTATACAAATAAGAGCCACTGGGTAATTAATAAATGGTCTAAGGATATTAAGAGGCAGTTTTTAAAGGAAGAAACCTTTAAGGAAAGAAAAACCCAGTCAAATGAAAAAAATGTTCTAAATCACTCCTAATTAGAAAAAAGCAAATGAAAATAATTCTGAGTTTCCACTTTACATCCTGGGCAAAAATGGCCAAAAAAATAAATAAATAAAAAGAACAAATATTGGAGGGTCTTTGAGAAAGCAGGCACATTAAAACAATAATGGTATGCCTGTGAATGTATACAATTATTCTGGAAAACAATATAAAATTATGCACTAAAAGTTACTAAATAATGCATACTCTTTGATTCAGTTATATCAGTGCCAGGTTAATGCCCAAAATGAACAGAAGAAACAGGAAAATGTATTATGCGTATAAAAATATTCATAACAGCTCTTTTTGGGATAGCAAAAAAAAAAAAAAAAACCAGGAAACTAAAAGAATATGTTTCAGTTGAGGACTAACTAGCTGATTGAGTTGTGGTGTGAATGTGATGGAATGATGTTGTGCTATTAAAAAAATAGGAAAGAGATAATTTCAAAGACATGGAAATACATATATGAACTGATGAAAAATGAAGTGAGCAGAACCAGAAGAACAATTTACACTATAATATTAATATTATTGAAATGAATTAAAAAAAGATATGACAATGAAAAATGAAATGAGTAAAATCAGGAGAACAATGGGTACAATAACAGTGATATTGTAAAGACAACTTTGAAAATTACAAGAACTATAATCAACAAAATGATTCAGACAGAGGATTAATGATAAAAACTTACTATCATCTAAAACCTGACATAGAGGTGATAGATTTAGGAAGAAAATGAGACATTTTTATATACAGTAAATGAGGGATTTTTTTTTTTTTTTGCTTGACTATCCAAATTTGTTACAAGGAATTTGTTTTTCTTTGCTTATCTCCCCTTCCCTCCTACCTCAGCCCCATGGAATAAGAGTAAGGATAAGAAAAATATATTTTTTTTGTTGATTTTTAAAATAAAAAAAAAGTTTTTCAATGGGATGGCAGGATGCTATATGTATGAAATATTGCAAACTGCTTGAAATGAAATCACTAAATTATTAGTTTTTCTTACTTAAAAACATTTTTTTTTTACTTTCTTTCATCTGTAGTATCCCCTTTCCTACTCTGTCTTCTTATTGGGAAAAAAAAATCTGTAAAAGTGTTTAGTGTAAAAATAAAAGACATTAATGCAATTTTTTATAAAGTAAAAAAAAAAAAAATTGAACTTGTGGCAAGAACAAACGAACTAAGGGCAAATACATTGCCCTCTACTTTTTCACATTCCTGCCTTCCAAATTCCTATTTGTTAGTCAAATCCTGTGTGATGAATTCCATTAAGCCCTATCTGGCTCTTACAGTTTGCCTTTCATATCTATCTACCTACCTACCTACCTAACCTACCTATCTATCTATCTATCTATCTGCATATCTATCTAATTTATTTATTTGTGTCTGTCACTTATCAAATATCACCTATGCATTTTTCTTCCTTTCTTTTTTCTTTTCCTTTCTTTTGTTCTTTGTTTATTTTCATTTCACTTTCTGCATTTCTCATTGCCTTTGTTCACCCTGCTTATTAGGTAGGCACTTGGAGTTCCCTGACTACCCCCAACTCTATCCTGCCTTTCTTAGTCAACCCTTAGTTTTCCCTTTCCTCCCTAAACCAGGGTTTTATGATCTAAAATTATCCACCATACTGAGGCCTTCAAAATGTCTTTTCTCATAGCGCAACTTCAATGTCCTCAATCTGTAGAATTAGGTTAGACTTGACCTGTAAGGTACCTTCCAGCCCTAAATCTACAATTATCTGCCATCTAATGGGGATATTAGAATAAAAGCAATCTCATTAAATTAATTCATGCTAAGATATAAATAACTGCTAGCCTCTTAACCTTCTCAAGGTTATTTACATTTCAAAAGAGTAGTGTTAACTTAAATATTTATCTGATTTGTAACATGCTGTATCACAAATTGAAGATTTTCAAAAAGAATAGTAAAGATATATTAGAATAGTGAGGACCATATGGTACAGCAGACAACCTCTTCTGAGAATAAAGCAAGAGTCTTAATCTTTGTTTTGTGTGTTATGGTCTTTTTGGCAGTCTGATAAAACCTAGGGATCTCTTCTCTGAAAAATGTATACATGCATACAAAAAAATACATAGGATTACAAAGAAAGCAAATTATATTGAAATCATTATAAAATATTTTTAAAAACTAGTTCCCAGACTCTATTTATAGTATGAATCCCTTTATAACAAGAGCCTCTTCTTCATATCAGGGTTTCTTAAATTTTTCTTGCTCATGAACCTTATTGCTGGAGAAATTTTTATGTGATCCTGATAAGTAGTCTATAATATATACAAATCAAATGTTTTTCTTATATTGAATCATAATTTCATGACCTGTACATTCAATTACGCAATTCTATATGGAGTCATGACCCACAGTAAAAAGCTTTGCTTTATAATATGTATTTTGGGGGATATATTCATAAATTCACAAATGTGAACTTTCGGATCATAAGGAATTATAAAACATTTTATTACATAATAAATAGTATCACTGAGACTACTTCAAGGTGGGTAAGGAAATATTTATTTTTCTCTATAGAGGTTTGAAATATTTTTATCTATATCATGTGATAAGAATATACTCCATTTTAGCAACTTTTAAAAATTTCTTTTCACAGAGATTAAAGTTAAGTTGTGTGAAGTACTTATATCAATGAGATCACAGATTCTTCAAAGAGTCAGAGTTCTTTGAAAGGATCACACGAAATATAAAATCATCTTCTATTAGGATGAATAAACTATTTTGCCCAACTTTAAAGTAGTGATAACTAAATTACTACTTCCACACTTAGAAAGGCAGAGTTGTTGAATTTGGAGAACAGATAGGTAATGATAATTCATATCAAGACATACAATAAGACCCCAGGAAACACTGCTAAAGAATTTGATGTCTTGGGGAAGAATGACTGTTATCATTTGTTTAAATTGTTTTAAAAAATTGTTTAATTTTTTTTTTTTAAAGAAGAGTGAAGAGTTTGCTAAGAAAATTCTTTCTGGAATGGGATTTCTATTTCTGGATAACAGCTTAAAATATTGAAATAATAGGCTCCTGGCAAGCATACATGGAGTAGATTTATAGAGAGTCAATAGAATTTTTTTCTCCTGGAGATTTGAAAATTCTATCATGGATACTTTAAACTTGGGGGCCAAGTGAGAAACCTATCTTCATATATCTGCCAAGTCAAATAACACAAAGAATAATAGAAGAAGAGTAACAAAAGATAAAATCAATAGTTTGCAGATGTCAGCCTCCAAGAAGAGAGTAATAGATAACATTTATATATTCATCCAGATTTATAATAAAGTACTTTCCTAACAACTCTATGCAAATACTGTTGTATATTTCCATTTAAGAAATGAGGAGAGTAAGACTAAAGAATGCTAAGTGCTCAGGGTCACACAAATAAGAGGTGTCAGATCTAAACCAGAATTTGAACCCAATTTTTTTTTCCTGACTGTAAGTCCGGAATTTATTTTACCACATAATATAAAATCTGTAGCATCCAATATCTATGTACCAAATATAAGTTATAAATGGGATAAAGTAGAGATCCCAATATAAAGATATAAATTTAATTTCATAGGTATTTGATTTAGTGAAATGGAATTCATGACTGGAATCTGTTGCTAAAAGGAAATCCTTTATTCAAAAGTAAGCCAGGTGACAAGGTAGAATAGTGGATATTGGAATTAGGAAAAATTGAGTTCCTATCTAGATTCAGACACTTACTAACTTCTGTCATGGACAGATCATTTTAAACTTGATCTGCCTCATTTTTTTCATCTGTAATATGAAAATAACAATAGCATCTTCTTCCCAGGGTTTTTGTTAAATAAGATGGCATTTGTAAAGTACTCTGCAAACCCAATGTTATATAAATGCTATTGAGGAATGGAACAGGCATTTATTAAGATCCTGCTTTGTTCCAGACATTGTGCTAATTATTTCATAGATATTATGTTACTAGATTATTATGCCGTTATTAAGGACAATATAATCTTTGTATAATGAATAATAATATTGTTATTATTGGAATAGGAAAAAAGCAATAGAGTCACATTATGTATTATGAAGATAAGTTTATATGAGGAAATACAGGAATTAGGGGAAATTCAGAGTGGAAAGAATTTGGGAAGCATCAACAAAGAAAATTTTATAGTTTATAGAAACTTATAGTTTTATGGAATTATACTATAAACTACCTAGATAGAAGAAGGAATTAGAAGAAGATTTTAGAAACAAAGAAAGAAACAACATGAAAGCATAACACAATAGTGAAAAGAAATTTCAACTGTTCAAATGATGTGGTTCTAGTGGTAGAAAATTGAGGTGTGAGAATTGATGTGAGAATCCCCTCCAGTCTCAGCACAGGTCCAACGTGAAAGAATTCACGAACCAGAAATCTGTTTGTGGCAAAAGGAAGTTTTATTATTCACTGAAGGAATTCCTTTAGCGAGCAAATTCTTAATAAAGAGATTTGCAAAAAGTGTGTGAACAAGCAACCTATTTTATAAGCAAATCTTGGTGGGGTGGCTGGGGACAGTTTGAGCTGATTATCAGACCAAGATCTTTTCAGAATCTGGAATTTCCTAAATATGGTCCAGGTATCTCCAAAAGATCATGGAGGGTGATTTGACCAAGATTTCCAATTGAATAAAATAATTTTGAAAGCTTTTTCTCAGACTCTGGAATTTCCTGAAGATCTGGGCTACCCCAAAAGATCAATGGACGGTGCTTTGACCAAGATTTCTAGTTGAATGATGCGGCTTAACTTGTCTGGGAAGATATGCTTTCCCAGAGGAGGGGGCTTGAGACTCCAAATCTCCCTTCTTTTACAGATTAAAAGGGACACAGTTTCAGAGTGATTCTTTTACAAATTAAACGGGACACAGTTTCAGAGTTCACCCTCATCACAAACATCTACTGGAACTTTTTTTGCCAAAAGCAAAAGAGTTGTTAAATTCTTGATTTTTCTTAATCATAATTTCATTTTTCAAAAGTAGAGTAAATAGTAAGAGAAACTATTCTGAACCTGACTCTAACTAACAAGGGGACCTGATTGCTGGAATCAAGAAACACAAACCTTGAGAACAGGTGATTAATTTGCTAATTTTTTGTGAGAGAGGAAAGGAAAGTTGTACAAAGATGGATGCATAATTGGATGCATACACTATATTTTTGTAGAACAGATTCAGAAAGTTCACAGAAAATACAGACTAGATCTATTCATCTAAAATTTTATGTGGAGACCTGGCTCAAATGAAATAGGAAGTCGTCAAGAATGAATTTCTGAAAGCACAATCAGGGAAATTAATAACAGGAAGAAAAGATGAGCTAGTTTCTTGTTGAGGGTAAAGGATGACCTAATGTAGTTTTGTTGAGGTGTGAAAATTGAGGGTAAGAAATCCCCTAACAGCAATGGGATCCCCTTGGCTGGTGGCAGGCTTTGTGAAACAATTCCAAACCCCAATGAATACAGGGACAAGGTTTGTGGTGAAGAATGGGATTTATTTACCCTGAGAAGACAGCTTGCTAGGAAGTCAGGACTGTTGCAAAGATGGGTTACACTGAGAAGAAAATATTTTCAGCAGTGGGCAAGATTCTGTTAGGACATCCACCAAGATTCGGGGTTTAGAGTCACCTTTTATTTAACCTTCTGAGGCTTTTTCGGGGTTTTCCTAGGCCCCCAGCTGAGAAAAGTTCTAAGGACTAATCTTCAATTCAATGGAAGATTGTGATTATGCTCCTGGACAAGATCTCCAATTGAATGAAACCACTTAACTTGGAAAGGGTGTTGTCTGGGAAAGGTGTTTTTTTCCAGGGAAGAGCTTGAGACCCCAAATCACCTTTCCCCTACAGATTAAAAGGGACACAATTTCAGGGCCCCACCAGAGGTTAAAGGGGACACAATTTATATCGGTTAGATTAAATTATGAGCTCCTTGTGAATAGGTGCTGTCTTTGGCGGGGGGAGGGAGGCATTTTCTGCACTTAGTACAGTGCCCAGAACATAGTAATACTTAATATTTATTGACTGACTGATTTGATGGAAGTGAGACAGAGTAGAATCTTCATAAGAAATTAATGAGAGGACATGGACAAGAGTCACACAGCATGGTCAGGCATGAATGACGTGCAATCTACATGACTAGAAGGAACATCCAGATGACTTTCAGAGTTCAAAGATCCATTTGCCATGCTATATGAGTGACTTTGGGGTTATAAAGACAAATATAGAAAAGTACCTTTCCTGAAGGAGCTTACAATCCAATAGATGGTAGACAAATATAAAAAGGATGAAAGAACGTGGAATGATGTATTATCTTCTTTGCAAAGGAAAAATTACTTTTTCCTGTTCAACAAATAGAAATAATTACTAGGGACAAGATAGATGTGCTTGACTATTTTGAAATAATAGCCATATAATAAAAAGTGTAGTTAAAAACTTTTTAAAGATTGGGCAAAATAATTCTAGCAAACATGACAGATTAGAAATTTATATCTAAAATGAATACAAAATTGTTAAAAATTTACAAAAATTTCAAAAAAAATTACAAAAAAAAAGATTAGGAAAAGACAATTTTCTTTTTTTTTTAATAACTTTTTTTTATTGACAGTACATATGCATGGATATTTTTTTACATTATCCCTTGCACTCATTTCTGTTCCAACTTTTCCCTTTCCTCCCTCTACTCCCTCCCCTAGATGGCAAACAGTCTTATACATGTTAAATATGTTATAGTATATCCTAAATACAATATATGTGTGCAGAACCTAACAGTTCTCTTGTTGTACAGGAAGAATTGCATTCAGAGATAAAAATAACCTGAGAAGAAAAACAAAAATGCAAACAGTTTACACTAATTTCTCAGTGTTCCTTCTCTGGGTGTAGCTGATTCTGTCCATCATTGATCAATTGGAACTGAATTAGATCTTCTTTTTGTTGAAGAAATCCACTTCCATCAGAATACATCCTCATCCAGTATTGTTGCTGAAGTATATAATGATCTCCTGGTTTGGCTCATTTCACTCAGCATCAGTTCCTGTAAGTCCAGAAAAGACAATTTTCAAAAGAAAAACCTCATAAACCTGAGACATTCTTCTTCACAAATACCACAAATATCCATTATATGGATAGGACACTCACATGAAGGCAAACACACATAGAGAACACATAGTCAAGACATATTTGTGGAGGAGTACATTAAATCTAAAGCTGCAAGGTTACTAATGTAACTCCTGGCTGCCATGCTCTTTTAACTTAAAAGTTTGTAGACTTTTTCTAGTTCTTTTACAAAAGGCAGAAATATTTGCCTGAGAACAGAAAAAAAGTGCTTTCTGGTTCTCTTTAAGAGCCTTAGCTTAAAGTTCCCTATCTCCAAAATAGTTTTCCAGCAAGATACCAAGCTTTTTGGAATAATGGAAGGACCTCTTTAGGACTCAACTGTTTGGGATCTTCTCTTTTATCTAGTTCACATTAATATGCCATATATTTCCAAATTTTAATTTCCTCAAGTCTAAATTATAAAGAAGGCAACTACCAAATGTGTGGAATTAGCTGAGTAAAAACACTCTCATGGGAATATAGCCTTAAACCAGAGCCTTAATTGTGACTTGAGACTTTATAATAACAAATAGAGCTATAGCTAAAAGTTGAAGGTGTTTGTCCCCTCCTGTTTCCCACCACCTCTTAATTAGCATTTAAGTACTTCTTTTACAGATGATGATGGCTTTGGTAACTGCTTATATAGCAGTTCTATAGGGAAATTTAAATTGAATTTATTATTATTGACTTGTACTTTTTTATTTCTGGATTAGATTTCCCCCATTAGAATATAAACTCAGACTCTCCCAAATAATGGGAGAAGAGGCCAGATTGGGGCTTCTGCATTTAGGGTATTTAATTTCGTCTTTTTCAGTTCATGCTTTGCACTTCTTTACTGACAAACATCTTGTCAAATGGGAGATGCCCTTTCTCAAGAGATCTCGAGAGATTGTTATAAACCCCTTTTTGCCTTTTCTTACTCTGAGAGTCTCTGATTATTTTTGTGAACAATACTGTCCTATATAATCAACAACCAAGGGAGTGGGGGAAGAGGAACCTGTTTTTCAATTTTCCACACCTAAACCTCTTTTGTTATTCTATGTACATGAATGGTTCACACAAAGGCAGAGACAAGGTTAAGCCTCAGGCTGATTATTCAACAAAACAAAGGGGAGTTTAACAAAAAAGGTATTCGGTTTTGAAGTCTAATTAACTAAAGAACAAAACCTTCCAGATCTGGCACTGGCTTAGATTATAAACAGAATGGAGAAACTATGTTTTACAGGTTACTGTTGAAGCTGACTAAATGTTATGTCTTTGTAGGTAATATTTCTGTGCTTTAGAAAATGTTTTTACTAGGTTCTAAAAATAATCATACACTAACTCAATAATTACAATTTGGAGACTAAATCCAATAGTGTTATCAAAAATAATGAAAGTATTATCTTCTCAAATATTTTCATAGCAGCATAATATATAATTGCAAAAAACAACCATGTAATGGGTCAATGAATTGCAATATATTAATGCAATGAAATACTGCAATGTCTTACCCTCACTAGCCATACTTACTTCTAACCGGGTCCAGGCTCTGACTGACTACTTTTCTCCTTACAATACAATGGCTCTCTCTCTCAGACCAACAAGTTCACTCTAATGGCTTCCTGCAAAAATTAGCAAGTTACTTCTTGAAAACTCTCTTTGATGAAATATTTATGCTAGAGATGCTCACTTCTAACACAATTCAGCCCTCCACTTTTTGGACTACTCTTCCCTACCTTCCATCTCCCTTTTTTATATTGTCTTCCCCCATTCAAATCCAAGCACATTAGAGGTAGGGATGGTTTTTTCTTTTTCTTCTTGTGTTTGTATTCCTAAAACTCAACCCTGGAGTCTAGCATATAATAATATTTAATAAATGTTTTCTTTAACTTATAATTCTAATTAATACTACTACTTATAAGGAATACAGAAAAATCTGGAAAAGTCTTTATAAAATAATGCAAAGCAGAAAAAATAGAACCAGAAGAATGGAACAGACACTATCAGGAAAAATGAAGGAGAATGAGTAAAGAAACCTGATGAAGACTTAGTGGAAGGAACTAAAAAGGTACTTTTTGCATTGAATGAATTAATTAAAAAATAAATAATTATCAACAAAACACACTCACTTATATTGCTGTTTAATGATGTTTCTAATGAAATATTTAATTAAAGTAAATGAATTCTTTCTTTCTTCACCTTTAAGCAAACATCCTGTCTTCTCCATGAAGTTTTCTCAGATCACCAGTAGAACTCAGAACACTTATCCTATGCATTTGAAAGGGGCAGAAAGATGGTCCACAGTGACAAGGTCCCAAGCATTAAGAGAAGTTCCAAGATGAGAAGGAAATGAAAGCATGGTGGTAAAGTTCAGAGACTAAGATGTAAATCTGGGATGGGAAAAAAAAAAAAAAGATAGTAAGTAGGTCTGGCCACTGCCCCCAAAAGAGAGGTTCCATGAAGAACTCAGTAGTAAGGGAGTCATAGGACTAAATGCAAATAAAGCTAGCTTGTCAGTCAACATTCTAGCAATAGTGATCAGAACATTTTTAGACTTATCTGCCAGAAATAAATTTATTTAATTTAACATCAATCTAACAATCAAACATTCCTAGCATGGACAGAGAAATATCTAGAATGACACATTTCCTCCTGCTCTCCAAGATGACTCTCTACTCCAAGATGATTTCAATTAATATGAAATGTTTGGGGTTTAATATTCCAGAATAGTTGAATAACAATCCCATTGTCTCTTAACCATTCCCCTTACTCTTGGAGTAAACAATAGGACCTCTTTCCTACAGTAAGTATTAATGTGTTTTTTTAATAGAGAAGGACGAGTCAAGGTGCCAATCAGATTCAGGTGGGTGAGGAGGCAATGAAGTAACAAGAGTTACTCTTAGTTAAAAAGTACCATCTTTAATTCTTTTCCCTAAGAAAAGCCATTTGGTCTTCAATTTATTATATTACTTTCTTTTCTAAAAGGCTTTTTGCTGGAAAAAACTTTAAAGAAAATCATATTCTAATATTTTCAGTTTCCCTTGAAAGAAGGTTTTTAATATGTTTCCCACAGTGAAATATACTGAAAAACTTAATGCCAAAAGAATGGGGGGAAATCAGATGATTTTATTACCAGAAAATGACAACTGAGAAGACTAAGTCTAATCAATAGACTTTTCTCTTCTCCATAAAACTTTTATAAAAGTGATTTATATGCATGTAAAGGACCACAGACACAGAAGGAAGGGGAGAAGACAACCAATATTTATTAAGTACCTGCTATGTGCCAGATACTGTGCTAGGCACATCACAAATATTATCTCATTTGATTTTTACAATAATCCTGAAAAGTAGGTTCTCTATGATCCCCATTTTGCAGTTAAGGAAACTGAGGCAGGCAAAGTTCAAGTGAGTTGCTCAAAATCACATAACTAGGAAGTATCTGAGGCCAAATTCTGACTTCAAACCTAGGGCTCTATCCTCACCATCTAGGTAGAAGGATAGGTTGTCTAACCCTTTCATTTTTCAGATGAGGAATCTGAGAGTGAAAGAGGGAAGTGATACATAGAATTCCCAATCCCTCTATTTTTGTCCACCTGCATTTTTGGTTTCCTTCACAGGCTAATTGTACACTATTTCAAAGTCTGATTCTTTTTGTGCAGCAAAATAACTATTTGGACATGTATACATATATTGTATTTAACTTATACTTTAACATATTTAACATGTATTGGTTAACCTGCCATCTGGGGTAAGGAGTAGGGGGAAGGAGGGGAAAAATTGGAACAAAATGTTTGGCAATTGTCAATGCTGTAAAATTACCCATGCATATAACTTGTAAATAAAAAGCTATAATGAAAATAAAATAAAATAAAATAGACCATATCTTCAATTACACAATTGACTGAGAGGTGTAGAGAATATATCATCTAATCCATTAAATCCTAAATTGAGACCTGGAAGGGATGTTAAAAGACATTTAATCATTGGATAATAGTTGTAGAACTAGAAGGGATATCTTTGACCATGTGATACAATCCCTTTTACAGAGAAGGGAAAACTGAGGTCCCGGGAAATTGAGTGGTTTATCGAAAGATATACAGATAGTAAACAGCACAGGGAGGAGTCAGAGCATAAATCATCTAACCACAAAATCAATGTTCTTTCCATATGCTCCTAAATGTCTGAAGAGTACAAAAAAAAAAAAAAGAAGAAGAAAGAAGAAGAAAGAAGAAGAAGGAAGAAGAAGAAGAAGAAGAAGAAGAAGAAGAAGAAGAAGAAGGAAGAAGAAGAAGAAAAACAAGAACAAGAAGAACAAGAACAAGAACAAGAATAAGAAGAAGCATCTGATCTGGATTTTAGAAGTTCTTCTTCAGCTAACCATATTTCATTCATATTACAATCTAAAGTCCTTAATGAATGTCATTAATTCCATAATGAACTCATTTGTGTACCTTAGGCAAGAGTATAATATTGTCTCATAATTAATGACTTAATAATGAATATTTTCTGTTCCTCTGAACTTTGCAAATCCAAAGCAAGTGCTTCATTTTCCTCAACCCTCCCTATAAACCACAGAAAGGACTACTTAGTGATCAGTAATCTATCAAAATTAAGTCAGTTATGGAAGAGGTAACATTGGAAGCTCTGAAATGAAGTCATTTAGCAAGAGTTGAAGAGAGTAGCCTTTGTAATATATTAGCATCTACAGAATGCTGTTTCCTAAGTAATGGATAGATTTGCTATAAAAAACTGATAGAAGGATATAGTCAAAAATTATATAGGAATGAGAAACCTGGATGTGTGGTGATCTATAACAAGACAATACACACACCTCAGTGAGATCACAGATTCAGCCACAGAAGTATCAAAGTAGGAGTCTTTATATTATAAGTAATGATTAACTCTTAAGCCAGAGATGATAAGGGGACCTGATAACTGGACAGAAAAAGACTACAGAGGATCCCTGTACTAGCATTCTTTGCAGGACTGAATATTTGGTAACTCCATTGCCTATGCCCACTTCTGGGTAAGAACTCAAGAGTAAAAAGTCATAAGAGAATGGGAATCCTGAATAACTGTACTAATTATGATCCCAAGGGATCAAGGATTCTTTTGGGTAAGGACTGGATGGAACACAGACCAGGAGTTTATATGCTAAAACAAACTTAGGGACTATATGAACACAGTTCCTAATACTGAATTAGCCCTGTATTCTTGGTATAAATCCCATTTGGTCATAGTATATGATCTTTTTGATATGGTTCTGTAGTCTCCAGTATCTTATTTAAATTTTTTGTACCAATCTTCATTAAGGAATTGGGCTATAGTTTTCTTTCTTTGTTTCTCTCTTCCTGATTTAGGTGTCAAAACCATATATATATGTCATAAAAGTCATTAAGAGAACTTTTTCTTTATATATATATTTTTCCAAATAGTTGAAATAGAATTGGAACTAATTGTTTCTTAAATGCCTCATAGAATTCACTTGTGAATCCATCTGGCCCTAGGAATTTTTCCTTTGAGAGCTTATTAAAGATTTGTTCAATTCTTTTTATAAGATAAGGTTATTTAAGTATTCTATTTTCTCTTCCATTAATTTGCACAGTTTGTCTTCTTGTAAATATTCATCTATTTCGCTTTGTCAGTTTTACTGGCATAAAATTGAGTAAAATAACCACTAATAATTGCTTTCATTTTACTATGGTGAATTCACCCTTTTCATTTTTAATCCTAGTTATTTTATTTTAAAATTTTATTGTCTTTTCCCCATAAAATGAGATCCTAATTTCATTGATTAGTTCAATGGTTTTGTTTTATTTTTATTTTCAGTTTTATTAATCTCTTCTTTGATTTTCAGGATTTTTCTTTTGGGGATTTAAAATTTGCTCTTTTTTCTGATTTTCCTAATTGCAATTCCAATTCATCACTCTTTTCTTTCTCTCTTTTATTGATGTACATGTTTAGAGATATAAATTTTCCTCTAAAATATAATTTTTCCTCTGTGCATCCCACAAATTTTGGCATAATGTCTCACTGTGGCCATCTTTAATGAAATTAATGTTTCTATGATTTGTTCTTTTATCCACTCATTCTTTAGAATTAGATTATATCTTGTTCTTCAGAGTCCCTGATCCCCTGGGGCCAGAAGTGATACTGCCCCTCAAGAATTCCACTCCTTCTTGATAGAAAAATAGAAAAATGTTCTTTCCTGCCCTTGAACTATTACCCAGAAGACGATGTAAACAATGGAGTTACTAAATAGCATCCAATCCTGCATCCTGTGCTAGCAAAGAGGTACCTTGTAATGTCTATTTGACTAGTGACCAGGTTCCTTTACTATCTCTGGCTTGAGAGCTCTCAAAACTGCTGCTGTTTTTTTGCCACTACCTAGTCCTATAACTGGCATTCCATTCACGTGGACTCTGGACCAACTTCTCTCCCATGTCACAGATCTCTCTTTCCAAATTCTTACCTTGTTTTGGGCTGTACAAATGTCTCACTGAGCTTTTGTTTGTTCTGCTACTCCAGAACTCAATTTGAGGCATTTTTCTAAGTTGTTTAGAGGGGAATAGCTTGACTGATAGCTTCTCTATCCCACTATTTTGGCTCTATCCTCCCACCCACTACCCATCCCAGAATCACATTCTTTGAAGTGTTTCCTCCCTCAAATGGCTATCTTTCAGAATCTGTATTTGTCTTTGGTGTGAATCTCTTTCTGCTCTCATTGGATTCATTTCTCTCTATTCTCTGGTCTCTTTATTAATATAGTTAATCTTGGGGAAGGGGAGAATATGAATAACACTCCCTCTAAGCTCACTCCCATATGTGCTCTCTTCTGATACAGGTTCCAGGGTCTGTTTCCTCAAGGTGCCCCTAAACCTTAATCCTCTACCATTTGCCCTTTTTGCTGTCAAGATTTCCTTCTGCTGAAATTCATTCACATTTTTCAAGTCTCCAGAGATACATTTAGCTAGATTGGGTCAAAAATTTTCTTCTGAATTCAATTTAAAAATTTCACACTTCTCAAGGAGATCATGACAAATGAATACATTTAATCTTCATATTTAAAGTTAATATATTTAAACTTCATTAAGCCCTTACACTGATTATATTATATTAATTGAAAAGAGATTTACATATATATTGTACAAATCTAAGAGTTGTAACACTTTCATGTCTCTGTAGAAGTAATAAATGAATCTCGATGGGGTTGCTGTTATATATATTTAAGACAAGTCCACCACATTATTGGGATGATTCCTGATTGGCTGAGAGTGGAACTTGGATTAGAAACTATGAACTATCAATCTGAGATCTAGATAATCCTACTGTGTTTTACATTGGATATTTTCTTAAAAAAAAAAACACTAATAAGTATCAGGCAAGACATAAAACAGGAAGACATGTACTTGCCAAAAGTATTTGCCACTGTAAGATAGGACATCCAGTATAGAATTTAGTTGGAGAAAGATTCTATGAGAATGATGAGGTCTTCTAGATATTCCTGTTTTTTGAACAACAGTGTATTGATTAAATGAAGCTTTAAGACATTGCAAAGCCTCCTGAAGAGATCTGTAATATACAAAGAAATTTGGCCTATTCATCCACAAGAAAAGACCAAAATGGATGAAAAATATTTACTTCCAAGATTCAAACATACTCCAGCCATGATGGGAATAGACTTTCAGAGATTGCCATTCCTATTTGAGAGGGAATTAAGATAACCAGGCAGGACCTAGACATTTTAGTATTGAGGAATTAAAGTTTAGCATCATCTACTTTGAAACTAGGTAGATTTTTTTTTTCTTTTATAGTTTAACTTCTTAACTTGTATACTCAATTTTCATTTTATAAAACTGAAAAATGTTCTAGCACATGTAGAAATTGCATAGAAAGAAAAAAGAGAAGTACTAAGAAAGGGTACTTAGATATGATAGAAATAGAAAAAAAAGAATAGGAATTACATGCAGCAGATTTCAGAACTAAAGAGTCAAATGTATTCATTGTCCTAGATAGTTAGATAATTTAGGGCTTGATCTGAGTTTCAAGGATTCAATAAATTATGTAAAAAGTATAAAAGAGTTCTAGGGCTCAAGGTAATGAGAAGCTAGTATTTTGAGAAACTGACAGTTCATGAGATTGTCAAGATATTAGGAGACACACACACCCCCTTTTTTTTTAACCAGCAAAACACTTTTTTCTGTCATTTCAACATTGATCAAGTTGGAATTACAGAAATAAAGTCCAGATAATCAGTCTATGGAACTACTAAACATTTTAGCAGATTAAGGAGTTTGAAGAATAATCATTTTAAGATTGTAGGAGAGAACTTCTGAGATTTTGGAGTAATTTCAGGAATTTACTCCTTTCTGACATAATTTATTAGGTTTTGGGTATCACTCTATATAATTTGTTTTAAGGAAAAATAAAGATTAAATTTTACAAAAGTTTTTAAAAGTAAATGACAAGAGTAATAAGCTTTATTATTCTTGAGAAATGAAGGAAAGCAGCTAGTTTGGAAGTAACCCAGGAGGAAAATATTAATTGTAAGTAAATAGTTTTTACTTTATAGTAATCTTTTCTTAACCCTTCCTTGACATTTCAGTTTTTATCCTATTTTATTAATAATTTTTCTTTGCATGTCTCTAAACAAATTAAGCTGAATATTTCTGATTGGCAACATTCTGACATTGGATTCCTTCTCAAGATCCAGTACAACTGGCAGTCACTCTAGTGGAGGAGGATAAAATTAGTAAAAAAGAACTTAAGAGAGATGGTAAAAAGAAAATTTTTCTTGGAACAACCCATCTCTTCGCAAGTCCCTTCTGCACCACTGGGAAAATTTGGTCCCTTTAATTACTAAAAGATTCAAGATAGGAGTCTGTTTCTTTCTTTCTTTCTTTCTTTTTTTTTGAATGATAATTTTATTTTATTTTATTTTTTTTAATTTAATAGCCTTTTACCCACAGGCTACATGCATGGGCAACTTTACAGCATCAACAATTGCCAAACCTCCCGTTCTAGGAGTCTGTTTCTTAACTGTCAAAAGAAATTTTTTCTGTTACAAAACTTATTTTTTATGAGCCCAGCCACTGGGAGACAGAGCGCAGAATGAAGGTTAGGATAGATGTTAAAAGCACAGGGAAAGAATCCTAGAAAATATTGAAGAATACCAATCACTCAGTATGATGCAGGTCTGTGAAGGGTTGACAGAAGGATTGACACAAGAAAGGGGGATATTCAGAACATGGCTGTAATTCATAGGGATTGTCTCAATGCTCATACAAAGATAAGAGGTATCTGCCCTTGTTGACACTGGTTGTCACATTTTAAATTTTAAACCCGTCTGCCTTCTCTATTCCCTTCCTCCAAAGTCATGAGTGTCTGAGTTGTGGGGATTGCTAACAAATCTTGATCTCCTGTAACTTCCCCAAGTCAGAGACCCTTTCCTACTCTGTTAATCCCTCTCATCCCAGATCAGGTTCCCAAATAAAGGTGTTGAAAAGATTGCTGGAAAAATATAGGGAAACTTGAATTACATTCTATGACACTTGGTGAAGAGAAGGGCAGCAACTGCAGTGAGACCTCAATGGCTCTGTGACCCTGGGCATCCTGCATCCTGTCTCTCTAGGCAATCCTGGAAGCATCACCCAGGTGTGGTACATCCTGCCCACACTGTCCCAGCAGCACCTGGCCCCAAAGCAACAGCTGTAGGGGAGGGAGGATGTCAGATCCTAAGACTAACATGCACTTTACCCTGCCACCAGGAACTACCATCAACAGGCAAGTTCTGGCACCAGGCACCCCAGACTCTGGAATTCTGCCAAACCCCACAATATTTCCAGTGCAGGCCCAGATCAGGCCCTGCTCAACTGCTGTCTAGGAAAGTGCTAGGGTCCCTGGTAGCACCTAACATAATAGTTTGAGGTAACGGGATTAGGGGGAGGGCAGCCAGCCTCGTTGATGATCCCATTCTTCTCTGTTCTAGTTGCAAAAATTTATTAACTGTGCAATCTTAGGCAAATTACCTTATCTCTGTTTGCCCCAGTTTTGTAATTTGCGAAGGGAAAAATAACAATGGTACCTATCTCCCAGGTTTGTTGTGAGATCAAAATGATATAATGATTATAAATGCTTAACACTGTGACTGGCATATGCTAAGCACCATATTATTTCTTTACATGATATAATTGTTTTGTACCTGATAACTCTAAAATGGTTTTAAGATGTCAAAGGCAATAAAATCAATGATTCTTAATAGTATCTTATTATTACAAATATATGCAAAGATAGCTTTCAACATTATCTTTGCCAAACTTTGTGTTCCAAATTTTTGTCCCTCTCTCTCCCCTTCCCCCTTCCCCAAGACAGTAAGCAATCCAAGTTAAATATATACAATTCTTCTAAACATATTTCCAAATTTGTCATGCTATGCAAGAAAAATCAGATCAAAAGAGAAAAAAAACACAAGAAAGAAAAAAACAAGCAAACAAACAAACAACAACAACAACAAAAAGGTGAAAATACCATGCTGTGATCCATATTCAGTCTCCATAGTTCTCTCTCTGGATGTGAATAACATATTCTATCACAAGTCTATTGGAATTGCTTTGAATCACCTCTTTGTTGAAAAGAACCAAGTTTATCATAATTGAAGATAAATGATTTTTATATGTGATAATTTGGAAATATAATTAACTGAATTTATATTATTTGAAGTTTATTGTTTGTTCTTATATTTCTAAATTCTCTTATATTGCAAAATTTTAGAGACCACTGTAAAAGAAATGTTGTTAGGACAAAACAATTTTTTAATCGGGATACTATTACATATGAATTGGGCTTTTAAAAAGATGTGTTAAAAATATATGTTTGAAAACTGTTAAATGTTTCATGAAGTATATTTTGCTATAAAACAGTTGATGATGATGTGTATATTATAACAGTGAATTTTCACTTAAAAATTCTTAGCTATTATGAAATTGTATAGGGTGGCTCAAAGATATAACTTCAACATATTAATGATAAATCAGTAAGAAGGTATTTGCTGGATGTCTGAAGCCCCAGAATACAATTAGTTTCAATTTACAAATAAATGATTAATGAAATGTTAACTGTTGGGGTAACAGCAGGAAAGATATTTATGTTCTAAGTTGTGGTGAGTGAAATTTTACTATTTAAGGTAAAAATTCCTGGGACTGTAATTTGCTATTGTTTTGAACTTTGATTACAGGGACAGTTCTCTGAATTGCCATAAAGCCAATAATAGATAATGGAATATACTGACTTCTGGGAGCTACTAAAAGTGGATGCCAGTTCTTGGGAAAAGTTGTGGAAAGACTTGGGCAAAGCCCAAGATAGGATCCTTCTGTCTCTATTTCCCCCTTACGCTATTTCCTTTCTGAAAAGGATAATTCCTATCTGGTTAATCCTGAGTTTTGCATTTGACACCCTGTGACTATATGATTGATTGTCAGATATGATTTATGCATAGAATCAACAGAGTTAAGGGAGTCTTTCCCTCTTATGACCTAAGACTTTAGTATAATCATGTCCCTCTTTTTCCTTTTATCGCAAATTTCTACAATCAAGAAGTTTTGTAGGTATAGTACTAAATCTGTTAAATAATAAATTAATATTAGAACTTCTCTGAATTACGATAGTAGGATGCAGGTATGAACACTTAAAATTTTCATCTATATCAAATTATAATACAGAGATAGTATCCTCTTAAGTGGGAAATAATTAAATAAGGTAATAAGACAAAAATGTAATGTAAAAAGTTTTCTAAATAAATGAAATAGAAAATTTTAAGAAAGCAATAGAATTAGACTGTTTTTTCTAAGAACTATATATATCTATATGTATGTATGTATGTATAGGTTATTGGCTTCCAAAATTTGTCTATCATGGAAATTCAGGCTTTCAATATGTTTTAATAATAAGTTCTCAAAATTATATTAAGGATTTATTAATTAAGGATTAAGGATTTTACACATAAATTGTATTGATAATAGTTTTTTTTAAGTGAAATTATTTTCCCATTTTTATAATTTCTATCTGATACATTTAAAAGGCAGAATAGCCCAAGTGAGCTTCCTTTAAAAAAAAGGATCAGATATGTATGTTATGGAATATTATTGTTGTATAAGAAACAATCAGCAGAATGATTTCAAAAAAGGATAGAGAGACTTACATGAATTGATGATAATTGAAGTGAGAAAAACCAAGAGAACATTGTACAAAGAAACAACAAGATTATATGATCAACTTTAATGGACTTGGCTTTTTTCAACAATGAGGTGATTCAGGCCAATTTCAATAGACTTGTGATGGAGAGAGACAACTGTATCCAGAAAAAAGAACTATGGGGACTGAATGTACGTCACAACATGGTTTTCACTTTTTTTTTTGTTTGTTTTTTTCTTTCTCTTTTTTTTCCTTTTTTGATCTGATTTTTCTTGTGCAGCATGATAAATGTAGAAATATATATATGGGAAAACTGCATATGTTTAACATATATTGGATTGTTTGCTGTCTAGGAAAGGAGTGGAAGGAAGGGAGGGAGAAAAATTTAGAATATAAGGTTTTGCATTGGTGAATGTTGAAAACTATCTTTGCATGTATTTTGAAAACAAAAAACTCTATTGGAAAGAAAGAAAGAAAGAAAGAAAGAAAGAAAGAAAGAAAGAAAGAAAGAAAGAAAGAAAGAAAGAAAGAAAGAAAGAAAGAAAGAAAGAAAGAAAGAAAAGAAAGAAAAGGAGAGAAGGAGGGAGGGAGGGGAAAAGGAAGGGACAGAGAAAGGGAAGAAGGGACAGAGGGAGGAAGGAAGGAAGGAAGAAATGAAGAAGCACCAGGACTACAAGGATTTACAAGTCAATTCTGTCAACAATGAAAGATCAACTTATTTCAATATTAAAAATAATTATTTGTAATAAAAAACAAAGGAGGGATCTTATCAAACTTCTTTCATGAAATAAATATAATACTAAAGAATAGTACTAAAGAATAAAAATAGAGAAAGAAAATTATGAACTAATTTCGTCAATAAATATGGAAGCAAAAAACAAATAAAATATTAGTTAAAAGATTATAACAACATGTTATAAAGATTATATAATATGACCAAGTGGAATTTATACCAGGAATGCAGGGATGCTTTTAAATTATTAATATAATTGATTGTATCAACAATAAAAGAAAAAATCATATGATAATATCAACAGATACAGAAAACAGCTTTTTATAAAGTACAACATTCATTGCTATTGAAAACATTTGAAAACGTAGGTATAAATGCATTTTTATTTAAATTAGTAAAAACATGTTTATCTAAAACCATCAACACATATTATTTGTAATGGGGATAAACTAGAAGCCTTCCAGGTAAAGTCAGGTCTGAAACAAGGTTGCCTACTTGTTACTGATATAGTTTGATCTTTATCCAACTTAATGACAGTAGATGTATGAAAAACCTTATTGCATTATTTGAGTCTGGTCCTATGTGTCTGGGAAGCTAGATCATATGCTGACCAGAAACTCAGATCAAAGAACTGATACAAGGAGTTTTCTTATCTGAAGGCTGGCCCTCTACTAATGAAGCATTGTATTTGAGGGTTTCCTACCAGGTCCTTCTGATTATTCCCATAGCTTAACCAAATTTATGGGAATAGACTCTGAATTATCTGAAGCAAGTTCCTGTTAATGAGTGGATAGTCCTTTCAAAGGACCTTGAAATTCTTTTAGTACACACCCAAACGTAGCTGATTCCCAGAAGAGACAACTGTCCAAAGATTCCTAAGTATATGTTCTTGTTTCTTTTTTCTTCCCCTTTGTCATGTGCCCAACCACTGAGACCCTGATTCAAGTGAGTTTTGGCATTTTCTCCATCTATATTCTTTTCTTTTCTGCTTGTACACAAACTAGCTAGCAATGATACCTGAGACACTCAAGAAACTAAGCCTCTGTGCTACTATCTCATTCTGGCCCAATTGGACTCTTGTGATCTTAGCTTATACCTGCCTCTCCCCCTCCCTCTTTATAAAGGTAAGGATTTGTTCAGATTCGCTCCCTTTGATCAAAAGAGGGAAATGCCAAGATATTAGAAAACACTTTGTTTTTCCAGAGCTAAAGCCCAGCAAGCTGGTTGTGATCTGAGCTTGGCACAATAATCCTGGAGCTCACTCTCTGGAGGATTTCATCTAGCAAAAATCATACTTTTTATATATATATATTTTTGATTTCTATTTCCCAGGGACCTGAGTGCCAGAAGCAGCTAACATGCTGCAGTAGGAAGTAATTAAACAAAATCTCCTGACATGCTAACAATTCCTGAATTCCCATTCTCATAACTGCTAAGTGAACCAAACCAGTTGCTTCAGTCCTGTTCCTGACATGCTAACTCTGATTTTATACCCTGCTTAATGATCACAAGGCTCAATGACCCCAACCACTCCAGATAATCACAAGACTGAGCGATTCTAATGATTTAAAGCCTGTTCCCACAAGATTCAAGAACACTTGTATTTTCCTTAGATTACCTGTATGTGTAAGCCTACCATGGGATCTACTTACTAAGATCTAAGAATTGTAATGTTCCATCTAGCTTTCCAGAAAAGTGATGAAGGTAGGAAAGCCACCAGGAGGATGGTCAAAGATGGAATGTCTCTTTTCCAATGCTTCTCAGCCCTTAAATACCTTGTTATGATTACATCATTACAGCATTCTGAATATGTGTGAACCAGAGAATCATTATATCACCATACTAAGTACTAAGGATATATATGTGAACCAGAGAACCATCATCTCGTCAATTTCACTGAGTTAACAACTTGTTTCAAGTATACTTCTCCAGAGTTCTGGTCCTCTAAATCTCCCCCTTTCTTTTGTTTTAGAATAAGGTGACTTCTCAGGAAGAGAGGTGAAAATATCAAAAAAGGAGGTAATCATGCCCTCCCTGACTTCTCAGAAAACTAGATATTGTTAGCAGGTTTCCTCTGGATTGAAGGGTCTTACTTGAAACAGGTATACATAAATCTATCAGTATGGGATATATTACACAAGCACATAGTAATATAACACAGGCTAGTAGTGATGTAACAAACAATATGAATCAATATAGTGATATAACAAATAATATGAATATACATGTCCATATCCTAAAAGGAGGGTATATAAATAACAATCACACATACACCTCCTTCAGCAGCCAAGAGATGGTCCATAACCAATCTATTGTCCATTACTACACATGTCAGAGAATCCAATGATTCCTGTAAGTTTTGAAGTCCTACAACAGTTCATTATGTATCAGGGAAGCCAGTGATCCCTGCAGATTTTGAAGTCCTGCAACAGTCTCATCAACAATTTTTTTTTCATTTTAAATATGATAAAGTATATGTTAAATAAAATATATACATTCATATTTATACAGTTATCTTGCTGCACAAGAAAAATCGGATTTAGAAAGAAGGTGAAAATAACCTGAGAAGGAAAACAAAAATGCAAGCAGACAATAACGGAAAGAGTGGAAATGCTATGTCATCAACAATTTTTGATGTACACTGTCATGCTTTTTCAGTAACATACATTGTCAGAGATGGAACCATCTAATGTTTCTTGGATCTTTTCCTTTGTTTCAAGTGTTTTCTCCTTTTCTGTCTTTCTTTGATGGACAAGGCGAATATGGCTCGTGGGCACCCATCTGATTCCTTCTCCATCTGTAGAGATACAAGCAAACCCTCTCCCCCAAGCACTTAACCTATCTGGTCCCTTCCATTCACCACTTTCTGGATCTCTCCACAACACCTGGCAATTATATTGGAGCTGCTCACACTGGACACTGCCCTTCTGGTAGGTTATAAAACCTGTCCGTAGGAGCCAGAGCATCTTTATCAAAAATAAAAAAAATTAATAGTATAAAGAGTTAAATTTAAAAGTTCTCTAGGGTTACCTAGAGATAAGTGGTTCTCACTTTCTTTTGTTTTTGGAGGATCATCTTGATGTCTCTGTTTCTCCTTTCTACTATTGCCTGTCCTTGAAGATGAAAAGATATGCCAGTGGTGTGTAAAATCTGATTTTACACGCCATTATCTGTTTTTATTACTTGTGGAACACTCATAATTGCAAAAGCTTGTATAAGGAATTCAGTGACCACTCAGGCTGTCTCTTTTGCTACTGGTATTACAAAAGTAAATCCTGAGAAGGTGTCTACTACAGCATGAATAAAAGACAGATGAGCAAAAGATTTATAATAGGTCACATCCATTTGCCAAATTTCATTGGGTCTCAAACCACGTAGAGGCAGTGCAGGAGCGTGGAAAGGAAGGCAAGCTGTACAGGCTTTTACTATGTTCCTAGCTTCCTCTTTTGTTATCCCAAATTGCAAAGTAAAGCTTGAGCAGCTTGATGATATTTAAAATGAGATTCTTGGCCTAAGATAAAGGAGTATTAATTAATATGGTTAGAAGACTATCTGCCTTTGAATTTCCATAAAAAATAGGACCTGGAAGTCCACTATGAGAGTGGACATGCAAGATATTTTACCTGGATACTTTCTCACTTGCTCTTGAAGTTCCTTAAAGAGCTGATATATATTAGAACCTAGAAATTTTATTTGGACAGTGGCAATTCTTTGGAGTGTGGCAAACATACCTGCTGAATAGGCTGAATCAGATAATTATATTTATCTCCTGGATAATAAGTAAGAGCTAGCATGATTGCAAACAATTCATTCTGCTGAGTGGACTGAAAAGGAGTTTTGACTACTCTCTTTATAGTCAAGTCATAAAAAGATATAGCACAAATATTATGTTTGGATGCATCTGTAAAGATAGTTGGTCCTTAAAGAGGAACTTAGAAACTTTTTCTTCAAAAATCCATTGCCAATTATGTAATAGTCAGGTTATCTTTCATGGAGACCCGTGTGTAAAATTTGGAGCCATGGCCAATACAATTTGCCACTCTGGGATGGTTTCACAGGATACATTAATTTGTGCATTCATATAAAATGTGTATATCTTGTTAGGTCTTATCCTAGATAATTGTACTGCTTGCTTAATGGCCTTTAATAAAATTCTAGTCACAAAAACTGGGTAAGGAGTAAGACTTTGTTCTGGTTGTTCTGGGAGGTTTTACTCACTGTATTACACTGTCTTCTTGATGAAGGACTGCTGTGGGTACCTCTTTTGTAGCAAAAACTGAGATTTCCAAGGGTTTTTAAGTGACTCTTTTAACCACATTGGATAAAGCCAGTTCAATTTCTCTCAGAGCTTCTTGAGTTTCTTTTGTAAGCCAGCATGGTGAGTTTAAAGCACTGTCTCCCCTCAAAATGTCATATAATGGTTGTAATTGATAGGTAGTTAAGCCTAACACTGGACCTATCCATTGAATATCTCCTATCAATTTCTGAAAGTCATGTAAGGTGTGCAACTTCTCTGTTCTTAAAGAAAATTTTTGTACTGTAAGCACCTTAAGATATACTTCTATTCTAAGTGTGTTTTTTAATTTTTTCTGGAGCTATATGCAATTTGTAGTTCCTTAGTGTTTCTATGGTCTTTTGTAGACATGCTTCTAACATTTACTCCTCAGGTGCACATCCCAATATATCATCCATGTAATGTAATAACAGTACTTTTGGAAATGATTTTCTTTCTAGAGTAAGAGCAGCAACAACATTTATTTGACACATAGTAGGACTGTTTTTCATTCCCTGTGGCAAAGCTGTCCATTCATATCTTTTATAAGGCTCAGCTAAGTTAAAGCTGGGCACTGAAAAGGTAAATCTTTTCATATCCTTGTTATCCAGGGGGATAGAATAGAAACAATCTTTAATGTCTATAACCCAAAGAGACCATTCTCTAGGCAATTGAGTAGGAGATGGAAGTCCAAGCTGAAGAGTTCCCATAGTTTCCATCTGTTCATTTACTTTTCTTAAATCAGTCAACATCCTCCATTTTCCAGATTTCTTTTTTACAACAAATACAGGGGAATTCCAAGGACTTAGAGAAAGTTGTAAGTGCCCTTGGTCAAGTTGTTCCTGTACTAATAAGGCCTGAATTTTATCACTAACTAAGGACCACTGTTCCACCCATATTGGTGTATCAGTTTTCCATTGAATGGGAACAGGTGAGAGTGTTGGCAGGCCTTCAACAGCAACCCTGCCTAAAAAACTGAAGTACTCAATTGTAATGCTAACTGTTATAAGATGTCTCTTCCCCATAGATTGATGGGGATTTTTTTCTACTACAAAAGGAGTAAAAACTCCTCTTTCACCTTCAAATATCCATCTCAAAGGGGAGCACTAACTTCAGTTGTTATTGATCCTCCTATGCCAGACATATAGGTGTCTGCCTTAATCTTTGGCCAATGACTGGGCCAATTGGCACCTCTAATGATTGTACAATCTACACTTGTGTCTACCAACCCTTCCAGAAGTATGCATTTACATAGATAGTGAGCATAGGATGGTCTCTCTAAAGTCCCTTGCCAAAAGGGACTCTGTCTTCCCATGTTCCAATCTTGCCCACTGTGGCACAGCATCTTATGATCTCCTCTAAAGGAGCATCTTTGTGTAGTCCTAGTATATAATTTTGCTACAAACTTCATTAGTATTTTCTATAGCAAGTTGTTTTATCATTATTCCTGTTGCTGGAATTTCAACAATTTTTCACCAATAGTTTGTATGACAGCTGTCTGCAGATGTCCTACGAATTCAGCAAAGGGTTCATTTGGTTGTGCTATTTTTGTGAAGGCTTCCCCTCTATCTTGTCTTCCTGGGAGGATGCCCTATGCTTTGATAGCAGCAGCAATTTGCTCTTATGCTGCTATAGAGTAATTAATCTGGGCTAAAGTGTCTGCATAAAGACTTAAACCTGCTAGTTGATCAAAGGTGAGTGGTATATTAACTCTGGGTTGCCTATTTCTTTGGGCTTGTATTCTACAGAGTTCACTATACTCAGAAAGCCACAACAAGTTTTGTCCAGGTTCTAAACATGTGTTTGTTATAGATTTCCAATCATTAGGTTTTAAAACGTCAAAAGCCCAATTCTCTAATAACATCTTAACAAGACAATGTAGACCCATACAGAGTGCAAGCCTTTTTCAGATCTTTGATAATTTTCAAATTAAAAGAGTGTATCTTTTCTTTCTTGACCTGAAGAGTCAAACTCTTCAAACACAGTGTATTCTTTTATTCTTAAATCAGATGTAGGCTGTCCTTCATCTTTAGCTTTAATTAATGCCTTTTGTAATTGTGTCATAGGGGGTGGACAAAGCTGCTGCATGGGTGATGCTGATGGAGAAGCACCATACTCCTTAATTTCATCAGCACTGTACTTAACTCCTTTCTTGTCTAATTCTTCATGCTTTTCAGCTGTTTTGTCAGTACCCATCCCCGACCTGCTTTTTCTCTTTTTTTCCTTATTTTAGAACATATGTAATTCCTTATAGCCAATTGTGTTATGTTATACTTATAGAATGTTTCCTCAGGAATTGAATCAGGATCATTATCATTGTAATATTCAATTAGTTGCTCTCCCATTAGTTTCCACTTATCTGGCTCTAATTTTTCTTCCTTAGAGAACCGTGTACTCTAATGTATCTAAGAGTCCAATGATCTGATCCCAAATTACCAACAAATCTTGCTCCTTTATTAACCTAACTATGCTTGCTTGCTACACACTTTCCTTGAGGTGAGGAAGGTTCTTTTCTTAGTATTTGCCCTATTTCAGCTGAAAAAAAAAATGGAAGTGACTAGTTTACTCACCCTATTTCCTGATCACAGGGATTTCTCTACTGAACTTATGATTGCTTCAATCAAACTGCTTTGTGCCCTGCTTTGCAAGACCCTCCGTTTCTAGGGCCCCATATTTGGCCGCCAAAATGTAATGTTCAGGCTAGCTTTCCAGAGAAATGATGAAGGCAAGACAGCTACCAGGAGGAAGGTCAAAGATAGAATGTTCCTTTTCTTCTCATCCCTTATATATCTTAGTACAATTACATCATTACAGCATACTGAATACCTGTGAACTAGAGAACCATTACATCACCATACTAAGTACTAAGTATATATGTGAACTAGAAAACCATCATCTCATTAACTACTGAGTTAACACCTTGTTTCAAGCATACTTCGGCATAGTTCCAGTCCTCTACAAAGAATGACTATGTTGGATTCTGCCTTTTTGTGGTTTTCAGGATATAAACCCTACCACTATCCCATATAAGCCTCCTTCTCAGAAGGTCTTTTGTTTGAAAGAATTTTCTTAATTTTCACATTAAACTTCTATTTAATTCCTGACTCTCCTGTCTCTAGCAAGCTTTGTTCAGCTTCAGTCAACCAGAGCCTGGCTCCAGTCTGGTTGACAAGGTCTAAATCTCAGAGTTGGTAACTTTATATCCTTCAAAAAATATTTCTGTAATATTAAATAACATGCAATATTATAAATGTGTACATGTTACAAAATATATAGTAATAAGAGAAGTAATTAGGAAGTTAGTAATAAAAAGATTTGAACAACAAAAAAGGATTATTTTTCGTCCACATTCAGGTAAGCAAATATCTTGACCAGTTTGGGGAAAAAAAATTCTGTTTTTTTAGGTGTAGTTCCATTAGTGGAGAAAGGTATCTTGGGTCACTTATCTCAATGGACTAATGGTATATTCTTTCTGAAAGACTGTACATTCCTCAAAGGCAGATCTCATATAAGTTTTCATCTTTGTACCATCAGCACCTCGCACAATGTCTTACACTCAGTACATGCTTAATTGCTTGTTGAAATGAATCAACAATTGTAATTAGTCCTAAAAAGCATTCCTTTTTTGAGAGATGATGTACCTGGAGCAATCGAGGCTAGAATCCTATCTCAGATACTTTACTATATATATGACATTAGGTAAGTCACTCTAGCTATCCAAATATGTTTTCTCCTTTGTGAAGTAGTGAAGCTAAGGGCAGGGAATAACCGTGGGGCTTCAGTGGAGTATAGTAATATATTACCTACTTCAGATGAAAGTGCTTTGAAAACCTGAAAGTGTTATATATGAGTTTTATTATTATCATTATTATCATCAAAGACAAAATACTGTGCAATCTAGGTACTTCATTAACTGTATGGAAATGATTATAATGTCTATTCTTTGTGCTTCAATGCTAGTCCATCTGATGTTCAATTCTTAGAATCCTTGGTTTCCTTAATGACTTTGTTCAAAGGCTAACTTGACAAGAGATCTTTCCTAGTCCCTCCTGGTACTAACATCTTCTCATCCAAGGTAACCTTTTATCTGCTTAATGTATGCCTTGTATATTTATATCATATAAGCAAGGGTATTCAATTTTACTTTTTGTAACCCCTACTGTTAACTTAACACAATGCCTGACACACTTTGCTTTTGTCTTGATATCTCTACCTAGCCCTGAAAACAGAACTTAGTACATACTAAGTGCTTAATAGTTGTTTGCCAAATGATACCTATTTGTGGCTTTTATGTAAATAGTTTAGAAAGCAGAGAAATTTCTCAAATAAAAGCTGTTCTTAAAATACAATTTGTATACTTTATAAAACTGTATAAAATATAATTTGACTACTTTTTTTAATCAGCTGAAGACTGGGAGCATATCCCATATATTTTTTTAAATTCTCCACATATACCTAGAATCATGCTAGAACAATATAAATGTCGAATTAATGAACAGAGTGGAAAAGGATGTTTTTATTGTGGGTTGTTTTTTTTAAGCTCTGAGAATATTTTTGCTTCATTTTGCTTTTGTATTTTGCTACTCCTGTGCCACTCAGTACTGAGGCTCCACCTAGGGCTTCTTTCTATAACTACATTTATATTAATTGTAGTTCATTTTCTTTGTGATTGAAATACAGAAAAAAGTTACTGAAGGAAAAGAGAATTTATTTGACTTGGTTTTGCTTAAACTGGGGTCTCTCCAACACAATGACAGCTTTGTTCATTATTCAAAAGTGAGGCAGTTAGCAAAATCCTGCTATGGATCCCAAGCTAGGATACAGTTAAAACTTTATCTAGGGTGGAGACCTGTCTCCTTGGGAACCCTCCCTTACAGGAATGCAGCCAGGTTAACTGGAGTAACAGGTGGTCCTAGTTCAGTGATAACCCAACCATGCACTAATGGATAAAAACAATTACCTTTTTGTGCACTGGGCATTGCCGGGAACTAAGCAAGAATAGAAGGTGTAAATATGATCAGGGAGGAGAAAGAGCTTTTGTTACAAAACTGTTAAGACAATTTATATTTTTTCTTTAGTGTTAACAGAAGACATTTAAAACCTCAGCTGTTTCCCTTATGTTTCGAAATTCCCTATCCTTTAGTAGGGGTTGTCTGCCCTTTCATAATTCTTCCAATGGGTTAATTGATGTTGTTTTCATTTCTACCCCTCCTTCCTCTCCACTCCCCACCCTCCCAATCTCTCCCTGGGCAGTGAGTCCAGCACAATGAATTGAGTTTAAAGACTCCCAGAGTGTTTTGACTCACACCTTCCATCTGTCTGCTTAGTCAATGTGCAACCATCTTTGTCTTTCTTTTATAATACCATTTGGCAGGCAGGACTTGTTATTCCAGAAGTGTGCCTGAGTCTGAGTTTTCCTTATTTTTTTTTGTGCTAATAACAGCAAAACACATTAATGTTTCAGGCGTTTATTCAGCTTTTTCTCTGGGTAACCATACAATGCTTCCTAAAATACTTAGTTTCGAGAAGAATTTGTGAGAATGAAACGATTTCTAGATAATGTGATTTTAAAAATATTTGTAACATGTGTATATGTACAAGTACAGGCTAAAATGAGGCAGAAATCTAACAAAAGATCAATGTACTTGAAAGGTGGTATGGCCTAATAGAAAAAAAAAATGGCCATACAATCAGAAAGAACTGGGTTTAAATTCTGCCTCTGCCATATATTGGCTATATGACTGTGGGCATTCAGTAGGCATTCACCAAAAAGGCTGCTATATGCCAGGCAAGGTGCTAAATGCTAGAAACATAAGAAAGGTAAAAAGTTTCTGCTCTTAAGAGACTTTAAACTGCCCTTCACTCCCTCATCAAATAAAACTAAGTTGCTCCCCCCAAAAAATCTCTGAATTTAGCTTACAACTTCAATAAAAAAGAAATACCTCATAATCCTGGTTCTATTTCATAGGTTATAAGTAATGAGGTCCTGAGTCGTGGGGATGTTAGACAAACAGAAACTGGAGCATTGATCCTTAACGCAGGCAGGGAGAAGGCACTGATAAAGATTAATTTAGTTCCATGGTCCCATACTCTTGGAAGGTCATCCAGTCAGAAATCTAAGTTATATCAAACCTCTGAAACCCACCCTTTATAGGGGTTTGGGGCAGTCTCACCTTGCCATGTCCTGTCAGGAATCCCAGACATGTCCCTGAAGTTAAATTTTCCCTATAAAATATACTTAGGGACATGTCTGTCTGCCTTGGGTCAGTGCCATGGCACTCTGTCTCATAGTGTCTTCCCCCTTATCTCTCTTCCATGTCATGTGGTCTCTCCTAACCATATCATGCCTTGTGATGCTCTTCCTGACCCCATTTCTCCTCCCTGTGGTTAGCTAACCTTTGGGGATGCTATATAAATCCCTTTCAGTATTTAGCCAGCCAGCTAAGGGCATGCCCCAACCTCATTGGATTTTTCCTTTTTCCCGGTGAATGGCAAGTTCCACTAGGGAACTTTTCCTTGCCATTATTAATTAATAATTTATTATTATTATTATTATTAAAACTCCTTTCTATGCTCTCCGAATTTCAAATTTACCATTCCTGGTGTGTTATATCCCTTTTTTTTGTCTGTAATAAACAGATAGATAGATAGATAGATAGGTAGATAGATAGATAGATAAAGTAAATAAATAAGTGTGCCTTTTGCCAACAAGAATGGCCATTGTGAGTTATTCACATGACTGAACTCCAACTTTTGGTGCCTACCATCATCTAGTATCTACATCAGCCATATCAAAAGACCTTAGGGAATGATTAAGTCCTGGGCATTTTTGAGGCACAATCATTTATAAGATAAGATGGGGATAAAGAGGACTTACAGTTTGGGGGTAGGGTAGAAATAAGTAGAAAAATAGAGGAAATTTGACAGTCTATCTGATAGACATTCATCAGGCCAGAAAATAAAAAATGACTTTGAGAATCAGAATTACAAATAGGAAATGGAGTTGGCTTATTTAATACCCATAAATTCGGATAATATTTTAAACCAGCTTTTGTTTTTCTTTAATTTTTTTCTTCTATAATGTTTATTATACTATAAGAGTGCTATAAGAGTGCTAGAACAGATATAAGGCTGGGTAACTATGTTTCTATTATTTTCAGCACTTAATCACCTCAATTCTAAAAACCTAATTAAATTGACACAATCCTATTAGCTGTTAGAACTAAAAGCACAAACCAGTCATTAGCTGATTTCAGGTTACCATAATAGCCTATAGTAATTCACCCAAGATTAATGAGATGAACTCCAATGTATTCTAGTCCTACTACTCTGATTCTCTGTAAAATCTCTGAAGTATATATGCTTCCTTTTTTTAATCAATCAAAAAGAATTTATTAAGTATTTATGTTTGGGCTGGTAAATGGTACCAAAAATATATTATAAAGTCCCTGTTCTCATACAATCTCTTTGGCGTAGAGATTAGCATACATGAAATAACAAAAAATAATTAAATTACTTAATTATAAAGCATTAACTTTATAGCCTATTTTTTTCTAAGTATAGTAGAAATAAATGATCTCTAGTTTCTTCCAGATCAAAAATTAGACTTTTATGGGCTGGAGTAATTTGGAAAAGTTTCCAGTAGATTGTAAACTTCTTAAAGGTAGGGGCTATATTTTTCATTTTGCACATCTAAGTGCCTCCTATAGTGCCTTGAACATCATATGTACCTAAGATAGGTATGGCTGACTTCCAGATTTATATATCATATCCTAATCTCTCTCTCAAGCTCCAGAACTACATTACAAATTGTCTATTGCATATTTTGGACTGGATGTTTAGAAGGTACCTCAAGCGCAACCAATCCAAAATAAAACTCATCTTTCCCCCCAAACTCTTACTTCTTACCTTCCAGACTTCTGCTGAGGGAACCATCATCCTCCAAGCCAATCAAGTTTTCATCCTTGGTGTCATCCTCAATAATTCATCATTCCTTATCAATTTACTTTCATGTCATTTTCGAATTTGTCTTTTTTTCATATACAGAGTCTTCATGCCTTCATCTCTTCTCACTTAGACTACAGAAATAGACTTTTAACCTTCTTACTCTCCAATCTATCCTCCAAGGTGCTGTGAAAAGTGATATTCCTAAAACATCATTCTGACCATTTCATTAAATTTCATTAAACTCAGTGGTTCCTTATTGCCTCTAGGATACAATACAAAATTCCTCCATCTGACTTTAAAAACCCTTCACAATGTAGCTCCAGTAGATCTTTCCAATTTTTTTGTATACATCACCCTACCTCAAACACTTTATGGTCCAGACAAACAGACTTTCTTCTAGTTCCTCACATGATAGTCTATTTTCTGTCTCTGTACCTTTGTAAGGGAACGTGCCTAGAACACATTCCATCCTCACCTCAGTTTCTTAGAATCCTTAGCTTTGTTTAAAACTCTGCTCAACACTCTACACCTCCCTGGATGCTAGTGCCTTCCTTATGCAACTCCCCCGCCCCCCATTACCTTCTATTTATTCTGTATTTATTTATTTGCATACAATAATGTAAATTTCTTGAGGGCCCAGATTGTATTATTTGTATGTTTGTATCTTCTCTATATAGCACCGTACTTGATACACCCATGAGTGATTAATAAATGCTTATTATTTAGTAAATATTTGCTAGATATAATGAGATTTGATTTTCCCCTAGAAAAATAAAATTTAATAAGATGAGGCCATAACATAATAACTGTAGCAGGGAGGGGTAAGGAACACTTTTTAAACTTTCTTAAGTTTCTTTCTTAACCATCTCTGACCACAAAGGATTTTTTTAAAATCTAATTCCTGAATTTTTGCTATGCTTTGAATAAGGAAATTTTGATGTTGCTTCCCAGGTCCTCTAGCCATTTCAGCCTAAGTCAACTAGGTAGGTTGAAAGGAGTGTCAATAACTCTGAAAAGCAGACAGTAGACTACATAGACTTTATAAGTTAATCAAAAAAGGATTCTCAGTATCCTCTTGAGCAAGGAAGTGACTTAATGAAAGTAGAATTTTAAGATCTATCTAGTCTTAATACAAAATATACATATTTGAGGGAAGAGAAGAAGGAATATTTTTGCATTAATGTAGGCATTAGGTAATGAAACACTAGGCTAGAATAGCAGCAATGGAAATGGGAATACAGGGAAAATCTGAAAAATAATTCCAAGAAAGAAAGAACAGAATGTGGTGACAGATTTGCTATGAATACAATAACCATATGTCCCACATTTTCTAGATAGTTCCCATTTCAAGAAAATAAAGTGTGCTTCTAATATAGATTTGCAAAATTAATTATCTACAATAAAACCATGTACTCTGATTTTTGGTTAGGAAAATATGGGCAACATCAATATAAAAAAGGGAAGATTATTTCAAAGCTTTTACCTGACTAAGCAAAACATGGAATGCTAACTAATGAAACCCTATATTGCTATTATCAATGACAATTATATGTTTGGGACTATGTTGATATATAGATATGTGTGTGTGTGTGTGTACATATATATGTCTGAAGAATTCTAAATGAAATTAATATAACCAAACAGTACATGTATATCAATTATAACTATGCAAAACACACACACACACATTAAAGATGGGAAGAAAATATAGAATAACACAGAATTTAATATTCATTGGGGTTTGTTTGGGAGTTCCTTTAAATCCCTATAGTGATCCCATGGTTATCCTATAAAGATGCTTCCAACAGAGAGTTAGCCTATAAAGATGCTTTCAAATACAATTTAAGAAAGCATACACAAAACATTGCTTTTTAACAACCTGAACTCGACTGTTCTACACTTTTAGAGTTATCTCTAATTTGGTTTTAACTAATTGACCTTATTTTATGTTAAATTCTCACAGAGGAAAAATAATTAATAGATAGCTGGCCAGAGAGCCAGGAAAACTTGATTTCATGTCCTGCCTCTGACATTTACAGTGTGTTCCTGAGCAAACTTGGAATCTGAAAGAAAGATAGCACTACTGACAGATTGGGGAGGAGAACTTAATTATGGGTAGAGAAAAGGAAGGGTTCAGTTCTCAGACATGATGTTTTTGGAATGACAGGGATATTGTAAAAGCAGTTGTTAATATGAGACTTTAACACAGGTGAGAAGTCAAATTTGATTAAAATAAATAAAATTTAAAAGTCACAAATCATTTAAGTTATAAATGAAGTCATACAATCAAAGACCAAAGATGCTAAAATACTAAGATGGTGAAAGAAAAAGTTATGTGAATATAAAATTGTATTAGAGGTGGCTAGCTAGTTTGTGGATAGAGTTACTGGGCTTGGAGACAGGAAGATTCATCCTCTTGAGTTCAAATCTAGCCTCAGACACTTACTATCTGTGGTACCCTGGATAGGTCATTTTAATCCTGTTTACCTCAGTTTCCTCATTTGTAGAAATGAGCTGGAAAAGGAAATAGCGAACCACTCCTGTATCTTTGCCCCCCCCCAAATGAACTCACCAAGAGTCATACACAACTGAAAAATAACAATAAATTGTGGTATTTTTAGGATTTTGAAGGTTTGTGCTAGTGAGTAAGCTGTTTGTCTAAGAGAATTTTAAAACAGCAAATCCAACAAATCCCAGACTGAATCCTAGTGATATAGGTATTCATCAATTCCTTTATTTTAAAGTTGTGTAGACTTGAAATTTGAGAAGATGAAGTTTTACTCAGGATCACACAAAATTAGTGGAAGATCTAGAATTAGAATTCAGATCTCCTAATTCCTTGTTCAATGCTCTTTCCACTATATTATATAGGAGCAAGTACTCTGGTCACACTCTCCCAAAGCAAAACCAGTCATATCTCCCTAAGGAAATCCCTCAGGTATTATTAGGGTATGTCTTCTTCTAATGTCATAATCTTGAGGAGATATGCCAGTGTTAACCTTCTTACTATGTCAGTTCTAGCTCTAATTAACAAACTAACAATTTGTTTTTGTAAAGGGACATTTGTTTTGAAGATATAGCAAGCTCAGAAGTAAAAATACTCACTGCCTACCTATACTTTATAAATATACTCTCCCTACATTGTTATGCCACAGTTCTCTTTAACTATCCTGACTCAGTTTCCCTGCACTAGTTTCCCTTGTCTCAGTTTCCTTAACTGTTCTGTCTCAATCCCCTAAGCTGTAAAACTCCCCCTCTGACCCATTAAGACTGAGGTCTATTTGCTCTAAGGTTATACATTGTTAGCCAGATAAACAAGAGAGTAGACCTCCTGACTCTTTTCTGTCCTCAAGAATTTACAATATCCCTCTAAAATATTCCAAGATACCTCACTCACATCTTTATTTCTGTGTATTCAGACGTCCTGTCTCTGGTTTTTAGGATTTATGGCTTCCCCTATCCTGACAGAAGTTTTGCCCTTTCCTTCTTCTTTGTTTCAAAAAGGTATTTAAGGGTTTGAGATTCTCCCATTCATCACTGGACACTGGATCCTAGATGCTGGACGCTGGATTCTTTGAGATGACAGTCTCCTCCAGCCCTGAGACCAACATGGATCCCTTGGTCCCAGTATATCTTTATCTCTGTCTGACTGGATAATTTGAGACGAGATCCTGTCCAGTCAATTATGCTCTCCAATTAATAAAATATTAAAAGCTCTCTTACTCTCTCTCCTGCCTCAGTTTCTCCGGCATTACAACATAACCTCTGTTTCTGGGGGAAATGGATTCACACTGTGCAATTGTTTTGTAGCATTGCTCTCACCAAGTTTATATCCAAATAGAGCATCACTAGTAGATAAACTGTTATCTCAGCTGGGTCTGGAAAGTCTCCCTCCCAAAGACTTTCCTAGGGATCTAAAAGCTAAAGCAAAGATTTTATTTTGGGAGCTCTTGGTAACTTGCTCCTCTAACCTTTCAAAACTTAGAAGATTGAAGCTTCCAATCCCCTTCTCCTAAAACAAATAAAAAAAAAAACCCACCTAGCAAAGAATCCTATATTCATGGGTCACACCTGGCTGTGGATGGGGCGAGCTCAAGGCTTCTCTCTTCATAGCATTTTAGCTCTTTTTTTTATCAGATATAGCTAGGTCTGAAAAAGACAGCTAAAGACAAAAGTCAAGGTCAGCTAATGCTGTTTTAATACATTCTCTCTTTCTTCCAAGATACACTACTGTAGCCCATAAAGAGGTTTCTATTCACCATATGGTTGACATACTGAAACCAATTACAGAATGTCTAAGAGAGCTCTAAAGCTAATGTAGGAACCTAATGTAGGAACTGTATTTACCAAGCACTCTGTACATACTCCTAAAGTCTGGGCTCATTAGCTAATTCCCATTACATTTGATGTGTGTTTTCTGCTTCATGCTGGTTTGGGGTAAAAGGGAGCCAAACCCTTGTTACAATTCTCTGTGAAGTCATCTATGTATGTGAAAGACAGAAGGGGAAAAATAGATTTTTAGTATATTCATTTAATTTATAATCACCACTGTAACCAATTATTCAATCAACAAACATTTATTAAGTGTCTATTATGTGTTAGGTGTGATATAGGCGCTGTGTTACATCAATCATTCAACCAATAAACTTTTGTTAAGCACTTATTATGTTCCAGGCACTATCCTAAGCACTAGGGATACAAAAAGAGGCAAGACAGTTCCTTCCCTCAAGGAACCTACAATCTTATGGGAATGACAACATGAAAACAAATATAAACAGAGTAAGTTACATATAGGATAAGTAGGAATTAATTAACAAGAGAAGACACAAGAATTAAGAGGTGTTGGGGAAGGCTTCTAGTAAAAAGATTTTTATAAACCATGCTAGGTTTTAGAGAAAAGACAAAAATGAAACAGTCCCTGCCCTCAAGCAACTTTCATTTTATCAGCTTACTTAGATTAATAATTTGTTGCTCGGCTGGGTAAGAAGTTTCAAAAATGCATAAGATAGTTCTTAACTTCAACAAATCACTTCAACAAAAGGCAGTGAGTATTATATGAACACTAGAATATCAATTTCATTTCCTGGTCAAATAATAAACTTTAATTATATACTTGCTGTCCCTTTTAGCTGACAATGCCTGAGTACTAACAGTTATGAAAAAGGATTATAAAGACATGTATATGGGGAGATAACAGATAATTGAACTGGTTTTGGACACTGATGAAAAACAATAAATAAAAGGTCACATAAAAAAGGAAATATAAGCCATCTTTAATCTACTTGCCCAGAGTGATCTCAGCATGATCACAGAGGACACATCCAGTCAAAAACTTTCATCCTTAAGTACCACTCAGAAGTAAGCATATTGTTATCATGATTTGCGGATGCCAGAGAAATGGTGGAAAACAAAAACTGAATACTAACTTTATAAGGATAAAAGGAAAAAGGAGTTCAACATTTTTGCCTTCTGGAAAGCTTAATAGCAGGGCTTCATCTTAAAGGAGCCTATCCCAAACTGGTAGCAATAATGTATGGCTCAAGTCTCTTATGATAATGGGTTGGACAATAAGTACATAATTTTTGTTGGAGGGCACTTTGGAGAATAGTCACTAAAGATGTTCTAATTTGTGTTGGCCAGAGAGCTGGGAGGGATTATATTTAAAGTCAACAGCATTTATTGAACGTTGGAGCCTTTGTTCTTACAAATGCCTCTACCTAGAATAATGCCGTTTCTGCTTTTTGAAATCCTATTTAGCTCAAATGCCACCACTGCTGTGATGCCTTCTTGATACAGGCTCCCAACCCCCAAGCTGGAAATGAATTCTCCCTCCTTCCTTTTAACTCTTACAATACTTTGTTCCTAGCTCCCCTATGAAATATCATGTACTACCATAAGTTGTAGTTATTTGTAACAAACTCATTGAGGATAGTGATCTGTACTTCCCAATCCACCAAGTAATCACATGCTAAATTAATCCATCTTTTGCACTGTATTATATTATGATGGGGAAGTTAGAAGTCCCATACTTCACTGAATGTTTCACAATTTAATACTGAGAAAAATGCTAAAACAAAACAAACCCCAAAGAATTACTTTCCTATGCCCTAGAGATCATTATAAACCTTTTATCACTGAACTCTTCTCAAAAAGAGGTGGAAATGTTTCTTTTTTTTCCCCTCAGAATCCAGCAAAGAAGGAATTAGTGAACAAGTCATGTGATTTAAAAAAAAATCAATGAGTTAAAAAAGGTCATCAAATGTATTCTTTGCTTCCATAGAAGATTACATTCAAACCATTATAGACAAGTAATACCAGTGTGGTAATTGTAGCCTTACAATGGGATGGGGCAAGTAAGTGCATGTGTGTGTGTGTGTGTGTGTGTGTATTCCTGTGTATAAGAGAGAAAGAGAGACAGAAACAGAGACAGAGAGAACACAAGAACCTAACTGGTAATCTGCTCCTGTCCCTTATAACTTTTGCATTTAGTTTAATTTGTGAAATTTGATCTACATTCTTCCTGTGCAATTGAAAAATTCCTCTCACCCTTGTTCAATTGCCAAGGAAAATTCCATTGCATGATTCTAAATGCTGCATTTTTCGGGGAAAAAAGATTAAAAAAATAAAAATCCTAGTGGGCCCTTTTCCAGAGAACACAGAAATGGAGGAAGGCAAAAAGAAGGGGAAAGTTATCTGGGGATTGAGAAGTCTATCACAAGCTACAAAAGTGATTCAAGATTGAGTTGTCTTCAGTTTTACCAAATTAGGAAGGGTAAAAGAACAGCCAATATTATTGATAGGGTAAAGCTTCTAGGGGACATTTAGCAGTTATCGGGAGGTCCCCTGACTTTAGAGTGCTATTGTTCTAACAATCTGTCAGTGAGTCTTCTGGCTTTAGGATAATCCATTGCTGACTGTCAAATAGATAATCTGCTGGTCAGTGATAACCAAGTCCTGAGACAATAGTGAATAGACCACCCTTCAGTTCTACCTCTGGGCCATAAAATTAGCATATCAGTGACATGAAAAACTAAATCTCTGTCTTTTCCTATAAATTTGTCTTCTTGCTCCTGATAATTTTTGGAATTTAGCCCAATTCAACTGGTGTTACAATTACAATAAACTTTTTCCCTTGAAGATGAATTCAAGCCTGCAAATTCTTTTGAGATACCTGACGACACCAGTCTGTGATTGGAACCTTTTGGGGTCTCCTTTTGAACCTCAATAGTATAGCTTTTCCTCTCTTATGGACCATTCTATCACTAGTTTCTGAAACTCTCCAGTGAATATCTGATCAGAAAAAATTTTGCAAAATTTTAAAAATAGGAATATGACTTTCCTTTCTCTTTTCATTTCATAAGGGAAAAATATCTTGAAAATTGGAAAATTACCAGAATGGCAAGAACTGGGTAGTGGTAAAGATGTTTATTTGTGGCTTAAAAGACAGTATATAAACCAAGCATTTTCTTTCAGTGAGAAAATTTTTATAAGAATTCAGGCTAGGCACAGTGGTGTACACCTATAAAAACAAAACAAACTGCTTCCTCCCTACCTTTTTAGTCTTAAATCTTATATCCTTTCTTCATCCAGGTCCTCTTCAATCCAGTGACTAGTTTCTTTGCTAATCCCCAAACAAAACACTTCCTCTCTATGACTGTCCCCCATGAAAGGAATGCTCTCTCCATTCATCTCTACTTCCTGGCTTCCTTCAAATTCCATCTAAAATCTCACCTTCTACAGAAATTCTTTCCTATCCCTCTTTATTCTAGTGACATGCTTCTGTATATTTTCTTTTTTTTTCTTATAGTTATTTGCAAGTTGTCTCTCATTCAACTGTGAGCTCCTTGAATGCTGGTACTAGATTTTTCCTTTCTTTGTATTCCCAGTGCTTAGTCCAGTACCTGGCACATAGAAGATTCATATAGATATATATCTTTTTATTTTCAAAATATATGCACGGATAATTTAACATTTGTCCTTGCATAGCCTTGTGTTTCAGATTTTCTCCTCCTTCCCCCCCACTTCCTCCCCTAGAGGGCAAGCAATCCAGTATCTGTTAAACGTTAAAATATATGTTTAAATCCAATGTGTAAATTTATACAATTCTCTTGATGCACAAGAAAAATTAGATTAAAAAAAGTAAATGAGTAAGAAAACAAAATACAAGCGAACAACAACAAAAAGAGAGAATTTTATGTTGTGATCCACATTTAGTTTCCACAATCCTCTTTCTGGGTATATGTAGATGGCGCTCTTCTTCACAAGATCATTGGCAATGTCATCAGTCATCTCATTGTTGGAAGTCATGTTCATCAGAATTAATGGTCATATAATATTGTTGTTGCCGTGTACAAGGATCTCCTGGTTCTGCTCATTTCACTTAGCATCAATTCGTTCATGTAAGTCTCTCCAGACTTCTCTAAAATTATCCTACTGAGTCTTTCTTATAGAATAATAATATTCCATTTCATATACCATAACTTATTCAGCCATTCCCCAACTGATGGGCATCCACTTAAGTTTCCAGTTTCTTGCCAATTCGAAAAGGGCTGCCATAAACATTTTTGCACATGTATCCTTTTCCTTCCTTTAAGATCTCTTTGGGATATAGGCCCAATAAAAACACTGCTGGATCAAAGGGTATGCACAGTTTGATACCTTTTTTGAGCATAGTTCTAAATTGCTCTCCAGAATGGCTTGATCCATTCACAATTTCACCAACAATGTATTAGTGTCACAGCAACTTATTCTTCCCTCAAGAGCTTTTATTTCATTTCTCCGCTCCCCTCTCCATTCATTTATTCTAAATATTCACCTAGTCTTTGTGGAAAATCCATCTTTTTCTCTTTGAGACACTATTTCCAGTTGTTACAGACTTAATCATTTCTTCTTTTGAGAGATCTATAGATATACTGGGCAGGGGTCCTCAAACTACAGTTCATGGGCCAGATGCGGCAGCATCTCACCCAGGGCTATGAAGTTTATTTAAAAGCCCACAAAACAAAGTTTTTGTTTTTACTATAGTCCAGCCCTCCAACAGTCTGAGGGACAGTGAACTGGCCCCCTACTCAAAAAGTTTGAGGACCCCTGCATGTAGAGGGCCGGAACTCTGGAGAAGTATACTTGAAACAAGGATACTTAACAACAAGGTGTTAACTCAGTGTGATTGATGAGATGATGGTTCTCTGGGTTCACATATACTTAGTACTTAGTATGGTGATATAAGGGTTCTCTAGTTCACACATACATAGTGTACTGTAATGGTGTAATCAGACCAAGGTATTTAAGGTCTGAAAGGGCTGGAAATGAAACATTCCATTTTTGACCATCCTCCTGGTGGCTCTCCTGCCTCCTGTGCTCCTCCACTAAGATCAAGACAGATCAAGACTGGTTCAGACTGTAACAGACAGATTGTGAAGGAGACAGACTGTGGGAATAAATACTTTAGACTCTATTCCTGACTATCCTCGTGGTGACTATCCTGCTGAGATCAAGGCCCTTTAGGAGGACCTCCAGAAAGCTAGCCCAGACGTTACAATATACGATAATTTTTGTACTGGTCAGTATTTTTTAATTTAATCAGCTCTCAAGTTTTAATCCTTGATCTGGGGATTTGTGAGTATATGTCAGATTTCACCTTTTGATGTGTTTTTGGGTAGGGTGGCTGGCCTTACTTGGTCTCATCATAGGCTCCTAAACTGATGACTAACTTCCCAATTTTCCCTAATATCCTTTCCTGTCCCCCTTTTAATTGTTCTCCCAGAGTAATCCCATATAAGAAATAGTAATTTTAAAAATGATTCGAAAAAGGAAAAAAAAAAAATCAACATAATTGATCAATCCATTGAAAAAGCCTGAAAATATGTGCAATATACAGCTCTTGTGGACCTCCCGCCTCTGCAAAGGGATTAGTTAGCTTCTGAGCCAGCTTTGCTTTTTATAACTTTACAACATTCACTTTTGATTTTATGAATGGAGTTGTTCTTTCCATTTAGATTATTGTATTATGTATATTGTCTTTTTGACTGTTTATTTAGATTCAATATCTCATGAAACTTTTACTGATTTCTCCCAACCATTGGATTCCTTCTTCCTTAACTACCTTCTATTTCACTATTTTGAATTTATTTGAATTAAATTCATATATAAAGTAGATATATATTTATATATCTTTGCTGTCTAAGTTTCTTGAGGAATAAAAGAGAGAGGGATGGATTGTTTCATATTGTTTCCCTAAAATGTAGTACACTGCTTGAAAATAGTAGGCTTTTAATAAATAATGTATGCTGATTGATTGATTGTTGAACAAATACTTATTGACTAACTGCCTCTTATGTTCTCATTGCATGTGTTTTGGCAAAATAAATATTCCTTTTGAAGGGTGCTCCACTTGGCCTTCTTTCCTAGAAGGGGAAATAAATTGACAAGATTATTTCTTTTTTTCCATGTTCTGTTCTCCCATAGCTCTTACTTAAGATAAAATAGCAGAGTGCTATTCTACCCTGCCTCTATTTTTTTCCTTATATACAGATGAAACTTTCTTGACCCTCATATTAATATTAAATCTGCAGGGAACAAAGCCATGCCCTGTGCTAAATTGGGCCCTCAAAACTGTTTTTCTTTTAAGTAGATTAAGCATCATTCTCCCTATCCTCAATCCAGTTAATGGTATTAAGCCCATTCTTCTTAGAGGGTACAAAGGCAAACATTAGCCCAACCTGTGTTTATTACAAATTCAAAATTCAACATAAATTTGAATTTATTAGTTCAAATTAATAAATCATACTGTATCTTAAAAGTTTTCTTGTCCAGCTTTCATGAATACAAACTCACTATCAAAGTTGGAAATAAGCTAGAAAAATTTTAGCAGGTCAAATGGGAGCTATAGATGGATTATTACAACATGTGAAATTTAAATTAGTTTTGGAGAAAGCAGCATCTCAGGACTTCTAATATTATTAGCCAGTCAATGCTCTGTGGTACCACAGCAAGCTAATTTAATACTGCTAATGACAGCTTTCCTTCTTTAACTAGTCCAAATGTAAATAAGTGTACCAAACACAATTATACTGGGAGGCTATCATACAATACAATAATTACCACAATTTAGGGTCATTCCTAATGTAATGCAATGGCTTCAGTTTTCACATTTCTATTAATGGCGCTCTAAAATTTTATTCATTTCAGTTTTTCCTTAAGAAACTATACTGGGGGGCAGCTAGGTGGCACAGTAGATAGAGCACCAGCCCTGAACTCAGGAAGACCTGAATTCAAATATAACCTCAGGCACTTAATAGCTCCTAGCTGTGTGACCCTGAGTAAGTCACTTAACCCCAATTGCCTGAGGGAGGGGGGGGGATCTATACTGGATTTTTTCATGTTTCTTAAGGATTTAAATATAATTTTGAAATATAATTCAGAAGACCCAAAAAGTCTTCGATAATCACAGTTGCTTTTTAATCCTGTGGATGAACATGCAAATTTAGCAGGAGCCCAGATATAAGCAAAATTAGGCTACAGGTAAGCATATATCAAAAATATACATTTAATAAAAAATTAAAACATGACTCACAGCAATCATTGTGTATTTCTACAGGTTGATAATATTTCCTGCCACCTCAGTTCACCATCACTTTGAAGTGAAATGGTCTGTAAAGTTTGCTGATAGTTTCCATAATCTGTTTATTAAAGCTCCATGCTTTACCGATTCTCTGGCCAAATGTATTAGAAATATAGATAGCCTCAGCCTATTTTTGATCATAACAATTCAGAATTGTAAAAGTTCAAAGGCTGAAATATGCCTAGATGACAACTCTTGAATTATACATACTACTAGTAATCTTCATTTTAGAAATAAAGCAAACATTCCAGTAGTCTTCAATACAGGAATATTAATGTTAATTGCCTTGACATGGTTGTCCAAAATGGACACTATCTTTAATCCTATTCCACATTGGTATGAACAATTATTTTTCCTTTGACATAGCTATGAATCTGTTAAAATATTGAGATTGCTTTTTGGGAATCCCAATTAAATGAAAAGCATACAATTAAGTGAGTATTAGAATATTGGACCTTGTTGTGTGATTTTAGGGAAAAGTTCGGATTCGCTTCCACTAATGACACTCTCAGACTCAGTCAAAGTGAAAGTAAAATTTAATTACACAGTTCACAGAATAGAATGCTTACAATAACAACTAATATAGCAAATAATACATAAAAGACAAAGAATAATGAGAATTATGATTAAGATAGCAGATAGAGAGAATACTTCACCGATCGGGGGAGCTCCGACTCTAATTGACTCATATTGGCTGGGAAACCCCAGTAGTTCAGCCTTTGTGTCCCGAACAGGAAAATTCTAGGCAGATCGTCATCTCCATAGGTGAGGTTTTCAAATAGAGAATGTTTTACCTGCCTTTTATAGGAATCAGGACAAAGAAGGCTTTGGGCCAAGTAAAGACATCATATAAGACAGGGAAGTACCGACAAGGACTCCAGGTGGTTGTGATCAAGTGTTGCATCGACAAGGAGGCCAGTACTTATTGACAACTGTTCCAAGGAGTGGCGAGTTCCCAGAATCATGTAGTTGGAGCTAAAACACATGTGGTACATTCCCAACTTATAGGTTAAAAAATGGTCAAGATCTCATGGGAGAAGGAGCTAAAACATATACTCCTATGGGTGAGAGAACGGTCAAGTTCTCACAGAAGTCACATCATACCTTGATTAGATTCACATGGTTTGCATGGTGATTGGGTTCACATGGGGAAAGTCATTCACATGGAGATTGGGTTCACGTGGTTCAGATGGAGATTAGGTTCACATGGGGAAAGTCAGGTTCTTACAATGATTTGAAATGAACTTACTAATAATATAGAGATTTTCTATTCAGACCTCAAAACCCATCTAGCGTACCAGTATTATTCCTCCAAACTGAGAATTCTCCCTCTATTTCTTTTTGTAATCTTATTCTTGATGCTGGATCACTGATTCTCAAATTATAAAATCCTTAAGATCACCATTAGATTGTGACCTGACCCTATAGCAAATGACAGGGGGAAGAATAGGTCAGAGAAATTTCTACCTTAATGGCCCAGGGAACATAGCTACCTGATACTTTTTCCAGCACTGGATCTGATGACTAATATAGAATTCAGATTCTACTATCAATCAAATAATACCATCATCAGGGATTCAATCTGGTTAAGTCAACACCACAAATTGCATGCTAATTAAGCTCTGCATATCTATGCAGAATTTGTTAGCTATTGGTCATTGGATAAATGGTTATTGATAGAAAACACATTTAGGAGAACTAAGAGAGAGTACAAAAAGGAGCATTTAAAAATACTTTAATCCTTTGATAGATCAAGATCTTGTTGCTATGGATGCAGTAATGCAGATGAAAATGCAGCCACTTTTTCATCCCTTATGATTTGTCCATGTCCTCCCACAAATCCTCCTTAGCACAGCCACTAGATTTTTAAAAATAACTTTTAACTGATACCTTTTATTTTAATATGGCATAAATTTCTGTCTATGTTCCTCCTTTCTTCTTCCTCCCCAACCATCCCTTATAGCAAAGAATTTTTTAAAAGAAAAAAAAATTCAGAAAAAAATTAATACATTAAAAAAAAGTCTGACTATATGCCTAGATCCTTAATGGGTATGAATAAAGAATATCCTTGAAGTGTTTGCATTATTTGAAGTCATATTACATATTTCCATTGGACTAGAACCAATGACCAAATTTTACTTAATTATGACAACAAATAGTGCTCATTTAAATATAGGACATTCATGGGATTCATTATTCACCTGTGGGATCTTGGCTGTATATGCAGTTTCATAAGCATTGGTTCTGCAAAGAAATTAAGAAAAAAATATTTTTATATCTTTTTAGGGGTCAAGCTTGCTCTTTATAATACTTTTTATAATTTTGAAACATTTATTTTTGTCATTTGATCTTTTAATACTTCATGGTTACCTGTCTTTACACTTGGGCTTTATGTAGATAACCTATCTTTTGCAAACTATATGACCATGCTTCTTGCTAATAATACTGGAACTTTGACTGCCTTTGGGGCCACTTGCACTTTTCATTCATCAGAGAATATGGTTTTTCATGACATTCTAATAATAGAGTGTAATTAGGGACACTTTTTTTTAATAAGTGTTATTTCATTGGTATAAGAAACTCAGTAGATTAGTTGTGCAATATTGTCTGAGCTATGGACACACATTCTCAATCTAATCCATTTTCTCCAGTTAGAATATTAGATTATTTTTGAGCAACTGTATACCTCACTTTAGAAACTATATAGCATTATGAAGCTTGAGGCAATTAACCCCATGTTCTCTGCAAACAGAATCAGCTGAAGGATATCACCATTTATGGGAAATCTAACTTCTATTTGTATTTACTTCCTTTATGCTGTGGCAAGTACCTTTTCTGTCATATGACTGGCTCAGTATTGGTAATCAGAGAATTTCTAAATAATTTATTAAGAAATATTATGACTTCAGCATATACATGAGAGATTCTTTGCTGAGATTCAGAACTAGGGCTATGGAACAATGCATACAATGACTGACTTAGATGATGAGTTGGTTAGTTTTTCTCATCTATTTTTTTTCCTCTGTGATATAATCCCCCTTCTCCACCATGACGGAAAAGGATAAAGAAAAAAAGAATATATTGGGAAATTGGGTTATGTAAAAGCAAAGAATATCAATAAATAAATATTTTTAAAATATTCAAGGGACACAATTTATTGGAAGAGGGCCAATAGTTTTCTCTTCACACCTTTAGTCATTGCTACTAATTCTTCCTCAGACAGAACATATCTAAACCCTTTTCCAAATGACAATCTTTCAAATACTTTTAGATGGCCATCATAACCCCTCCCTTCCAAGTGTTTTTCTTTCCTAAGTGAACCATTCCAAGTTCCATCAATTAATCCTTTTATATCATGATGGCCTTTTACCATTGCACAGTCATTCTCTCATACACTTTCTAGCTTATTATCATTGCCTTTCTGAAAATGTAGTATCTAAATTATATACAGTATTCCAAATGTGATCTGATGAAGATGGTGGTGCTATCACCTTCCTAATCCTAGAAATTGCCTCTTTTAATGAAGTTACATCATTTTTTCCTGATCTTTTTCAGATGCAGTGATATCTAACCACAACTCCCATTTGGGCCTAAGAGTCTTTCATAACCAAGGTCCCACCTACATTTTCTGTCTCATTACATCTTACTCTGCTACATACTTTTTGATCCAATAACAATGGATTCCTTGATGTTTTAAGAACAAGACACTACATCTCTTATTTCCAGGTATTTTCTCTAGCTATTCTCCATTTCTAGGATACTATCCTTTTTTACTCTCTACCTTCTGGCTTCCCTATTGGCTATTAAGTTCTAGCTAAAATGCCACATTTTACAAGAAGCCTTTCTAAGCCCTTCCTCATTACAGTGCCTTTTCTTTTTCAATTATTTTATTTAGCCTGTTTATAACTTGTTTGTACATCTTTGTTTGCTTATTATTTCTCCCATTATATTTTGAATTCCTTAAGGTCAAACACTATCTTTTACCTCTTTTTATATCCCCAGTAATAAGTCTTTAATAAACATTTACTGACTAACTGATTATTGTGTTACTATTTTCTGAACCCAAGTATTCAGTGTTAAACTCATAATCACCTAATGTAATCTCATTAGGTTCAGCCTCACTCACTAAGTCACAGTCTGGCCACATATTCCCTCTCACAATTTAAGGATATACTCTGAGGAGTTAAAGTATTCTTTATTACTGCCTATGGATCAAACTGCACTAGATATATTTGCTCCCATTGCTAGTTCAGACACTTGTATCCCAGATCCATCCCCTTTTATACAGATCAGAATTCTTCTAGATGCAAGATCCCTTGTTCCTTTATGTGGAGAGGTTACATCAACCAAGTTGGTACAATCTGCCCATTTACTAAACCCATCATAAAAGTATGCTATAGGAATTTACAATAGTGCCATAAATTGGGACATCAAGGACAGCTATATTATGGAGGTAGGATTTGTCGTAGGCCTTCATTTCACAGTAACAAAGAGCATAATTCTCCTTGAAGAGAATGTTAACATTTCTAGCATTTTTATTTTTTTACATGAAATAAGTTTTTTCTTTTCTATGGGAATATGTTTGAAACTATAATATAATAAAACAGACTGGAAAATATCTGTTTTGCAAATGATCACTCTACACATGTCTTTTCAGGAATACATCTCATGTGAGATCACAATTTACAGGAGTTTTCCAGGAAAATGAGCTGTCTTTTTGTAGCACTAATCTCAGAATAATGCCAGTGAACTAGTTTTAAGATATTAACAAGAGAAAAGAATAGTAATGGAGAGAAAGAATTGATTACAGTGTGGTAGGAAGTGGAAAGGGTAAAGGGTGGAAATAATTTAAAGCCAAGGAGTCAATGAGTTAGTTCAGACTGAAAGATGAGAGAGATAAAGAAAGAGCTTAGTTACTGTCTTAAAATGAGGAAATTTATGGAATGGTAAAGAAAGATGTTAATAATTCACATTTACATGGCACTTTGAAGTTTACAAAGTTACTTCAAAAACCTTTTGAAATAGGTAGATTATGTATTATTATGCACAGATGAGGCAAATGAGATTTAGAGAGCTGAACTGAGTTGCCCATAGTCTTATAATTAGTAAGCATCAGAAGCAGGATTCTAATCTAGGTCTCTCCAGAGAACTGCTATCTCCAGCACTCATTCTACTACCTCATGCTGATCTATGGTAGGTGGCAAGCCAACAAATATGTCTTTTAGAGATGAAATCAAATGGAGATATTTGAAAATGGCATAAGGCCTGGAATGTCACACATACTTAAACCTGTAAAAATGTTCCTTCTAATAATTCAATATTTCAGAGAACTGGAGTTATCAGAAATAATCACCTGTGTGTACAACAGACTTCATTTGGATGGATTAAAGTTCAACTCAAAGCAGCTTATTTCTTTTAATCCAGGATACAAAAAAAAAAAAAAAAAAAGGAAATGTGAAGGGCAAGTAATAGCATCAGAAACAGAGCAGACAAGATCCAAAAAGAGAGTACAAATATGGATGAATAATCCATAATAACAAAAAGAAAAGCAGCAAAGTAAAGGATAGACAGTTGGGTTTTTTTTTAACGGAATAAAAAAAAATCACAGTTAAGCATGATGAGTCAAAAAATCAAGTGGAAGAGTATTATTGTAAATGTATTGTAAAATTGTTGTTTTAGGCCAACTCAAAGGCTTGATGGTTATATATCACTTGTTCGCTCTTATCATTAGCCAGAAATAGACCTTCAAGGAAAAATGAACCACAGAATGGAATTGCTCATATCTTACTCACTAGAACTCCGGTTCCCAAAGCATCTTTCATTTTCCTATCATTTTTTTATCCCCATGACATAATTTGAAGTAGCATTACAAAAGGCCTTGGATTAACTGTTCTATAACATCAGAATTTAATTTTAATAAGCAAAATCCTCCAAAGTGGCTGAAATCTCCAGACTCCAGCTGATGTTTCTATCCTGTTCCAGGTGCACGGCTGAGTCATCTCCACAGGAATTTCCTCTATCACAATCCATGCCAAGGACCTTGTCTTTCACTAATCACCCTTTCTAATTCCCTTTTAAATGTTGTCTTCCTCTATTAGAATGTAAGCAAGGACTGTCTACTTCTATTTGTATTTCTAACACTTACTTAGTACAATGTCTAGACACATAGTAAACACTTAATAAATATTTATTAATTAGCTGATTGACTGACTCCAAAGAATGAGTCAATAGAAATAGATGAGTTGATACCACCTGATAAATTATGGGAAATTACATATGCCAAGCTAGCTCTGACACGTAGGGGACTTTTATCTGTTAAAAAAAGAATAAGGTAAAAGTGGACATTTTGTTTTCTGATTATACTATTGATTTTAAGCTTCATTTTCCTTCCAAGAAAAGTAGATTTTTCTTATATACTTCTTTTTTTATTTTCAATGAGAAATTAGCATAATAGTAGTAAGTTAATTAATGTAGTACTGACAAGTTTGTAATATCCTTCATATTTTCTCATTTGAGTCTCACTCACTAGTGAAATAGATATTACAAATATTATCCTCTTTTAAACAATGAAGAAATATGCATATAGTCACAAAATCAATAGGTGTTAGATATGGAATTTAGGTCCAAGTCTTTTTTTTTCTTCATGTTTTTATTTACATTTTTCTGTTTCTTGCATCTCTCTAGTTATCCCAAATATCCCTTCCCATTTACATTACTTTAGTTATCTCAATGTTCTAAATATTTCTTACCATCTCAGAGAGCCATCCCTTATGACAAAAAGTTGTTTTTTGTTTGTTTGTTTGTTTTACAAATAATATTTTTTAGAGAGAAAAAAGTTCATACAATTGACCAATACATTGAAGGAATCTATAACCCTGTGTATTGTATTTACCATCTTCAGAAAATGGTGCAATATCTTCCAATAACTCTTTAGTCAAGTCTTGTTTAGGTTTGCTTTTTAAAATGTTTAATTTGAAGCATTCATTTAAATTTTTTTTGAGTTCCAAATTCTCTCCTTCCCTTAAGTCCCACTTCTATCTTTGAGAAGGCAAGCAATATAACATCAAGCATATATGTGAAGTCATGCAAGAATATTTTCATATTGACCATGCCCCCCCCCAAATAGCCCCTCAATAAAAAACAAAAAGTATAAAACATGAAAGTGAAAACAGTATACTTCAATCTATAGCAAAAGTTCATCAGGTCTCTCTGTGAAAGTGAAATTGGTATTTTTCATAATGAATTCTTTGAAACAATTGCAGAATATTATATTAATCAGAGTAGCTATGTTTTATACAGCTTCTCCTTACTACAATATTGCTATTACTGTGCACAATGATCTGCTAGTTCTTCCTTCACTTTACCTTAGGTCATATAAAGTTTTTAAGATTTTTCTGAAAACTTTCTGATCATTATTTTGCTTTCTTATAGCAAAATAATATACCACAACTTGTTCAGCTATTATCCAATTGAGCATCCCCTCAATTCCCAATTCCTTGCTACCATAAAAAGAGCTGCTATAAATATTTTTGTACAAATAAGTTCTTTCTACTTTTCTCTAGTTTCTTCTTGATATAGATCTAGCATTAATATTGTTAGGTCAAGGGGTATGCATAGATTGATAGAGCATTTGATATAGTTCTCCAAAATGGTTAGACTACTTCATACCTCCACCGACAAAGAATTAGTGTACAATTTTTTCTACAGACCTTCCAGCACATTTTCTTGTATGCCAGGTTAGCTAATCTGATAGCTTATCTATTATGATACACATGAGGTGGTATCTCAGACTTCTTTTTATTTACATTTCTCTAATTAGTAGTGTTTTAGAGCATTTTTTTTTCATATCATTATGGATAGCCTTTATTTGTTTTTCTGAAAACTGCTTGTTTATATTCTTTGGCAAATTTTTAATTGTTATTTTTTATTATTTTTATAAATCTGGCTTAGTTTTCTGTATTTTTGAGAAATGAGTACTTTATAAAAGAACTTTATATTTTTTCCCAGTTTCTTGCTTAATTCTAATTTTGGTTGCATTGGTTTTGTTTATACAAATTTTAAAAATTTTTCATTTAAAAAAATTATTCATTTTACTTGTGATGATTCTCTCATAAATTCTTCCATTATCCACAAATTTGACAGGTAAAATTTTCCATGCTCCCTAATTTGCTTATGATATCAATCTTTATGTCCAATTCATTTATATGTTTTACCTTTATCTTGTTAAGATGTTAGTCTATCAAAATGCTTTCCAGTTTTCCCAGAAATTTTTGTGAAAAGGTGAGTTCTTGCCCTCAGAGTTTGGCTCTTTGGGTTTATCAAACACTAGATATTATAGTTATTTGTTTCTGTATTTTATGTGCTTAATCCATTCCAGTGATAAATCACTATTTCTTAGCCAGTAACAGTCTGTTTTTCATAATTACCACTTTGTAATATAATTTGAAAACTGATACTGCTAGGTCATCTTCCTTCACATTTGTTTTCATTGATTTCCCTGATATTTTTGATAATTTGTTCCTCCAATTATTATTTCTAGCTTATAAATTCTTTGGTATTTTGATTGGTATGGTGTTGAATAAGTAAATTAATTTAGGTAGTAATGTCTTTTTTATTATGTTGACTCTGCTTGCCCATTAAAAATTATTTTTTTCTCCAATTATTTAGAACCATTCTTTGTGTGAAATGTTTTATGAATTGTGTTTGTGTAGTCCCAAGTTTGTCTTGTCAAGTAGACTTGCAAGTATTTTATATTATCTGCAGTCATTTTAAATGGAATTTCTCTTTTTATCTCTTCCTATTGGGTTTTGTTGGTAGTATATAGAAATACTGATCATTTATGTGGGTTTATTTCATATCCTGCAACTTTGTTAAATTAATTGTTTCAACTAGTTTTTTAGTTGATTCTCATGGTTGTCTACGTTTACCATCATATTATTTTCAGAGTAAGTTTTGTTTCCTTATTACCTATTTTTTTCTTGTCTTATTGTAAAATTAGCATTTCTAGTACAATATTAAAAAATAATGGTGATAATGTACATCCTTGCTTCACTCCTAATTTTACTTTGAAGGTTTCTAACTTATCTCAGATACAGATAATATTTGCTTTTGGCTTTAGAAGAGAGATATTATTCATCATTTTTAATAAAAGCTTCATTTGTTCTTATACTTTCTATTATTTTTAATATGAAAGGGTATTGCATTTTGTCAAAAACTTTTTCTGCCATCTATTGATATAATCATGATTTTAGAGGGTGATTTTTACTACTGATATATTCAATTATGCTGATTTTTAAAAAATATTGAATCAGCCTGCATATCTGATATAAATTCTAATTGGTAATAGTGTATGGTTTTTGTGATACATTGTTTAATCTTTTTGCTAATATTTTATTTAAATTATTTGTATTAATATTCATTAGAAAAATTAGCCTATACTTTTCTTTCTTTTTTGTCCTCCTTGATTTAGATAAAAAAAAAAAAAAACATAGTTATGTCATAGAAGGAATTTTATAGGACTCCTTCAGTAGCTATTTTTCCAAATAGTTTATAATATATTTGAAATTAATTGTTCTTTAATGAGTGTAGAACCACAACATAGTATTTCCCTTCTTTCTATTATTGTTTGCTTGCATTTTTTCCTTCTCAGGTTTTCTAGATCAGATTTTTCTTGTGCATAGATAACTGTATATATATGTGTATATATATTGGATTTAACATATTTAACATGTATTGGACTACCTATCATCTAGGGGAAGTGATGGGGGGGAAGGAAGAGAAAAGTTGGAACAGAAGATTTTGCAAGAATCAATGTTGAAAAATTACCCATGCATATGTTTTGTAAATAAAAAGCTATAATAAAAAAAAGAAATTGTTCCTTAAATGTATGGAAGAATTCACTTGTAAATCCATCCTGTTCTGTAGATTTTTTTCTTTGGAAGCTCATATATGGTTCATTCAATTTCTTTTCCTAAAATAAGGTTAAGTATTGTATTCCCATTCTATAATTTGAGAAACTTTTAGTTTTGTAAATATTCATCCATTTCACTTAGATTTTCAGTTTTGCTGCTGCATAATTGGACAAAATAGCACCAAATTGCTTTAATTCCAAAAGTTTTGGAATCCATTTTCATTTTTGATACTAGTAATTTGGTTTTCTTTTTTTTAAATAAAATTAAACAATGATTTATATCTATTTTATTAATCTCTGATTTTTAAGATGTTCATTAGAAATCTAGAATTTAATTTTTCTAGTTTTTTAAATTACATTCCCAATTCATTGATTTGCTTTCTCTATTTTATTTTTGTATATGTTTAGAGATAGAAATTCCCCCTAAATTAGTGCTTTGACTCAATCTCCAAAATTTTGGCATGTCACATTGTTGTCATTATCTTTAATGAAATTGCTGATTGTTTCTATGATATGTTCTTCAACCCACTCATTTTTCAGGATTGGATTATTTAGTTACTGATAAATTTTTTATTTATAACCCCATAAAAATGTAATTTTCATTGTATTATGGTCTGAACATATGCATTTAATATTTTTGCTTTTTTGCACTTGGTTGTGAGATTTTTAAGCCCTAATATATATATTTTTTTTGGTGTGAAGGTGCCATGTATAACTGACAAAAAGGTATACTCCTTTCTCTTCCTATTTAGTTTTCTCCAAAGACCTATCATTGCTAACTTTTCTAAGATTCTATTCATCTCGCTGACTTCTTTCCTATTTATTCTATGGTCAACTCTAGCTCTAAGAAGGGAAATTTGAGATTCTCCACTAGCATAGTTTTACTGTCTATATGCTCCTTTGACCCATTTGGCCATTTAGGAGCATCTAGGTGTCACAGTGAATAGAATGCTAGGCCTGGAGTCAGGAAGACTCATCTTCATGAGTTCAAATCTGTCCTCAAATATTTAGGAGCTGTATGACCCTGAGCAAGTCACTTAACCCTGTTTGCTTCTGCTTCCTCATATGTAAAATGAACTGAAGATGGAAATGGTAAGCCATTCCTGTATTTTTGCAAGAAAACCTCAAATGGAATCATGAAGAGTTAGACACAATTGAAACAACAACTATGTCATTTGGTTCATATGTATTTAATATTGTTATCACTTCACTGTTTATGGTGTCTTTTGCTTTTGTGTTGTCAGATATTGATTGCTAACTTGCCTTTTTTATTTTAGCTGAAGCACAATAGATTCTGCTCCAACTCCTTATTCTAACTCTGTATGTACCTCTTGTAAATAACATATTATTCAATTCTGATTTTTTTTAAATTTGCTTATTTTTTATTAAAGCTTTTTATTTTCAAAACATATAATTTTCAATATTCACCCTTGCAAAATCTTGTGTTCCAATTTTTTTCCCTCCTTTCCCATCATCCCCTTTCTTAGATGACAAGTAATCCAATATACATTGAATATGTGCAATTCTTCTATACACATCTCCACAAATATCATGTGGCACAAGAAAAATCAGATCAAAAAGGAAAAAATGAGAAAGAAAACAAAATGAAAGCAAACAACAACAAAAAGAGTGAAAATGCTATGTTGTGATCCACATTCAGTTCCCACAGTACTCTCTCTGGGTTGCAGATGGTTATCTTCATCACAAGACCATTGGAATTGGCCTGAATCACCTTGCTGTTGAAAAAGAGCCACATCCATCAGAATTGGTCATCCTATAATCTTGTTATTGCTGTGTATAATGATCTCCTGGTCCTGTTCATTCCACTTAGCATCAGTTCATATAAGCCTCTCCAGGCCTTTCTGAAATTCCCTTAATGAGCATTTCTTATAGAACAATAATATTCCATAACATTCATATACCATAACTTATTCAGTCATTCTCCAGTTGATGGGCATCCACTTGGTTTTCAGTTTCTTGCCACTACAAAAAGAGCTGCCATAAACATTTTTACACATGTGGCTCCCTTTCCCTGCTTTATGATCTCTTTGGGATATAAGTCCAGTAGAAACATGGCTGGATCAAAGGGTATGCACAACTTGATAACCTTTTAGGCATAGTTCCAAATTGCTCTTCAGGATGGTTGAATCAGTTCACAACTCCATCAATAATGTTCAATTCTGGTTTCTAATCCATTCTGCACTCAGCTTCTATTTTATGAATTAATTCTTCCTGTTAATTTCACAGTAATGATTACTGTGTATTTCCCTTGATCCTATTTTCTTCTATTCATTCTTCTTTCTCTTTTTATACTGTTGCTTCTCTAATATCTGCTTTGCTTTTGATCCCTGACTTCCTTTATCTTCCTTTTTTTTTAAAATCACTTTCGTCCTCTTTCTCTTATGCTTTCCTATTGACTAAGATAAATTTCAGAATTCAATTTAGTATATGAATATACATATATACATATATACATGTTGTCATCCACATTCAGTCCCCACACTTCTCTTTCTGGATGCATCACAAGTCTATTGGGATTGGCCTGAATCACCACTGAGCATCTCTTTCTGTAAGTCATTAATGGATTCTTTCAATTATTATTTCACTGAACCCTGTTTTTTAGAATACTAGAGAGGCTTTTCTTTTTTTAATTTCTTGAAATTGCTATCTAGATTTTTTTTCTTTGATCACCTTAGGCACTTCACTAATTATTAAATGATCTTGTTTTGATCTATTTATCAGGTCTATTATTTTTCTGATGGATATTTCAAGTTTTCTTCTATTTTTCATTTCTTTTATGATTTGCCTATTTCTAGATAGCTCATGAAGTCACTTGCCTAATTCTAATTTTAAGGAATTTTTTAAAAATTAAGTTTTTTTTAACCTCTTTTCCATTTCCAGGATTTAAGGTGTTATTTTCTTTAAATTTTTGAGCCTCTTTTATCAATCTGTTAATCGATTACTTTCTTGTATTACTCTCATTTTTTGCCAATTTTTATTCTACCATTCTTATTAAATTTTTAAAATAATTTTTAGCTCTTCCAAAGTTCTTACTGGGTTTATTATCCAATTCATGTTTATCGTTGAGGCTTTGCCTATAGCTGTTTTGATGCAATTGTCTTCTGAGTTTGTATCTCGATCTCTCACCATAGCATATTTTTATAGTTAGGTTCTTAGTTTTCTTATTTATTCTATTTCTTTTTACCAGTTCAATCACTTATTTTTTTTCAAAAAATTGTTTTTATTCATTTTGAACTTAAATGCAAAAAAGACAAAAAAAAAAAAAAAGAAATTTCCATGTACACAGTACAACATAAACATTCAATATCAAACCATGAATTTCCATTTTACTCTGTTTACTTTTTTTGGGAAAAATTATGTGATAAATTCTACACATCATTTTCAAGATTATCCTGCTTTTCTGTACTTCTTTCTAAGTTTTCTTTTGTTCTCTATTGTGCACTTTTTTCTCTCTCTCTTCCTACCATATCCTAGAAAAGGCTACTATTAGACGCAAATATGTGTGTGTATGTGTGTATATACACACATACACACCCAGACACATATACATATATAAATCTAGACTATACATACTTCTATTGTTCTTTCTTTGGATATGGATAACATCTTCCATCACAGGTCCTTTGTATTTGATTTGAGTATCTGTAATACTCAAAATGACTTAGTCATTCTAAGAACTAAATATCTATTGCTGGGTCAAAGGGTATAAAGTTTTATAATGCTTTGAACAAAATTCTAAATTACACTCCAAAAATGGATGGATCAGTTCACAGTTCCACCAACAATGTATTAGTCTCAGTTTTTCCACATCCTCTCCAGCGTTTGTCACTGTACTCTTCTATCATTTTAGCCAATCTGATAGGTATAAGATGATCTCAGTTGCTTTAATTTGCATTTCTCTAATCATCAATACCTTATTTATATATAGGTTACCAAACATTTGTTTTTTTATGTGGTGGTGTGAATTGAACCATCTATTGTAATCAATTGTTTTGTAATTCTTATTGATTTGGGGAATTACCATATTTTTAATTATCTCACCCATCCAATAGCAGTAATTTTACCAGAGTGAGCAACAAGAGGAGTCATATCTCAATTGTTGTATTTTTTAGCAATTCAGCATAAATTTCATATGAAGAAAAAAATTATCAGGAATAAGCTCAATTGCCTTTGCCTATAAATATTATTTTTCTATCTTTTCTGTCCTATACTATCCATAAATTAAATTTAATTATGCTGAATGATGCTTTCTTATCATTACAGCTTTTTGTTTACAAGATATATGCATGGATAATTTTTCAGCATTGACCCTTGCAAAATCTTCTGTTCCAACTTTTCCCCTTCTTCCGCCCACCCCCTCCCCTAGATGACAGGTAGACTAATACATGTTAAATATATTAAAGTGTATGTTAAATACAAAATATGTGTATATATCCATAGTTATTTTGCTGCACAAGAAAAATCGGGCTTAACATAAGGTAAAAATAACCTGAGAAGGAAATCAAAAATACAAGTGGACAAAAACAGAGGGAGTGGAAATGCTGTGTTATAGTTCATACTCATTTCCCATAGTTTTTTAGTTGGATATAGCTGGTTCTATTCATTATTGAACAAATAGAACTGATTTGGTTCATTTCATTGTTGAAGAAAGCCATGTCCATCAGAATTGATCATTATATAGTATTGTTGTTGTTGAAGTATATAATGACCTCCTGCTCATTTCACTCAGCATCAGTTCATGTAAGTCTCTCCCGAGTTTTCTGAAATCACCCTGCTGGTCATTTCCTACAGAACAATAATATTCCATAACATTTATATACCACAACTTGTTCAGCCATTCTCCAATTGATGGGCATCCATTTAATCTCCAGTTTCTGGCCACTACAAAGAGGGTTGCCACAAACATTTTTGCACATACAGGTCCCTTTCCCTTCTTTATGATCTCTTTGGGATATAAGCCCAGTAGTAACACTGCTGGATCAAAGGGTATGTAGAGTTTGGTAACTTTTTGAGCATAGTTCCAAATTGCCCTCTAGAATGATTGGATTTGTTCACAATTCCACCAACAATGCATCAGTGTCCCAGTTTTCCCACATCCCCTCCAACATTCAGCATTATCTTTTCCTGTCATCCTAGCCAATCTGAGAGGTGTGTAGTGGTATCTCAGAGTTGTCTTAATTTGCATTTCTCTAATTAATAATAATTTGGAGCATCTTTTCTTATGGCTAGAAATAGTTTCGATTTCTTCATCTGAAAATTGTCTGTTCATATCCTTTGACCATTTATCAATTGGAGAATGGCTTGATTTCTTATAAATTAGAGTCAATTCTTTATATGTTTTGGAAATAAGGCCTTTATTAGAACCTTTGACTGTAAAAATGTTTTCCCAGTTTATTGCTTCCCTTCTAATCTTATCTGCATTAGTTTTGTTTGTATAAAAGCTTTTTAATTTGATATAATCAAAGTTTTCTATTGTGCGATCAATAATTTTTTGATCACAATGAATGATGCTTTTTATGTTTAAGTAAAATATTTCAGGGGGTTTTTTGGCCATTGATTTCCAAGTGATTAACAATATCCAACCAACAATTCAATTTAAATTAAAAAATAAAATTATGCAGACTGTTTTTCTTTTAGGCAACATTATTAATCTTTGTATTACACAGTGAATTTAGAGAAAATAAAAATTCAATAGATTGGTGTTCATCATTTCACTTTCTTTTCAAGGATTCATTCATCTTACTTTCCACTGTAATGCTGGATCACTTTCTACACATACTTCTCATGAAACAAAGTATATTCAAATATCTCAGATTTGGTGGGCATGGTTACTACAAGTAAAAATATACTGATCTGCACAAGTTATCATCTTTTCCTGTATTGCAAAGTTTGTCTCAGTCAAAAAAACATTACCCTATTTCATATTTTAGAAGGGCAAAATAAAAAGGCATTTAACGACAAATCTCTTAAATGCAGTTCTCTGAAAAAAAAAAAACATCAAAAAACGTTTATTTTATTCTCAGAACTCAATTTCAACTTATCACTTATATGTTGCCCTTACTTTCTTCCAAAAACTACCTCTTTGTAATAATAAACATATAATAATACAGAGAATTTAACTTTCCCTCTCAAAAAAAAAAAAAAATCCCCAAACCATCTGGTCTGGAGTATGAAAACAATTATGTCCGAGGCAAAGACACCTAAGGTTATTAATTTGTTATCTTCCCAGCTACTAGCAAAAAGGTGCTTAATTAATGCTTGTAGAAATGGACCTTGGGTACAAATGTTAAATAATCAGATTACTTAAGAACAGCATATAAATAATACGCGTTGCGTGCTTCTTTTGGAACGTCTTAATTTCCTGAAAGTCTATTTAAAATGAATTATTTAATTGTAATTAGGCTTCTATACGTACTTGGTCTCAATAAACTTAGTTGAACTGGGGGGGAGATGCAAACTTATGTAGAAGCTATAGCTTAGAAGAAGATAAATCGCGGATCATCTGAAACAAGGCTTTAGAATTAACAGGGGTCAGGAAAGGTTTCTCATACAAAGTAGGATTTTAGTTGCAACTTGAAGACAGAAAGCGGGAGATAAGGAGAAAGAGCATTTCCTGACGGAGGGGTGAGGTGAAGGACTTAAGGAAAAAAAAAATTTTTTTTGCAAAATAAATTATTTCCTTGGTAATCTTATGCATTTTATTTTAAGTATTTTAAAACCCTCTTGGGGAGAACAAAGGCTCCCCCAAACTGCCAACCGAATCCAGGATGCAAAAAACAAAAATCCCTGCAAAATAAATAGAATGACAGAGCATTTCCTGACGGAGGGGTGAGATGGAGGACATAAACTTAAGGAAATTTTTTTTTTTTTTTTTTTTTTTGCAAAATAAATTATTTCCTTGGTAATCTTATGCATTTTATTTTAAGTATTTTAAAACCCTCTTGGGGAGAACAAAGGCTCCCCCAGACTGTCAACCGAATCCAGGATGCAAAAAACAAAAATCCCTGCAAAATAAATAGAATAGAATGACAGAGCATTTCCTGACGGAGGGGTGAGATGGAGGACATAAACTTAAGGAAAAAAAAAAATTTTTTTTTGCAAAATAAATTATTTCCTTGGTAATCCTATGCATTTTACTTTAAGTATTTTAAAACCCTCTTGGGGAGAACAAAGGCTCCCCCAGACTGCCAACCGAATCCAGGATGCAAAAAACAAAAATCCCTGCAAAATAAATAGAATGACAGCGTTTTTGGAAGACAATCTTTATTTGAGCTTTTCACCCTGGAAACGATAGAACTTCTTTCAACGACTGAAAAATCCGATCCCAAGAAAAGGGGTTCATTCTCTGAAAGGGCCCAAGCGCAGGACGCCCTCCATTCCCCTCCGCTTCTTGTATTCCGATTTCACCACTGTTTTGTTGACAGATCCCACCAATTCCCGCCCCACCCCCACACGGCCTTTCCTCCTCCCCTCCCCTCCTGGGATCGCCACCTTATCCGAATCCCTCAGCTTAGCTTCCAAAGAAACTGGAAGGGGATTTTTTCAAGAGGTAGACGCAAAAGCACAAACAAAAGAGTCTCTCAGACATTCCCCCTAGAGAACTCCACCGAGGGTTCAGCTGTTTAGCCAGCCAATGCTAACCCTCCCCCGCATCCCCAATCGTCCCGCCCCCTCCGCATCATCTGCTAGCGTGGTAGCCAATAGGAAGGGCAGACCGCTAGCGCCACCCAATGGGAGTAGCAGAAGCGGCGCCATTGGCTGGGGCTGTATCGCAGTGCAATCTGGGCCGTCGCTTCCGTTACCCTGGAGCCCGAGTCGCTACCCCTAGAGCCTCTGCCCCCGCCCTCGCCCCCGCCCCCGGCTTCTGGTTCAAACACAGCGCAACCTGGCAACCGCAGCTCATAGCCAGCCCCGCACCCTCCTGGGGAGGGACTCCCCCGCCGCCCTCGGGCGTCCGCCCATTGGTGGTCTAACATGGGGATCTAGGGCCCGGAGGCTTCTTAGTGAAAAGGAAGGTGGAGAAGACGGTCCAGCTTTGGTGAGGGAAGCCCGGGGACCGAGGGCACTGGGAGGACCGGGGGGAGGGCGTGTCTGTGGGGGGAGGGGGGGCCCTGATGTGAGAGGGATGTGACTTTCCGGATGGTTGCAATGCCGGAGTGGGGGCGTGGGAAGCTTTCCAAAGGGAGGCGTGAGACCTTCCTGATGGAGTGCGGGGGGAGGGGGAGGTAACCCCTGAGGGATGTGCGGTCCTTGAGAAAGGGGAGGGTCTGCTCCTCCCGATGGCCCTCCGGAAGAGGATGGAGTGAGCGCAGAGAACGGGCAGGTGAGGAGGGATAAATAAGAAGGGCATTGGAGAGCAGCTCTGAAAGCTGTTATCCAGACTTTGAATCCTGCCTCTACCGCTGTGATGTGCTCTAAGACACGCTCCTTTGAGACTCAATTTTCTTCTCTGTCCCGCGGTGTGTGTGCGCGACAGCGTGAGTCTTGTGGTCCCTTCCGCCCCCAAACCTCTGTTAACTATGTATTAAAGGCACCCTGGACCTGATAGAATTGAAATAGAAGGCAGAGGCTTAGGGAAGGTGTTTGGGGTGGAAAGAAACCTTTTAGAGAGGATAATGTTTTAATTATTCTTATTTCAGATCTTAGGTTTTCAGAATATGAAACCAATCAAAAAGCATACATTTAAGTGTTTATTTTGTGTCCGGAGGCACTGTGTTGCGATGTAAATAACAGAAGGTGGCACCACTATGGGCACTGGGATTTGGGAGTCTGGAGGATCTGGATTCGAATTCAACGTGAGGGCATTACTGATCTGAGCAAATCTTTTAATTAAACTATTTAGGGTCTCTTGTTTCCTCATCAGCAAAATGAAAGATTAGATGAATTAAGGAGATGGGAGGATTTGAAGGTTGTGCCTTTCAAGAATAATTGATGTGCTCTCTGAAAATTAAGAGCATTCCAGATTCACATAAATTTATGAATTCTCTTCCCCATCCTCTCCCCTTTCTTTTTTGTCTCTTGAATGCAGATGAATATGATAGAGATGGAGTTATTTTTATATGTAACTTAAAAAAATAAAGTATGGAACTTATTTGGAATTGGAATTTTCTTTCCATCTTTCCATCATCCGTCATCAAGCACATATTAAATGCTTTCCGTGTGCCCGACACCAAGCCGCGATGCTCTTGAGGAGCCTATATGTTTACATTGTTTCTTTTACTTCTGACCAATAAGAGGAATGTTTAGGGATAGGATATTGAAAACAACATTGCAGTTAACCTTAGTGCCTGAGAATTTTTTTTTGAATTATCAATAGTAGAGAAAATGGTACAGAACTGGAGGCAAATGACTTAATTTCAGAAAAGGCTTAAGAAAATACTTGAAATTCTTGATCATTTAACTTTTCAGTGTCTGTTGCCTCCTCCGTAAAATATATTTCCTCTATCACAGATTTGTGGGAGGGGGAACTACTTTGTAAATGTTAATTATTTAATGTGAGGCATTATTATTTCTTGGAAATTCTAGAATAAAGTATTGATGAACTCTTAGAAAAGGAAGAGCCAACACTGGTTCATTAAAACTTACATTTGACTAATTTCATTTTTGTTTCTCAGCAGTTACTCTATTTAAATAGTCTTCATAAATTTTAGTAAGCTTATGTGTTATTCTTATAGGCAAGGTGAAAAGATAAGGAATGTTGCATGAAAGGATGGTTAGATAGATTCTTTTCTGGTTGATTATCTGAAAGCAGAAAGATTTAATTAATGCATCTATATGACTCTTTCCTTGGTTTTCTACCAGTTAGTATTTTGGTCTTTTAAGAAAGGCCAAGCTAACTTACATAGCTCCATATCTTCCGCTTTTACTTCCACTCAAAAAGGATTTATCAAATATTAGATGAAAATGTCTGGGCATACATACATTATCACATTTGTAGATGATCCTGAAACTAGTAGAGTTAATAATTGGATAAAGTTATTGAAAGCCCCAAAGATCTCATTTGACTAGACTGTGTCAAAAATTACTATGATGAAAATTTTATTAGAGGACAAATCATAGATTTAAGACCAGGAGGGAGATCTGTAGAGATTATCTACTGAAGTGTCAAACTGATTGTAAGCAGCTGACAGAATTTCCTAAAGAGTCTGAACTAGATTAAAGTGTCTTTGGGAAATGCTTAACAAAATATATTAATACAATATGGTGTTGATTTGTAGTTCTCTAAGTTTATATGCTGCCAACAGGAATCTATTGCTATTTTATTTTGACACTCTTAATCTAAGCCAGTCCACTAATTTTACAGATGACTGAAATCCAGAAAAGTGACACAACTAAAAGTCATTTTAATTGGTAGAGGTGGGATTTGAATGTAGGCTGTGTCTATAAACACACTACTCTTTCCCCTGTTCCATGGTGTTCATTAATTAAAGGGATAAACATAAATATGCACCTGTATTCAATAAATTAGCTACCCTAGTACAGGATGGAAGAATATAATTCAAAAACATCTCAAAGAACCTACGTGTTTAATGGACTTATTGGCCACTGTTCAGTAGAATAAACAAGATACTGTTAGCCCTTAGGTATATAAAGAGAAAAATGAAATTTGCCTTTCCTTAAAGAGATTATGTTCTGTTGGTGAGGAGGGGAAGAGGATGTGTGTGTGTGTGTGTGTGTGTGTGTGTGTGAGTGACACTGAAGAGGAAGAATATTACAGTCCCTATATAAAAATATAACTGATGCAGTTATTACATATGTGGAGAATGAAAAATAGTCCAGTTCAGCTGAAACATTGTACGATGTGTATTTCATGAAATCAAAGTTTAGGGGATCTTAAAGAATTTTCAATGTCAAAGGGAAGATTTTATTTTTTATCTGAGGCACCATAGAAATATGAAACTTGTAGGACAAGGAAATGCCTGGGTAGACCTCACTTTAGAAACGTCTTTTTTAATGTCTTTGTAAAGGATGGTTTGGAGAGGAAAAAGATTGAAGGCACGGGAATGAGGTTATGATAGCTGAAAAGAAGCTTCTAAGTAGAGAAACTTAACAGTGAACTGGTAGCTAAAATAAATAAATAAATAAAAATAAAGCAGTTTGATTAAGTATTCCTAGCAAGGGAGATGATACTGTTGTTACAAATATGAGCCAAGCTGCATTTGGAATATTAAGTACAGTTCTAGATACTGCTTCCTGAAAGGACACTAACAAGCTAGCCTCACATTTAAGAAAAGATATTGACAGGGGGTGGCAGCCTATACAGGCAACTTGAAATGCTATATGATGATGTTTAGGCTGGAATGGTGAAGACAGGATATTTGAAAGATTGTTCTATAGAATTGGCTTCTTCAACTTTTTCGCCCAAGAAATTTTTCCATGACTCCAGGAATATAGGTATATAAAATAAGTATACAAACTAAACATTCACTGATAATGTCATACATTTCACGAACACCCCCCCCCCATAGTTTTAAGAAGTATAGAATGAGAGTTCCAAGTCACTAACACTTAAGAGCTATTCAAAAATAAAAAATGGGCATTTTCAAAAATGAACAGGTTTCGCCATTGCTGGAGGTAATAAGATGATGACTAATTTTCTTCTATGTAAATAGGATTTTCCTTTGCATAAAAGGTTGTTCTAAATGATTTCTGAGGTCACTTCCAATCATCAGATTCTATGATTCTGACTTTGTAAGATCTGCTCTATATTGTTAAGTATATATATATAAAAATACATAGCAGGGACTCACAATGTGATTTAGAAAATTCCATCCAGTCTGGATTTGATGATATAACATACAGGAAGATGAATGCACTTGGGGGTGTTTTAAGGAAGGGATTTTTTTTTTAATTGCATGGAAGTGATAGACTTTAGAGGTGAATTTGATATCTCCTGACATCATCAATATATTGATATGTTTAGTTTGATTAAGCTGTTACAAGAGGGGCAGAGGAGTATCAGTTCTGTTCATTCATTTTCAGTCAAGTCGACTCTTTTAGACCCCATTTGGGGTTTTCTTGGCAAAGATAATAGAATGGTTTACACAATTTCCCTCTCCAACTCATTTTACTGATGAGGAAACTGAGGCAAATGAGTTAAATGACTTGCCCAGGGTTAGATACAAAAAGAAGCATAAAAAAAAATTGAAAGGGGACAGAAACAGGACAATTTTATTATTACCTTGTTATTTAAAAAACAAACATTTCTAACAATTTCAGATAGTTTCTTCTTTGTGTTTCAGTAAATAAATTTGTGATAAAGAAAAAAATGTTTTAAAAAAGTTACATGGGGGAATTATATGTTTGTGTTTATTTTTTTTAATAAAATGGGATTCAAAGTAATTTTAATTGTCTTTTAATTGTTCAATGAAAAACAGCGTTCTCAGTGAGGTCAAGCATAGGAAATAGAAAATGATTCTAACTTCATTTATTGCATTAATAGATGCTTTACAGTATATACAGTATATGCCTTATAAATTATCCCATGAGCTATATAGTGTGAGTCTTTATTATCACTTATCTTACAAATAAGGAAACTCAAATTTGAAGAAGTTAAGTGATTTATCTAAGATGATGCAATTCAAAATTATCAGGGCCATATATTTGAATCCATTTCTCTTTATTCTAATCTGATGCTCTTCCTTCCACATTAACTGGGGGAAAGGGCAGTATTTTTGAAAGGCAATGTGTATGTTTTCAGATTATCTGTAATATCTCTGACATGAAGAATTTTAAGAGCACTAGGATCAAATTAAATCTTTTGGGGTCACTTTTTAAAAAAAAACCAATTGCTTTAATAATCTAATACTTAATTTGGAATCAGATAATGAGAGAGGTGTATATGTTTATGTGTATCTGTATTTTTCTTTTATCTCTATGCAAACTATAGAAAAAATGAGACTTGGAATAAGAATAAGGTTGGGGGGATTTTTTTTTAAACCTTTCTTTTCTTTAAAAAAAGACCTTTATGCATAAAACACTCAAAAAGCAGTTATTATTGTTTTGATGTAAATGGCTATCAGTTATTTTCCAATATTCTATTATGTAGTACTAGGCAAATTTCATATTCGGATTTCTTTGTGTTGTTCATCAGTATTAGACATTTATGTAAATTAGTTTATATTTTGATTCCCTAAGAAAATAAAGTATTTATTCAAGTATGGAGAATTAGCAACTTTAAAAGAATGAATTATCTGCATATCCTTCTATTAACTAGTGATATACCAACCCTGAAAAATTCCCCTTATGAGGTCAAAAACAAAAGTACAGTAGAATTTTGACAACTCATTATTACACAGAACATTTGTGTGAAGTATTTGGTTGTCTCACTTTTTCTAAGGTATCTGAACCATTAGGTATGGGAGAGATCAAAATCTAAATGTCAGTGATTCTGTATTTTTAAGGAACAATTGCTTAGCTAATTAAATATTGTCTTAATCATAAGATTATGTTCCTAAAACATTGCTTTGACTGACATAGATCAACACATATCCCTTAAAACATGTCTGTAGTTAAAGCCAGGTGTGAATTGGTAGTAGTCCTATCTCTTAACCTAGACTTATATACGGGTTTTACTTTATAAACAGTGATTAAACCACAGATTATATTCCAAAATTTCATTTGTTGCACCTCCCAAGCCAGTGTGACTTTTTGTTTTAGCACAGCTTGCTTGTGTTTTATGATATTGACATTTGGATCACAGAGCCTTTGGATTGCTTGTACATTGGATTTTTTAAATTTTAACATTAATTTTTATAATGTTAAAGATCATAAAAAAGAAGTCATTTGGTTTTGCTTTGTTAACTGTAAAAAATGCTTATGAAGCATGAAATGCAAATGACCAGCAGAAGCTCCAAGAACCTTCATATAAATTTTAAGTTTTCAGAATTGGGAGTGCCACCTTTATTTTAGGAGGAATAAGGGTATTATGTGGATATATGTTTAAGGAGGGAAGAAAATGGCTTCAGACCTCTTAGAGCAATTATAGTGAGATGTATGCAACACCTTTCTGATTGATGGTGGGTACTGCAGATGTGTCATGCCATCTCAACTTTATTGTCTTTTTGAAAACTTAACCATTTCTCTTGAAATTGCTATATGAATTTTGACTCTGTCTTCAAGATATATATATTTGGCCTAGCTTCCTTTTTTTTCCCCCTCTGTTTTTGTGACTTTATTTTCTGGGGTTTTTTTTAATTTACTTGCCTAGTTGCATTTTGATTTGAATTTTCTTCAGGACATCATTCTTTTGTCTTTTTTTTTAATCAAGAAAGTAAAGCAACAGGTTTTAGAAAAATATCCAATTGCTTTTTTTGCCAGTTACTTTTTTTGTTATTTTTTTTCCTTGAGATCTTTTCTTAAAGGTTTTTCCCAGTCAGATTAATCAATTTCAAATTTTTCTACTTTTTTACAGAGAAAGCATTTTTGTTCTGGGAGGTTTTTGGGTTTTTTTTTGTTTTTTTTTTTTGGATGGTGCCTGACCTTTCCAGTGATTCCCTGCCCCTTCCACCCCAAGGAACAATAATTGACTTTTTAAAAAAGTTCTAGATCTATGAAATATTTTGACATTTATCTGTCTGTGGAGTCCTATAGGTCTTTGCTAGAAAATCTGTAGTTTATTTCTTAGCATTTGAAATTGAAAAAAGAATATTGTGGTCTTATTAGCTGCAAGGGGAAAGGAAATGCTTGTTGATTTAAATTAAAATAAACATAAAAAGAATATTATTGTGAAGGGATGCTGTGGAATTATTTATTTTTCCAAACTAGTTACTCCATTATCACAGGTCAATAACAGAAATCTGAATGGGATCTAAATTTTTAGTACTTAAAGAAGCCCTAAATAATTGTTTTTCATAAAAGGTAAAGGCTCTTTATGTCATTTGCCAATGACTAAATTTACTGTAACTAGTTTAATAGTTTAAAAGAAAAAAAAAGAAAAGAGAGAAACAACCTTGTTGGGGCCATGGGGACAGCAACATCTTTTGTACACTTCATTTACATACTATTAGCAAGCCTTATAAAAGTTAGGATTAAAGTAAAAAGACAAAGTGGAGAGTAAAAGAATGCTATAAAAAGATAACTGAAAATGCCAATAAGGGATGATCCACTCAGTCATAATGGAAATACTATAATAACCTGAACTGTTTTAAACTAGGTTCCCATTGCATTTAAAAAAAAAAAAAATCCATCTTTTAAAAAATTGCATGTTTTCTTAACTGCATTTTTTTTTTTTTTTTGGCTGAGGCAATTGAGGTTAAATAACTTGCCCAGGGTTACACAAGTAGGAAATGTTAAGTGTTATGAGATGAAATTTGAACTCAGGTCCTCCTGAATTCAGGGCTGGTGCTCTATCCACGTAGCTGCTCCCAGAGACTAATATTTTAAAAATAAATATTCTAGTCATGGGAAACTTTCTCTATTCTAAAATCTCATTCCATCTGGGTGTGAAAGTCCTTGAAGATTGTGCTAGCAGGGTTAGCTCCGGCATTTCCTACAAATCTAAATAGGCTATAATTATAAGTCTAATTGAAGGCTAGATAACTTTTGACTCTAGAACCTGAATTACCTCATTTGGAAATTACATCACTAGACATATTCTTTGATTATAGTAACTCTTGAAGTAAAGTTGCAGAGTGGCCAGATCAATTACATTCTAGTGAAGATATAGATTTTTAAAATAAAAATTTTTTATATTAAGAACATGAGTTGGAATTATCTTTGCAAAGGAATAGGAATTTTATTTTATATATATGTATATATACATAGGAAATTATTTTTAAGTTACACACATTCATTCATTTTTTACATATTTCCGTATGAATCATATTGGAAGAAAAAAATCAGAACAAAAGGAAAAATCTACCAAAAAAACCCCAGAAGAAAATAAAAGATGAAAATAGTATACTATTATCTATATTCAATTTCCATAGTTCTCTCTCTGTATGCAAATGACACTTTTCATTCAAAGTTTATATTGGAGTTGCCTTGTATCTTTGAATTACTGAGAAGAGCCAAATCTTATCATAGTTGAACATCACACAATCTTTTCCTGGTTCTGCTTGCTTCATTCCACATCAGTTCATGTAAATCTTTTCAGGCTTTTTTAAAATCGGTGTGTTCATTAGTTTTTATATAACAATAATAATCCATTACTTTTATATACTATAACTTATTCAACTATTCCACAATTGATGGGCATCAATCATTTTCCAATTCTTTGCCACAAGAAAAAGCTGCTACAAATATTTGTTTTCCTAGGTGGGTCCTAAACTCTTTTAAGATCTCTTTGGGATAGAGGCCCAGTAGTTACACTGCTGTTTTATAGCCCTTTGGGCATAGTAACAAATAGTTTTTCAGAATGGTTGGATCAGTCTACAATTAGGAATTTTATTCCTAACTTAACATGAGATTGCAACTATAAAACAAGCTTGGAAATAGTAATTAGTTTTTATAGACTCAAAATTGTCACAAAATGTAAGAAAATACTGTTTTCATTTTTCCCTGTGGATTTTGTTTGTAAGGAAATTTGGGTTTCATAAAATTAATGTGATAAATTATTTTTGCAGGGGAAGTACTAAAATAAAAAAAAGAAAATTCCAAGTTACCCATATTTCAAAAGACAATCCCTGAATTTACTACCACATGGGTTTTTGGCTAGTTACTTAGTGCTTAGTAAAATTTTCAAAAACAAATCATTTTAAAAGATTTTGTGTTTACATGAAACTTTGTAGCATACTATGTAAAAATATTTATAATAGCTATTTTCTCTTTTAGGGGCCAGTCTGGACCTTGCTAAAACAAGTAGTTGAGAATTGCTCCTGTAGAGATAAAATTAAGCATAGAATCACAGATAAATAAATTTTAAAAAATTATCCTGAATATGTTTTGGTGTATAATAGCAATGGAATATTATTGTTATATAAAAAACGACAACAGATAATTCATTCAACAAATATATTTAAGACTTTCCCAAGGTTTTCTTGTACATGTTATGGTATAAGTAGTTGGTTATAAATCTTTGAAAAGAAGTTGTTGCTTTCTTTTTCTATATATACATAAATAAATTCCACATATGCTTTTTTTTTTTAAATAAGGTAACTTTTTTAGTTATTTAAGTTTCAGAGCAGTTGATGATAGTTTCTTCACCAGGAATTCACTATTCACCAACCAACTCACAAATAAAAGTCCAGACTAAAGAAATCTTTGTATGTAAGTATAATTGTCCCTGATTGACTCTTAACAGTTTGCTTTATATTTGTGGAATTTATCTGGACCCAAAGGTGATTTCAGGTAGAAGTGAACGATGAATAAGGTTATATTGCTGTTAATAGTATTTAAATAGTATGTAGATTTAACTTAATTTTATAAAATATAACATTTTCACCAATAAAAATTAAGGTAGCAAATTTCTTATATGCACTATTCTTATATGCCTAGAGATGGAATTTTTATTAATGCCTTTTTATAAAATATATTTGTGTTCTCTTTTTATTATTTATGTTATGTAGCAGTCCACATTGTGGTGCTTCTCATTATGCTAAGATTTATTAAACATGTTTTTTATCCTAATATACATAAATGGACTATTCTGAAGACCTCTTACCTATACCAGTTTTTATGTAATGCAAATTATTCCTTACTCTTCCATTAAAATTAGCTTATATAACAAAGGGATATACCAAATAAAAGCTTTTACATAAAATATAGACTTAGTAATAAATGCTGTACCATGATGATACACAGATTTATGAAATGAAAAGTGAAGTTAATGTTTACATATGGAAATTACAGTAAAGGTAACATAGGTATACAGTATGATATCCCTAATCTTTATCATTGGTAGTTGCCTGAGCAACTTTTTTTTTTTTTATGAAGCTGTAGAGAGATGTTTGGACAGCGAATCTTTTTCCATGTGTATTTGACAATAATAGCTTTTAAAAATTATATGTATTTGGATCCATGTTTTCAGTATAACAAAAAAAAAAAATCAGTTAAATGATGCAGTATTCCTGCCAATTGTTTTATTGTTTGTGTTTTGGTTTGACCTTGGGTTCTGAATCTTCTCTTCATTCTTCTGCAGTCTTTGCAGCTAACAGTTTAATCATATCCTCATTCTGAATTTTCATTCAGTTTTTTTTTTCAGAATCCTTTAAGGAAAGGTGAATTTAATTTATATGAAGTGAGAATTCTTGTAAAGTTCAAAATCAAAGTAGCACAAACTGACAATTAGGAAATGGTGATATACTTTGTTCTTATGTATGAAGATTTAGTTCAGACTATGAAATATACACTACTTTGCCCATTAGAAAAAATAAAGCAGAATATGTTTGCGTTTTCCCTATAAAGCCCTTGGCTAACATTAACTTAACAAAACCTAAAAGTAGGCTATTTTAAGACTATTATTAATCATAGTTTTTTTTAAATTATAGTTAGTTTCTTAACTATAGGGAAATTTTTTTTATAAGTACAGAAGAATAGTATTGAGTGATAACATTGATTACTAATATGAAACTTGGACCATTTGAACATGAGAAAAATTGGAATTACAAACAATACAGTACTTTTACCAGAATAGGAAGACTATTAAAATATCCTTCCCTATTATCAGGGACACTTCTGGAGAAAAGGATCCGTGAAATTATGTGAATACAGACTATATGTCAAAACAATGGGAGAAAGAGCAAGAAGCCCAGATTTCAATCAAGACGGATACTCAGAACAAGAACAATATAGTGATACCTATTGTTCAGATGATTTTGAAAATTCGTTCGCTTCTACCCTGTCAACAACAACCCAGAAGACTTACCGCACTCCATCAATAAGGAAGAAAGGTACTAAGATATACAGTTCAGATAGTCAAGTACATCACCAAGGTAGGTGCAAGGTCTACTAAAAAAAGAAAGGTTCATTTTTTAATTTTCAAGAAAAATTAAATAAAGATTACTTTATAAAGATTTCTTTGGATGAAATTCAGAGCTGGGGGTACAATATGAGGATGAGGTACAGTATAAGGAACAATATCAAGGATGGCTAAGTGGGAATTAAATTTTAATTTTTAAACGTGTATCTTTTTAGTGTTAACAAATTACTCTCTGGCGGGTAGATATTTATTTTGTGTTAACCTAAGTTCAGTGTCCTACAATTAAAATTCAGTCTCTAGGCAGGAATGCATATGAAGAAAAATTTTCAAATCTTACCAAGGACCCTTATGTACCTTGCCTTAGCTCTAAGTTTGTACAAAATACATATATGTATATATGTCTGACAGTGGGATTATAGAAGTCTTTTGTAATCTGTTCTGGATTGAATATAATGTTGGTTTCAAGATAGAGTGCTATGGCATTTCAAGAATAATATATTATTCTCTGCATAATACAATAAAACATTAAACAGAATTGTGCTTGGAACTCAGGAAGAGAAGTCTTTCTGATTTCAAGCCCAGTGCTCTATCCACTGTGCCACTTAGCAGCCCTACAGTCTAATAGATGGATGTAAAGCACAGATAATATACATTCAAGAGATACAGAACAAGTATATTATATGCGACTGAAGTGGGAAAGATAATTTCAGGTTGTGGGATCAGGCAAGACCATCTCAGAGAGCTCTTTTTAGTCGAGTTTTAAAAGGTGTATAATTAGTTGTTCATTTGTCAAAAGTGGGGAAAAGGACATGATATGTATAAGTGCCAGCATGAGCAAAAATATGATTAGGCAGGTATGCATAGGACATATGGTCTGGCTTAGCTAAATTATAGAGAATATGTGACTAAAAAGGAAGTTAAGAATACCAGAGTATAGAATGTTTGAATGCTAGGTGAAGAAGTTTGAATAGGGAGCCACTGAATATTTTAGGAAAAGTACCAGTTTTGTAAAGAAGATTAATGCAACATCAGGATGAAGGATAGAGTGTATTGGCAAGACGTCGGACCAGAAAAACTAGTGTTATAGGACCAGCAGGTGGTGATAAGAACCTGTGCTAAGATTGAGGTAGTGGGAATAAAGAGAGCATGTGGTATGGAGGTATAACAACCAACAAGCCAGGCCTTATTAATTTTGCCTGTAAGAAGTGAGGGACAGGGAAGAATTGGAGGAACACTATTATTTTGAACAAGGAGTACTGGATGGTACTGCTGGGAATTGTAGTACTCCTAACAGAAGTGGTAACATCATGGAAGGGAAACAGACTTAACAATAAAATAATACATACTGAAGCATAGAATTTTAGAACTGAAGAGAATCTAGGAGGATATATTGTATGTAAAGTGTTAGAACATTCAGTACAGAGATATTCTATAGAGAAATATGGGATGGGAGCTCAGGAGAAAGAGAGGGACTGGTAGACTTAGAAGTCATCTACTTAAAAATCATAGTTGAAGCAATGAGAATAAGATTGACAGAATAATAAAAGGTGGCACATGCTGAACAGTCAGTAAATACTTGTTGACTGATGTTTTATGTAACACTATACCTACATGTTCTTATTTGAACTTTCAGACAACCCTGTGAAATACTGCTGTAGCTGATGTTCTTATTTTCCAGATAAGTAAATTAAGCTCAGAGAGGCTGAGTGACTTTTGTCATGGCCACATAGCTAATAATAGTGTCAGAAAGAAATGAACTCAAGTATCCTGATGACATGTGCAGAACTCTCCCCAATACATTATTGCTTCTAGTGTTACACAGAAAACCTTGAGGTTTTCTGAAAAAGCCTAGAGAAGAAGAAGTATTTAGACAAGAGATTCAAGAAAACATCTCTGAAACTTAGGAAGAAAACACTACCTTTAGAAGGAAGAGGTGTCTACCTGCTGCAAAGAGGTATAAGAATGAGGACCAAAGAAAATACTTCAGATCTGGTGCTTAAAAGTTTATTGTTCACTTTTGAGAGTGCAGTTCTTCAGGACAGTAGTGCGGAGAGGTAGCCAGATTGCAAGGTCATGAAAAAAAGTAGTTGAGCGAGTAGGAACTTGGCTAATTCGAGAAGTTTAATAGTAAAGAAAAAAGAAAGAATGGCAACCAGATGGTCATGTGTAGAATAATAGAAGGCTTCTGTGGATATGTATGTCTTCAATATTGGAGAACATGTGTATAGGCAGACAGGAAGGAGCTACTGAAGAGACACATTAAAGATATATGAAAGAGAAAAAGGATAATTGCTAGAATAAGTTCCTAGAAAAGATGGTTAGCAATAGGTACTCAAGCAGAATTATCAGCCTTAATGATTAATAAGGAATAACTTCTGACAGGATGAGGAAGAGAGAATACATGATGTTGCTGAGAAGTTGTGAGAAATAGAGGATGGAAACTGAGGGAATTCTCTTCATGTGGTCTCAATCTTAGTAAAGCAGAAGACTTAAGTCATCTGCTCTGAGGGTTAGAACTGTACTTAAAGCACAAGAACAATTTGGAACAGTTGTTGCAAGGAATAATTAAGAATAAAAAGTTTGTTGACCACCAATGATGACTTATTTCATGATTTTTTTTTTCCCATCAAGAGTTCATTGGATAAATCAGATCATCACATCTATCCAAAAATAAAAAATGAATATGTCTGGAATAACAAGCATAGGGGAATTTATAGTTATAGGTTAATGGTTTAAGATAATAAACCTTATAGTCAAAGGTGGAGAAGAAAAGTAAAGGCAGTGAAAGAGAGCAGGAGAATGGAAGCTGAAGATAAGAGACTATAAGAGAAGTTGAAATCAAATATAATATGAGGGAATGAAACAATTAGAAGGGCAGGAAAGCAGTTGAAGGATAGCATTTCAAAATATAGCATCTTGGAACATGAGAGAAAGCTAAGTTTCAATGTAAAGAAAAAAGGTAGAAAGATTATTGGTTGAAAAGTTGAATATAGCAAAATTTTAAAAGAAATGAATAGAGGTTTGAATGGGCTAGGATGGGCTAGGGCTTAAATGAACTAAATTAGAGTAAACATGGAGAAGAGTAGAGTTCCTCCAAATTGTGTCTATGGCTTCAGTTAAAGGTAGTATGAACATGCAGGCTGTATCTATGTTAGAAACTTTTGCATACCTTGGGAAGCAGAACATTGATATCATAAATGGCTTAAAAATGTTTACATATATATAGCTCTTAACGTTAACAAAGTGATTTACCTATATTTTTATTTGTTCCTCACTAGAGCTCTGTAAGGTGGTTGCTATTATTACAAATGAGGACTCCAAAGTCAGAGAGACTGAGTGATTTGACTGAACTTTGAGCTCTGTATGTTTGCTCTATGGTGCCTTTCCAATTAGCTGGCATTTTATATGGTTCCTTAAAGTTTGCAAAGTGATTTTACATTCATTATCTTACTTGAACCAAAAATCAAATGAGATCTAAGAATATTTAAGCATTTGTAGTTTGAATGCTGGTGGCCAAGGAATGTATCTTAATGTTTAGAACAATGATTCTGTAGTTATTGTAAGGGTAGTTCCCTTATAATATTACTTAACCTAATTTAATATTTTTGCAGAACTAGTTATTAAGTGGGATCTGTATGTGTCTTAAAAAACACGCACAGATACACACACACACACATATATATATATTATATATATATGAATGGTTCTCATGCATTTGTGGACATCATGAAGATGTGAATAATCTAATCCCATGACCATTTTCCTTTTCTATTAATGACCCTCTGAATAATAGAATTCAGTTTCCATGAAGGATGTCATTAATGCTGTCAGTTATAGCCTTTTATTTGATAAATTGGTAAAATAACTTGCTCCAAATAATGGAATAGGTCTATCCAAAGGAGAATCAGAACCAGAATCCAGAAATAGAATTTAGTCTTTGAATGAGATCACATCCTAATGGAATAGAAGATTATTAGGAAGAAAATATCAGAGTCTGGAACACTGAGTCCAGATCCTGTAAAGTAGGCAAGTATACCATAAAATAAACTAAGGTAATGAGAAAACTATAGTACATAATAAAAAATTTTAGTACATCTATAATGTAAATAAAACAGTAGAAAATTAAACAAGGTCATGTGTGCATAAAGAAAATAATCTGGAAAGGAATAGAAAGTAAAGGAATCATGGGATTATTCTATTATATACCTAAATCTTGTGTCTTTGAAGAACTTACAAGAACAGTGAAAGTGACTTTAAAATTTGTAGCATAGAAAATTAGTCTCCCATTGCCACTTCTCTGGAGAAAAGAATCCAAATGGCAATTAATTTTTTAAAAAAAATTTGTTTGAATCATTCACAATCTGCCTTCATACCTTCCCATCCCAATCTCTTATTCCTAATTAAGATCTCAAGAAAAGTAAAACCAAAATCAAACATTTTTAATCAAAGTATTTCCACATTGTCCATGTCCAAAAAATTTTTTTGATTCATTTTGCATTGAGTACTGGTTGGTCATTATGCTGATAATTTTTTTTCCTTTGACCTAGAAGCTCTATGATGTTCAAGGGAGTATTCATTTTGGGGTTTCTTTAATTTGTTCCATTTCTCTCTGGGTTCTAAGAAATGTGAGTAGTTTAATTTTAAGTTTGCTCATTCTTCCATCCTACTTTCTGATTTTAGATTTGATATTAGGTCTGGAGTCATCTATATGGCACTTCTTGAGGAAAAGTCTAGGCTGGTACTGTTGCTACTTTCTTGGGTTCTTGAGTATTGTGTTATCCAGGATCTTAAGGACTGCAAACTTTCATTGCTCCCAGAGTGCTAATTCAGAGCAAAATCTAATTGCTGCCTTCTGGTATGAGCTCTGCAAGTTTGGGTTTTGTTCTGAGTAAGAATAGACTGCTACTGGACCAGCCCTTGTCAAACTGCTGGAAGACTCTGACAGAAGTATAAAACCCTTTGGTCTATAACTCCTGCTCTGGTTATTCCTCTACAAACTTGAAGCTTAAGGCCTTCTTAGGAAATAGCATTTACTGGCAAGTTCTTTTCTTATTCTACTCTGGATGTGTGACCGGGAATTGGGAAATGATTCACAAAGCTGTTGTTTGGCACCTGGTTTTAGTTCTTGTGAAGCTCCATGTATTGTCTGGGATTTCCTTTTGTTCCTTTGCAGTCTTTCCCAGAGTAACACGGCAGTGTTCCTGCTCTTTGCAGTGTCTAAAGATCTGTCTCCCACCACTGACTCACTATATCTTTTTCCAGATTTCCCCATCAAGATCAGTTTGGTTCATTTTCTAGATCTGTTTGGCAGAATCTTGTGATAGGAAGATTGCCACATTGTTTCTTACTATTCTGTCACCTTGTCTTTGCCCCCAAATATCAACTTTCAAAAAGATTTGATTTTACAGAGTACTGATCAAATAACAGATAAAATTTTTGAGCACTACTATATGTTATGCGTTGTGAGAGTGAGGGAAAGAAATACAAATAATAAGATAGTTATCTCCCAGCAAGAAAAATCTGTATGGATGGAAAGGTGTACAGAAACAGATAATAATAAGAGGTGGTATATGGAAAGTGGAAGACACAATATCGTGCACACAATGTGGGCACTAGAGAGAATAGACTAATTTAATTTATGTCTTTGGTATCTGTAGCACCTAGCATACATTAAGTACTTAATTGTCAATTCTAACTTTATTTTTCTTTTCATAGTTAGATCAGGATGGACATAATGCAATATACACACACATATACATACAAATCTGGAAGGAATATAGTTAACATACTGAATTACAGAAAGATCCTGACATGCTAGAATGAGAAGTCCCAAACAAATTATATTAAATTTCATAAAGGGAAATGAACTTGAGTTCACTGAATTCAATTTTATAAGTACAAGATGGAAATAACAATTCATTGGGAAAAGTGTTCCAAGTAATTTGAGTGAATTTAAGTATAGTGCAGTGTTTGCAGTACAACAGTACAGCCAAATAAGTTCTTCTTTTAGGACTCTTAAGACATAATACCTTGTTCAAGGTTGTCCTTGAATATAGTCTTGCTATATTCTTCCCATTAGCCACATCTAGTATACTATATTCATTTTGGGTGCCAACTTCTACAGATGATATCATTAGGCTGACAGTTTCCAGGAAGGAAGTGGCTAGGCTGATGGAGATGTCAAGGCTCTGCCTGCCATAGAGGGTTCATTAGATTGAATCTAGGATGTTATATTTTGAGGAAATAAGTCTTGGGGGTTTAGGAGAGATGATAGAAGTTATGTGAAGGACTGTCATGTAATGATGGGTTGCCTTGGTCATTCATTAGTAAATGCCTCTTCCTAGATCTTCTAAGAAAATCTGCATGATCACCTGTTAGAAATATTGTAGGGATTCTTGCTCAAACTTTTACTCTAGAAGAAATTAATTGTGATAAGGGGATTTAATACCATGCAATATAAAGTTGAAAAAAATGGAGGTTGGTGTGGAGAATAGAACAGTAAAAGTTTGTAGTATGAATTTGTTTATTAAAATAAATTTTCAGCAATTAAACTCTGAAGTGAAATGAGTTTCCTTCATAGTATTGAGTTCTTGTTACATAAGGTCCCTAAGAGTTGGTTGAATGACCACAATATAGGATATTGTATGGAAGATTTCCTATTCATATATTGTTGAACTAAGATGATCTCTGGTCCCCTTCAATTTTGTGTTTATTTGAATAACGTTTTACAGAATTGGTGAGTAGATGGATGTGGTTGGAGTTTAAATTTCTGTTAATAGTAATTTATAAGGGATGGTCAGGTAAATTTTGGAGACCTCAAAAGTCAGGCTATATATAGTTTTTACTTTATTCTCAAAATTTCCTTTCACAGAACCTTGAATTACAGAGCAACCAGAGAGATTTCATGAAGGAAAAAAGTTGTAGTGATAGACAAAGTAAACCTGTCAGTTTTGTTGTCTCACTTGTATACAATATATGCATTCAACTGATAGGAGTGAACCATCAACCATTAGTTTAATTCTATTATGTTACCAAAAAGATTTCATTATAGAAAAGTATTATTCATTGAATACATTCAGTAACAGATGGTGCAGACAATACTTAAGCCTTTCTTGGTATAGGGAATGTAAAATAATCAGTGTCTACATAAAGGCTTGGGGTTTTTTAATCTATGAATTGTATTTTTTTTTTTTAAATGACAGCACTCATTATGGGGAATTTGAAGAGAAAGCAAAAGTGTTCATAGCCAAGACTGATAATGAAACAAACATTTATGAACCTGTTTCAGGTACCAAATATAGAATAAATGCAAAAGTGATTATACCTGAGATGCAGACTCTATTTGCCCTACTTGTTCTAAATTTTGCTATCTTGTATCAATTTTTTTTTTTTAATGATCCATGATTCTTGCAAAATTGCAAAGGTATCTACAAACAAAAATTTTAGATCTTTAGGCATAGATATTGACTTATGTAAGTTAAGAGGAAAATTAAAATTATTTTAAGACATCTAACAAATAAGCTATCACTTCCAGTGTTCCCAATTATAAAACATTGATAGGATCATCACATCCTTATATTAAGCAAGCTATTTGTGTGGTCGTTCAATTTGGAAGAAAAATTATCTGGAAAAAATAAATTTTAAAAAAATTAACCATATGTTATTTGGTAGCATTTCTAATAGTCATTTAAGGTCCATGGTGACACAAGGACTGTTTTTTTATCCTTTTGTGTGTGTGTTCCCAATACTTAGCACAGAGCCTGGCATGTAATAAGCACTTATGCTAACTAACTGACAAAAATAACAAGATTATGCCAAGTTTTCTTTAAATGTAGGATTCCACTGTATTTAAAAAAAAAACAAACTCTGAAAACACATGTAGCAGAATTACAACTAAATTTTGGACAGTAGTTACCGCATATGTTCTAACACCTCTGATAATAAATAATTCAACTTCATGAGTTACATGTAACTACAGTGAGTTGGTTTTAGGGAATACAAAGATAAAAATATAGTAAACATGTTGCTTAAATATTTGAGTTGAAAACAACACATTTGATGTCTGACATTTGAATAGTAAATTTAAAACTGTAATAGAAAAAAATTTGAAATTAGCTCTGATAGTGAAAGATTGTGATGAATTTTTTTGTAATAGATTAAAAGTAGGAGAACATTGAATTGATTAGGTTACTTGTAAACCAGATACTTAAGCATCTATCTGATGATACGAATGTCCGTGATTCAAAGTTTTACTAAATAAAAATAATTTCTATATTTTCATTCATGGATTTTTTGTTGCTCATGTCAGCCAAGTACCAGTAATTCATTAATATATCACAGTTGCAGTATTAAAAGGTAAGAACATTTAATTTCTGCATCTTGGCACTTCAATTTGGAGGAAAAAAAATGACTGAAAGAATCCCAAGTAGATTAGGGAACTTGATTTGTTTTCAAATGTCTGAAGGGTTTTCATCACACTTATTTCTTTTGGGTCATAGGGGGAAATTAGGCCAGTGGTAAAAACTAGGAACACAAAGTTTGATTTAATATTAAAAACTACCTTACCCAATAGAGCATTTCTAAAACAAAATGGGCTGCTTTGAAAAATTTCTGAGTGAGATTAGGTATTTTTTGTAAAGGGAATTGTAATAGATGATTTCTAAATCTTATTCCAATTTGGTGATCCTATGATTCTTTGAACTTCAAAGTTGAACTTGATGAACTTTTATGCATGGAAAGTCTTTATTTGAAGTCAGACATTTCTTTGATTTCCTCCCATGAAGCATTGGGTACTGCCCTAATTAAAAAGCAGAATTTGTGGTTTTAATACTCTATTTTTTTGTTGAAACCATTCCAGTGTCTTTGACTAGAAAACCCCAAAAGGATCCAGAAAGAGTCAGACGTAACTGAAACGATTGAACAACAAAAAATTGCTGAGAAAATCATTCATATTATCTTTAACTTCAGAGATATTCTTTATTTTCTGACTTGTGCTTTGGCTTATACTATTTAGAAACTTAAATTAAATTAATTTAAATTTAATTTAATTTAAAATAAATAACAGAACTAACTTCATTTGGAATTGTCAAGTATTAATAGTAAGTTAATTTCTGTTGCTTTAAATGCAATCACTGGAATTAGCTGAATTAAGGAAAGAATATTGTAATATAAGATTGTTTAAATTCTTTCTTTTCTATATTTGTTGTTATTTAGCTGGTTTCATTGTGTCCAATTCTTCATGACCTCTTTTTGAGTTTTTTAAGGCAAAGACATTAAGGTGGTTTGCCATTTCCTTTCCCAGCTCACTTAATAGTTGAAAAAACTGAGACAAGCAAGGGTTTTTAAGCAAATGGCCCTATATAATATATCTAGTAAGTATCTAGGGGCAGATTTGAACTCTGTGTTACTGACTTCAGACCCAACACTCTATCCACGTAGCTACCCCTAATTCTTTTTCTTAACATTCAACATCACTGACTTTGAATAAAAGCCTATTTCTCCTCACAAAAATGAATAAAAGCCTATTTTAATATTTTTGAAAATAGAATTTCAAGAAAAGTCATCAGCATTAAACATTCCTCTTGGTTATTTGTCCAAAAATGTCAACACTGAACAGTAGTTCAGAGAACTTATAAATAGTTCAGAGAATAATAGCGAAATACTGATCTTTATTTCATCTGACATGCTAGAATACAATATGAGCTTAAGGGAATGTACTCCTCCTTGTCCCTCAATCCAGCCATTTAGGCACATGCAGCCACATAATATGTATGTACATATACATTTAAGATATATCATAGCCATTCTGCCTTCTCTTTCCATCATAAATAACATTTATCTCCTATTTCATTACTTAAAATTTAGTAAATTATATATAAGAAAACCCAGAATGTTTCCCATAATAAGAACATCTTCAGGTTGAACCAAAGCATCCTCTCCCTATTTCTCTGAGGAAAAATGAATTTCAAGCAAAGGGTAGTTTTAATAAAGATTTTAAAAAATCAATTCATTTGTTTAAAAGGTGTGTGTATATCTATAGCTATATATAAAAATATATACAGTCTCATATTTACATACTTATAAGAGGGGAAAGGTTTGAAGATTTTTCTTTTTGGTACTCAATTTTACCTAACCAAAATAATTGGAAATAAAAATGTGATGCCCAGTTTTTATCCTCTGATTAGTACTATTTAGTAAAATTACTTCAAAACCTTACCTTCTGTTTGGACAATTCAGAATATGTATGTATATATGTCAATACTTGTGGTTTCTCAACCAAGAAGAAAGGAGCATATGGGAAATCCACATATTTCTAAGAGTTGAACATTTCCTTTATGATCACATCACTAGATGCTAATTAATTGATTATGCATTCTAATAATTGCTAGTATGTAGTGCTAGCAAATAGTATTTTGCACATATTATCTTTTTTTTTTTTTTAATTTAATAGCCTTTTATTTACAGGATATATGCATGGGTAACTTTACAGCATTAACAATTGCCAAACCTCTTGTTCCCAATTTTTTACCTCTTACCCCCCCCCACCCCCTCCCCTAGATGGCAGGATGATCAGTAGATATTAAATATATTAAAATATAAATTAGATACACAATAAGTATACATGACCAAAACGTTATTTTGCTGTACAAAAAGAATCAGACTGAAATATTGTACAATTAGCTTGTGAAGGAAATTAAAAATGCAGGTGTTGCACATATTATCTCATTTGATTTCTCTTATTTAATCTTCACAATAACTCTCTAAGGCAGGCACCCCTGATGTTCCCATTTTACAGATGAGAAGATTGAGGCCAGGAGAGGTTAAGTTCCTTGACCAGGATCACATAGCTAATTAGTATCTGTGTCAGGGTTTGAATTCGGACCTTTCTGGTTCTGAGCACAAGGCTTTAGTCTTGACCCCACAGGATCAACTAATCTCAGGCTGTGAAATGGTGAATCCTATGGTCCCTTTCAGTCAATAGATTTATCTCCAACACAACCATGCTTCTTTTATCACTTTTATCACACACTATTCACTTAGCATCTTCTTTCACTGTGCTGAGTTTCTAATCCCCTCCCTTCTGCATCTTTCATCAACTCTACAGTGAAGGTTCAATTCAATAATAACCCTAGCCCCTATAGCAGCAAATACCACTGAAAAATTACACTGACTCCTCAATGCCTTCCAACCCCTGGGCTTATACACTCCCAGTTTATACACTTACTGGCTTCCAAGTGTCCCTTTGGAGTAGGGCTCTGGAGCAGTTAGGCTTATCTTTCTTTGCCCTGTCCCTTTTCATTTTGAGTGGGACAATGGGTCACATGGGATGAGCACATATGGATAGGTTGCAGTGTGCCTCAAGGATCTTATACGTTATCTTTACCTCCAAATCCAGATTTCTTTTGAACTTTTTTTTCTGTGAAGGGCCCTGAAATCCTTATCACACAGCAACCTCAGTTTCATCCTTAGCCTCTCACTTGCACTCACTTCACATATATAATCATGTGACATATCTACATCTCTACCTTTTGCCTGCTTTTCTCAACTAACAAAATTATCCATTAGTTAAAACCTGATCACTTCTGGTGTAGTCTGGCAGCCTCCTAATTGGTCTTCCTTCCTTTGGCAGACAAAAGCCTGCCAAAATCCATCCTCCAATGTGATTTTTCAAAAACACAGGTCTGGCCATATATGTTTATTCCCTTATTCAGTAAGCTCTGGTGGTTCATTCTTTATTCCACAGTCAAATATTTCATCTTTCTCTTATCCTTTAAAATTTTTTTTGGTATGTTTTATATAATGTATATAAATATATACAACAGTGCTGTGCATGAAAATTTTTCCCTGATAAGAAGGGTCTAAACCCTCCTCTGACCTTCCACATACATTTAGTATAAATTATTTAAAAGAAACTAAGCTTTGGTATTTTTCTTAGGGTTTTTTCCCTTTAATTTCTATTTTACAGACTGCCTTTGTTTATAAAAGAGAAGAGATACCAAGAGAGCTAGAAAAAATGGTCCAGTAACTTTAAATAAATCAATTTTTCTTGTGTATTGTCTCTAGTTGAATTATCAGTTTATTAAGGAAAATAAACTTTGTTTTTTCAGATTTCTTGGTATATAGTTTTATTTAGTTTGAGTATCAGATCTGAGATTTTATTAGAAGGGACCACCTAATGGGAAACTCCCTTTACCACAGCAGAATTGTACCCACCTTCTTTGCTGTTTAAAGAGAATCTTACAGAGTTGCCAGGGGGAATTGAGATTCAGTGACTTGCACAGAATTTCAACAGCCAGTTTACCATGTTTTCCTGATTTTAAAGTTTATTCTCCATTTGATCTTAGTATCTTTCAGGTATATGTCAATAAATGGATTGTACTAAAATTTTAAATCTTACCCACATAAATATTCTTGTCACATTCTGTCTCTGTCTCTTCATGGCTATACTGAAGTAATCATCTGGGCTATAATTTTCCATAATCTGAAACAGTAATAAATGTATCCCTGCTTTATTTTCTTTTATTTTTGGGTATATGGATATAATTGTTTTAAAAATGAAAGAGAAGTTACTTGGTTTTTTGCTTTGTTAGTTATTTCTATCATTGGTTCCATTTACATTAACACATAAACAGAATTGGAACCTAGATTCAGTTTTAGACTTTTCAAAAAAGTTTTATTAAAATAATTTTTTAAAATCAGTATTATGTAGTCTTACATAATTTAACTCCTATCATTTTACTTTGCCCCTACTTACGTGTTTAAATTGTATCTGATTCCAGGTTTGTGATGTAGTGATTGATCCCAGGTGACCCAGGGAAGTAGGAGAGGTTTGCTTTTTCAGTTTTTTCTAATGGTCTGGAGCTTAGAGTGTGTTTCCCTTTGGAAAACACTCAGATCACCTTGGAGATGATTCTAAACCATAGCAGTCTTACACATGCCTCTTAAAGAGATAGATACATCACAGAATGAGGCCTGAGATTTTTTATTTAATTGGTATTAATTCAAATATCTTGGTTCTATCTTGCTATGGTTGACCTGATGATTTTTGTCAGCATTATATAGATCCATTAGGATATGCTGTGATTAAAGTATATTTAAACTTTGTTTAAATGTGGGCATTTTGGTTGGCTAGCTTGTGACAGGGTAGAATAGATAGGTGGATAAATGGATGTCTTTGGCTTGGATTTGCAGCAAGGAAACCTTAAGAAAAACCATTCAGTTTTGAATCATTGATGAATGATGTGCTTTTTTGAGTATCTGTTTAGGAAAAATAGTTACTAATTCATACAGAATTATAAAAAATAAAATTTTCTCTGATGGCTTCTGTGTTTTTTTTTTTCCTTAATTTTTCTGGTAGAAGTGAGATGTATAAAACACAGATATTTGGTTCTTATCTTATAATTAAATTACAAGCTGGTTAAATCTAGAGCTATTTCTCTTTGCTAGAATAATAATAAGTAAAATAATAGTTCTCTTAGAAAATTTTAAAATACTAATTACACATTTGTGTTTAAGAATGAATTATTGATTTTAAATTTGAATACCATTTTTAGTGCATCATTATGTAATTGTAGCCAAAGAAAAAGAAAGCAAGCCTTGTTTAAAGGAAAGAAATCTACATCTGTCTATGCTAAAATATGAAATTTAGTTCATCCTTCCCAGAGAAAAAAGTTTTAGAAGTATATAGTTTATGTGTGATACTGTTTTCTATAAAAGTATATACTTATATAACTATTTTTTTCTTTTAGCCCCTAGAAGAACAATCTCCAAGTTTCCACCAAACAGAAGAGGATTCCGAATGGGATGTCGCCGCATTGGTAGGGAGCCTTCTCAGAAAGAGATTGATGTTCTCACCAAACGGGTTCTTTCTGCGAGACTGCTGAAAATCAATGAGCTACAAAATGAAGTGACTGAACTCCAAGTCAAATTAGATGAGCTGCTAAAAGAAAACAAGGCTTTGAAAAGGCTTCAGCACAGACAGGAGAAAGCCCTGAATAAATTTGAAGATACAGAAAATGAAATCTCACAACTTATACTCAGACATAACAATGAGATTAAAGCACTAAAAGAGCGCTTAAAAAAATCTCAAGAGAAAGAACGGGCAACTGATAAAAAGGTGAAAGACACAGAGTCTGAACTTTATAAGACAAAAACTTCTTTAAAGCAACTGAAAAGACTCTCTGAAGCTAAGCATCTACCTGAACGAGAAGATCTAGCAAAGAAACTAGTCTTAGCAGAGAACAAATTAGATGATACTGAGAAAAAAATTAAGGTGATTTTTAAAGAACCTCTTCTAATGATATTGTATTGTCTTGTATTGCTCTCTCATTAGGACTTTAATAATGTGCTCTGTTTAAAACCAGTTTCTGTTTTACTGAAATCCCTTGATAAATGAAACCATTTTTAGTAGTTTTGTAAATCTTAGGTAAACATAAGGGAAATGTGAAGAATTAAATTGTCAAAAATGTTAATAGTAGATCAGTTGTTAGAAGTAAATTACTTTTTGTTTCTGTTAAGCTATTCTTGGAATATATTTCACCTTTTTTTGTGGTTTATTAATTTACTGTGAAAGTAGTCATCTTTCATGCATTTAGTTCTTGGTCTTTTAAGGAAGAAAGTGCCACAGGAAAAACCTTTGAGTAAATGAAGTGGATTAGTGGCTAAAGTACTGTATCTGCAATCAGGAAAACTGAGTTCCTGCACTTATTAAATTAAGCTATGTGACCCTGTGCAAGTCACATAACTTAACCATTTGTTTACTCCTCTATAAAATAGAGATAATAATAGTATCTCCCTCCTATGATTATTGTGAAGATAAAATGAAATAGTATTTGTAAAATGCTTTGAAAACATTATAGCACTATTATAGAAATGCTTGTTATTATCACTCTTATGAATGTTTAAATTAGTTTCTTTAAATAGAACATAAAATAGAATTTATATAATATTATAATAGGAAAAGCTATGCTAAGATTTTTAGCACATAAAAACAGCACTTTACTAAAAGATACTCTAATAACCTGAAGGAATTAATGTCCCTTCAATAGAACATCACACAGTATTTACTTATTGTGATTAAGCTTGAAAGACAGCCTGACAAACTGGAAATTCCCAACACCTTACTCCCCTGGAGAGAGAAGATCTGAGTTCAAAACCTGCCTCACATATACTGACACACTGACTCTGGTGAGTCATTAATTTCTCTGGACCACGAGTAATCCTAGAACTATAAAATGCAGAACAGATACTGATCTGGATTGGTAGAGGGAATTTACACATTCTAATCTCATGGCTTAGGTCTGGTCCCCCTCGCCCCCACTACTCCCCCCCCCCAAAAAAAAAAAAAAAGAAAAAGTGATTAGGTCTGTTACTTTCCAGTAATGAAAGCTGTGTCAGCTGAACAAGAAAATTTTCAGCTCTGGTTTACTACTCCAGCAAAGGGCATCTTTCTTGTCAGGCTGAAAGAACAGCATTCAATGCTCTAATAACAGTTCCCATACTTTTTGCCTTTCTAAGGTAAAATTGTTAGAGATCAGGTAGCATAATAAGTTACCTTTCCTACAAATTCTTATATTTTTCAGATTTTTAAAATTTTTCCAAATTCCAAAATTTATAAAAGGAGGAGGAGATTTCATTTTCTTTTCAGTTGGAGGGGAATGACAGTAAGCAATAGCAAATTCTATTTGGCTTTAGTTAAGCTCATTTAATGAAAAATGTTGTATATTCGGGATAGTATTATTAACTCAGTAACACTTTTTCATGTTGTATTAACCTCTTAGGGTTTTCATAAATAACTGAATTATTTATGAAATAAATAAACATAGCACAAGATTATTATTTTTTTTGTATGTGGGGGGAAAGGGAGTTGACCTTTCTCTCTGTCCCTAGTGCTTTTAGCACTATGCCTGGCATATAGTAGGTACTCAATAAATTAATAATGTCCCAAAGCTTAGTAAACAACTAGTTACTGTGGTCTAGAATATGTGTAAAATAAGGAAATACATTTCTTGTAAATGGTATATGACAATCTGCTAATGTGAATTTCATTTGGAAGCCATAATTACCAGGCCATCTATATAAACTTAAAAAGCAACTATATTAAAAAAAAAAAAAATCAAACTCTGAGAACTCTCCAGATTGTATTAAGAAGTATTTTCATCTATTAATGTTCTGTTGTTCTTCCTGTGAAAAAACTACCAAATTATCAAGAAAAACAACAGAAAATGAACAACAGGTTCTGATAGGGTTGTACAAAAAAACTATTATGATCTTATTAATTTAAACCCTGAAAGTCAACTGAAGAATGCTGAATTTGGAAGGAGAGTATCTGGATTCATATCCTGATTCTTTTATTTACTATGTGACCATTAACCAAGTTAACTCTCAGTTTCTTTATTTCTAAAATGAAAAAGTTGAACTAAATCTTTCCTAGGGTCCCTTTCAGATCCTAAGCAAATTAACAAAGTAAACCGTAGATGTTTTATGGTGATTTTTAAAAATAATCATTTACATTGCTTAAAAGACTAGAGTTGTCAAACCCAGATATTCATTTATTTGGAAACTAGTGATTAAGCAATTTTAAATACTTTTAAACTATGAGAGTTTCTAAGGACTATTAAATAGTACTTTACTAATCTAGTTTTAATAATTGTAGGTGCTTAAAAGTAATTAAGCTGAAATCCTTTTTTTTAACTTTTAAAAACATTTTTTATTTAGTTCACACATAATTGTGTACAGATAAAAAATATAAAATTGCACTACAGGTAAACTTTAGAAGAAAATAAGGAACCTGATGATAAATGTACAGAGTATTATGGTAGTCATTTTTTTTTCTATTACCTCAGTAATAGAACTTTAGATACCACATTTTATCACATTTTTACTTTTTCTTTTCTTTGTTTTGCCAAGACAATTGGGATTAAGTGACTTGCCCAGGATCACACAGCCAGCAAGTATTAAGTATGAGGCCAGATTTGAACTCAGGTCTTCCTGACTTCAAGGCTGGTGCTTGCTGTATGCACTGCATCAAGTAGCTGCCCCGTCACATATTTAGAAAGAGATATTAGGTCTTTTTTTGACATCAATTATGGTATTAGAGGGTCTTTGATTTTTTTGTGTGTGTCATGGACTCTTTTGGCAGTCTAGGTAAGTCCAGATATCTCTTTCTTAAAAATAAAATTTTTGAATGCATAAAACAAAATACACAGAATTACAAAGGAAAACAATAACATAAAATACAGTTACAGTAATGTAATACAGGTTCACAGACCCCAGGTTAAGAACTCAAATCCTTTTAAGATATTTTGAAACTGATGATTTTTACTAATTGAAATTGATCTTCCTCTCAATCTTTTTGAGTAAGATGGATTTGAAACGCATGTATGTGAAAAGCTTATTTTTAAAATGGCAGTAATATCCTAAAATTTGGTTTTCACAAATGTTTTAGTGGGAAAAATATAGCCAAAGGTAAAAATGAACTGCAAACAAATTAAAATGTGACATTTATAATAGCACAATTTAAGCATTTCAGTTTAGAATTTTGTTTCTAATTTTTGAAATATTTTATAATTTGAGTATTTGAGTTATTATTTCCTTGTCATTTAAAAATCCACTCAGTCTTAATAAAACTGCATTTGTTCTTATTGGTGGCATGTTTTAAAAGTGATTCTATCTAACAATAGAATAATTTTATAAAATTATCCTTCAGACAAATTTAATCATCAGTTGTTTGTTACTTAAATATCACTTTGTACCAGGGCTTAAAGTAAAAATCCTTTTTAATTAAATCCTGGAATTTTAAGACTAAAAGAGGAAGACTATTCATGTTTTTAAAAGCAGGACTTGAGAACACCAATAAAACCTAATGATTTAACAGAACAAGAAGTTTGAGGCTTGACTTACTTAATAGGAGAGTGAGTTAGTGGCACAATTGGGACTAGAAGGAACCTAGATCACCTGATTCATAATGTAATGCTGGGCTTTTGTAATAGTGCCCCAACTAAGGTCAATAAAAAATTATTTTTGTCAAAATCATTCAAAAGTAAGTTGGTTTTAAATTGCATGCTTTCTAAATTAAAAAAATTGAAGATTACATTAAGATGAAATATGAAAATCTGTATAGGTCATTTGGAATTCAGAATATTTTGTTCTTTTCTTTTTCCCCCTAACACCTACTGACTGCCTAATCTTAGAAGTCATTTCATCCAATCATCAATTTAAAAATTGATGAAGAAACTCTGGTGATAATCTGGTCCAGTGCTCTTAATTTATAGATCAGGAAACTGAGGCTTAGCTAGAATTCTAATGGAGAATCTCACTCTTAACTCTAGGTTTTTTTATGGGGGGGGAAGGGGATTGTTTTTTTTTATATTTTATTTTACAGGTATCTTTTTGAGTCTTAATTTTCTTTTGTCTTGATAATGGAGATTATCAGAGTCAAGATTGTTCGTGGGATGAGTGTGTGGCCTTCAGTGAGCAATAAAGAAAGTACTTATAGAAGCATAAATGACATAGCTTGTTTTATAAGTAATTGCTTTCAAAGTACTTGAAAAATTCTCAAATTAGTAGTTAATGATGCCTTTTGCAATTGTTTAAACTGAAAAGAAGCTTTTTGCTCTTCAGCTTAGTTTATGTCCAAATTATCCTAAAATTTAAAGATAGTTTATAGGAAATATATCTTGCTGCAATCTAGATATTAATTTTTTTATCTGTTATATGCAATCATATATAATGATTTTTCTTGTAATCTAGAAGAGTGAAGGCAAGCAAATCTTCCTGATTTAGATACTGTATAAAATCTTTCCACTTAAACTTCCACCTTGTGTGCTTTCATGATATAATTTCCTATTTCTTTGACTCCTTCCCTGAATATCCCTTTCTTTGCCAGTTTTACTTCTTTCTCTTTCTCTCTGGATCTAATACTGAGTCTCCTTCCATTGCTTTGTCTCCTTAAAAAAAAAAATGGAAGTTCTGATCAGGAAGTTTACTCACTTAAGGAAAAATGGAAATTAGGAAGAATGTGAATGTTAACTATATTTCTAATTTTTTTTAACAGAAAGGCAACTTATTTTGTTGATATTTTAAACCAGTTTAGAAGATATGAATCAATTCTTTTCTATTATTTTAATTATGCATTATTTAATACTGTTATTTTAGTTACTCTGGGTACATTTTGAATGCAAAGTATTATTGTCGTGCTTGGTTTTGTTTGGGTTTTTTTTGGTCTTCAAAATAGCTTCAGCAAAATGTTTTTCTTCCCTACCTCCCAAATTTTTACTAGCCCACAAAACTTTTATCAATGTTAGTCTTTCCTATTATTCCAACAATATAAATTTCAGGCTGATAACATGTTTGCACATAAATTCTTAAAGAAAAAGAAAATAGACAAAACTGATTCAATCTGGATAGCTCCTCCCTGATCTCTTTTAGAACCACAACCTGTAGACACAAGATGATTTGTATAGGTAGACAAGCAACAGATATAATATGCCACTTTAAGGTGATGTTAAAAATAGTAATTCACTAAGAGATTCCTTTTGAAATAAACTGTTCTTTTTCTCATCTGTTTACACATATTACAGGAGCTGTCAAAAAATCTTGAACTGAATGCTAGCAGTTACCAACGACAGCTACATGCTGAAAAGAAAAGGGCACATGATGTGCAGGATGAAAATAAAATTCTCCAAAGGGAACTACAAACATTATATCAAAAACTGAGGGTGAGCATAAAAAAGTTAAACTGCAGTAATTTTTAAAAATATATTATTACTTTAGAACTGCTTGACTTTTTAGTAGTAATTGCTATATTTTCATTTGGAAAAAGCTGTACTTTGTATGTTATGTGACATTTTAGGATATATATGTATGTTCATTATTTTTGGCTCTTGAGAGTAAAAATTCTCATAATATAATGCTTGTAATGCACTCATAATAGTAAATTGTTAAATACCCTGTTACACTATGCTACTATAATCAACTTTAAGAAAATTTAGAAGATATTAAAAATAAAATACCTAGTCTGTTTTTAACAGTTTCATAGATGTGTTAGATTCTTATGAATAATGTACCATTCCTATACAGAATTTTTTTTTTTGCTAGAGAATTGTTGCAAATATCATTTTGACTGCTGAGTTACTATTATATTAGACAGATATTATGAATCAAAACTATTTCCTCTAAGCTCAATATTTGGTTCTCTTACAGAACTATTTATTTAAATTTGGGAAGAGCTGCTTGTTTATTTACTCCAGTGTCATAAGCTCATGGGGCAAGGAAAAAAAATTGGGGGATGTTGGAAGTCCTGAGATCTATAATGGGGAGGAGGAGGAAGGTGAAGGAAGAAATATTCTCTTCTTTCATTTCTTTGAATATTCACTTGTATTGAGTATTGTGAGCCTAAGTAAACCAAATGCCAGACTAGAAAGAATTTATTATGAACAACTGATAGCGTTTTCAAAACCTCACCTGATTGTGCTGGCTTTATTTTCAGGAAAAAGAGAGAGAACTGGATGTAAAAAATATATATTCTAACCGCATATTGAAGAGAACTCCTAAGAAAGACAAAGATGCTTCTCCAAGAAAAAATGGTACAGTTAATATTATTAATTATGTATTGATAGTACTAGACAGGGCATGAGAGTAAATCTTAATTCCAAAGTGAATACAAAGCCATGTCAAAACCTTAAAGTTCAACTTAAAAAGAAGAAACTCTGACTTAAGTATTGTAAAACCAGAAGGAAGGCCCCTAACTTCTCTGCAAATCAATTTATCTAATTTTAAAATGTGGTTAAGATGTCTGTCCTACCTACATCACAGGATTGTATCAAAGGAGATAATATATGTGAAAGTCCTTGGAAATTTTGAAATTCTATTCAAATATAAGGTTGAACTCTTGCTGCTATTAGTAAAGTCCTAAATTCTGTGTTATAATATATATATATATATACTCTTCCTATATTTTGGAGGCTTATTAACTTTTCTCTCTGTTTTTCACAAAAATTCATCAAAGTGAACTTACATACCTTATTTTCAAAAATTTTAATATTTTCCCCTCTCAACACTGAAAATTGAAAAGCATAAAATATGAATTGAATTAATCACTTCACAATTCCCAACACCCCCTTTTCCCTGCCCCCTGCTCCCAAGCATACCTTCCAAAAAGCCTTTGGGGGCTGAATATCTAATGGAATTGCCTATCTTTACAGAATTCTGAGTAATAGTTTCATACATCACCAAATTATTTCACAAAACCCTGGTGTTCTGTGTGATGTCAATAAGAGTTCCATGAAATGGGGTGGGGGAAGGGATAATAATGTTATTCTTATTAATGCAATTTAATATTTTGTATGTATCAAAAATACTGGTTTAAAAATATGAAAAAATGTTATTTTTTTTCCATTATAATGTTTCCTCATGCTCAACTTTTCTATTTATCCCAATGATAATTTTAAATTCTAGACATTGGTTTATCAATATATTTCAAGCAACAGTAGAATGGATAAAAAGTCATCTTCAAAGTGAGGAAGATTAGAGCCCACATCCTGAATCTGACATATCTATCAGTCTGTTAATGTTGGGAAGCCTAATGCCTTAGGCACTGATCTCTTATGGTTATGTATTGCAGAAGAGTATTTGGTGTCCACAGTGTGGTGCAGAGTAGAGGGAGGTATTTACTCACTGGTGATTCTCTATATTGATGAAATCACATATCTAGGCCCAAGTCTAAGGCCCAGTCTAAGCCCCATAGTATTTTCATGGGTACATTACCTGGGGAATACCAACTTTAACAGAGTTTAATTTTTTTTTTTAGCATCTTTCAGCCATCGTGTTAAAAGACCACATAGGACAAAAGGAGTTCAAACCATTGAATATTTCAAAGACAACCTATCATCACTACCTTTTGTTTCTCAAGACACACCCAGACCAGAAGAAGAGGAATTTCTTAGTCTGGTGAGTTTAACAGTTCTAGAATCAAACTTTAGTCCCTACTCTTTCCTAAAAATAAAGACTATGTTAAATTTCATGAAATGTAAAAAACAGTGTCAGTATTACTTCTGGCTTTCTAGCCCTAAATAGGGATTAGGCTCTATTTTCCTCTTTAAAATTTTAACTGCATTTTTGTAGTCTAACCATAGTCTCTCTACTTCAGATAATGTAGCTCTGAACCAGTTTTAAAAATCCATACTACTTTTCTTATTCCCTCTAGTGATTACAGAAAGTGCTTTGTAAAATTAAACTGCAATCCTTATTTTTTTGTGCAACTAATTTTTGGATGACTTACATAGTTTGGGGGGGGGGGGAATCACTAAATTTGAAATTAGGAAACTTAAATTCAGAGCTTTACCTTGGCTTTTTCTTAAATTAGCTGCATGACACTAGACAAATCACTAAATCTCTCTGAGCCACAAGGTAATACTTCTGACTTAGACACCTGGGTTTAAAGAATGTGATCAGTGTTTACTAACTGCATGAGCAATGGGCAAATCATTTCAGTTTCTGAGTTTCAGTTTAACTTATTTGAAAAATGATAAAAGCATTACATATAATACCTCTCACCCCAAATTTTTATGTGGCTTAAATGAAATAATATATGTAGAACAGTTTACAAATTACTTTATATATGTCAGTTATTTCTAGAGGGGCATTGTGGTATTATGAATTGAGGAATGGATTTGGAATTAGGAAAACTTATATTCCAGTGACAAGCCTTAGTTGTTTTTTTTTTTTTTTTTTTTCTGTAAAATAGGGCAAATAATACCTGGATCACACAGGATTTTTATGATATTCAGAGATATTCAGATGATGGAAAATTCATGCAAATTTAAAAAATTTTATGTTTAATCTATGAAATAAAATAAGCATTTCTGGAACATAGTACCATAGTACAATAAAAAAGATGATGGTACGGGAAAGTACAGATCTGTTAGGTATAATTTGCTATTCCTTTCAAGTATACAATGAAATCATAAAAATTTATTTTTCTTTTCTTTTATTCCCTGCCAGTGAGAAAAGGGGGTGGGGAAGAAAGATTAAGAGGTACCTCATGCCTTACAGATGGCTACCATTAGACACAAATTGGTATATATGTAAAATTATTCTAGGCATACTTTTATTTATCAGCTCTTTTTCTAGATAAAAATAGCATCTTTCTTCTTATGTCCTGTATAGTTAATTTGGGTATACATAATAGATAAAGCAACTTATTCACACACAATCATTCTTAAAACAATATTGCTATTACTATATATGATGTTCTTTTGGTTCTGCTCATTTCATTCTTGTTCAAAACTTGTTCAGACATTTTCTAATTGATGGACATCATGGCAATTTCCAGTTCTTTGCCACCAGAGAGTTGCTGTAAACATTTTAGAATAAAAACCGTTCTTTATCTTTTTTCTTAATCATTTTTGGAGATACACCAAGTAGTAATCTTGCTGGGTCAAAGATTATAGGTTTGCACCTAATTCAATATTGATTTCCAGAATGGTTAGATCATTTCACAATTCTACTGACTATGAATTAGTGTCTCAATTTTTCCATATCATTTTCAACATTTGTCACTTTCTCCTTCTATCATTTTAGCCAATCAAATAGGTGTAATCTTAAGGTTGTTTTAACCTGCATTTATCTAATCAATAATGATTTAAAACATTTTTTATATGACTATAAATTGTTTAGATTTCTTCATCAGAAAATTGCCTGTTTATATACAGGATAAATTTATTACCAGTGAAGATGGAATTAAAGCAGTTATAAGGAGTTTTTATCCCCAATTATTTGCCAATAAATTTAACAAGTTAAGTGAAATGGAAGAATATTTACATTCTTAAGTAACTATCATTGCCTCTAATGTTTACTACAACTAATATTATTAGACATTTTTTTTAGTTCTATCCATACCATTAAATTACCTAGCCTTGCGTACATTTAAATTTAATATGTTAATAACATGATGAATAAAAAAGCATTCTGGATTTTTTCATAGTCACTATTAAGTGGGATACAGTAGGTTTACATTGCACTATATCCAGTAGGATTAAGTTGTGGGTACAATAAAATGACAAAATTATAAAATGCTTTTACTTATAAAAAGTTCGACAGATTGTACCTTTACATAGTTCAATACAGTGAAATTTGAGTGCATTTCATATAATTGTGGACTTTACAAACTTGCTACTGTCTACTTGATACTCTTAAATCTCATGTTTATTGGAGTGGAAAGTATAGATCTTTCTCTCTACTTCCATGTACCCTGGATTGTTTTTACCCAACAAGGTTGTTAAGTAGATCAACCAGGTCTTCTAAACTTCTGAACTTTTGGTGAGAAAAATACATTCAAGATAGATTAACAATAAAGATATAGGCCATCAATGGAAAGGTAATTATTTAAGTTGGAAAACAATTTTTTAAAACATGGTTTTAGTGTCACATGACTATGCAATTCTTGTGCTATGTCACATATTTCTACATTTTTTTTTGTTTTTTGTTTTATGCTATATCTTGGAAAAAACCATGGAGATAAAATTTGTTAAATGTCTGAGCAAATGTATTTTTCAGTTTGATACTATTTGCATCACACTAACACCATAACATTTTAGGTGATGATTGTAATTGGGAAATAGTTTTTAATTTTTATAAAATTTTAGAGGTAGAAAGAACATTAGAGATAAGGAATTTGAGGTCCAAAGAGAAGGGATGTGGCTCAGGTCATACCAGTAAGAAGTAGGAAAGTCAGTATTCCAGCCAAAACCAGTTTACTATTTTACCTCTATATATCCTATTTAGTTGAACTTTTCAGTCAATCAATAAGATAATTGTTGAGGCTCAAAAGGAGACCTCAAAATGTTGGGGTCGCAAACTGGTTTTGCAAGGTATCTCAAAAGAATTTGCAGGCTTGAACCTGATGCAGTCAGGGAACCAAAATGATGGCAAAAGGAAGTTTATTGTTGGCACTACATAAGTCAATTTTTGCTAGGAAGACATTCTCTTCTCAGTGTTAACACCTCTGTTTATCTCTCTGCCAGGATTTCTCTGTCACTCAGAGTCAGTTTTCCTAGCAAAAGCTGACTTCTGCAGTGCCAGCAATAAATTTTCTTTTGCCAGTCTAATATTTCGGGTTTGTGAATTCTTTCACGTTAAACCTGAGCCAACCATAAGGGGATTCTCACATCCCAACTCTCACCGCATTATTTGGTTCCCTAATTACACCATTTTGGTCCTGGACTAATTTTTAACTCAATAGAGGGTGCAGCTAGTCCCACCAAAATAACAGAATGAAGCCACTTTATCTTGATTCCCTGAGGCGGGCCTCTCCCAGAGGAGAGTTTCTCAAGAGTTTCCCCGTGGCTTCCCCCCAAAGTCAGTTTCAGTGTTCCCCCCATCAAACCCATTTTCAAGTTAAGGGGCAAAGTTTATTATAATTGTAAATTAAAAGTAGACTTAAGTTCCAAAAGGATTTAGCAAGGAACCAGGAATAAGATGACAAATTTATCCAGTCCTTCATGTCACTGATATGCTAATTTTGTAGCCCAGAGATAGAACTAAGGAGTGGTCTATTCACTATTGTTTCAGGAACTTGGTTATCACCAACCAGCAGATTATCTGACAGTCAGTAATGTTTGTAGGACTATCCTAAGGCCAGACTTCATTTTATTTTTATTTTATTTTATTTTTTAAATAATTATAACTTTTTATTGGGTAATTTTTTACAACATTATCCCTTGCACTCACTTCTGTTCTGATTTTTCCCCTCCCTCCTCCACTCCCTCCCCCAGATGGTAAACAGTCCTATACATGTTAAATATGTCACAGTATATCCTAGATACAATATATGTGTGCAGAACCGAACAGTTCTCTTGTTTTACGGGAAGAATTGGATTCAGAAGGTAAAAATAACCCGGGAAGAAAAACAAAAATGCAAACAGTTTACATTCATTTCCCAGTGTTCTTTCTTTGGCTGTAGCTGCTTCTGTCCATCCTTGATCAATTGAGACTGAGTTAGATCTTCTCTTTGTCGAAGAAATCCACTTCCATCAGAATACATCCTCATACAGTATCGTTGAGGTATATAATGATCTCGTGGTTCTAAAGCCAGACTTTAGAATCATTGGCAGACAAATTGTTAGAACAAAAGCACTCTTAAGGTCAGAGCTTCACTGCTATGTTTCCTCTCATCATCTCCTCTCTTAAGCAGTTTGAACCTCAAATTTATTAAGACAAAGGAAGGAAGGTCTCATCTTCTGGAGCTGCTTTAGTCTAATAAGGGACATAGAAGCTGGCCCTGAAGAAAACTTGGGCGGGGGAGGAGATGAGGCTATCATGAATGTCTCACATCCAGACAACTTTTCCTAGGATAAATACTAAAGAACATTTCCCCCAAATCCTTGATTTTGTTTCCTCAAAGGAGTAGGGGCAATTGGTCAAAGAGTATGGTGTTATACACAATGAAGGGAGCTCAGGTGGCCAAGGGTGCAAGCACCATAATGTTTAAAAGGCATTAATTACTGGGTAGATAGGATGACGGGCAGAGTAGAGATAATTTTAAATGGATTTGATCTCCTTTAGCAAAACCTCTGAGCCTTTTAAGTCTCAAAAGGGAATACTTTTACCCAATTAGTAAAGGTATCAACAAAAACCAAAAGCAGTTTGAAGCCCCTGAGACGGGGCATATGTGTAAAATCTATCTGCCAGTCCTTCCCTATGTATATACTTCTCCTCAGGATGGGCTTCAGGGTGGGGGGAAGTTTAAAAGCCCTTTCAGGATTTACTTGGAAACAACTGGGTAGACCTGACAGATTTTTTTAATTGTTTCTCTTAGCTTGTGACCGGTGAAAATAGGTTTCCAAAGGGATTGGAGAGCATTAATTTCCCCCACGTGAGTAGCTTGATATAGGCCAAGTTTCCACTGGCTGGTCTCTGGGGTTAGAAGTTGGCCTGAAGATGTTTGAAACCACCCAAAAAGGGAAAGGGTGTACCTTTCTTTAACAAGGGCTTGTTTTTCTAGGAGCTATATGAGAGTGTGGGAGTTGGGGAATTAAAGGAGCCATGGTCAGGGGCAAATGGGCAGCAGCACAGGCAACTGAATCTGTAAGCCTGTTTCCCTTGGCCAGAAGTAAATCCCCCTTCTGGTGTCCTTTACAAGACACAATAGAAACTTCTCTAGGTCTGTAGACAGCTTGCAGTAATTGTAGAATTTGTTCTGCGTACTTAATAGGGGAAGTCTTTTTTGCTATCAGAAGTCCCCTTTCTTTCATATCCCAAGCATGCAAAACATGAAAGGCATATTTGGAATCAGTACAGATGTTCTCTCATTCCTTTCCTCAATTCTAAAGCTCTGGTGAGGGCAAAGATGCTCTAAACCTTGGAGTGGGGAGTTAGAATCTCCAATGGTTGGCTTAAGGTGAGTTGAGAGGCTTACTCAATTAGAAGGGCTGTGGCAGCCACTGTTCTAAGAAAAGGAGGTCACTCCAAAGACCAAGTTTCTTTAAGTCTACAAAATCTATCCGTGCCCCAGGAAAGTTCACAGTTCTTTCTTTGAGGAAGGTTCAGGTAGTGATAGGATTGTCTGGTTCCTCTCTGCAGTGAGCAAAAGGGAGATAGGAGTTAATTCATGCCCAAATACTTAACCGACTGATATAGGCATTGTGGGTCTTCAAACAAAGAAACTATCACCCCAGGAGGCCAGAAAGTTAAAAAATTTTATGGTAGCAGCCAGAGAATCTTCCAGGGTAGAGCTACAGATCAAAATATCATCTACATACTTGTATTGTGTTCCTGACCTACTGATGACTTGCTCTGATTATAGAAATTTGCTATAAGAGGAAAAATCAGGGGCATGATGATAATAGTGTCAAAACAGGTCGTCCTTCAGGCTTTGGCCTGAGAGCATATACATGACAGGAGAAAGCATAACTCTGTCTGACAACCAATCATGCAATAACAATTCTACTTCATAGCCAGACTCAGGAATAATCAGGTGGGAAACAAAGGAATAGAATTGGGAAATTGAGTCAAAAGGATCTGATCTTGAGCAGAGGCTAAAGGTGTCCTCTTAGTTCTTGCCCAGATAAGACATCCACCTAATTTATGACATTTCCCTGTTTACTGGCTTAATGATCAGGTAATCAAGTTCAAAACTCAAAAGAATATCAATTACAGTCCCAACAGATTTTTATCTCTAATAGCAAATTTTATTAATCGCATCTTAGGGCTTCGGCTCCAGGGCTGGGGTTTTTGAGACTAGCCAGAGTAGATTCCATAAACCTGAGAAGCTAGGAAAATCCCAGAGAGGAATGTTTTTTTTGTTTTGTTTTTGTTTTTGTTTTTGTTTTTTTTGGTTCCCTGTAAGCCTCAAGTTTTAAGGCTTTTAATCATGTAAATTAGCCTAACTTAAATTTTAAAACTTTAGTCTCAAAACCCCCTGAATCTGCTAAAATGTTTTTAACAGTTCTGAAAATTTTAACTATTTCTGTAGACTCAAATTGGCCAGTTCTAAATCCAAAGAAATATGTCTTTTTTCCCCCCCTTTTTGGTGTGGCAGTTAAAAACTTTTCCCTATTTCAGAACTAGTCTTTCCTGTCTCTAGCTAAAAGTTATTTGCATAAGTCACTTATGTACAAAACAAGCACTTTTAAAATCCCAAATAGCTAGATCTTTCCCTTTGTAATTCGGCTGACTGAGAAACAGAACACAGGCTCATAACACACACACAAAAGGCAAACTCTTTTCTAAATGAATCAAGCTCCCTTTCTCTGCCTCACCTTGGAGTGGAAGCTGCTAGGAGAGTTCTGGAGCCAAAGTCTTAGGAGCTAGTTGGCCATATGGAAGGCTCCTTTGAATTCACACCCAACCTTCAGGGGATGTATAGTTTCTCAGAGTGAGCAGAGCATCTGCCCAAAAACAGTAAATAGTCCCTATTCATTTGGGTACTTCATCTCAACTCTTCCTAAAGAGCTATCTTCCTCTGATCCTTAGATAGGTTTAGAACCAGCTACTTTCCTTTGCCAAGGTTCACAGTGTCTTATTCTTTTTTTAATGGAGGACTCACCCGTTCTTAGCAAAAAAAAATTGGGAGACTCCTTACAGACTCAACCCGTCTAGGATTTTCCCAATAGCAAACGGAATTGGGAGTCTTTTACAGACTCTAACCACCTAATTCTCCCGTTCCCAGTCACTCAGGTTCTTGCTCATCTAGGCTCTGCTGCATAACTTAACTGACTGACTTCAAACTTCTCTCAGCTGGTTTATCTCCTGGCCCCAATTAATCCTCTGTCTTTGCTAGCCTACTTCAGTTTTTGCTTTCTCCGAGGGTCTCTCTTCTGGAGTTTACTTGATTGGAGCAGAAGTTCCTGAGCCAAATTTAAGAACCATTGGAGAAAAGCAGGTCTGCCCAAGGATTCGGTACCTGAGAGACTCCTCATGAACAGGAAATAACCCAGAATAAGCCCCCAAACTGTGTGGGGGACATTATCATTCACAAAAATCAGAAACTCTCAGAGTAAGAAAAAATAAAAAGGGGTTTATTATGATCTTGCAAGAAAGGGCATCTCCCTTCTGACAAGATGTTTGTCAGTAAAAGGAATGCAAAAAAAAAAAAAAACCTCTAAAACAAAATTAAATGGAACACTTTGACTTTTTCTCCCATTGTTTGGAGGAGTCTAGGTTTATACCCTAAATCCAGAAATCTATCCCAGAAACAAAAGAATACAAGTCAATAGTAAACTCTAAATTTAAATTTCCCTAGAAAACTGCTATGCAAGCAGATATCCTAGGTGAGAGAATTCAAATCCATCATTACCTTTAAAGGAAGTATTTAAATGCTTATCTAGAGGTGGTGAGAAATGGGAATTGAACCCTTGCAGCTTTTTAGCTGTAAGTCAACTTGTTATTATAAAGTCTCAGCTCATAATTAGGTCATATTCCCATGAGAGGGTCTTCATTCAGTTCATCCCACACAAATTACATTTATAAAACATTACAAAGTGGAATTAGCAAGACTAAATAAACTTTCCCCGTTCTGTTAATTGTTTAGTTTATTCTGTCCCCAAGTTATTGTAGTTTTGAAAGTTCTCAGGGAGGATTTCTATTCCCTTAAATAAGTTTCCCTTTTATTTTAGTGAGAAAATAAGAATTATTAAAATTGAGATAGAAAGAAGATTTTAAAATGGAGTTAACTTTAGTTCCTGAGATTCTCTACATTCTAATTAAATGTTGCAGACAAACTGAATTGCCATTTGGTTTTTAAACCATTTCTCTTTTGTGAGGCAAGAAAGGGTTAAGGTTACCAGTTTTTACTGACAGTCTCAGAAATCTGACTGATAACTCAAAAGCAGAAGTGAGCTGCTTAAATCTTCTATTAACACTATCCATGCAAATAAATTACAATTTACTTATCTCTTTAGTGGATTTTGATTAGAATTTCTTTAAAACTGTTTTTATTATCATAGCTTAAATAACAAATTTTATTGAACTTGAGCATATTTTCTTTTTCTCCCTTTCACCCCTTCGTCTGTGTATCCCTGCTGCAGTCTGGGAAGGGAGGGAAAGGGGAAGAAAAAGACTCTCTTTCCTCTATGCACTATCCTCCTAGTCCTGGGGAGGACATAATTTAGTCAAATGTGCTTCCAAATTATTCTACATGCACACACAGAGAAATCATTTATTTCAGCATTGATACTGTATGTTAATCATATCTAAAAACCCATATAAAGTTATTAAACATCCAATAAAGCAGTTAACATTCATATAGCATTTGTTTTATGCTATGCACTTTTGCAATCATGTGATCTTCATAACAACAGTCATTGTGATTTCTCTTTACAAATCATAAAACTGGGCAGAGATAAAATAATTTGCCACAAATTACATAGCTAATACGCATCCACGGCTGAAACAGAGAATGGTGGGCTACCCAAATGCAGAGGCTGACTGGCTTTCTCACCTCACACTGCCATGCTGAGTGCTGTTAGGGTCACCCAGATTCTTCCCAGGCAGTTGTTGGACAGAACCTGACGAAGGCTGACTGAAGGTGACTGGTGCCAAGATTTCCTTTTGATGACTGTTTCAAGTGCCAGGGCTCAGGGAATGCTGACCATGGAGCCTGTCCCCACTCCATCCCCATTCCCCAAAGTTGGGTTGGTGGGGTGTTTGGGCAAGGTGTGTGGTGTCCCCACAATTGTTCCTGCTTCCTCCACTTTTACAGGTGAGGCAGAATTTAAGTTTCCTTACATTCTTTAACATTCTCCTTTCTTAATCTGATCTGAGATGAGAGGGATTAGCAAACAGGAAACTTGACAATGTCAATCTTGTTAGCAATCCCCACAACTGAGATGCCCTTAGGACCTTCTGGGGTGCTTTCCCATTTCAGCAGAAGGGAATTCCAGACAAATAGGAGACAAGGAAGAATTAGCAAAAATTTGCTATTTACCTAATTTTTCTAATTTTTTTTTCACTCCCTTTCAGAATGGAGTAAGTTTCTGATATTATCTCCAATGTCTTAGAATTTTTATCTTAAAATGACTAATTGCTAAACTCCTTAATCATTGCTCTCGAAATCTTGAGAATTTGCTTTTCCAACTAAATATCTTTAATTGATATCATCACCTAATGCTCAACATACTAAGGGATGCTTCAAAATGAATACAGAGGCTAAATTTATCACTAGCTTTAAGCTAAAGAATATAAATTCTAAAGGGGAAAAAAAATCTTTCCTCCATAGTGAATCTAGGAAGCAGAAAACTTAAGAAGGCCACATGGAATATACATACATATTTTAAAAATCAATTCATAAAGTTAGAAACTAGAGGTGCTTGTTAAAATCAATTGAACTTTTGCTAAATTGTTAAATTAACCACCTTTAAAGCTTGGTAAAAATATAAATCTTAGTTGCCTTTTAGATCACACAACTAATGAAGTAAAATTAGACCCACCTTGTCAGTGTGACTTCTCTAAGTTGTTTGGTTGGGGGATGAGGGATTTGGTGTAAGTAATGTCTGAATGCTTTAGAATGACAGGCCTTTAGGTTTTCTTTAAACCTAAAGAGTGCTTAGGGAAGCTATATTTTCCGCTGCCTCTATATATGCCTGAGTGCAGGTTAAGTGGAATATTGTAGTAGTTTGTCCTTCATTTTGGAAGAGGACCATGACTTCAGGGAGTGATGCCATTACAGGCAAGTGAATTGGATTTTTATGAGAGAGAGCTGTGCAAGGTCTCCTGCCTCACTTTCCCGTCCAGAGCTGTCTTGATTCAGTGGTCAGACACAGATTAGATTAGATTAGATTAGATTAGATTAGATTAGATTAGATTAGATTAGATTAGATTAGAAGATGATTAGAGATGGCCCAGGATGCAGTGGGAGATATTGGCCTTTTTAAACTAAGGTCTTCATCAGGTCTTAGTTTGACTGAGGCAATGCCCATTCAGTAATTGAGGTTGGTAGCAATTGAGATGAAGAATCTTTTTCTTTAACCTAGTCCAAAAAGCCATCTAAATAAATAAATGAATCTGGGAGAGGAAGACCCTCAGAGTTTCTGGCCAAAGCAGAAATGACCTCAATTTGAATCAGTCAGGACTGGAACAATGAGCAAATGGGCTTGGCCTAGGACTTAGATAACCAATTAAAATCAGATTGGTTTTGATTTAAAGCCTAGTTCTGGAATTTTTATTATTTATTCCTTCACATGTTCAGCTACTAATCTAATTTTGAAACACTCTAGTACATATGTCTTCTGCTGTTGAAATCTGCTAAGCTTTCTTATTAAATGCCTCTAGGTATTCTTTCTGTATAATTAGAAATTTTACTAATTTTTAACTTGCTTAGAGCAGTAGAAGTCATTTATGAGATTTGGTCTCCTTAATTATGTATTTAGATATGTTAGATTTTAATATTTCCTATGATAATAGCAGAAATTATATTTGTTATCATAAGGAAAGATTTTCCACATTTTTAGTAGGCTTTATTTTTTTTTTAAATAACTATTTGTTATTGATTAATTGAAACAGGGAGACCTAAAGGATGAAAGAGAAGCTGAGTCTCCAAGTTCAGAAAGAGAAGAAAAACTTACAAAAGATGAAGAACTATATCTTTTAAATAAAAGAACTGACAATCTTAAAGAGGGTAAGAAAATTAAACTACTTAAAAAAGAAGAATATTCCTTATGGAAATTTTTATTTTCTATATCTTTCTTTTTTTATATAAGGTTTTACAAAATCGGAATGAAGGGAAGATAATATTAATTTATAGCTAATATGAATAGTAGGAACAATATAAAGAAAGTAGAAATTAAAATCATTTCTTTAGTAACTACTTGTAATATGGAGAGAAAAAAAAAAAGAAAAAAGGAAGCTGAAATGTTGTTCAATATAAAGAACTAATCCATGATGCTTAAGTGAACAGCTCTGAGCCAAAAAGTCAGAACTGTAGAAACATCAGATAAATCATGCATGGTTATGGTCATTTTGAATGGTAATTTTTCAAAATATAAATGCTCTAGCCCCAGGATTAAAATGATTTTAGAAGTAACTCAAAACTTAAAGCTATTAACAGTTGTTTGGAATATGGTCAGACTTAAGTGCAGCAGTACATTTGCTCCTTAAAAGTTCACTCATTATTGATATCAGCAAACACCTATTAAGTAATCTTATTAGCAGCTTTTTAGGATGCTCCCAATCTTATCCATTTTGTAGAAACCCCAAGAACCACAGCTGAAAAGAAGTACAACTGTGTTAATTAGTGAAGTACTGAACTAAATTCAAAGTTTAAAGTTTCTAGTGAACTAGAAATTAAACTCTAAGTGGACTAGGGTAGAAACTAAAGTGAAAGAAAATCAAGGAACTGAATTTGAAGGTAGAAATTAGGGTTTTTCTAATTATATGTCATACATGTATTTCTGCCCTATATATACATCACTAGTTAGAATTTTAATTCAATATCCATTTTCAATATTGAGGGCTGTAATAGAAGCACAGTATTAGAAGCAGAGGGAAGGAATGAAAATAATGAAAATTTTAGAAAGTCATTCCTTTGAAAAGAAAGGTTAAAGAAACTTAAATCTGGTTGTATTAGAAAGAAACCTAAAGAAAAGCTTTTTTAAAAAAATATAAATGAAAGGATACTGCAGGAAAGTGTTTTTTTTTTTTTTTCTCTATTATAAGAGGACAAAACGAGGAATAGAATAGGTAGAATTAGATGTATGTTATTCAGGAGCTTTTTGAGAGTTATAAAACATTAGCACAAAATAAATTGTTTAAAAAAAAAAAACATCCTCTTGGTTGGTTTGAATGTAATCATGCCTTACTGTAAAGGATCAGAGTACCTTTGAATTCAGTATCTCACAGACACACACACATCCCATCCTCAGAAAGGTGATAAAATTCACTGTATATGAATGTCACCTTGAGAAAAAGATGAATGGAAGCGATATTTGTATCTGTTTATGAGTCCTATCCTACATATGTTCACTAAAACTCATTATTTAGGAGTTAATGCTATATTTATTACCTTAACACTATGTCTCAAACAAGCATTAGTCCTTGTTTTCTGTACTATTAAATGATGTGCTAACAAATATCTAAAGCAGTAATTCCCAATTTTTTTGAGTACTCCTTTTTAAAATTTAGTTATTTATAGATCTTTCCAGTACTTTTTTATATTATCTGCTAGTTAAGAAAACACATCAAAAAACTTCGATTCAGTAATGTTTTTTAATAAATTAATATTTTAACAATAATTATAGCATATTTGAAAATATGTTTGAAAATATATTTGAAAATAGTTATACATTTATGGAAAATATATTTTAACCAATCCACAGAAAGTAAGTTTGTGTATTTATTATTCAAAGTCATGCTATATATAAATTCTTGGAACTAAAAAAAGAGCCAAATGAAAATTTTTTGTTTACACATCGATTCATGAACCCATTATAGTAGTTCTATGATCACCAGAAGTCCTAGAGCCAGAGATTAGAGACCACTGATGTAATGCATTAAATTTGCTGAGACAGTAGGTCTTTGTAGTCCTGCAATTTCTGTTCCTATTTCTTTCTTAAACTGACACCTGTAACAGTGTTAATTATTTAACTTGCTAATTTAATAAGTAAAATTTCAAATACTAAGACATGAAAATCAAGGGTAATTTTAAAATTTGCATTCTAATTTCTTTGTAAAAAAAAATGACTTGGAGATGGAACGCAGAGAAGAAAAACCTTTAATATCCTGTTATTTTTGCTTTTTTGTAAAAAGAGTTTTATTTTTTAAAAAAATCCTTTTTTTGAGATAAAAAAACTATGCAGAGTTAGATCCTATTTATGCTAACATTTCTCTACCCATTTTAAAAATAAGGTATTGAAATAAAAACTCTGCTTCTAGAGCTTTTGACACACACATAGATACTGTCACATGGTAAACTAATAAGTGAAACTAATAGTAAATTGCATAGGTAGTATCTTAGTGGAAAGGAATCCAGCCTTGAAACCAGGAAAAATAAATTCAAGTCCCATATATTCAAGTTCCAACAGATACTGGTTCTGTGATCCTGAGCAAATCATTTAATCTCTTAGTGCTGTAAGCAAGTATTGTCAAACTCAGAAGCAAGAGCCACTGGTCTATATAAGGATCCTAATGTGATTCATATTGACTTAATTTTAAAATATAATGTTATCTATATTGTATATTATACTTTTATTTGTTCGGTTAAATATTTTATTTTAAGCTGGTGTGGGCTTCATGGGAATGTCATAGGCAGCCCACATGTTGGATCCTACTCTAGGCAATTATCTAAGACTACAGGTTATAGAGAAGGTGCTAGTCTTCACTGGTAAAGAAAGATTTTTCAAATGGAAGTTCCTTATTCCAATGAAATCACAAGTTCAATCCCTGTCCCTATCTTATCCAACTAGAATATGAGGAAAAGCATATTTCAAGAGAATAAACCAAAAATTACTCACTTCTTGTCCTCAAGCTTGTCTGTAGAATGATTTTCTGATGTCAGAAGTTACTGTCGTGTAAAATGTAAATGGGCTAAAATTGGGGAATACCTTAATGGAGTGATAACATGAAAATTTATAGTACTCTTGAGTTTGTTTCCATGTTTGGAAAAATCTCTTCACTGACACATCAATTGTTATTTTGTTTAATTTGCCCATGTAATACCAGAGAAACTGAGCAAGATAGAAATTTGAGAACAATTTAATAATTTATTTAATGGAGAGATTTACTGGGACCAAATGGATCTATGGTTGGTCCCAGGACTGAATGAGACTATCATCTTAAAGAATCCAGCAGTGAATGTCAGATAGAAGATTCTTTTATAGGGTGATAAGAACAATGACATAATGGGGAGGTACCTGGATGGGGATGACCTAATGGAGTGGGAGGAACCTAGGATGAGGATGACATAATGGAGGCAGTCATCTAGGATGACATAATCGGAGGTACTGGAGACTTTCCTGATATTCTAATGACATCTAAAATGGATAAAGACCTTTATCCCATCAAACATTAAGAGGGAATAAGTATAGTCTAAGGTCTAAGATATAATTTATCCTATCAAACAGTAAGAGGGAATGGTTATAACCTGAGGCAGAGTAACTAAATAGGACAATTGGGGAAACTTGGTCAGGACATTAAAAGAGAACTGTGGCAAAACATTCCACACACTCTCTCTCTCTTCTAACTATTCAAATCTTTGAAAATTACCTTCCTCTAGAAGGTCTTAGCACCATAATTTTGAAGTATGTGAACTATGTGAAGTAAATAGAGCAAATAAAAATCAAAATAAAGCTGGGACAATGCAAGGACTTATGGCAAGGACAAGTCTCTCCCTGATAACCCCAGAGTTAATCAGCAATACACAAAGGTCCTTATTGCAATCATGTCAGATCCTCTGCAGTTGGGGAGTATATGGACAGTTCACTGTGAGTTAGGTCTGTGGTCATTTATGATTCAGCCTCTGCTTACAGAGCAGAAGGGCTCAAGACAGTTATGCTGCCCATTCAGAAGGGCAACCCGCTCTAGGAGAGAAGGGTGAGACTTGGAGTAGCTCCACCTGTCCCTGCCCAGAGGAACTGACAGGGCTGCTGAAAGGATCGGATTTCTGAGCAGATTATGCAGACAATTAAGGCAGACAAATCCCAAACTTTTTAGAGACTCAATACCAAACTGTAATGTCCTTTTAAGAATGCTGAAATACTAATTAAGGACCTGGGGTAACAGGAATGGAGAAACAGATGAGAGAGACTGCCAGTCCCAAGACAGGTATTTGATTTCTTATTGTTTCTAAAAAATAATCCCAAAAACTGAGTCTGCCAGCGCAATTCCAACTGAATAAGGGATTTCAAAGTTAAAACATAACCAGCAAATCATAGTCCAGTAAATTTAAGCAAGAAGTAAAAAATGAAAAGGACTGTTTAAAGGACTTCCAATTAAATCTGAACTAGTAAGATAGGGGGTGGGACAGAAGTACCTAAGAAAACATACCAGTTTCCCCGATTTCCTATTTCTTCCTCCCTGAAAGGAATTAGCAAATAACCATCCCACTATAAATCATAGACATAACAGACTAAAATTCCCTCAAACATAACAGCAATAGTTATCCCAAGTCTTAAACATAGTAATACAGTTAAAACAATTCAGCCCATAACAATTCTAACAATTCAGCCACTTTCCCACTCCCCCATATCAGCCCAAATTACATCAGGAACAGGGGCGATGGTTTTCTCAAACTGCTTCCTGCTGAAGATGGACGGAGATGCTCACTCCAGGGAGGGGGATGGGTATGGTATGGCATGCTTGACAATCAAAGCTCGGCTCTAGGTCCCAGGAGTAAGTCAGTATATCTGTAATTAGACCAAATCTAGAAACAAAAACAAATATAACAAAGAAGAGATAGAAAGTCTGAGAGTAACAAAGAGTAACAGAGTCTGAGATAGAAAGACTGGTCCCCAAGGAGTGCTACAAGATGTGGCCTCCCATTAGTTATAAACCTTAAAAAAAACTTGAATATCCAGACACAATATCTAGTAACAGATAGATGATCAGACTAAATACTTATTTGCTCAAGTCTTTAGGGTATAATGATTGCAGATAATCAGATTGAAAACAGCAAGGTATGACATAATTGAATTGCATTAACAGTTTCTTATTGACCATTGTTCTGATTATAGAAATCAGTTACAGGAGGAAAAAATGCAGTGACATTAACTACAAACTCAAGAACTTTTACCTCCAATAACAATTCCCATTAACCAAAGTTTCAGATAAATCTTAAACAGATATTTACCATAATCTTATATTTATACAAATCAGTTTGCTCCTTTTAGCCAAGAACCAAAAACGTCTGGAACAGTTTAGAGGGAGGGGGGAGGAGAGGATTCCACATGACTGCCCTTTCCCCGACTCTACCTCTAAAGAGGTGGGGAGGGAAATCGAACTAAACTGGAACCCAGATTAACTAGGTACTCCATAGCTGAAGTAGCAGAGAGCAGTGAGGGGTGAGTTTAATCTTCACCTTTGAAGACAAAAGATCCTTACCCCACCCAACCTTTAAAGTAGCAGAAATCATTGGGAGGAGAGGGGGAAGATTCCATAAAACCCATATATATGTCCAGCAGGGTTGGATTTAAAGCATAACTTACAATGTTATTATATAGGTAACAAACTCTGATCCAAAATACAGCTTTAAATTCCCAATAATACAAAACTGCTTTTCCTATCATATTTCAAATAATGAATTTTACTAAACAGCATAGTTTTTCTTTCTCTCCCTCTGGCCCCATGTGGCCATTATTCCCAATGGACTTTTCCCAAGCTCTAACTTGGGCAGAGTTGAAGCCCTCAAAAAAGTCAGATCTTTTTTGCTACATAGTTTACCTAATTAGAGACACATGACCCCTTAGAGGCAAGTTAACAGAACTTCTTTAACAAGCTATTGTTCTTTTAAGATCTTATACTTAAAGATAACTCAATCTAGCCAGCATAGGCAACAGTAAAATTATTTCCCACAATTTTAAAACTGCCCAAAAGAATACTCAGAACAAACCTGGCATGCAAAAGCAAACTAGTAAAATTCTTTCCCAAATTTAGAATCATCCTAAAATTCCTAATCAAATGTTTTCTCCAGCTGGAGTTCAGAATTATACTAAGTACATTGAAATAACTAATTCCCAAATTTGACCATTGTTCTTAAACTTAACAGAGCTCTTAAATTAACAAAACAGACAAACAAATCACACAGAACACAGAACACACATAGACTGCGCAATCAAAACATTTAACACAGACCAGGGGCTATCTGGAAAAAATAGCCCTTGAGGGAAGATGGCGGTTCCAATCTTCCCTCCCATAATTCAAATGGAGCCTTTTTTTTTTTTTTTTTTTTTTTAAGCCAGATGGTGTCTTAAAAAAGACACCCAGATTTATACTCTGGAATGCCCAGAGTTGGGCCAATTGGCACAGATGTGTCTTGGGGCACCAGGTAGGGTCCCCTGCGTCCAGAAGACCCTACTCCCAGAATTTATGCCCGTCAGCATTTCATAATTCTTGGAATCCAGATGCTAGCATGCAGAACGGAATAAGTCTTATACAGACAGAAGAGAACAGGTCTTAAGATGGTACCCCAAAAGGTACCCCAACAGCCTTACTCTCCTGTGGCCAAAATGGGGATGTTTACCATCATCAGGCTGTTGTGGCTAGAAACTGCTCTCTTTCCTGGAGGCTCTGGGGGCCCCCAGCCTCTCCAGGGCAAGAATTCAGATCTGCAGCCACCCTGATGCCCAAGGCAGAGACCCAAAAGTCTCTTATCTCTAATCCTGCTCATTTTCTAACATCTAGTTGGGGAGCTCTAAAATGTAGTGCCTGAGAAACTGAGCAAGATAGAGATTTGAGAACAATTTAATAATTTATTTAATGGAGAGATTTACTGAGACCAAATGGATCTATGGTTGGTCCCAGGACTGAATGAGACTATCATCTCAAAGAGTCCAGCAGTGAATGTCAGATAGAAGATTCTTTTATAGGGTAACAAAAACAATGACATAATGGGGAGGTACCTGGATGGGGATGACCTAATGGGGGGAAGCACCTAGGATGATATAATGGGAGGTACTAGAGAGACTCCTGATATTCTAATGACATCTAAAATGGTCTTTATAGACCTTTATCCCATCAAACATTAAGAAGGAATAAGTATAGCCTATGGTCTAAGATATAAGACCTTTATCCTATCAAACATTAAGAGGGAATGGTTATAATCTGAGGCAGAGTAACTAAATAGGACAATTGGGAAAACTGGGTCAGGATATAAAAAGAGAACTGTGACACAACATCTACAGCACTGAAATTCTAGATGTTAAAATGACTTTTTTAGTTTATTTGTTAGAGAATATTATTTCAAACCATAATACTGAGTTGAGAAATAATGGTAGATGTGGTGAAGCTGAAAGAAGTTAGTTACAGATTAAAATAATGATATTTGAGCCTATTTGTTAATAGTTTATAACTCTTTGAAACTTATTCTCGTTTTTGTTTTATCATTTGATTCCATGTAGATTGGGCAAAAGAGTACCTTAAAAATCAAACAGAAAATATGCTTTTAACAAAGAAAGAAGAAAAACCTATAATGGAAACATCAATTTTCGAGATTGAAAATTTAAAGGATCAGAAGTCTGAAGATGAAGAAGAAGACAGACTTAAGAGAGAGATTTTACTTGCTAAATTGGATGAAATTGATAGAGAAATACAAACCTCCCTGAACTTAAGAGGGTCACACCCAAAATTACTCTCTCCAGAGAAAAGATCCCAAAGTTTCAGGTTCTCAGAAGCCACTGACAGATTATTATTCAGTGGGCGTCAAGATGGAGATTACACAACCACATTTAATGATGATCAGAAAAAAAGAAATATTTGGAGCCCAACCACTGATTTCACATTTGGTAGTTATGTGCCTTCTTTTGGGAAAACGTCAGGGAGATCGAGTGTGTTTAATCAGAAAGGTGGCATTGTAGATTTGTCAAGAAGCACTAAAGATAGTGGAGATTTAAGTATAAAAGAGGAGAAAAAAACTAATCTCATGGAGCAACTATTTGGTGCTCGTGCCAACAGCGCCATTTCTACTAAAAATACTACCTCTGAATTTCTGACTAATAATAAAGGAGACTTTGACCATCTAAATGTACTCCTCAATGAAAAAGGTAGCAGAGGCAAAGGACAAGATGAAGATGATGATTTTTTCTTCAGTGAAGAGCGAAATTTTAACCCCAGACACCGGTTAAAACACACAAACAACCGACCAGCAGTAAAGGCAGTTGATTCTTTGGAAGAAGAAATTGAAGAAGTACTGCTGAGATGACTATACATATTTTTCAAATTGTAAATATTACTAAAACACCTAAATATAGTATTTATTATAAAGAATTTACCCAATTGAGATATTCAGAAATTCCTTATTTAGGAGTTATCTAAGTAGTCAAATAACAGTGGAAATAGTTAGCCCAAGCAAAAGTAATTTATACAAAATAGCTATGTGATGTCATTTTAAAATTTGCCAAGAGTAAAGTTTATTTTGAATGAAATAGGCTTAAATTTTTTCTTCTTGATTTTTTCTTTTTTCCCCCTCCTTAACTGATAAATATATATATATATATATATATATATATATATAGTCTCTTAAATTAGCTCAAATTTTATGGCTTTGGAGACTTCATTCATCTATTCAGGTTCCACTTTGTTAGCCTTCTACCATCTTGACATCTGTCATCATCATAATACTTAACATAGTCAGTTTTCCTTTATGAAGGAAAGGAATAATTGGTGAAAGGAGTCCTTTCTACTGATCAAACTAAGTGATGAGGCTTCTAAATAGCACTTTGTCAGGATTCCCACTTTGAGGTAGACAGGCAAGATTGCTTCAGTAAGTAGGGGCAACGTCAGGATGCCCTTCTCTTCAACTGTCTTGTCAGGCAACCTCAGCATCTGAACTATAACCAACAGAGCAGCAGAGAGAATGCTTAATTTTGTGCAATCCACCTTATTGTTAACCTCCATTATGCCCATATGTTATCAGAAGTTAATGAATGACTTTCTGAAGAACATCTACTGATGTTCCTTCCTAGAGCTAGTTGAAAAGAGAGTTAAACAAAACTTTTTTTTCCCCAAGAAGAATCTTTGTAAGCCCTTTAATCATGTTCACTATCAATTTTAATTAGGAAAGAGCTTTTTCAATAGGTCAGCCATCTTTGGTTTTCTTTATTAGCATTGTTTGCTAGACTACCAAAGTTCAGATAAAATGTGTGAACTAAAAGTGGGAGAAAAAATTCAGGGAAAGAGTACATAGGCCCTAGCTTTAATGAGCCTTATAATGGTAGAGTTTCATCCTGATTAGGAAATCTAAGTTTTATTGGGGAAGGATACTTTTGTGCCCTCACCATGTATATGCCTCAAGATTATAGATTAGCAAATAATAATGATAGTATTACACACATTGAGGTCAAGTTTTGAACTTGCATTTTAGGAAAATGCTTTTACAGCATAAGATTCTGATCTTAATAATGCCCCAAATCCATGTAGTTCAGACTTATTTTGGTTTTCAGTAAGACTTTAGAATAAAATATATTGCCATATATTTTAAAAACTGTTTCAAAATCTTAGTGATGGAGAAATATTTTAAAATAACAGCCCTAGTCAGCTTTTTGTGAGGTGCCACTGTCTTTGATTTAAGAAATATTGATTGATAATGCTGGAATTCCAGAAATTGGTGATGTTACCTATTGATGATTAGAACTTATTTCATAAGTTTCTGAAAGAGATTAGTACAAAGAAAGTTTATGACAATTTAAAACTACTGGATTCTTATTGTTTCCATTTCTCCTTAACACAAGAGTTTTGCTTTTATTAGATTTAATGCAGGAAATAGCCCTAATTACTTGACCTGAAGACTCTCTCCATTCGTTTCCTCATGCAAATTTGATTGCTATGGCTTGTCTTAACACAGCTTCTGAAGACTTCTGCAACCATGATGATTGTAAATCCCTGGCACATTCAGAGGTGAAGTCAGAAGATATTTCACTATGTAAACAACTCATTGCTGCCACAACCCCAGAGACTTGTATGTAGCACCATCCCTTAATTTTTCCTTACTGATGTACTCTTTAACCAGGTGTGAGATTTTATACTGAGCCTTTACATTAGAACTACTCCAGATCAGTTCTAAGGACAATCCCTCCAGCAAAATTACTATCATTACACCAATAAAGACCTGCCAACACAAATATCTCCCCAGTAAGAGAGGTGTGCATTTAATTTTGGCAGGCACAGTAATGTTTCCATTTTAACTTAGTGTTTTATTTATTAGTTTATATTAGTAAATTTTATTTGTATAATGTAATTTTTGATGCATTATTAGTTTAAGTAAAATAGCCAAATAAAATATATTGAACGTCCGAAATGTAAACAATAGATGAAGATTTAAATGCAGTTCATTTATAGGACGCAGAAAAAGGAACGTATGTATGTTTCTATACCTACAGGCATGTATATTTCTCGACTCATTCAATGAAAAGAATTGTCAGCTCAAAATTGTTTCAAAATTGTTTAATGTAGTTTTGAAATTTTAATATGCTATTAGAGATCTGAATCTACATTCAAATAGACATTAAGGGAATATCGTCAGTATAATGTTGCCTTGAATCTCTGAGTTATAGTATGGGCTCTTTAAGACAGTAGTTCTGCTTTGGCAAGTTGATGTGGACAAGAGGTATCTTTTTCAGATAGTGTCCCTGTGAATGTTGTAATTGACCATCAGCTGTAGCAGGAATGTCCTGTATATACAATGAGCGTACTCATGATTTTTTAGATTAAAAAAAAAAAAAAAAAGAAACAAGTCTGGATGAAGAATGAGGGAAAATGTTATAACAAGGAATGAAAGTATTGTACATGTATTGATAAATGATTTATTCTTCCATCAGTATTATTCATGAATTTGGCTATACAAGTTTGGTTTCCAATAACAGGAATACTAGGGGACCTCAAACTAATATTTTAACTTTGGATCTGCACAATACCTCTTCACTTAGTTTGATAAGACTTAACTAGTTGAGATTCTAATATATATTCTCCCTATCATCTTATGAAATGTGATCCTTTAGATATTAAAAATGGGCAAAATAGCACTGACCTACATTAAATAGTCCTCACTTTCTTAATAAAGAGACATTGATGTCTAACAGATAAACATTTAATATATTACAAATCATTTTTAACATTTGTAAAATAATTACTGTAATACAGTTCTGGTATATAATGAATCTAATATTATGTAATGTTAATTTTGTGCATATCTGCTAATTTTTCTGCCCAAATGTACTAATTATACTATTGTTTAGTTTTTAAGGTGGTTTTTTTTTTTAAGAATTTGAGTAAAGATTTTATACTTAGATCATTATTGTGTAAAAGTAGTTTATTTTTAACATTTTCTTATCTAATTACTCATTGTAAGAGTTTTCAAAGACAGCAGAATTATTTAAATTAACCCTAAAATTCAGTTTTTGATCTTAAAAAAGGAAAATATTAAGAATCAGATAGGAAATTTTAAAGAACAGACATCTTATGAACAGATCTATTGAGAATGGACAAGTTAGTTCCTTCCCCAAGAAGCAAGTGTTTTTCTTATGCTCTGAATTCCTATTACTAAAGTTAAAAGAATGTTATGGTCCCTTATTTAATAGTATCATAGAATTACACAGAAAATATACTGTTGAACCAGAAGCCATAGAGTTAATTTTTCTTATACTTGAGAGAATTTTGTAATTTAAATAGAAGGATTTGCCTAGAGACAGGTTAGACCATATGCTAGTCTTATCAGATAATTGCACTTTTAATTAATCCTTTCACCCTAAAGAGCTATCTTAATAGCACATATTGCTTTTAATAGCAAAGAATGAATGACTAAAGTGATTCATAAAATAAAAACAAACATTTCATGCTTTTTTACCTATATCCCTGACTTTTCTGATTATCTCCCCCTTTCCTATTCTTCATCTACATTTTTTCAAGGTTGTAGTGCCTGATTTGGTAGCACTATCTGTTCCAAAGAGATGAGGAAACTTCAGGTTACAAATAGGAGGGGTGAATTCTTTCATGGAGCAAGAACCTACTTGTCCATCCAACCATAGCTGTCCCCTTTGAAAGTGATGGGAAATCTGTGAGCTCCCATTTTATAGTCATAAGACTCTATTTTACTCAACTAATATTTTCAAGGAGTTTAATTATCTGATTTTTTAAGGCCAGTAGCAAATTGGAAAGAGATAAGTAGAAGGAAATGGGAGAGACAGGAGAACTACAGGATTGACAGATACCAAACCATACCTACACAATACAAGAATGATTGTTCATAATAGGTATTTATCAAGAAATGGTTAAATTTCAGCATGCTTGATATCCTTTGTTGAAGTAATCCAGGTGTCCAATGGAAAGAGAACTGGTCATAGAATTCTGAGACCTGAGTTCAAGCCTCAGATAAATGCTAATTGACTGTGACCCAGGGCAAGTTATTTTTTTCAGTTTTATCATTTAATGGAGGTTCCATTTTCTGGAAAATTCACTTAGGTAGAATATATTAATCAATAGGAATTTATTAAGCATCCACTCCAAGGTGTGCGAAAGGCTGAATGTTACAGTAAATGGACAGTTTTGTCTCTGACTCTGGATGACCTGGATTCATGTTCTACTTCCCACATGTTATGAAACCTTAAGCAAGTCACTCAAACTCTCTGTGCTCCTGGCACTTCCTGATGGCTTGTTATTGTTTGGAGGGCAGGGTGAGGTATTCACCATCTGCTTAGCCACCCCGCCAGATTGCTGTCTCTAGACCAGAAGAGAGAAATGCCCAGAAAGGAACTTCTTTCCTACCCCAAAGTTTTCTACTTCATTCTTGGGGAATGACAAACAAACAGTGCCTTTACTACTACAAAAGGTAATACATAGGTTTCTGACCCTACACTATTTGTCCCTTTCTATTACTGCTCTCTGCTCCCTCAGTCTATCCATTCTGCCCCTTTCCCTTCCATTGTGCTTCCTGAAACTTGTTCTGTTCTTAGCAAATTGCCCTTCATATTGGACTGGTTCCTATCAAGTACCTTTTAGTTCCCTGCATTGAAAGAAAACGGACCTCCCTCGAAGACACAAAGATTGGCCGCCCTCTGCTCTTGGATGCATTTTGTCATTCCCCCTGGCCTCTTTAGACAAAGGGAGAAATAGGTCTACATTCTGCCTTTTGCTGTTTCTGATCCTCTCCCTAATGGGAGTGACCTCTCCTTTGGCACTCACTCCATACAGATAACATCCAGTCCAGGTCTGGTGGCCACCCTTTACTACTTAGTAAAAGTTCTTTCTCCTTTCCTCCTGGCTCATAGTCTTAATTCTGCCCCAAACCCTATCCTTATACTCTAGGGTATTCCATGTTCAGGATGATGTCACCTCACATACACGTGCTTTCCAGTTAATGGGCATTCTCACCTCCCATACTCTGCACTTTTCATTCATCTCACTCATACCAGAAATGGCCATACTCCTGATGTCATCGTTACTCACAAGTGCTCTAGCTCTACTACCCGTAATTCATATTTCTTTGACCACCCTGCACTTGGTCCCACTTTTAGTCCTTCAACATTTCTACCCCTTAGTTAACCAATTCAACTTTTTTATGTTGACCTCTGAACTTGAATCCTTTACTTTTTCTTTAGTATTACCACCTATTTCTTTTTAAAAGTCCCAACCCCAAATTGCCCCTTCCATCAGTTTTCTCTTTTCTAACCAGCAGCTAGAGGAAATCATATAAATGTTCTGAATGGGTGCACTACAAATTTGATAGCAAAGAATTGTATCATGGGGGAAATAACTGAGGCTATCTTTCATTAATGTACTCTTCTCCCCATCTCTCTGTATGTATTGTCTTCTACATTCTCCTCCCTTGTTCTAGCCTAGACCTGGGTCCGACAAGAGAAGGCAGTGCCCCACTTATGAAAGCCCAATATCATTGGAGTGGAATCCAAGGTGCTGATAGGGAAGATGTCAACGGATAAAAATAATGGCCACATTGCAGTTTGTATGGCCAGGAAACGGTCATTTATCCATCTGCATCTCTTCCCTTTCATAGTTAAAATTATAGAAAATGTAGTCTATTCTTATTGCTTCTAATTTCTCGCATCATTTATCAACCCTTTGCATTTTGGCTTCTGAACTCATCATTCACAAAATCTGCTCTCCCCAAGGATACCAATGATGTCTCTTTTTCCTCCTAATGAAGTCTTACTTGCTAAATCTGATGGGCTCTTCAGCATTAGACCTTGACGAGTCTCTTTTAGATAATTCTTCCTTTCTCAAGTATTTGTGAGGAAGTTTTTGTGGCTCTCTTCTTACCTGTCTGGACCCTTCTCAGTCTCTTTAATGATGCATCATCCATGTTTCTTCCCCTCCCCCCATATTATGCATGGCCAGGGTTTTGTTTTGGACCTTTTTTTTTTTTTTTTTTTTTATAAATACTGTACATTCTGTAATCTTACTACCTATCCAGACAGCTCCCAGTTTCTCCCCTAAACTCCCGTGTAGGATTACCAAATGCTTTTTTTGTTTGTTTATTTGGATGCTCAATTAGCACTTTTAACTCAATATATTTAAACATTATTTTCCCCTATTTCTTCCTAATGAGGACATCAGAAATCTATTTTCTTAGCCTCCCAACTTCCAAGTTATTCTTGACTTCTTATGATCTCCTATTTAGGTACCACATCTCATGTATTCTACTTCTAGAAGATCTCTTCCTTATATTTCCATGTTTCCATTTGAACTTCTCATTTGTTGAAGTCCTTGTCACTTGACACTTGTGCAGTTGGAATAGCCTCCTAATTGGTCTCTCTGCAACCAGTCATTCCCATCTCCAATGTTTCCATGCAGCTTCTGTAAAACATAGATCTGACCAAGTGACTTCCTACTCACAAGTAGTGACTCCATATCTTGCTTACAGAGTAAGATACAAATTCCCTTTTAGCTTTTAAAGGTCCTCAAAATATGAGTTCAACCTATCTTTCCAGGCTTATTATACATTATTCTTCATGAGCTCGAAAAGTCAGCAATACTGGCCTATTTTCTGTTCCTAATTTTAAAAAATCAGTCAATTATTAAGTGTTTACTGCTATGCTATATATCCTGCCCTTCAAACTTCCATTCTTATTAATAAAGAATATGGGGTGTATGTATGTGTGTCTCAGTACATGAAAAATAAATATTGAATAGATGGAGAATTCCATCTTTCATCTCTGTGCTTTGGCAGAGACTGTCTCTCATCACTAGACTGTTTTCCAGCCTCGCCTCCACTTCATGGAATATTTGGGTTTCTTTAAGGCTTAGCTCAGGTTCCACTTTCTATGGAAAATTTGTCCTGCTTCCATTAATTGCTAATATTCTTCCCTTCTAGAAATTACTTAGGGTTTTAAAATGTTTTTCCCTATTCAGTTTTATTTTTTTATCTTTAAAAGTATTTATTAACATTTCTAAAAATTTTGAGTTTGAAATTCCCTGCCTCCCTCCCCTCCAACCATTCAAGCAATATGGTACCCATTATACATATGAAGTCATGCAAAGTGCATTTCCATATTAACCAGGTTGCCCCAAACAAAAAGCAAGAAAAATAAAGTGAAAATATACTTAAGTCTGCTCTGAGGTCATCAGTTCTCTGAAGATGGATAGCATTTTTCATCATGTGTTATTTGGAATTGTCATGAATCATTGTAATAATCAGTTAATCTAAGTTTCAGTTTTTTTATTTTTACAATATTCCAGTTACTGTGTACTATGTTCTCCTAGTTTGGTTGACTTCACTTCATACCAGTTCATGTAAGTCTTCCAGGGTGTTCAGAAACCATCTCCTTTGTCATTTTTTACAACATAGTGATAGTCTATCATAGTCATATGCCAAAAGTTGTTCAGCCCTCCCTCAATTGATGGGCATCTCTTCAATTAACAGTTCTTTGCTACCACAAAAAGAGCTGCTCTAAATATTTTTGTACATATGAATCCTGTACTTTTTCTTTGATATCTTTGGGATATAGACCTACTAGTCCTGTTGCTTGGTCAAAGAGTACACACAGTTTTATAGCCCTTTGTGTATATTTCCAAATCATACTCCAGAATGGTTAAACCAATTTACTATTTCACCAGTGCAATGTGCAATAGTGTCCCAGTTTTTCCCATATTCTCTTCAGCATTTGTCTTTTCCTTTTCTGTCATATTGGCCAATCTTATAGGTATAATTATTAGTGATGTGGAGCATTTTTTCATATGATTATTGATTGCTTTGATTTCTTTTTCTGAAAACTTATTAATATCCATTGACCATTTGTCAAACAGGAAGTAGCTCATATTTTTATAATTTTGGCTCAATTCCCTAAATATTTGTGAAATGAGATCTTTATCAGAGAAATTTGCTACAATTTTCCCCCCAGCCTCCTACTTTCTTTATAATTTTACCTGTATTGAATTACTTTGTTCAAAAACTAATAAAAATTAACCATTTTATCCTCTGTAGTCCTCTCTCTTTATTTTGTGTTCATAAATTTTTCATAGCTGACAGGTAATTTTTTCCATGTCCCCCTAATTTGCTTATGATATTACCCTCTATGTCTAAACCATGTACCCATTTTGACTTTATCTTACTATAATTTTATGAGCTATTGGTATAGGCCTATTTTCTAGCAGGTTGCTTTTCAATTTTCCCACTAAGTTTTGTGAAAGTGACTTCTTGTTACCAAAATTTGGATCTTTTGGTTTGTCAAATAATCAGATTACTATGGTCATTTACTTTTATTTAATACGTACCTAATCTGTACCATTGATACAGTACTCTATTCCTTATTCAGAACTATATTGTTTCAATGATTACCACTTTATAGTATTGTTTGGAATCTAGAACTGCTAGGCCAACCACTTTCATTTGTTTTTCCCATTTATTTTCTTGATCTTTCTGACTTTCTGTTCTATTCTGTTTTATTATTTTCTTTTGATTAGTATTACATTGTATGAATAAGTTAATTTAGCCAGAATTGTCATTATTATGTTGACTAATTATATCCATGAGTAATTAATATTTCTCCGGTTGGTTAGCTCAATATTTGTGTAGAAAATGTTTGTAACTGTGTTCATATGGTTCTAGGTACATCTAAGCAGTAAACTTCCAAATATGTGTATAATTATTTTAAATGGAATTTCTCTTTCTGTCTCTTCCTGGTAGGTTTTATTGGTAATATGTAGAAATGCTGGTTATTTATTTGGGTTTATTTTATATCTTGCAACTTTGCTAAAGTTGTTAATTGCTTCAACTTTTTAATTCATTCTCTGAGATTCTCTAAATTGGCCATCATATTATTTGCAAAGGCTGATAGTTTTGTTTCCTCATTTCCTTTTTTTTTCAAATTTCTTTTTCTCATCTTATTTTTAAGGTTAGCATTTCTAATACAATATTGAATAATACTGTTAATATTGGACATCTCTGTTTTATCCCATTATTATTGGGAAGTCTTTAAGTTTATTCCTATTACAAATAATGCTTGCTTTTGGTTTTAGATAGATACTCCTAATCAATTTAAGAATAGTTCCATTTGTTCCTGTACTTTCCAATTTTTTTTTAAATAGGAATAGATGTTGAAATTTATCAAAATAGTTTTCTGTATATGTTTTGATTTAATCATGGTTTTAGTGTGTTGTTTTTATTTTTGTTTTTGTTATTGATATGATCAATCATGCTTTTAGTTTTCCTAATATTAAACCAGTCCTGCATCCCTAGTATAAGTTCCACCTCATCATAGTATATTATCTTTGTGATATATTGCTGTAATCTTTTTGATAATATTTTATTTAAATTTTTGGCATCAACATTGATAAGTTTTATTTCTCTGTTTTTACTCTCCCTGGTTTATTTATCACAATTATATTTGTGTCACAAAAAGAATTTGAGAGAGCTTTTTTACTTTTTTATCCCTCAGATTATATAGTATTGAAACTAGTTGTTCCTTAAATGTTTGGTAGAATTTGCTAGTTCAGGGATTTTTTCTTAGGGAGTTCATTGATGACTTGTTGAATTTTTTTTTCTCAGTTAGGATTATATGAATGTCCTAATTCCTCTTCTGTTAATCTGGGCAATTTATATTTTTCTAAATATTCATTCATTTCATTTAGATTGTCACTTTATTGGCATATAATTGTACAAAATAGCTCCCAATAATAGCTTTGTTGTTTTTTTTTTTCCTTTGGTGGTACACAGTCACTCTTTTCATTTTGATGGTAATTTGGTTTTGTCACTCTTTTCATTTTGATGGTAATTTGGTTTTCTTCTTTCTTTTTTTAAATTAAGTCAGTTATTTATCTTTTTCTTTTTCATAAACAAATCCCTACTTTTATTTATAAATTCATTTTTTAAAACTTTCACTATCATTAATCTTTTCTTTGAATTTTAGGATTCCTATTTTGGTGTTTTGGAGATTGCATTTTTATTTTGTTTGTCTTAGTTTTTATGTCTTTCTTTTACCTTCACAGTTTATTGAATTGTTCTTTCTTTTATTAATGTAAATATTTAAAGATAAATATTCCCCTAAGTTTTATTTTGACTGAATTCCACAGATTTTGCTATTTTCTCATTGTTATCATTAAGGAAACAATTGTACTAATGATTACTTCTTTCATTCACTCATTCTTTAAGATTTATATTATTTAATTTTCAATTTTTAATCCATTCTTCCATGGACTTAAATTTAGTGTAATTTAATTGTATTATGATCTTTAAAAGTACGTTAAAATTTCTGCTTTTCTGCACTTGGTTGTGAGGTTTTTATGCCCTAATATGCAATCGGTTTTTGTGAAGATGTCATTATATATTTGAAGAAAAGGTATACTCTTTCTATTCCCATTCAGTTTTCTCTGAGATCTATCATGTTTAAATTTTCTAAAATAGTATTTTTATTTTTTTTTTCTTTTGCTGAGGCAATTGGGATTAAGTGACTTGCTCAGGATCACACAGCTAAGAAGTGTTAAGTGTCTGAGGCTAGATTTAAACTCAGGTCCTCCTGACTTCAGGGTTGGTATTCTATCCACTGCACCACCTTGCTGCCCCTATATTCATTTTTAATCTTTCTTATTCATTTAATAATTATATTTATTTAGTTCTGAGCAGTAAATTGAGGTTCCCCATTAGTATAGTTTTACTATTTCCTCCAGTAATTTATTTAACTTTTCATTGAAGAATTTGGAAGCTATGATGTTTTGACAGGTAAGTAACTCAGTAGATAAGAATGCTGAGCCTGGAGTTTTCCTGACTCATACTGATTAATTCATACATATTTGTGATCACATGTAATTCTATAAAATAACCCATTAGTCTTTTGATTGGCTTTGGGATTAGAAACCTATATTCAAATTTGGTTTTAAATACTTCCTAACTAACTGTGTGACTCTGACAAGTCACTTAATTCTCTTTTCCTCAGTTTCTTATCTGTAAAATGAGCTTAAAGAAGAAAACAGCAAATCACTTTAGTATCTTTGCCAAGAAAACCCAAATATGATCATGAAAAGTTGGAAATAACCAAAACAACTGAAAAAACAGCAACAGACTCTATTTGGCACATTTGTTTTTAGTATTGACGTTGTTTCATTGTCTTAATTTCATTATTTTAGCAAGATATAGTTTCCTTGATTCTCTTAATTAGATCTAGTTTTGTTTTTGCTTTGTATGAGATCATGATGGTTACCTCCTTTTTTACTTCAGATAAAACAATAGATTTTGTTCTAGCCCTTTATATTAACTCTGTGTTTTTCTATTTCACTTGTGTTTCTTATAAATAACATATGGTTAGATTGTGGTTTCTAATCCATTCTGCTATCTGCTTCCATTTTATAGGTGTATTCATAGGCTATTTTCATACATAATTATGACTGTTAACTATTTCCCTCCGTTATATTTTTTTCTGTTTTTCTTTCTCTTACTTTTTTTTCACTCTGTCCTTCCTTAGGTCTCTCTTTCTCTTGCAAGCACTTTTCTCCATTCTAGAATTGCTACCTAGAACAGGGTAATGAGGAATGGAATTGTCAAATGGCATCCAGCCTTGCAATCCCTCTAATGGGGTGTTAAGTCCCCTTAACCACTCTGGTGGTGGAAGCTCCAGCTGAAAGCAGCAGTTGCGAATACCATCACTATTTCCAGGGTTTGCAGTACGTCACAGCCATGCTACCTAGACATGCTCCCTATCCCGGAGCCACAAACCTAAGCTTCTGACTTAAATTGTCCTGGATTGAAAAAATGTCTCACCCTGACCTTTTGTAGATTATGCCACTTTAGAATTTGATTTGAAAGTGTTATTTTAAAATTGTTTAGAGAGAAATATTTGAAGAGTTTCGCTAGAATGTTCTTTTTACTAGGCTCTTGTTCTTCCAGAAATTACTTTGTATTTCCTTTGTGTATATTTTGTATTTCCCCCAATAGAACTTAATCCCCTTTTGAGGGTGGACATTGTTTTCTTTTTTTCGTTCTTATACATTACCTGAAATAAGGCACAGAGCAATGACTTAAATATTTGTTGAATGAGTATTGGATACCAGATAAATAAAGTGTCACCAGTGAGCCACAGTGGTCTAGCAGAAAGTCCATTTGAGGTTCCAGTTCCAGGGTAACTTCTAGCTGACCATGTAACTTTGAGCAAGTCATTTAGCCTCTGTGGGCCTCAATTTTTGTAGCATTAAAATGAGGAAGTTTGATTTAGATTAGATCTAAGATTCTTTCCAGCTTTACAAGTCTATGATCTGTGGAAAAAAATTCAGTGATGTCATAAGTTTATGGCAGAAGGGAAAAGGAGATGTTCAGATCTTGATTAAAATGTACATTTTTTTAGGTTTTTAACTTGATACACTTTACTGTTAAATTTAGAAACTAAAGTCTTAACGTAATAATAACTATTAGTCTCTACACTGATGACTACATGCATATAAAGATCACGTACAAAAGAATACTTTTCCCTAAAAGTGTGTTTGCCTTAATTATGAGAGCTTTTGAAATAATTTATTATAAATCATCTAAGAAAAAGGGAAGCTGATTTTTTTTAAATGTTTATTTTTCATCTTATAAAGGTTGACTGTGATTGGATAAAATTTCAAAGTGAACTAAACTTATACACTCCACATGATATCCACATGACTGCTGATTTGCATCTGCTCACTGCCAATGGGAATTTGTAGTGGAAGAGGGCACAAAAGAAATTTAATAATAACATCAAGGGAGGAGGAACATATGTCTAAACTTGTTAAGGCATGCACAGAGCCATAATTCACTTTGTTTTAAGTTCAAATCTACATTTTTCTGGCAGATGTACACATTAGTTGTTTACTTTTAGTAGGGATGCATACTAACATGTCGTGTCTGGAAAAAGATCTCATGTCTGTGCATAATGTAAAGAATCATTCATTTGTTCTTTCAGCAAGTAGTTATGGTGCACCTATCATTTACAAAGAATTAAGCTGTATGCTGAGGGAAGCAAGAATAATACTGTTCTCTGATTATAAGCTATCTTGCAACCTACTTTGAACTATGAGATGTATGTAGATAAATATAATACAAATTGGAATATAATAATTACATGCCACTTAAGAATTTATTATGTTCCAAGCACTGTGCTAGATGCTGGACACTGACAAAAAGAAACAGTTCCAGCTCATAGGAAGTTTAAATTCTAATAAGGGAGTTAACATAAACATTTACAGGTATATATACATGTGTTAAGAACACATACAAAACATGCAAAGTAACCTGTTGAAAGAAAAGTAAAGCATTAGTTGCTGGAGCAGACCAGGAAAAGGACTCATTCAAAATGTGGTGCTTCATCTTAGTTTTGAAGAAAGCTAGGGATTCAGGAAGATAGAGTTTATATAACTATTTTTCCCTCCCCCAATAATATTTAATGTATGAATTCCCCATTGCACAAACAAAACAAGTAAAACATAAGACAATCACACTGACTGTGTTAGGGAGCATAGAGAGAAAATAGAATATAGAATAAGGCCCTCATAATACATAAGACTCTAGAGCTGGCTCATCTAGACCAATCCCCTTATTTAGACAAGGAAACTGAGGCCCAAGGAAATCAAAGGACTTGTCCAAGATAACAGGTGTCAGTGCTAGGATTGTAAACTCAAGTTCTCTGATTCCAAAGTTAGTATTTCTACCCAGAATACCAGAATTTTGAAAGTGTGTGCTGGGAACCAACCTGCAACTCCAAAGGAAAGTGTATCCTTAAATTTAATCTGCATTATTAACATTTTCTTTATCACTTTCTTAAGACCAGACAACAGAATAGAGCAAGTCCTGATTTATTTCTATAAATAGGTATTTCTGAGGTATAACTGCTAACATTGAAAATTTAACAATTGGCTCTCAAACTAACTGGAGCTAGTGTCCACACATCCTTAAGTTTAAACAGAAGGAGACCTGTCTCTTAAAAAACATGATGGATTGTTTTCAGTTTCAATCCATACTCATAGGCATTTTTCCAAGAAAAACAACAAAAAGATGTAGTACTTAATTGTCAAAAAGAATTAATTTTGAAACCTGAGGAGTGTTCTCACAGTTCCTCATTTGCCACCTTTTGTAAAAGGTTTACTATGTCTAAGGTAGGTTATAATTTCCTAAAACATCCCATAGCTTTGTTTTATGGGGGTTTCCTAACAAACTGACAGTCTAATTGCTTGGCAATGCATTAGGATTCAGGAGGGAGCTTCTTAAAATCTTCCTGGGCCAGCAGGAATTAAAAAAAAAAAAAAAAAAAAACATCCAGCTAACATAGCTAAAGGAAGCTCCTGATTAACTGACCTGAATATCAATTGTCAGCATTCCTGCCCCACAGAGCTCAACTATTTGATGGCTAACTATGTTGCTAGCCTAGACACATATTAAACTCTTTTGTTTCCCCTAAATGTAGAAAAAAACAACCTACCTGAAGTAGTAAAGAATTAACCAGACTAGTGAGCCAACCATTCTTATTGAGAAGCTGTTTGTGTAGCTGGAGGAAATCACTAAATTCTGCTGAGTAGTATAGTTCATGTTATATAATCTCATCCAGGCTCTCACTGTATCAGACAAACATTGTATTCCTCTCTAATTGACTCACAATCCCACCTTCTACAGCAGCTGTTTGAAACTTCATCTCCCATCAAGTCTCTTATAGCATTCTGTCCCTCAACTCTTAGCCACAGACCTTTTCGTTTTTTTCCCTTTCCCCAGCTTCCTTTTATGTGTTGTCTTCTTCCATAAGGCATAAATTCTTTGAGAGCAAGAATATCTTTTTGCTTGTATTCTATTCCAAAATTTAGCATAGTGTCTGCACACAGTAAGTGCTTAATAAATGCTGGTTCCTGACAGTTAATTCATTTTTTTCAGTTTTTCAAGCTTTTTACTTTCAAAACATGCATAGTTTTCAATATTCACTTTTGCAAAACCTTATGCTCCATATTTTCTTCTCCTCTCTCCCCCCATCTTCTCCCCTAAATGGCAAGTAATCCAATATGTTAAACATGTACAGTTCTTCTATACTTATTTCCACAATTACCACGTTTGCACAAGAAAAATCAGATCAAAAAGGAAAAGAAATGAAAAAGAAAACAAAATGCAAGCAAATGACAATAAAAAAAATGAAAATGCTATGTTGTGATCCACATTCGGTGTCCACAATCTTCACTCTGGATGCAGATAGCTCTCTTTATTGGCCTGAATCATCTCATTGTTGAAAAGAGCCATGTCCATCACAATTGATCATCACATAATCTTCTTGTTGTGTACAATGTTTCCTTGGTTCTACTCACTTCACTTAGCATCAGTTCATGTAAGTCTCTCTAGGCCTTTCTGTAATCATCCTGCTGATTGTTTCTTATAGAACAATAATATTCCATAACTTTTATAAACTTATTTAGCCATTCCCCAACTGATGGGCATCCACTCAGTTTCCAGTTCCTTGGCACTACAAAAAGGGCTGCTACAAGACCCGTTAAGTCATAATTAAAAAATTGAAACCATTTAAGAACTTACTTTTATTTTTTCTTCCTCATCTCATAACCCTGAGATGTCTTTCTCCATTATCTTCTTCACTCTGGTTTCAAATGAAGAAATGGTCCGATACCTTGCCAAGGCCAGCCTCTGTGTCTGTACCTTTGAATCTATTCTACTTCTACCTTTTTCATTCTCCTGCCCTTTCTTGTTTCCCCCATTCTTTCACTCTTCCCCCCCCCAAAACTTGAACCTCTCCCCATCTACTGTTTCTTTGTCTGCTGCCTACAAATATAGCCACATCTCCCCATCCTTACAAAACCTCATTTGATCCAACCCTAATCCAAAATTGCTGTCCTAAATCTCCCCCTGCTTTTTCAAAGTTGATAAAAGTCATCTATCCTGGTTCTACTATCTTTCTTCTCACTTCTAAACTCTCTGTAATCTGTCTTCCAACTTTACCATTCAGATGAAACTATATTCTACAAATTTGCCCGTGACTTTTTTTATTGCCAAATTAAATGGTATTTTCTCAATCTTCATCCTTCTCTTCTGCAGAATTTGACATTATTTATCACCTCCTAGCTTTTCTTTCCCCTGTAGATTTTCATTATATTCTTATTTCCTACTTTTCTCCTTGTCTGATTAACTGTTTCCTCTCAGTCTCCTTTTACTGGTTCTCCCTCCATGTCATGCTTTCTAACTGTGGATGTCACCAGTGCTCTGTCTTGGGCTCCCTTATTTTTTTTTCCATACTATCTTATTTGATGATTTCATCAGCTCCCATGGATTCATTTATCACTTTTATGCAGATGGTTCTCACTTCTAGATGTCCAACCCTAATCTCAAACTCATCGTACCCCAAACGGAACACACGTTCTCCTTAAACATTCTCCCTTTCCAAACCTCCCTCTTCTGAAGGCACCATTCATTCATCTTCAGGCACCCACACCAGCAACCACACTATGACCTTTGACTCCTTTTTCTAATTCATCTCACATACTAATCCATTGCCAGATCCTTTTCTTCCTATCTTCAGCCATGCTTCTTACTAATGCACTCACAGCTACAACCCTAGTCATCTTTCACCAGAACCATTTCAAGAGCCTACTTAACTGGTGGTCTTGTCTCAAATCTCTTCCAACACCAATCCAAAAGTATCCAATACTCAGCTGCCAAAATGATTTTACTAAAATGTAGGTCATATCTCACACACACATCTTTCCCACTCTTGCTTAATGTGCTCCAGTCAATCCCTATTACCTCCAAGAACAAATACAAAGATCTTTGCTTGTAATTTAAAGCTCTTTATAATCTGGCTCCTTCCTACATTTACCAACTTCTTCCAGACTCCCTTGCATTCAAAATTAGTACAGTCACAAGATGAGGGCAGGATGTCATAAAAATAGATGCTTTCTCTCTCTCTCTTTCTCTCTCTCTCTCTCTCTCTCTCTCTCTGTCTCTCTGTTTCTCTCTCTAACATTTCATTTTTCTCAATTACATATAAAACACTTAAGCAGATGATGATGGCAAGCAATTTGATATAGGTTGTATATGTGCAAAACATTTCCATATTAGTCATTCTGTGAAAGAAAACAAATCTTAAAAACCCAGAAAAATAAAGGAAATGGAAAAATAGTATCCTTTGATCTGCATTCAGATTCCATCAGTTTTTTTTCTGGAGGTAAATAGAATTTTTCATCATGAATCCTTTGGAATTGTCTTGGATCTTTGTATTGCTGAGAAAAGCTAAATCATTCACAGTTGATCATGATTTATTGCTCTTATTATAAACATTATATGTTATTTATATTATTATATAAATTATATACATATTCTGGTTCTGCTCATTTAATTTTGCATCAGTTCAGGTAAGTCTTTCCAGGTTTTTCTGATAGTCATTTCTTATAGAACAACAGTATTCTATCATAATTACATGCCACAAAAAAGTAGATATTCTCAAGATTAAATTCTGTCACAGTCAATTATGTCAATGAATCCTAGACTGCCTTCAGGAGTCTTAATTTGAGAATTTACTTTCCTGAGATGGATATTATGGTGGCTCTTCAGTCAGGTGGATTAGGTCTCTGATAGCAGAATGGCAGTTCAAGGCTTACCAGGGAGCCTTGTAGTCCATTGAGCAGAAATTTTATTTGTCCTGAAAGATGAAAATGGCATATAGAAATTTCTTTGAGGGGTCTCAACTAGCTTAGTTCAGTAGCAAAGTACTTAAAGTTGGCACAATACAAGCATCAGCCATCGCCATTCTTTTTTATTAGGCAGTTTCAGGATCCAAAGGTTTGGGAACCTGGCCTTCTATGACATAAATTATCTAGATACCATCAGGTCCATGATGTTATATTGCAGGACTACTTTTCAGAGCAGCACAGGGTCCAAAAGGGTTAGGAACTCTTCAATGATCAGAAGAGGGAATTCCACAGACATCCGGGCAGGTTAAGTGCAAATGATTGATGATATTGTCCTATAGAGCAGCCTTTATGAAATCTTGTGCTAGAACTTCACCTGCTACAAATGCTTCCTTGAATATAGTCAAGAAGGGAGATGTTTCCACGCCTTGCTTTTATTCATCAGTTGTGTCCTGCTATAGGAGGATAAAAGTTTGGGCCACGATTACTTAGTGACCCACAAGGACATCTAAATTCCAGTAAAAAATCCTTATCAAACAATCCTGGCATATCTGTCTATCAAAGCTTCCTGTGTGAGAGCTTCTGGGTATTACAATTGATTATTCTCTTTCTATGGCTTGTAATTCCTAAGATTATAACATGAAAATTCTTTCTATTCAACTTGTTACATGAGATGGTCCAGGAGCAGTCTTGATACCTACTAGAGAGAATAGGGGGACTGTGCTGATACATCATCAGTAGCTTCTTGACTTTGATATCTGAGCAGGGCCACAGCTTTGCCATCCTAAATAACAATGTCTTTTTCTGAAAGACACCTTGAACAGCTATGATAATCAGTTATATTGGCTTACTTACTGTAACATTACACTACACCTCCTGTCTCACAGTGAACTGATCCCTCCTCACAAAAAGCTTAGGGGAAGACAAAAAAAAAAAAAAAGGACATATATAAATATATATGGAGCTAATAAAAGAAGATACAAGTACAAAGAAATTAAATAAAAGATAGTTTGAGAGAAAAAGTACAAGCAACCCAAGTTTCTATAACAGAAAATTAATACAGGTAAATCTACATTTATTATCTACATAAAATATTCTGTTTTATGTTCTGTTCTGGGTGCAGGTATGCTGTAGAAAATTTTCATTGATTAGTAAGTATCATAAGGGATATTAAATGTATGATCAGAAAAAGACATGGGCAGATTATGTAGCAAGAAGATGATGATAATAGATGGACAGCCCAAATTGCCATTTCCTTCTCCATTTATTTTATGCATTAGGAACTGTGGCAAACAGGGTTGAGGGACTTACTCAGAGTCACACAGCTAATAAGGTTCTAAGGCCAAATTTTAACTTGAGAAGATGAGTCTACCTAATTCCAGACCTGATACTCTATTTTTTTTTTATTTAATAGCCTTTTATTTACAGGATATATGCATGGCTAACTTTACAGCATTAACAATTGCCAAACCTCTTGTTCCAATTTTTCACCTCTTACCCCCCACCCCCTCCCCCAGATGGCAGGATGACCAGTAGATGTTAAATATATAAAAATATAAATTAGATACACAATAAGTATACATGACCAAAACGTTATTTTGCTGTACAAAAAGAATCAGACTCTGAAATATTGTACAATTAGCTTGTGAAGGAAATCAAAAATGCAGGTGGGCAAAAATATAGGGATTGGGAATTCAATGTAATGGTTTTTAGTCATCTCCCAGAGTTCTTTTTCTGGGCATAGCTGGTTCAGTTCATTACTGCTCCATTGGAAATGATTTGGTTGATCTCGTTGCTGAGGATGGCCTGGTCCATCAGAACTGGTCATCATATAGTATTGTTGTTGAAGTATATAATGATTTCCTGGTCCTGCTCATTTCACTCAGCATCAGTTTGTGTAAGTCTCTCCAGGCCTTTCTGAAATCATCCTGTTGCAGACCTGATACTCTACCCACTGAGCCACCTAGCTGCACCCTAAACTAGCTTAGTCAAATCAGAGTCTTAGTACCAAAGTGTGACCAATAAGTAATTAAGGGATGGAGGTGTAGAATGACAAGTATGTTTGAGAGGTCTTGAGATCTGTATCCATCAAAAACATTCCATACTGGTGAAATCATGGTTCCCTGAAGTATTAGATTGAAGTATTTATTATGCAAAAAGGTATGACTTGCACCACTGATAGGGGAAAAGTCAATTTCGGTTTCATATAAGGAAAGAACTTGAAAAATGATATGCAAACCCATCACTAGAGATCTTCAAGCAGTGGGATGATGGCTGTTGTCAGCTATCATATAAAAGTCATTCTTGTTGAAATATGGATTAGACCAGATGGCTTAATCAAGATGAACTTCCAAAACTGAGATTTTAGGCGACTGATTGTGCTTTCAACAAGTCAATGTCATTCCATTATACAGTCTCTTTGTCTTTACTATTCCCTCTGCATTCCACTTTGTTCTGTTACTATTAACATATATCCAAGTTGCTTAAAATATTGCACGTTAAAATAACAACCCTAAGACCCTATCTGGTCAGGGGATAAAAGGGTTACTTGGGTGGGGGTAGGGTTCCCATAAAAATGCCTTTCCTTCCTTCATTTCTTCAGCTCCTCCTCTGGACAAAGGTTGCTCAGAACCCATCAGGATTCTTGATTCTTCATATCACTTATATAAAATGGGAATTATCCATTCTATTCCTTCCAGGGAGATAGAAAATCACTAGACATTACAAATTGCCCTGCCTCTATGCCCCCCAAACTTCTTTAATGATATGACTTATAATGTGAACTAAATCCCCTCTGGGTCTTAGATATAGATGTAGATGAATGCTTAGGGCTTCTAGGCCATTTTATTCAACCTGCAGAAAAAATTTCTTTTTTTGTGTGTTGCCTGCTCAAATTAGTATGGGCTCTTTGAGAGCTGGAACTAACTCTGTCTCTCTCTGTCTCCTTCTCTCCCTCCTTCCCCTCTCTTTCCTCTCAGTATTATAAAGGCTTAACACAGTATATTTGGCACATAGTAAGTGCTTCAATATGCAATTTTCATTCATTCAGAAATTATATTAGTAAAGTTCTTTACCATTAACAAAGCCCTTTTCCATATGTTATCTGTTTTTATCTTCATAATTAGCCTGTTGATGAGGCAGGGGAGGGATTATGGTAACTCCATTTTCCCCCAGAGGAAAATCTTTGTCTCAGAAAGGTTAAATGACTTTTCCAGACTCAGATAGTTTGTGAATAGCAGAATTTGGGATTTAACCTAGATCTTCATTCTAAGAATAATGGTAAAATTAACTACCTCTAGAAGCTCTGGGTGCCTTCACAAAGCAAGAAGACAGATTCCCACCATATAAATCACAATACTGTCTTTCAAACTTCCAGAAGTGCATTAAAAACATTATACTTAAAAAATTACCAATACGATCCAGCTAAATTATGTTTAAGGGTCTAGCAAATGTATTGTTATAATAATCAGTTCCTTTACATTTAAAATTAGGAGAAAATTTCAAATTCAAGAATTTTTAAAACTGAAGAAATGCCTCATTTTTTAAGCGTCTAGGAACAAATTTCTCTGCTAAGAAAAATCAAATGATATGGGAACTGTTAATAAAAATTCAACATAAAAAAATGAGAAGTCCACCAAATACCACACCTTCCATTCAATAAATTAATTCTAAGAATTAAAGATATGAAAAGGAAAAATTCAGGGAACTTGGTTTCCTGATGATTTTTCAAGTGAGACTAGATTTTTTACTGCTGTGTTTCAGTTCACTGCAGAGCTCTGTGTATTTTTTCTCTAAGTTTTCTTGCTTTTATTGTCAGTTTACAAAAATTTAAATTAAATTAAATTCCTTAAGGACAGGATTTTGTGATAGGCAAGGTGATATAGTGCATAAAGATTTGGAACCAGGGAAATAGAGTTCAAATTTCAACTCATGAGAGCTTGGGCAAGTCATTGCTCTCTGAACCTTATTTTCCTCAGTTGTAAAATGAAGGCATTGGACTGGATGAACTATAAGGTCACATTCAACTCTGAGTTCTGTATGTATATATAATATGTGATACCCCGTACATGATGCTTATAATAAAACAATTGTTTTTAATATCATTGTGTTTATATGTGTGTATATATACATAAACATATGTATATATAAATCATGTATATGTGATGTATATATTATCTATTTTGTTACATATGTATTTCATTTGATTCTCATAATGATCCTGTGAGCCAGAATTAACAAATGTTATTATCTCCATTTTATAGACGAGGATGTTTAAATAAAGATAAGGGAAGTTATATGTTCTAGTCTGAAACATATAGTTAACAGGTGAGAGACCTGGGACTCAAAACTATTCCTTTCCTCCAAAAGTCCTACATTATATCTGGAAAATACAAACAATGTTGCCCATTGTACAAGGTATTCCAAAAGCTTTAATATGGTTTTCACCTTCCAATATTAAGCTTTAATAGCTTACAACTACATAAAATTTTTGGGACATTTTACCTTTTGACAATACGTGCCATAGACATTTTTACAAACTATGTGGGATGGAAAAAAAATGGTAACAGGCTAGATTTTGATGTTCTTGAAAGTAATGGCACAATCCATTCAGTGGTCAATTAAAGAAAATCTGAAATTTTCTTTGGGCTAATGAAAACAATATATAGTATAATAATATACTATATAAGTATAATATATAGTATTATAATATATACTAGTATACATATATATAATAGTATTATAATATATAATATATATTAAGCTGTAAAAAGCTCAAATGAAATATCCAAGTGCATGAGTGCCCCAACCCCACACTCCCACATAAACCTTTGAAATAAGTATTTCATATAGTTCATTCATTCAAACAATAAACATTTATAAACATCCTGCTGTATGCTAAATGCTATGGGAAATACAAAGCTCTAATAAAACAGTCTCTGCTACCATGGTACTCATAGACTAGCAGAGGGAAGAGACATAAGCACAAGAAAACTAGCAAACTCTTTGAAGATAGCTTCTGAATAATTTTCATCTTTGGCATTCCCAACACTTGGCACAGTGCCTGGCCCATATTAAGTACTTAATAGAAACTTGTTGAATTGGAAGTACTTATGTCCATTCAATGCACAGAATCATAGTCGCACTTATAATCATACAATATTCCTATCAATAAAAGCTCCAGTTCACATTATATTTAAGGTTTGCAACTCTTTACAAACATTCCCGATCTTGTTTGATTCTCACAACGATTATGTAAGATCTATGCTGTTATTAATAAAAATGAGTTCAATAAATGAGAAAATTGAGTCTTTGAAAGGTTACCCAGTCCAGTGAAAATCTTAGGCAGGATTTCAGTCTAGATCTTCTTGACTCTCAAGTCCAGAGGTCTATCTGCAGCTTTGCCCAGCCTCTCACTGATATTACAGATTTCAGAAAAAGGTATTAGAAAAGTGCAATTATTATATAATTATTTAAAAGTGAATTATACGAAGTCCAGAGGGGAATGTTATTACCAGCGGGGGAGATAAGGAAAGGACTCAGGGAGGAGGTGATATTTGAATTGAGCTTTCAAAGATGGAAGGGAGGTATGGGGGACAGGAGGAAGGTGAAGAAATGGTGAACACTGAGAGTGTACTATGACCTGGCAGAAGAGAGAAGCCTGCTTCTGATGCCCACGTTGAACTCTTCTGCCTTTGCCATTCTTTCCCACCTTTTTCATTTACCAGGCAAACAAGCAAGTTCAAAGAAAAGGCAACTGTCATTTGGGTTGTAAACTCCTTCTTCTCCCTGCTTACAAGCTGGTCCCTTTGTGAGCTCAGGCTGAATTTCTGTGTCTGTTTCTAAGTCTCTTTTTGATTAACTGCAAAGTTTGATGGCGGCCAGGAGCACAATGAAATCAGTGTACATTGTCAGCCCGGCCCTTTCCTGACTGCTGAGAGGTTGCTAGGATACTCCTTTAAAGACACAATTCTCTTGATTAGCTGCAAAACCTCGATTGCCTAAGTAACATTTTTATTAATTTGGAAAAACATGGTCCAGGTTTGCACATAAATTTAGAGCAAGAAGCAGCTTAAACGCAATGCATCTTTAACTGCATTTAGCATTGCAGAAATGTGTTGAGGTACATTCACAAAGAATGTGAGCTGAATATCAATTTAGCAGACCAGAATTAGGCTTTGTTTATATTTTAGAGAGACCATTCCTTTGTGTCTTTTAACCTACATATATAAGAAGCAGAAAAAAAAATCTGATTTTCAAATTTCTACCACAATTGAAAACTCTGGTTTCTGTCACGTGATATTTTTTTGCTAATTTAATTAATATCCCCTAAACCATGGTAGGACTTGCCCTTTGAGCTGTCGGTCTGAATACTGATTGCTATTTTCTGGTGTGGAAAGTATTTAATAGATAATATTTTCTGGCATGTCTTGGGCAGCTTGGGGGTCTTATTTCTTCAGATCTTATAAGAAAAACTCATACCTGTTGTTTGGCAATTGCATACTGCAAAAGATAGCTTTGTCCTAAGGAAGAGAACAGGAGGAATTATCTAACTATGGTGTTAGACTTGTTTTACCTCTTACCTTAAGGATTTTTAACAGACTTGAAAGCAATCAGCTCCCCCAAAATATGGCTCAACTTCAGGAGGGTGATATCAGTGGGATAGCATGCACTGGCAACACGTCTGGCTAATGACTTGAGGGTAGCTTTTAAATGAAGATAAGCTCGTCTGAGTATCTTAAAGCTAAAGTACAAAAAAGAGTGGCCAGTGACCACAGCAGGGAAGGATACTGAGAAACTGATGAATTGTGTTTTTGTTTACAAATCTATTGATAAGAATTTTTTTGTTTTTGTTGTTTATTTAAGAAAAGCTTTCCTCCACTGACATCCTACTTTGGTTCCTGGAGGTGAACTCATGTGAGCTCTGGAAAGGTCTACAAAGCTGGACGGGGCCTGAGAACAAGGCCAGCCATGTGTGCCATCTGAGGATAAACCTGGATCAGCTAAAGAAGTTTATCACTAGATTGTTCACTGCGTGACCAACTTTTCAAGCCTTACAACTTTCAAAGTTCATCTATTAAGTCACAATCCATGTCTTAGTGAAGAGAGTATCCACTTCAACAACTCAGTCACTTGGGGTATTAAAGTATTGAATTTTAAACAGTCGTTTGTCTTTTGAGAACATTAAATTATTTTTTAGACCTGACTTCTCAATATCAAATTCAATAGAGCAAAATGCAACCCCCTTTTTGAAACCCAAATATAATTTACTAATTGATTTTATTGCTACCTTGTTTTAAACAAAAAATTACTGACATAGTAGATTGTTTTTATTATATAGTCAGGAAAACAAGTGTAAATTTGAGCTCCTTGAGATCTAGTTTTTGTATTCCCAGCACTTAGCACAGTGCTTTGCATACAAGAAATATTTAATGAATGGTTCTTAAATGAATGAATGAAAGACTTGTTATCACCATAATTTCTTCTCCTGCCTTGAAAGGGGTATTATGTTCAATCACCAAGTTATTCTTTTAAAAACTTCTAAATTGTCAGTATGTTCTAAAGATGGCTATGCAGTGTCTCTTTCTTATTTCTGACCATCATGTCAGAGCATCACTGGGAACTATGCTATTCCACCCTATCAAGTTACATTAATATAGCTGAAATATCTTAGGATATCATGAGATTCAAGTAATTATATAGTAAAATGGATATATAAAAATTTTAATTTTCATAGGTGATCTTATAAATGTTGATCCTATTAAATGTTACATATTATTTTACTGTATTGAACCCAACCAAACAGATACTTCTAAGAGATCAGGAGTTTCTAAGAACAAAAACTCTGTCTCTCAATCTCCCTCTCTGCCTCTCTTCAATTCTTGGGTCTATATCCTTTTCTCTCCCTCAGTCTGTCTCTCTACTCTCATTCCCTCTGTTTTCCTTTCCCTTTTACTTTAAATTCTCTCCCTTCCCCCTCCTCTTATATATACACAGATATACAAACTGACACACTATGAATGTAATATTATTAATAAAGAAGTAATTAAATATTTTAAAACTTGTAACTGATAATCTAATTATGACAATAATAACTTCACTGCAGCAATTTACATCCAGGATTAACAGCCATCTGTAGTTATTGACTTTTTGTGTCTTGAAGGCAGATATTAATCTCCAAGACTTGCCCAGAGCCTGATCGATAACAACAATACCTGTGAGTGCCAAATATTTCTTGTAATGTTATCAAGCAATTTGTTGATACCTCTAGAAGTATCACACACACTGTGGATAGATGGAAAAACAGAAGAATAAATGGAGCTTTCATTAAACAAATAAAAGTCCCTGAATATATTTTATCAAATATTGCTTTTGGTTTTTCATCTACTGTCTGTCTCTTTATAAGACAGCTGCTCAGGCAACTTTCTCAATATAGAGGGTTGGGTTCCCCCCCACACACACACACACACACCAGGCTACATTTTGCCCTAACTTTCCGTCTCACATACTCCCATTCTCTTCACATCCACTTGGGTATGCTCTTCCTATCAGTGCAATAGCCTTCTACAAGCTGACCACTCAGGTGGGCCTGCCTCGGTTTCCCATCTCCTGTCACTCTCTTGTCAAGATCTCAGTCTCCCAACCCTCTGGACTCCCTACTCTCTTAATTATATAAAACAAATTTTCTATGAGCAGCTGGTGACAGAGGTTCTAGTGGTTTTCTGGGCCTTCTTCTGACTTTGAGATCTACACAATCAGCCATTTATATCATCTATGCTTAGGAACACCTCTGTTTCTTTTTATAATTCATGACCCAAACAATAAGATTTTACATATATATATATGTGTGTGTGTGTGTGTGTATATACATACACATAGATATACATATAGATATGTATACATACAAATATATATACATACATATACATACACACATATATATATGCATATATATATATATATTTTTTAATTTTTTTCCTACTGTATGTGGAATTTTGGCAGCAGAAATGCTGTAATAAACCCTCGCAAAACATACCTCTTGCAGCTTTCCTTTAGAGGGCACTATTGGCTTCTCTGAAGCACTGGAAACCTCTGCTCTTCTTTTTTTGGTAAAGTTGACCATTTCAGAAAGCACAGAATGAATTAGAAACTAACTTTGGCCTTCAATTATTTAAGCTCTTCTGGAAAGTTGTAGGAGTAAAGAACATGCCTGATTCATTTGTTCTTGGGTGTCTTATTAAGTTGGAAACTCCTTTTGTGAGTTGGTCCAAGATTTACATTGAACCTGATTCAATTGTTATTTTCTGTGTTTAAATGGAATACTTAACTCACTTTTGGAGTCTGTTTAGTGGCTTTTTTCTACAACAGACAAAATGAGTGAGATCCTGTAGGAAGAACCATCTTTTTGATGTTTTCATCCAAATATTTACAGTAAGTCTAAAATGTTCTCTCCAAGGAGAGTTCTTTCCAAATTTGATACTAAATTTCAATGTTGCTATCAATACAGAAAATGTAAATAAGCATAACTTTTGGGGGTGTCTGAGGGAAATCGTTTTCCCTTTTAAATATTCCACTCTCTGAAATCAACAGGTACAGATTTGGACATATAAAGAGGGAAAATTGGAACTTCATTGCTGAAGTCTTCTCTCGAAATAATAAGGATCTGAAACCAATGTGAACCCTCAAAAATTCTTTTTGTTCCATTAAATCAACAAACATTTTTAAGTCAAAAGGTCTGTTAGGCAAGAAAAAACGGAAGTGAAAATATATTCTATTCCTTTTTATATCATAATAAGCATCAGTGAACATTTTTATTATAATTCATATGTATATTTTACTATGCTAGATACTAATCTGGACAGCTTCAGTAGAATAATGAACCTGTAACTTTTTCCTAGGGTTTACAAATATTATCTTATTTGATCCTTACATGAACTCTAGAGATTGTTGTTATTACAATGCACATATTGCAGTTGAGGAAATTGAGGCAGACAGAGGTGAAATGACTTGCTCAGAGTCACAAGGCTAGTAAACATCTGAGGCCAAATTTGAAATCAAGTTTTCCTGATTCCGGGACCATTACTAACCTAGTAAATAGTAATTAGAAAGAAATGCTAAGCCAGGACCAGGACAGTTAAGACAATGTACTGAGGAAGCTTTAAGGGCTATAAGCATGGAAGCAAGTTGGACTTGGGAAGATTATTGACCAGCAGTCAAGGTAGACATGGGTTACATGCTTAATAAAAACACTTCACTGAAGAATCAATGTTCCCACCTTATTCTCCAATATCCATACCGTATTTGGACTATTTTCTATTTAAGAGTTAAATTTGTGGTCTAGAAAGATTAAAAACAATTGGATTAATGAAGGAGCTAGAGACCAAATCTTATGAACAATAACTGAAGCAATCTGGGATTCTTTACCTGGAGGAGAGTTAGGGAAGATAAGAGCTGCCTTCATAATTTTGAAGAATTGGCATATAATTATAATAATTTTGAAATCATTGTATTCTATACTTTGATATTCCATATAGCAATATCAGAAGAATACTGAATTTAAAGAATTGGGCCTTTGCAATATCTAATAATTGGGCATTATTGAAAGCATTGTACAGATTTTTATAGGTAATACTGTCTGATCCTTTTGTTTACTCAATTGTCCTCAGCTAATTTTCTAAGGAGCACCTACTGATGGATTAATTTGACAGATGATTCATCCATCTTTGTCAGGATCTGAGCAACGTGTGCTTTTCACCCATTTTGTTACCTAGTATGAATGGTTAGATCAGTCCCTTTTACCCTGATATATATTTTGCCAAGAGGATTTTATCCTGTTTCAGAGCTTAATTCAAATAGTATGTTGTCATCAGCAAGTAGGAGCATTTGAAATGCTCACAACTAACCAGAAATTCTTTCATTTGAACTTTTTTGTACGTTGTTTTTAATTACTTTTTTTGCACTTCATAATATTTTTTTAATTACAAGTAAAAATAGTTTTTAACATTAACTTTTATAAGATTTTGAGTTCCAAATTTTTCTTTCTCATCTTTTTCCTTCCACCAAGCAATCTGATATAAGCTGTACACATACAATCATGTTAGATATATTGCCATATTAGTCATGTTGTGAAAGAAGAATCAAACTAAGAGAGTAAAACCATGGGAAAGAAAAAAAAATTTAAAAAGTAAAATAATATGCTTTAATTTGCATTCAGACTACATTCTTTCTCTAGATGTGGATGACATTTTTCATCACAAGTCTTTTGGAATTGTCTTGGATTACTATTGGTTTAGGTCTTTTCATCACACAATGTTGTTGTTACTATGCTGTTACTGTTACTATGCTACTATGTACAGTACATGCTGTTACTATGTACAATGTTTTCCTAGTTCTTCTCACTTCATTCAGCATCAATTCATACAAATCCTTCCAGATTTTACTGAAATCCGCCTGCTCACCTTTTCTTACAGCTCATTAAGTAGTATTTCATTACATTCATAAACCACAACTTACTCAGCTATCTCCCAATTGATGGGTATCCCCTCAATTTCCAGTTCTTTACCACCACAAAAAGAGCTGCTATAAATATTTTTGTACATGTGTATTCTTCTTCCTTTTTTATGGTCTCTTTGGGATACAAATCCTGTACTCATGGATCAAAGGACATGCACAGCTTTATAGTGCTTTGGACAGAATTCCTAATTGCTCTCCAGAATTTTCCATAATTTTATCAACATTTTTAGTGGGAAAAAATGCCTCTCTATTTAATCCCTTACTTAAGGTTAATCTTCAGCAAATTGTTTAACAAAATAATCTCTAAAATCACTATTACCATGGACTCTTGAATACTTTTTTACATAATCAAAAAAAAAAAAAAAAACTTTACTTGAGAAGAATCTAACAGTCAGTCTACAGTCCTGAATTCTGGGAAAAAAATACAAGTGAAAAGATAGTTCCTGCCCTCAATGAGTTTACTTTCTATTAGGGAATTCAATTAAGTTTTGGGATGAAGTTTTTGGGATTGAGTAGGAGACATCTGGAGTAAAATCTGGAGAGTTTACTATCTTACTATCTGTATGACCCTGAGCAAACCAAGTTTTTGTGCCTCAATCTCCTTTGCAAAAGGATAATCATTTCATTTATCTAAGAGGAATGTTGTGAAGCTCAATGTGATATCTGAAAGTCAGCTATTTTATATCCAAAATCTGCTTCATTTCACCCCCCAAAAGTCTAGCCTTAGGACCATACAGATTAATGATTAATATAAAAAAATGGAGGAAACATGAAAATATTGAAAATAGCAAAAACAAATGAGAAAAATAACTTAGTCCTAACATTTTAAAAATCATTTCTTCATTTTTCTTTCATCTACTTATCTTGTAAACACTTTGAGGCAAGCACTGTGGTTTTTGAATGTTCTTTATAGCACCGAGGACACTGTTCATTTTATTTGCTTTTTTCAATTTATAAAATTGTGCCCTTCTGGGTAAAATGGCCTCAGGGTGCAAGTACAACATAGAAAACATTTAATTAAAATACATAAAGCAGAACACTAACATAATCAATGTTAATGATAATATGAACGTAAAATGGAGACTTCCAAATATGCTAGAGAAAGCCTGAGGTTAACCTGAAAAAATATAGAATGGGAAATCTTTCTTTTAACTACAGTTCCACCTAACAATAAAATGGGGGTTGGTGCCCCCAGTATACACAAAGTGAGCATTTTTTAAAAACAATAATACTGTTTACTTTCTCTTTTCACTATTTTTCTCAGTTCTAAGACAAGTGCACTCAAAGCAAAACATTTGATTCAAGGGGACTAATGTGCTCAGCAGAAAAAATAGGTGTGGACAGAGAGGGGCATTTTTCAGATGGCTTTCAATTGAAACACCATGGTGCTATGGGTGAATTGAACCCTTTTATATCTGTACCTTATAATTTTGTTGAGGAAGCAATTGTAGAAAGCACTTTATTTGCAAATAAGATACGATAGTGTTTATAATCTTTTTGTCAGCCCATGCAGTCTCTAATCAGATTTTTAATGATTATCTATTTAATCACCTTTACAATAAAAAATAAATGTATACTGCTAAACATTAGCGATAGACAAAAAATAATGACTTCTATAACTTTTTTTCCATTTTTTTCAATTATAGGAACCTATCTTTTTACATAAATTGTCAGGGAAAAATAATATTTAACACAAATTATCATAATTGTATATACATTATTCCTTTTTTTCTCTTTCATTTCGACTGCATTAAAATTCTGCCTATAGTTCTGTCATTTTTATTGTTCTTGTTGGTGATGGAATATTTACATTATTGGGCAAAGGTATTACAGTCTGCTTAACAATTCTCCATTGGTGTTGTTCACAATTATAGCCATGTTCATATGCATGTATACATGTATACGTGCATTTAATTACAAAGATACACATATATGTATGTGTGTATGTATATATAAAAACAGAGCTATAAACCTAGGTTTTCTTTTTGTTTTTTTTTTCTTTGAATTATATTCTCCAAAGTGGAATGATTGAGTCAGAGAATAGCCAGGTGATTGCATATTGCCTGGTGTCTCTCCAGAAAGACCAATTTGCATTGCCTGAAAAAATTTCTGAAGTTACTTTACTGCTAGTACTTTCATCCACATAGATTTATCTTTTTTTTTTTTCAAAAAAATATGCAAATTTTTGAATGAAAGTTTGCTTTTATTTACATTTCCTCATTGTTCTGATAATGCAACATTTTTTTCTGAGTGTCTATTTTAAGGAATCACACTATCTGAGAAGACACCCAGAAGTATCTTCATCTTCTTTACAGAGGGATTAGAAGAGAGGCTTAATAGCTGAAAGCAAATGGGCCCTTTTATTCAGTGCATTCAAGAGAAGGTCAGGACATTCAGACTCCCAGAGAAGTCCCATGGAAGAGCTAGGGACATCATACACAGGTAGAGCAACAAATTCTTTTGAAACTGATGAAACCCAGAATCAATTCGCTGCCCTCCATCCCCCCCCACACACACACACTCACTCATGGAAGACAGGGTTGACATCTCCAAATGGGGAAAAGCAGAAAAGGGTTGATGTCTACAGCCTCCATAATAGGAGAAAGAAGTTCTTCATAGTCAACTATAACCTCCTAAATTGAAAGAAATTGCTGATCATGGTCATACAGGCTTCTAATTCCAGTTACTGGGAAGGCTGAGGCTGGTAGATCATTTCTCAGAATGTATTCAAATATAAAATAAGACACACAAGTAAAAGAAACCAATTTTTATTAAAATACAGTTACCATCATATTTAAAAAGAAACAAGTTTATAAATCCCAGGTCAAAAAAAGCTGTAGATTAGATTGGTCTCTGTGGTATCCTCTAGTTCTGTACCTGTAGTTTCCTTGGTTAAAGTGAGGAGGTTGTAATCCCTTGTCTGAGGTCCCTAGTAGCTCAAGATTCATGATCTTATAACCAGAGAACATCACACTTTCCCTGAAAACATGCATGAATTTCATAATGTAGCCACAAAGGGCTTCTATTCAATATCAATTTTACAAAAATCTTTTTGAAAGCAGACTAATCAGTTCTCTCGTCCTCTAAGATTTCAGGCTGCTCAAAATCAAAATACCTAATGAGTGTAATCCAGCATTTAGTGTTCTGGATTTCACCTTTACTCATCCTCTTGTCTACATGCCTTGACTTGCCTTTGTGACCTTAAAAAACGCCTTTGTTGTGTTCTTTTCCCAAAGAGTAGTCTCTATTTATATGAAGAAATGTTAAGGTCAATACAGGTACTATCCCTGATGAGCAGTTGGCAGACCCTTAGAGGTTTGACATGACAATTTTTGATAATCAGCAGAAGAAAAAGTCAGTTAATATTTTATGAGAAACCAAGCTCTTCCTAAAGACAAGATAGGATTGCTTGAGGAAGCATGAAGAAGATCTTACTTTCTTTTTTCTCAGTATTTTATTTTTTCCAAATATAGGTAAAGATAAGCTTTCAGTATTCATTTTTGTAAGCTTTGTGTCCCCAGTTTTTTCTCCCTCCCTCCCTTCCTTCCATTCTCCCCAAGACAGCAAGAAATCTGATTAAATATGTGGTAAATAGGCATAATTCTTCTAAATATATTTCCATATTTGTCATGTTTTACAAGAAAAATCAGATCAAAAGGGAAAAAATCATGAAAAGAAACAAACAAATAAAAAGGTGAAAATAATATGCTTTGATCCACATTCAGTCTTTATAGTTCTCTCCCTGGATGCAAATATCATTTTCCATTTCGACTCTATTGAAATTGCCTTGAATCACTGCATTGTTGAAAAGATCAAAGTCCATCCAGTCTTTCATCACATAATCTTGTTATTGTATACAATGTTCTCTTGGTTCTACTCACTTCACCCAGCATAAATTCATATAAGTATTTCCAGGCTTTTCTGAAATGAACCAAGAAGACCTTAATTTCTAATAAACTCAATTATCAATTTCAGCTAGAAGACTGATAAAACATGTTACCTCCTAAAAAAAAAATGTGATAGACTCAGGATGCAGCCTGAGACATGTATTTTTAGGCCATGACTAATGTGGGAATTTGGTTTTATTGTAAAATGAATATTTGTTTTTTCCCTCAAAAATTGGGGGTCTAGGTGACGAGAAGAATAGAAGACTAGTTTATGCTAATTTTACTAAAATTTAATTTTTTAAAATGACATTAGTTTGTTCCCTACTTTGTTTCTAGTTATCCTTGGATATAGAACTTAATTTCTCTATAACTCAGATTTTTCATCAATAAAATTGATACATACAAGAACATCAAACACTTTCAAATGAAAAGTGTCATGGAAAAACACCATAATGAACTTGGGCAAGTCATACAGCTTCCCTGGACCTCAGTTTCCTCAATCATAAAGCAAGAGGGTTGGATTAGATGGTTTTTGAGATTGTTTCCAGGTCTAAATCTATGATTCCATGGAATTATACTATGCCAATTCTCTCAAAAATTTCCTTTCTTGCTGATTCTAATCAAGGAGGCTTTTTTAGGGGGGATTACCATAACTTTCTACTTTGCTGGAAAAGTGAAAATACTAAAATTTCACCTACTAGTAATTTTTTTAAAGCAGGTTTTACCTTGAAGCTGTTACATGCAAGAAACTATGAACAGAATTTTTTTTTTTGGTAACTGAAAAATAAATATTGTATTAAAAGCCCTATATAGGTCTGTAATTGAAAGAGAGTGTTACTTGAATAGCAAATAAACTCAACAATTCCTAAGATTTTCCTAAGGGCATGTGAAATCTGCCAAAAATCCATTATAAAAAGATAGGAAATATGAGTGTTCTACACTTGTGGGATACAATTGCCAAACTTTTTCATTTAAATCTCTTCTTTTCTGGATTATTGTAATAGCTACTTTCTACTGGTTCTTTCACTGAACCTATTTCAAATCATTAATTTCTTTAATTTAAAAAAAAGTCTATACAGTTTCTGTATTGGCCAAATTTTCTCCAAAAAAGTATTTCAAAAATATTAATATGTGTGGAAGTGTCGACAAGGGAAGGATCACAAGAATTTATTAAGTATGTACTATGTGCCAAGCATCATGTGAAAAAAAAAAACATTGATTTAAATGATCCTCAAAATTACTCTGGGTGATATATCTACATTTATAATCCCCATTTTGCAGTTGAGGAAACTGAGGCTGGATCACACAGCTAGTAAGTATTTGAAGATTTGAACTCAAGTTTTCCTGACTTCAGGTCCAAAGTTCTATCCAGTGCAACATCACTGTCTTGGGAGTGAGGGAAATTAAAAGAAACAATGGAACAAAAGGCTATAGTTGCTCAGGGATATAGAGATGTAGAAGGAAATTTCCTTTGGGGAAATCATTGGGGAGTTTCTTGACCAAGAAATCAAAACAAGTGAAAGGAATTTTTTATCGAAAGTATATTATAAATTCTCTCAAGGTAAAAGTTAAAAATGAATCTAGACTGTCCTCAGATTGTCCTGGGCAAAAATTGAGTCATTGTTGTGTTAGGGGCCAGAGGCAGGGTAAGGAGAAGCTAAGTTCCTCAGAAGCAATGGGCAACTTATTACTAGCATTTTCCATTTTCTGGGAAAGTTCAAGGAAACTCATTCTTACCTCAGAATTAAGGCATTAGCTAAGGGAAAGTTACTCTCTTGGGACCCTGAAGGAAGGAGCTGAGAGAGTGATTCTCCCGCATGAAATTGTAGATCACCCAAGTGGGAATAATTAGTATTCTTTCTAAACCAAACAAATACACACCCTAATCATTGTTGCATAAGGAAAAACTTCTTACCTTACAACCATTCAAAAGTTGAACTGCTTTAGGAAGTATGAGGTTTCTTCTTTTTGGAGCATCTCAAGCAAAGTGTAGACATTTTTCAATAAATACTCTCTGAAATCCCTTTTACTTCTACAATACTATGATTCAGTGCCTGTTATAATGACTTAGTAACTGGACTTCAAGCCATGAGTCTCTTATTATTCTACATATCATTGCCAGAGTGATCTTTTTAAATCATCCTTTTTTTTTACACCTCAGAAGTATTTTATTTTTCCAGATATGTAAAGATGGTTTTCAGTACTCATTTTTGTAAAACTTTGTGTTCCAAATTTTTTTCTCTTTCCTCCCTTACCTTTTCTCTCCCCAAGAAAGATGGCAAGCAATCTGATATAAATTAAGTAAGAAAGCACCCTTTCTTCATGTCATAATGAATCATTCCCTAGCTTAGAAAGTTTCAGTGATTTTATACTGTCTATTGAATAAAGCCCAAAATCTTTCTTCTGAAGTTTCTAATCTTAGCTATCTTTCCAGCCCTATCTGCTAACACTAACCTAAGTGAATTCTTTTTTTTAATGGCTTAACAAGAATGTTCTCTGTCTCCTGAACTCCTCTTTCAATTCTTATTTTAATGCTTTTATTTAAAATATTTTACCTGCTTTAATTTATTTATTGTTCATTCATTCACTCAACAACTTTTCATTAAAGGGTTTATCATCCTGAAATGACTTTGTGTTTCTTTTGTCTATATGTGGTATTTGTATATTCCTCATATTTGAGAGATAATGCAGATAGTGGTTAGAATTCTGGCCGCAGAGCTAGGAAGACCTGAGTTCAAGTCCTACTTCTTTGACACATATTGCCAGGGTGACCCTGGAAAGTTAATTAACCTCTCAGTCTCTAAACTCTAATCATCTTAGATGATCTTCATAAAAGGAATTTCCATTTTGGAATTCCATTTATCAATGAAATCAGAGGTCCAATATTTATCACTTTAGCCTTTATTTGCTTCTCAATGGTCATATTATCTCCTTCACCTCGTACCCCCAAACATGTAATTCCTTGAGAGCAGGGACTATCTTACTTTTATATTGGAATGTTTAGCACCTAACATGTATAACACAGGAGGAACTTAATAAGCACTTTTGGATTTATTGATTGATTATAGCCAGATTTAGTAAAGGCAAAATCCTATGCTTGAATATCCTCCTTGTTATCAAAATCCAACATATCCTTCAGGGTTCAGTTCAAATCTCATTTCTTTGAAGTCTGCTTTGACCACTCCAGCAGGAATTAATCATTCCCTCCTCTGGCTTTCTATTATCTGAATCACTCTTTTCACCCATATGCTCCCTGTATATTTATTTTTTCATGTGTACTACCTCCCCATCTCCCAGCATAAGTTATATCTGGGGGTGTTTTGTTTGTTTGATTTTTTTTAGCAAAATGCCACAGTTTATTATTAACAGATTTATCTGTTGGGGAAAATACTGTGAATAAATGATGGAAACCAAGAGATCCTGTCAATCTTCTGATTTAGATTAACTGGCCTCAAAACCCACTGTGTTGCAAATACGGCAAAAAATGACCATCTTCCCTAGTCAAATTAACAAGCATATATTAAGCATCTACTATGTGTCAGTCAACTGTGTTATAAACTCTGAGGATACAAAGAGAGGCAAAAGGCAGTCTCTAATCTTAAGAAGCTCACAATTTAATGGAGCAGATAACATATAAACAGCTATGTACAAATAAGATACATACAGGATAAATGGGAAATATAAATGGGAAATAATCAAGAGAGCTTCCCATAGTCAAAGCTATGGCCAAAAGTAACATCTCTGTGTGAATATATATACAAATATCTTAGGATCACAGATTTAGACCTAAAAAAAGACCTTCTAGATCACTCAATCTAAGGATTCTTAATCTCTTTTGTATCACACATCTCTTTGACAATCTATGAATTTCATAAAGAATATTTTTAAATGAATAGCATAAAATACATACATTTCTTTTTTTTCCTTATTTTTATTTTTTTAATTTTATTTAATAGCCTTTTATTTACAGGTTATATGTATGGGTAACTTTACAGCATTAACAATTGCCAAACCTCTTGTTCCAATTTTTCACCTCTTACCCCCCACCCTCTCCCCCAGATGGCAGGATGACCAGTAGATGTTAAATATATTAAAATATAAATTAGATACACAATAAGTATACATGACCAAACCGTTATTTTGCTGTACAAAAAGAATCAGACTCTGAAATATTGTACAATTAGCTTGTGAAGGAAATAAAAAATGCAGGTGGGCATAAATATAGGGATTGGGAATTCAATGTAATGGTTTTTAGTCATCTCCCAGAGTTCTTTCTGGGCATAGCTGGTTCAGTTCATTACTGCTCCATTGGAAATGATTTGGTTGATCTCATTGCTGAGGATGGCCAGGTCCATCAGAACTGGTCATCATATAGTATTGTTGTTGAAGAAAATACATACATTTCAAAGGAAAACAGTTATAAGAAAGTTATCAAAATATCTTTAAAAAGCAAGTTTAGAGTCCCCTGATTCTAGTCTAAATCGATCATTTTACAGATAAGAAACTAGGTCTAGAGAAATTCAAGGACTTGCTTGTAATCACAGAGCTCTTAAATGGCATTATCTAGAATTTGAACCCAGATCCTATGAACTTGCAACTGGTGTTCCTTCTACCATAACTCAATGTCAAGAAAGACAGCACCCCATCAAGAAACAGTAAAGTTAACACCAACAGTTGTCATATTATTCATATGAAGGCTCTTTGAATGTTAGGTTAGTCATTGGGCAAATGTAATCCTTTCACCTATAAACAGGATTACAAAAGGAACCAGATTCCAAAAACAGATGTTCCCTCTTTTTGACTAACATGCTGATTCAAGAATCCATTTCATGCTCAAGATCCATAAGAGGTTGATCTCCAGAAATAGCCAGAGAGTAACCAAACATAAAAAAATAGCTTTGGAGACAACCAAAGGCCCACTAACATTTTATAGTGGACTTTTTAAACTGAATATTGAGGCTGTTTACTTTATATCAATCAAATAGGTTTTTGTAATTTGGGAAGAGAAGTAATTTATAACAAAGGAAAAAAAAAAGGTTTTTGGCTGTTAAATATTTAGTTCTTGCTTGCAAAGGCATAAATGCATCATTCATTGCTAAGCCACTTAGATAATAGAATCATCTTTCTTTTAACCACAGGGAAGTGGAAGGGGGGGTGGAAATTAAAACTTTGAGGCTTCCAGATAATAAAACATTCATGCCAACCTGGGGGAGAAAGTATAAATTCCTGTTTAAACCCAATTGCTATCTTACCTACAGAAGCCGCCCTATAAATCTCTCAGCTCACACATAAGACATGTTTCCTAAATTATTTCTCTTCAGTAGATTAAACAAAACTGATCAGACAGTAAGACAGGCTTGTCAGGAGCAGAGGTGAGATAAATCACACTCTAAATAATCTCACAGGCCATGTGGAATGATGTATGTCCACTTCACTGTATCAGTGCTCACAGAGATCAAAGAGCATCTCTCTACCAGCAAGAAGAAATCAGCCTGTTGGAAGCAGCCTGCAACTTCAGTGACTTGTAGGCAGGAGCTATGGTCCACAAGTGAGGAGTTAGGTGACATTAATTATTCATGCTCCATTTCAAATTCTAATAAAGATCAAAGAATGTTTGTGGGCACACAGAAAATGTAAGAATTCAGTAGAAGCTTAAGGAAAATACAATTTCTCCCACTCTCTCCCCAAAGGAAAATGATAATATGAGTTGACAAGTATTTGCAATAGAGTTGGGTTGTTGGATAAATTTCAAGGGGGTCTTGAACTTGGATGGAAAAAAATTACATCTTTATTTCAATATAATTGGGTTTTTTTCTGCTTTTAAAAACATTATTCTTAAAAAGAGGCCATAAGCTTTCCCAAATTGTAAAAGGAGTCCCTGATATCAAAAGTCTAAGAATCCTGGTTTATGAGAGAATATAGAATAATGCCCATTCATTGAATCTCTTAAATAAAAGTTTTCTTAAAAAAAAAAAAAACAACACAGCACAACACACACACACACACACACACACACACACACACTCTATCCTTTCCTCCCCAGTTATACCCTTCCCTTCACCCCAAACTTTTTCTACTCTTCTCATTCTGGCAGGTACTAACCTCATTTCCTATCTCTCACCTGACCCTCCCCCTTTGCTTTCCTTTTTGTATTTTATAATCAAATGTTGTTGGGTTGATTTTTTTTTTTTTTGGAGGCATCCATGCCCTTTGATTTATTACTGGCAATTAGTTCATGTCTAGTTCATTATCATATTCCTGCAGGGTTAATGAAACTCCTTCTGCTTAGGCAAGTCATGAATGTCTTGTGAAAGATTCCCATTTGGAGACTGAAACTGAACATGAAAACAAGGTTACCCATTTTATTCAGTCAGTGTACTTGAATATCTGGTTAAAGACTGCAGGATTTATTGAGTACAGATTTATTTTTTCCTCTGTACATATATTACCTGAATACTATTCCAAACTGACTTAATAGGTGCCAATCTTTCCATTTTTAAGAATAGATAAAAGAAATCATCTCTTTTTCTCCAGATTTCTTGCCTCTGTAGCATTTCTAATCTAGAAATGAATTGGGGGTGGGAGTGGGGGAGGTAGACAATTATATAATCATTTGAAATATCACTTAAAATCATTTAGTTAATTAAGGTATTCCCCCTTATTGTTCTCAGGTAGTGCTTTAATGATTTGATATGTGAGAATAATATTTATAGATTAATATTTGTAGCAGAATTCTCTAACAAATTTCCAGCAAGGACTTCAATACAAGTCCTCCTAATTATGAGGCAATCTGCTTCTGTTTTTATGTGCATGGAAGTGTACAGCATGCTGATGTTGCTCAATATTAAAAACATTTTCGCTTAAATAATTAGCAGTTAGTCCAGCCATAAAACCCCCAATATACCAGAAATAGCTACATTCCATTTTTCCCCCAGATGGTGCCTTCTGTGCTCACATCACTAACAAATGTTGTAAAAACAAACATTAAGGTGTAGGAATGTCATTTAAGACTGCCCTCCCCCAATCTTCTGCTAGAAACACAATAAAATGTTGACCTGTCAAAGGTTTTTAACAATGTTAACTGTAAATCTCATTTGTAAAATGAGAGTAATAATAACAATGGACTCTACTTTGCTGGGATGGTTGTGAGGATCAAATGAGATAATGAATATAAAGAATTTGGAAGACCTTAAAATACTAAATAAATGTTAGTTGTTATTATTACCATTATTATTGTTAAGAAGGCAGCTTAGTGCCTACCTGAGTTCCCCTCATACTTCTCTGTCAGGTTATTCTCAGCAAGCCAGTCACTTTACTTAGAGGTGGTATATTGTCTCTAAAAGTGCAGAAACAGTTGAAGAAAGGGTGTTGAACTTGGGAGGAGCCGGACCCAGCATTTGGAGCATTTGTTTGGTGTGGGGAAAATCAAAATCCATTCCAATGTCATTATAGTCCACAGAAAGAAGAATCAGAAGACTTTGTTCTGTGTTGATCATAAACAATTCCATTTCTAGCTGAGTGGCATGGGTCAGCTGTAGGGAACAAGGTTGGTAATTCATTCTTAGAACCACTGAAATTTGTCCATGATTTGTTCAGACATATAACAGCTTTTAGAGCCTTCTAACAGCTGGTGAGATTCAGTACTTGCCCCAGAAGCTTTCTTATTGCCAGAATCTTAACTAAGGATATATAATCCGGACTTTGCCACAGGGCACCAAATTTAGAGAGCCTGATACCCGCTCCAGACAATAGAGCTTAGCATCAGTTAGTAGGAATGATGAGTTAAAATTGGAAGCCACCAGATGGTATATTGGTAGTACATCCTTTCCCTCACCTCTTTGGCCGAATATTCCCCTCTCCCTACTGAGTTTTAAGAGGCTGAATTAAGGGTATGGTTTGTGCTGGTCACCTTTGGAGTTTGTAGAGCTTGCCCAGGGCACAAAAATTGCTAGTTATGGCTCTACTTATAGAGCTTCTTATTAAATTAGAAAATAAGGTAGGAAAAGGAAAAAATGCATTACCAGCTATGATTTATGATTTGTTTAGTAAAGTGGTTAAGAAGAAATGGACTCCAGATCCTTGCCCAAATACTTAGCAAAAGTCAATAAACTATGACATGGATTTGATATGAATACCATATCAATTAGTTAAGTGACGCGTCAAACATGACTGAGACCTTCTGTCATGTTCTACTTTTGATGACTCCATTTAGAGTGGTTTGCTGTTTCCTCCTCCAATTTTACAGATGAGGAAACTGAGGTAAGTAGGGTTAAAGTGATCTGCCCAGGGTCATATAATTAGTATGTGTCTAAAGCTGAATTTGAACTCAGGAAGACTTATTATCCTGATGCTAAGCCATTTTATCCCCTAGGCTTAGGTCTGTCTCAACAAGACTTGCTGAATAACCAGTCTTAGCCTAGGAGAAAATCATTTGGAGAGATGAAGAGACTAGTACTTTAAGTTATTATTTTTCAGGTCTAGTGCTTTAAATTATTATTTCATCCTAAGGAAACATTTGAGAGACTGTAAATAACATTCTAACATCATAGGATCATAGATCTAGTATTGGAAGAAATAATAGAGATCATCTAGTCAAATCTCCACATTGTACAGGTAAGGACACTGAGGTACAGAGAGATGAAATTATAGTAGTCAAATAGCAAAAGCAGGATTCGAACTCATCTTCCTTTGGCTCTGAATTATTATATTTTATTAATAAAGAGATTTGTCAAGTTAAGAAAATCTGGTCTCTTTTGTATCTCCTAGTAAGTGAGCAGTCTTAGAGAAATTTTCTAAGACTTCTCAGTTAAATATGCTAATTCACTATACCTGTGACCACCATCTACTGGCAAATCCAGGCAACTGCTTCCATTTTGCTCTTTTCCATACAGATTGTGATTTTAATAATAATAACTCATACTTAGATAGTATTTAAAGATTTACAAAGTGTTTTCCTTTCAAAAGACCTATGACATGAGTGGTATAAATATTATCTCCACTTTATAGATGAGAAAATTGAGATGAGAAATAATTACTTTGATGATGAAATTTTTTATTTTTTATTTATTTGGGGAAGGGGCTTATAAGTCTTTAATATTTTTCCCCAGTTAAAGCAATTTATTTTGCATTTGTTTATAAAACTTTTGAGTTCCAGGTTCCTCTTTTATCCATACTTCCAATTAGGAAACCAAAATTTTTTAAAATGGATGAATGCAAAGGCATAATATGTTTAGATCTAGAAGATACTTCAGAGATCATCTAGACTCCCCTATGATTTTACAGATGAGGAAAATGGAGGTCTAAGCTATGTGTTAAGTGTTTTGCCCAAGATCATAGACATTAGATCTATATAATAGGAAGAAACTGCTAGTCATCTAGTCCAATGATGTTAGACTCAAATAGAAGCTGATTTCCTCAGGGGACCTATTGACTTAAAAACCCACAAATTAACCTTATTAATTTTATTTTGTTGTGCATTTCTATTTACATTTCAAGCCAGTTCAGGCTGCACTTGGGAGATTTAATGGGGCCCAGGCAGCAAGTTTAACACTTCTGGAATCCAATTTCTTTATTTTATAGATGATGGAAGTAAGACCCACATTACTGAGGACATTTGCCCAAGATCAAGATGATAAGTACCATAGACAGAGTTTGGGCAGATCCTTAGTCTAAGATCAGGATTCTGCTATTCTATTTTCTAGTCCAACCAAATCATTTTATACAATCAGCCCAGGAAAGTGAATCTATGGAAGTGTTTAATAGAAGATGATTTAAAGAAAATTGGCCTGCAGTTATTTGGATGACCTGGAAATCTCATGGAATCCCTTTTAGTATTGGATTCCTTATTTTTTTTTATTAAAGCTTTTTGTTTTCAAAGCATACCATGGCTAATTTTTCAACATTAACCCTTGCAAAATCTTGCATTCCAATTTTCCCTCCTCTTCCCCCACTCCTCCCCTAGATGGCAAGTAATCCAATATATGTTAAACATGGTAGAAATATATGCTAAATCTAATATATGCATACATATTTATACAATTATCTTACTGCACAAGAAAAATTAAATATGAAAAAATGAGAACGAAAATAAAATGCAAGTGAACAACAACAAAAAGAGTGAAAATGCTATGTTATGAACCACACTCAGTTCCCACAGTCCCTCTCTCTGGGTGTAGATGGCTCTCATCATCACAAGATCATTGGAACTGAAGAGCTTGAACAAAATGATCTCTAAGAACTATTTAAATTTCTTTGTAGGAAGAATTTTTAAAAAATGATACTTAACATAGATCTTGTCTTAAAATTAGATTTCCTGCTAATGATGCTGTGAGACAGGGTATCATTATGATTCCCATTTTATAGATGAGGACTTAAATGATGAAGGCTTAAAGTTAGCAATAATGAGAGCTGGAATTTGATTCTGGAACTCTTTACTTGCCATCCACTATATAATGATGTTTTGACCTAACTTATAAATCTCTTAAATTGTGGCTTAAATTGTATCATTCGGAATCCTTGATTTCCTATTTCTTTTGACTTCCAAGAACTACAAATTGACCCACAAGCATCTATTCCATCTGATGCTCCCCACACTACTGATGTCCCAGGACTAATATAATAGAGATTTGAAGATTATGTTGATTAGGATAATATGATATTTGGGATCCTTCCCTTGCTGCCCAAAATTGATAATTGCTATATTACAAAGGACTGATTTTTATTAAACAGACTGCTGCCAGATGTTAGAAAAAAGATCATAGTAGATTAGGTATGACATAGCAGGGTTTTAGGAGATGTCAGTATATTTGGAGAACAAAAAAGGAACAGAGAGAATTGTTGTTGTTCAGTCATATCCAACTCTTCATGACCCCATTTGGGGATTTTCTTGATAAAGATATTAAGAGTGTTTTTGCCCTTTCCTTCTTCAGCTCATTTTTACAGATAAGGAACTGAGACAAGTAAGATTAAGTGACAGTAAATGCTGGAAACCCAAAACTTGAGATGAGTCTTCCTGATTCCAAGCCTAGTGCTCTAAGCCGCTAGGCTACCTAGCTTCCAACAAAGAGATAATCAATCAGGCTCTATCTGTTGCAGTTACTACCTTAGAATAGTGTCTGAGTTCAGCTCAAGTTCAGCCTTCTACATGAGGTCTTTCCTGAGCTCTCATATCCCAGTGTTTCTCTTCTTCCTCTCCCTATTATCTTGAATATTTTATGTATACTTATATGCTGCCTTCTCTAATAAAATATAAACTCCTTAAGGGCAGGGACTGTTTCCTTTAAATCTTTGTATTCTGATGCTTGGAACATAAAAGGTGTTTAATAAATGCTTATATATTTATTGATTAACTAAGATCTTGTAGCATTCTAAATCCTATTGTTTCTAAGATTCTGAAGGTCATCAGAGTCACAAGTTGGGTTATAATTTCAGCCTAAATCTTCTGACTCTAGGTAGGTGTACTTTGGAAATCTAGTAACTTAATTATTATCCTGATATAACAGGAAGAGTCTAAAAGGCCTATTATCCACAACAGATCTTATATCAATGTAAAATTTCCGTTGTTTCTTTTTCTGTTAAGAGTAGGTCCCTTTCTCCCTCCCTTTTTTAATAGTTACTATGCCATGATTCCCAACCCAGATTCTAGTAATAACTATTATAATCTTTACATATTATTTATAATAAAATTTAAGACTTAAGGGAATTTTACATATATTTTATTTGAACCTTATTATTTTTATCCCCATTTTATAGATACACAGAAGTGTTTGCCTAGGGCCACACAGTTGGTAAGTATCAGAGTTGGAATTTAAGTTTAAATTTTCCTGACTCCCAAGTTCATTACTCTGTTTGCTTAGTCATTTATCAAGCACTTACTATTTGCCAGGTACTGTGCTAAGCACTTCACAAATATTATTTCATTTGATCCTCACAACAATCTTCAACGGTGCTATTATGATCTCCATTTTACAGTATGGAAACTAAGGCAAACAAGTTATGTGATTTGTCCAGGATCACATGGCTAGATTTGAACTTGAAAATCTTCCTGATTGCAGGTCCATCACTTTAGCCACTGTACCACCTACCTGTATACTTCTAGTCATATACCTTTTAACCTGGGCCAATCATTGCCAAGATTATTCTTGGCATTATTCTTTTTTCTTTCCTTTTTTTAAAAAAATAATAATAGCTTTTTATTTTTCAAAATACATGCAAAGATAGTTTTCAGTATTCACTCTTGCAAAACCTTGTGTTCCAAATTTTTCTCCCTTCCCTAGCAAGTCATCCAATATAGGTTAAACATGTACACTTCTTCTAAATATATTTCCACATTTATCATGCTGCACAAGAAAAATCAGAGATGCTGTGATCCATACTCAGTCTCCATAGTTCTCTCTCTGGATGCAGATAGCTCTTTCCATCACAAGACTATTGGAACTTCCTTGAATCACCTCATTGTTGAAAAGAGCCAAGTCTGTCTCAATTGATCATTTTATAATCTTGCTGTTGCTGTGTACAATATTCTCTTGGTTCAACTCACTTCATTTAGCATCAGTTCATTTAAGTCTTTCCAGGCTTTTCTGAAATTCTTTACATTCTGAATTCCTTTACATTCATATACCATAACTTATTCAGCCATTCCCCAACTGATGAGCATCCACTCAGTTTCTAGTTCTTTGCCATTACAAAAAAAAAGGCTGCTATATTTTTACACAAAAGAGTTCTTTTTTCCCCTTTTTTATAATCTCTTTAGGATAGACTCAGTAGAGACACTGCTGAATTAAAGGGTGTGCACAGTTTTATAAGATTTTTGGGCATAGTTCCAAATTACCAAGCACTATTTCTAACTCCATCTTCCCCATTCTGGCAACCATTTCTCTGTTGTTTCTAACTTCATCCCAACTTCTGTTTCATTTCCCATTCCTATTATAGATTTCTGCCACATCAACTCATTGCAAATTTCCTGGTTCTTCTATCTAGTTTGTTTCAGTTTGTCTCATTCTAATTTGTATTCCTGGTACAGAACACTGCTCTGTCTGCTGGATATGTCATAGAGCCAGTTACCATTCCCACCCCAATAGTAATAATATTTAGCATTTACATAGTGTTCTAAGGTTTGCAAAGCACATTACAAATATCATCTCATTTGATATTCACATCTATCCTGGGAGGTAGGTACTGTTATTATCCCCATTTTATATATCAGGAAATTAGAAATTAAGTGATTTGTCTAGAGTCATCCCGTAGTAAGTATCTGAGGCAGGATTCTTACTCACATCTTTCTAACTCCAAATTCAGTCTCTATTGTGCCATTTAGCTGCCTCAATAACGCTTTGAATATGTTGGTCCTAAATCTGCATTCATCCACTTTATCAATTGTCCCACACATTATTCTAGAGAATCTCCCATACTCCCTTCAATAATTTTAAGCTCGCTCATGTTCTCTTTTCCATTCCTATATCCCTTAGCTGTTATCTGCAGAAGGAGGGTCTTTAGGGTGTCTTGTTTTTCTCTGCAAATGCTCATCCCTTCATAGTCAAAACAGAGAGGTATCTCTGCTGCTCCTTTTTTCTTCCAGGTTTATCTTGTCATGACCTTCTACTTCTATCTGAACTTAGATTTCTATATACTTCCTAACTCCTGGATACTTAACCAAGTATTATGCTACTCACCTTCCAGATCTGCTTATTTCCTGAGTCCATAATATCTTCTTGGTATATTTTTGTGTTTCAAGCCCAGCCTCTCTTAACTAAATTTAATACCTAATCTCTATGCTGCTGTCACAGTGGAATAAAGAAATTTCATCCAGACAAGTTATTAATTTAGGAAGGCATGTGATTGCAGAAACAAATTGTGCCCAAAGTTCTAGGTAACTAAAGACCCAGAAACTTGGTTTCTATACAATTTGGAGGGAGTGAAAAACAGGAAAAACAGGATATAGATATTGTGCTACCCAGTTTCTCATTGGTGAAGGGTATTAAGAAACACTAAGGTGAGATTGAAAGGGTTCATAGAATGAATCAGGAGACACTAAAATGAGAGGAAGAGGGGTAGGTAGCATTCCTTAAATTAGGTGATAGAAGCAAAAGTAACCTTGTGACTTCTCCAAAATCAGGTAACTTAGATTAAGCTGAGAATTGATTTCATAAAAGGCAAAATGGAATTACTTATGCTATTTTAAAAATGTAAAATTGCCCACTTTGATCCTAAGCTTCTCAATTCACAGGATCACTAATGTAAATACATCATCTATTAGGATTTCTGGATGGTTAGCCTACCTCTAAGGAGATTCATCCGGGTATGATTTCAGAGGACATGGAAGTCCGAGGATAAGTGATCCATAGGAAGAAATAGTGCCCTACAGTTTGCATTTGATAAAGGTCTGTTTGTCACACAGAAATTCAAAGTCTCAATCTCAACCACAACAGTTATGGTGGAATTAAGAAACTGAATTTTATTCTGACAAATGATTTATTCAGCAGGGCATAGAGTGCTGAAACAAATTGGGTCCAAGACTTTTGGTTGTCAACGACTCAAAAACTTGGCTTCTACATAGTCCATAGTCACTATTCATTTTAGAGGGAGTGAAAATTAGGATGTAAGGACTGAAACACCTGGTTTCTTATTGGTGGAAGGGATCAGGAGACACTGAGGTGAGAGAGAATGGGATAATTTTGTAACATTCCTTAAGTTAGCTGATAATTGGAAGGGGGAGTAACCTTGTGGCTTCAAGTGGTTTAATGAAATTGAAACTTAATTTTACAAAATGGTGGATGAAAGGCAAAATGGAGTTAGTGATGCTATTTTTTTAAATGCAGTACTGCAATATTGCCCATGATCCAATATGACAGCAGAATGATACAGGCTCACCAATTTTTTCATGACCAATGATGAATAGCCAGTCGATCTATTTTTTAGTGATTTAAATTGGTTCATAACATTTCCTTTTTTTATTGTGAAAATATTGATTTTATACATTATGACCATTATGAGTAATAAAATAATTTAAAACTAAACTCAGAGAAAAATAATACTGCATTATAAAGTTCACTCAATAAATTAAGTCAAACAGAGATAGTTTTGGGGTTTAGAATAACAATACTTATTATCTGTTAAATCAATACAAGGCCATTGTGTATACCAGTTCATCATGGGGATATCATTAATAAAAATTGGAGGGAAAGTACACAATATGCTCTAGGAACTATTGCAATGAGATTATATTACACATATATTTCTATTTACATGGGAATGTAATTTCTATATAGAATAATATATAATTTCTATGCCTGTGTTATAAGCAACCCAAAAGACCAATTTCAGAGAAAATGAAAAAGCACTGGGATCAACTAAGGTTAGTTCAATGTGGATAATCACCATACCTTTCTTTAACATCATCATTTTCTGTCCTACCTCTTCATAATTAATGAGAATCCCATACAGATCCCAGATAGGAGCATCTATTCCTTTTGTCATTGATCTCATAACTTCTGTCCAATTTCTACACAACTGTTAAAGTTCCTGTTCTTGGGGATAATGATAATGAACCTTGCATCCTTCTGGCTTTGGCACTCACTAGCTATGGGATATTTTGCAAATAATTCTTTGTAAAACTTTATTGTCTTCATCTCACTTTCTATAAGGTGAAACCAATCCTGTATTCCTTAATGTTAGCCTTCCCTTTGAGATTATCTCCAATTTATTCTGTATCTATTTTGTTTGTATATAGTTGTTTGTTTCTTCTCTCCTTCCACTCCAATAGATTGTGAGCTCCTTCAAGTCAGGGACTGCTTTTTTGTTGTTGTTTTGTTTTATTCTGTTTTTGTAATTTCAGACCTTAGAGTGGAATCATTGATAAATATTTCTTGATTTTATTTGACTTGACTGTAAAATCAAATCAATTTAATTCATCAGACATGTATTAAGTTCTTACAATGTGCCAGGTGACAAGAGGTAGAATCGTGTACATAGAAAGCCAGATTTAGAGTCATGAAGATGAGGATTCAAGTCTTGCTGATAGAAATGTAATCATAGACATAGACATATAGATATTTGATCCTGGGTAAGTCATTTAAATGCTTAGTCCCCAAGGCAATTTTCTAATTTGCAGTTAGTTTGGAAAAGGAATTTCTTCACCACCATCTCTCAAAGACTTTTCCTACTGATCTTCTAAATTGCCTTTGGCTGGAAAATGTTTTTACTCATATTTTTGGATGTTCTGATGCGCTAAAATTTGGTTAGAGTCACCATTTAAAAGAATTTGCAGCAGTTTGAAGAAGAAATTGGGTGAGTACTTCATTCTACCATCTTGGCTCCGCCCTTAATTATCATCTGTCTATATACAGGTATGAACTAAAAAAAAAAAAAAAAAAAAAAATTAGTGCAATGTACTGGCTTAGGGGTTGAACTAAAGGATAGATCCCTAAGGATCTGAGATTCTATTTTCTTATGATTCTGAAAGGAAGGTAGAATATTACAATTGTGGCACTCTACTCAGAGTTAACCAAAGTGGAAACTATAGTTTTTCCTTTTTATGGGAAATTGGATTTGTTCAAGCAGTTAAAGCATTAAGATTGAGTTTATGAGTTTCCTAAAGCAGAACCCAAGAAAATCTTATATCTCTTGAGAAACTCATGAGGGATAGTTTTTCAAAAGGCAAAGATAAATGAAGGGAAAATCTATGTAATTGCAGGTAAATCAGACAGGACTGAAAAATATGTAAGGCAGAGCTGGGTGCTGATTTGCTTCTAGAAATATTAGTCTTAATGCAACCACATATTCAGGAAGTCCATTGGGTTTGATCAAATCATCTGATGCTTTGCTCTTGATATAAATTACCTGATATAAACAGGGAGATCTTAACCATTTTTGTGTGTTCTTTACCATTTTGGCAGTGTGGCCAAAAGATCACTTTTCAGAATCATTTTTTAAAATGCATAAACTAAACTACATAGGATTACAAAGGAAAGTAAGTAATTCATTATTAAAAACAACAAGAAGTTCACAGACAACAAGTTGAGAATCTCTCATATAGATATAGTGTCCATCATTTAGAGAAGCTAAGGAATGATTTGGTTTAAATTTGGAGAGCTGCCTTGTTTAACTTTTCCCTGTGTGTATTTCACCAATAGCTAATTATCAGATAGCACGAATAGCTAAATATCAGGTAGCTGTCAATGTTTCAGGGGAATGATATTGTTGCAGAAGCACTGAGGAATGTAAATTGGTAAAACATTCAGGCTTAAAAAGAAAAAGGAAAAGAAAAAATAAAAAGCCTATTTTACTACAAACATACAGTATAGGAATGGAAAATAAAAGTTATTAGATAATGTTGAAAATAATCAGAAAAAAATCCGATTTTCAGCAGCCTGAGGGGAAGTATTAGAAGGCTATTTCAGATAAAAATTCTTTCCAGCTGACTTTTGACAAATATCCCTTCAGGTGCTTGTTGCTCTAGCAGATGTTGAGAAATACAAGGTCAGAATAATAAGAATCTGTTTGATGATTATATACAAAGATTTGGGTGGCTGAGCTTTAGATGACAACAAAACAAAAACAAAATCCAAGAGCAAAGGAGTTTAGTTAGCCATCTTATCTATTTGAGATGTGGAGAAAATGGTTTTAGGCTTACCCTTTTATTTGCTTCTTGACAAGTGTCATGAGAATGCCAAGGATAAAGTGACTTCCCTTCTCTCTTACTCTTGGTTACCATACTGGTTGGCACTCATTTCCTGACCAAGGAGCTTCCATGGGGTAGGAGTAGAAGGGACAAACCTTTAGTTTTCTGCCTTCAAGTCACACAGAGAACATTATTTTTCCAATCACAATAGATATGTGGAAATGGCTTTTTGAAGATTTGAAGGATCAGCTTTCTTGTTAGAATATCATTTTATAATTATCCTACAGGGGATCAAGGAAATCAACTTCTACAAGAATGTAGCTTATCAAATTCCAGGTCTTAACCTGATGGTATCAGCATAGTGTGATGGGAGGAGTATTGGATCTGGAACCAGAGAATCTGGGTTCAAAACCCAGTTCTTCTATTCACTACCTTAGAGGAATCCTTTCACTTTTCTGTGGCTTAGTTGCCTCATTTGTAATATGAGGGGCTTGGGCTACATTTTCAAATCTAGATACATGATTGCATGAATAATTGAAAGCCAAAAAAATGTGCCACCTAGTCAAAAGGAAAGAGACAAAGAGACAGAAACATATAGATAATGAAAGATAGAGATAAAAGAACCTGAGAGATAAAGACAGACAAGACAGAGAAATGAAGATAAAGAGAGAATTGAATTACCTTCAGCTTGACATTTCTGTCTTGGACTTCAGGAAATACTCCCTAGGGGAAAAAAGCAAATTAGATTTACCAAGTCATATTCAGGAGACCAAGTCCATTTACAGATATGTCCAGGGTTCAAATATGATGATACTATAGCATCCAAGATTTTGAGATACCTTTTTTAAGTAGCAAGCATTCCATTAGAAATTGGATAAAGTTTCAAATAATGTTTTGTGGAAATACCTATAAATACACATATAAAACATACATACAAATACACACAGATCTCTCTATCTCTTCATCTCTATTTATCTATCTGTCATCTATCTACATAAATCTATCATCATAAATTGATTCAAGAAGGCGCAATAAGTAGGGGGAAAACTGAGTACCAAATGGATTTTTCTCATAGGGAGTACACTTCCAGCCACAGTTTAACTATTCCTCTCCAACCAATTTCCAAAAGGTAAGTACAAGAGCTGTGGAGAAACAAGCCAGCCAGCCCAGCCACATTCTTCCCTTCATGACACAACTCACTTTCTGAAAAGAACCTGGACCTATCCATTCTTCCACCATCCATCCATCCATCCCATTCTGCCCAAGTTCCTTGGGGGGATGGGAGTGGATGAGATCTGGATGTGGAGATGGAAGCTGTGGTCCTGAGCCTTCTTCTGCCCCGGGCTCTTCCTCCAGCCAGGGATTTGGGGCTACCAGGAGTCCTGGGTTCTCAGTTGCTGCCAGTGTTGCTGCCACCTGAAGTTCTGTGGCTGCTGCTTGTACCAACACAGCTGCTTCTCCTCCTGCTGAGCATGCTGGCTGCTCAGTGCCCCTTCCAGTACTGTTTTGGGAGCTGGTAAACTATAAACTGCAGTTACTTGCCCTGAAGGAACTGCCCTCCACGTGCACAACCTCAGCACTGGGGGCTCCAACCTGACAGTTCTGCACAGTGCCCCTTCGCTGAGGAGGAGCCGCTCTCAGCCAAAGGCAATTGCAATGTCTGTGATGGCCATCCTCACATCCTTACTGTCCATCCAGACAGCAAACAAGTGCTACGAGTGCTGAGCAAGTGCAGAAGCATTTTTTTCTCATTGAAATCTGTGGATAGAATGTGATGAGTTTCAAAGCAGATGAGTGTCAAGATACCCCTTGTGTATATCTGTGCGTCTGTCTGTTTGCCTGCTTGACTGGCTCTCTATGTATATACATGTGCATATGGGTATATATGTATACACATTTATGTGCATTATATACATGTATATGTATACATATGTGTATGCATGTATATGCATGGGTACTTTTATAGTATGATATAATATTCATAATATATCCCACATTGAAATAAAATTCTTTATTGTGGTCTACATAAAAATGAAGAAAAATAATTTGGATGCATAAGAAGAAATGTTAATTTACCTCCATATGTACACCTACCCAAAACACACAAACACAGGCAAATTTCTTAACAAAAAATAAGTTAGGAAATATTTGAAAGTTTGTAAATATACTTTTTCATTTGACATTCCAGTTTACAAAGGACAATAAAACATTCCTCTGTGTGTGTGTGTGTGTGTGTTTTCAAGAATTCTTGACATACCACAAATACTAAATTGTTTGAAATCAAGCTTGTGCTCCAGTTAGATATTAGTACTATTGAATTGAGCTCATATTTATCTTATACCCCCCATTAGAATAAAAACTGGAAGACATTTTGTCTGAAGAGTACAGTATAGGATAGTGGAAAGGTTATTTGGATTAGGGGTGTGAGAAATGCCAAATATTACATTTATCACTCACTACCTGTGTGATTCTGAGCAAGTCACATCCCTAGGACTTGTTTTCTTTACTTAAAGGGTTAGACTAAATGATCCCTAAGGTTCCTTCTAGCTTTAAATTTAAGACCCTGTGAACCGAATTGAAATTTAACGTCATGTTGTCATAATTCCCCTGTTATAGTCCAGGTGTATGCAATAAACTGCAACCCAGGTTTCCAAAGATTTTATCTAGCTATTATTACTATTGTGCTATTATCTGTACAAAGTCAGTGTGACTCCAATCTCATTTCTCATATTCATTCATCATGGGGAGATTTGGCTTATTTATCCATTGGAATTCTTTTTTCCTCCAGGAGAGTTGCAAATGGCAGAAGGAATCAATCTGTGCAGCAAATCAATGTGAGCAGCAGTCAGTGGGAGCAGCAGAGCTCACCCTGCAGCCATCCGCTGCTTGTCGGCAGAGGAGAAGCTGAGCCTGCTTCTGTGGTTTATGACTGACTAGGGTACTCTTCCATTAGAGGAGGCAGTCCCTCTTCCAGCTTTTTAAAGGCTCTCTGCTTTGCAGATAACTGTCTTGTTTAGAGTGCAGGTATTGGTTTGTGTGTGTGTGTATATATATGCTAATTGGAGGCAGGCAAAGGGGGATGATGAGAATGGAGTAAGGGGGTGAGAATGGAGGTACATGCAGCAGGGGTGTGTATTGCAGAGCTCAGTGCCTAAGCTCCTAAATTCTCCTTGCTGTGTGGCTGCAAGAATTCCTAATGAGTAACAGTCACTGTCTCCAACACGCACAGCTATTGATTTGCAAGGAAAAATTCAAAATACAATGCCTTTGTTTTTGGTTTGTAACAGAATTAATTCATGCTTTGAAAGATTGCACCATAGATGTGCTAGCTCTTGGCTTGTATGTTGTTCTGTTCATTGCTATGAAAGAAACCTGTCTGATTCTGCTTGTCTCTCAGTTTTATAACCAAGAAACATTACAATCAAGTTTCCTTTTTGTGCTTTGACATCAGAAATGATGAAGAAAAATAATAAAAATGCATAAGAGAAAATGTTATATATATATATATATATATATATATATATATATATATATATACCTCTCCCCTACCTAAAAAATACGAAAGTAGATAAATTCCTTGACCAAAAACAAAAATATAACAAAAAAATTAAGAAATATTTAATATTTGTTTGAAAATACACTGTTCTAAGATGTCCCATTCCCTCATTTTATGATTTCCTATATGGGATATAAAATTGAAATTTGATTTTTAATTTTATTTGTCAAGATTTAATAAAATCAGCATAGATTTAACATTCTCCTTCCTGTGTGAATCTAAATACTATACCCCTGCAAGTGTACTTAGGTAACCTCAGGTCACTTGAATCAGAATTCTATCCTTGTCACTTAGAACCCATTCTGGAGAAATTTGTCTAAAGATTGATTTCATCAGTGTATGCTGCAGTTCCCATAGTTGCAGGCTAATTCTGTTTGAGAAATAATCTCATCTCCTACTGATATAATAAAAAGGAGTTCAGGTAATATTTATCCCATCTCCTCAATGAAACATCTACCAAACTTCTTTTGTGACTGCTCAGAAGTTTATTGCCTTGGCTTATCTTAATTTGTAGAATGACAGCAACCATGCAGGGATCCTGGGAACAATGCCCTCAAAGTTTTTTGGGACACTCTGGTGGATTTCTACCAAGAAATTTTTTTTTTTTTTTTTTTTTTTTTTTACCGAGGGCCACTCTAAGAACAGAGTCTTTCTTGGTTCTCAACTAATTTCTTCTGAGCCAAGAGACTGTAGCTCTTTATAGAAAGAGTTTCAATATACCAAAAAATTATATGTTATAACAGCAATATTGCAAGGATGATCAACTATGAAAGACAGTTCCTCTGATCAACACAATGATCCAAGCCAGAGGAGGAAAATGTTATTCATCTCTAGAATCCATATTTGGAATCTATAAGTTTTTTTAGAAAGAGCTGGTGGGTCTGTAAACTCTCTAGTGAGAGCTATTAAAAAACAGAGCTCTAAAGAGTATAAGTACACTATCAAATTACTTCTACTGGGTGTTTCTAATTGACTATTGAGATTTCTCAATCAGACTTAAAAGGGAATCTCAACCACTGCAAAATTTTTTCAGTATTACTTCATTTTAAAGAAATTGCTTAAGCAGAGTCTAGATGAGGAGTGCTTACCTTCTCTGTTAGCAATGCCATCACCTGCAGATTAATCTCAGCACCTGAGGACTAATCTCATCACTTGAGAACTGACTCATTTCCAAATGATATAATGGGGAAGAGCAAAGAAGACACTTATCCCATCTTGAAACTCATTGAAACAAACATCTAGTCCATCTGAAGAAGACATACTTAGCTTGTTCAAGGATATGTAAAAGTAGGAACAGTTACACAGCCCAGTGGAGAGAGGGATGGACCTGAAGTCAGAAAGATTCATCTGTAGGAATTAAATTAGTGTGTACTTGCCATCTAGGGGAGGGGGTGAAAGAAGGGGAGGACTGGAACACAGGGTTTTGCAAGGGTTAATGTTAAAAAAAATCATCCATGCATATGTTTTGAAGAACAAAAAACTTTAATTTAAAAAAAAATAATTAATTAATTAAAGGAATTAAAATGAGGCTTCAGATACCTAATAGCTCTGGATTCTTGGTAAGTCACTTGACCAATGTTTGTCTCACATGAACTGGAGAAGGAAATGGCTTGTCTCTGCAACATCTTTGCCAAGAAAATCTCAAATGGGATCATAAAAAAGTGAGATATGACTGAAATGACTGAATAACAATATATTGCTCAAAATTTTGCCAAGTCATATTGCTAAACATTGTAAAAGATTCTATAATCCCTCATTTGAGAATTTTGACTACTGAGGAGTCTTTGCCCTCTTTTATTGGCTGACCTTGCTAATAAGGAAAACATTTGAAACTTTATTATCTCAGTTTCCCTTAATTTCTATCATGGCTATGACATAGCAATACTCCTTGAAATTTCCCTGTTCTGGAAATCAAAGTTATCTATCATTATACAGAAAAGTGCTCCAAATCAGTATTAATTAAGGAAACTAAAAATGAAAAATGTTGAAGAAGATATGGAAAAATATGCTAATCCATTGTTGGTGGTGTTGTGACCTGTTCCAATCATTCTGGAAAGCAATTTGGAACTTCATCCAAAAGTGTATAAAACGGTGCCTACCTTTTGACCTAATACCACTAGTAGGAAGACCACTTTAGGTATTCCAAAGAGATCAGAGAGGAAAAAAAGGACCTATATAAACAAAAATATTTATACCAGTTCCTTTTTGTGGTGGCAAAGAATTGGAAACAGTAGGAATGGCCATTAATCAAGGAATGGCTAAACAAGTTGTGGTATATGATTTCCATGTAATATAATATTATGTTATAAGAAACAATGAGCAGGGTTTCAGAAAAACCTAAGAAAACAAACATGAACTGAGCAAAGTTAAGTAAGCACAACCAGGAGAACATTGTACATTGTAATAACAATATTGAAAAGATGATCAACTATGAAAGAGAGTCCCTCTGATCAAGACAATGATCCAAGCCAAAGGAGGAAATGGAGAAGATACTGTGAGGAAAATGTTATCCATCTCTAGAGAAAGAACTGATGACGTCTGAATGAATATTGGAACATAATTTTTAAAAAAACTTTATTATTCTTGAAGTTTTTGTTTGTTTGTTTTTGTTCCACTTTTTCTTGACTGCGTATGCAAAGTCCATATCAAAATGCTTGCTTTCACAAGTAGGAGGGAAGAAAACAGAAGAGACAGAATTAGGAACTTGGATTTTTTTTTTAATGTTAAAAACATTTTCACATGTAAATAGGGGAAAATATTTAAACAAAAATTTGTGGGAAAAGAACCAGCTATATATTTGCCCCATTAACAGTAACTACATGCATGCTGTGACATTTGCAAAGAATGTATCAACCTTCCTCCCCACCCTACCCCTAATTATATTGCAAAAAAGATGAAAAACCAAGAAGTATAAAAAAATACAAATAACTTTTTAAAGGAAATTTAAAAGTAAACCTGGATAATGCTATATTTAATGTTCAAAATTAATATTCAAGTAAATTATTCTTGGTGTGATGATGCTAATGATAATAATCAGAAGAACAACAATAACAAATAATAATAACAATATGTGTAATAAGTTTTAGGGAAAATACTTTTGGGTAAAGTTGACAACATTTTTAGAAAATTAGAAGTCAGAAAATATTCAAGTTTGATAGACTACTCAGAGCTTGTAGGTAAATCTTAAATGCTAGTAAACTATTTTGTTTAATTTCTCTTGCACCTGAGAGAATGTGAACTGATGACTTTACATATTCAAATTCTGACTATGATACCATAAGTTCCTTATTCTTTCTATCCCTCACTTGCCTAATTTTTAAAATGGAGATAACCTTCTTATTACCTACTTAGGTTGTTATGAGGAAAATTGTAATATTCTTCTCTAAAATACAATGTTCTCTGGGAGCAGGTTTCTTAGGGGGCTTCTGAAGGTGGCCAGTAATCACCACAAGTACAGCCAGGTGTCCAAATCCTTTATTGTTTCCTTTAAAGTCTTGTTTCTTTCCTTGGGTCTGGTTAGCTTTCTTAGAGGCCTACCTCTTTCCTTGGTTCCAAGAGCTCCTGCCGCTAGTCCTTTGTCTCTTCCAGCTTCTGTCTCTAGCTCTGTCCCAAGGAGCTTCTAGTGGGCTTCTGTGTCTGGCCCTCAGACCTTCTTGCTTATATGCTGTACACTGAGTACACACCAATCATTATATCACTAGGAAATCCTTATTTGTTGTAGGATTAAATCAATGCTAAACTAGATTTAACCATTGTCTCCTCAATTCCACTTAGTAACTTGTTCTGGCCCATAACATCTCCTTGTAGAATTAGATCAATCATATTGAACCATGCTAATTAGATAATTATTGTCTCTATCAATTCCACTGACTTAGTACCTTGTAAGAATCCTAACAGAAAATATCTTGTAAACCTTAAAATACTTTGTAAGAGGATGTTATTATTTAAGCTCAACCTTTTATTTTTTAAAAAGACATTTATTTTTTATAAAATAACATTTCAAGTAAGGTTTGCAAAGAACATTACCTCATTTGAGTTTCTCAATAATCTTTTGAAAGAAGTACTATTATTATCCCCATTTTGCAAAGGAGGAAAATAAAAAATGAGAGGTTAAATGACTTTCCTCAGTATATCTCCAACCTGAGCCAGGAGTCAAAACCAGATCTCCTCCTTGACTTTAGCATGAGAGCTCATTTCTATTCTACTTTCCTAGTAGAAATATGTGTATTTAAATGTAAGCGATCTGAAAGTATTTGAGTTTCCCAAATCTGTCCTGAATTTTGAGTCTGGATTTTTAAAGGATTTTAACTACATAAGAGCAGATACTGTTTAATTTTTGGCCACTAGGTGGTACCATGGATGGAGCATTGGAGTTAGAATCAGAAAGACTTGAATTCCATTTCTGCCTTAAATAATTACAAGCATATCTCCTTTTATTGCACTTTGCTTTTTTTTTGAGTTTCCCAAATATTGCATTTTTTACAAATTGAAGATTTGTGAACATGGAGCAAATGTATTGGGACCATTTAAAAAATAGCATTTGCCCACAATATGTTTCTGTATCTCATTTTGATAATCCAAGCAATATTTCAAACTTTTCAATTATTTTTAAATCTGTTATTATGATTGTGTGGGACAGGTGTTTGACCTCCTTTCCCAAATTAACTAATCAGAGACATCTTCAGTACAAAGACAAAGCATTTATTTAGTCCCTGCAAGGAGAGGCCCAAGTACACCTGAACCTGATCAGCTGGAAGTAGAGCACCTGGTTAAATAAGAAAAGTCCTAAGCCTTTTCATTGGATAGACTAAAAAGAAGTAACCATCCTTGACTAATGGTCACTAATGTTGTCTGCTTTCCACAGATCATGTCACTTCCTGTTACTTCCTGCAACCCAGGATTCAAGACTGGGAATAGGGAGAGTGTGATTTTCTGCAACCTGAGGCCCAAGATCTCATCTTCTTCCCATTCTGGGAATAGGGATCATGTGACTTAGGCCTAGTCTCAATACTGAGAAATACTTGATCCAATTTTTCCTACTCAGTCTCTCCTCTTTTTCATCTGTTTGAAGATTTCTCATCCCAATAAATACATCCTCCACTGGGGCATCTCTGTGACCTAGGCCTTCAGGCTAGTCCCTCTTCAGTACTAATTTAATCTGCCCTTTACCATTTAGAACTAACATCCACACATCAATAGAAGCTTTCAGGAACCACTTTAGCTACTCCTGGACTTAGAAAAATCTTGAATTATTCTAATGATAAAGTACATAAATAAGTGGGTGACAAGATATTGCTGCTTAAAGAAATGAGCAGGGATCAGACCCCAGTTCCACCAACTCCCACTCTCTGTCTTGGAAACCCAGTCATCATAGAACAGGTTGGCATCTGGCAGCCATAGAAGTGCAACACTGTGGAGGCCTGAGGCCTTAGGGCCATTGTCACATCCTTCCCACCTCAAGCAGTACAGACCCAGACTTATTTGGGCCAAAGGGACAAAGATCTCATCTTCTGGAAATGCTTCAGGCTGACAAGTGGAGTATAGCTGACCCTACCCAATGGGGTCCAGACTGAGAGGGGAGAGGAGTAAGTTGTAGGTCGCAGCAGCAGTGTCCGGTTCTGAGTGGCAGAATCAGGTCTCAGGTGATTTCAGGTTGATGTTGTTGGAATTTCATAGATCAGAGTCTGGAAAAAGCAACTCTCAGAAGTATATTAAAATGCAAGAACTAAATATGAGTAAAAGAGAAAGAATAAACAAAAGTGGAGTTAATATGGAGGTAACTGGGGACAGTAACCAGGAAACCCACCCAGAAGAAGGCTGGAGGGGGGGAAGGAGGAGATGAGGCTATCATCAATGCCTCTTATCCAAACAGCTTTGCCTAGGATAAATACCAAAATTTGTTTTCCCAAAATTCTTGCTTTTGTTTCCTCAAAGAAGTAGGTTCAATGGGTAGAGAATATTGTGCCCTTCAGTGAGTAGGATCTTTCCCAGCAAAAATCCTAGTCTTACAGGAATAGGATTTTGCCCAATTAATATAGGTGTTAACAAAAGCTACATCAGTTTGAAGCCCCTGCAAGGGGCACATGTGCAGGTCTTTGTTAACAGTCCTTTCATAATTTACTTGCCCGGGAGATATATAAGGGAATTCAGGAGTCAGGAGTTGGGGAATTCAAGTTGCCACAGTTGGGGCAAACAATCAGCAACATGGGTAGCTGATCTGTAAACCTGCTTCTCTTCACCTAAAGTCAATTCCCCTTCATTTAGGAAACAACAGAAAGCTTTCTAGGTCCATAGACAGCTGATAGTAGTTGTTTTCTCTGCATACTTAATGGAGAATTGTTTGGCTGTCAAAAATTCCCTTTCTTTTCATATAGCCCCCCATGATCATGCAAAATATGAAAAACACATTTGAAGTCAGTATAAATCTTTGAGAAGTAAGCAAGGGGTAAGCCTCTCTTCCCATCAACATACAGTGTAAAAGCTAAATTAGTTTAGCTTTCAGGGTCCTTAAAAAAAAAAAAACCTTAGCCTAATCAGGGCATGATAAGATTGTCTGCTTCCTCTCAATGAACAAAAGGGAAAGTGGGACTGGGCCCAAATAGTTGGGTGAAGTAGGCCTTTAGATAAAGAAACTAGCCCCAAGAAGCAAAATAGTTAAAGATGTTAATAGCAACAAACCAGAGAATCCTCCAGGGCTGGGCTGCAAATCAAAATATCTATATACTTGTATTCTTGTTCTGTATCTTCCACTAACTACTTGTTCTGATAACGAAATTTGCTATAAGAGGAAAAATCAGGGACATGATTTCCTTCAGGTCTTGACCCAAGAGCACATACAGGATAAAACAGTTTTACTTCAGGTAACTATCCTATTTTAACATCCTAAGCCAGACTCAGGAATATTCATATGGGTTCTCATTCAAAAGACCACTGGGAAATTGAGTCAGAAGGATCCTTCAGAAGAGGCCCAAATCAACCTTCTAATTTGTTCCCAGATACTAACTTCCACTTGTAACAACTTTTTCTGAGTAGCTTATGGCATATGATCTATCAGTCACACCTTAATTTAAAACTCCAAATAAATATTAACTATTGTACCAGAGATATTATCTTTTATAGCAATTCTCATCAATCAAAGCTTCAGATGAATCTACCTCAAGAATCATACTAAGCGATTGATCCTAGAAAGTTCACACTTAGCTTTCATATCTAATCTTCAATCAATCAGTCCAAGCTTCAGATGAATCTACCTCAAGGATCATAGTAAGAAATTCATCCTAGAAAGTTCATAGCTTCTCTTTCATATCTAAGTATATGGTTTTAGTTCAACATTACACAGATCATTTTGCTTTTAAAATACCCAATATGTAGAAAAATTCTAAATTGCATATTGTCCATTAAACATTTTCAAAGGGACAAAGGCAAAAACTATTATTCTCAGAGCCCTCTTAAATAATGGGTACAAATTTAAGATGACTAAATACAATCAATTAAAACTCATCTAGAATATAAAATTTTAATTTCACATAAAAGAACCTTATAAAAATGAACACTTCTTCATTCTTAAAAAAAAAAAAAAAAGTTAAGTCAACTTCCTCCAATTGAAGAGTCCCTATAAATTTTTTGGAAATAGCCCTATCAACTTATCAGATCAGATTAAAATTCTGCTGTAGGTTTTTTTTTTTATCATATTCCTTAAACAAGGCGACCATTATGCATTTAAATAAACATTAAATAATTTGCTGAAGGCAGATGGGATACCTTAGTAGAAATAAATCACTTTCAGAAAACTTACGGTTCCAACAAACTTCTTAGAGCAGCTATAAACTTGAAAAAGAAAAAAAAATTAGTTATTAACACAGTGTAAATGCAGACTGTTCCTTTAAACAAGATAAGCGATTAATGTTTCAATCAGCAAGGAGCTGCAGTTTGTTAAAAAGCAGCTGCACCACACTTAATGGGAAAGGGGGAATTAGATTGTTACCTGACAATCTAATTTGACAAGGTCCTTTCCACTTGGGGACCCTTCCCCCTATTCAACCATGCTTTCTGACCCTTGCTTCTCACAGCTAACCTTTTTAAGGTGCCAAGCCCCCAGGATCCAATCTACCAGCCAAAGACAGGCCCCAACCTTGTAGGGTGAATCCTTTCTCCTAGCAAATGGCAAGTTCACTAGGAGCTTGCACTTTTCTGTCCCCTATTTCCAACAAGTTATTTTCCTCTTTTTCTTCTTCCTTTTCTCACGTCATCTTTCTTGTCCCATTTCTCTCTATCTCCTCCCAATGCCTATGTACTCATTCCTTCTCTGACATACTCTCTCTCTTTCTCTAATATGCTAACCCTTCTAACTAAATGCTCCATTTTAACTATTAATTGCTTTTGCAAACCAATCTTTCTTGTCCCTTGTCTTTAAATCATTTTTTTAACTTTAAACTTTAAGATTCACAATTAAATAACTTTGAACCAAATTTCATAAAACATAAATATGTCCATCAGAGCTGACAAAATTTTAAGTCATAACTCATAGTTTTACAAATTACCCAATACTTCTAGAAAGCAACATACCTTCTAATTAGGGGGATACACACATGATGTCCCCTAAAGTAAGCTACTGAAACTTTGTTTCAATTAACCTACATTTTAACTTAAAATCCAATCAAATACAGCTTTAAATTTCCAATAATATAAAACTGTGTTTGCTATAATATCTCAATAATGAATTTCACTAAACTGATTAAACATATTTTCTTTCTCTGACCCCATATAGCCCTGCTGCAGTCAGGGAATGGGTTAAAGGGGAAGAAAGACTATTTTTACTCTCCCTTCAGTCTCTGCACTGTCCTCCTCCAGGAGACCCCAATTTAATTGAATTGCTTTGGAATCTTGAAATGACCAATTGCCAAATTCCCCAATCATTATTCGAAATGGACTTTTCCTGAAGTTCTAACTTTGGCCAGAGCTGGAGCCTACAGGAAAGTCAGGCCTTTCTCTATTTTTTCTAACAAATTCTCGCTCACAGAACAGACATGACAAAAACATTCCGCACAAAAACACAAACACAGACAAAAATTACATGGAAGAGGATCATCCCTTCCCCACACACAACAGAAATACCCAAGTGCACTTTTTTTTTTCCTTTTTGCTCTGAAGATTTGAGTTGGACTACCCCTTCTCAGAGCATCCAATCTCATAACCTGATCTCCAGTAAAATGCAGAGCTGATCCTCCTGGTTACCCGGCAGATCAGGGTTGGAAGGAGTTGCTTTACCTTCCCAGCCAACTACAGAGTGCCCCCGTCCTCATCCTGTGCCGTTAACAGAATTTCCTTTCCTGGCTAACTTGGATCATCCAAGCCGATGATCCCAGGGCCCATGCCATCTAAGGACATTTTAAGAGCACATTAATAGACAGTGCCCCTTGGACTACACATGCATAAGTTACCTGGCTCACTCTTACCCAGGCTCCATCTTTAGAGACTTGTGTTTGCTTTCTGTTTGTATCCAAGTGTCTCTCCTAAGCCCAATCTTCACAGAGAGGGAGGCTGAGAGTCTGATCTCAAGGTTGGTCAGAGAAAACTCAACCTGGCACCAATTTTGAATCAGGATCCCAGCCATCTCTCTGGGAAGGGACAGATCCCGGACAAGCCCCCATAAACTGTGTGGGATTGATGCTAGATCCCCTTTCCCAAATTAACTAATCAGATGCATCTTCAGGTACAAAGAGAAAGTATTTATTTAGTTCCTGTAGGGAGAGGCCCAGGCAAGCGTACCCAGGAGCCATCCCAATATCCATCATGTGCTCCTAGAACCTGATCAGCTGGAAGTAGAGCATGTGGTTAAATAAGAAAAGACCCAAGCCTTTTCATTGGATAGACTAAAAGGAAGTAACCAGTCTTGACTAATGATCACCAATATTGTCCACTTCTCACAGGTCACATCACTTCCTGCAACTTCCTGCCACCCCCTGTAACTCAGGGTTCAAGATTGGGAATAGGGATCATGTGACTTCCCAAAACCTGAGGTCCAAGATCTCATCTTCCTGGTCTGGCAATAGGGATCATGTGACTTAGCCCTAGTCTCAAAACTGAGAAATACTTCATCCAATCTATCCCATTCAATGGGATATTGGGATTCATCTGGGGTCAGTGATCTTTGGTGTTACTATTATAATTATTTGGAGGTGCCTTGAACTGGGCCCATATAAGACAACAAACTTAATAAATAAATGTTATATGTATTCTAACTTCTCTATCATATGGCTGTTCCCCAGCTTACTCTTTTTCCTTGAGGCTTCCTATTACATGAGACACAATAATATTGAAATTAGGCCACTTATAATAACCCTATAAAGGCCTCTAAATGTTTAGGTGACAGAAACAATCACTCTATAATGCAAACTTAATTGTTGTCTTCTTTTAAGAAATTAGTACAGTCATCCTAACCATCAGTAGCCACCACACTGATCAGTTAACAGCCATCAGCACCAAGGCAAGATGCTCCAATAGCAAAATAATTACAGTTCACTGAAGTCTCAGTTGATTGGCAATTTTTTTTCTTAGCAATAAAGTATTTTTTTATAAGGATATGTATATATATTTTTAAAGATATGTAGTGTCAAAACAACTTTTATACGCACTGAGAAATGAAAGAATTCCAGTGACTTGCTTTATTTCAATATTTAATTTATTGAGGTAATCTGAAATTGAGCCTGCAATATCTGAGGTATGTCTGTAGTGGTGTGAACCTGAGGAAGTCATTTAATCTCTGTTTTCCTCAGTTTTCTCATCTGTAGAATGGGCTAATAATAGTACCTACTCTCTCCCCAAGACTGTTGTAAGGAAATTTTTGGTGGCTAGATAGATAATGTGTATACAGTGCTTTGCAAACCTTAAATTGTTTGCATAATAATGCAATGTATGCATATAATAATATACATAATTGATATAGTCTATAGGCTAACATAATAATATGATATATTTATATATATATTACTTATAACATAATTAACAACATAATAATAAGCTATTATTTGTATGCACCTAAGACAATGTCTAACACATACTGTGTTCTTAATAAATGGCTGTTAATGGATTAATCTAGAGTAGGGATTCTTAAGCTTTTTTGTGTCATGAATTCCTTTGATAGAGTGATAAAGTCTTTGGATCATCTATGTTTTATTGAATTTTTCATTTATTTTGTTAAATATTTCCCAGTTACATTTGAATCTGGTTGGAATGTTACACAGTAATCCTGTGGGTCTCATATGCCCTCAGACCATGTGTTTGATATCTTTGATGCAGGAGTCAGTGATATTGAACCCTACCAATAGACACATCCATCCCCCCCAATAACCCCACATTTACTTTCCTAACAGATATTTGTTGACCTTAAATTCTCAAACATCCAGTGTTATAAATATGTAGCATAACTATTTCATGTTAATTCAGTGCCCACCATAAGCACTGTCATTAGTTCTCTGGGTTTTACAAAATTTTGAGAAAACGTTTCTACTAACAATCAAGGAATTTATGATTTAATGAAGAAACAAGACAAGCAGACAAAGATTGTTAGCCCTCAAGTAAATCTATACATGAATGGAAGAGAGGAAAGGAAATTAAAATTCTCTGTCAAAAAGAGAGAGAGAAAGAGAAAGAGGAAAGAGAGAGAGAGAGAGAGAGAGAGAGAGAGAGAGAGAGAGAGAGAGAGAGAGAGAGAGAGAAAGAAAGAGAAGGACTTGTCAGCTTCTACTGGTTCTAAGAACCGATTGTTAAATTTTCAGTATGAGCATTTAACCATAGAAATGGGGATGCTATACATCAGGGTTCGATTTATTGTTTGTTGTTTTACAGACTTAAGAAAGTAATGAAGGAAGTTATAACAATGCAGTTAAAATGTAAAGATTTGTTCAGTACACAACCCTCCTCCCCCAAAAGCTTGTTGTTAAATATTTACCCTCACGCCTCTTAAGGAGACTGAAGTAGGGATAGCTTTCCTAAACAGAGATGATAACTGGAATGAAGACTCAAATTTACCCAAATTTATTTGATATGACCATTAAATACTTTCCTCATGACAATCCTGTAAAGAGAAACTATGTATAGTAGAAAGAACAGTAGTTCATTGAAGCAGAAGATAAGGGTTTGAGGCCTGTTTGTCACTTACTACATGAACGATATTGGACAATTCACAGTACTTTCCCAGGTTTCAATTTCCTCACTTAAAAAATATTCCTTCTTTAGTCTGTATATATCCCTATATATATATATATATATATATTGTGTACTGTAATTGTCCATCCTACAATAAAAAAAAACTAAGATAGAGCTCTGAGCCAATGGTCCTTTATTAAAAGGTACTAAAAAATAAGGGAGTTAGATTACATGTTCTCTCTTACATGAAGTGAGTAGAATCAGGAGAACATTGTATAACAGCAACAATAAGATTACACAATTATACTGATGGACATGGATCTTTTCAACAAAACAAAGTGATTCAAACCAGTTCCAGTCATTTTGTGATGGAGAAAGCCATCTGCCCCCAGAGACAGGACTGTGGGGACTGAGTGTAGATCACAACATAGTATTTTTACTTTTTTTGTTGTTGTTTGCTTGCATTTTGTTTTCTTTCTCATTTTTTTCCCCTTTTTGATCTGGTTTTTCTTGTGCAGCATAATTTTAGAAATATATATAGAAGAAATGCATATGTTTAGCATATTGGATTATTTGCCATCTAGGGGAGAAGGTAGGGAGAAGGAAAGGAAAAAATTTGGAACAGAAGATTTTGCAAGGGTGAATATTGAAAATTATACAGATGTTTTGAAAATAAAAAGTTTTAACTAAAATTTTTAGCTCTAATTCAATGATCTGATGTCATGCCCATTTATCAAGTTAGGAAACTAAGCAGAAGTGATTTGGGCCAGGTGGAGGCAGGATTTGAACTCAGAGCTTCTTGACTCAAAATCCATTGCCATGTAGTTGTAGAACAAGGAATTGCATCCACATATTCTGGTCCTAAGAGCAGGGTTTTTTTCATTAAAATTTTTTCATCATTTTTCATTTCATTAAAACTATAAAATATTTTTATCAATGTGATGATGGGGAAAAAGTTATATTAGAATTTACATTATAGCATGGTAGAAAGAGTCTTCTTTCACTTCTGATTGGTGATCATGAATCCTGTTCTGCTGATGCAAGCCAAACCTGTTCTGGAAAGTATTATACTAGATAAACAATGTTGGAGCTAGCTCGAACTGGGTCATGACAATTAATTATTAAATTTTCAAAGTAATAATTTACGTCTTGGAAATCAGTAACTTATAAAATCAGTGCTTGATTTATTTATTTTTAGTTATTGTCTAGAATTAAGAAAGCAATGGAGTAAATGTTAATAATGTAGATTAAAAGTATATTGTGGGGGTAGATAGATGGTGAAGTGGATAGAGGATTAGCCTTGGAATAAGAAAAATCTAAGTTCAAATCTAGCTTCAGATACTTACTAGCTGTGTGACCCTAGACAAGCTACTTAACCCCGATCGTCTCTCCCCAAAAAAGCATATTGTGGGTACATTTTTTCCCTAGAGAACTGGTTCTTAAACACTTACCAGCACATCCTTATTTTAGTGTGCAATGCAAGTAAGAGAAAGAGAGTCTTTCTCCTTCTGAATACATCAAAGACCACACCAAAAGAAAAAGGCTACTAACAGTCAGGAGATGCAGCAAGAATAGTTCCATGTAGGCTTTGGAGCATGATTAAAGCATTTCAGAATGAAATGTTCCACACAACTTAGATTTGTTGCAGTTGAACAGACTATGAAACTCTTCTAATGTACAAAGAGCCCTTCTGGAATTCATCAGACTTTACCAGTCAGCTACAGCAGATTCTTTTCTATTCTAATTAAGGACTTCTAACTTCTAATTGCCTCAATCTCTATGAGGAGATCTCAAAATACAAATCATAGATTGAATTGCTTGTGGTGAAGTAAATTACCTTCCCCACCCAAGTTTTAAATTCTCTTCCAAAGCTATACCAAAAAAAAAAAAAAAATTAAATTAAAAAAAAAGAAAGAAAAAAGAAAAAAAAAAAAAAAGATGGAAAAGAAAGGGAGATTTCTAATCTAAGCCCAAACATGAATTGATGCCCTCTATATCTTAATGCAATCAGACAAGACTGCAATAGTCAAAAGAAGTTTTTGATAGATAAGTATAAAGATGGATCTCAACTTAAAACATGGGAATCTTGTTATGTGACCACATAGACATGTACATAATCACAAAAACGTTACAAGCCAAGAGAAAAACCTGGAAGATTACCTTGCTCTCTAAGCTTAACTTTTTTGTTCAGATTCATTTACATGACAAGACCCACAGGATATTGAGGGGTTGAGAAAAACTTTGAAACTTGACCCCCATCTATATTTCCAATCACATGATATGTATCACATATCCTTTCCCTTAGTTTCTTTCCTGTACCTTAAATGTGGCAATCTATTGTCATCCCTGAACCTTTATACTGGCTATCCCTTTCCTGAAATGCACTCCTTCCTCTTAGAATCCTTTTTTTCTTTCAAGACTCAGTTCAAATACTTCTTTTCATTTGAAGCCTTTCCTGCTCTTCTAGATTATCTAGAACCTAGTTTCTTAAATATGGGTTTTGACTTGGCCCTATAATTGAATGTGGTAGTTAAAAAATTATGATTTATTATCAGTAAATGTTTGATTTGTATACCTATTGTATATAACTATATACCTAGGGTCATGTAAAAATTTCTTAGGCAAAAAGGGGTCATGAATGGAAAAAGTTTAAGAAATTCTGTTCTAGAGCACTCCCCCTTCCTAAGTCTTCCTTTATCTGTATGTGCTCCTTCTTTAGTCTGTATGTACCCCTTCCTTAGTCTGTACATACCCCTATATACATGTTGTATACTGTAGTTGTCCATCCTACAATATAGGAGACCGAGACAGAGTTCTGAGCCAATGATACTTTTTTAAAGGGTCCATGATCCCCTTTAATGAAATGGATCTCATATTTTCCTCATGATCTGAGATGCCCCCTTCCTCTACAACCTTGTATTTATTTGGTTTGACAACACAAACAATAATATAAACAAGAAATAATTCATTTGTTCCCCTACTCTATTATAATCATTTAATTAATATTTAATATGATTCTCTAGGGTTAGTGATTATAAGTTCGGTATATTAGGTCCCAGAGCTGTGAGCTGCAGATTAAACAAGTTCAGTTGCTTAATCATAGGAAGTTAAGTAGAGGTCCTCCATCCTTGTTTTTCCTTGTCATGTTAACAACTAATTAATTAAGCCCAGTATAGCAGAGAGGTGATTTAATTAAATAGAAAGTATTCCAATTTATTTTTGTACCTCCAGACATTTCTTTCTTGTCCAAGAGCAAGTCACCATCTCATGACCATCTAGTCAGAGGAAATCTCTTGCTTCATCTAACTCATGACTCTGATATTGTGTCATTTTTTGGCCCTCAAGAGCATGATCTATCAATTAATGAGATTCTGTATTTTACCATGCCTCTTTTGCATATTTATTTTGTTATCAAATTATTATTTTTAGCAATAATAATACTAATTTATGTAACTTCAAAAAACATTATCTTTATATATATTTCCTCTAGCCTGTTGTCTAATCATACCCTCATTTTACAGATATAGAAGCAGACTCTTAGAAGTCAAATAACTTGCCCAAAATAAGAAAGACAGTGGAACAAATAGAGGAATTTTCATTTTTATCTCGCTTTTCCTTACATCCCACTATCTCTCCATGGCTATGCATAAGAATACACTATGAGAATTGGTTTTTGATGCACAAAAGTATATGAGCATGTGACCTTGATAGACTACAAGTAAATGAAAAAGCTATAACAATTAAGCAGTGGAAGAGTTATGTGGAAAAGAGATTAGATTCTTTGTTTTTTTTTTTTTTTCTGCTTGGCCTTTTACGGCAACATTAGGAGTGATGGGAAGAAGTTTCAGGAAAAAAAAAAAACCCAAACAGAATTGATAAGAGAAAAAAAAACTTTTTAATAATTAGAACAATCCAATAGGCTCCAGAGTGGAAGTAGATAGGAGTTCTTTAAACAAAATTTGGATGACCTCCTAGTCAGTAATGTGGTATAGCGTATTAATCTATATATCTTGATTGTTAATAAGGTCTTTTCTAACTCCAAAATCACATAATTCTCAATGCAGAGCAGACATGCACTTTCACTGGGGCCAGAGGTCTCTGATCCTTCTTTGTGAGGAACTTAGGGACTAGAAAAAACGTCACACAATTTGTTCTTGAAAAGACTGATGACTTCAGGAAGAGGTATTTGTCTTGACTTGAAATTAAGATTTAATTGAGGCAGACTGGAGCAAAGTCAGTCTTACTCTTTCCTCCAAAATCATCAGAACCCATCTAGAAGACATAGGTCAGTTCATGACCCCCAGGAGAGTTTAACTATCATGAAGAAAGCAGAAACCTCCCATGTGACAATGACTGTTTCAGAGGGAGAGGCTGCATGCATGTTGAAAACTGATAATCAGGAGTTTTAGTAACTATGAACTAAGAAGAAAAGTTGAAATATGAAGCCTAGGAGTGATGGCAGCAATAAGCACAGTAAAAAAGAAAAAAAAAAAAAGGCAAGCACTTAAGAGATGCTATTCCTTTACCAATAGTCTTAAATTAATAAAAAAGGAATGGGCTTTGAGTTGATGGGGATAGTGTCTGAAATCTGGAGAGGAGGACAATTCCACAAAAGAGAGCTAATCTAGAGACCCACAAATTTATGTTATGATTGCTTATTTCTCTAAGTAGAATCCTTCTTTAGATTGCATCTAAGAGTGTTTTAGCCATTCTGGAAACTTTCTATTTCAACCTGTTTTTTCTCTGTCCCTGTCTCTATCTTGATCTCTGTATCCTTTCTCTATGTCTGTCTGTTTCTGACTCTTTGTCTCTTTTTTTCTCTCCAACAAGGGTCAGTGGATTACAACATAAATGAAACAGAGCCTCTCCCCACTGCATGACTCCACAATGAGGTAAGTTTCCTGGGTTTCAATTTGGCACACCATCTAAAAATACCCATTACTTAGACTAATCTATCTCCTGCCAAAGCTATATTTCTACTTAACTGTTTCAATCAAGTGATCAAGACCTTGGATACTCCCAAATGTTTAGAGACTTCTCTTGGCATACACAATCCTATATAATTGACCTGAAACACACTTCATGTAGTAAATACCAGCTTAATGATAAATTAATCCAAATGGATCATATTAATTTTTTAAAATTTTTTGGGGGTTATACATGTATATTAACCTTTTAAACACATATTTCTTTATGAATCATGTTGGAAGAGAAAAACCAGAACAAAAGGGAAAAAAATCACAAGAGAAAAAAAAAAAACAGGAAAAAAAAGAATATAACATTTACATTCAATTTCCATAATTCTTTCTCTGGATGCAGATTTTCTATCTCTCTGGAAGTATTTGCTATCCAGAGTTTATTAGATTGCCTTGTATCATGAACCACTGAGAAGAATCAAATCTTTTCATGGTTGATCATCGCACATTTTTGCTGTTACTGTGTACCATACATTCTTGGTTCTGCTTGTTTCACTCAGCATCAGTTTGTGTAAATCTTTCCAGGCCTTTCTAAAATTAGCCCATTCATCATTTTTTATAGAACAATAATATTCCATTACTTTCATATATGATAACTTATCCAGTCATCACCTAATTTATAAACATCTACTCATTGAATTATATGTATAATAAATGCACTTAAGATGAAATTTTGAGCTAATAAAAAATTAGTAACTGGGCTTCTGGGACAGAGGTAATTTTTTTGTGGTGGTTGTTTTGTTTCATGATTAAATGATTTATTTACATTTAATTCTTACTTGAATAATTCTTTTAATGTTCCAATAAGACTTTTAGGACATAGTATAGGGGAGAAAATATGAGTGGCTTTAGTAGTTACACTGTTCCAAAAAAGAATGCAGAGAGATCTGTCTTCATGAAGGTTTCATGATCAGGACAGTGTCAGTCAATACACTGAGAGGGAGACAAGTCAGTCAGTCTACAGACATTTATAAAACCTTTACTATGTGCCAGACACTTTTGGAGATTAAAAAAAAAAGACAAAAACATTGTCCTTGTTCTCAAAAAAATTTATCTTTTCATAGGGGAGATATTATGTAAATTATCATGTGCCAAAATATATTCAAAGTTGATGGGAGATAATCTTAAAGGAAAGATACTGGGGGAATGGAGAAGTAGCAAGGATCAAGCTGCAGTAAATAGAATTTGATTTGAGTTTTGAAGAAATTCAAGAGAGCAAGAGGAAACATTACAGGGAAGGAGGAAAGTTAGTGCAAGGGCCTGGAATCAAGAGATGGAAAGTCCATGATCAAAGAACAATAAATAGGCCAATTTAGCTAGATCTTAGAAGATATGGAAAAGAATAAAATTCTAAGAAGAACAGAAAGGTTACAAAGGTTCAGGTCATGAAAGTCTTTAAATATCCAATAGAGAAAGCCCACTGACTGTGGATATTGTAGTGTTGACAAGGATTTACTCAGAATCTTGGCCCTGACACAGACCTCATGCATTTGTATACAATACCAGCCAGATTTCCCAAAGTCCCAGGTGGTATGTGTGGGGTTTTGAAAAGGCCTACAATGAAGAATACTATGGCACTGATATAGCACCTTGATTAAAGAGCTAAGGGCATGGATACTTCTGGGGCTGAAAGGAACCATTGTGGCTTGCTGTTATTGACCTCTAATTACCTTTCTAAGAATAGAAAAATGGATGTATGGATGGGGGAAAGTTCATGACTAAACAAGTGAAAGAGAGAGTCACAAGATAAAATGAACAATTTTGATCATATGAAATAAAAAGGTTTGCAACAAATAAACTGAATATAATAAAGACAAGGAGAGAAATGAGTAACTGAAAAAGATTTTGGAACCTATTTCACTGATAAAAATCTGATATATAAAATACATAAGGAACTGATTTAAATTTCTAAGACAAAGAGCCATTTTCCCAGAAACAAAGGTAAAAGGCAGTTTTCAAAGGAAGAAATCTAATTTACCAGCAATAATATGAAAAAACACAAATAAATCATTAGAAATCAGAAAAGTATATGCTTTGAGGTTCTACCTCTTATCTGTTCAACTGGTAAAGATGACAAAAGAGGAAGAATTTTGGAAGAACTATGGGAAATCTGGTATAGTACTGCACTACTGGTGAGGCTTAGAACTGCTCCGGCCCTTCTGTGCCCAGTAAAATATCAGAGAAGATTCAAAATATATAACAATAAATTATCAGCATATTTAACATGTATGGGATTACCTGCCATCCAGGGGAGAGGGTGAGAGGAAGGAGGGGAAAAATTGGAACAGAAGGTTTTGCAAGGGTCAATGTTGAAAAATTATCCATGCATATGTTTTGTATGTAAAAAGCTATAATAAAAAAATAGAAAAACAGGACAATGAAAAAAAACCAATAAATTATCAGTTAAAGGATATATAACAGTAGAAGAAATTATATTTATGAATGTCCATCGTTTCTTTGCTCCTTTATTCTTTTGTACTCTGCTGCACAGTTTTTTTTACTTTATTCTTTCCCCCCCATTCAGTTCTGCAAACTCCCCTCAAGAAAGCTTTAGTTAAGCAAGGATATATATATAGATATATAGATACATCTCTCTCTCTCTCTCTTTCTCTCTCTCTCTCTCTCTCTCTCTCTCTCTCTCTATATATATATATATATATATATGTGCGTGTGTGTGTGTGTGTGTGTGTGTGTGCATGTGTGTATATGTGTGTACACACACCCAGACACACTCACACATATATTCACATTCACCCACAGATCCACTCACATATACATATATCTATATATACATATACACACAGCAATGTGCTCTAAAACATTAGTACAACTGACATAATATAGATTTCTCTCAATTGAATCTTTAAGTCTGACTGTCTAAGATCAATGATTATTAGCTGTACTTTTTTTTCTAATAAATTCTACTCCTGATCCTTGTCCTAGTGTTTGTGTATATCTCCTTCTTTCCTATACCTGCTAATTCTTCTGCTTTAATTCTGCTCCTTAACTTGCCTTGCTGTTACATAACTTCCCCCTACCCATGGATCCCTCTCTTATCTTCTTTCTCTAACCTTTGCTTCTCTCTCCACTCTCATTTCTTTATAGATTTTGAAGGTTGCTATACCCTTCATGGAATATATATATTGTTGCCTCTTTAACCCATTCCCAATGTGAGTAGATTTTCAGAACTATGTGCTCTCTTCCCTCCTCTAATGCCTCTGTCTATTATTCCTCTGCACTTCATTTGTATAACATACTTATTACTTTTACCTTTTTCTAAGCAGTTTGACTTTTTAAAGTTGAATCATACTCAACACTGCCCCAATTTTTTTTTGAGCTATCCAATTGCTGATGTCAATCTTAAACATATGGTATATATTTCTGTGTAAAATACATAAACAATTTATCCATGTTAAGTTCCTTGAAATTAATCTTTGATATTGACTCTTATATGTTAAATTTTCTACTGAGTTTGAGTTTGGTTGAAAGTCCTGAAAATCTGCAGAATTGTTGAATGTCCATTTTTTTCATCCAATATGATGATTAATTTTGCTGGATATGATATTTTTGGCCACAGACCTAGTTTTGTGATTACTGGTATGTATTCTAGGACCTGCAGTTTTTTTATTGTGGTTGTTGATAAGTCCTGTACAATTCCAATTGTAGCTTCAGTGTATTTAAAATGTATCTTTATTCTGGGGATTTTGAAATTTGGCAATAATATTTCTATGTGTTTTCCACAAATGATCTTTTTGAGGTGATGATTGGTGGTGGTTGTTGATAAGTCCTGTACAATTCCAATTGTAGCTTCAGTGTATTTAAATTAAAATTTAAATTTAAATCCCCAGTCTTTATTCTGGGGATTTTGAAATTTGACAATAATATTTCTATGTGAGGCAATGAGGAAACCAAATTATCATTCTTTGCTGATGATATGATGGTATACTTAGAGAACCCCAGAGATTCTACTAAAAAGTTATTAGAAACAATCCACACCGTTAGCAAAATTTCTGGATACAAAATAAACCCAAATAAGTCATCAGCATTCTTATGTACCACTAACAAAACCCAACAGTCAGAGTTACAAAGAGAAATTCCATTAAAAGTAACTACTGATTGTATAAAATATTTATGAATCTATCTACCAAGGGAAAATCAGAAACTTTATGAGCAAAACTACAAAACACTTTCCACACAAATTAAGTCTGATCTAACCAACTGGAAAAATATTAAATGCTCTTGGATTGGGCGAGCAGATACAATAAAGATGACAATACTACCTAAACTAATCTATTTATTTAGGGCTATACCAATCAGACTCAAAATAAAAACTATTTTGATGACCTAGAAAAAAATAACAACAACGTTCATATGGAAAAACAAAAAGTCAAGAATTTCAAGGGAATTAATGAAAAAAAAATCAAATGAAGGTGGTCTAGCTGTACCAGATCTAAAATTATATTATAAAGCAGCGGTTACTAAAACCATCTGGTATTGGCTAAGAAATAGACTAGTTGATCAATAGAATAGGTTAGGTTCAAAGGGCAAAACAGCCAATAACTTTAATAATCTAGCGTTTGGCAAACCCAAAGATACTAGCTTTTGGGATAAGAATGAATTATTTGACAAAAATTGCTGGGAAAATTGGAAATTAGTATGGCAGAAACTAGGCATTGACCCACACTTAACAGCATACACCAACATAAGGTCAAAATGGATTCATGACCTAGGCATAAAGAATGAGATTATAAATAAATTGGAAGAGCATAGGATAGTTTACCTCTCAGACCTGTGGAAGAGGAAGGAATTTATTACCAAACAAGAACTAGAGATAACTATTGACTACAAAATAGAAAATTTTGATTATATCAAATTGAAAAGTTTTTGTACAAACAAAACCAACGCAGGCAAGATTAGAAGGGAAACAATAAACTGGGAAAACATTTTTACAATCAAAGGTTCTGATAAAGGCCTCATTTCCAAAATATATAGAGAATTGACTCTAATTTATAAGAAATCAAGCCATTCTTCAGTTGATAAATGGTCAAAGGATATGAACAGACAATTTTCAGATGATGAAATTGAAACTATTTCCACTCATATGAAAGAGTGTTCCAAATCACTCTTGATCAGAGAAATGCAAATTAAGACAACTCTGAGATACCACTACACACCTGTCAGATTGCCTAGAATGACAGGGAAAGATAACGCGGAATGTTGGAGGGGATGTGGGAAAACAGGGACACTGATACATTGTGGGTGGAATTGTGAACACATACAGCCATTCTGGAGAGCAATTTGGAACTATGCTCAAAAAGTTATCAAACTGTGCATACCCTTGGATCCAGCAGTGTTTCTACTAGGTTTATACCCCAAAATGATACTAAAGAAAGGAAAGGGACCTGTATGTGCCAAAATGTTTGTGGCAGCCCTGTTTTTAGTGGCTAGAAGCTGGAAAATGAATGGATGCTCATCAATTGGAGAATGGTTGGGTAAATTGTGGTATATGAATGTTATGGAATATTATTGTTCTGTAAGAAATGACCAGCAGGATGAATACAAAGAGGATTGGCTAGACTTACATGAACTGATACTGAGTGAAATGAGCAGAACCAGGAGATCATTATATACCTCAACAATGATACCGTATGAGGATGTATTCTAATGGAAGTGGATTTCTTCAACAAAGATCAAGGATGAACAGAAGCAGTTACATCCAAAGAAAGAACACTAGGAAATGAATGTAAACTGCTTGCATTTTTGTTTTTCTTCCCGGGTTATTTATACCCTCTAAATCCAATTCTCCCTGATCAATAAGAGAACTGTTCAGTTCTGCACACATATATTGTATCTAAGATCTGCTGTAACCTATTTAACATGTATAGGACTGCTTGCCATCTGGGGGAGGGGGTGGAGGGAAGAAGGGGAAAAATCGGAACAGAAGTGAGAGCAAGGGATAATGTAAAAAATTACCCTGGCATGGGTTCTGTCAATAAAAAGTTATTAATAAATAAATAAAAATAATAAAAATAAAAATAAAAATAATAATATTTCTATGTGTTTCCCACAAATGATCTTTTTGAGGTGGTGATTGGTGGATTTTTTCTATTTCTACTTTCCCTTCTATCACTTCAGGACAATTTTCTTGAATTATTTTTTGCATTATTGCATCAAGGTTCTTTTTTGGTCACAGCTTTCAGGTAGTCCAATTCTTATATTTTCTCTTCTTAATCTGTTCTCCAGATCTGTGTTTTTCTAATAAGAAATTTCATATTCTGTTCTATTTTTTCATTCTTTATATATATTTTGTTATTTATTGGTCCCATAGTTTCATTGACTTCCCTTGCCCAATTCTAATTTTCAAAGAGTTATTTTCATCTTTGAGACTCTTTATCTCTTTTTCTAGTTGATTAACTTTTTTCATAATTTTATTTTTCTTGGATGGTTTATTTTAGTTTTAGTTTTTCCTCATTGTCTCTCATTTGATTTTTTAAATTCTTTTTTGAGTTCAATAATTCTCTCTGGTTAAGGAGTAATTTATCATTACTCTTTGGATTAGAAGAAGATTTTTTTACTTCAGTGTCTTCCTCTGAAAATGAACCCCTGTCTTCCCTATTCCTATACTAAGTTTCTTCAGTTGGATTCTTTCTTCTTTGCCATTTTTTAAAAATGAAAAGTATTAGTGTAAGCTCTTATAATCATGGGATAAGGGGATGGTGCCTTTAGCTTCATTTGAACTCTCCCCTCTGACCTGGAACCCCAAACCAAGAACTCCCCCCTCCTATAAGTGCCCTCAGCCAGCAGCATCCCTGCATCACTGCTTTTGTACTCATCAGGTGTGCAAGCCCTTCTTGCCCAGGGCTGCAGCCCATCTGGGTCTGGCATTCCTAATCAGCAGAGGTTCACTCAGTCTTCCTGGACTCACACACCCTGGACTCCACAGGCTGTCTGGGAGGTGAAAAGTTCTGTGTTTTCTGCTGAGGCTCCAACTATACCCAGCTAGCCCCAGAGGTCCCTACTTGGGGTTTCTGCAGAACTAAACTGAAGGTGTTTGTACTTCACATTAGTTAATCCCCAGTGTGGGGGCATTCTTCAGATTTTCTTGGATTATACTTGGAATATACCTGTTCTGCCCCAAATCTTCTTGATTTTTCACCAGTGTGTGTTTTCCCTGGAGGTGCAAATTTGTTCTGTTTGTAGAGGGGAAATCTGTAGAGCATGAAATTTACTAACCTATGCCACTCCTTTTTCCTAGATATGTAGTCCTTGTGGAAAACTAATTTTTTCTCTTTGATTCTCTGCTTAAATTTGTTGTACAGCTATATTTGCAGTAATTTTTGAAACTAGTTAGTGTTATCTTTGATGTAATCATCCTTTTGGATTTAATTCTCAAACTAAGGTTTTGTGCCAGAGCCTTGTTGCATTTTTGGGTAAAGGAATAAGTCCTGTTTAGTTTTGCCTTGGGCCCTTTGGGATATTATGCTGAACTCTACTTTTTGGAGTTAAGCTTTCCCTAGATCATTGAGATTCAAAGTGCTGAGTCTTCAGGGACTCTGTGGCATTTCATGACAGAGTATTAGGGACATCAGAGCCTCTGGGCCTGAGCTGTCCCAGTCTGAGCACCCCACTTGGAGCTTCACTCCAAGCACCCCTAAGCATTACCAAATGGGTCAGTTGCTTGATGCTGTTTTCTGGAGCTTTCAAGAACCCCACCCTTATGATCTTTGATTATGCTGAGCCTTTTTTTTTTTTTTTTTAAATAAGAGAGCCTTAAATCTCCAAGCTAGCAATCTTTTTTGAACTTTTGGCATGTTTTTAAGTCTGCACATTAGTAGATATTTGTCCATTGTTGTTACTAATTCATTAATCAGTCCCTCCTCTTCATAGGGAGGCTTGTTCAGGAATCTGCTTGAAAAATCCCAAATGCCAATCCTTAAAGTTTTGGTTTGAGCATTCACACCTTGGAAATCTGCAGACACTATAAATCAGGGATTGATTTATTGTTTTGTTGATTGTCTAGGTTTGAGAAAGTGATGCATAAAATGTTAATAATGCAGATTAAGTTTAAAAGTGTTTGTACTTTCTTTTTTTGGAAAGTTAATTGTTAAATATTTGTCGGTATTCTCCTGAATATAGTGATCATTTTCCAGGTATTATTTTCCACTCTTGCTATATAAGGAACTTTTGAATGGTTGGCTACAACTGACAGTTCACCACACCACACACTCAAAAACAAAAACAACAACAACAAAAACCCAAAACCAGATTGAGTTATATCTTCTTCCTTGAACTTGTTACTGATCACTGACCTTCCCCATTGAGCCTTCATTGCTGCTAGGCAATCCTACTATGTCTCCCTTATCAACTCACTAACCCACTCTCCACAGTAACCCTTCTAAACTTTTGCATACTTCCTTAAACTGGCTCACTTTTGCTTCACTCTCAACTAATTTAAGGCCATTCATTGTGCACTCCTTTCCCTTGCTTTCTCATTTTCTGTCACTCAGATGCCTTCTGCTACTATCCCCTTCTTCAACCTTATCTCACATGAAGAAGCAGCCTTATTTTTTACTATGGATAACAATCCTCTTTGTTCAAGTGATACCATTCTATCCATCTCCTCCAACAGATTGTTCCCTCTCTCATGCTCATACTTTGACTTATTTTCAATCTTTCCTTGTTTACAGGTTCATTTTCTACAATCATAAAAATGCCCACTTCTTTCATATACTGAAAAATCCTCCAATAGTCCTTCCATTCCTAATTACTGCCTTATTTCTCTAAACAAACTCCTTGAAAAGGCTGTCTATAATAGATATCACTTCTTTTTCCTCCTCTCACTCTCCTTTTTAACCCTTTACAATATGGCTTTCACTTTTATCATTCCAATGAAACTTCTCTCTCTAAAGTTACTAGTAATTTTTTTTTAGTTGATAAATCTAATGACCTTTCTGCAGTCTTTATTCCCCTTGAACTTTCTGCAGTTTTGACACTTTTAATTGCTTTCTTCCATTTTCTCTAAATTTTTGGTACACTGGTCTCTCTTTGTTTTCTTCCTAAATATCTGACCACTTCTTCCTTGTCTCTTTTGCCAGATCCTCTTCCAGATAATGATCTATAAATGTACGTGTCCTCCAAGGTTCTGTCTTAGATCTACTTTTCTCCCTCTATGCTGGTGATTTTCAAGTCCACCTATCCTGCTTCCATTTCTCTGCTGACTTCCAATCTTGAATCTTCTACAATTTTTCACCATCTCACAATGGAGGTCCAGTGTCAGATATTTTATTTTAAACTTAATATATCCAAAATAGAAATCCGTATCTTTATCCCTAAACATTACTATCCTCCTATCTTCCCTATTTCTGTAAAAAGCACCATCCTTCCTGGGCCCCCAGGAATTGTTCTGCACTCATCATTTCTCACCCCACTTTCTTTTGCCACATCCAAATTGTTTCCAAAGACAATTGATTTGCAACATTTCATCTATATGCCTCCTTATCTTCTCGGATACTTCTATGATCCTGGTGAAGACCCTTATCACCTTATGCATGACCTATTTTAATAGTCTACTTTGGGTTGGCTTTCCTCAAATGTCTTCCCCATTCTAATCCATCTTCCCTCCTCACTTTTCTCCACCTCCAACAAATTCCAGTAGCTCCCTGTTTACTCTAGAGTCAAATTCAAAATGCTCTGTTTGGCATTCAAAGCCCTTCATAACTTAATCCCCTCTTCTTACACTTTACTCCTGAACATGTAGTCTTGGATCCATTGATACTAGCCTCTTGTTTGTTTCATGAATAACATATCTTCAATTATGGCCATTTTTTTTCTGTCTGTCCTCCATTCCTGGAATATTTTCCCTTTTTCACTCTGACTATTGACCTCCCTGGCTTTCTTTAAGTCCTACTAAAATACTACCTTTTACAGCAAACCTTCTCTAACTCCTTCCAGTGCCTTCCTTCTGGTTCTGATTTCCTATTTATCTAGTACATAACTTAATTTGTATAATTTGCTTGCGTTTTATTTCTCCCATTAGACTATAAATTCCTTGAGGTTAGGAACTGTCTTTTCCCTCTTTTTGTATTTCCAGTACTTAGTAATGGAGAGACAAAGAAAAACTGAAAGATCAAGAGAATGAGAGATCAAGAGGAAAAGGTAGGAAGAAAAGAAGGAAAGGTTAGATTATAAATTCCTTGAGGTTAGGGACTGCCTTTTCCTTCTTTTTTTTTTTTTTTTATTTCCAGTACTTAGTATAATGCCTGGCATTTGGTTTCTTAATAAATATTTATTGAGTTAAGTATCCAGCTAAGAGTTTAAATTAGCACAGAATACAATATCTGAATCCACCACCAGGTGGCCCACTAGCTTTTTTTTTTTTTTTTTTTTTTTTTTTTTTTTTTTTTTTTAGACTTTCAGGAGTACATTCTGGCTAGTTACTTTCTATCAGGGCTAATAGCTTATAGGTAATGTGGTCCTGTCTTCTTTGACTTTGGGATGCTTGGCTCAGAAGTGTCCCTTTTAAAATTCAATTAAGACAAATCTTTAATTTAGTGTAGGAGATAAAATGTCATATTGATTAAATATTAAAAGATGAAATCTACTATGTTTTTTTTTTGTTTTTTTTTTTACTGACTTATGGTTTCTACTCCATAGACATATTCTTTCTTGGATCATTTTTCATAATATTTACAGATTCAGAGACTTAGAATTTTTAGATAATGTAGTTTTGAATAATATGAAATTCAATGCAAATAAATCAGTTCTCTTTGAACTTATGCCTCTTATTCTTTGATATGAATTTAAAAATTTTAAATCTTTACACACATGGCTTATGAAAAAGAAATGCAGGGGAAATATTCACCCCAGCTTCACCCTCATCTCAGGTTCATGGAATAAGAAAAAGTGAGAAAGATAACATTTTCCCCAACTTATTAACATTTAGGTAAATTGAAATCCTAGAAACTGCTAGACCTCAGTTGATTCTGGATTATGTTTTGGGGGAAGCTCTAATTCTTGTTGCTCATAATGTCCCTGACTACTCTCTTTTCCAGTTAAGCTCACTATTCATCCAATGGTGCTGCCATCTAAGGGGAAAAAAGAAAAAAGTGAAGAGAAAAGAGAATGCCAACCATGAATATTATCATTTTATTCTTTGTGCATTTCTACTACTGTTGAAAAAAGAAAGGTTATCTTTATCTCAAAGAGAGAGGTACAATTTTTTTCCTGTCTACATCTCAGAAGTAGCCCAACTAAGGAATTCCTCCTTCCTTCTCTCCCTCCCTTCCTTCCTTCTTTTCTTCCTGCCTTCCTTCCCTCCTTCCCTCCCTCCTTCCTTGCTTCTTTCTCTCCTTCCCTCCTTGCTTCCTTCCCTCCCTCCTTCCTTTCTTCTTTCCTTTCTCCTCTTTCTTTTTTCCTTCCTTTCTTCTTTCCTTTTTCTTTTTATCTCTCATTCTCTTGGTTTTCCAGTGCTTCTTTGTTGCTCTCTGAATCATTTCCTTGAACTCAAAGGAAAATAATAATTTAAAGAGATAAAACAGCAAGCCAAAATCTCTCAAGCTATATTGTGGAAAAAAACATAAACAAACAATCAAACAAAAATTAACAAAATTGCTTGGTGATTTGCCCAAGGTTAGGTAATAGGTGAACTGAAACAAAGCTAAGCTAAGAAATTGTTAACCTTAGTTTCAAATACTTTTCTCATTTCCCATTCTAGGAAATGTCTTTTTCATTGTTTCAGATATCTCTGTTTTCTTAAAATGTTATAGATAATTTATCAAGTCCTGGTCTTTTCAATTTCTACAGTTGCTGAGAAATGCCTCTCCAAATGAGTAATTTTTGTGATATATCAGCATTCATGTTAGGAAAATGAAGAGACAGAGACCACACACAAAATTTATGTATCCAAAATGAATATATTCTCTAGATCCAATTAATGCTGTGGGAGAATAAAAGACTTGGGATGCTCCAGGTTCTTGGGTTCTCATTTCAAAGAAGACCTCTATTAACTGTCTGAGTGACCCCCATATCACACTGACTTCATGTGGAGCTAAGCAGGAAGAAAATAATAAAGGTAAATGGTTTCTAAGATTTCCCTTTTTCATATAGGAAAAGTTACATTTCTGATGTTTATTAGTTTTCCTGGCATCACAGGGAAATAATTGGTGGAGAGAAGCAAGGTATTGGCTGTATTCTTTTTCAAGCATTTCTGCTTTGGAATCATTTAAGTATAATAATTGACTGAGGTGGTGAATGAGGGAGAAAATGAAAAGGAACCAGTCTGATTTACATCATGGCTATATGAACTTATTTTTATAGAAATAGGGGTCTTGGTTCTCTTGTCCTTGAGATTTCACAAAGGAACTTTCTGAAGCTTCAGGTCTCAAGTCCTGGCTCTTTCACTAACTGCATATACAACTTTAGAAAAGTTACTCAATCCCATTGAACTGTTTCTTAACCTCCAAAATGAGAGTTGTTGTAAAAATCAGAGGTAAAAAGTGTAAGATGCTTAAGGCATTTCATAATTGGTAGTTTTAATCATCATTATTATTATATCTGGGATTTCCTCAATATGGGTGCTACTTCCACATACTCAGGTCACAAATCTCTCCTTGCTTCAGTGGATGAGCTTTGTGAATTACTGCAGCCAAAAAATTTTCATTACCTCCTTGCCAATGTCTGCATTCATCTAGAAATGTTCATAGACTAAGATCAATAATCCAATACTTGAAGCTTTTCCATTTTGGTAAGATATACTAATGCTTAAGTTCACAGCTTTTAAGAGCTAGGGGACATCTCTATGGTATGATGTGCCATCAGACCACAATATAAGTGAGGATTAGCCACACAAAGAATGAGGGATAGGAACTGGACTGAGGTTTCACTGGCATGAAAAGCTATACCAGTGAGAAAATTCCCTCTATGAATACAGGTTGGCACCTTTATGGAACCTATATAGTCTTAGAGAGTTATCTAGAGCAGTGGTGTTAAATTCAAATAAAAACAGATACCTCTAAGTCACATTTTAATTTAGAAAGGCAGAAGTTAATATTGTATATGTAATATTATATTTTTATTATTTTGTTAAATTTTGTTTTGTTAAATATTTACCATTTATATTTTAATTTGGTTCCTATAGAATTTTATAGGCTACTTGAGGCTAGTGGGACTCCAGTTTGACACCTTTGACCTAAGACATTGAGATATGATGTGAGGTTAAATAACTGATTTAGGGTAACAGAGCCAGTATGTCTCAGAGTTAGGACATGAATTTAAGTTTTTCTGGCTCCAAGGCCAACTCACTAGCTACTATGCCACATCACCAAACTCAACAAAATCTTATATGATCCAACAAGTGTTAGTTAGCCCCTTCTAAGTAATTGTTTCTGGAACTCTTCTTTGGGAATTAGCTTAACAGCCAGTTTATAAACCACACAGGAAAATCAGTCTCTCTTTATTTTTATAGTCATGTAAAAGTAATGAGATGTAAGTTGAAAATCCAGGCCTTTATGGAAAAAATCTTGCAAAGCCATTTTCTTCCCTGCCAAATAATTTCTCTCTAGTTTCCAACGGCCCTTATGCGATCAATAGGGTTTTAGGATTGAGAGGGAATGAAAAATGAATAATGAAGTTAAAATGATTTTTAAGAATCCTTTTCTACTTATACAACTTTTAAATTGTGTTAAAAATCCATTAACATTATTATTATTAATTTTTTTTGTATGGTGATGGGGAGGGGTCATGTAGTTTTGCAACTTTCTTCTGACCATCTGGATAGATTTCACCATATCAGATCTCTCTCAAAGGTTTCAGTAAGTTTCTTTTTCTACCTGAGGTCTCATTAGGTCCTATGTCTGCTTTTTAAAAATACATTCCTCCTTCACTGCTTCTCCCCCTTTTTTGCACAGACTGCTTGGTCAGAATTTTTGTTAATGCCCCCTCTACTAGCCCCTTGGACTCAATGTGCAGTCAGAAAAGACTTGAGTGGGAGGCCCTAAATACAGCCAAGAACTCCTGACTTTTTGCTAACTAGGTCATACTTATTCCCTCTTAGTGATTCTGCATCCTCTTTTCCCAAGGGATTTACTTAAATGTTGTTCTATGTTGCAGAAAGAAACAGTGAATTCAGGCCCAAATATGTTTTTGTTTTTGTTTTTTTTTTTTTTTACTAGCCTGCTGAGTAAATTCCCCTGTCTTTTATTATCTTCTGTGAGATAATTTAACTTCTTAATGCAGTTGGAAAATGTGGTGCAAATGATACTGTAGTAAATGAAAGAACTTCATCAACTTCTAATTAGAAATTGAACCACTATGTGGGTCGCATAATAGAAGAGCCTGCTTTTGCTAATCTACAACAGAAATTGGTTTGGGAAGAGTTCATTGAAAGGATAAGGTGAAGAGACTCTAATTAGATGCATTTTAAATTTTCTTCCTAACTCCTGGTCCCTGATTGGAGTAGTATCTTTTCCCCATGAATTAGAAATACAATTTATAGCCCTGCTGAAGGGAGGACTTTCATTTACAAATCCTGTCTAAGTTCAGTCCCAACATTTCTCCAAATGTACTCTGGTTAGAAGGCAGGAAAAGCTAAGTCACTCTGTGGGTCTGAAGGAGGAAAGGCCTCTTTCTTAGACTCATATGTAAATTCCTAGTGGAAATCTAATCTTATTTAATGACAAAAGTCTTAGAATAGAACATTGCTTCCAGATTTCAGTGCTTTGGAAAGGGGTAGAGGCATAGCATAAAATCATAAGCCAGAAGATAGCAAATCCACTCTATTCCTTGCTGCTAAGAAGGGTTGTTCCTGAACCATCTTAGATTGAAGGGCTTCATTGTTATTCTTAAATGTCTCCAGAGAAATGATTACTTTATGTCCCCATTTTCTTGCATGTAATTAGTCCCCTAGGCCCTTAAATACTGAGTTTGTATTGTCCCTAGAGATTAAGAAAAAAATATACTAAGATTTTATGTCACTATTTTTTTCTTTTTAAAAAAAATTAATGTCACTATTTAATTAAAGATAAAGAAGGGGTAGGGAAGATGGTGGAATAAGGCAGACAATAATCTGGTTCACCCAAATCTCTGGCACTCCCAAATATTTTAAAATAATGCCTCAAAGTGAATTTTAGAGTGGCAAAATAATTAAAAGTCAGGGAAAAACCATTGTCCAGACTAGGACAATTTGGGGGGAGATTAGGAAAAGGACCACCCTTCCTGGGTGATAGTTTGGCCTGAGCAAAGGGCAGATCAGATAGTTTGTTACTGCCAAGTCAAAAAATAGCAAGACCTGGGGACAGGTGTGTCAGTGGTAACCTTAGCTTCCAGAGCTTTTGTCCCATGGATGTAGGCGTTCAGTGGCTGATCATGGGAAGAGTGGGAGAGAAGACTGAAAAAAAAGGGAGGAAGAAGGGCCCTTTGCTGGCACTGGTATCAAGGCCCACTGTTATTTTCACTGTAACTAGGTTAAATAAGGAATAACATATACATCTAGTATGGTATAAAAGTCTTTTTAATGTAAAGAGAAATTTAAGGGCAAGGGGATGGGGATAAAAGAGAGTCTCTTAAAGAGGTATATGGATTAGAGAGGTAGTGGTCAGAAATAAATTAGATTACTGAGGAGGGATAGGGTAAGAAGAGAGAAAGAAAAAGATAAATAGCAAGGACAGAGAGAAATACACAACTAGTAATTATAACTTTAAATGTGAATGGAATGAATTCACCCATAAAATGAAAAATGATAGAATGGACCAAAAACCAGAATCCTGCAATATGTTGTTTATGAGAAACACTTTTAAAATGAGAGACACGTATAGAGTAAAAATAAAGGGCTGGAGTATGCTTCAGCTGATAAAAAAAAAAAAAAAAAAGAAGGGGTAGTATGTAATGGGCTGAAGCTCGAGTTGATGCACTGAGGTCCCAAGCATGTGAGGCTAAAATTGGATCATACTCTATTAATATATATGCTTGGAGAAAGAATGGCCTCCATCCATTCTTTGTGCAAGTTCTGATGTGTTGTATAGGAAATGACATAGGGACAATTTTGGTGGGTGGAGGCAGAGAGGCAGGAAGAGAGGCGGAGAGAGACGGCTGGCAGGTTTGTGTCATGGCTACTCACATTGCTATTGCCATCCCCCTTCACCTCCACAAAGAATAAAGATTGAAGATTTTCCCTTAACCTGAATTCCTGACTCTGGCTGATTTTAAAATATGCAGTCATCACAGTAGTAATCATGATCTCAGACAAAATTAAAGCTAAAATGGAATTAATTAAGACAGACAAACAGGGAAAGTAAATTATATTAAAACTTATCAAAGATAATGAAGTAACATTAAGCACACATGCACCATATGCTATAGAGTCCAAAATTTTAAAGGAAAAGGTAAATGAATTACAAGTGGAAATAAATAACAAAACTATAATAATAGAGTCAACTTTTCAATTTCAACAATTCCTTTTAATTCCCATTCAAATCTCTCCAGATATCTAGTTTATGTAAAATTATATTCATCTCCATGACCTCTTTCTTATCTTTGTTATTTTTTTTTCTATCTAGTTCTGAGAAGGAATATGTATAAAGGAATTTTCTCAGTGGTACATGGGATCTTTACAAAATTGACCATATAATAAGACATAATAACTTTATAGTTAAATGCTTAAAAGCAGAAATAGTAAGTGCATCCTTTTCAGATAATGATGCAATTATTTGCATTTAATAATAATTATACATAAATATATATATATATATATATATATATATATATATATAAAACAAATCATGCATTTAGTAAAGGATCATGGAAACACAGATTAAAAATTAATTGGATGTTAATGCTGTAAAGTTACCCATGTATATATCCTGTAAATAAAAGGCTATTAAATAAAAAAAAAATTAATTGGAGACTAAATAACCTAATCTTAAAGAATGAAGGAATTAAAGACAAGTCATAGAAATAGTAAATAATTTCATGAAAGAGAATGCTAATAGTTAGACAACATTTATGGGATACATGAAAAGCAGTAATCAGAGGAAAAATTATACCTCTAAATGCTTATATTAATAAAATAGAGAAATAGCAGATTAATGAACTGAGTATGCAGTTTAAAAAGAGAAATGAAAATTAAACTTATACCTATGAAATTGGCTAAAATAAAAAAAATGACAATTGATGGAGAGGATGTTAAAAAATTAGGACACTAATACACTGTTAATGGAATTGTGAACTGATCCAACCATTCTGAAGACCAATCTGAAATTACGACCAAAGAGTTAGAAAGCTATAAGCCCTTTGACTCAGCACTACCACTATTAGATTTGTTTCCCAAGGTGATGAGGGGAAAATAGGGGGGAAAAAAACCTTATACATTCTAACATATTTGTAGCAATTTCTTTGTGGTGGCAAAAACTGGAAATTGAGGGGATATCCCTCCATTGGGGAATGGCTGAAAAATGGTACATGCTTGTGATGGAATACTATTCATATAAGAAATGATGAGCAAATTGATTTTTAGGAAAACATGAAAAGACTCAAGAAAAAATAAAGAGTGAAATGAGCAGAACCAAAAGAATGCTATGTGTGGTGACAATAATATTGTTTGAAGAGTAACTGTGAATGACTAAATTATTCTGAGTAATATGAATATTCAAATCAACTGCAAAGAACCTATGAACGAAAGTGCTATACACCCTCAGTGAAAGAATTGATGTATGGAAGCATGTATTGTATGGTTTCACATATGTGTGAAGACTGATATATATATGTATGTGTGTTTGTGTGTGTGAAGACACAGAAAGAGGGAAATGAACAGAACTCAACATGTAGCAATTTTTTAAAGAAAAAAAAAGAGAAACAAGGAAGAAAAAGAAATTTTCTTTATCTCTAAAAGATTCATCTTGTTGAGACCTTCAGATGGAAGACAAAACTCTAACTATACCAAGAAAACATAAAACCGTTGGGAAATACAAAAATTTGGGAAGGAGCCTAATTTCTAGCACTAAATGTCAAAAATGAATGAGTATGTGCTATTAGCTGTGATTGTAATGTCATTTGGTTTTTACTTAACTATTTTTCTTTGTTATAAAGACTGATTGCAATGGAGTAGGGAGGACTAGATATTGGGATATGACTGTAGCCCAAAAAATCCAAAGAGCATCAATAAAAGATTAAAAAACTAAATGGAGTTAGATCACTATTAAAAATGTTGATATAGTTTTAACTATGTTTCAGGACCAACAAAAATTTTATAATAGCTATGGAAAAATATGATGGAGTGATTGTTTTAATAATTCAATTCTTGTAATTTAATTCAATTCAGTACATAAATACTTAAGTGCCAGACACTGTCCTAGACACTGGGAATAAAAAGACAAAAATGAAATAATCCCGAACTTCAAGCAGTTTACATCTGTAGATGGGATGATCATTCTTATAATTAAAGTTGGGGTTCTTTCACAGTAGATTATGATATATGTCACATTCTAGGTTACATGGCTGGCTAAAAAGAGGGGGAAATGACTTAAAAAGTGTTTGCAATTGCTACTTTAGATGAATAAGGAACCTGTGGGACAGAGAAAGAAAAGGAAACTTACTTTCTTGAATTCTACTTGGTGCAAGTCCAGAGATCAGGTTTTTGAAATTTCTCCCAGTTTCCTTCCATGATTCCCTTCAATCCTGTCCTTGTTATAATCACAAAGCTAAAAAACAATAAATGACCATCAGAGATAGGTCCTGGATATACAAAAGAATGCCCTGTAGATGTCATCAACAGGCTGTTGGTCTTCTGGGTTTCCTGACATTAGAAGGAACAGCTCAGTTAGCCAGGACACAAAAGGAGACAGACTTTGAGAGTCTGTGCTCATCCTTGGAATCAAAAAAGGCAACTGCAAAAGCAGCTTTAACACTTTCAGATTCTGTGACAGTTTCCCAGTGATCTGAATTGATACATACAGTTTTCTGAGGTGTCTCTTACAGTGCCACCTGGCAAATGCAAACACAAAGAAAGTCCTGATGAATAAACCACTGTGGAATTAGAAGATGCTGAAATAAAGGATCAGCTCGTTTTATAGTATTTACTTTGAAAGGCCAGTTCATTTATATGTCTAGTATACAGTAAAATTTTAGAAACTAAATGATCAGATATTTTTGAGGATATTTATTACATGCTACTGATTTAGAACATTAAAGGATCATTGACTTAGAGCTAGAAGGGACTTTATGAGCTCTCTAATTCAGCGTTTTCCCCTCCCCATTTTATTGATGAGGAAACTAAATCCTAAAGAATTTAAATGACTTGCCCACAAGGTCACATAGGTAATATGCCTCTGAGACTTATTTGCCCTTTGACTCTAGAATCAGTTCTTCTATGGCACCCTGCATACAAAACAGAGAGAGACCAGGATCCTGAAGGATTTGATTTAGTAGGGCCTGGGATTTATATTTTGCTGTGACTTCATTCCCTTAAGGTGTATTTAAAAACTGCCCTGACAGAATGTTGTCCAGTGGGTTGCTTAATGGTAGTGAACAGTTAGGACTTTGATTTGGGGAGATAAAGCAGATATTTAAGTAGTGTTGCCACTCACGCAGAATTGTAATTTTCCTTGTCTTCAGAAAGGCAGTGCCAATAAAAGATAATAAGGCACCTGATCTGACTGTATTAGTGTTAGGCCAGCTAACTCCATTCTGTTGCCTCAGGAGGTATGTACTGCTTTGGCCATCAGCAACAAAAGCTTGCTGCTTTCTAAGTTAAGAGCCTTACACAATACTTTTATTTTTTAATTTTTAATTGTTTTTTTTTTTTTTTTTTTTTTTTTTTTTTTGCTGAGGCAATTGGGGTTAAGTAACTTGTCCAAGATCACACAACTAGGAGGTATTTAAGTGTCTGAGGCCAGATTTGAACTTAGGTCCTCCTGACTTCAGGATCCGTGGATAGAGCCCAGGCTCTATCCACTATGCCATCTAACTGCCCCAATATTTTTTACTTTTTAAAAAATGTATCTGAGTGCATGTCACTTCTCTGGGCCTTAGTTTTCCCTCTATAAAATGAGAATGGTTGGATTAAATGACTGCTAAAGCCCCTTCTAACTTTTAACATTATACAATTCTGTACACATGTATATCATATATATATATATATATATATATATATATATATATATGTAAAATTTATATTATACAGAGACACACACATATAAAGAAACATAAATAGTACAAGTTCACCTTAGATGAATAGTCATCTTCAGGAATTTAATTGCTGACATGAAGAAAGGTCTTGGATCTCCTTCCTTCTTGCTGTTCTCCTCTGTGCTCACCTTTACAATGCTCATCCCATTTTTCCCGGTACTCCTGAGAAGGTCCCACTCTACCCTGTTGTGGCAGAGTTATTCAATTCAAAGTTTTGGCACATCCAAGTCCTTGAAATAAATAACCTGAGACAAAAATGCATTACATCAAAGAAATGCAAATGTGGGACTCCACAGAAGCCCCCAAACAGTCATTGACATTTCATGAATGCTCCTTAAGTCCACCAACGTGACAATAACAATTCAGGAATGGAGGAATGGCTTTGGATTTAGTTTCATATTCTGTTGTATAAGAAATATTAAAAGGAGGGGAAACTGACAAAGATTTCTTGGCTTTACCTGCACAGATCTCAGACTGCTCCCTGAATGCTGGCTGCCTTTTGTTTCTAAGCATAGTATTTCCTTTCTCTGGAATGACAATTCTGATTCTTCAGCCTCCCCATGAAGAAGAGAAGAAATCTTTTGGAGCTGAACTAAATTCATCCGCAAAAGAAATTACTTTCATTTGATAAAATGCTAAATAGAAAAGGGCAGGTTTATTTTAAGCCATCAACAGGCTGTTTTCGTTCATCATGCATAGCACAGGAGACAGGAGTTTGGTTGCTAAGAAAATGGTTGGCCTGTTTCCATGAGATTCATGTGATGTGGAATGCATCTGTTCATTTTGACGGTGAAGGAGCACCAGGGAAAAAAAGGGGAAAAAAACAACTCTTAACATTTTAGAATATGTGTGATGAGTCACTTCAGTTCCTGGGGCAGAAATGACTCATGTGCTTACAATTCACATTATACATATGGATCATAGATTTAGACCTGGAAGTAATTTTAGAGGTCATCTACTAGTCCAATCCTTTACTTTTACTGGTGAGAAAAAGAAGAGAGTTAAGTAAAACTTGCCAAGGTCATATACATTCTAAGTGGTACAGTTGGGAAATGATTGTAGGTTCTCTGATTCTGGCTCCAGCCATTTTTCCTTCTTGGCCATACTGCTTCTGCTGAAGGGGGAAAATGTGGCTTATTTATAATATTCTTGATATGAAAAGATGTATTGCTTATTATATCCATCAGGCCATAGACTCAAAGGTTGGAAGGAACCCCTAGTCTAACCTATAGTCAGAGGCCATCTAGTCTAACCTATATCTGAACAAAAATCTATTTTATAGTATCTTAGGCAAGTGGTCATCCATTTTTTACTTATTCAATCATTCAGTCAGTCAAACAATCATTTAGTCAACAAGAATTTCTTAAGGGACTATTTGCCAATGTTCAGAATACTAAGAATTCAAAGATAAACACTATATAATATAGCACAAGAATATAAGCCTCAAGGGACTTATATTCTACTGGAGGATAGAATAATGAACTCTTCCAGTGACTGTAAGAATAGTGCAGTTATTTTTTTTTTAACTATTTTTTAAAAAGTAGAAACCTTAGAATAAAACTTATAGCTTATAACTTTTCTTAATATCTAGGAGATTGTCCTCCATAATTCACTGAAATAATCAAGACCACATCCTCCCTCCCCCATATTCATCATTATCTTTTCCTCTCATTTTAGCCAAGTTGAGAAGTGTGTAGTGGTATCTCAGAATTGTCTTAATTTGCATTTCTCTGATCAATAGTGATTTAGAGCACCTTTTCATATAACTAGAAATGGTTAATTTCTTCATCTGAAAATTGTCTGTTTATATCCTTTGATACCACTACATTTCTTAGCCTATACCAAATAGTTTTGATGACTGCCATTTTTAAATATAATTTTTAGATCTGGTACCACTAGGCCACCTTTTGCATTTTTAAATTTCCTTAATACTATTGACCTTTTGATCTTTTAGATTAATATTATTATTTTTGTCTAGCTAGATAAAGTAATTATTTGGTAGTTTGATTGCTATGGCATTGGATAAGTAAATTAATTTAAGTAGAATTGTCATTTTATCTTATTAGTTTGGCCTACTCCCAGAGCAAATGTTATTTTTCCAATTGTTTAGAGCTTACTTTATTCCTGTAAAAAGTGTTTTGCAGTTGTGTTCATAGATAGTTCCTGGGTTTGCCTTGGGAGGCAGACACTCAAATATTTTGTTTTGTCTACAGTTATTTTAAGTGGGATTTCTCTTTCTATCTCTTTCTATCTCTTGCTATTGGGCTTTGTTGGTAATATATGAAATGTTGATAATGTATATGGGTTCATTTTATATCCTGAAACTTTGCTAAAGTTGTCAATTGTTTTAAGCAATTTTTAATTGATTTTCTAGGGTTCTTTAAATATATCATCATATCACTTGCAAAGAGTAGAGTTTTGTTTTTTCATTGTCTACTCTAATTCCTTCAATTTTTTTTATTCCCTTATTGCTAAAGCTAACACTTCTAGTACAATATTGAATAGTGATGATAATGGGCATCTTTGTTTCAATCCTGATCTTGTTGGGAATGTTTCTAGCTTATCCTCATTAAATACAATGTTTGTTGATTGTTTTAGATAGATACAACTTCTCATTTTAAGGAAAACTTTATTTTTATGCTCTTTAGTGTTTTTAATAGGAATAGGTGCTGTTTTTGTCATAAGCTTTTTCCCGTATCTATTGAATTAATCATATAATTTCTATTAATTTTGTTACTGATATGGTCAATTATGTTGACAGTTTTTGTAATTCTGAACAAACCCTGCATTTGGTATAAGTCCTACCTGGTTATAGTACATTTTTAAATTGTGTGTTTTTTTTTTTCTAGCTTGTTAGTTACATGCCCATTTCATTTATCTCCTCTTTCTCTATTTTCTTCATGTAAACATTTAGAGATATAAAATTTCCCCTAAGAATTACTTTGGCTTTATCCCATAAGTTTTGTTATGTTGTCTCATTATTCTCCTTGTCTTGGATGAAATTATTGACCATTTCTATAATTTTTTATTTGGCCCATTCATTCATTGATAGTAGACTAATTCCTAATTAATATCTCATGCATCTATGGCCCTTTATTACTTGTAACTTTTATTGTATCATGATCTGAAAAGGATGCTTTTTACTATTTCTGCCTTTCTGTATTTGATTGTGAGATTTTTATGCCCTAATACATAGTCAATTTTTGTGTAGCTGCCACATAACATTGAGAAAAAAGGTTTATTCATTTTTATTTCGTTTCAATTTTCTCCAAGAGTCTATCATATTGTGAGAAATAATTCATATGGATCCCTACTCTATTTCAATCAGTATTAATCAGTTTGATAGGATTCCATATGGGTAATGACTGTAAGTGCTGTATATACGGCCCCAAAGCTGTGAGTAACAGATTGGAAAAGTTCACTTGCTTAATCTTTGGAAGTTAACTAGAGGCCTTCCACCTTTGTTTTTCTTTGTCATGATGATCGACCATAGTATGGAAAATGTAATTCAATTGCTTAGAAAGTCCTCCAATTTATTATCATATCTTCTGACCTTTCTCTCTTATCCAACATGAACAGGTGACTTAATTAATGGACATGTCTCATGCTTCACCCAACCTGTGATAGCTTGTACAATTTCCTCCTGCCTAACCTAAGAAGCCTACTTATTATCTTGTAGTTAGATGTTTCTTGTTTTGCCCAACTTATAATCCTGATGACATATTATTTTACTTATTTTAGCTTATGTGTCTTTTATCAATTGATGGAGTTATTCTATATTTGGTATAACTGTTCTTGAATGTCTAGACAACTTGTCCTATAAAAATAGGGCCCTGAAAGGAAAAGGCATCTCATTCTCTGAACACCTGAAATACACTTCATGAGAGGGAATTATGAAATTTTTAATAAAATGTCATTGACTCAGAACTGTGCTTTAGTCTCTTTTATTGTAGGTGGAACAATTTTAATCCGCACAATATTTAACATTTTAAAAATTCTATTTACCTCCTAAATTAATTTCTTATTTATTTTGTTATATTTATTTAATTCTGAGAGGGTAGAAGTTGAAATCTTCTACTAATACAGTTTTACTATCTATTTCTTCCTGCAACTTTCTTAAATTTTCCTCTAAGAATTTGAATGCTGTGCCATTTGAGATATATATGTTTTGTGTTAATATTACTTGGTTGTCTATAATACTTTTAGCAAGATGCAATTTCCTTCCTTGTTTTTTTTAGTTAAATTTATTTTTGCTTATGCTTTATCTGAGATTAGGATTGCTACATTTTTTTTTTAACTTCAGTTTAAGCATAATATATTCTGCGCCAGCCTTTTACCTCTACTTTCTGTGTATATTTCTCTGCTTCAAATGTGTTTTTTGCAAACAACATATTGTAGGATTCTGGTTTTTAATCCAGTTTGCTACTTGCTTCCATTTTATGGGCGAGTTCATCCCGTTCACAGTTATGACTCCTGTGTATTTTTCTTCCCAAACTATTCTTTCCCAACTCTGTTTATAGATTTCTTTCTCCTTCATCCCAGATTTCCTAATTCCTCTTTTTACTTCTGACCACCAACTCCTTCAATCTTTCCTTTCTTCTATCAACTTCACCTTTTCTTTTCCCTTTCTCCTCCTACTTTCTTAAAGGATAAGATAAATTTCTATAACCAATGAAGTGTATATGTTATTCCCTCTTTGAGACAAATCTGTTGAGAATAAGATTCAAACAATGTTCACCCACTTCTTTTTTTTTTTGCCTCTTCATTTGATGCAATTAACCCTATTCTGCCTCCCTTTTTCCTCTTCTTTCAATACAATCCATTTTTTCACCCTTTAATATTTTTATATTATCTCATTAAAGTCATCTTACGCCTATACACATGTCTATATATATTCCTTCTAATTGCCCTAATAGAGATATATGTTCTCAAGAATTACAAGTATAATTTTCCTGTGTAGGGATGTAAACAGTTTAATCTTATTAAATGAAATGATGTTTTTTTCTTTCCTGTTTACCTTTTTATGCTCCTCTTGAGTTTTGTATGTGATGGTCAAATTTTCTTTTCAATTCTGATCTTTCATCAGGAAAGCTTGAAAATTCCCTATTTCATTGAATATCCAGCTTTTCCCCTGAAAGATTATGGTCCATTTTGCTGAGTTGCAATCCTAGCTCCTTTGCATTCCAAAATATCCAAGTCCTTTGATCTTTTAAGGTAGAAGCTGACAAGTTGTTGTAATCCTGATTATTGCTCCTTAATATTTGAAATGTTTTGGGGTTTTATTTTTTCTGACTGCAATATTTTCTCCTTGGCCTGATAATTCTGGAATATGGCTATGATATTACTTCAAGTTTTCATTTTGATATCTCAAGAGATAATTAATGTATTCTTTTAATAACTATTTTATTCTCTGGTTCTAGTATATCAGGGAAGTTTTCCTTGATAATTTTTTGAAAAATGCTGTCCAGGATCTTTTTTTTATTATGATCTTCAGATAGTTCAATAATTCTTAAATTATCTCTCCTGGACCTACTTTCCAAGTCAGTTGTTTTCCAGTGAGGTATTCTACATTTTCTTCTATTTTTCTTTTTTATGATTTTGTTTGACTGATATCTTGATCTTGATGTCTCACAGAAGTATTAAGTTTCATTTGCACAATTTTAATTTTTAAGGAATTATTTTCTTCAGTTACCTTTTGTATCTCTTTTTCCATTAAGCCAATTCTATTTTTAAAAATGTTGTTTTCTTCAATGTATTTTTGAATTTTGTTTTCTAAACTGTTGACTCCTTTTCCCACAATTCTCTTGCATAACTCTTATTTATTTCCTCATTTTTCCTTCTATGTCTCTCACTTGGTTTTTAAAATCCTTTCTGAGTTCTTCCAACATGACTTTTTGAGCTTAAGACCAATTCATATTCCATTTGGAGGCTTGATATGGAGGCATTTTTCCTGTCAGCGTAGTAGCTTTCTATGGTTAAGGCTCTTTTCTATTTTTTACTTATTTTTTAGCCTATTTTGTGACTTTTAATGTTGAGCTCTTTCCTTGCAGCACAAGGGGCATTCTCCCAAGCTTGTTATACTGGGGGGCAGGTGTCTAATCATTGGCTTTCCACAAGTGCTTACAGATTTCCCATTGTGCAGGAGTGGCTTGACTTATCCATAGCTGTTGTTCCAGGGTTCTAAGTTTCATCAATTTGCCTTAGTAGTGGGGCTGAAATTCTCAAAGCTAGCACAAAGCTATGTCACCAGTTTTATGAGCCAGGATCAAGGGGCCTCCATTGCTGATCTGTGCTGTGGTTAAAAGTCTCCTGTTTTTTGCCCTAACATCATCTATGTTGGGCTGTGTTCCCTTTTTATCCAAATGAGGCAGACCTTTCCCAAAGTCCTTCTAAGTGATTTTAAACTGAAAAATTATTTTACTCCATCTTTTTGTGGATTCTGTCACTCCAGAATCCACTTAATTGACTTGATTTCATATTGTCTCTGAGGCAAACTGGAAAGTGCTCAGGCATTTTCCTGATTTCTCTCTACCAACTTAGTTCTATTCCCTTGGCTACTATTATTACTAGGTGACGGTCTCAAATGGCACTGCTTTTCTCTGTGGGCCAACCCTTAGAGTTAACATTGGTCAGTACAAGATATTATTAGTGTAAGATATATAGGTCCACATGCATCATTTTAGTGTATAGACTATTTGAAAATAAGATTGGGGGGCTGGTTCTCTTTTGCAGAGGAGAAAAGACAAACACAGTGTCTGCACACCAAGTTATAGGAGTACAGAAAAAGCAGGAAGACCCTAGAAGCAGCATTAGTTCTAGGTATTTTTTCCCCAGTTTTTGAAAAGGTTATTAACTAGATTACATCTATTTTCTTTGCTCATGTATCTGACCTAATCTAGGGATACAAATCTGCCTTCAGAAGGAAAGCTGCTTCCCTAATCATTCTTAAGGTTAAGGAAAAGGGTAATCTTTCAATTATATTCACCAGTTTAGCTTTTTCCCACCAAATCTTGGTTACACAAAGATCATCATAATTTGTATACTGAGTAAGCCCATTTATTCAAGCAAATAGCTAACAGAAATTGGAGAATTTATACGGATTAGAATATACCAAAGAATACATAAGAGGGAATGTGTCCTTTAACTGGGAATAAGAGGTGATCTCCACTCAAACCAAGAAAGAAAAAGCACTCTTCCTCAGAGAAGTTCCATTTTTTCAATCTCCAGAACTTTGTGACATTATGAGACTGGCTTCCAAAGAATTATCTTCTATTGGTCCCTTAAAATCTCCATAGCATATAGATTTGGGTAGAAGAAATGTAGCTCACTAAGGTTTAAAATCACTTTACATAAATTATTTCACTTGATCCTTTTCTTCCTGCTTTATTTTGTTTTAGAATATAAGGTGGTCACTCTCCCTGACTTCTCAAGGAGGTGAGAATCCCCAAAAATGAGGTGATTACGACTTCCCTGACTCCTCAAAAAAGGGTGAAAACACCATAAAAGGAGGTGATCACATCCTCCCTGACATCTCAGGAAGGGAGATGAAAACACCAAAGGATAATAGGAAATCAAACCAGATTATTGGGTTTCTGAAGGGTCTCACTTGAAACATGTATACATAATATCAACATGGGAGATATTACACATAATTACATAAATTACATAAGCACATAGAAACACAGGCTAGTGGTGATGGAACAAATAACATGAATCAACACGAGGAATTATACATGCCCATAAGTCCTAGAAATAGTCCAAAAGGAATCTATTGTCCATTACTTCATGTGTGTAGGGAATCCAATGATTCCTGCAAGTTTTGAAGTCCTGCAATAGTCTCATCATGTGTTGGAGAATACAATGATTCGTGAAGATTTTGAAGTCCTGTATCAGTCTTATCATGTCTCAGATAATCCAATGATTCCTATTGGTTTTGAAGTTCTGCAGCAGTTTTATCAACAAATTTTCATCTCAGGGAATCCAATTATTCCTGTTGGTTTTAAAGTTCTGCAACAGTCTTATCAACAATTTTTTATCTCAGGAAATCCAATGATTTCTGTGGGTTTTGAAGTTCTGCAACAGTCTCATTATCAGCCATGTTCTTTCAGTATCAGATATTTCTTAGGTCTTTTCCTTTGTTTTGAAGTTTTTCTCTTTTTTCTGTTTTTCTCCAGGTATTCGCTGCCACCCATCTTATTCCTTTTCCATCTGTAGAGAGACAAGCAAGCCCTTTCTCCCAAGCAGTTAACCTATCTAGTCCCTTATATTTACCACTTTCTAGATCTCACCTCGTCACCTGGCAATTACATTGGAGCTGCTTGCACTGGACACTGCCCTTTTGTCAGGTTTAAAAAGCCTGTATTCTCATCAATTATAAATCCTTTCTTCCATCTAATTGCTTTTTGGCTGATAGATTATATCAGAGTATTGAACTTATAAAGACTTTCTGGGTAAAACCTCGGCTGCCATCGTGCCCCACCTGTTTTTTGTTTTAGATCTTGGAGCTGGGCCCCACCTCTCATTTCCCTGGGTCAATCTACTTTCTGATGCCCAGTGAAAATCTCAGTTGCATTTTGGAGATGGGGTTTTGGGTCTTATTCTCTCACCCTATCTTCTCACTCTATCTCTATACCTATTCTGGGCTCTCAGATGCCCAATTTTTCCACAGTGAAAGCATTGGTGAGTCTCTCTAGAAGTCCCTTGCCAAGAGTTGACTCTGTCTTTCCATGTTCATCATAGTCTGGGTATAATAAGCATTTTTGCCCACTGTAGCACAGTGTCTTATGGTCTCCTCTAAAGGAACATCTTTGTGTAGTCCCCATATAATTCTTCTCCAAACCTTATTAGCATTTCCCTTAGCCAGTTGTCTTATCATAATTCTTGTAGCTGCATTTTTCTACAATGGTTCTTGTGACACTTGTCTGCAGATGTCTCATAAAATCCACAAAGGGTTCATTGGGACCTTGCTCTATTTTTGTGATGGCTTCCCCTCCATCTTTTCCTGGGAATTTGCTCATATGCTGCTATGGGGTAATTAATCTGTGCTAAAACGTCTGCATACTGACCATTACCTTCTAGTTGGTCAAAGGTGATTTGTTTATTAATTCCAGTTTGCCTATAGCACTGGGCTTGTACCCTGCATAGTTCACTATACTCCAAAAGCCACAACAAGTTTTGTCCAGGTTCTAAATATATCCTTCCTATAGATTTCCAATCACTAGGGGTTAATATTTCATAAACCAAATTCTCTAATAACATCTTAACATAAGACAACGTAGCCCCATAAAGGGTGCAACCCTTTTTCAAATTCTTAATTTTTTCCAGATGAACAGGAATGTATCTTCTCCTTTGTTGATCTGAAGAGTCAAGCTCTTCAATCACAGGGTATGCATTTATTTTTAAATCAGATACATCCTGTCCTTTTGTAATCTTGTCATAGGCTGCTTCATAGGTGGTGCTGATTGTGTCACTGCCCCTTCCCCTGCTTCTTCTCCCTCCTCCCATGAGGGGTTAATTGAGGGAGATAGGTCAGGATATGGGGAATGCCCTAATGGCTCCTGCTTTGGAGCACCACACTCAGAATTGTACTTAATTCCATTCTTATCTGATTCTTCATCCTTTTCCCCTAGTTTATCTGGATCCTCCCCCTCCTTTTCTTTCTTCTTTTTTCTTATTCTAATACTTATATAATTTCTTAAAGCCAGTTGTGTTAAGTTACATGTATAAAGTGTTTCTTTTGAAATTGAGTCAGGTCCATTATCATTGTAGTATTCACATAATTGCTCTCCTACTAATTTCTACTTGTCTAGATGTAATTCTTTTCACCTAGAGAACCAAGGAGATATGCATTGTACTATTTCTAAAAGTTCAATGACCTGCTCCCAAGTTACAATCAATCCTTGGTTTTTTATAAGTTTAATCAAGCTTTTGACAAATTTTCTTTGTGGTAGAGAAATCTCCTTTCGAAACATTTGTCCCATTTTAACTGGAATACTACCTTAGCCCTTTACAATATTTCCTTCTTGTACTTACCCTTCACAGATGAAGGTTCTTGGCCCCATGTTGGGTGCCAAAATGTAATGATCTCTGGTTCAGTTTCCTTGGGGTCTCCGAGAGCAGCCTTCATTTCAGTTCAGTAATCACCACATCAGTAGGCAGGGGTTAAATCAAATCCTTTATTATCTCTTTCAAAGTCTTGTCTCCTTTCCCGGGGCTTGGTTAGCTTTCTAAGAAGCCTATCTCTCTCTTTGGTTCCAAGAACTTGAGCTCCCACCTGTCTTCTCTGCCCTCTGAATCTCTCCGAATGAATCTTGACCAAGGCTCCTCGCTTATGTTTTACACTGAGTATAAACCAATCATTATATCACTAGGAAATCATTATTTTTTGTAAGATTAAATCAATCATACTGAATCATGATAAACTAGATAACCATTGTCTATCAATTCCACTGACTTAGCTACTTGTTTCAAGTTCAGAGTTCTGGCCTATAACAGATCCTCACAGAAAAATTTCTATGAGGTAAGTGCTATTTTCATCCCCATTTTACAGATGAAAGAACTGATGTTACATGATTTGCTAGTAAGTGTCCTGGGTAAGATTTGAACTCAGATGTTCCCAACTTCAAGTTCAGTGTTCAGTCTTCTGCATGTATCCTCCCCAACCAGCCCATTATCCAGATTCTAACTTCTAACTGGTTTCTCCCTTTAAGAAATAAAAGAGAACATGGGTAGATTCACCAGCCCACTGTGAAGATGTAGCCCTGACAGAGTACATTTTGATCATTACAAATAGTAAATTCTCATGACCCTTTGATGCAATACCCTCAAAATTCTGAACTCAGTTTTCTCTTGGCTTTTCGTATCCTCATGGACGTTCTTCTGACTCACCATATAATGAGTCTGTATTCAATTTGGTATTGCTGATATTTTCATGCCTTCTGACTTGTTGTACTGCTCTACAGTTCCTGATTTGGATGCTGCTTTATGGCTGTAATCTCTATTTTCTTTCTCTTCTATTGATCTGGCTTCCTTATTTCATACTTTGAATTGCTATTTTAACAATTGTAGTGGTGTTCTGGTTTATGTGTATGTTTATGTGCATGAAAGTCTACATATAAACATATATATAAACATAACATCATGAGCAATGACAAAATTAAGCACCTACTATGTGCATGATGCATGAATCTAAGGATAATATAATATTTTTCATCCTCAAGGATTCAGAATCTATTCAGAAGATCAAATGTACTTATTTAGTATAGCTAAAATAAATGCAAGGTAATTTAGAAGAAGAAAAGATCAAGAAAGACTTCATATAGAAGATAACATTTAGGCTGAGCTTTCAAGGAAGCAAGAGAGTAGGGAGTGCATTTCAGGTTGGAACACAGTTTAAGTAATGGAATATTGTGTGAGATTCATTAAGACAGTCAGTTTGGCTAGTTAAAAGACTATGTGAAAAGGAATAATGTATAATAAGACTGACAAGATAGTTTGCAAGCAGTTTGCAAGGTTTTAAATGACAGATGAATTTGTATTTCATTGTGAAGATAATAGGGAATCACGGGGGGTTAGTGAGCAGGGAAATGACATGGTCAGACCTGCTATTTAGGAAAATTATTTTAGAAGCTTTTGGAAGATGGATTTGAGAGGCAAGAGATTCAAGGCAGGAAAGCTCACTAAAAAAGGTGGCTGGATGGTGCAATGAAGAGAACACCAACTCTGGAGCCTGAGTTCAAATTTGACTTCAAACACTTCCTAGCTGTGTGATCCTGGGCAAGTCACTTTATCCTGTTTGTTTCAGTTCCTCATCTCTAAAACGGGCTAGAGAAGGAAATGGCAGATCATTCCACTATCAATGTCAAGAAAACCCCCAAAATGGGGTCTCAGAGAGTCGGACATGATTGAAATGGCTCAACAACAGTGATAATCCACTAAGAAGCCATTGTAATAGTCTTGGCAAGAGATGAAAAGGCTCTGAACTAGAGTGAGAAAGATCATGAGGTAGAAAAATGGTGATGGATGCAAGAGATGTTATTGGAAGTAACTAGATTTATAAAATGATGAGAGAGCAAAGGAGATTGTGTTGTTGTTGTTGATGGCTCCATGATACCATGCTCTTCCCCAGCTGCATCTGGTTCCTTTGTCAGTCTTTAACATGACATTTCTCTAACAACATCAACAAACCAGTCATTTCCCAAAAGTGTGTCTCACTCTCTAAGGGCTTTTGACAAAATAGCCATGTCTTAAGTCTGTGACAAAAATTTCTGATCTAGTAAGGACATAGCCAGTGGATCAGAAAGAGAAGAGCAGGCAACTTACAGCTACAGCATGGTGACCGTTCTCTGTGGCTTTGTGCAGACTGCCCAGGCTACGGGCAGTCTGTCTCAGCAATACCCTACTCAGTCAAGTGGGCAGAATACTGATTTTTATTTTTATTTTTTTAACTTTATTTATTTTATTACTGATTTTTATAGTGCCTGATGGACATTGCCACTGCTTCCTTTCTCTCTACAAAAGACAGAGGTTCCTTGTCTAAGGAAATCCTTTGTGCATCCATGGATATACAGCAGCAGCTGTTATGTGCCTGAGTAGTCTACTTTTTCCACAGCTGCCAGCTGCAGTAGTGCTATGAGAGTAATCCAAGTCAGGCATCCGGGGAGAAAGTTTGATCACATGTCAGTGCCCAAGGTGCTGATGATTAAACATTTATGATGCACTTCATCTTCCAAGTTGAGAGTCCTTGAGATGTCACCCACAGCCTCACACAGCTAAGTAACACAATGGAGTGCCAGGTCTAGAGTCAGGAAAACTCATCTTCCTGAGTTCAAATCTGGTCTCAGATGCTTACTAAGCTGTGTAACCTAAGTCATTTTATCCTGTTTGCCTTCAGTTTCCTCATCGATAAAATGAACTAGAGAAGGAAATGGCAAACCACTTCGGTACCCAAATGGTGTCACAAAGTCAGATACAACAACAATACAGTGTTTATAGTATGCAATTCAAGTACTCCCTGCCTCCAAATCACAGTGCTTATGGGCATAACTCTACTAATTTATTTTCTTCTACCTCTGGAATTTTTCTTTAGCTTCCAGCATCATGTGTTTTCCATGTGACAGGCCATTCAGTATGAGGTAGAGTTTAGGAGGGTACTGGTAATCATAGTTATGTTGGATGGAAATATAGGAATATAAGCAAATTCATTTGTTGGCTGTTTTTCCTGAAAATTTTTGAATTTAATGTCCCATAGATAGAGCATCCATTTCTATGCTTCCTGCATGGAATTATAATTCTCTTTTACTATATAGGCTTCAAGTAGCAATTTTCTCTAGCAGTCCTGCTTCATGCCACAAAACACTGTTTTTCAGCAGTGCCTTTAAATGAAGACTTAACGGAGGAGAGAAATACATCAAGTATTTGAACAATCTCTCTAACCTGAAGGTTGTAACTCCTTTAGATCCCTTTGAATAGGAGGCATTTGTAGAAAAGATTATCTATGGGTAGAATATTGGTTTTGAGAAATAAAATTTTCAGTGTGTCAAACTTGCACTAAAGATGCTGTTTTGTACTGCTAGGATAGAGCCAATTGACCTCAGCCTGGTAAGCTCAGAGATTACTTTGCTATTTATCTACCACTGTGGGAGACGGCTTCTTTTTTGATTGAGTGCCATGTTGTTTCTTTAAATTTAAATGCTATCATTTGAAAGAAAAAATAGGTGCTACTGTTAGATTTTATTTTGGGGAGGATGATCATGGAATAGAAAGTATGCACAACACCCTTTAATCCAGCAGTGTTTCTACTGGGCTTATACCCCAAGGAGATACTAAAGAAGGGAAAGGGACCAGTATGTGCCAAAATGTTTGTGGCAGCCCTGTTTGTAGTGGCTAGAATCTGGAAACTGAGTGGATGCCCATCAATTGGAGAATGGTTGGGTAAATTGTGGTATATGAATGTTATGGAATATTATTGTTCTGTAAGAAATGACCAGCAAGATGAATACAGAGAAGGTTGGAGAGAATTACATGAACTGATTCTAAGTGAAATGAGCAGAACCAATAGATCATTATATATGTCAACAACGATACTGTATGAAGATGTAATCTGATGGAAGTGGGTTTCTTTGACAAAGAGACCTAATTCAGTTTCAATTGATCAATGATGGACAGAAGCAGCTACACCCAAAGAAAAAACACTGGGAAATGAATGTAAACTGTGCATTTTTGTTTTTCTTCCCCGGTTATTTCTACCTTCTGAATCCAATTCTCCCTGTGCAACAAGAAAACTGTTTGGATCTGCACACATACATTGTATCTAGGATATACTAGGACATATTCAACATATATAGGACTGCTTGCCATCTAGGGGAGGGGGTGGAGGGTGGGAGGGAAAAATCGGAACAGAAGTGAGTGCAAGGGATAATGTTGTAAAAAAAAATTACCCTGGCATGGATTCTGTCAATAAAAAGTTACTATAATAAAAAAAAAAAAGTATGCACAACAACAAAACAGAAATTAATGATGAAAATTATGTATAAAATAAGTAATTTCTCAATTGTAATATTCTCTATTCCCTCTCTAAAGCCTATGATCTCTGTGATTTATGTATACTGAAATGCACATAATCAGATTAAAATTAAATGCTTTGGGGAGGTCATTATCCTCATTGGATTAGAATTATCTCTCTTCTGATAAGTTCCTGTTGTATATATTGGGAACAGACAGTAGGAGTTATCATCTAGGAATGGCCCCTACTTCTAGGATCTCCTAGGATGCCTCAGAGAATCAGTCCTGGATTAATTTGCATTGTCCTGGCCCTGCCACTATATAACAAGATGAAAAATAAAAAGGCAAATAAGAGAGGAAATGGAGGATTCTCTTTAAATTTTAGGACTAGTAGGAGGTAATGATTAAGGAGACAGATTGCCTTAACCTACAAGAAGCAGGAAGACATTCTTCGTGCCTGGAATAATTCTCCTTTTTTGTCTTTGCCTCCTGACTTTCCTGTTTTCATTTAAATATCAGTTAAAATCTTTTCTTCTACAGGAAACCTTTCCCAACTCTTCATAATTCTAAAGGACCTTCCCTTTGTTAATTATCTTCTTTTTATGATGTATATAATTTGTTTGTACATTTATTGTTTCCTTGTTTTCTCCCATATTAGATAGTAAGATCCTCAAGTCCTCATAGTGACTGCCTTTTATTTCTCTTTGTATCTCCCACCACTTAGCACAGTAGTTAGCACATAGTAGGTGCTTAATAAATGTTTGTTGGCTGATTGACTCAGAAGTTAAGTACAAGGGATTTATCATGATTCAGAGTTAAAAAATGAACATAATTTAGAGCAACCTCAAACAAGAGAACATTTAAAGAGATCTTTTATGTGGAGGGCAAGCCTATAAGATCTGATTTAGTCTCAGGATAAACTTTTTAATTAATAAATGATATTTATTATATGCTCAAAAAAAAAAAAAAAAGATCTGGATGAAAAACTATTTAGGCTTAAAGAGTTCAGAATAACTTCATTCTGAAAAAATTAATTGATGCCATCTCTAAAAAGGAAAAGCAATATTCAGGAGCTATGGACCCATATAGCCTAACTGAGGACAGTGAAGTGGCAAAAAAAAAAAAGACTGAGGCTGGTGGGAAACACAGGGTAGTAACCATGCCAAATGGATCCAAGAAGTCAATTAGAAATGTATGACTGTGACAGTGGCGTGAAAAATGCCAACAAGAAAATATGAATATATACTATATACAGTGAATATACTACTTCCAGAGAATGGACAACAGCAAACAACTTCAATGTGTGAAATAAACCCTGAATCCTTATTTCTTACAGGAAGCTCATCCAGAGCAGTAATACAAGCCATATAAATGTATCTGAAGAAAGTGAAAATCTACATCAAAGAGATGGTTAGTGTCTTGACTCTCTAGGAAACTCCAAGTTTTTTCCTTTTCCTAAGGCCCCCACCCAGGGTAGTGCTGGGAATTATAATGGATGTATAGACCCCTGAGAAAAAGGGAGATAGAGATCCAATGGAAAAAGAAATGTGTCTCTATAGATTGAACTATAAGTCCATTCTAAATTTGTACCATGTAAATAAAGGTAATTTTATTTCTGATGTCTGTGAATCTAACTGGGAAGATTAGTGGCCACCCTGAACAGAGAAGTGTCAGATATCAACATTCCCAAACTTCATCCAAATGAGTGCAAATGAATTGTGAGAATGTGAGAAATTATTCATTTGAACCCGTACTCTATCAATATTAATTAGTTTGACATTTTATATAAATCATGTAGGGATAATTAAATGATAGGTTCTTACAGCAGGCCAGATGTTAATGTAATATGTTTGTGAAACTCACAAATATAAGAATGTTGACAAAGATATTTCCATTTTATTTACTTAAATTCCAAGTCCAAACTCAGAATGAGTAGGATGCCTTGATTCTTTGGAAACTCCCCCAACTTATTTTTGTATCTCTAGCCCGCTTTATTTTGTTCAACACAATCAGATGACCATCTTCTGATCACTTAGTACAGATGCCCTGTACTTCACCCAACTCATGGTCCTCCTGCTGATATGTTATTTTTGGCTTCAAGAACAAGATCTATCAATCCCATGAGATGTTGTATTTTTTAACTTTTTGCATATTTACATATCATACTTTATGAAAATAAGATCCTGGGGTCCAAAGGCTTCTCAGACCATAAGGAAAGTCTGGGGTCCACTCCATCAGAGAAAACCAGGGACTTATAAATAAAGTATCATTGGCTAAGAGCTTGGTCTCAGTGTTTTTTCTTGCAGATTGGGCAATTTTAATCCCCACAAGTGGTCCCTCAGGACAGCATAAATGACACAAGAGTATAGATTTTTATTCCTTTCTCTTTAGATTTAGACATATCTTTGATTATTTCTGTCTTGTTTTGCCCAACTGTATCTCTTTCTCTCTTTCTTTTTTCTCTTTGTCTCTGTGTTTCTGTCTCTCTGTATTTGTTTCTCTGTCTCTCTCCTATATTATAATATAATACAATAATTTCTGATTTTTTTTCATCAGTGTGTGAGGAGTTCCAGGTGAGAAACTTTTTCTATCAATGCACATTGGCACCTGTTTTGCAACTAAGTCTTAAGCTTTGCCTTGAACACTAAGAGGTCAGGTGGTTTGTCTAGAATGAGTAAATGACACATTAGCAGATCCATGGTCAGCAAGTAGGACAATCTAGAGTCATTGCTATCCAACTCATCCACCAAAGAGAGATCAAAAGACTAACAACAGGATAAGATAGGTTCAGTAACTCAATCTATCCAATCTGTCTCAAGTTCTTTTGATTCTTCTTTTCAAAAATCTTACATTCATCCCTTCCTTTCCATTCCTACTCCCCCTACACTGTCCAGTTCTCATTACCTCAAGGCTGGGAATTTTAATAGTGTCCTTATTGGTCCTCTAGCTTTTTTCTCTCTGATTCATCCTATAAACAACTACCAGATTGAGATCTTAAAATACCACTTTACTTCCATAACTTTTTTGCCTATTCTTTCCCTAATGGTTTTTCATTACCTATAAGTGTAAACTTCTTAACTTGGCATTTAGTGTTTCAATAGCTTGAATCTTGTCTCTTTCCCAATACATTATTTTAATAATATTTTAATTATTCTCTAGTCCAGCTAAATTATTCTACTCTATGTTTATAAATAGATAATTATAAAGGAGATAGCACTAGGATAGTGTCAAATACTTTGAATTTTTAGTCAGCCTGGATCCAACTCCAATTTGCATCACTATCTGTTTTATTGTCACTTTATCTCCCTCAATTTCAGTTTTATATCTCTAAAATTAAGAGATTGGACAAGATGATGTCTTGGGTTCCTATCAGTTCTATATTTCTATCTCTAGACCTACAATTTGTATGGAATACTCTAAATATTTTCTCTCTATTTGTTGACACTTTTTTGTGGCTTACTTGTTTTTGTTTTTGTTATTTTTGTTGTTGTTTGCTTGGCTTTTAAATATGTATATATATATTTCTAGCATCTAAATACTTTACACCTAACAGGAGGTCAGTTACTTTATGTTGATGATGATTCCACTTACTGCTCAGCTAAACTTTGCAGTTACTCAAGCTCTATTATTTTCAGAGTTCAATTTAGCTGGATTTGGCTAACACTGATTGAAATGCTATTCTGTATAAAACACTGAGGAAGATAAAAAGCCAATTATGACTGAGTTCTTCCCCTTTAGGAACTTTAGTGTCTTGAATTTTAAAGAGTATTAGTGTTAATAATGCCTATATATTGACAAGAATAGAAATTGTCAGTGTCTGAGGGATCTTGGAAGGATAGGTACACTAATACATTGTGGGTGGAGATATGAACCTTACAGACATTTTGGAAAACAATTAAAAAAAAACAATTCTTTGACCCAGAAATAACACTGGTAAGCACATATCCCAAAGAGCTCACTGATTAAAAAACAAAAAGAATGACCTGAATACATCAAAATATTTGTAACAACACTTTTTTGGGGGTAGCAAAGTACTAGAAACAAATACATGCCCATCAATTAAGGAATGGGGAAATAAGTATATTGTGATAAATGGATTTAATGGAATATTACTGCACTGTAAGAAATGATGAATATGATGAATAAAGAGAAACATGGAAAGATCTATGTGAACTGATGCAGAATAACGTAAGTAGAACCAAGAACATAACATACACAAAAATTACAACAAATGTAAATGGTAAAAATAGCAACAAGACAAGCAAAAACAATTGTTACAAAATTATAAAGAACAGAAAGAAGAGATATGAGAAGATAAAGCCCTCCACTCATTTGTTTTGAGAATGGGGAGGTAAGGGTTAAATGCGTGACACCACATGTAACAATCTATGTAAGATTTTTCTTTTGGGGTTATCAATTGGTTTTAATGTATTATTTCCTCTTCTTCCTCTCTATTTTTTCACTTAAAATATATCCTTTGATTTAGGAATTCTGATCTATTAAGGCAGCTAGATGATATGGTAGATAAAGTGCTAGGCTTGGAGTCAGGAAGATGGGAGATTTTAGTCAAATAACTGAATCTCTATTTGCCTCAGGCTCCTCATCTATAAAATGTGAATAATAATAGCACTTACTTTCCAAGACTGTTGTGAGGATCAAACGAGATAATAGAGTACTTAGCAAAGTGCCTAACATATATTAGCTATAATTATAAATATTTTTACTCATCGATCATCCATGATTACAGAGGATTTACAATGAAATGCTATCCCTCTCCTGACAGAAACATGATAGATTCAGAATAAAGATCTTAAAGATGAAGACAAATATTTTTTGTACCTGATAAATACAACAATTTGTTTTGTTTGACTACACATATCTGTAACAAGGGTTTTATCTTTCTTTATTTCCCAATGGCAATAATTAGGGTAGGAAGAGGAAAAGAACAATTTTCACTAATTTTTTTTAAATTTAATTTAAAAAAAAATGAATTCTTTGTTTTATAGGATGGTTCTCTGGGAGAGGAGAGAAGAGGAGTAGAGAAGAAAATTTAGGTAATGTCTAAACAAAAGATTAATAAAAAGCATATTAAAATGACTACAACAATGTAAAAGAACAGAACACTAAAATAAAATATAATTCCCTCATATAGAAAAAAGAATTGGAGGGATTAAGTGCAGAATGTTGTATGCACTGTCACTTATAGATTTTGTTTAACTATTTTTTATTTGATAAAAGAGAGAGCTTAATAGTAAGGAACAATATTTTCTGTAATGATTATAATATAAAACAAAAGATATCAATAATACATGTTTGTTTGTTTTTTAATGGAATGAGCTGTATCTAGTATTAAACTTTATCACTGGTAGCGGGAGTCAACACTGAGACTTGTTTGTACATGTCCACATTTATGGTCTTCTCAAGTAAAATTTCTCAGTCTCTGATTTTCCAAGTTACTAAACTCTGGGGCAATATATACAAAGACTTAGCAATCATTTCTAAAAATCAGATAGTCTTCTCTCTTAGAAATTTAAGAGGAGCTATGTCTGGAATCTCTATTTTCCCCTTTCTGCCACATATACTAAATGTTTTAATTAAACTTCTAAAAACCTTGGTAGAGATGTAAATCAAGAGATTCTGGGGGGGAAAAGTAATTAAATGCACTGTGCTATATTCATATTCAGTAAATGAATTCCCACATCCCATGAAATAGCAAAACCCTAGTCAGTTCATATTTTTGAGTCCCCAAGCCTTATTTCAGCCTGACAATTTTCCACCTTATACCCAAGTATGTAGAATCACATACTGATAATGAGAAATACTTCTGGTCAAACAGAATTGGCAATAGTTTTACTAATGGGGCTCCTTTCTGTTCCTTTCATGAAACAATGAACAACCCTATCTCTAACAAAAGCAGCTGAGATAGAAAAGATTCTGGTCTTAGTGGAGATATTAGCACCTTTCCTCTGAATAAAATTTAGGGAGACTTTGTGATGACCATTCCTCCCACCCCTACCTCCTGTTTCCATCTCCATCTGTCTTTCTTTAGATAGCTCCAAGGAATCAACATCAAATGAAGCCAAATTTAAATGCAGAATCTGGGACCAGAGGCATCTCTATCAGAAGGACAGATCTTGTACCGACTGGCCTGCATCTAGGTCTAAATTTGCACTTAATAAGAAACTCAAGCTATTCACTCACCAAGTTCAAATATTTTCTTGAGAATATTTGGTGTGATTTTAATTTTTATTTCAGTAGATACCAGTCTACATGTGCCTAAAATGGGAAGGATGCAAAAAATAACAGTAATTAAATGGGACAAATACTCTGTAGGAAAATTATTGTCTATTTTCTTCCTCTGTTGTTTTTGTGTTTTGTTTTGAGTGAGGGAAAGAAGTTGCCAAATAAGGTTCTAAAGTCAAGTTAATAGCATTTATTAAGCACCTACCATGTGCCAGGCATTGTGCCAAGCTCTATAAAAACAAAAAAAATGGACATTAAAAAGTACAAAAAAGAAATATAAAGGAAAAAAACCCTAAAACAAACAAACAAAAAATTCCCTATTCTCAACAAAGTTCAGAGTCTAATGTTGGAGACAACCTGTTGACAACTATGTTTGAACAAGATGTAAACAAGATAAAAAGGAACTCATCTCTGAGGGAAGGCCCTACAATTAAGGACTGGCAAAGGCCTTTTGCACAAGATAGCACTTTGTTGAGAATTGAAGGTATTTTAACAAATATCTTCATCCCAATCTTACCTATTCTATTTCCTCCTTGATTTCTGTTCCCTTTTGTGAGTTGTTTCCTCTATTAGAATATAAGCTGCTTCAGAGCAGGGAACATCTTTTTTTTATTACATGTATATATCCAGCATTTATTACAATGCCTAGCACAAAAATGCTTAATAAATGTTAATTTATTTTTTTAGTTTATTATTATTATTAACTTTTGTTAATAAGTTAATAAATAAAAGCTTTATCTCCCTTCTTTGACCAGTGTTGAACTGAAAATACTAAGCAGTGTTTCAGGACCCACCACTAACCAATATGTATACATAGACAAAGAACTTAGCTTCCTTTTGGTGTATTTTGAGACTATCAAAAAGCCTGGACCCCAAAGATCTCTTATGTTGGCCATTAAAGAGCCTGATATGTCCTCTATTGGAATAATTATTTTTTTAACAGCCTTTTTTTTTACAAGTTATATGTATGGGTAATTTTATAGCATTGACAATTGTCAAACCTCTTGCTCCAATTTTTCCCCTCCTTCCTCCCACCCCCTCCCCTAGATGGCAGGATGACCAGTAGATGTTAAATATATTAAAGAATAAATTAGATACACAATAAGTATACATATTCAAACTGTTATTTTGCTGTACAAAAAGAATCGGACTCTGAAATATTGTACAATTAGCCTGTGAAGGAAATCCAGAATGCTGGCAGGCAAAAATAGAGGGATTGGGAATTCAATGTAATGGTTCTTAGTCATCTCCCAGAATTCTTTCGCTGGGTGTAGCTGGTTCAGTTCATTACTGCTCCATTGGAACTGATTTGGTTCATCTCATTGCTGAGGATGGCCAGGTCCATCAGAATTGGTCATCATATAGTATTATTGTTGAAGTATATAATGATCTCCTGGTCCTGCTCATTTCACTCAGCATCAGTTCATGTAAGTCTCTCCAGGCCTTTCTAAAATCATCCTGTTGATCATTTCTTACAGAACAATAATATTACATAATATTCATATACCACAATTTATTCAGCCATTCTCCAATTGATGGGTATTGGAATAATTCTTAAGGGAATTTTTTGGTGACATGCATTTTAGCTGAGTTAAGGCATCATGTTACTTTGAGTAATAAATTAGCTAGCTTCTGCATTGATTTATTGAATTTAATTTATTTAATGAATCTAAGAGTCATTGGAGATAATATTGTTGGGCATAGACTCCAGAGGATCTGAGTTCAAAGCCACCCCTTGACATATTACTATTTGAGTGACTATGGAAAGTTATTTAATCTGAGTCTTGGTCTCCATCCATTACTTCAGATGCTTGAATAAGGTTGTTCTTGGCTCTGAGACTAGCATTCTACAGATTATACCATGGTACTTCTCAATAATAATGAGAGTAATAATAATCCATGTGCAAAACACAGATATTTCACAGTTGGCAGCAATGGAACAAAGAATAGGTAAATTTTAATGGGGGGTAGGGTAGGAGGATATTAGGATCCTAGTATTATGGTGAGTGGGGGAAGGGAGATAAAATAACAGATGCAGAGTTGGAAGGGTATAATTCTCTCATTTTATAGACGTGAAAATTGGCCCAGGAATATTAAACGGTTGTCCAAGATCACATACGTGACAGAGTCTTGATTTGGACCTAGAAGCTCTGACTAAATTCAGGGCTCCTTCCATAGCTTTATCTATAGGGAAATATCTGAAACATGATCAGCTGCCCAATTTCTGGGGCACATAGCTGATGGAGAGAATCCCTAAGGTGCTGAGTGAGTGTCCAGAGGTGGTGAGGAGGTAAGAAAAATAAGCTTTACCTAGTTCATGTTACCTAGGTCTAGCCAGACCACAACTACCCAAAGGGAAAAATCCATCGTTATAGGTAATTGGCCATACTTGATTCAGATTTTCTGCCAGACCTAGAGCCAGAATATGCTAAGCTTTTACCGAGTGTGGACAATTAACATCATACCCTTGTCACATGGCAACTGCAGCTCAGCTATCAAAGCATATTTCTCTTGGAGCTAAGTGGAATCCTTCCAAAGTCCAGGATCTGGTCTTAAAGCTTCTTTTCTGCTCTAAGTACCCCTGCAGTCCCCAACTGCCCCCAGATTGGGGCAAGGTGCCCAGAGAGGAATTCCAGCAGAGGCTTTGCTTTCAATTAGACATAAGGATATAATCACCACTCCCCTCACCAAAGAATGCAGACACTTGTAATAAATTAGTGTGTCAGAAAACATTCCTTCTCTGCTGGAACCCCACCTACCTCTTCCTTTCCCTCCACAGAGCTCTGGGATTAGGACTGTGCTCTGGAGAAGTTGTGAAATTTCTTTTCTTTCCACTGATACAGAGGAAGCAAAAGGGAAGGCTTTGTTTTTAAGCCCCTAGGGCACAGTTAGACTGACACCCCGGATACTGTGATGTCAGTGATGTTATTTTTCAAGATTTTAGTGAGGTGCCCCAGGCCTGTGACAGTCCTATGTCAGAAACTGTCAATCTGACTGGGAGGAGGGGCTAGGATAGTGTTTAACCCTCCTGATGAAAATTTGGCTCAGGAATCAACACTGAGTCAGAAAGGAAAGCCATTTATCAAACCACACTTGATGTTTCTCCACTTGCTCTAGGTGCCCAAATACTGAATGTGTGGAGGGGAAAATACCACTGAATTTAGTTTGAGTATTATCTATCTGGACAACCTGTAATTCTACCTAATGAATAGCTTGATTAAGAATGTCAAAATAACATTAGTTGGGGTGTATTATAAATATTGTTTTTAAAGCCAGGCACAAACAAATTTTTACTGATTCTTAAACTACAGGCCATGGACAGCTCAAAATTCTGCATAAGGATATAAGGAATCATTTGAAACCATGAAGAGAGACCTCCAACAGAAACAATAGAATACGTGCAGAGTACAGGCAGAATGCTTGAATTATGCTCCAACTGGTTTTTCTCTGTTCCTTTATTAAAACCATTGAACGGGAAAGTGCCTTCAACCACCATATGAAAAGCAATTTGCAATTATCTTTTCAGTTTCTCCCTTCATTCCAGTTTTATTTCTGTATTCAAGCAGTAGGCAGAAAAACAGAGACTTCCCTTTTGGGGTTACTTCTTAGTTAACAGAACAGAAAAGGTTATCTTCTCTTCCCATTTGAATGCTGGTATTCAGCCACTGACTGCAAATAGAGAGGGAATAATAGTCTCCCTGCATGCCTGTTACTCCTACAGACTAATAGGAGCTACACATCCGTATAAAAGATGCAGTACATTCTTTTACTCTTAACATCTGACTTATAAGTGAGTAGGCAATTGACACTGTTACAATTTAAAAGAACCTGAGAATGAAATTCATATTCTATTGCAATGTGGGGCATTTTTGAGGAAAACTAGTTTTTTAAAGCTTTATGTCATAATCAGTTTTCCTTTGGTTTCTTGCTCTAATTTTAAGTTTTTATGGTTCTTAATTATTCTATGATTTTAAAAAATGTTTTATTTATCCTAAGAATTTTACCTTTGGAACTTTGTTCTCATGGAGAGATCCAGAATATGGAATACTGAGTCACTCAGTTTCTTGCACTTGAAAAATGAAGTTGTTAACTTTTTTTCAATTTTCTAAAAGATAGAATCACAGAACCAGAGGATCATAGATGTACAGTTATAAAGGTCATCAGATGTGATCCTCTCATTTTACTGATAAAGAAACTGAGACATAAAGAACTTAAGGGATTTGTCTAAGGTCCTAGAACTAATAAATAAAGAAGGAAGGATTCAATCCTAAATCACCTGACTTTAAATTCAGAGCACATTCACTTTACTGCACTTCTCTGAAATAAAGATGCTGGGGTTTCATAAAAAAGCAAATGAACTTTATTAAAATGCCTTCCCTGGAAAAGGCACTTTCCAGTCACATTTTGGCATAGTACTTTGGGAAGGAATATATATATATATATACATATATATGTGTGTGTGTGTGTGTGTGTGTGTGTGTGTATGTCACAAGAAGTTGGTAATCTCACAGTGGACCTTGGACAACATATACTCAAGATCCACATACAGAAGTGAAATTGAGTGATTGCTGTTAATTTCCACTTAACGTATGTGTTGAACAGGTAAATCATGATTTTCTCGAATTCTGTTTCCAGATTTTTCAACCATATACTATGTAGAATACCCTTACAGGAGTTTTGTGTTTATTCTTTATGTCTATATGTAATATGTTGTCTCCTCCTTAGCAAATAAGCTCCTTGAGGGTAGGTGATGGGGCATAAGAAACACTGTTCCCATACAGGGCCACCTAAATGATGGGATATAGGGGTACTGGAGCACTGAACCCCCAAATGTATTAGAGTTTTAACCCACATAAGCCATTCAATGTTGGGGAGAAGGAGTTTGGACCCCAAAAGTATTTTGAGGCTTTAGGCTGGTGTTGAGAGTTGTCTCAAAAGAATATATAGACTTAAACCATCTCCAAATCTAGAGGAAAAGGTTTTATTATTATGCTATTGACTGGAGTGCTAAATTCCAAAAGAGAAGTAGTTCTTAGCAAGGGAAAACCCCAGAGCTAAATCCCCCAGGGGAACTCATAATTAATCAAGGGGAAGCCCAGTATAAGGAAGGCAAAGTCAACTTGCTGCCTTAATCAGGCATTCCTAATGAACTCACAGAGAATTGGGGAATTGGGCCATTGACAACAGGCTAACTCTAAAAAGGATGTATTACCCTAAAAAGAGTTGGGCGTGGGGAATAGGTTACAGGTAGGTTCTTTTATAGGGGGAAAAATAACCTCAGGAGTTGATTTCATAACTTAATTTTCTGATTGGATATAATAACTGTAGGGTTTATCATCTGTAAAGAATTGAATAATAAAAGGATTACTTAGGATACCAAAAGATTCAGTCAAAATGCACTTTAAAAGTCTACTTAAAGAGATAATCTTATCAGTGCTCCTCTCTGCTTGCCTCATGGATAGTAATTCAGGCTCTTTCCTGTCAAAATCCAACTAGCTACCAAGAACTTCATCATAAGGACAGTTTTATTTTTGTCTCTATAGCCCCAACCCTCAATATAGTGCTGGGCACATAGTAGGTATTTAATCAATGCTTATTGATTATTATATAATTAGAATCTTAACAGAAGTAGAGCTAGCAACTAGGGGAAGCAACAAGAAAAAGATCCTCAAGTCAACTTTCTAATTCATGAATAATAAGTAAGACTAATTAATAATGACTAGTAAGACTAATTCAACCACCCTAATTCAGAAGAATCAGTTATTCTAGTAGCTAACAGGTAAATGCTATTGACAATACTCAGAATCTGGTAGCTTGTTTTAATTAATTATTGTTGCTAACTAAGTTAGGTTGTTTCGACACTACTGAAAGAGAGGTAGGAAAGCTCTGAGGTCCCTTGTAACTCAGAAGTTCTTGAATTTTGTGATTCTGCAGCAACATGTTAAAATTTTACACCCCCTAATTTCAGTGCCTTCAGAAGCTGCACCCTTGTTATAGTTCTATAATCTAATTGTACATAAACAAGTAGAGGTAGAATGGGAAAAGTCAGAGAGGAAATCAAGATAAAATCTCTAAGAAAGTTTGAACAATTGAGGGCTCACACTAGGTTATTTTGGCCTTATCTGTGGTATTTAATAATGTTTGGTACTTGTTAATATCAAGGGGAGCAGATGGTGAGTTATAATTGATCTGTTCTAGAAAACCTTACAATTACATGTCCTTAATCACAAGCTGTCCTCCTGCTGGACAACACCCACTCCACAAACTAGTTAGCTCACCAAGACAACGACATTAAAACACACACACACACACATACAACTAAACTTGGTCTAGACAAGATGGAGGTGTTGCTTTATGATCACACTAAATATTTAAAAAAACAGAAGGAGAAGAGGCAGAGTATCTAAAGGGGTTTTTAACTCAAACTTATTAAATAGGGGACCAGTTCACTGTCCTTCAGACTGTTTGAGGGCTGGACTATAGTAAAAACAAAAACTTTGTTTTGTGGGCCTTTAAAAAAAGAAACTTTATAGCCCTGGATGAGGGGAATAAACGTCCTCAGCTGCTGCATCTGGCCCGCAGGCCATAGTTTGAGGACCCCTAGAAGGATGATATGGTCTGTTGAGGTTCCCAGAATTCTGATTATCATATATGACAATTGGGCTGGGTTATGGGAAGGGGGCAAGATTAGACTTCTATGTAATGCTAATTTCACTTTTATTCAAATGCTACTAAAAAGAAAGTTTCTCCCTCTAGAAAGTGTTTAGGCCCCCTGGTTATTTCATCCACTGGACCTTTACAAACTCACTACTACAGAGGTGAATTTAGAATCAATAGCATTCTATATTTACTGGACAATTTTTTTCTTTGGAAAAAAAAAAAGACAAAACAAAACAAAACAATCTAAATATAAAATATCAGTTCCTATGGGGCACGTAATGGTTCCTCATTTTTTCTTTAAGATTTCATGAAAATGGACAATCTGGACTATTCTAAAGGCTTCAAAGATGTGTGTTATTGGTCTTCAGAGAGGCAGGAATAGGACTTGCTGCATGATAATTTCCAGCTCTGTTCTGCTAGTAATCTTAGGGAAGGATTGTGGGTGCTCACCAGCTGTTAATGGCTGCAGAAAGACTAAAGTGTAAATAACAGTGTAGCAAATTCACAGTAGGGTAGTGACTAATTTGAACGGCGTGCATACTATAAGAAAGCTTAAAGTCCAAAATGGTTAGGCCCTAAATTTAACCTACATTTTCTTTCCCTTAAAAATCTCTCTGCAACTCGTTTGAAGTTGAAATCTTCCCTCAATCCTCAATCTAGGACTGCTGCTTTTTCTTGCCATAGAATAGTCAGTCCCTTCCATTTGAGCTATGGCAATCTTGACAAATCAGAATTTGGAAATAATTTGTGTAAATATTTATTTTATTTTATTTTTTAAGATTTAAGAAATCCTAAAAATACTAAAGCTCCAGGTTTTAGGAAACTACTGCATAGGCTTTGGAAATAAAATATACATCTGCTGGGGTATTTGGTTCTCTACAAAACCCTGTCATTATAACAATTAGAGCATAGTGACTTCTAGAGTTTAATTCCTATTTTTTTGTTTTTTAATCAGATTTGCTTGCTATTTATTCCATCTAATTAAAAAATTTCTCCCCTAAATCTATTATTTTTTTTCTTTTTAAAAATATTAACTAACATTGCTTTTTTAAAATCTGTGGCAATAAGTCAGGGAATTTGAGTAAATGTTTTTAATGGAAAAAAAAATCTAATGTGGAGATAAGCTTTCTACAAACTCCTCCAGAAAAAGACTCTAAATTGAATTAGCAAGTGGAAAACAGCTGATTGCTCAAATGTGTGAGCTGAATATCACCCAACCAGCCTTTTCCCAGAGTTAGCTTTCTTATCACTACAAATTGATGACTCTGAGGAGGGAAGAGGGAGGGGACACACTTTAATTCTCAGAGATTAAAAAAACACTGGCCAAAGACTGTTATTATGTGTGGGAGCCATTACTTTGCTCTAAAATCAAAAGGACAGGAAAATCTGTTTTTATTTGAGATGCACAAAAAAAAGAAAGAAAGAAAGAAAGAAAAAATGGTTGGAAAGAAAAAAAAAGAATGAAAATGGCCCAGTGATAAGAAAGAGCCATGTAATAATAAAATCAGAACATTGTAGAAGTGACTTGTGGCTTCCTTTCATTAAAAATCTGTCTTCAACTGCTATTTGATGCCATCATTAATTGTTTTAATCTAATTGTTGTGTATACATATACACACACATGTATTTATACACACACACACACACATATATGTCTAAATATGTATATGTATATATACACATACACATAATGCTGAATTGATATCAACCATTTGGCCACAATGCTGAAATGTTATCTTTTGATTGTTTGACACAAGCCCTGGCTTCAAATAGACATTTTTATAAGTTCTGAGTCCTTGAGATGATACTCATTCCAGTAAATCCTATTGAGAGTGCTTCTTCTCCAATGGGGGAGATGTGAGCATTTGAATCAAGTTAATTTGATACATTTGGAAATTTTGTCATCCATCCTAGACAAAAAAAATACTGATGATTGAAACTTATACGGAATTAAATATTTAATTCTTGCAGAGGAGACTATGGAGGTTCCTTAATTGTACCAGCTGAGTCTTTTGTGCTTCTGAAAATAATCTAATAGGGAAAGATCTCTTGAATTTTTCAGTGACCCAAATATGAGGCATACAATAGTATCTAAAGAACTTATACATTGAAACCTTCCAAAATATCCCATCCTTTCTTTAAAGATCAATTACTTTCCCCTTAAATTAGTTATTAAAATGAAAAAAAAATTTAAATCATAGTCCTCTTCCCTTCTCCCACTCAGCAAAGTTCAATAAGCCTACCAAAAAGCATTATTAGGTTCTTTAAAATTCCTAATTATTGATATATAATGTTGAGACATAATAATGTCATAATCATAGGAATGCCATGATCTTAATCAGTGTGCCAAGAGCTAAGACCAGGTTTTCACTGTTCTGTCTGGATTATTGTGGTTCCTCAACTCAACAATTTTTTCCTTGACTGTGAAATTCCCTTAAAATAGTGTCAAACTCAAATAGAAACAGGCGTCATTAAACCATACAAATAGATCTTTACTCTCATGTAAATATTATTTGTCTTATTGTATTTTTATTTATTTTGTTAAATGTTTCCCAACTAACTTTTAATCTGTTTCTGTCAGCATGAGACAACATAGTAAGGATAACTGTGGGTTTGACACCTTTAAAGAATATCTCCTTTCATGTGATGACTTGTTTTGTTTAATTGTACTTTATTACAAAGAAGTATTGGGGGTGGAAGGAGTGACATTAGGAAATGACAGCAAAGTGGGAAAAAAAGCATCAATAAAAACATCAAAACACAGGGCTATGTGGATTACAAGGGACACATTTTGCTAGCAATTTAAATAAGAGCAGTCTTATTACTGGTTTTAAATACAGATTTCAGAGGAAGGGAGAAAGTCTTGCAAAGGCACAGAGACAGGAGATAGGATGGCAAGGTCAGTGAATAGCTGACGGGCCAATGTGGCTATTAAGTAGAATACAAGACAATTTTTGCTTAACTTGCTTCCCACCCTCTTCTCCCAGCCCCAAGCCATATCTCCCCAAGCTTAGCTACATCAGTACTTGTAGAGGAGGACCCTAAGTGACTTGTGGCTTCCTTTCATTAAAAATCTGTCTTCAACTGCTATTTGATGCCATCATTAATTATTAGGGCTATTTGCTGCTTCCATCTCTGTCCACCTGAACTGGCCAGTCCAGACAGTTTCCCTGACTGGGTGTCAACTTTGGACAATGCAAATTTACATAAAGCAAGAGGAATCTTGTAAAGTAAGTTTGGAAAAGTAGCTGGGATCCAGATAAAGGCAGCCTTTAAATGCCGGACTGTAAATTTGGCATTTTATCCTAGAAGTACTGATGAGCTCTGGGTTTTGATTTTTTGAGCAGAGGAGCAATGGTCAGATCTGGACTTTGGGAAGATCATTCTGGCAGCTATAAGAAGGATGGACCAAAAAGGATATGTCATGTAATGTCTGAGCTAGCTTTCTAGTCTGCTTATTTCAAGTCCTCTCAGCCCTTATAAACCTTACTACAATTACATCATTACAGCATACTGAATGTATGTAAACTAGAGAACCATTACATCACCATGCTAAGTACTAAGTATATATTACTAAAGAACCATCATCTCTTCAATTTCATTGAGTTAACACCTTGTTGTAAGTATCCTTGTTTCAAGTAGACTTCTCCAGAGTTCAGCCCTCTACAAGGTCAGAAGAAATTAGGGACCGATTAAGCAATAGAATCAATTCTTAACTAAATTAGTAGTGATAGCAGTGGAGAGAGGGGAATGGTCATGTTTTGAAGGTAAAATAACCAGATTTGGCAACTGATTGGGAAGGGGATGAAGAAGAAGAATCAAGGATGACTTCCAAATTGCAAACCTGGGAGATTTCAACAGAAAGAGGGAAGTTTGAAGCTTGGGCAGATATAGACAGAGAATACTGACTATTGTCTGGAGCATATTAAGTGGGTAAAAAAGGCTTTCTTTTTTACCAGTGACCCTCTCTGCAAGTAGTAGACTGCTCCTCCAGTTGTTTTGTATTGATCATTATTGATTTGTATTCATAGACTTTCCAAATGGGCAGAGTTCTAAAAATCTAAAGGCACAGACTATACAAGAACAAAGGGTCCCCCTCCAAACCATGAGAGGAACAGGGAGGGGAAAAAAAGGAAGAAAATAACCAATCCTATTCAAGATTTTTATCCTTGATCTGGAGAAAGGAAAAAATAACTTTCTTTTCAGATTTGCAAATGACACAAAGTAAAGAAAGATAGCCAGAACATATATAAGAATTAAGAGGCAGAAAGATCTAATCAAGAATAGAATGATAGGGTGAAATCAGATAAGATGAAACTGTATAGGAACAAATAAAAGTCCTGCTATTCAGTTAGAAAATAATGTGTTCTATAAGCACAGGATGGGGCAGGCATATGGAATAATAATTCATTTATATAGAATGCTTTAAGTTTTACATAATGTTTTCCTCATAATTGTGAGAAATAGGAATTTCAAGAATTATTGTCTCCATTTTAGAGGAGAAGAAATTGGGGTTCAAAGAGCTGAAATAATTTGACCACATTCACATAGATAGTAAATATCAGAAGTAGGATTTGAGGGTCCATTTCTGGACAGTCCATTTCTAGAACTCTTTTCACTAGAGTAAACTATCTGTAAGGGGCTGTCCTTATACATGGTGATGTGGGAGGGAAGGGAGTGGAAATGGAGTTCCAGATGACTTCAACTTTAGTATGAGTCAGTAATATAAAATGGGAATGGATATCATATAGAGCTATGGTTATAGGGTCAATGTCAGATAGAAAAAAGGATCTATTGTTCTCAACCTCTTTCAGACTCCACCTAGAAAAGTGTGTTCCACCAAGTGGGTGCCCATTCTAAGAAGAGCTGGAGTAGGTCTATGGGTGTAGAGGGCCATAAATAGTGGGGAAACTCTGGGTAAGGTATAAGACCTTCAGAGCAGAAGGAACCTGCTGACAATGTCTGGTTCAGCTCTCCATCTCTCTCTCTCTCAAGGAGGCTGTGACCACCTGTGTTCCATTTGAAGCAAGAGATACTTACAGTAAGGAGGCATTACATATCAATAGCAGGGTGCTTATAGTTAGTACTTGCTCAGTGTGATGTGGTGATGTAATGGTTCTATAGTTGGCACATGCTCAGTGTGGTATAGTGATGTAATCATACTAAGGTATTTAGGGGCTGAGAGGACTGGAAATAAATGGACTCCATCTTTGACCATCCCCATGAGTCTCCTGCCTTCATCACTCCTCCACTAAGACCAAGGACTAAGACTAGTCCCAAGATCCTCCAGAGAGTTAGTCTGGATGGTATATTTTGGCACCCCATTGTAGGGACTCTAGAAAGCACACTACATTTTGGTGTCTAAATGTGGGGCCCTATACCTTAGCATGTGCCCTTAGGGTATTCCCTGTCTCCTGACCCTCCTAGCTCAACTCCACCTTCTTGGGAAGGAGGAGGAGGAGTGAGAGGGGCAATGACACCATCAGCATTGCCCATGCAGCGGTTTTACCCACTCCCCCATGTTACCATTACAAAAGGCATTAGTCAAAGCTAAGGAGGAAGGACAGGATACATCTGATTTGAGAATAGAAGTATAAAAAAATACCTTTGATTGAAGAGTTTGACTCTTCAGGTCAAGTCAGGAGAAGCATACTCTTTTAATCTGGGAATTATCAAAGATCTGAAAAAGGCTTGCACTCTTTATGGGGCTATATCATCTTATGTTAAGATGGTACTAGAGAATTTGGCTTATGAAATTTTAACCTCTAGTGATTGGAAATCTATACCAAAGACATGTTTAGAACCTGGACAAAACTTGTTGTATAGTCAGCTTTATAGAATACAAGTCCAATGAAACAGATACACTGGAGTTAATATACCAGTCACCTTTGACTAACTAGCAGGTGTAGGACCTTATGCAGATGCTTTAGAGCAGATTAATTACCCTATAGTCACATATGAGCCAATTGCTTCTGCTGCTACCAAAACATGGGGCACCCTCTCAGGAAGGCAAGACAGAGGGGAAGCCTTCACAAAAATAGCACAAGGTCCAAATGAACCCTTTGCTGATTTTGTGGAACATTTGCAGACAGCTGTCTTATGAACTATTGGTGAAAATGCAGCAACAGAAATTATGATAAGATAACTTGCCAAAGAAAATGTTAATGAGGATTGTAGAAGAATTATACTAGGACTACACACGGATGTTCCTTTAGAGGAGATTATAAGACTCTATGCCACAGTGGGCACAAATGCCTTTTATAGCCAGGCTATGATGCAGACTTCCCAAGATCCAAACATGGAAAAATAGGGTCCCTTTTGGCAAGGGACTTCCAGAGAGACTTGCCAATGTTTTCAATGTGGTAAAATAGGGCATCTGAAAGCTCAATGTTTGCAAAAAGATAAAGTGAAAGAACAGAATCAATAATGGCTTCTACTGGGCATCAGAATGTAGATTGACTCAGGGAAATGGGAAGTGGGGTTTGGCTCCAGGGCCCCAAACAAAAAACACTTGGGGCATGTGTGATCTATTACCCAGGAGAAATAGTAGCATCAGGTTTACTGATACAGACTCCTGATATGCAATTTGGTGATACTTGCCCAGATTTTGACTCCCAACAACAGAATCCAGGAATATTCTGGACTACAGCTGTTACAGCTGTCTGTCCTATGCTCACTGTCTATGTGAATGGCATACCATTAGAAGAGTTGGTAGACACAGGTACAGACCATACAGTCATTAGAGGTGCCAATTGGCCTAGTCATTGGCTAAAGAATAAGGCGACACCTATATGTCTAGCATAGGAGGATCAATAGCAGCTGAAGTTAGTGCTACCCCTTTGAGATCAATATTTGAAGATGACAGGAATTTTTACTCCTTTTGTAGTAAAAAAAAAAAATCCCCATCAGTCTGTGGGGAAGAGACTTTCTATTCTATCCCTCTGGATAAGGAGAATATGAAAAGATTTGCCTTTTCAGTGTCCAGCATTAACTTAGCTGAGCCTTATAAAAGATTGAAATGCACAGTTTTGCCACAGGGAATGAAAAATAATCCTACTACGTGTCAAATATATGTAGCTGCTGTTCTTAGTCCAGTAAGAAAAGCATTTCCAAAAGTAATGTTGTTACATTATATGGATAATATATTGGGGTGTGTACCTGAGGAGCAAATGTTAGAAGCATGTCTACTAAGGATCTACAAATTGCATATAGCTCCAGAAAAAATTCAAAGGCATGCTCCTTTTCAATATTTAGGATATGAAGTATATCCTAAGGTGCTTACAGTATAAAAACTTTCTTTAAGAACAAAGAAGTTGAACACCTTAAATAACTTTCAGAAATTGATAGGAGATATCCAATGGTTGCATTCAGTGTTAGGGTTAACTACCTATTAATTACAACAATTATATGACATTTTAAGGGGAGACATTATTTTAGACTCACCCTGCTAGCTTACAGAAGAAGCTCAAGAGGCTTTGAGAGAAGTTGAACTGGCTTTATCCAATGTGGTTGAAAGAATCACTCAAAGACCCTTGGAAATATCAGTTTTTGTTACAAAAGAGGCACCCACAGCAGTCCTTTATCAAGGAGACAGTGTGATAAGAGTGGGTGAACCTCCCAGCACAACCAGGACAAAGCCTTGTTCCTTACCCAGTGCTTATGGCTAGAATTTTATTAAAGGCCATTAAGCATGCGATACAATTAACTGGGATAAGACCTGACAAGATATGTACCTTTTATACCAATGCACAAATTAATGTATGCTGTGAAACCATCCCAGAGTGGCAAATTTTATTGGCCATGGCTCCAAATTTTATACACGGGTCTCCATTAAAGATAACCAGACTGTTACATAATTGGTGATGGATTCTTGAAGAAAAGGTTTCTAAGATTCCCCTTAAAGGACCAACTATCTTTACAAATGCATCCAAACATAATATTTGTGCTGTATACTCTCATGACTTAACTATAAAGAGAACAGTCAGAACTTTTCAGTCCACTCAGCCGATTGAATTGTATGCAATCATTCTAGATCTTACTTATTATCCAGGAGATGTAAGCATAATATCTGATTTGGCCTATTCAGTAGATGTGGTACAAAGAATTGCCACAGCTCAAATAAAATTTGCAGCTTCCAATATATATCAGCTCTTTAAGGAACTTCAGGAGCAAGTGAGAAAGCATCCAGTTAAAATTTATATCTTGCATGTCCGCTCTCATAGTGAACTTCCAGATCCTATTTTTTAATGGAAATTCAAAGGCAGATAGCCTTCTAACCATGTTAGCCAATACTCCTTTATTTCAGGCAGCCCAAGAATCTCATTCTAAATATGATCAGGCTGTTCAAGCTTTATGTTTGCAATTTGGGATAACAAAAGAGGAAGCTAGGAGCATAGTAAAAGCCTGTATAGCTTGCCTTCCTTTCCATGCTCCAATCCTCCCTCCAGGGAAGAACCCTCATGGTTTGAAACCCAATGAAATTTGGCAAATGGATGTGACTCATTAAAAACCTTTTGCTCATCTATCTTTTATTCATGTTGTGGTAGACACCTTTTCAGGATTCACTTTTGCAATACCAGCAGCAAAAGAAACTGCAAGAGTAGTCACTGAATTCCTTATACAAGCATTTGCAATTATGGGTGTGTCATAAGCAATAAAAACAGATAATGGACCTGCATATACTTCTAAACATTTTGCACATTTGTGTGAACAGTATCAGATTTTACACACCACTGGCATACCTTTTAATCCTCAATGACAGGCAATAGAAGAGAAGAGAAACAGAGACATCAAGACACTTATCTAAAAACAAAAGAAAGGGGGAGCCACAGGTAATCCTAGAGAACTTCTAAATCTAGCTCTTTATACTATTAACTTCTTGATTTTTGACAAAGATGCACTGGTTCCAGCAGACAGGTTTTATAATCCACTGGAAAGGCAGTGTCCAGTGCAAGCAGCTCCACTCTCTTTAGATAACTGCCAGATGATGTGGAGAGACCCAGGAAGTGGTGAATGGAAGGGACAAGATAGGTTAGCTGCTTGGGGGAGAGGGTTTGCTTGTATCTCTACAGATGGAGAAGGAATCAGATGGGTGCCAATAAGCCGTATTTGCCTTGTCCATTAGAGAGAGGGACAGAGCAGACCCTTGAAATGGAGAAGACCCAAGAACCATTGGGTGGTTCCATCTCTGACTACATGTGCCACTGAAAGAGCATGTCTGTTAACCCTATGTATCTGGCAATTGACTTTTGAACATCAAAAATTGTTGATGAGACTGCTGCAGGACTTCAAACTTTCAGGGATCATTGGATTCTCTGACACGTGAAGTAATGGATAATAGATTGGTTTTGGACTATCTCTTGACTGCTGAAGGAGGCATATGTGTGAATGTTATATACCCTCCTTCTAGGACTCATGGAAATTTTTATAATATCAGGTTGATTCATATTGTTTATTACATCACTATTAGCCTGTGTTATATCACTACTTGCTTGTGTAATACCTCCCATGTTGATGGATTTATGTATACCTGTTTCAACTAAAACAAAAGAAGGTGGGAAATGTAGAGGGCCACAGATAGGGGGGATCTTTGGGTAAGGCATAAGACCCTTCAGCCCAGAAGGAACCTGCTGACAATGTCTCCCCATCTCCCCTAAGGGCTCTCACCCTTCCTGAGAAGTCAAGGAGGGCTTGTGACCACCTGTGTTCTATTTGAAGCAAGGGATACTTACAGTAAAGAGGCATTTACATATCAATAGCAGGGTTCTTATACTTAGCATTTGCACAGTGTGCTGTGGTGATGTAATGCTACTATAGTTAGCCCTTGCTCAGTGTGATGTGGTGACATAATGGTTCTCTAATTGGCACATGCTCAGTGTGCTGTACAGATGTACTAAGGTATTTTTAGAGGCTGAGAGAACTGAAAATAAATGGATTCCATTTTTGACCATTCTTGTGGGTCTCCTGCCTCCTTCACTCCTGCACTAAGACCAAGGACTTGGGCTGGTCCCAAGAGTCTCCAGAGAGCTAGTCTGGATGGCATATTTTGGCACCCCAGCAAGGGGGCTCTAGAAAGCACACTCACTACATATGGGAAACGTCCAGCTTGTTGAGGGGCCTGCAGATGATGCCATATAGGAACTGACTGAAGGAAAAGTAAAGATTTGTATCTAGTGGGATCTTGGAAAAAACTTAAGTCATTTGAAAAAAGCAATAGGATTTGAACACAGGTCCTGATTCCAAGGATTCCTGTTCTGGTTAGAGCTGTCCTAGATGCCCTTGGGAGTCCTTTCATATAATGAGCTTGCATAATTACACACTTTTATGATGCTATGGCAGAGCCCTGCTAAAATTTTTAGATGCCATAGACCTTCCTGTTGAATAATGATAACAAATGCAAGAAGACTGCAATAATATATGCAATATTTTATGGTTTATAAATCACTTTTACACATGTGATCCTATTTGATTTTCTCAAAAACAATCCTGGTAAATGTGGGTAATAGAGATCTCTGAATATCCAGGCCACAGAGCTCTGATATAATTAAGATGTAATTAGTATCCTGGCATCTATCACCATACCAAGGATAAACAGGTGGGGGCAGAAGGCAGTAATTCATCCTTTCTCTCACTCAGAAGGAACCTGGCACACCCTCCACCATGGTTAGTAAATCCCAGAAGTCCCAATCATCAGGTAATTTCATGATTATGCCTGGATCCATCCTGTGGGCTGGACAGAATTGACAGGGAAAAACAGGCCTTGTCCTGGCAAAGTCAATGCTCCCCTGTTGTGTTTGGCTGTTTCACAGCAAACAGATAAGAATAGAGGTAGAAAGAGCAGCAGAATTGTAATAAGGGGATTTATTCAGTGAAATCTTATTCTCTGTACTATGGTCTGTTTTCTTACTGCTTCTTTCTCTTATCACATATGCTTGGTCTTAGAAGTCACTGTCTCATCAATGTGTGGCGGGTCAATATGTGCCGAATTAATAAAGCCCAGTATTTAACACTAGTTAGTCAGGAAAACAAATCATTATCTGGAAAGTCCTGCATTTCCTAGATCCCTTGGGGCCTGAAGACAAGATGATCCAAATTTCTGAGTTCCTTGAGAAGAGGGACTTGTCATTTTGCATTAATAATCAGTGGTTAGTACAGCTTGACACATGATAGGTACTGTATTTATTCAGCACTATGGACTAAATGATATTGACTTAATTTTGAAAATTGCTTCCATGTCTTTCTTTCATGGTAGAAAGACCCTATAATTGGTAGATAAAGGAATTTTGAAGACATAGTTCTGACCCTTTTTTTGCTGTGTGATCTTGGATATTATTTCTTTGCCTCTCAGTTTCCCCATGTGGATAATGAGGACACTTTGTTAGATGAATTAATTCTAAGATCCCTTTTAGATTTACCATTCTGTTATTCTGGAATAATAAAGCAGCTTACATTTCTTTGTAAAGGGCAGCTAAATGGCGCCTTCAAGGGAGCAAAGGACTTGGAATCAGGAAGACCAGCATTTGAGTCCTGCCTGAGACATTAGCTGTGTGACCCTGGGCAAATCACTTCTCTGTTAAATAGGGATAATAATAGCACCTACCTCATAGGATCAAATGGATTAACATGTAAAAAGGGCTTTGCAAACTTTTAAGTATCCATATAAAGGCTATTATTCTATGCTTTATATTGTTATAAAGCATTTGGTATATGTGATCACTATTTGATCCTCAAAACCACCCTGTGAGTGAGGCAACGTGAATATCTGTAGTATATATTTTTTTATAAATGAGGAAATGGAAACTGAAAGAGAGGTGAATTAACTTGTCCAAGGTTACACAGCTGGAGGTGATTTAGGTTAGAATTCAAACACAAATCTTCTGATTCCAAATAGACATTGGCTGGGATGACTGCACAGCTTCCTTAAAGTGAACTTATGTTCAAGGAGTCCGCTTCTCATTCCTGCTGGTACTCTTCCAGGTCATCCCATAATGCTGATTTTGGGGGCCTATTGAAAATATTACAAAGAAACCTTGTGAAAGACTTTTCTCTAGCAGAAACTATGAATTAGAAGATTTACTTTTTTTTTTCTTTTTTAAAAAATAGCTTTTTATTTTTCCAAATACATACAAAAATAGAACATCCACCCCTGCAAAACCTTGTGTTTCAAATTTTTCTCCTCTCATCCCTGAGTAGCAAGCAATCTGATATAGGGTAAACATTTGCAATTCTCCTAAACATATTTCCATATTCACTTTGGATAAGAAAGATCAGATCAAAAGGGGAAAAAATACAAGAAAGAAGAAAAACAACCAGCAACAATAAAAGTGAAAACACTATGCTGTGATCCATATTCAGTCTCTCTTTGGATCCTATTGCACTTTCCATCCCAAGTCTATTGGAATGTTTTCAAATCACCTCATTATTGAAAAGAAACAAGTTCCTCACAGTTGATCATCATATAATCTTGTTGTTACTATGTACAGTGTTCTCATGGTCCTGCTCATTTCACTTAGAATCAGTTCACATAAGTCTCTCCAGGTCTCCCCAAAATGGTCCTGCTGATCATTTCTTAGGGAACAATAATTCCATAATATTCATATACCACAATTTACCCAAGCATTCTCCAATTGAAGGGCATACACTGTTTCCAGTTTCTAGCCATTACAAAAAGGGCTGCCACAAACATTTTTGCACATGTGGGTCCCTTTCCCTCCTTTAAGATTTCTTTGGGATATAAGCCCAATAGTGATGCTGCTGGATCAAAAGGTATGCACAGTTTAATAGCCCTTTGGGCATAGTTACAAATAGTTCTCCAGAATGGTTAAATCAGTTCACAACTCCACCAACAGTGTATTAGTGTCCCAGTTTTCTCACTCTCCCCGATTTGTCATTATCTTTTCCTGTCATATTAGCCAATCTGAGAGGTGTATAGTACAAGGTTTACTTTTGACCATTTTGGTTGACATTCTTTCTTTTAACTCCTATTGTATCTCCAGGTTTCCAGTGTTCATTTTTTACCTCCAGATATGGATGGGTGAGTGTTATGGGACAGAACTCTGAAACAAGGATTCTTACAAGGTGTTAAATCAGTGGAAATGATAAATACAATGGTAATCTAGTTTAGCATGGTGATTAATAGTTCTCTAAGTTCAGTATGATTGATTTAATCTTACAACAAATAATGGCTTCCTGGTGATATAATGACTGGATTATACTCGGTGTAGAGCATATAAGATGGGACTCAGAGCCAGAGATAGACTCAGAAGGGCTCCAAGAGAGACTCAGAGAGCTCCGAGACAGGGCCAGAGAAGACAAGTGACTGGAGGTGGGAGCTCAAGCTCTAGGAGGCAAGGAGAGACAGATTCATTCCATCGTCCACCTTTGTGGTGGCTGGAGGCTGAAGCACGAGTCCTCAGATTCATTCATTCCATCTTCATCCGATCGTGGTGGCTGGCCTCCTGCACTTCCCCCACTGAGACCAAGGCCCGTCTGAAAGGCTCTTCAGAAAGCTGCGCAGCCCCAGGCAGGAGACAATAAAGAATTTGGACTTTAACATCTGGCTATTCCTGTGGTGATTACTCTATGGAAAGGAAGGCTGCTGGAAGACGCCAGAAAACCAAACAAAAACACTGCAGATGGGGGGTGGGGATTCTCTTTTGAGCATCTCTAGTGTTTTCTTGAGCATCCTATGAACTTTAAGGTAATTTGCATGGGTTTGACCTAATCACCAACAGGGATGATGATGGCATTTGGAAAGGTGAATGAAAAGGGATATGTTAGATGTTTAAGAGAAGTAAGGGCTTGGGCAGTGCTAAATTACATGTGGTCCAGAAACAGAATGATGGAACGCAAAGAGAGAAGAAAGATCATGCAAAGTGATTTCATACTAAAAGGCCAGAGGAAAATCCAGAGCCAGAAAACCAAGATGCATAAAGCTACAACAAAGTGAAAACAGCCCAGACTTCACACTTCATGGATATTGTGAATTGTATGAATTATGTAGATCAGGAGAAAGGGGGTTAACTCTTTAGTTCTTCCTCTATTTGGAAGGGTCCAAACTCCAAGATAGTGCTATCAGCCTAGAGAAAGGGCCTGTTCTTAGAGGAAAGTGGATTTGTTTCATGAGAGTGTAAGTCTATCTCTCTAAGCAATATAGATCACTGAGAAGAAGTGAGGTCTTCTAAAGAGGAAAGTTTCTTCTTTCTCTGTGGGCTTAGTTATGAGTCCTGATTCTCTTTGCTGTGTTTAAATAACTTGTTTCATACCTTGTTAGCTTCACATATTTGCAAAGGAACCAAGGATGCCTAGACAAGGTCTAGATTTGAGTCAAAATTTGATTTATCCAGTAGACACTCTGAGTGAGAGCACAAGCCAGAGATTACTCACCATTGAGAAGTCTCTAAAACTAAAATTCTTCTGGTTCTGGATAATGATTTACAAGTTAATAGTTTTATTCCATGCACATTTTGTCACATGGAAATCTCTTGGTGTTTTATATGTATTTTTAGATTCTGAATTCAAAAATGCAAATAGCATTTTTCTCACATCTACCATCATTGAGCGAGACATGAATTTTCATATAAATTACTCAATATGAAGCCATAATAAAGTATACTTTATTGGAGGAGGAGAGGGATAATTAAAAATCACTTGTTGGCTTTTTCTTGCACATTGTATGAAGTCTTTGTTTGTGTGATGTGTGGTAGGGTACACTGGGACATATTTGCATATGTTCAGTCATGGTATAATTTGTACCAGATTGTGCTGTCTGTTGTGTGCTAGGTATCATTTGGTAAACATCATTATTCTGTATAATCTTATTTTCTCAAACTATTGTATTTTGTAGAAGCTGGATATTTGACTTAAATTTTCATAATCCCTTTTGTGTCAATCATATTAATAGTTTTTGTAACATTTGGGATGAGTTAACTCATAAGTTTATAGCTGATGTTCATAAGTTTAGAGCTGAAAGAGACCTAGTTCAGTTCCTCCCTCATTTTATAATTGAGGAAACTTAGTCCAGAGAAATTAAATTACTTGCTCAAAATCACATAGTGGAAAGACAGAAACAAAGTGATGTTTTAAATGTGAAATTTATTTGAAAAAAAATATGTTAATTTTAGCTTGATTGTAAAACAGATCATGACTTCTTAAACATTTCAACTCACAACTCTTTTTCACCTGAGAAATTTTTACATATCCCCAGATATATAGGAATATGAAACAAGTATAAAATCAAACATTTACTGATTAAAAAAAAACATAATTTTGCCAACACCACGTTTAGTTTGAAGGTTGAGACCCAGAATTTAAGAAGCCGAGAAATAGATGATCAAGATAGGCTTGGATCACTTACTTATGAAATATATCTTATATGAGATTACTAACAGGTTGCATACATGGATCTCTTTACATGACATTTATGGTTCCTATAATTTGGAGAAAACAAAATTATCAACTAACTGGTGGCTGTTTTTTCATAACAGAAAAAAGAACTATTTCAAGAACTATTTCCATAGCTAAAGGTACTTTCCAATATCCAAATCTATGTTTAACTATGTCTGTTTTATACAGTAAAATTCTACCTATAAGTCTGTTTTATACAGAAAAATGCTACCTGCATTAAAACTACCAGAAAATTATTAGATGAAGAAAATTAACCTGATAATTAGATTATAATGATGAGACAGCAAAACAAGATGGTCACCTTCCACTTGAAGCAATCTTTTTTTTTTCTCAGACTCTCATTTAATAAATCAAAGAGACCAAAATGGACTTGTTGTGATATTAATACATAGAAAAGTTAAGCTGAATGCTTAGATTCTATCCTAAAAGGATGTCATCTACTGCAAGAGTATACCAGAATGTATTTCAAACATGATTTTTTTGACAGTTGATCAAAGAAATGCAATTAAGACAGTTCTGAGGTACCACTACATACCTCTCAGATTGGCTAAGATGACAGGAAAAGATAATGATAAATATTGGAAGGAATGTGGGAAAACTGGGACACTGATGCATTCATTGTTGGTGGAGTTGTGAATTGATCCACCCATTCTGGAGAGCAATGTGGAACCATGCTCAAAGGAATATCAAACTGTGCACACCCTTTGATCCAGTAGTGTCTCTACTGGGTTTATATCCCAAAGAGATCTTAAAAGAGGGAAAGGGACCCACATGTGCAAAAATGTTTGTGGTAGCCCTTTTTGTAGTGGCTAGAAACTGGAAACTTAGTGAATGCCCTTTAATTGGAGAATGGCTGGATAAGTTGTGGTATATGAATATTATGGAATATTATTGTACTATAAGAAATGATCAGCAGGATGATTTCAGAAAGGCCTGGAGAGACTTACATGAACTGATGCTAAGTGAAGTATAGAACCAAGGGAACAGTTTACACAATAACAAGAAGATTATATGATGATCAACTGTGATGGGCTTGGCTCTTTTCATCAATGAGGTGATTCAGGCCAATTTAAACTTCTGATGGAGAGAGTCAGCTGTGTTCAGAAAGAGGACTGTTGATAGTGAATGTAGATTACAACATAGTATTTTCACCTTTTTTGTTGTTGTTTGCTTACATTTTGTTTTCTTTCTCATTTTTTCTTTTTGATCTGATTTTTCTTGTGCAGCAAGATAATTGTGGAAATATGTATAGAAAAACAGCACATGTTGAATTATTTGCTGTCTAGGGGAAGGAGTGGGGAAAAGGAGGGAGAAAAAATTTGGAGCACGGTTTTCCAAGGGTGAATGTTGAAAACTATCTTTGCATATGTTTTGAAAATAAAAAGATATTATTTTAAAAATAAAACCAAATAAACCAAAGAGAAAAAAAATTACATTTTTGTTAATAAGCATTTAGTATCAAAGTTATTTTGGGTAATACTATGGGGATTTGAGACTGATCATTGTTTTACTAGGATAACAATATAGGTATATGCTTCGGTATTTGTGGATGGAACAACAGACAGAAAAAAAGCCATTAAAATGAAGAAACAAACAAAAAATTGATCTCAAAGGAAAGAATAGATTATAGGAGAAGAAAATGAATGAAGCTAACCATCACTTGGTCCTAGAAACGTTTCCTTATCAACAATATGTGTTAAACTTGGCTTAAAAATCCTGACAAGTCAAAATGGATCAAAATTGAACAGGTTTTCTTTATTTGAAAAATAAATTTCCAAGCATAAGTGAGGCTAACATGAAAAATGACAAATTTCTGTTTCCTCATATAACTGAAGTAGTCAGAAATGAACATTTTGAAGAACAGTTGAATAAAGCTAAAAGTGTTGAGTGGAAATCATTTTTTAAAACAACCAAAAAGTTGTTGGAAAATTCAAGACAGAAAATCACCAAGAAATTGTCATTAATCTGTTGAAACCCATACAGTTATAGAATGTAACATGTCACTGAATAGATACATTTCTTGGATTCATGTTTGAACTTCTTCCCAAAACTTTGGTATGATCAGTGATGAGCATAAGGAATATTTCCATCAAGAAATTTCCACAATGGAAAAGCAATAGCAGGGTGATTGTAATCCAAGCATGCTGGCTGACTACTGTTGGATGCTGAACAAAAATGTTCCCCAAGCGTAATATAACAAGAAATCATCAGTAGCTATATTTTGGTATGTAAGTGAATGCAATTTGGTTGCTAAAAAAAGAATTTATTAAAATATAAAGCTGTGATTCAATTGAAAGTAGTAGGTGATAGATAAAATTTAGATTATCTTTTTAATCAGCACAAAAAACCTATAACAAACTATATAAGCAAGTATAATAACCATCACTATCACACATACCCCCATTTGTTATTTATAATTATTTAATATATTCCCCTATGATCCTATGATAGTGTTGTAAATCAAAGAAATGGCAATTAAAATGGGGGAAATTTTAGGCCCAGTGTCAGGGATTTTTTTTAGAGATAATGACACACAACCCAGGAAGCATATTCTTCAAAAGGAACCCTAACTCTGGGAACCAGTAGATTTAATTGGTCTGTGGAGGAGCCTGGTCTTCAAAGAAAGAAGTCAGCTCTATGAGTGTGTGTGTGTGTGTGTGTGTGTGTGTGTATGTGTGTTTTAAATCATTGTCTGACAATATAGGTCAGAGCTTCCCCCAAACAATTAACAAAGCCTACTTTAAAAAGTTTTTCAGTGTAGAAAACAGATTGAATATTGGATGGCTACCAATTTCTCTCACAACAACAAAAAAAAATGCCTAAAATGCAAAAAAGTCATAAGCATGTATTGACAAATACTAACATGATATAATGACCCTTTACTTAAGTTATAGTCTCAGGAAGTAGAAGCTTAAAACTTTAAAATATGAAAGAAATACCTTGTGGGACTATTCAGCCAATACTTCACCTTCACTTCAGCTCTGCATTATTGAAATAATTCATTAAAAGTTCATAACTTCTGACAAGTCTGGATTGGCTCGAGCTTACCTTTCTGTCAGTCATCAACTCCTTGGAGAAGTAGCTGCAGTCAATACCTTTCACAGGAAAACCAGTACCAACTTGGCGATGCAAGAACTCCTGGACTCCCAAATTAATCACCAGTCTGTTTCTCATGATTGCTGTTCAGCAATCTGTGCTCAGGGAAAGAAACCCAAAGCAGATGAGGTTAGTTAGGGCTTTGGGATCTAGCTTGAGGCACACCTACACAAAGACATGCTCTCACTACCATGTACCTACAGAGGTAAGGAGAAACTTCTTACTCCCATCCCCTAAGAAGGCCAAGGGATAGCTGTCTAAGTTCCAAGCCACATATTCAAGAGAGGAATGAGAGTAAATTATCTCTCTCTAAAGTCTATTTAGTGGTCAGCTTTTGCGGCTCAATTCCAATTCTCTTTGAAAGACTGACAATCCTGTCATGGAGTTTAGGTAGAGGCAATCCATAGGTACTAATCAGAAGCATTTGGCTGCATATACCCTTTAATAAAGAGCAAAAAATATCCAACTGGAAGAGGTTCAGACACAATACTTCTTGGAGAGTGCCCTAGTCATCACAGATGCACTCCCAGAAATAAGTGACTAGTATTTAGAGCTATCCCCATGCATGTCCCAAGGAAGGATCACTGTTACAGGAACAAGTTTGTTAACTGGTTCCTTCCCTTTTTATATCACATCATTTTAATTGTTATCTATATGATATGTAAGAGCTGCTAGATGGCCCAGCAGATAGAGCACTGGAAATAGAGTCAGGAACATTCATTTCTTGAATTAAAACTGGCCTCCACCACTTATTAGCTGCGTGGATGTTGGTAAGCCCCAATTATGAATTAAGCCCCAATTATGAATATCTGCAATCCATTTCCCTCAGTTTCCTCAACTGTAAAATAAAGATAATACTAGTACGTGTTTCTGAGTTTTGTAGTGAGGATCAAATGAGATAATATTTAGAAAGCAGTTATCATTGTATCTAGCATGTAGAAGATGCCCTATAAATTCTTTTCCCCTTATTTCCCACCCCCCCCCCCATTAGTTTGAAATGTATATTTACTATGGAAAGTTAGACATATGTTGAGATTAAATGAAGCTCGATTTTAATATGCCTAAGAATTGTTATTTTCCTTATCTTCCCCAATCCCCAAAACTCCATACTTACATCCAAACAAATGACACTATAGATTTTGTCTTATCACTCACATCTACCCTTTCTTGCTCCCTTTACTTTTCATATACCATATGAAGCCGAGAGGGTTTACCAGCACTTTGAGGATTTGAGCTTTCTACATTCTCAGACATTAGTATTAGAATTATAAAGGGGGAGAAAAGTTTTTCTTACCATCCTATTAAAGTTGTCTCATGTCTAGCCATCATTAGAACAAGACTCAGGAAAACCTAGGCATTTGCCCTAAAGGAATGCTTTGGGCCTATCAGTGATAGTCTGGTCAAATAAATTCACTACATAAGACCTTTCCTGATAACACCATAGGGGCTAGTAGTTTTCCCTGAGTTTATCTTGATTCATTCTGTATGGGCCAATACAAACCAACTAAAAAGACTCACAGGAAATTAGATGATAAAAATACCAAGGAGAAAAAGACTATAGCATTACAGTTCTGTAATAATAATATTTATGCACTTCTTTTATGCATTTTGATTTTGAAGTAATCTTACAAATTTGGTGAGATAGAGCATCTGAAGTATCACTTCTTCAATATGCAAACATTCTCTGTGTGTATATATATACACATTTATATATATATACATATATATATAAATATATATACATATTTTTAGAGATTTACTATTGGATTCCAAATACTGCCTATCAGCTTCTAACTTGAATGAGAAACTTTAAGTGACTTGCCTAATAGTCAAACAGGTAGGATTTCACAGAGGCATGATTTCACCTGAGACCTTCCTGACTTAGAGTCCAACACTCCATTATGCCATTAAGTTTTGATAGCTTAAAAATGCTCTAAAACTTTTGAGGCACCTTGTATTTCTTGAGCACATAGCACTGACATGTATCATATACTTGGGGAGGGGGGGAAATGAAGTGCAAAGGAAAAATTGTGAATCTTTGTTTGTTCAGAGATAAGGTTAACTAAATAACTACTGCATGGAAAAATTAGCTTTGATGAATCCTAATATTAACTCACATAAAGTATGCATGAAGTAAAAGATTTAAAAAAAAAAACTAAATGGACAGAGCTATGGTCAATAAACTAATATGGTTGATACATTCAAAATAATACTGGATTCAGTTAAAAGAGATTCAGGTTTGAATCCTGACGCTTGATGGTTACTAGTTCTGTGATCACAGACCAACTGAACTTCTGCAAGCCCTAGTTTTCTCATCTGTAAAATAGTAACCGAATTTAAATTTCATTTTAATTAAATTAACTTATTTATAATAATTTAATTTAATTTAATTTAAATTTAAATAAAAATGCTTCTTATGAACAAGAGATACAGATATCTCTAGTACCTATATTCCAGAGTTATGAGGCCAAAATGAAATATTTATGCAGAGTTCTTTGTAAATCTTTATGTGCTTTATAGATAGCTATAATTATTACTGGTGCTAGTGATAGAAATGATGAAAACTGGTAGTGGTGGTAAATGTATCCATATATCTGTATGTGTATGTGTGTGTGTACTTTTTGTGTGCCTGTGAGCACTCAAGTAAAGAAGAAGAGATTAAAGGTGAGAATCATGGAATAGTAGAGGAAGATGGGAAGAGGATGAATATCCATCCCTGTAGCAGGGCCAGACTCAGAGTCACAGAACCAAGCACCTGGCAAGATTAAGGGAATGCTTTTACAATTTTACAATTTCCTTTTTCCAAGGTATCCACAAAAATGTCAAAACTCCCTAGCAAATTCTAAGCTCAAAGTAGAGTTAGTCATTAAACACACCTACTGTTTATTATTATTATTATTATCTTTGAGCCTAAAGGAATAATCCAAAAAACGATTAAAAAAAAAAAAACCTTTGTAGCTAGAATAAAGGGTGTGTTCTAAGTGGATGTCCATATAGTAGGTATTCTTAAGACAAAAAATTTGCTGTGAGCTTTGTGAAAGAAGATGTAATAATGCCTCTTTTGATAGGAGAAGGAACAGGAATAATACCACAAGTTGGGGCTAGTTTGTTCAAACTCCTTGTTTGCTTGGATTTAATGTACCATGGAGAGGTATGTTTTGATTTCTGAAGAGGTGGAAACTTCAGTTCCAAAGGGGTGATAACATGTAGTAAAACTGAGGTTTGTGATTCAAGGTAATCTCATTGGAATGGAGATAGACCGCTTCCATGAAAAACAATTATATGATCTTCATGATGCTAGGGAATCCTTAATAAAGAAGGAAATGTACCATTTTTGTGAGTTATCTATTATTACCATGATAATTTTGGATTTAGGATTGTCTATAAAAATTACTGAACAGGCTGGTGTAATTCTGGATCCTGGACCAACACTATACTCTACCATCAGTCCACCATGGCAGACCTAGAAAACTTCTTTTTTTTTTTTTTTTCATTTATTTATTTTTTTTATTTAATAGCCTTTTATTTACAGGATATATACATGGGTAACTTTACAGCATTAACAGTTGCCAAACCTCTTGTTCCAATTTTTCACCTCTTACCCCCCCACCCCTTCCCCTAGATGGCAGGATGACCAGTAGATGTTAAATATATTAAAATATAAATTAGATACACAATAAGTATACATGACCAAAACGTTATTTTGCTGTACAAAAAGAATCAGACTCTGAAATATTGTACAATTAGCTTGTGAAGGAAATCAAAAATGCAGGTGGGCATAAATATAGGGATTGGGAATTCAATGTAATGGTTTTTAGTCATCTCCCAGAGTTCTTTTTCTGGGCATAGCTGGTTCAGTTCATTACTGCTCCATTGGAAATGATTTGGGTTGATCTCGTTGCTGAGGATGGCCTGGTCCATCAGAACTGGTCATCATATAGTATTGTTGTTGAAGTATATAATGATCTCCTGGTCCTGCTCATTTCACTCAGCATCAGTTCATGTAAGTCTCTCCAAGACCTAGAAAACTTCACCAGACTGGCACACAAATGTACTTTTGGTGGAACTGTAAACTGGTCCAACCATTCCAGAGAGCAATTTGGACCTGTACCAAAAGGGGTATAAAACTTTACATACCTTTTTTTATCCAGCAAAACAACTGATATTTTTGATGGGGGGGGGGGGGAGAGGGAAAGACCTGTTTGTACAAAAATATACATTAACAGCTCTTTTTTGTGGTAGCTAAGAATTGGAAATTGAAGGGATGGCCCTCAGTTGGGAAATGGCTAGGCAAGCTATGGTATATAATTTTAGATAACAGTTTTTCTTTGTGTTAAGAAAAGTCTTCATGATAGAGTTGGGGGTTGAGAGTTATATATGTGACTGTGATATAAAAAACCAGAACATATCAATAAAGCATTTTTAAAAACAAGTATATAAATCACAGTGGCCACTATAACTGCCTTTCTGTTGCTACAGATGTGAAGTTTGTGATGATTTTTGCCAGGCACTAAATAAAATATGTTCTCCTTAACTGTTAAAAGAGACACAAACTTCTGAGAAGACAAAGGAATGAAAAATTGCCAGATCTTTAGATTCTTTTCCCTGAGAAGGTGGCTTTGAAACTAAAGCACAAAATGGATAATAAATCAAATATCCAAAAGTAATCTGTTGGAGATACAATTATTTAACTAGACCTTTGCAAGGTCAGCCAAAAACCTATCGCCTTTATACTTTACTTAGTGATATAAGGCTTCTCAACAGCATGTCAAAAGTTTGTGGTTTCTAATTTTTTTGATACCTTCTCCTCCAAACACCCACAAATCATACTAATAGTTAACATTTTATATATGTTATGAATCTAATTCTTCCTGTTTTATATACACACATAAATATGTATGTATACACACACATGTGTATGGGTATGTGTGTCTATATAATCATAGCTAGACAAGTTACTTAACTCTGTTTGCCTCAGTTTTCTCAGCTATAAATGTCCTGGAGAAGGAAATGCCAAAACCACTTTAGTATCTTTGTCAAGAAAACCCCAACATAAGATCATGAAGAGTTGGACATGACTGAAACACACATACACAAAGAGGAAAGAGAGAGAGATAAAGATATATATATATATATATATATATATATATATTCATATATACACACATATATATACATGCACACACACATAGACATTATATATATATATATATATATATATATATATATATACACACACAAACACATGTATCAGAGGCCATATTTGAACCCAATTCTTCCTGATATGTAGACTGATCTATCTATTGCTAACATAGATAATCAGATAAATTGATCTATATATTGGGAAGAACTGGATTCAATATATATATATATATATACACATATATATATATATGTGTGTGTGTGTGTGTGTGTGTGTGTGTATACATATATATCAATATCAAAGGTTAAATTGAACCCAGTTCTTCCTGATATGGAGATTGATCTATCTATTGCTAAGACAGATAGACTGAGTTGGTATACAAGTTTTAGAGTTACCTAAAGCTCAGAGATATTAAGTGATGTGAAATAATGTCAGAGGACATGGATCCAAATCCTACCCTGATGCCTTACTAATCTGTGTGATATTGGGAAAGTTATTTCAGATCTATTCTGAGATTTCTTTCATGTCTAGAGCTATGATCATAGAATTTGCTCATGGTCACATGGGTAGTGTAAAATCAGAGGTCATATTAGAACCCAGTTCTTCCTGATATATAGATCGATCTGTCTTAGAAATAGATAGATCAATCTCCCCAGCAGGAAGAATTGAGCTCAAATACACACACACACATATCAGAGACTATATTTGAACCTAACTGTTTCCAATATATATGTATATATTACATATATATATATCTTAGTAATAGATCAATCTACATATCAGGAAGAACTAGGTTCAAATATAGCCATAAGTAAGGATTTCTGCAGATTGCATATTGACTTTGAAAACTGAATATTACTATTATCTCTATCTTTATTCATTTTGTGAAATATTTCTTAACTACATTCTAATCTGGTTTCTGGGCGCTCAGGAGTGTTGTGGTACTCAGACCACACGCTTGATACCTCTACCCTAAAACATCTACATACCTGAAGTTGCTCAAATACATCTTTTTAAGAATGGATCTAGATCAAAAGTGATCTTTAAAAAAATGTTACAGGACCTTGGAACAGAGCTCTGGTCTCTTGATGGGAGTGTAATTTAGTAGATACAGAATTTTCTTTGTATAAATACAAATTGTGTTAAAAAGAACCCTAAAAAAGGGCACAGTAAAAGAACCTCAGGATGAGTGGCAGTTTAAACATTTCTGTAGGAAAAGCTGTGAAAGCTCAAAATGAGTTCACACATTTTTGGAAGCTCAAGCACAGTTTTTAATCCCTGATCCTGGCCCTGAAGTCCCTCTATCATCTCCCCAATGGCAGAGGAGATGAGGTTATTAACATTATTTCCCCATACTCCTACAACATACACCTCTTAATATGTTCCTCACCCTCCTCCCACTACATATTGCATGACCATTAAAATGAGCCTTAGCTCCTCCTGGGGAGAAGTTAATATTTATGAAGCAATTGCGAGTGTGCATTCTACCTAAACTATGACCTTTGTGCTACTTTCAGTTTTTTTATTTTTAAACTACTTAACTACTTTTGTCCAGTTTTACCTAGTTTCAACTGGTTTCAGTAGCTCCCCTGCTTTCCTCCTCTGGATTTCTGATCCCACTCTTCCAGTTTTCCTCCACTATGGGAATATAACTGTTTATTGTGTTCTCATTGGGGAGAAGGGGCAGAAATGAGAAAGAACTGGATTAGAAATCAATAGATATGAATTTTGTTTCCAATTCCACTAAAATTTCCCCTAATCCCCATATTTGACAGATATATTTTCTCTTGTTCCTTTAATTTTCTTATGACATCAGCTTTGATGTCTAAATCATGTATCCATTTGACCTCTGTGACTCTGAGTTTGACCCTGCTACAGGGATGGATATTTATCCTTTTCCCATCTTCCTCTACTATTTCATGATTCTTACCTTTAATCTCTTCTTCTTTATTCGAGTGCTCACATGCACACAAAAAGTACACACACACATACACATACAGATATATGGACACAGATATTCACCACCACTACCAGTGTTCACTATCTCTGTCACTAGCACCAGTAATAATTATAGCTAATATCTATAAAGCACATAAAGATTTACAAAGAACTCTACATAAATATTTCATTTTGGTGTCATAACTCTGGAATATAGGTACTAGAGATATTTGTATCTCTTGTTCATAAGAAGCATTTATTATTTAAATTTAATTAAATTAATATTATAAACAAGTTAATTTAATTAAAATAAAAATTAAATTCTGTTACTATTTTACAGATGAGAAAACCAGGGGTTGCAGAAGTTCAATTGGTCTGTGATCACACAATTAGTAACCATCAAGTGTCAGGATTCAAACCTGAATCTCTTTTGACTGAATCCAGTATTATTTTGAATGTATCAACCATATTAGTTTATTGACCATAGTTCTGTCCATTTAGTTTTTTTTAATCTTTTACTTCATGAATACTTTATGTGAGTTAATATTAGGATTCATCAAAGCTAATTTCTCCATGCAGTAGTTATTTAGTTAACCTTATCTTTGAATGAACAATGATTCACAATTTTTCTTTGCACTTAATCCCCGCCCCCCAAGTATATGATACATGTCAGTGCTATGTGCTCAAGAAATACAAAGTACATCAAAAGTTTTAGAGCAATTTTAAGCTATCAAAACTTAATGGCATAATGGAGTGTTGGACTCCAAGTCAGGAAGGTCTCAGGTGAAATCATGCCTCTGTGAAATCCTACCTGTTTGACTATTAGGCAAGTCACTTAATGTTTCTTATTCATGTTAGAAGCTGATAGCCAGTATTTGGAATCCAATAGTAAATCTCTAAAAATATAAATTATGTATAGATTGCATATATATATATATATATACATATACATATATATGTATATATGTAGGCAGAGGGTGTTTGCATATTGAAGAAGTGATACTTCAGACTCCCTACCTCATAAATTGGTGAGGAGAGTACTTCACAAATCCTAATGCATAAAAGAAGTGCATAAATATTATTATTACAGAACTGCAATGCTATAGTCTGTTCATATCCTTTGAGCATTTATCAGTTGGAGAATTATTTGTATTCTTACAAATTTAAGTCAATGCTCTACATGTTTTAGAAATGAGGCCTTTATCAGAAACACTGGTTGTAAAAATGTTTCCCCTAGCTTTCTTCTTCCTTGGTATTTTTATCATCTAATTTCCTGTGAGTCTTTTTAGTTGGTATGTATTGGCACATACAGAATGAATCAAGATAAACTCAGGGAAAACTACTAGCCACTATGGGATTAACAGAAAAGGTCTTATGTAGTGAATTTATTTAACCAGACTATCATTGATAGGCCCAAAGCATTTATTAAGGGCAAATGCCTAGGTTTTCCTGAGTTTCTTCTTCTCTTCTAATCTTTGTATTGGTTTTGTTTGTGTAAAACCTTTTAAATTTAGTGTGATGAAAATTATCCATTTTGCATTTCATAATGTTCTCTAGTTCTTTTTTGGCCATAAATTCCTTTCTTCTCCATAGATCTAAGAAGTAGACTATCTCCTATTCTCCTAATTTGCTTATAATATCACCCTTTATGTCTAAATCATGAACCTAGTTCAACCTTATCTTGGTAAAGGGTGTCTAATGTCTAGTTTCTACCATACTAGTTTTCAGTTTTACCAGCAATTTTTGTCAAATAGTGAGTTCTTATCCCAGAAGCTGGAGTCTTTGAGTTTATCAAATCAAATAGATTCTATGGTCATTGACTATTTTGCCCTGGGAGCCTAACCTATTCCACTAATCAACTATACTATTTCTTAGCCAAATCATTTTGTTGACACCACTTTATAATATAGTTTTAGGTCTGCTATAGCTAGGCCATCTTTATCTGCATTTTTTTCAATAATTCCCTTGAAATTCTGGACCTTTTGTTCTTCCAGATGAACTTTATTATTATTTTTTCTAGCTCTGTTAAATAACTTCTTGGGAGTTTGATTGATATGGCACTGAATAAGTAGATTAATTTATGTAGTATTGTCAATTTTATGACATGATCATGAGCACTTGATAATTTTCCCAATTCATTAGATTTGATTTTGTGTGGAAAGTGTATTGTAATTTTGTTCATATAGTTCCTTCTTTTTCTTCTCTTATTGTGAAAGCTAATATTTCTAGTATAATATTGAATAATAGTGGTGATAATGGGCAACCTTGCTTCACCCCTAATTTTATTGAGAATGCTTCTAACTTATCTCATTACACACAATGTTACTGATGATTTTAAGTAAATGCTATTTATCATTTCAAGGAAAATTCTATTTATTCCTATGCTTTCTAGTGTCTTTAATAAGAATATGTGTTGGGTTTTATCAAATGTTTTTTCTGCATCTATTGAAATATTCATATAATTTCAGTTAGTTTGGATATTGATATTGTCAATTTTAGTCATACTTTTCCTGATATTGAACTAGCCCTGCATTCCTTATATAAATCCCACTTGGTCACAGTGTACATAGGTTGGTATAATCTCTTTGGTAATATTTTATTTAAGATTTTTGCATCAATATTCAATAAGGATGGTCTATAATTTTCTTTCTCTCTTTTGGCCCTTTCTGGTTTAAATATCAATGTCAAATCTCTGTCATAAAAAGAAATTGGGTAGGACTCCTTCCCCTTTTTTTTTCAAATAGTTTATATAGTATTGGAGTTAATTGTTTTTTAAATGTTTGGTAGAATTCACTTGTAAAACCATCTGGTCCTGGAGATTTTTTCTGAGGGAGTTCATTAATGGCTTCTTCAATTTCTTTTTCTAAAGTGGGATTTTTTAAGTAATTTATTTCTTCATCTGTTAATCTGGGTAATCTATATTTTTGTATTCCATTTCACTTAGATTATCAGATTTATTGGTATACAATTGGGCAAAATAGCTCCTAATTATTGCTTTAATATCCTCTTCAGTGGTGATAAGTTCACCTTTTTAATTTTTAATATTGATTTGATTTACTTCTTTCCTTTTTTCTAATCAAATTAACCCAGCATTTATCTATTTTGCTGGGTTTTTTTTTTCATAAACCAGCTCTTAGTTTTATTTATTAGTTCAATAGTTTTCTTATTTTCAATTTTATTAATCTCTCCTTTGATTTTCAGAATTTCTAATTTGGTATTTAATTGGGGTTTTTAATTTATTCTTTTTTATTTTTTTTAGCTTTTTAGTCACATGCCCTGTTCGTTGATCTTTTCCTTCTCTTGATTTTATTCATGCAAGCATCTAGAAATATAAAATTTCTCCTAAGAACTTCTTTGGTTGCATCCCATAAGTTTAATATGTTATCTCATTATTGTCATTCTCTTGGATGAAATTATCAATTGTTTCTATGTTTTGTTGTTTGATCCACTCATTCTTTAGGATTAAATTATTTAGTTTCCAATTAATTTTTGCTCTATTTTTCTATGCCCTTTATTACATATAATTTTTATTACATCATAATCTGAAAAGGATGTATTTACTATTTCTGCCTTTCTGCATTTGATTGTGAAGTTTTTATACCCTAATACATGGTCAATTTTTGTGTATGTGCCATATACTACTGAGAAAAAGGTATAGGGGGAGAGCTCAGACAATGTCCTGCCTATTCTCTGCTGTCTTGGCTCTGCCCTTATTTCTGTAATTCTTTTTTTTTTTTTCCTGTAATTCTTTAACCTGTTTCTCAGAAGCTCTGAAAAATTGTTGTTATTAGAATGCCCAAGATGAAGTCAGATAACCTAAGAGAATTTCTTTTTTGTTTTTATTTTTTACATTTAGCAACATATGGACATCCTGTCCTGTTGAGCTCCACAGGGAAGACAGAATTCATTAAAAAGTGAGAAAAACAGAGAGTTAAAAAACCTACTAGAACATAGCATAGCACTTGGCATATAGTAGACATTATTAAATGTTTTTTGACTGACTCCCTACCTTCTATCTTGCCCTTGACCACATCTCTATCTGTAGCTATGGTACAGACATTCCATTTAGCAAATACACTCTGATGTATTGATTAGAATGAGTGTGATCCCTTTGAAATTGTCATCTTCGAAGGTTTGACATATTTCACTCATATAGCAAGGACCCCAGCTATGTCTTAAATTCCTCTTTTGGAAGTGTTTTCAAAAAGAGTAATAGTTTATAAGCCACATTAGAAAATCTTTCTTGTGGAACACAAGGTTTTGCAAGGGTGAATTTTGAAAATTATTCATGCATATATTTTGACAATCAAAAGCTTTAAGAAAAAAGAAAAACTTTCTTGGTCCTCTTATTCTGTAGTCTTACTTCCTATTTTATTCCAGGTACCTTTTTGTTGTTCTTGTTCCATGTCCCAGGGCTATGAGTGCGAGTGCGATATTCTCTTAGAGTTTTGATGCTTTTCTGCTCTAACTCAGGAGCCCAGCCAGGAATTTCTTGGATGTTGCCTTAACTCTGCCTTATACTCTGAGTTCAGCAATTTATATACATTTATATTCCATGCCTTTTCCTGCAGCTTACTAAATCAAGTTGCCTGAGAATAAAGGAGAACAATACAGGGAATTCATTTCAATACTGAACAAAGATGCCAAAACTGGGATGTAATTTACTTTGAGATGTACACATAGACATTTCTTTATAAAACAGAGTGTACAGACAGTCCCCAGCTTAGACACTGGTTGTGTTCCAAGAATTGGTCTAATAGCTTCTAATAAAAAACATGTTAGACTCAGTGGCAGATTGCCACAATAGTCCAAAAAAGTCTATTTTACCCAAGGTTTTGCTGAAGCTTAAGTCTATAGTCTATAATTCATAGACAACTAGTTATAGACATCTAGATATAAATGGAGAGATAGAGATAGATGATAATATTATGGAGATGAGCCACAAGTATTGTTACTATTATCTTTTTAGTATCTCTGATTTGTTACTGTTTTGTTTGATTTTTTTTTTTGTATGAATGAAGTGATATCTTGCAAGTAGAAGGTCTTAAAATCCTTGGATGACCCTAGATTTAAGGTCTATTGGATTGTACAGAAAGTATATGAGCATCTGAATTTAATATGAATTACAAGCTGAAACTTGGTATCAATGGGAAACAAAGGTGTAAAAGCATATGATAAGAAAGAATACATCAATAAGATTTGATAGATTGTTGTTTTTTTAAACTATGAGTTCGGGGGGGAAATATTATAGTTATAATGAGTTAAAACTGGTTGTTATTCTAGATTTTTATTGTCAATATATTGGTTCAATAAACTGAGATATATGGTACAGGTTAGTCTCCCCTCTCTCCAATCTTTCTTATGTCTATCTACTAAAATGATTTTCTTTCAGCCCAGTTCTGTCACCCTCCTAATCAATAAACTCCAGTGGCTCCATATTGCTGTGAGTATATAAAATAAACTCTATTTAAAATTGAAAGCCTTTTACAACCCAACCCTAAGCTACCTTTCAAATCTTATTATACATTATTTTTCCTTTCCATGCTCTTGTTTAAAAAAACTGGCCCTCTTGTTATTCTTTAAATATTATCTCTTATCCCTGACTTTTGCTCTGACAATTCTCTATGCTTATAATATACTCATTCCTCATCTCTCTCTCTTAGAATTTTTTTTCAAGATTAATTCAGTTCAAGTACCAATTCAAGTAGAATGCTACATGAAGTTTTTCCATAGATAATGCTCACTCACCAGTCAAACTACTTTGCATTTATGTGGTATAGGTAGCACTTCCTCTAGGATACTTTCCAGCTGGGGAGTCACACTTGTAGCCATGTCTTCACAGGATAGCTGACTACTACTCCTATTAGGGTTCTAGGAATACATTCTGAAGGTTTGGGATTTCTAATACTATTAGGTCCTGAGCCCCTATCAGTGTGCTCTACTATCAACCAGTCAGTTGACACAGTAGGACTGGATGGAACTAGATAGGGGATATCTTCTAATATTCTAAATCAGAGGTGCCAAACATTCAGCCTTCAACACTGTAGAGTGGAACTCAAACCAGATTAAAAATATAATTGGTAAATAGTTAACAAAGTAAACAAAATACAATAAAACATAGGGAATGCTATATATAGATTTCTACATCAATTTACAGGGATCCCTGTATACAGTTGAATGTTCTCTGTCTCTGTTTGAATTTGATATCACTGTCCTATATAATCCATCAAAAAGGGCCAATCTGATCCCTTTTAACCAGTTAAAAGTCCTTAACCCAATTAAGTACTGGGTCCTCATTGATCAGTCATCTATTAAATTTGCATAAACTTATACATGTGCATATTATCTTGCCTGATTAAAGTTCATTGACATCAGAAACTTTTTAATTTTTGAATTTGAATTCTTAGTATTGGACCAATCTCAGAAAAAGAAATTGAACAAGTCATAAATAAATAAATAAAAATCCAAAGACTATAGGTATTTGTTGATAAGAATTGGGACTAGTATAGATTAGAAAATAGTAATTTAAATTTCTCATAGAGTTCTTAAATAGTATATCTGAAAAGAGTCTTGGAGATATATTTTAATATGACACTCTAATCATATAGAAAAGGAAACTGAGGCTAGGTGAATTCCTCATGTTTATACAATTAGGCAAAGCAAAAAAATAATCTACGTCTCCTGGCACTCAGCTCATGGTTCTTTCCACTACCTTCTGCTTTCTGTTTCATGCCACTTAGAGTAAGAAATATTATGAATTAATACATTTGTATAAATGACTCCATCTGTAAAGGGGTTGGCTCATCTACACTTGGGCAGATAGAATTTTTTTAAGAGCAAGGAAATGGGAAAATCTTGATGGAACTTTTAAATTAAGAAGTTAATTTAAAAGAATAAGCATCAATTAAAAAAACTTATTAAAGCATTCCTTCTGTGTAGCATTCAATGTTTCTTCATAAGGTTTTTCCCCTCTCATTTTCTGTTAACTTAATAAATTGTTGTTGTTATGACTTAATTGTTTTAAACCTTCAACTTAGTTTCTTTGGATTGGGAAAAAGGCCATTTTTGCATTGACAAATGGATTAGTTATTGAATATGAGAAATTATAAAAGATTTGATGTAATGGTAAACCTCATTTAATACCCATAAACCAAAAGGAGTGAATCATTTTTAAGATAAATTTGAAAGAATTCTTTTAAGATAATCCAACAGAATGAGCAAATGAAAAACCTTTCTGGATTCAGGGATTCATCTTATTGATAATTATTGATACATTCTCTCAGCAATGAGTGAACTCACAATGAAAACAAAAAGTCTCACTGTGGCTTCTCTTTCATGGCAATTTAATAAAAATCTTGACTTACAATTGTACTGTGTACTCGAGTTCCATTTGGCTTTGTTTCTTGTAACTTGTGCAAAACTGAATGCAGATGGTCAGGTCAATTTTCTCATCTGTATTCATAAAGTTATTTTTAGCATTTTGGTTATGTATCATGGTTGCAATAGGCTTAAAGGGTATGTATCTAGACATATTCATGTAATGTAAAAATAAATATTTACTACATCCTAGAGATAGTGTTTCCTAGTAATTTATACAACAAAGCATGAAGCAAAACCAAAGTTAACTCAACATTAAGGCCAATTCCATTAAGTCAAGTGTGCACTTCAGTCATGCATATAAAAGAACATAAAACTAAACATTTTGAAGCAACTATACATTATATTCTGTAATCATAAAAAAACAGATAATCTGTTAGAAAATATTGCTTTTTTTGATATTTGGGATGTATACTTAATTGTGGTACAAATTTATTACAATCTTTATTAAGGCAATTACAATAGTACTAAGTGATCTTCATTTTATACATATGTTGAAAATTTCCAAATAGTGGGTGACTAGACATACACAAGAAGAAACAAGATGACTACAATGGATTATTGAAAGAATTTCCTGGGATCACAAGTTTAAATCTTGTTAACATAATTTTATGTTAAGCATCAGATGGGGTAGGGCAAAGGTAGTGCTAGAATATAGGTCATTGGATTTGGTAATGTGGATCACTGTAAATTTTATAAATAGCATTTTTGATTTGATTATGAGATCAGAAGCCAGATTTCAAGAAAATAGTTGTGAGCAAGACAAAAGGAAGTGGAAAATATAAGAGAAGTCAGAGATGTGATTATAAATGTTTAATAACCATTTCTAGGGTGAGGTAGGAAGAATGAGAATACAACACATTTTCGAATTTAATCTGCGTTATTAACATTTTCTTCATTACTTTCTCATGTCTACACAATCAACAAAACAACAATTCAAGGTCTAACTTGTAGATTTTCTGATCTTTAAGGTGTAAATGCTTACATTGAAAAGTTAATAGTCATCTTGCTGGAGCTGGCTCTAGTACTCTCTTGAGTGTAGCTCTGGACATTTGAATGTGAAAAGGGGGATTTCATCTCATTTTATTTACTCCAGAGTTTTGGCCTGTCAAAATTATTTTGGATCTTGACTCTATTCTGCAACACATGAGCTATCCCTCTGTACCATCAGAGACCTTAAAATGGAATTGTCACTTTCCCTCAAAGTTCCTATCAATTCTAGCCTCCAGTCCCTTAACAACTAGTTTCTTCTTGTTGATTAGAATCAGGTCAAGAAAAGCAGGTTCTTCTTTAATTCTTCTGGCTCAGAAAGAATAAAATGCCACTAAATGAAATCAAGAAATTATCAACTTTTCCACTTTTGTCAGAGAAAGGGCTTTAGCAAATGACCACCTAATTGATATTCTTCATCACCACTGTGTTGTGCTTCTATGCTAGCTTTATTATCTGTTGCCAAAACTGGAGAGATTAGTGCTAGATACATAATGGAAATCATCTATATAGAAACAAATGCATAGTAAAGAAAATATAGAAGGGGGAAAATATGGTATAATCTCTTTATCTCTCTTTTTATTCTAATTTGATATTGATTTTGACTTTGTCTTTAAGTTGGGGTGAACAAACCACAGCAAAGACCCTGTCCCTGGCAGAAAACTAGTATTTATTTCCTTTCTTTCTGAGAAGTATATAGTATATTCCTATAGAGGAAACTGTTCTTTTAAGATTTTGTTCATATGGAACAGGTTAATAATGAGAAAGACAGAGAGTGTTTTGTATAAAGGAAAACATTTATATTAATTATCAAATGCTGAAAGATATTGCTGTTATAGAGAAATGTTTTTATAATTAACAGGAATAGAAAAAGAACTTTGTTTTAATTACAATGGAGCTTTAGCTAATTGAGCTTCATTCTTAGACCATACACAGAATACATTCCCTGCTTCCAGTCCATGTGGAAGACATTGGGGCCATTTACTTCTGAAAAGTCTTGATGATACCCACTGTAAGAACCCTTCTTACCAATTTAAAGCATTTGCAGATATTCTGTAGCCGATTTCAGTCTGCTAACCATCTGTTAAAGAAATGGACTGTTTATTGGATTCTGAGGTGTAACTGGGGTATATTTAAAAGTCTTTAGCTAGCTTAAATGAGTCTCTTGCTTTTGTTCTCTCCAGCTGGGCTGCTGTTCAGGTGAGAGACCCATGCTGTAAGCTTCTGAATTTAGATGGAGAAGTCTCGAGTCCACCCCACGTAGAGCCAAAAGTGGCCTCTGTTCTTTTTTTATTTGCATTTGGGTGTTGCTCTTCCCCATGCTTTAGGTGAAGAAATACTGGAGATAGTCACAACTTTCTAATCTTCACCAGGTGGGAATAACAAATGTCAGAAGTCCTAAAGCTGGAATCTGTGTTATAACTAGCCAGAAGCAGGGTGATGAGGAATAAAATCATGAACAACCTGCTTGATGTAGCAGCCAAGAGAGCTAGAGTGATTAAGCCATTGGCTATGCCCAATTCTGTTTTAAGGAGAAAAAGCAGAAGGGGATTTGCAGTTGATTTGCTAACCTAGTAAGCTTACTTAGAAAGTCAATTTGGAGGACCACTCTGGGAAGATGGCAGAGTGAATCAGAAAATTCCAAGCTCTCCAGATTTCCCCCACAAATAAAAAAAAAAATTGTGTCTCTAGGCAAAGATGGGCTGGTGAAAAACAAGTAATATTTGGAGCACAACAGGGATCCTCCTGGAACAACCAGAGAAGATCTGAAAAAAGACTCCAGGATGGAGATTTGACTGGTGTGAATTGGAAACATCTCCAGACTAGTTTTGCTGAAACTTTAAGATGAGAGCCCTGGGGCTAGCTGTGTTCAGAAGTGACCTCAACTCCACAACAGTAACTTTCACCTCTGGGACAGCATAGAGATTTGGGGGTTTGAGTCCTTGAAAATTAAGGAAATGTCTGTTGAGAAAGGGCTGCCAGGCTCAGCTGGGCTGCTGAGACCTGAGGGGGAACTAGCTCCAGTCAGTTGAGTGCAGAAGCAGTGTGACAGGGAAAAGTTACTGGCTGCAGGCACATACAAGAGGGAGGAGTTCTAGGTTCTGGTTTGTAGGCTAGTGGGGAAGAACTGAAGGAAGACCTAAAGCCAAAGTTATTCACCCATCCCTGGATTATACTAACAAATTCTTATTTTAGAAAATTAACAGGCAAAAGAAAAAAAGCCAACTATAGGAAGTTACTATGGAAATAGGGTTTATCTTCAGAGGAGGATGCCAAAAATGAGGAGGATGCCAAAATTTTAAAGTGGCTCTCCTACCCCCAAAGATAATGTCAAATGGTGACCTGTTCAAAAGGAAAAGAACTCAAAAAATATTTTAAAAATCAAATGAGGGAGATTGCAGAAAAACTTAAAAAAAGAATAATTCAAAAACATTATGAAAGAATGTCTGCTAACTAGAAAAAGAAATCTTATATTTAAGGAAGGAGTCAGTAAAGATAAGAGATCAAGAAATAATGTAACAAAATATAAAGACTGAAAGAATAGAAAGGAATGTGAGACATTTCAGAGAAAAACCAACAGATCTGGAGAACAGATAAATATAAAAAAATAAAAAATAATTGAACTACCTGAAAGCTAAGACCATAAAAAGAAAAGAACCTAAATAAAATAATCCAAGAAAAAAATTGTACTGAAGTGGTGGAAGAAGAGGGAAAAGTTGAAATAGAGAAAAATTCCCCAATTACCACCTGAAAGACATGACAAGGAAAACATACAGGAATATCATTATTAAATTTCCAAACCTCCAGATCAAAGAAAAAAAATTTACTAACACTAACAATAACAACAACCAATTCAAATATGCTGGAGCTACAATTAGAGTCACATAAGATGCATCAGCATCTACAATAAAAAATCTTCAGGTATGGAATATTATATATTAATAATCAAAAGAACTAGGATTATAGCAAAAAATATTATATCCAGCAAAATTAAGGATAATATTAAATGAAAAGAAAAAGAATATTCAATAAATTGTTAGAATTTCAGGATTTTGTTGCAAATAAATCTGAATTCAATAGAAAATTTAACATATAAGAATAAAAATCAAAGACTAATTTCAAGTGACTCAATATGGATAAACTGCTTATGTTTTACACATGAAAATGTAAACTATTTCTCTAAGATTGTCATTAGTAATTGAGTGGTCCAAAAAAAAGATTGGGGTAGAGATGAGTATGATGTAACTCTAAAAGAAAAAAAAAAACCAGAACTGTATAGGAAAAGGTAAAAACAGTAATTATGCTACACTAGTGAGACACAGGAACAATAACCAACACAGAAGAATTAGGGGAAGAGGGCTGGTAATTCTGAAATACTTCTCATGTGGGACATAGATTAAAGAGTAAACTCTCTCTCTCTCTCTCTCTCTATATATATATATATGTACATACATACATATATATATATATATACATACATATATATACTAAGAAGGGTGTAGCACCTTCTAGCAAAATCTATAAAGAAATAAGAGAGGAAGGGAATAGGATGAGGTGAAGTGTAGAAAGGTACATAGGTCATTGGGAAAGGGATAAAGGAGGGAAAGAGAAGGGGAGAAGAAAAGAAATCTATTAGGTGGGGAAGTTGGCAGCGAGGTTAAGTAATAACAAGATTAGTTAGTGGGTAGAAGTAGAAGAGTCAGCAGGGATAGGAAACAGGAGATAATGTGCATATGTGTATGCATATATGTTTATGTATATATACATGTGTGTATATGTATATAAACACACACACACATATATACATATATATATATATATATAAAATTATGTAAACTTCAATATATCCATGTATAACTATAGCTTGTTTAGGGGATGCAGGGGAGAAGAAAAGAGGAAGAAAAGAATAAAATAAAAAGTGTACAGCAGAAAACAAAACAAATAAAAAAAAAACAATAAGGAAACAAAAAAAATGGACAGTTCTGAATTCAGTGAGTTTTATTATTATATATATTTTCTTGAAATGGAAATTTATCATCGCATACTTTGAATCATCTCATATGTTCTACTATGTAAAATATATTTTTTTATTTTTTCTGTTTTTTCTTTTTTCCATTTTCTTTTTTCTTTTTCTATTTAAATTTTAAATATTTTTTTTCTTGAAAAAGAGATAACTTGATCTCTGTTGCCATGTGCCATCATTCTTACTGGATTTACTCCATTCTTACACAGTAACCTGGTGAGCCAGTTAGCCAATAAATATTTATTAATCAGCCAATATGTGACAGGTACTGTGTATTAAAAAATTCAGTGCATTAAAAAAAGAAGAGGTATTGTAAAATTATAGTCCCTTCTGTCAAGGAGCTCATAGTCTAATAGAGGAGGCAACATGAAAACTGTTTACAAACAAAATACATTTCTAGGGATAACTAGTGATAATCAACAGAAGGAGGAAGCATAGGGGGAGGAAGGTTCTTGTAGATGGCAGGATTTTAGTTGGGACTCGAAACAAGCAAGGAAGCAGAGATGAGGAAGGAGAGAATTCCAAATGTGGGGGGATAGCCAGTAAAGCTGTCCAGAGTTGGGAGATGGAGTTTGTTGTTGGAGAAAAAGAAATAGACCCGTGTTACTATTTCACAGAATTTTGGGGGATCAGTAAGATGTAAGAAAACTGGAAAAGGAATGTAGATTACAAAGGACATCAAATGTCAGAGGATTGTATATTTGATCCTGAAGATTATAGGGAATTTTTTTGTCTGAGGAATTGCAAGTCTAGGTCAACATAATTCACTGAGTAATTAACTAATCTTGTCTGGTCTATATGGCCCAGAAATAGCCAATTTGACGAGTTTAGCAGTTCTCTGGTTTAAAGAGAACTGTTATTCACATTAAAAGCTTATATTTTCTAAATACCTTTTAAGGGTGATGGTAAGTGGAAAGATTTTCTAAATGTTATATTCAAGTAGAAAATAGATTTTCTCCATTTAAAAAATAGTGAGAATCAAAAGTCAAGCAGTAGAGAAGCAGTTTTGTCTGGTACATATATTCTTGAATGGAACAATGATATCAAAGCCTGCAGTCCAGATTTGTGAGTTACCCTAAGTATATGAGTTTCTCTTCAGGTGGTTCCTTGACAATTTCCCATGTGTGCCTACTTTTCACCAGAAATATGGAGTATATTGGTGAAATACACCAACATGAGTTTATATCTATATTGAGATGCGTTAAACATTATATATATAATATTTATTTTTCTTAGCTTTATTATTAAGTATTTGGTTAACTTTAAGTTCTAAAACAGTAATTATTTTGACTGATACAATAGCAAAAATTTTGTGCATGTGTTGCGTTGTGAATGACTGGTTATGTAGATTAAAAAACTCATTGCATGGAGGAGACTCAGAGCTAGAGTGATGAGTACTCCAAGCATTATAAGAGAGATTAAATATAACCATGTGGTGGTAGTCTATGTTTAGAAATTTAGAACTGCCAGTACAAGAGCAAATTGAAGTGATTGAGCCAAAATAGACAGTAAGTGCAAGAGAGGATACATATATACATATGCATTTGTGTGACATTGGTGGATGTCACCACATCCTATCACTGTACTGTTTCACTGTGGGAGCTGTGTATAAGGATTTTGCCCATACCTTTTTTTATAATGCATGTTACATTACAGTTCAATGATATTACTGTTCCCATTTGTGACTCCATTGTTGTCACCCAAATGCTTTTCCTTTGTTTTCCTTCTCTTGTTCCTAGATTTCATCACAAAAATGCACTTAAAAAGAATATATATATATATATATATATATATATATATATATATGCTACCTTCTCTCCATTCCACCCCTATTTTTAAAATGAGTAACCTAACTTGCCTCTTTGAAATATAGCATGTCCTTCCAAAGACAATTCTTATTCCACCAAATATCACTGATATTTATAAGATCAAAATTTCCCCTTGCATTGAGAGCTTTAATTTATCCTGCATATTACTCATATTTTGTGTAGACTTCTGATGCCATGGATTTAATGCTGGATTTTTTATTGGATTTATCTCCTTGGATTAGATTACCTGGAATCCTGAAGGTAAATACATTCTAACTAGCCTGTTACATGTATTTCATTCCTGATCAAGAGCTTGTCAATCCTATATATAAAACCATAATGTAGAAATATAAATTTTGTTCTTAAACACTATCTTCTTAAGCAACTTTTCATTTAAAAAAAATCCACTTTTTTTCTTTTATATACCTTGCCTTCATTGGGCAGCAATGAAGAAAACATTACCTTTATCTTTCGGATCTTCAACTTTTTGACCAAGATTTTATAAGCTTTAGTAAATCTCTTCTGGCTGATCATTTATCACTTATGTCTATAAAAATTAATAGAAATGAGTATTAGTCATCAGTTTTTAACAAATTTTAGTTGATTCTTTGTTACATCTTGGATAAATTGGGAAGATTGCTGTTATGGATTGACAAACAGTAGCTTTGGAGTATCTCAGTAATACTTGTTTCTTCTTCCTCTATTTCCATTTAAATATCCAATTATGTTTACTTCCATTATTTTATGCATTTTATTTTTTAAAATGCCAAAATCCATTCTTTCATTTTATCTAACTCCAGAATACCTGTGACCAGGCAAAATGAAAGAAAACATGATAGTAGTATATTTCTTCTGGCTATATAATTTATGCCTATAAAAATCAATAGAAATGGGTGATAGTCATCTGTTTTTAACAAGCCTTGGGTGGTTCTTTGTAGTAAACTACTTTCTCAGGACTACCCTATATTTTCTCTTCTCTTTGTTTTTCAGGTCTTCCATGTATTCCTTCCTCATCTTCTCCTCTTAGAAGCCTTTGTTTTCTTCAAGAATTTGATCCCTTTTTCTTGATCCCTTCCTCAAAAGCTAATATGTTAGCTACTCAAGATACTTTGTATTTATTTTATACATATTCTGCATACTAGTTACAAATGTTAATTTTTTTATTACAATATAATGTAAGCTCTTTGAAGTCAGTTGCCCTGTGTCTAGATTGGTAAGGGAGATAGTGTGGTAGAGTGAATAGAATGTTGAACATAGAATTAGGAAAACACTTGAATTTAAATCCTTTCTCTAACACTTACTGGTTGTCTGCCCATGAGCAAGCTTCATCATTCTCATCTGTAAAATGAGAGGGTTGGACTAGACAGTTTCTAAGAACTTTTATCTATGGTCCTTTGAGAATGCCTGGAACATGGTAGGTTCTTAATAAATGCTTATTAATTGACTGGTTGAAGATATACTTCTCTTTCATTGGTATAGCAGAACTAGGAATTAGGAAGACGTGACTTCAAAACCCTTCTTAAACATATAAGAGCTATGTAACTCTGGGAAAGTCACTTAACTTCTTCTTTGTGCCTCCATTTCCTCATTTGCAAAATGAGGAGTCAAACTCAGTGACTTCTTAGGTCCTTTTCAATTTAGAGCTACATGATCTAATATCCTATCATACTGGATATTGATATTATAAGATTTTCAAATCTAATAAGTCAACTCTTTTTATTGACTTAAATCTCTCTTCTAAAAATTAAAGGATGAGAAATGTGTGTCCATATCTCACAAATTTTTCTGCCTTTTTTTCTTCCCTTCTTTCCTTCCTTCCTCCCTCTTTTCCTTTCCTTTCTTCCCTCCTTCCCTTTTTTCGCACTTTTTCTCTTTTCTTTTTTTTTTTTTCCCAATGGAAACTATTAAGCATCCTCCTAAGGATTAGATATCCACAGATTAAAACTACCATTTTGAATATGCTATCTTTCCCAGTTAAATTATATGGTGGCTATTCAGATGATAACTAACCCTCAAATTAGTTATTTAAGATGCACTTGTATTACTTAATGCTGTGCTCAAAGAGATTTTAAACAACATATAATCTTCAATATGACTTTCATAAAGACTATCATGTTTGGAAATAGAGAAGCATTCTAAATTAATTTGTAATTCATTTGACTATTTGTGTCTTCTCTCTCTCCCCCTCCTCTATCTCGCCCCTCCCCCTCTCTCTGTCTGTCTGTCTGTCTGTCTCTCTCTGTCCCTCTCTTTCCTCCCTCTCTTTCTGTCTCTCTGTCTCTCTCCTTCTCTCCCTCTCCTTTTCCTTCTCTCTCTTTTTCTCTCTCTTCTTTCCCTGTCTCTTCTCTCTCTGTGTCTCTCTCTCTTTCTCTCCTCCCTCTCCTTTTCCTTCTTTCTCTGCCTCTCTCCCTCTCCTTCTCTCTCTCTCTCTCTCTCTCTCTCTCTCTCTTTCTCTCTCTCTCTCTCTCTCTCTTTCTCTCTCCTCCTCTCTCACCTCCATCTTCCCTAACCATTTTCCTTACCACATACAAATTGTCTTTCACTGACAATTATTTCAGTCAATCAATCAGTAACCAACAAGAATTTATTTAGTGACTACTTTGTGTCAGAATCTTCATTACTAGATCTTGCATTGGATTTTATCTCCTTGTTAATTTGGGGGCATTTTTGTTGGTATTCTTTTCTACATTGCAATTATTTTCAATGGTATCTAGCTTAATGGATATATTTGGTAGGGTGTGGGGTGATTAGGGGTACAAATCAAAATGAATACCTGAGACAATTGAACTCAAGTTTATATTCTATTGGAGAATTGCAATACATTTACAAAAAAAAATACACATAAGGTATTCACACAAATGAGGTATGGGAGGACAGGAACAATTTGGAAAACCAGGGAAAGATTCTTAAAACTCTTTTAGATATTAAAAGATATATTCAAATTAAGTTAAAATCACCTAATATTTATTGAAGTTCTAGTATATGTACTACATCATTCTTTTGCAATAGTGAGTAAGGTTTTTTTGGGTTGTTGTTGTTGTTATTGTTGTTTTAATCCTTAGAACTCAATTAATGGAAAGATTAGCTGGTCACTCATCCCAAAATCTCAAAGTGGGAAACCTACCTTTCAGGAAGGAGTTAATTTATGGACTGAAAAATATTCAGAGTGAAATTTCAGTTATTGTGAAAAAAGATCATAATGAAAATCTCACAAGGTGCTAAAACTGCCAGTGAGGCTTTGGAATAAAATTAACAAAATGTCTCTGGTGGAAAATCAGTCTTTTCTCCACGATTACCTGAGCCACTGCCAATTAGATCCCATGCCTAATCCCATGGGGTTTTGTGTTATAACAATGATTCATCTTGTACTTTAGTTAGCTTTTGCTGTTGAGCATTGTTTCTTCCTGAGCAGGGTGTCAATGCAGACTCCATTTCCCCCTATGAGTGTGTCTTACAGAATAAAGAGCAGTGGTCTCATTTTCCTGTCTTGGCTGCTCTTGTTGCAGCATTTTAAGAGCCATTTTCAGCACAGCAGACTGCGGAACACATCATTGTCCCTCATGTCATGGGAGATAGGTTTCTATCTCATGCAGATTGGGTGTGTAATAGCTAGAGCTGTTTTATTTTCAGCTGAAGGATCATAGAGTTGCCCACTGGGATTTATGCAGTCATTTCAAACCCCAAATGAAGTAAAATGAATATTGTCATTCTTGCTTTGCCGTTCTTTCCAATGCATGTTTGATCAATTTGACATCCACGATAAGTCGTTTCTCAGTGATGGCATATACAGCCATCTCCATCTGTAAGTAAATGGGAAAACAGGAGGAAGAACTGAAGAGTAGTTGAGCATTTGATCAAGACTTCAAGTTTGAAAGCAGTCTTTTGTATGAGGAAGTCCTCAATTGAAAGAAAACAGAATCTCTGTCACAATTTGGAAAACCATGTTTCATCTTTTTCAGACCAAGAAGCCACAGACTCAAAGGATTTAGCTAGCTAGTGGTATTTATTTTCACAAACAGATGTTGGCTTTAAGTTACTATGAAGATTGTTTTGTTAATTATAGATTACATGTTAGACAATGCTTTTGGTATAAAATACTTTACATTTATATGCATTATTTTATTTGTTTCTTATAGCCAGCCTATGAAGATAGACAGAAAAACCTAAGCTCTTTAAGGACAGGGACCAGTTTATTTTTGGTTTTGCATTGGCACCTGGCCAATCCTAAGCGATTAATTCATTTAGTAAGTTATTTACATTAAAATTAAATTAAGTAAACAAGCAATTAACATAGTCATGGGATGAATGAAAATACAGTATTATTCTTATGTTATAGATGAGAATACTCAAGCTTAGAGAAGGTAGTTTGCCTATGGTTGTATATAGTTAGCAAAATTCCAGGTTTTCTGTCAGAAAATCATGTGTGCTTTCTCCTATTTCATACTGGAAAATATACGTACAAATAAAATCAGTTAGAGTTTATTATCAATTTTCTTATAAAAACTCATTAGCAGTCCCACTAGAGGTTAATGAACTATGGCTCAAGTCAAATTATTAAAAGCTCTAGCTATCCAAATTGTGTGTAATGCTTAGATTTTGTAATATGGAATTAAAATACTCTATTAAGTTGGCTTGACAATCTTTTTGTTATATAGAGATTTTGTAATAATTAATTTTATATTAACTATATAAAAATCACATCATATCATCTTCAATACATGTTGAAGCATGTTTTGTAATGAGTTTGAATTTACAACAAGATATACTATGACTCAATATGGTTAACAGAAATTTTTTGACCTTGTAAATGATTTATCCAGTCTTTAACAAAAGGTTCCAGTTTCAGGAGGGGACTATGTTCCCCAGAGCCTAGCACACAGTACTCTTCACATAACTGATGCTTAGTAGATATTTGATGAGTTGAATTACATTAAATTAAAAAGAAGTGAATTACTTAGGGGAGAAAAACAAACTAGGGTGGGGTTAGAGGAAAGGGGAGAAGGAAGGGAAGTACTGACTACATTTCTAACATTTTAAAAGTTATTCTTGAGAGGAGTAAAATTATTAACAGCATGTTTTTTTTTATCTGATTAATTTCCAAACACAGGCCGTCAGAGTCATTGTCATTGTGTGAATTCAAACTAGTTTTTTTTTTCCCTCAGGTGCTTATCAAAGGAGGAAAAAATAATCATATCTCGAATCAACAGTATTGAATCCATTTCTAGAATATGCTTTTATTCACATAGAGTGAAATATGCCCTGCTGGGTTTCTTCTGTAGAAGATGAAAGAATGCTCATCATGCATATATCCTGATTTTTACTTTGTGGTGGATCTCTGTTGGAGAGAGACAGTGAAAAGAAGCAGATGGACAAGTGAAAGGTGTCAGGAGAGCTGTGGATTCTATTCCATAGTTAGGTCCAGAGCAATATATTTTGCTAAATGCTGAGGAAATACAAATGCAATACAAAGACAAAAAAGAAAATCTTCTTGCCCTTAACTAGGTTTAAATTGTATAGAATTTAAATCCAAGTTCTATCATTTACTGGAGCTTCTGTAAGCAAGTCATTTAACTCAGTTTCCACTGATATGTCATCCCAGGGCTATCATGAGGTTTAAATGGAATCATGTCTATGAATATGAGATACTTCTTATAATAGTTGTCTTCTGAACTCCACTGCTGCCTAAAGAATAGGATGTACCTGAGAGAGCGAGAAAGAGAGAGAGACAGAGAGAGAGACAGAGAAGGAGAGAGAGAGAGAGAGAGAGAGAGAGAGAGAGAGAGAGAGAGACCTGGTTTCTCAGGGATTTCCAAGGGAATGTAGTTTCAGCTCCAGATCCTGTTCACCTCCCTCAGGGATTTTGGCCCTAAAGATTTCCCAATAAACCCTCAATCTGCCTTAGATCCAGATTATTGATCTAAGTCAATCAGAGGTCTAGGTCTACCTTAAATTACTGTTTCTAGGAAGCCTTTTCCTCCTTCCTGTGAAACATGCTTTCTTGATCTCACAAAACATATACCTCCCATGAAATTGGACCTTAAATTAAAAATCCAAACAGCCTGATCATCTGTCTCCCTTCACAGATCTCTCTCTCTCTCTCTCTCTCTCTCTCTCTCTCTCTCTCTGTCTTTCTCTCTGTCTCTGTCTCTCTCTGTCTCTCTGTCTTTGTCTCTCTGTCTTTCTCTCTCTGTTGCTGTCTCTGTCTCTCTGTGTCTCTCCTTCTCTCTCTCTTTCTCTCTATGTCTCTCTGTCTCTCTCTCTGTCTCTGTCTCTGTCTCTCTCCATGTCGCTCTGTCTCTGTCTCTCTGGTCTTTCTCTCTCTGTCTCTCTGTCTCTGTCTCTCTGTCTTTCTCTGTCTCTGTCTCTCTCTGTCTCTTTCTCTGTCTCTGTCTCTCTGCCTCTCTCTCTGTCTTTCTCTTTGTGTCTCTCTCTCTCTCTCTCTCTCTCTCTCTCTCTGTCTCTCTCTCTCTCTCTCTCCCCTCTCCCTCTCCCTCTCCCTCTCCCTCTCCCTCTCCCTCGGCACTGAAATTCTGCCTAGACACATTCCCTAGTGGTGAACAAACTCTCACTTCTTCATATTCTTCCTGTATCCATGATTATGAAGCCCCTTACCATTTTGATCCAAATCCCATATTCCCACTGTCTGCTCCCTTCTCTCCTTCCCTAAACTCCACTCCAAATTAGCCTGCTCCTTCCATTGTTCTCTTTGGAGCCCTTGCTATGTAATTAGCAAACTTCCTTTCAATATTAAACCTTTCTTATTCCTTCCATTTTTTTGGCTCTCTCTTGTTGATACTGCTTTGTTGATGTCCCTTTCCAACATTGTTTATGCTTTCACTCACATTCTTTATTTGGTTTGTGATAGGTGCTCCTTGTTGCCACTTCCAAGCTATTCCTCCACCACCATTATTCAGTAACCTCTCTTTCTTTGAGGTTCATTTACCACAGGTTTATCACAAAATTCCAATTCTAGTAGATGTACTCTTTCTGTATCTGTCTCTCTATCTCTATCTGTCTCTGTCTATCTCTGTCTCTGTCTCTCTGCTCTGTCTCTTTCTCTGATTCTGATTCTCTCTCTGTCTCTCTCTCTCTCTCTCTCTCTCTCTCTCTCTCTCTCTGTGTGTGTGTGTGTGTGTGTGTGTTTTTCTCTGTATCTGTCTCTCTATCTCTGCCTCTTTCTCTGACTCTATCTCTGTCTCTCTATTTCTGTCTTGTCTATCTTTATCTCTTGTCTTTCTCTGTCTCTCTGTCTTTGTCTCTCACTCTCTGTCTCTTTCTCTCTTTCTCTCTGTCTTTCTGTCTCTATTTCTATCTTTGATTGTCTCTCTCTGTCTCTGTGTGTATATGTGTGTCTTTCTATTTCTGTCTCTTCATCTCCATATCTTGTCTCTAGTTCGTTTTCTCTCTCTCTCTCTCTCTCTCTCTCTCTCTCTCTCTCTCTCTCTCTCTCTCTCTCTCTCTTCCTGTCTGTCTCTCTCTGTTTGTCTGTCTCTCATTCTCTCATTCACTCTCTCACAATGTCTTTCCAATTTGACATCTACTTTCTTTTAGCATGTCATATTTCCTACTATTTTATGACTCTTAATCCTGTTATTTTTCCTCCCTATGGCCTCCAAACTCTGAGCACCTCAATTCTTTTGTAGGCAATCATCTCTGAATTGACTTTGCTCTCCTCACTTGCCTATATTGACTCCTTGGTGAATCAGTCAGACTCTTTATTATCTTCTACATTTAAATCCTTTGCTCCCCGATGTAGATCACTGTCCACAACTCACCAAACTCAAACATTAATTTCATTCATCATCTGTAGTCTTCAGCCATATTCATGTGCTGTTGAAAAGAGATGGAGAAAATCACAAACCATGCTGACTAGATCCACTACACATTTGTTAATTATTTTCAGCTGGACCCTTATTTGAATCAAGGCAATCTCTTTTATATCTCCCTAATTAAGTTAGCTATCCTTTGCATCAATCCTCAAACTTCCCATGGCATCTTCTCCCTCAGTTCTTACATCTGAGAACTTTGCCTCATATTTCACTCAAAAAAAAATTTAGGACATTTGCCAAAAGCTCTCTCTTTTTTCTGCTTCTTAAATCATATCACTCAAACATTTTATCTTCTGACCACTCATCCTCAATCTCTTTTGTGGGATCATTATCTAACTATGTATGCCTCTTCACCATTTATATTATCTCAATTGGTGTTCTCATCAGATCCCATGGGTTCAATTATCTTCTCTGCAGATGATTCCCAGATCTATCTATCTCTCTTGTCACCTCTAATCCCACATCACCAACTTCCTCTTGTATATCTCAAACTGAATGTCCCAAAGGTATCTCATATTTAACAAATCCAAAATACAACTCATTATCTTTTCCTTCAAACCCTTCTCTCTTCACAACTTTCTTATTATTGTCTAGGGCACCAGCATCCTCCTAGTCATTCAGACTTACAACTTTGATTTATTGTTGCCAAGTCTTGTTTTTATTTTCACTCCCATTCATCCCCATCTCTCCACTCACACAGCTGTCTCCCTGGTGCAGGCAATCATTGCCTCAAATCTGGACTATTACTTATAATAACCTCCTGGATGATCTTCCTTAAATCTCTCTTTTTGGTAAAACCCAGAACTGATGACCATGTTACTTCTTGAGAGTATGTATAAAATCCTCTATTTTATTTTTAAAGTTCATAACAATTTGTCCCCTTCTTAACTTGCCAGCTTCCTTTCATTTTACACTTTTTCATGTACTTTATGATATATCTTCAGCACTTAACTTGATATTCCTCACAAATATGATATTCCATTTCAGGTCTTTTTTCACTATCCCCCATTCCCAGGATTTTCCCATCCTCAACTCTGCTTTCTGCTTTTTCTGAATTCTTTTAAGACTCAGCTCAAATACTGTCTGCAGGGGGTCCTTCTCAGGTTCTTTCCCTCCTCCAAATACTAATACCTTACTTCTAGGATTATTAAATACATTTACACTCTATATATTTTATACACCCACATTTTTGTATCTTGTCTCCATTAGAGACTTGAACTTAAGCTTTCCTGTGAGCTCACTGAGGGTAGGGATCATATTTTTGCCTTTATTTGTATTACCAGAGGCTAGTGCAGTACTTGACATAAAATAGTTCCTTATTAAATTCTTGTTGAATGATTGTGGTGGTAGTATGGGTGGGATTTGGGGAGAGGAGAAGAAATGAATCTCCTATTTTCCTAGCTAAATTCTGGAAGATCTGCTTTCCCTTTCCTCCCCCCACCCTGACCATGAAAACCATGGACAGAAGTGGACATGGATCAGTATAAATATCAATTAAAATCAATAAATATTTATCAAGTGCCTCCTATGTACCAGGCAGTAAGACATATTTTATATAGGTGCAAAAGAGGCTTTGATCATTTAGTCAGACCTAGTATTCCACTATTTATTCAGCATACTCTTTACCCACTATCAGCTTTTATTTATATTTTTCCATATGGATTGGTAGCAGGCAGCACATTACAAATATGTACCACAATCCCATTTTCTCCTCTTTGTTAATGCCACACTTTTGTTTTGTAACTGTTTTATGTTAATACTTTCTTTTAATAGCTCTAAAGTTATGAATAATGACATTCTTGTTCACAGGCCTCTATCAAAGGTACTATAGCTATTGGCAATCTATTAAAATTTCCAACATTTGATAATTTTCATCTCCATGTTTTTGATCTTACATTTTCCTTGGTTTGGAATTTCTTCTGAAATGAGATAGTAGAAAGAAATTGGAAGTCAGTAGATCACAGATACAAGACCTCAGAGGAATCTCTTCTAATATGTTCTCAAGTAGGAATTCTTTATAAAATAAAAAAATAAAATATAAAATTGGTTATAAAATAAAACACTTCACAAAAAATTGTTCATCTAGCTTTTGCTTGGAGATCTCCATTAAGTTCCAAGAAAACCCTCCTTGGGATAACTAATTGTTAGGCAGTCTTTTCATTTATTAAATGTAAAGTCATCCCCTCCAACTTCCACCTGTTTGTTACTCTTCTATCCTCTGGCATCAAATAGAGCAAACATATTTCTTGGAGATGTCATCCCTAAGTTTTCTTTTCTCCAGGATTAAATGACAGATTTTTTTTCAACATATCTTTATATATTTTTTCTGCAATTCCATTCTACAATCTCTTTACCATTCATATAGTCCTTAGCATTATACACAATAACCCTTTTTTGGAATACTTTTAGGTTTGTTAATGTCCTTAAAATGTAGTGCCAAGAACTGTACACAATATCCCAGATAAGATTCGATTGTAGCAAGACTCATTAGGATTAGAAGTGATTTTTGTCATTAGACTATATTACAAATTAATTTGACAGCAAAAGGAAATCAATATAGCCTTTGGGAAACAGATCACAAACCTGAGTGATAGGGGAGTTCAGTTAGTCAGATATTTGTTGGCACTCTCTTTCTGCCAAAATTAAAGCAGCTAACAACTTCTTGAAGTGCCTTAGTGATAATTTCATTTTGTCAAAGGTAGAGGAACAAGCAGGGATATTCTCTTCTGGACCTGATTCTCACTAACAGGGAGGAAATTAAATGGAAATAGGGGCTCTGGTGAGAAGGAACAACTTTCTCAAGAGTTTGTAATAGTGAAGAGGAAAGTTGAGAGGTCTGATACACATCATAAAAATAAGCAGATTTCACAAAGTTCAGCAGAAAGATAAGTAGGATCTCATGGATTAAAATTTATAATGGGAAGTCAACCGAGGAAGGGTTAGGAGATACACAAGAATGAAATTCTGAAGACACAGAAGGAAACAATTCCAATAAGGAGGGGAAAATAGAATATGTCTGAAGAGACTAATGTGGATGCACAGAGAACTTACCAACCAAATTAAATTTTTTAGAGATGTAGAAAACATGAAAACAAGGCCATTTAATACAGTATGTCATGGTCCTATAAGAAAAATGTCAGGAATTCTAAAGCTCAGAATGAGCTGAGGCTAATGAAAGAAAGTGAGGAGAGTAAAAAAAAAAAAAAAGATATGAATAAAAAGATTTGAATAAAAAGGGAGAATCAAAGATGAGATGGGACCTTTCCTTGGAGTGGATGGGAGAGTTGTAACTGACAACAGAGAGAAGGCAGATTGACAAAAACCTGCCATTTTGGTTTAGGTTTTCTCCTACCATGCATAATGCATTTACATTATAAATATGAGAACACAAATGACTAACATGGTTCTTTTTTAATCTATGTCCCTGTACTTTTGGGCAACTAGTTAAATAGGTTGTCAGCCCTGGGGCCAGAAAAATTTATTTTTCTAAGTTCAGATCTGACTTCAGACACTTATTTGCTATGTAACCCCAAACAAGTCACTTAATCCTGTTTGCCTCAGTTTTCTAAACTGTAAAAATGAACTGGAGAAGGAAATGACAAATAATTCCAGTATCTTTGCCAAGCTAACACCAAATGGAGCCACAAAGAAGTTGGACACAACTGAAAATTACCGAACAATAAAAATTTGTACTACTGAACACCTTGTTTCCTTGTGACAAAATGAAATTATCACTAAGGCACTTCAAGAAGTTGTTAGCTGCTTTAATTTTGGCAGAAAGAGAGTGCCAACAAATATCTGACTAACTGAACTCCCCTATCACTCAGGTTTGTGATCTGTTTCCCAAAGGCTATATTGATTTCCTTTTGCTGTCAAATTAATTTGTAATATAGTCCTTGTGTCCTTGTGTACAAAACCAGAGAGTTTTGTACAGTATAAATAATTGGATTCAAAATTCATTGGTTGACCAGATACAAGGAATAGATGTCCATAGTTCTTAATAAATGCATGATGGGCATGGGTTTTTAAATCATGTTTTCCTGGGAAATTCTAATTGTTAAATTATTTTTCCTTCTCTGCCTTCAAACTTAATGTCTTGGGTTTTAGGGTGCTCATAAGTTCTTCTAATCTTTTATTATCTTTTGGTTTTGTCCAATTAATTTTCTTCCTGTCCCAGCATTTTTACATTATAATCCTGTTATTCTCTTTTTAAGAAAGTCTATCATTTTGGAGAAGGGTTGCCAAATCTCTGCTCTCTTATTAAACATTGATTTCTTCACTGAAAGATTTAATTTTTATTCTAATTTATACCCTTATTTCTTTACTCTCTTCTTTTGATTACATTATTTTTCCTCTGAGCCATTCTGGAGGTTCTTAAGCTGTTCCATTGTTATTGGAATTATTACTGGTTCAGTTAGATGCTATAGTGGATAGAGTATTATACTTGCCATTAAGAAGACAAGTTCAAATCTGGTCTTTGGCCATTCACTTTCTGTGTGACTATGGGAAAGCTACTGATCTCAGTTTTCTAAGTATAAAAGAGCAAAAATAATAGTGCTTACCTCTCAGATTTGTTGTAAGCATCAAATGAGATAATATTTATAAACTACTTTGTAAACTTTAAAGCACTATAAATAAGATATTATAATAATAAGATATAAGATAGTTATAATCTTATTATCTTATTATTAATTATAATTATCTAATTATAATCTTATTATCTTAACTCATTATCTTAATTATATAATAATTATAATATTAATAATTATATATAGTAATTATACATTTATATTTATATTATTTATATTATATTTTTATTTATATATATAAATAAACTGTTACTCATATTCAGGGATCTTTAAAATTCATTATATTTTTAATTTCATGAAAGGTTTTTGACTCAGTTTCCTTCACGGGGGATTACTTCCTCATTGCTTTATTTTAATTCTTGGATTGTGTTCTCATTTTTCTTCCTTTATGAGTCTTTATCAACTTCTCTACTGGTCATTCAATGGTGTTCTTCCTTTAACTAGGCTCCTTACTACTAAATCCCTTTCTTCCTTTCATACCAGAAAGCTTTAAAACAGGACCAGCATTTTTGTGTCCTTTTCCCTTCCTTCCCCTGATAGATGTCCATTATTAGAGTTGGACAAAGTCTGTGACCATGAAGGATTAAGCGGCCACTAGCTAGGTCACTGGAAGACTCTAAGGGGCCCCTGTTGCTGGGCCTACTTTCTATATTTTGCTTAATTTTCTTTCTAGTTGAATATTTTCTGAATTCATTTGGAGAAAGAAATAGCAGGTTACCTATTTCTGAATTCTACCCATTCCTCTTGGGCAAATTTCTTCCATCCCTACCCTAAGAGCTTTTAGAATTCTTGGGCCTAACTCCTTAGGACACTGCTGAATGAATATTCTAAAAGATCTCCAGGTTTTTTTTTTTTGTCTGATTCTCATCCTGGAAAAATTTAAAATAAGCCTTCATTAGGAGAACCTACTACTCATTACCATGAACCCAATATATATCCAAACCCAAAGAATAGACTGCCTTTGGATTATAATCTGACCCTCTGTGTACAAATTAGCATGGTAGCATGGAAAAGGGACTGCTCTGGAGTAAAAAGGCCTGAGATCAAATATTGTGTTACAAACTTATTGACAGTAGGAACCTAAGCAACTCACTTTATCTCTAGGACCTCAGTTTCCTTAACTATAAAATTATGGAATTGGTTCTGAGCTAACTTCAAACAATCTATTAAAATAATAAAAACCAGTTTCTTTCTTAAATATAACACAAAAAACCTGCAACTTCCCTGTGGTAGGTATTATATAAAGCCTGTTATCTAGAACCTATTATATTATTCCAATTAAGAAACCAATCATAATATTTAGGGCCTCAGGGAGGATCCTACTAGTTTCCAGTACACACACACACACACACACACACACACATAATTATTTATATATGGCTATATATATGTATATTTTATATACAAATACATATACATATATACACATACACACATATACTACACATATGCCTATAAGTATATACATACATGTATGTATACACATATATACACACATAGTACTCTTCAAGTATCACCAGTACTATGAACATTCTCTGATACTAGTCTGTGATTTCACATGTCTAGTCCAAAACTAATCTAATTGGATACATAACCAAATTACATGAACAAAAGACTCCAGTTACAAACTTCTAAGCTTTACCATTCTGTATCTGTTGTATTAAAAAGTCATCACACATACACAAAAATATAGGTATCAATATTAATGCCAAAGCTGCTAAGGTGGGCCATTATTAGAAAGTACTAGATGGTGTAATGGATAGAATCCTGAACCTGGATTTAGGAAGTCAGGAAAATATGAGTTCTAGTCTAGTCTCGGATACTTATTAGTTGTGTGACTCTGGGCAAGGAATTTACTCTCTTTTCTGCCCTCAATTTACTCATCTGTATAATGGGGATAATAATAGCATATATCACCCAGGATTGTTGTGAGGATCAAATGAAATTATATATATATTTATTTATAATATATAAATTATATTTAAAATATATAAATATATATTTATATATATAAATTATATTTAATATATATAAATATATATATATATATATAATTTCATTTGATCCTCACAACAATCCTGGATGATATATATATATATATATGTATATATATGTCAAATAGCCTTTTATTTTCAAAATATATGCAAAGTTAATTTTTAATGTTCACCCTTGCAAAACCTTGTATTCAAATTTTTTCTCCTTTCCCTTCCCCCTACCCCCTTCACTAGACAGCAAACAATCCAATATATGTTAAACCTGTGCCATTCTTCTATATATATTTATTTCCACAAATATCATGTTGCGCAAGAAAAATCAGATCAAAAAGGAAAAAATGAGAAAGAAAACAAAGATCAAGCAAATAATAAGGGTGAAAATACTATGTTGTGATCCACACTCAGATCCCACAGTTCTCTCTGTGTGCAGATAGCTCTCTCCATTACAAGTCTATTAGAATCACCCCACTGTTGCAAAGAGCCAAGTCCATCAGAATTGATCCTCATATAGTGTTGTTGTTGAAGCATATAATGATCTCCTGATTCTGCTCATTTCACCCAGCATCAGTTCATATAAGTCTCTCCAGGTCTCTCTGAAATCCTCCTGCTGATCGTCCTTATAGAACAATAATATTCTATAACTTATTCAGCCATTCTCTAACTGATGGGCATCTACTTAGTTTCCAGTTCCTTGCCTCTACAAAAAAAGAGTTGCTGCAAACATTTTCATGGGTTCTTTTCCCTTTTTTATGATCTTTTTGGAATACAGGCCCAATAGAGGCACTGCTGGATCAAAGGGTAAGCACAGTTTCATAGCCTTTTGAACATAGTTCCAGATTGCTCTCCAGAATGGTTAAATCAGTTCACAACTCCTTCAGCAATACACTAAAGTCCCAGTTTTTCCCCATCTCCTCCAATATTTACCATTGTCTTTTCCTGTCAACTTAGTGAATCTGAGAGTTGTCTTGATTTACACAAAATAATATTTTCAAAGCACCTTGTAAACTTTAAACTACTATCAGAGTGCTAGCTATTATTATCCATCAATTATTAAATAAACTAAATTATAACTATTTCATTTATTTAACTGGCTGTATTTAATATCATTCTATATATTTTATTCTCAATACATAAAGAATATACAATTATACCCACATCAAAGCAAACTTTGATCTGATTATAAATTACTTAAACTTAAAAGTGGAATATAATGCCAAGAATTTCTTGCAAAAACATGTAAAATATTTAGATCTCAAGTATGATGATGGAGCTGTTAGATGTCTCAGTGGATAGAGTATCTGAAATTAAGACATGAGTTCAAATGTGATCTTACACATTTACAGCTGTGTGACCTGGGGCAAGTAAACTCCATTTGCTTCAATTTTCTCATCTGTAAAATGAACTGGGAAAGAAAATGGTAACACACTGTAGCACCTTGACAAGAAAATCCCAAATAGGGTCAGGAAGAATTGGACTCAATTGAAATGACTCAACCACAATGATTATTTCTGCTACTTTTTTCCTTGTTCACAGGAGTATTTTAGCATCTGTGAAATTAATACTCAAAAATCATTAAGCTGTTCCCCAACTCCCTAGAGAGGAATTTCCCCTTTGGAGACAATTTCCTTTCTTAGACAATTTCTAAAGGGTACACTTGTGCGTTCTCTCTCTCTCTCTCTCTCTCTCTCTCTCTCTCTCTCTCTCTCTCTCTCACACACACACACACACACACACACTCTCTCTCTCTCTCTCTCTTTCTCTCTCTCTAATTCTGTGCCTTTTTCTGTCATTCTTTTCCAATCTGTCTTACATTCTCTCAGTTGTCCCATTGTCTTTATGTATTTATAGCCTTTGTAATTATTTTCTATTTTTTTAAACAAAATTTGCCTAACAGAGAACCAAATGTGAAAGTATCAGGTTTCCAATTCCAGTTCTATTTCTTCCTAATCTATTTTTAAAAAGCTGATCTGCTATGGGGCCTGGCACACAGTAGTAGCTGTGTATGAATCCTTACTCATTGATTGCTTCAATGTGTATTCAGTTCTTCCTGCTGCAGAGACCTAGTGAATATCTTTATGTCTCCTGTCCACCCCGATTTCATTTAATTGCTCAAGTGTTCAAACTAGATCCTTACATGTTACTTTAATTGATTGATAAACAATTTGATTCAAGAAAATAATTCACCTGAATTGGCTTATTTGGTCAAGTCAATTCTCTCACTAGAAATTATTAAGAATTATCTTTTCTAAAAGCATTCCCTCTCCCCAATGCTATTTTCTATGAGTAAAAATGCTACTTCTAATTTGAAGGGGGAGAGAAAGGTCCGAGAGGGAATAGATCTGCTGAGCTCATATTTCAGTTATAAAATAACTGTGTGGATATTGATTTTGCCATTGCCTTCCTTCTGCCCCCTACCTCCCAAACTCCAGCTTTTTTCCCAAAAATTAAAAAATGAAGCCAAAATATGTTGTAGGGTCCCTTGTAGTATTGCAAGGCATTATTTTGGTATACACATAGTTAACTGGTATCCCATTGGACCATCATGAGCCTATGGCCAGCAGAGCACATCAGGTTTCTGGATGGGGAACCGATAAACTCACTACTCACTTCTGGGGCACAAGATATGGTAAAGATGGGGAAGTAAGAGTCCATGAACACAAGTTATAAAACACCCAACATAGACCCAAATTAAGAACTAAGGAATATAATGGAGTAAAAAGAGAAAAAAACAATAAAGTTGGTTGAGATTGTGATTGGTAAAATCACAAACTAGAGGGAAGTTTGAGGTCAGAGATACTACAGAAGTAGTAAACCTAGATGAACAACTAGATAATGGTGACAGGCAAATTGCATACTTTCAGAACTTTTCAAGAATGGGCATGTTTGACAGATATGGTAGCCTTAGCTTATTAAAGTTCCAATTTGAGATTAAAGAACAAAGATAGAGTCCTGTGACTCACTATTAGATAAAACCCTCCAGATCAACATAAATTAATATTTGAAGTTTGATCATTCAGCTCTTCATCTCTGTGATTATTTTATCTCCAATCCATATTTTCCTATATTGAATACAAACATGTAAAAGAAAAATGAAAGATTTTAAACATAAACTTGCTAAAATTTAGATACACTGTTTCTGTATCATTACTGTGATCTATCTGACTAATGATGTTAGTTTTTTTAAAGTTAATTTTATTATGATAGCATTAACACAATCAACAAGGCAGGACAATTGATCTATGGAGAAGAAAGACAATAACTATTACCAATAACTTTGTATTTTCCTTTTAATTATGTATTTACTAATCACTGATAAATAAAGTTATTTTAAAAATATTTTTATTAATTTTGTTAAATATTTCCAAATTACATGTAAAATTATAATATTTATTTTTTTAAAATTTGGAGTTCTAAATTTTTAACTTTCTTCTTGCCCTTTCCCATCCATTGAGCAGGCAAGAAATATGATATCTATTATACATATGAAATCATGTAAAACTTATTTCCATATTAGTCATGTTGCAAAAGAAAGCACACACATACACATAAAACCCCCAAGAAATATAAAATTAAAACAATACATTCCACTCTGCACTCAAAACTGATCAGTTCTCTCTCTGGAGGTAGATAACATTTTTTATCATGAGTCATTTTGAAACTGTTTTGGATCACTGTATTGATCAGAGGAACTAAATCTTTCACAGCTGATCATCTTTACAATATTACTCTTCCTATGTGTAATGTTCTGGTTTTGTTCACTTCACTTTGCATCAGTTCACATAAGTTTTCCCAGGTGTTGCCTGAAACTAAGCTTCTCACTAGTAAGCACATTAGTATCTAGCACAATTATACATCACAACTTCTTCAGCTATTTCCCAGTTGATGGCATCCCTTCAATTTCCAATTCTTTGTCTCCACAAAAGAGCTGCTATACATATTTTTGTCAAATAAGTCCTTTTCCAGTTTTTTGGACCTTTTGGAGATATATACTTATTAGTAGTATTTCTGTTTGCATTTTTGGTGTCTTCATTTCTCAAATTCTTTAATAAACTTTAAAATTATGTTGAAATGTTTATGATGTTCTTCACATTTCTTTAATTTCTTATATCACTTTGACCTTTTTACCCTTGCTTTCAGTTGCTAAGAGGATTTCAAATTTCTGATTTGCCTTTGCTTTTCAAATTTGCTTTGTGTATTTCATTTGTTATCTTTAATTGGGTCATCTAGTGATTAAATTTTCTACTGGACATATCAGCTAGATATATGAGGGTAATCTTCCCATGCCTTTGCAGATTTTCAGCAAGTCAAATCACTTCTGTTTTGGTGGTGTTTGATAGAGCTACCCTTAGCAGTATTCCTTGTAAGTAATATCTTTCCTACTGTAGATGTTAATGTGCCACTGCATTGACCTCTACAGGAAATATTGTTTGCAGGTTATGAAATATTTTAACACTATTTTGTCAAATACTGGGACAGAGTGTGTTAATTCGTGTTGATTATAGTAAAAGTCTTTTTTTTTAATTAAAGCTTTTTATTTTCAAAATATATACATGAATAATTTTCATTATTTACCTTTACAAAACATATATTCCAAATTTTCCCTTCCTTCCCCTTCCCTAGATGGCAAATAATCCACTATATGTTAAACATATGCAATTCTTCTATACATATTTTCACAAATATCATGCATGCTGCACAAGAAAAATCAAATCAATAAAGAAAACAAATTGCCAGCAAACAAAAACAAAAAAGAGTGAAAATACTATTTTGTAACCCATATTCAGTTCCCACAGTCTTCTCTCCGGGTGCAGATGGCTTTCTTATCACAAGATTCAGTAGTCAGTCTTCAAAAATTACACTGTTTTTGGAATGATTGGTCTGCTACTCAAAAAGAACTCTTTGGATTTCCAAAGTAAGTGTATATACAACATTTGAGATAATGGCACTTGTTTTTGTCATTTTTTAAATTAAATATAATTTCAGAAGTTTCCATTTGTTGAGATTTTCAATGATTCCAGGATCTTCAGTTTTTCTCTCTGCATATTTGAATAGCTCCTTAATTCCTGTTTTGTCTAAATTAGTGTGGGGAAAAATAATTTTTATAATTTCCCTATACTAGTCAGTAATTCTGATACTATCCTAGCTCCCATTCTCCTACTTTATTTTTGCCTCAAGCTAATGACATAGGTTGGGTTTTGAGAGAATTGATGTTATTAGTGTTATTACTTGTTTTGTGAAGTGTGGGTGCCATTGTGGGTACCATGATAAATATTAGTATGAAAACCTTGCCTATAACTGGTGAGATATATTTCAAATTTTTTCAGTGATATAGTACTAATGTATAATGAAAGCATTAATATGTTCAGTCCATTTCATGTACACTTGTGTTTTGCCTGTTGTAGTAAACAAGACTATCTTCTCTGAAATATTTCCAGCAAATGGGGATTAGTGTTTAGGATAAGTTCCAATATATGCTGGTACCAGATCATAAAGAAGGATCACTCATTCCACTATGATCAAGTTAATTCTCACAACAACTTTAAGTAGAGTCAGCCTGGCTTGTCATTATTACTATTATTATTATCATCAAATTATTCTTAGATTTATGAGAGCAGTTTTATTATATTGCCTTGGTGCTAACTATATCAGCAATATTACCAGAACCCCAATGACCAGCACCTCATGATCTGTACCAGACCTTCTCAGATACCATAGTAGTCTCAAATTCCTTTACTTTGCCTTTGTCTTCCCCATCCTTCTCTCTTCCCCACCTTCACCTGCCATGAAATGGGAAATACGTTGGACTTTAAAGGGATTGATGTTATGATTATTATTCAATAATCATATAACATCAATAATAAGTTGTTCTTCATACTCCTTCAACTAATACATTGTTTTCTTGTATTAACAAATTTAGGTTTGGTATTTTTTTAGTGATACAAGCTTCAAACGTTTTGTCTAAAATTGAAAAACACAGAATGGCCTATATCTGAAGGGTTACTGGTATGGTCATCATTTGTAAATAAATATATATCTTTTGCTAAAATAAAAAGCAAGAATCATACTTGCATCAGAAAGGAAGTTGTCAAAATACTTTGCTAGCCATTCTTATACCATTGTGAAGCATCTGAGCCAAAAATTATGGATCTTGTACATATTCCATATTATATATTAATTATTATTATATAGTATTATATTAAGTTAATATATTAATTACATGCTATTATATTATTACATTATAGATAGTTATATATGATATTTATAAGGTAATATGTGGTAATATTAATCATATATTATATTGTCATATGTAATCATCATCATTTATCTAGGATATATTGATTTTGATTTAGAAAACAATCCTCTTTCATCATTCCTCTGAGGACCTGACCTGTTACTCTGAGATAGGGGGTGGTAGTTGAGTAAGTCCAGAGTCTATATAAGGGATAGATAGATATATGCACAGAGAAAAATATAGATATACTCATAAAAATCCATAAATTAATATGTTAATAATAAAGATAATTGGAAACTATAAACTACTCTGTAAATGTACAGTAGCTTCTTAGTCACAACCTTGGCCATTTATCATCCTAGGGAATAAGACACAATGAGGTCCCACATTGCTAAATGAAAAGTAATGAGCCAATCATATAAGGCAATCCATATAAGCATGGTAGAAGTATATTGATGATGTTTGGAAGACATTTCTTAAGTATATACATTTGAAACTTCTTGCAGATGAGATTAGTAGAAGGAAATAAAGTGTGAAACTTCCAATGACAAATTGTAAGGAGTTTCCTTCCCCATTCCTAATCCTGGCAGGATATTCAAAGTGAGAAATTGTGAGGACTGGTTATTGGGTGTGTGGAAGTTCAAGCAAGTCTGGGACCTCTCTAGATGTTTTTGTTAGTGCTTGAAGCCTGAGAACTAAATGTTCTATAAGGTCGCCAAAATATAAAATGTCATTTGGTCAAATTAATAGTTGATAATTTTAGAACAAGTAGAAAAAAACACAATTACTTAGAACTACATTCTATCAGCCTGTAAAATCCACTGCCACAGGAGGGGATAGAATTGAATACTGCTGCTGGATGAAAGGCAGACGGATAATTTTATGACTAATAATGCTTGTTCTAAGTATTCATACTAAGATAAAAAGGGTAATCAAACTACATTTTCCTAAGCACAGGCTCGTTGTTGAAAAGGCTGTAGGATACAATCTTTCCCCTATATAGTGGTAGGTAATTAGTCATATGGAGTATAGGGACTTTTTTGTTTTCTTGCTAGCATCACTTGTTGGTCTTATTATACAGCAGGAATTCCTTTCCTGTATGGATGGCTGCTGAGATTCCTTCTACCTTTCAAAATTTGTGATTCTGTGATCAAATTATTTCTCCTGGAAACATTCTAAGTATCATGGACTAAGAAAGAAATGGGTGATAGGATTATCAATAACAAGAATGGTCACTGGCCTGTTGATATTGAAGCTAACCTCTGACAGTAATTTTTAAAAATTATTATAGCTTTTTATTTACAAAACATATGCATGGGTAATGACAGTAATTATTTTAGAATTTTCTTTCTGTTTATATTTGTACATAGTTGAACATTTGTTCTTCCATATATATCTACATATATATATTTATTATATTATTATAACACACTCACTAAATTTGTGACCCTGGGCAAATCACTTAACCCTTTTTGCCTCAGTTTCCTCATCTGCAAAATGAGCAGGACAAGGAAATGACAAATCACTGTAATATTTTTGCCAAGAAAATCCTGAATGGGGGTCACAAAGAATCAGACATGATTGAAAAATGACTAAACAATATAAAATACAATAAATTTACATATAGCCACACACACACACATATATATATATATATATATATATATATATATATATATATATATATATATATATATACATGTATGTGTTGCATACATACACATACACAAATATGGCATTTTTAGTAGGAGCCAATATTGGGTACTTCCTATATGGCTTCATTACTGACACCATGAGACTAGTCAGCTGAACTGCATAAAGTCAAGTAAAGGGGTAGAAGAGTGAAAAACATCAAGGTTAAGAAGTGGTAAGAACAAAACGTTAGAAAGGCTTATTTATTCACCTCATTTATAGAACAAATAAGTGGGATTAATGATTTTTAAGATCTCTTCCAGATATAAACCTTTTATTTTATAAATTATGGCTATTTACCCTACAGAAGATAATCTTTGCCTCTCAGAATTGGGTTAATTGGTTAAAACCTATTGAGTCTGCTCTAGAGGTCAATCACTTTTGGTTGACTGAATAATCTGAAATTTTCTTTGGTGAAGCCTGTTATTCTTGGTAACTAAATTATACAATAGAATCACAGTCATTTTGAATGTTTTGTATCTTCCAAACCTTTTAAAACTTATTCCTTATAACATTTACTGTTTTTAAAAATGTAAAAATCATTCTTAGGACTTGTATTATAACAAAAACAAATTTAAAAAATGAGCAGGTGGTTGGTAGGTCTAACCTTCTGGGAGAGTTTGCCTTATGGTCTAGACCTAAAAAAGAATTAATAACACAGAGTAAACTTAAAAATGTGTCCTGGAGAGAAATTCTGGAGAGAAATACAGGTGTTAATAGTTGGGCCTTGGTTAAATTTAGCCTAGCAATAAGGAAAGTGACCTAGAGAGATAAATTGGTACCTAAGCATGTTAGCTTCCTAATCCTATATCCTTGTAAGATCAAGTTAAATTATAATATGGATCATTTGCCTTTTTACTTTTTTTTTTTTTTTTGTAATCCTAAGGTCACAACACATGGTTTAGTTCTTCACAGTAAATCAACTGAATACTTCTAAGACAAGTTATAAGCTTAATTTACCATCTTCATAAAACCAAAGCTCTGGAGCCCCCACCAGTGTGTCTCTTTTACCAGCCAAAAGACACATTAATTCAAAGCAAAAGAGAATTTAAGATAATAATAGTTCCAACCTTCCAGGGTGGTTGTGAAGAACAAATAACATAATCATTATAAAGCTCGTGGCACATAATAAGTGCTATATAAATGTTAACTATATTTATGATAATAATAATAAAAAACGATGATGATATAGCCTAGATAATACTTGAATGTAGGGAGAATCATGCTTCCAATATTGTAGATCTATGAATGTCTTCTATAGATAATAATGGCTTTTTAAAAAAAAATTCACAAGATTAAGGTCTTTTGCTGCTTTTTTAATTTCCCTTTCTGTCACTGTATTTTGTAGGATGCTTCTTTTCCTGCTTGCTATTTCTGATCTCTCTTCTACTATTGCTTCATACTACCACCTGCTGATCTTTGGCTATGATAGATACAATTTCAATGGGAGGGGCTGCCACAAAGAACTTGACAAACTCAGAGACCACCTTTACCACACTTAGCCCTGTAGCTAAAAGGGGAAGTTCAGAGCATATTGTTCAAATGATGACTCAGTCTAACTGGAACCAAGAATGTTTACAGGGAGTAGTGTGAAACAAAGCTGGTGAAGGCTAAAACCAGAGGTATGTTGGTAAATATTTAACAACTGGACTGGCAACTGGAGGATTGCAGAAAAAATATATTTAGGACACATTTTTAAATTTACTCTGTATTATTTATTCTTTCTTAGGTCAAGACCATAAGGTAAGCTCTCCCAGAAGGTTAGACCTACCAACCACCTGGCCATTTTTGTTTTTTATTCTGTTTTTGCTATGGTACTTGACCTAAGAATTGTTTTTACATTTTTAAAAACAGTAAAATCTTATTTTAAAATCTAAATATCATTTTTAGCTCATAGACTATACAAAACACAGAATTAGGCTAGATTTGACCTTCTGGCCATGGTCTAGACAATGAACAAAATGCAATTCTGATTTATAGCAATTGCTAATTTTCTAGGAGTACATGGTTACACTGAAAATGTTACAATTAGCTTCTGATTTGAATGGGATCCAATATATCCTTAGATATTATGGCAGGCAGATTAAGGAGTTTAACCTTTATTGACTAAGCAATGCAGAGGCTTTAAAAAGATTTTCATTCATTCATACAACTTCATAGGATATAGAGTTGGTACATAATTTAGAATTAACATAATCCTATTATTTTACAAATGAAGAAACTGAGATCTAGAGAGGGTTCATGAATCTTTCAAGGTGACACATAATCACATAAGAACCTGGGGAGTCAGTCCAGCCTTCATAGGTACCAGAACCAATAAAAATAAATGTCAAGTCTTTTTCTTGGTTTAAAAAAAATAGCCTGAACCAAATAAGTAATGGATAAACCTGACCTATTAGCCATTTATGTGAAAAGCCCTAACATTTTTCATTTTGAGGCAAGTATGAAACAACTCCCCCCAAAATCTGTATTCTTAAATTGCCTTAATAGAGTGGAATGTTCAGGACAGGGAAAATGATGATTCCACTGTACAATATGCTGGTCAGAGTCCACTATGTTTATTTCTAGGTACCTCATTTTAAGAAGTGATATTTGCAAACTGGAATATGTTTAGAAAATGATAATCAAGATGAGGAGAAAATAGAAAAAAAAGTACTGTATGTGGAACATCGGAAGGATATTGAGATATTTAGAAGCCAAAACAGAGATGGATATAACATTTTTGACAGATCTCACATAGAGCTACTCTGTGTGACTACAGAAAACAGTAAGTACCTTATGTTGAGGCAGATTTCAACATAAAAGACAGAGGTTTCTAACAATTAGGGATGCTGAAAATAGAATACATGGTTTCATAACATGCTATTGCACGGAGCATTCCTAGCTCAGGAGTTGTACTAGATGATGCCTAAGGTTCCTTCAAACTCTTTCACTTTGATTGTAGTGATTTTTCAGTGTGTATTGAGCAACCACCTCACCTCCTGGAAGTGAATACCTAATAGCCTGGATTACAGCCAACATTAACCAAAGTTTCTCTGAAACTAGATTAATTTCTGGCAAACATGATAAAAGGGGGAAAAAGTCCTTTGAACTAATGACAGATTAAAATTAAGAGGATTTGTGTCTGATTTGACATGGGTTGACATACCAAAAAATTCAATGTTGGCAGCTGGATTGTTCATAAAAATAAAAATGACATATATATGAGGCAAATAGAGCTAAAGTGGAGCAAGTGGGTGGTGGAGGATATGTTGAAATAATTTAAGACTATTTTTTTCATTCAACAGCTGCAAAAGGTAGGATGGGCAACATATTAAAGTTGATGAATCCAGAAAAAGAGGAAAAAAAGTATGGTTAGAATGGAATTTTAATTTTTTTGATAGATTGCAGAGAATAAGTAAAGACTTGTAATGGAAAGTATTGATATTAAGCATTTTATAATGTGTTTCATTTTGGAAATGTGCCCTCCAAATGCTAGTGAGCCTTCCCTTAAACTACCTTGTAATTAACTATATCAAATTTATTTGTATTAATTCTATATGTATTTGTCTTTGTTATCATTGGCATTAATATGTAAATTCTTTGAATGTAGGGATTATTTCATCTATTATATTTATATCTTTAGAAACTGTTCCAGTGGCTGACACTTGGAGAAGGGACATGAAAAGAAATAAGATTTTTTATATAGTGCTTACTATATTGCCAGCACTATGCTAAGTTCTGTTTTTACAAATTTTATTTCATTTGATCCCCTCAACCATCCTGTGAGGTGGATGCTGTTATTATTTCCATTTACAGTTGAAGAAACTAAGATAAACAGAAGTGAAGTGATTTGACCAGAGTCAATAACTAATGCCAAAGATTATATGTGAACTCAGATATTCCAGAGCTCTATTCTCCTAGATGCCTCTACACAGTAAATGTTTAATAATGAAATGAATGACAAAACATTTATTAAGTGTTCACTATATGTCAGACATAGTGCTAATAAGCTTGAGAGATACAAGTAGGAAAATTGAAGCATTTCCCATTGTAAATAAGTTATTTTATTGGGAGAGGGAGAAATAAAGGAAATTTTAGTTATAGGGTACATAGAACGATCAGGGGTCCTTAGGTTTCATCAGTAAGTCAGATGGCAATTCTAGAGTGTACAAGAAGTAGAGGTAGTACAGATTTTAAGACCCAGGACTCCTCTTTCTTACCTGAAGAAATAGAGTTAGTGACTCTTTTATCTCACTTAAGCAGCATGAGATGTCAAGCAACTGGATGGGTTCTGGGTAGCTTGGGGAAGAAGGAAAATAAAGGATCAGCAAGGAAAAAAGAATACCCCTGTAGATAGTGGGTCTTGATAAAAATATTCAAATATCAAAATGTTATTATATCAGTTAGCTTTTTTTGCTCTGAGTTAGATTTTTTCTTTTTTTTTCCCACTCCATTTTTGCTAAAAATTAACATAATGCTTGAGGAAGGCAAATGAAGGTTGCTCATGATTTCCAGTGAGTGGCAGTTGATATACCTTGATATTTCTTCTGAAATAAAAAACATTAACTGTCACTTGGAACAAACCCTTCCAGAATTAATGGCCTATAATTGTATGAATAAGGAGGTTGCTTTCCTGAATAAATGCTTATGCTCAGGATGAATAAAGCTAACCCCCAAAAGTTAACAAATGAAGATAGACAGTCTCAATAATATTGCTGGTATTTGATCCCTACAGGTAGCAGTATTATCGGACAATGCTTCTTAGAAGCCTTGAACTTAGTAAGAATTTTTTGAAAAAATTCAACAATGGTCTTCAAATATGTCTTATATTACCCCATATATGCATGCTTTTCATAAATATTTTCCTGCTAAAGGTGTGTAAGTGTGTGGGAGGGTATCATGTAGAAGACTAGATTATGCTCTTGCTTCCAGAAGGCTGGATAGTGAATAGAAATCACAAAAAGACAAATTTAAGTTCTATTAAAGGAAAAAATTGCTAAAAATTAAAACTGTCTTATAGGAGAAATAGGCTATGTTAGAAAGAATCAATCAGTCAATAAACATTGATTGCCTATTATGTTCCAGGCACTGTGCTAAGGAGTGGGTATACCTCCCCCCCCCCCAAAAAAAGGCAAAAAACCAGTTTCTGTTCCTAAAGAGTTTACAATCTAATGAGAGAAACAACAGACAAATATGTACAAACTATATGAAGGATAAATAGAATATAATTAACAGAAGTAAGATACTGAAATTAAAAAAGATTGGGAAGGACTTTCTGTAAAAGATGAGATTTTAGTTGGGACTTAAAAGAAGCCAAAAGGTGGAAATGAGAAGGGAGAGAGATAATTCTAGGTATGGAGTACAGTTTAAGATAATGCCCAGAGCTGAGAAATGAAAAGTCTTGTTCCTAGAACAGCTGGAAAGCCATTGTCCCCAAATTTAAAAGTATGGGGTAAAGAGTAAGGTAAAGGGCAGTGGTAGGGGATTAGGTTATAAAGGGACTATGAATAGTAAAGAAAGGATTTTGTATTTGAGCCTAGAGAGAAGAGGGAATCACTGGAGAATATTGATTAGGGAAAATGGCATGGTCAGATATATACTTCATTTTAGTTGCTGAATGAAAGATGGTTTGGAGTAGGGATAGATCAGTAGTCTAATAGGTTCCCCATCACAAGTTTCAAGTGAAGGTCAGATATCAGGGATATCTGATATTTAATACATGAAGGATGTGTTTAAAAGGATTGCTGTCCAGGTGAGGGTTGGTTCAATTTAGGAAAAATATAAACACAATCAACTGTTAATAAAAAGAATAATAATTATATGATTATGTCAATAATTACAGAAAAGTCTGTTTGACAAAATACAATACCCATTTTTGTTAATAAAAAATACACTAGAAAAGTAGAAATAAATAAATCTTTCTTTAGCGTGGCAATTAGTTTTCACTCAGAACCAAGATCCAGTTTTATTTATAATGGGAAGAAGATCATGGGAAAAGTAAAGATGTCCATTATCACTACTACTCTTTGATATAGTGATAGGAAAGCTAGCTATGGAAAATAAATCAAATATTCCCAAAAAGAAAATAAACATAAGCAAAGAAGAAACAAAATTATTATTTATTGCAGATGATATGATGATTGACATAGAAAATACATTCTAGAATATACTACAATTAATTAAAATAAAAGGGCAGCTAAGTGGTGCAGTATATAGAGCAGTAGGCCTAGATTCTGAAAAACCTGAATTCAAATTTGGCTTCAGATACTTACCAGCCATATGATCCTGGGCAAATCATTTAATCCTGCTTGTCTCAGCTTTATTTGTAAAATGAGCTGGATAATGAAATAGCAAACCATCCTAGTATCTTTGCTAAGAAAGTTTCAGATGGGGTCATGAAGAGTACAGTACTATTAAAACTATCAGATGACAACTAATAGCTACAGCCAAGTCACAGGATATTAAAAAAAAATCCACATAAATCATCAATGCTTTTCTATATTCCTACCAAAACCCAGCAGGAAGAAGTAGAAAAAGAAATTCCACTGAAAGTCACTATAGTTGTATGAAATATTTAAGATTTTACTGGCCAAGAAATTTATAGAAACTATATGAATATAACTACAAAAGACTCTTTACACAAATAAAAAAACTTAATAAATATTAATTGCCCCTGAGGAAGCTAAGCCAGTATAATAAAAGTTATTATACTAAAGCTAGATCAATTTTTCTGGCGTAACAAAAAGTCAAGGAACTTAAGAGAATTATTAAAAGAAAACGAATCAATAAAGGGACTCGGCAAGACTAGACTTCAAACTTTATTATTCAAATAGAAATAGAGAGGCCTATTAGTAGAACAGATTAGATCCACAATATATGGAAGAAAACAGTAGCCAGCCCCCTTTTTGACAAATACAGAGACCTCAATTACTGGAGTAAAGACTCACTATGTGACCAAAATTACTGGGAAAACTGAAGAGCAGTCTGGTAGAATTAGATGTAGAACAACACTTTATATCATATGGCAAAATTAGCTTTAAATAGCTACATGATAAAAGGTCACATCATAAAAAATTATAGGAATGAAGAAGAAATTATCATTCTTTTTTATTTTATTTTTTTTTTAGAAATTATCATTCTTGTGTATGGATAGAGAAAAAGTTCATGACCAAATATAAGACAGAAAGAAGTTGAGAAGATAAAATGGACAATTTTGATTACATATGCCTTAAAATTTTAAAATAAATGCAATGCAAATAAGATTAGAGAGGAAACAGTTAAAAGTGGGGGGGGAGGAATCTTTGCTACTAATTTCTTTAAAGACCCAAGGTGGCTAACCTTCATTCCCCTCCTAGCACTGTTTCCAACTTCCCAGACTTTAATATCTTGCCCCTAAATGGATACCTCTGGTCCCTGTTCCCTTTTGTGTATTCCCTTTTACAGCATACAGTATATTTACTTTTCCTTGTATTTGTTTTCCTTGTCTTTCCCTAGTACTTAGCCCAGAATCCAGTACAGAATAAATGTTTTATAAATGCTTATTGCCTTGTCTTACCATTCCCCAAGAGATACTCAAAAGGAAATAAACAGATAATTTTCAAGAAAATAAATTCAAATTATTAATTACTATATGAAAAAATACCCCAAGTCAGTATTAAGTAGAAAAATGCAATTAATTCAACCTTCAGTTTCTATCTTAAACCCATCAGAATGACAAAGATAACAGAATGACAAAAATTATAGAGATTGTATATATATTAATATGTGATTAATATACTGGAACTCAGAATTGATCCAGCCATTCAGGAAAAAAATTTTTTAAAATTATGTCTCAAAATTTACTGAACTATACAGACTTATTGATCAAAGATAAAATTGCTAAGCCCAAAGTGATCTAAAAAAAGAGGAAAAGAATATCTATATACAAAGATATTTGGGTTAGCTCTTTTGAAGTAATAAATAATTAGAAACTAAAGAATCTCCATCAACTGGGGATGGGTTGAACAAATTGTGGCACATAAATTTAGTGGAATGCTATTTTGTCTTAAGAAATAATCAAAGGGACAGTTTCAGAGAAACCTAGGAAGACTTGAATGCAGAATGAAGTGACCAAAACCATAAGGACAACTGATCCAATAATAACCTTAGGAAGAGAAACAACTTTGAAAGAACTCTGACTAATAAGATGATGAAGCATGCAACAGACTTAAAAAGGTGATGGAATCAAGAAGCAGAATGAGACATATTTTTGGATATCATTTGTGAATTTGTTCTACACAGATTTTGGTTTTGTTTTGTTTTCTGTGAATGGGAGAGATGTAGAAGGGGGAGAAAATAAATACTTATGATTGAATTAAAATTAAATAAAACAATTTTAAAATATAAATCACATGAAAAGAGATTATAAAAAGAATTTGTCATAATGATTTCAAATAAAGCAATAGTAAAAATCAATCACATTAAAAGAAACAAAGCCATGTTATGCTCAATGACATCATGGACAATGAAAAAATAACCTACACACACACACACACACACACACACACATATATATATATATATATATATATATATATCTTTTTACATGTAAATATATGTGTGTATGTATTAAATGCAATAGTATCTAAGGTTTTTTTAAGAAAATAAGTTAATTCTAAGACACTGAAAGCAACATAATCATAGATCACTTAATTATTACTATCTCCAAACTTGATGAATCCAATAAAGATATAAACAAAATGAAAATATAGTGCTGAATATATTATTAGAAAAATTAGATTTAACTAACTTATGGTGACTTCTAATGGAAAATAAAGAATACACACATTCTCAGCTTCTTATGAAACCTTTTCAAAAAATGATCATGAACTAAGATGTCAGGAGAAAGCAAGGAAGACCCAACACATTAGATGGATTCCTATGGTAAATTTGTAGGAGAACTAGGGGAAATTTAAAATTAAAAAAAAAAAACCCTAGAAAAATAAAACAAAAACTACAAGTTGGTTTTATGAAATATTAATTTCACTCTAATGATACGGATCACTATACATTCACACATCTCCATTTTTTTTTAAAATCTTGGTCATGTTCTTCTACAAATTTACCACAGGAGTCCATCATGTGTTGGATGTTTCTTACTTTCTCTTTACATCTTTAAGATCATTAGTAGAGCTCTCTATCACCTATCATCCCTCACCTCTTGCCAATTGACCAGATCACTTTTTCTTCCTATCATTTAATTCCTTGAAGGTATTTAAAAATTATATTTTTCATTGAACATCATTGGTTATATCTGACAGCCTGCTCACTTCCACAATGCACTTCTCCATTGCTCTCTGTGGGACACTCATTTTTAATTCTTCAAAGACTTCAAAGACTATTGTATTCTATGCTTTACTACCGTAGAGAAGCAGTGTTAGAATATTGGTTTTATTTTCACAGGAAACTTTAGGTTTTATAAAAAACAAACAAAATTGACAAATAATTAGCTAACCTAGTGAAGAAAAAGAAAGAGAGCAACTATATCATTAAAAATAAAATGAAAAAGTTGAATTCATAATAGCAAAAAGATAAATATAATGCTTACAAATTATTATGCTTAATTATATTACAGAAAAACTAAAACTTTAAAGTAAGTGGATAAGTGCAAAAATAAGAAAGATTTAACAAATTAAACAAAAAGAAAACAAATAAAGAATAAGCTGGCAAAGGGGGGTAAAACTCTCAAACTTTGGGACAAATAGGTTTACAAGTTACTTCTAGCAAATACATAGGTATTAAAGCTATTCCCAAAAATAAACAGGGAAGACATTCTATTAAGAGGTCCATAACATAAAGAAAGCTAAGTTACCCTTGCCTATGCCTTTGCTATTTTGTGATTACCAGTACAACACTCAGCAGTCTATTTGCTATTCTTCACACTTAATACATGATTAATTTATCTCCTTTTATGGTCACATATATCCTTGATGTCTTTTAAGCCACAGTTCTAATGCCTATAATTACTAATGTGCTACAGCCTATTTATATCCACCATGTGTCTTTCCACTGTGTTACTTTAATTTTGAGTCTTCCTTTACCTTTCAGCTCTAAACCTATAATGCTGTTAGATTAAAAATAATGGCATACCACCACTATACACCATCAGCGGGATAATATTGAAAAAGTAAAGAAGATTATATCATGGAAATCCTTTACTCATTTGACTATATCCTTTACCTGACTGAGTATGAACAAATGCATCGGTACTTTATTCAGAGAACAATTAACTCCTTGTAGGTTTCCAGGGGACTGGACCTGCAGGGATTCAAAAGGATCAGTTCTATTCATAGAAGCTACTCTTTTTTCCTGGTTTATAAAGAAGAGCAATGTTTTTCTCTCAGGGCATTGGACTTTATTTTGATTTTTCTCTGTTGAAAGATAGTGAAATAGATGGTGTGTGTGTGTGTGTGTGTGTGTGTGTGTGTGTGTTGCCCTATAGGCTACATATGTCCATATGGACCTGTCTAGATGTGTATCACAGAAAGGAATGAATAAATATCTCTATTCTACTCCACCCACAATACTCCAAGAATGACTGATTCCTGGCAGGAGGGGAAGCAGGAATGGGTCCATAAGTTCTTCTTAGAGAGCGCTCATATTAGAGTAGGATTATCTCTATTTGGATCTTAAATATTGTTAGTATAATAGGCATAATTTTTAGGTTCATTTTGAGATCCTGATCACTTCCCACTTTTCAGAATCAACTGTTGATCAAATAGTCATATTGGTATTGTTACAATGACACTCAATATTTTTCCTTTAAAAATACCTTTTCAGGAGGATCCTGTGAAGATGGCTGAATAGGTTGATAAATTTTGAGCTCTCCAGATTTCCCCCACAAACAGACCAAATTTGCACCACAGGGAGAACATAGACTGATGGAAAATAAAAAAGACTTGGGGCAGAACAGGGGTCCTCCAAGGATAACCTGAGAAGATCTGAAGAAAAACTCCAAGGAGGGGGAATAACCTCTAGCTTAGCTCCACAGAAACACCAAGTGGGGAGCTCTGAGGCTAACTAGGTTTGACTGGAGAAACTTTCATCTTCAGGAGAATGTGGGGCAGTTAGGGAAGTCCAGGAAGACTGAAGGAGCCTCTGCTTATTGGGAATACCACTCCAGTTGTGCTACAGAGATGTGGCTCTGGACAAGAAGGAACCCGCACACCTAGTGAGTGCAGAAGCAAGGAGCAGAGAGGCTTCTGACTGAGGGCACAGTAGGGTAGAGCTTTTGGTTTGGGGTTCCAGGTCAGAAGGGAGAGATTAAGAAATTAGAGGCTTCATACCTTGCACCCCAGGACTGGAGGTGCTTACCCTATAATCTTATATATATATATATATATATATATATATATATATATATATATTTTTTTTTTTTTTTTTTAAGGGAACAAGCAAAGAAGAAAGAACCCAGCCATAAAAACTTACTATGAAATTAGGGAAGACCAAAGTTCATCTTCAAAGGAGGACAGTGAATTAAAAAAAAGCCTCTTCTACCCCAAGGAATAATGTTAAATGACTCCTTGCCCAGAAATAATGTAAAGAAGAACCCAGAAAAGACTTTAAAAATTAAGTGAGAAAGATTGAGGAAAAATTTTTAAAATAATTAAAAAGTAAAAGCCATCCAAGAAAAACTGTATTATGAAAAAAAAAGTTAATCAACTAGAATAGGAGATATAGTCTTTTTTTTCAGAATTGTGCTTTATTCAAGTAATACATTTAAAAAATCATTATTATCATTATCATCATCATCATCATTTCAATCAGAGAAACACTGGAACACAAAATCTTAGAGATTTGGAGATTTTTTTGGTGATTTAATTTTGGTGATTTAGAGATATATTTTTTAAACTTTATATTTTTCAAAACATGTGCATGGACAATTCTTTAACAATAGCCCTTGGAAAACTCTGTGTTCCAATTATTCTCCCTTCCCCCATGCTCTCCCCTACATGGCAAGCAGTCCAATATATGTTAAACATGGCAGAAATATATGTTAAATCCAAAATAGGCATACATATTTATACAATTATCATGCCACAGAAGAAAAAAAGAGAAGCAAAATAAAATGCAAGCAAACAACAACAAAAAGAGTGAACTACACTCATTTCCCACAGTTCTCTCTCTGGACGTAGATGGCTCTCTTCATCACAAGATCTTTGGAACTGGCCTCAGTCATCTCATTGTTGAAAAGAGCCACATCCATCAGAATTGATCATATAATCTTGCTGTTGACATGTACAATGATCTCCTGGTTCTGCTCATTTCACTGAGCATCAGTTCATGTAAGTCTCTCCAGGCCTCTCTGAAATCATCCTGCTGATCATTTCTTATAAAATAATAATATTCCATAACATTCATATGCCATAATTTATTCATCCATTCCCCAAATGATGGGCATCCACTTAGTTTCCAGTTTCTTGCCACTATGAAAAGGGCTACCACAAACATTTTTGCACATACGGGTCATTTTTCTTTCTTTAAGATCTCTTTGGGATATAAGTCCAGTAGAAACACTGCTGGATGCACAGTTTGATAACTTTTTGAGCATAGTTCTAAATTGCTCTCCAGAATGGTTGGATTCATTCAGTTCCACCAACAATGCATCAGTGTCCCAGTTTTCCCACACATCCCCTCCAATATTTGCCATTATCTTTTCCTTTCCTCTTAGCCAATCTGATAGGTATGTTGTGGTATCTCAGAGTTGTCTTAATTTGCATTTCTCTGATTAATAATGATTTAGAGCACCTATTCATGTGACTAGAAATAGTTTCAATTTCTTCATCTGAAAATTGTCTGTTCATATCCTTTGATCATTTATCAATTGGAGAATGACTTGAACTATTATAAATTTGAGTCAATTTTCTATATTTTAGAAATGAGGCCTTTATCAGATCCTTTGAATGTAAAAATGTTTTCCCAATTTATTGCTTCCTTTCTAATCATGTCTGCATTAGTTTTGTTTCTACAAAAACTTTTAAACTTAATATAATCAAAAATATCTATTTTGTGATTGATCGTGAACAATAATGATGATCAAGTCTTCTTTGGTCACAAATTACTTTTTCCTCCACAGATCTTAGAAGTAAACTATCCTATGTTCTTCTAATTTGTTTTAATATCATTCTTTATGTCTACATCATGAACCCATTTCAACCTGTGAGTCAATACCTAGTTTCTGCCATACTAGTTTCCAATTTTCCCAGCAATTTTTGTTAGATAGTGAATCCTTATCTCAAAAGCTGGGGCCTTTGGGTTTGTCAAACATTAGATTGCTATAGTTGATGACTATTTTGCCCTGTGAACCTAATCTATTACATTGATCAACTATTCTGCTTCTTAGTCAGTACCAAAATATTATCATTTTGATGACTGCTGCTTTGTAATATAGTTTTATGTTGTGTCCTGCTTTTTAGAGCCCCCCCCCATGTCGAGGTGGTTAAAACATACTGTCTTAGTGGAGGAGTGATGAGGCGAGACTCCCAAGGGTGGTTAAAATATGAAGTTCATTTATTCCAAGGTCTCCCCCCTTTATATATATCCTAATACCTTTATGTAACCAGGTTCCCTCTGGGCTGAAGATTCTTATACCTTACCAGAGTTTCCCCACAGTCTGTGGCCCTCTACAGTTTTAGATCTGGTACAGCTAGGCTACCTTCATTTGCATTTTTTTTCATTAATTCTCTTGAAATTCTTGACTTTTTGTTCTTCCAAATGAATTTTGTTATTTTTTCTAGGTCAGTAAAATAGTTTTTTGGGAGCCTGATTGGTATAGCGCTAAATAAATAGATTAGTTTAGGTGGTATTGTCATCTTCATTATATTTGCTCAACCTATCCAAGAGCATTTGATATTTTTCCATTTGCTTAGATCTGACTTTATTTGTGTGGAAAGCGTTTTGTAGTTTTGCTCTTATAGTTCCTGACTTTCCCTTGGTAGATAGATTCCCAAATATTTTATACTATGGAGAGTTATTTTTTTTTTTGAGAGTTATTTTTAAATAGAATTTCTCTTTGTATCTCTTGCTGCTGAATTTAGTTAGTGATGTATACAAATGCTGGTGATTTATATGGATTTTGCTAAAGGTGTGGATTATTTCTAATAGCTTTTTAGTAGAATCTCTGGGGTTCTCTGATTATACTATCATATCATCTGCAAAAAGTGATAATTTGGTTTCCTTATTACCTACTCTAATTCCTTTAAACTCTTTTTCTTTTTTTTGGGGGGGGGAGATTTATTTTTTTTTTATTTAATAGCCTTTTATTTACAGGTTATATGTATGGGTAACTTTACAGCATTAACAATTGCCAAACCTCTTGTTCCAATTTTTCACCTCTTACCCCCCACCCCCTCCCCCAGATGGCAGGATGACCAGTAGATGTTAAATATATTAAAATATAAATTAGATACACAATAAGTATACATGACCAAACCGTTATTTTGCTGTACAAAAAGAATCAGACTCTGAAATATTGTACAATTAGCTTGTGAAGGAAATAAAAAATGCAGGTGGGCATAATTATAGGGATTGGGAATTCAATGTAATGGTTTTTAGTCATCTCCCAGAGTTCTTTCTCTGGGCGTAGCTGGTTCAGTTCATTACTGCTCCATTGGAAATGATTTGGTTGATCTCATTGCTGAGGATGGCCAGGTCCATCAGAACTGGTCATCATATATTATTGTTGTTGAAGTATATAATGATCTCCTGGTCCTACTCATTTCACTCAGCATCAGTTCGTGTAAGTCTCTCCAGGCCTTTCTGAAATCATCCTGTTGGTCATTTCTTACAGAACAATAATATTCCATAATATTCATATAACACAATTTATTCAGCCATTCTTCAACTGATGGGCATCCACTCAGTTTCCAGTTTCTAGTCACTACAAAGAGGGCTGCCACAAACATTCGTGCACATACAGGTCCCTTTCCCTTCTTTATGATCTCTTTGGGATATAAGCCCAGTAATAACACTGCTGGATCAAAGGGTATGCACAGTTTGATAACTTTTTGAGCTTAATTCCAAACTACTCTCCAAAATGGTTGGATTCGTTCACAACTCCACCAGCAATGCATCAATGTGCCAGTTTTCCCCATCCCCTCCAACAATCATCATTATTTTTTCCTGTCATCTTAGCCAATCTGACAGGTGTGTAGTGGTATCTTAGAGTTGTCTTAATTTGCATTTCTCTGATTAATAATGACTTGGAGCATCTTTTCATATGACTAGAAATAGTTTCAATTTCTTCATCTGAGAATTGTCTGTTCATATCCTTTGACCATTTTTCATAAACTCTTTTTCTTCTCTTATTGCCAAAACTAGCATTTCTAGTACAATATTGAATAGTAATGGTGATAATGGGCAACCTTGTTTCACCCCTGATCTTATTAGAAGCAGTTCCAGTTTTTTCTCATTACATACAATGCTTGCTGATGGTTTAAAATAGATGCTACTGACTATTTTAAGGAAAAGTCCATTTCTTCCTATACTCTCTAGTGTTTTAAATAGGAATGGGTGTTGGATTTTATCAAATGCTTTTTCTACATCTATTGAGATAATCATATGGTTTTTATTAGTTTAGTTATTGATAAAGTCAAATATGCTAATAGTTTTCCTAATATTGAACCAGCCCTGTATTCCTGGTATAAATCCTACTTGGTCATGGTGTATTATCCTGGGGATGGCTTTCTGTAATCTCTTTGCTAATATTTTATTTAAGATTTTTGTATCAATATTCATTAGGGAGAGTGGTCTATAATTTTTTTTCTTTGTTTTCATCCTACCTGGTTTAGGTATCAGTATCATGTCTGTATCATAAAAGGAGTTTGGTAGGAATTCTTCTTTCCCTATTTTTTCAAATAGTTTATATAACATTGAACGTAATTGTTCTTTAAATGTTTGGTAGAATTCACGTGTAAATTCATCAGGTCCTGAGAGGTTTTTCTTAGGGAGTTGATTAATACTTTGTTCTGTTTCTTTTTCTAAAATGAGACTATTTAAATAATTTATTTTCTCTTCTGTTAATCTGAGTAATTATATTTTATAGGCATTCCTCCATTTCATTAATCAAATTTTTGATAAATTTTAAAATTTTAATTATTGTAATTTCCCTCTTCTTGTGGAAAGTTTCCCTCTTTTTTAGCTCTTTGAATTTTTTTTCCTTTTCAATCAAATTAAAGATTTATCTATTTTGTTGATGTTTTCATAAAATCAAATCTTAGTTTTATTTATTAATTCAATAGTTTTTTTTACTTTCAATTTTATTAATCTCTCTTTTTATTTTTAGAATTTCAAGTTTGGTATTTGATTGGGGGTTTTTAATTTGTCCTTTTTATAGCTTTTTTATTTGCAAGCCCAATTCATTGATCTTCTCTTTCTCTATTTTATGCAAGTAAGTATCTAGAGATATAAAATTTCTCTTTATTACCACTTTGGCTACATCACACATATTTTGGTATGTTGTTTCATTATTGTCATTGTCTTGGATGAAATTATTAATTGTGTCTATTATTTGCTGTTTCACCCATTCATTCTTTAGGATGAGATTATTTAGTTTCCAATTAACTTTTTGATCTAGTTTCCCCTGCCTTGTATTGAATGTAATTTTTACTGCATCATGATCTGAAAAAAATGCATTTGCTATTTCTGTCTTTCTGAATTTGATTTTTGAGGTCTTCATGTCCTAATATACATGATCAATTTTTGTATAAGTTCCATGAATTGCCAAGAAGAAAGTGTACTCCTTTCTGTCTCCATTTAATTTTCTCCAAAGATCTATCATACCTAACTTTTCTAGTATTGTATTTACCTCCCTAACTTCTTTCTTATATATTTTGTGGTTTTATTTATCTAGTTCTGAGAGAGCAAGGTTGATATCTCCTACTATTAAAGTTTTGCTATCTATTTCTTCTTTGCATCTCTCTTAACTTTTTCTTTAGGAATTTAGATGCTATACCACTTGGTACATATATGTTTAGTATTGATATTACTTCATTATCTATGGTACCCTTTAGCAAGATATAGTTTCCTTCCTTATCTCTTTTAATTAGATCAATTTTTGCTTTAGCTTGATCTGAGATCAGGATGACTACCTCTGCTTTTTTTTTTTTTTTTTTTTTTTTTTAACTTCACCTGAAGCATAATAGATTCTGCTCCAGCCTTTTACTTTTACTCTGTATCTATCATTCTGCTGTAAATATGTTCTTGTAAACATCATATTGTAGGATTCTGGCTTTTAATCCGGTTTGCTATCTGCTTCTGCTTTATGGGAGAGTTCACCCCATTCACATTTACGATTAAAATTACTAATTCTCTATTTCCTGCCATCTTATTTATCCCACATTATTCTTTTCTCTTTCTTTTTCCCCTTTCCCTCCTCCCCAGTATTTTACTTATGAGCACTATTTGCCTCACATAGCTCTCCCCCCTTAGAGCCCCTCTCTTTTTCTTATATTTTTCCCCTACTATTTCTGTTTGCCCTTCTATTAGCCTACCCCTTTTTTTTCTACTTTCCCCTCTTGCTTTCCTATAAGATGAGAAAAGTTTCTCTGTGAAACTAAATATGTCTAATATTCTCTCTTTGAGACAAATCTGATGAAAGTAAGATTCATACAATGTTCATCCCCCTCCCTTCTTTCCCTTGATTATAATAGATTTTTTTTTTTTTTTTGGCCTATTTGTGAGGTGTTTACTTCATTTTATCTCCACTTTCTCTTTTTTCTGGTATAATCCCCTTACAATCTTTAGTTTCTTTTTTATCTTATAACAGTAAAATCAAGTTATACATGCACTATGTATACCCCTAAAAGAGATACAATTCTCAAGAGTTCTTATTACCTTTTATGCTTGTCTTGAGTTTTATATTTGGAAGTCAAATTTTTTTGTTCAGCTCCAGTCTTTTCATCAGAAATAAATAGAATTCACTTGTTTCATTGAATGTCTATCTTCTTCCCTAAAAGAAAATGCTGAATTTAGTGGGGTACTTTATTCTTGGCTGCATTCCAAGTTCCTTTGCCTTTCAGAATATCAGATTCCAAGTCCTTTGATTCTTTAAGATGGAAGCTGCTAAGTCCTGGGCAATTCTTATTATGATTCCTCCATATTTCAATTGTTTTTTTCTGGATGCTTGCAATATTTTTTCCTTGGTCCAATAGTTCTGAAATTTAGCCACAATATTCCTTGAAGTTTTAATTTTGGTGTCTCTTTTAGGAGGTGTTCAGTGAATTCTTTCAATGGCTATTTTACCTTCTGATTCTATGACATCAGGGCAGTTCTCTTTGATAATTTCCTGAAAAATAATGTCTGGGCTCTTTTTCTCATCATGGTTTTTAGGAAGTTCAATGATCCTTAGATTGTCTTTCCTAGATTTATTTTCCAGGTCAGTTGTTTTCCCAAGTAGGTATTTTACATTTTCTTCTATTTTCTCATTTTTTTGGTTTTGCTTGACTGATTCTTGATTTCTCATTGAGTCATTCATTTCCATTTGTTAAGTTCTAATTTTTAGTGATTTTCTTCAGTTACCTTTTTTAGTTCTTTTTATTTTTATCCAGTTGAATTTTTAAAGGAGTTGTTTTGTTCTATGGATTTTTTTCCATTTCACAAATTTTGTTTTTTAAGGAGTTATTTTCTTTTTCCATTTTTACAGATTTTGTTTTTCAGGGAATTATTTTCTTTTTCCACTTTGTCAACTCTATTTTTTAAGGAATTATATGCTTTTTCCATTTCACTAAATCTATTTCATAATGAATTTTCTTCAAATAATTTCTATTTCCTTTTCCAAACCCTCTTGTAAAGTTCTCATTTCCTTTCCCCATTTTTCTTTTAGGTCTCTTTTAAGATCCTTTTTAGAAGGGAAAGGGATCTGTATGTGCAAAAGTGTTTGTGGCAGCCCGCTTTGTAGTGGCCAAAAACTGGAACTGAGTGGATGCCCATCAATTGGAGAATGGCTGAATAAATTATGGTATATGATTGTTATGGAATATTATTGTTCTGTAAGAAATGACCAGCAGGATGATTTCAGAAAGACATGGAGAGACTTACATGAACTGATGATGAGTGAAATGAGCAGGACCAGAAGATCATTATATACTTCAACAACAATACTATATGATGATCACTTCTGATGGATGTGGCTCTCTTCAACAATAAGTTGAACTTATCAGTTCTATTTATTCAATAATGAATAGAGCCAGCTATACCCAGTGAAAGAACCCTGGGAAATGAATGTAAACCACTATATAGCATTTCCAATCCCTCTGTTTTTGTCCACTTGCAGTTTTGATTTCCTTCACAGGTTAAATGTACATTATTTCAAAGTCTGATTCTTCTTGTGCAGCAAAACAATTGTATGTATATATATATATATATATAGTATTTAACATATACTTTAACATATTTAACATGTATTCGTCTACCTGCCATCTGAAGGAGGGGGTGGGGACAAGGAGGGGAAAAATTGGAACAAAAGGTTTTGCAATTGTCAATGTGAAAAATTACCCATGCATATATCTTGTAAATAAAAAATTATAATTAAAAAAAAATCCTTTTTAATTTCTTCTAGGAGAGCCTTGTATGATGGGAATCAGGTTATATCACCTTGTGGGGCTTCATCTGGAGATGTTCTGTTTTTAGTCTCCTTAGGATTTGAAATCTGCTCTTCTTTTTCACCATAAAAGTTATCTATGGTCAGAGTTGCTTTTGTTTTTTAATCATTTTTTTTTTTAAGTTGAGATCTCCTTTAGGGCAAGAGAGTTTGTCCAAGCTTCCTCTACAAATAGCAATAGATATGTTGATCCTCTGCTGACTCACTCCCAGTGATGGGTGGGTGTGTCTAGGTCCCATAAAATTCTGGCATTTTGGTGTTTACTATTTAATTTTTGTGCTTGTGTTGATGTTCTATAACTTTTCTGCTGATCTACTGGCTTGCAACCAGGGCAGAGTAGCCAGCCCTGCTGTAGATTCTTTCCAACTCACAGAAACCACACTGCTCTGGATCTACATTGCCATATTGGCATCTGTGCTTAGCCTGCTTGCACTTGGCCCACCTCCCTCCCTGCCAATTGAAACAGACCTTTTCTGGAAACTTTGAAATTATCTTCCACTGGTAGATACAATCCCAATATTCATAGAATCTGCCATCCAGAACTAATTCAGAGGCTGGATTTGCTAATTAGTCTAAAGGTTGTGGGAGAAGCTCAGAAAGAAATATGTGTCCTCTCCGTCATCTTGACTGAGATATAGTCTTGAAGAAGAAAATAATTCTTTGAAAATTAGAATTGGGTAAGGGAAAATCAGTAAAGCTATGAAGAGACCAAGAAATAAGAAACAAAATATAAAGAATGAAAAAATAAAAACAGAATATGAAACATCTTTTAAGAAAAACAACAGATCTGGATAACAGGTCAAGAATAGAAAACATGAGAGTAATTCAATTATGTAAAAGCTGTAACCAAAAAAAAAAAAAAAAAGAACCTTTATACAACAATGCAAGAAATAATCAATGAAAATTGTCCTGGAGTAATAGAATGTGAAGGGAAAGTAGAAATAGAAAAAAAAATCCACCAATCACCACCTCAAAGAGATTCTTTATGGAAAACATATAGGAATATTATTGCCAAATTTCAAAACCTCTAGATCAAAGAGAAACAAACAAGATACAAAAAGAGAAACATAGCAAGCAACAAACAAACAAAAAAAAAAAAAACTCAATTTAAATATGCTGGAGCTACAATTGGAATTGCCGAGGACTTAGCAGCAGCCACAATAAAAAACTGTAGATGTTGGAATATTATATATATATATGCAGCAATCAAAAAAATTAGGCCTCTGGCCAAAAATTATTATATCAAGCAAAATTATCCATAATATTGAATAAAAAAAACTGGATATTTAACAAACTTTCAGATTTTCAGAACTTCATATCAATCAAATCTGAATTTACTAGAAAATTTCACATATAATAATCAATATCAAAGATTAATTTCAAGAAACTCGATGTGGACAAATTGTTTATATGTTGTGCATAGAAATGTATATCATATATTTAAGATTAATATCAGTAACTGGGTAGCTAAAAGAAAGATTGGGGCAGAGTTGAGTATGATCTAATCTAAAAAGAGTTGCTACCTATGTTATACAAATGAGCTACAAAGGAAAAACTAATACAGAGGGATTAGAGGGGAAAGGAGGGCTCATAGTTCTGAAAACCTATTCACATTGAGAATGGGTTAAATAGAGAATACTATATTTATATAATATGAAGGATATAGCACCTTCCAAAACCTATAAAGAAATAAGGGTGAAGGAAATAGGATAAGGTGGAATAAACAAGAATCTGTTGATTTATGGCAATGTGATAAGGTGTGTAAATTAATAGTATGGGGATAAAGGATAAGGTGGGGTATAGAAAGGTGTGTAGAGTAATGGTAGTAGAACAAAGTATGTAGATTAATGGAAAAGGGATAAAGGGGAGGAAAGGGTGACCTAGGATAAGGTGGGGTAGAGAAGAGTGTTTAGATGAACAGAAATAGAGTAAAGTATGTAGATTAATAGGAATGGGATAAAAAGATAAGGAAAGGAAGATAAGGGAGGGATTCATGGGGGTGGGGTGGAGTTAAGTAATATCAAAACAAGTAAAAAAGAAAAATTAAAGTAGAAGAGTTAGCAAGAATAGGAAATAAGAGATATACAGAAACACCACAAGGATCAGGAGTAGAATTGATTAGAAAAACAATAGGGCTAATAATCATTGATCTTAGGCAAAATCAAACTTAAAAATTTAATCGAGAAAAATCTATATTATGTCAGCCATATTAATATTATTTTGGATGCATGTTTACATATGGGTAAACACTATGTTTATATATATATATATATATATATGTTTAAATTTATGTGGGTATGTATGCATATAGATCTATGTATATAAGTATATTGATATACGTGTATGTGTGTGGGTATAAAAATATATATACATATATATATGGGGTGTGTATAAATATATCTGTGCTTAACTGTAGCCTGCTTGGGTGACTTGGGTGAAGTCAAAAGGGGAAAAAAGAATAAAGTAAAAAGTGTGCAGTAAAGTACAAAAAAATAATCTATAAGGAATCAAAGAAAAGATGGATATTTATGAATATACTTTCTTCTATTATTATATAAGCTTCATTGAAATGGAAATTTATTTTTATATATTTTGAATCCTCCCTGACTGGGCACATGAAAATGTTTTGTTTTGTTTAGTTTATTCTGTCTTTCTATTTTTATTGTTTTTTCTTATTTTGTATTTAGTTCAATAAATACATTTTAAAATATTAAAAATGCCTTTTGATTATTATGAAATGGATAAATTTCCACAAAAATGAATATTTTCCTATACAAAGATATGAAGAAGAGGATAGCATATAACAGTATGAGTCCCCACTACATATAGCTTGAAATTTTTTTACATATTTCAAATTTTAAATGATAGTTCCAACATTACTCTGATTTTCTATTTTACCTTCTTAACATTTTTCTGTTCTACTTTAATTTTTAATGTTTTAATGTTCATTACTTTTTTCCTTCATCTTTTAGTATTCTCATTCTCCTTTCCCTTTATAACTTTCCCAGCAAGAAAAAAGTGATTCTTTTGTAAGAAATAAGTGTAATTATACAAAATAAATCTTTATTAGCTCTGTCTGAGAATACAGATATATTGTCCATCAACTGAGCAAAAAGCTTGGAAGTATATGACATATTTGGAATTGTAACTGATCATTACATTGGTCATAGTTTTGTTTTTTTTTTTTTTTCCCAACAGTATTTTATTTTCCAAATACATGTAAAGATAGTTTCCAGCATTAACTTTTTGTAAGACTTTGTGTTCCAGATTTTTCTCCCCTCTTTCTTATTTCCTCCTTCCTCAAGACAGCAAGTAATCTGAAATTGATGAAATATGTGTATTCTTTTAAACATATTTTCATATTTGTCATATTGTGCAAGAAAAATCAATCCAAAAGGGAAAAAAAGTGAGAAAGAAAAACAAACAAACAAAGTTGAAAATACTAAGCTTCAATTCAATTCAACCACAAACATTCAGTTTCCATAGTTCTCTCTTTGGATGTAAATTGCATTTTCCATCCCAGGTCTATTGAAATTGCCATAAATCACTTCAATGTTGAGAAGAGCCAAGTATATCACAGCTGATTATCACATAATCTTGTTATACCATGTACAATGTTCTCTTGGTTCTGTTTACTTCACTTAGCATCAGTTCATATAAGTCTTTCCATTTTTTGAAATCAGCCTGCTCATCATTTCTTAGAGAACAATAATATTCCATCACATTCATATTCCATATCTTATTCAGACATTCCCCAATTGATGAGCATACACTCAATTTCCACTTCCTTGCCATTACAAAAAGAGCTAATACAAATATTTTTGCACATGTTGGTATTTCCCCACTCTTATGATTCCTTTGGTATAGAAACCTAGTAGAGAGACTGCTGGATCAAAAGGTATGCACAGTTTTATTGCACTTGGAATACTTCCAAAATGTTCTCTGGAATGATTGGGATTTATCATTGTTCTTTAGTCGTTCACAATTATTTTCCTTTGTAATGCTGTATTCATTGTTTAGATAACTATATTTGCATTTGATTTAACAGTTACATAAGTTATTCTCTTAGTTCTGATAATTTCCCACTTTATCAGAAAAGAAAATCTTACCAGGCTTCTCTGAATTTCTTCCTTTTGCCATTTCTTAGAGCAAAATAATATTCTATTACATTCATAAGCCAGAATTTATTCATCTCTTTCTCACTTGATGGACACCCTCTCTTCTCCTTCTTTGCTGCAATAAAAAGCACTGTTATAGACATTTTGAATATATGAGTATCTTCCTCCTTTCCTTGATTTCTGTGGGCTACAGGTCTAATAGTAGTGTTGCTTAGTCAAAAAATATATTCCATTTACAAATGCTTTTAGATGATAGTTGCAAATTATTTTCCAGACCTGTTGGATCATTTCACAGCTCCATCAACAATTCATTAACACCCAATACCTTTGCTTTATTATCTTTCCTTCCAGTTTTATGTTGATTTATCCTTTGCTCTAACTAGTTAATGAGTATCTGCATTCTATTTGTTCTGAAATGATTAGCTAGGTAATTTCTGTGTGAATGAGAGAGAGAGAGAGAGAGAGAGAGAGAGAGAGAGAGAAATGTTGTTCAGTGCCCATCTTGCCCAGTGCATTTCAACTAAAGGAAATATTTATAATTTATAGGCATCAGTCTTATAAGCCTTTTGTACCTCATAAATATTTCATCCCAAACCATATTTTTGCCATCTTTTGAGCCATTTCTACTTTGAATTTGCTAAGTGCCAAGCTATGTGATGATTTGGCTTAAAGGATCTTTTTCAATTCTTTGTCATTTTTTTTTTTTCTGTAGCTTCATCCTCTGTATAAGATGATGACATATAAGCGCTGCTTATTTTCATAATGGACCCTTTACATATACTACATATCTGGGAAAAACAACATGATCAGGAAATAATGTTGTTTCATTGCCTTTAAATCCACAATCAAACTAATTCCAAGAATTCTATTATTTGACTCTTTAAAAAAACATATGTCCTTCCACTTAGCTGCTGCGTCTTAATGGCTTTTGATTTTCAGATTATATGCAAATAAAATCAGGAATTATATATGATCTTCCTGATAATATAGTACCTTTCTGGGATAGCTTCCCAACTTGTATTCCCAAGTTGAGAACTCTAATTGATAGCCTGTTGTTTTTGGTCTTTCATTTTTGAAGAGAACTAATGATATCATGAGGTGATGGCTTGATTTGCTCATGAATTGGATTTAAGTGATGCAGAATTACACAAAATCATCAGTCTCACTCTCTGTTCCAGAGTCATCAAAGTCCAGTAGAAAGACAAATCAGGATGACTGATGATGACCCTGGATGCAGAGGATGACTTTGGCGTCTTTGTTGTCTGACGGAGCTCTAAGTGCTTCACATCCTCTCCTGCAGCCTCATTTGTGACTATAGGAACAAATTGTTCTCATCCACCAATTCCACTGGGGGAAGTGTTCACATGCTTGAAATAGACCTCCCTACCTCACTGTAAGGTCTGAAGATTTTTGCTTACCCTCGATTCAGTTTAGCCCATCTGTGGAGATGGTTTTATCCAGCTTTGACCACTGTACCTGCTTCAGCTTCTTGGAGCCATAGGTGAGAGTTAGGTAGCAGGTAGATATCAAAGGTACAGTGCTGAAAAGTGCTCAGTAAGCCTCATACCGGGGTGGACTCCTTCCTAAACAACCCATTCACCCCAAATTTGAGCCCTAGGCTAAAAATATTCTGTGGTTTTTCTCTACAAAAGTTATACTTCATAAGCCTCCATTGGTGAAATTACCTTTTCTCTAATCATATATAGTTAAATAGCTGTAAATATACAATATAGTAATTATAATATATAACATAAATAAATATAATTAATAAATATTTAAAAATAGTTAAAAGCAAAGGCATTACTGGATTAGTCACAAATCATTTTCTCCATAAGCCTAGTATCCATGCTCTAAAAATATACAGTGTCAGTAGGAATAATGGATATCCATAGAGGTCACAAGTGAGGAGGAACATATCTAGTGAATACATGAGTCTAAGACAACTCACATCTTTGGAGCTTCCTGGCCACTAATGTCCTCTCATAATGTTCTCATAGAGAATGGCATTTTTGTTGGATGAGACATTCCACTGAAGCCTTATGGCCTATGAGCTAGATAAATAACTGATTTTTTGCTGTGTTCTCTAAAACTCCAGATTCAGTCTCAGCTAAAATTCTGATCTGCCATACTCTTTCAGAGAAAAAAAAAATGAGCCCATATATTAAGACCAACAAGAGCAAGATCTCAGCTCCAGGTGATGGGTTCTCAATTTGACTAATCTTCAATTGGATTCTCTCAAGCTACATACAAATGCATATTTCTTACTGTGTCAAGGGTATATTTCCTCTTCCTCACCTCCTCTTCCCCACCAGTAGGCAAAAGAAAATGTGAAGAACAAACTCCCAGGAGCTAAGTTCATCTTGTAGTACAGAGAGCTGTAGAACTCTCTCTCTTCTTGACCGCTCAAACTCAACTGTTTTAAAGTGAGGTCAGTTAGATGACAGGAAAAGATAATGATAAATGTTGGAGGGGATGTAGGAAAACTGGGATACTAATAAATTGTTGGTGGAGTTGTGAACTGGTCCAACCATTCTGGAGGGCAATATGGAACTATGCTCAAAGGGCTATCAAACTGTACATACCCTTTGATCCAGCAATGTTTCTACTGGATTTATATCCCAAAGGGATCATAAAGGAAGGAGAGGGACCCACATGTGTAAAAATGTTTATGGCAACCCTTTTTGTAGTGGCAATAATCTGGAAATTGAGTGGATGCCCATCAATTGGAGAATGGCTGAGTAAGTTATGGAATATTATTGTTCTGTAAGAAACAATCAGCAGGATGATTTCAGAAACTGGAGAAACTTACATGAACTGATGCTCAGTGAATTGAGTAGAACCAAGAGAACACTGGACTCAGGAACAAGATCGTGATCAATTCTGACTGATGTGGCACTTTTCAATAATGAGACGGATTCAGGCCAGTTCCAATAGACTTGTGATGGAGAGAGCCATCTGCTTCCAGAAAGGAGACTGTGGGAACTGAGTATGAATTGTATTTTCACTTTTTTGTTGTTTGCTTGCATTTTGTTTTCTTTCTCATTTATTTTCTTTTTGATCTGATTTGTCTTGTGTAGCATGATAATTGTGGAAATAAGTATAGAAGAATTGCACACATTTAACATACATTTGATTACCTGCTGTCTAGGGGAAGGAAGAGGGGAAATGGGGGATAAATTTGGAACACAAGATTTTGCAAGGGTCAATGAATGTTGAAATTATCTATGCATATGTTTTGAAAATAAAAAGCTTTAATAAGAAATTTAAAAATAAAGTGAGATCAGGTTGCTTTTTATATAGGTCATAAAAATCATGGCTGATTTATTTCCCTAGTAATTCATAGAAAGTCTTCCATATTCACCAGCTTACTGCATCTAGAGCTCCATGCCTTATAATTTCCAAGCTGAATCAGAAACCTCCTCACACCCTGTTACAGTTTATTTAGGAAAATTATGCTATTTTATCAGGTTGTTCAAGAAACCCTGTACTTTGAAAAGAGGCTAATCAATTTCCCTTATACTTCCCCTACACTGATAATCAAGGGAATTTGGTCAGTGGACTTCCCATTTTAATCCAGACACCTTTTATATACTATGAATAAGTTCTTTTTAAAATTTAAAATTTAAAAAAATTTAAAATAAATTGAATGTACTATTTAAGATTACTTTCAATATATTTCTCTCTTTTTTTTAAAGCACAAAGGAAAAAAAAAATGTCTGCGGCCTTCATGAGTAGATAGGCGTGCCTTGGCTATAAACACATTTTCAACATTCATTCAAATATATTCTTAAACAACTATTTTAGTCTTTATTTTCCTGGAAAGAACATTTCAAGTTAGAAATGCTGTCACATTAAATCCTTGCTTTTTCTTTCTATGTCAGACTATCAGGGATATTTTAAAACTGAATGTGACCTAAAAATAGAAACTACTGGATGAGGGCAATGTCATTGTCTTTAACCCTCCCAACTTGCTATATGGAATTGGTGTGTGCTTCATTTACTGCATGTACTAATAACAAGACATATGTTAACACATCATAAAAATGAGAATTTCTACCAATGTATTGATAAGAGTAATGATATACTATGGTTAACCTCCTCGGCACATGTAAGCTAAAGTAGCACAAGCAAAAATCTGCAAATAATAGCTTCATCAAACTATTTTGGAAAAACTATAGGAGGAAAACCTCATAGGAACTGATCTTGTTAGTAACATAATCACATAATCTCTGCTTGTTTCCCAATGTTGATGAATTCTTGCCTGAAACCCAAAACCATCTCCTGGAATAAGAAGAACCAATGAATGAAGAGAGTTTGATTTTAGATTGACAGATCTTCACTAAGTATTACTATATTTGAACAAACAAATCCATTATGTGCTGAATATGTTCAGAGAATGGTCCTAGTAGCTAAAGGCAGATTCAAAGTTCAAATGAAATATGATGCCTCCTCCTTGGGTTGAGAATCCAGTAATTTTTGGGAAATTATTCTAGGTGTTATGGAGATTGTAAAGAAAGAAGTGTAGGTAGGACATGGTCTCTGACTTCAAGGGACTTATAGAGGAGGAAAATAAAGAATCTGATTTCATTGGCATAAAGAACTCCCGAATGAGGAGTTAACACCTTTTCTGTAACTTCTAATATTAAAGAAAAGACTAGATTACTGAGAAATTGAAGGATTTTCCTAGGGTTATACAACTAGTTTAAATCAGAAGTGGTACCTGAACTCAGGTCTTCCTGAATTCACTCTACATTCATGATACCTCTCAAGGAGCTTACAAGGAGCTGAATCAAAATCAGCCCAAATTAGAATTCCTCTCACTGATTAAGAAAAGTTTCGAACTATTGGGCTTCTCAAGATCAATGGTACAGATCATTGGTACAGGTTTTCTTAGCTAAGAAAAGTTGCCTTATGAATAAATATCAGAAGGGGTTTGTTATGATTTTTTTCTCCAAATACTTTACTGTGAAATAGAAAAGTGTTAGATAACATTTAGAATAGAACTGGAAGCCTAAATGTATACTAGGTGCTACTAATTCACTAAGGGAATTTATTTTTCTCAAACAACTTACAAATGCCTTCATTTATTTATTTAAAACAATGTAGTGTTACCTGAACCCCAGAGCCAGGAGAGGTCAGGATTAGAATCCCACCTCCCATCTTAGTAATGTTATTAAAGGTCACTCAACCTCTCGCTGAGCTTCAGTTTCCTTATTTATAGAATGGGTATAGCTATACTTATAGGAGGTACCTAAAAGATTTGTTGTAAGGTTTCAATTTTTTGATGTAATAATGAAAGCATTTGCAAACCTTAAAGTGTTTTATAAATGTCAGTTAATATTTGGTCTGGAGCTTATCATAAATATGGCTTTTGCATTTATAATCAGTCATAGTATAGCTTAAAAATCTCAGGTAGAACTAGCTAGAAAATTGCATATTAGAAATCAGGACTGTTTTCCATATGTTAAATTAAAATGCTGCCAAAGTTTGTTCAAACCAATTAGATACATACTGTAAACCATCATTTTGGAATATGAGAATCAGAAAGAAATTAGGTATATTTTCTCTCACTCTGAGGATTTAAGTATTTTCTTTATCTAGAGATTGGGGACTTATGTATCTGATGAGTAAAATTGAGCATTGTAGCTGGGTCCAAATAAGATAAATGATTTTTTTTTGGTTTTGATTGTATCCAATAGCATCATAAATGTAGAGTTATAAGAAACCTTAGATATCATTAAGTCCTGTAACTTACATTTTATAGAGAAGGAAACAAGGGAGAGAAAGTCGAGATGGCATGTTCAAAGCACACAGGTACCAAATAGTAAAAGAGATATTCAGATCTAAATTTTCTAACTCTGAATCCAATGTCTTTCCCACTGTACCACAGCATGCAATGTAATGCTTAAAAAGTTCAAACATATGTTGTGTACAAGAGGCAGAGCTTTATGAGAGAGAGAAATTTTTTTGGCAAATCTACTAAAAGGTGACTTTAGTGAGTACAATGGGACTGATTTCCCCATTCATTGTTCTTTTCTACACAAAACACCATCCCCTATAAAATACCCACTGGGATTTATATGAATATTTGATGCCATCTTCAATGGAAAAGGAACTAAGGCTGTCAATCCACATTTCATCATATTCACATCCTCCAACCACTTGACTAGTTGAATCAGAACTTCTGAACCACTTGGAATCCATTTTCAATACCATCTAGTCCTCTCAGTACCTAGGCTTTTCTATTATCATGTGAAATTTAAAAACCATTCACTACTCAGAAAATATCTCACATCCAGGACCCTTAAAATAGCAAGGAACAGATTCTATTCCTGTGTCAAAGACATTTGCAAATTTCATTATTCTCAAAATACTGATTGTTCCACGAAGCAGAGGGGCCAATTAAAGTAAAATGGAATAAGGGCATAGTTAATAAACAGAATTTACACTTATTTTTATTAGTAGTAAAATTTGAGCATAAGAAAAACTGAGAGACAAAAAGCTAGAAAAACTGATCATTATAAAATTGTGAGAATGAGAAAGAAGATCTCTGGAAAAGAGATGAAAACAGAATAAAGCTCATTCAATTATTGTTTTAAAAAAGCATTCAATTAAGAAATTACTTATAGTACAACAAACATATCCAGTAGTTTTGACAGGTAGCCTAGTATTGGAAAGGGCAAAGAACAGGGAATAAAGTGGGTATCCATCAACTGGAGAAGAGCTAAACAAATTGCAGCATAGGCATATAATGAAATATTATCATACTCTAAGAAATGGTGAGTATGAAGGATTCAGAAAAGCTTGGAAAGAATGTATGAAGTGATTCAAAGTGAAAAAAGTAGATCTATGAGAACAGCTTAGTTACGATCACAGTAATGTATAGGAAACTTTTTTTTTGAAAGACTTCAGTACTTTGACCAATTGTTACTTCAAAAGACTGATGATGAAGCATTTTTCCTGCTTAACAGAATGGTAATGGACTAAAACAAAGGTTCTTGTTGTGTCATGGGCCCTTTTGGCAGTCTGGCATAATCTATGGATCTCTTCTCAGTATAATGTTTTTAAGTACATACAATAAAAGATACATTACAAAGGAAACCAATTTTATTGAAATATTAAAAAAAATAAAAACAGGTTCATGGACTTCAGGTTAAGAGCTTTTAGATAAAAGATTCAAAATGTAACATACATTTTCATTCATAGTGAATATGTTTGTTTTTCTGGCTATGTTTATTTGTCACAAGGAAGGATTTCTATTGTAATGAGGAATGAGATAATGATTAGGGATAAATGTGTAAAAAAAAAGAGCATCACTTTAAAAAGTGAATACACAGAAACAAAAAGAACTTTATAAGGGGACAGAAACAAACAAGACAACTACCTTTTAAAATTACACACACACACACACACACACACAAACCACATGTAGAATCTAACCATCAATGAGCATTTAATTAAACACCTACTATTTACTAGTCACTTCTAGACATGGAGAATAATGATAGAATGAATGAAATAATAATAGCCAACATTTATGTAGCACTTTACAAATATATCATTTTATACTTGCCACAGACCTGGGAAGTAATTGCTCTAATTATTACATTGTATAGATGAGTAAGTTGAGGTAGACAGTTTAAATAATTTTAACCAAGGTCACACAGTCACTCTTGACTCCAGGCCCAGTACTCTGACTTTGGTGCCACTTGAATCAAGTAAACAATCCCTATTTGTAAGAATTTATATTCTAAGAATGTACATTAAAAAAAAAAACTTGTACATAAAATTCCACAAAACTTTTTTTATTCTTTCTATATCAAAAAGCTCATCTTTGTTGATGCTTGATGATTCATAGATAAATATAGCACTTATTAAGTGCTCATTATATGCCAGACACTGCTGGGCTGTGGGGATAAAGATACAAACAAATAAGAAAACCTCTACTTTCAAGGAGATTACATTCTTTTTTAAAATTTTAATATTTCATTTCCCCCAACTTGCATATAAAAATTTTTTAACATTCATTTAAAAATATTTTGAATCTCAAAGTCTCTTCTTCCTTTCCTTCCCTCTCCCCCTCATATTTTTTTATCATAATTCCTTCAGAATTGGTTTGAATTATTGTATTGCTAAGTATAATTTTCACAATTGATTGTCATATAATACTGAGGAGATTACATTTTAATAGAGTAAAGATAACATATAAAAATGAAGGGAGGATATGTAGACATTTCAAGATGGGCAAAGCTTTTGTCAAGGAGGTAAAAGCAATCAAGAGAATAAACAGAGAGTGAACAATGGGAGTGAAGATCATAATAAAGTTCATAATAAAAATTTTAAAAGAGCACCATAAAAAACTGGGTTCAAATCTAGCTGTGAAATCATGGTTATGTCACTTAGTTTTTCTGACTTTAAGAATCTCAATATGTAAAATGAGGATCATAATGCTTGTAGCACCAAAAATATAGGGATTGCTTTAAGGATCAAATAAGATAATATATGAAAAGGAATATGACAAGCTTTAAGCAACATATAAATGCTAGAAATTATTCTGTTTTCAACTCTGACTTTATTTCTGAATGGGTTGAGCCTCTTTTGGCTGCCTCTTTTCCATATATCACCCATCTGAAAAACTGGCCCTGACTTTTCTACAAGAAAACTCACAATTTAATGAATTAATGTTCTTTCTGATATCTGTGATGACAAATTTTGGGTTCTTTTTGATACCTATGTAGACCATTAGCCATTACAAGCTTTGTCCCTGAGAATGAAAGTAATTAGTCAAACTAGGGATACAGGCCAAATACATGATGCGTGGAATTACTATCTCAGATTCTAGCTGTGTGACCCTAAGCAAGCCCCCTAACCTCTATTTCAGTTTCCCCGTCTGTAAAACAAGGGAAATAATAAGGTTATTGTGAGGATCAGATGAATGAACATATATACTTTGCAAACCTCAAAGCACTAAATAAATTCTAATCTTCTTCATGTCCATTATTATTATTAGTCAGTTTTTGATTTGGAAATGTGTATTTGTTCCAGCTCAACTGATAAACTAGATATCATTTTGAGCATAACTTATATTTGCCTCTGCATGATTTCTCCTGCAAAAAAACAGCAAAAGAACTCAGAAAACTGCACCTCTTGAAAATAACTCACAAGGTACAACCCTGCTGACAGCATTCATTCCCACAAGCCAAATTCAGGTCTTTGTCAAGATGAAGTGTCATAGTCATTGTGTATCTTCAGTTGCAGCAGGATCTGCAAACTGAAAGGGGCTAGTCCAAACCACCTCCAATCCCACCTCATTTTTACTCTAAATTTCTGACAGACTCTCTGACCCTGAGGCTTACCTCCCAAATAACAGGCAGAGGTCACAGATACTACTTATTGTAGACTGAGAGATTTCTTAATCATTGAACTAGTGTGAAATTTGTTATCATTTTTGAGTTCCTATCTTTTTAAAATAGGTAATTGATGAAGTTTTTGATTGGGTATAACCTCAATTTTCCCATAAGTCCTATAGTCTTTGTTGTATAATTTTCATAGTACTGTGCATTTTGGAAATCATCTATTGAGCTAGAGTAGAACTGACTCTATTATTATTATCATTAATATCACTATGATTATATCATTAACAAGATTTTCCTGAACTCCAAAATATTTACCATAAAAAACTGTATCTGGTGCTACAAGAAAAACAATGGAACACACTAGTAGTCACCATGGAGATTGTCCAGGGCCCTGGTCACATGTTGTGGAGGGCATTCACTCTCTCACCATCCTATCACTATATCTCATCACTTTCCTTCATACACGGTACTCCAGCTAAATAATTTTTTCTTCATCAAACATATCCTCTTTAATGAGTTTTAAAAATGAAAAGTATATTTTGTCTAGGTTGATTACACTCTTTTGTGTTAAACAAGATATTAACCAGTTGAAAAATGCAAGCTCCTTTCTCATATGAATCAATTACCTTTCTACCTCTGAGTTTTTGTTTATAAAATTTCCTGTGCTTCAGATCCAAGTTCTGATCCATTTTTTTTTTTTGCAGGTCTAAACATAATATTTTCATCTTTTTGTTTCTTTTTTCTTTTTTAAATTTTAATAGCTTTTTATTTACAAGTTATATTCATGGATAATTTTACAGCATTGACAATTGCCAACCTTTTGTTCCAATTTTTCTCCTCCTTACCCCCACCGCCTCCCCTAGATGGCAGGATGACCAATACATGTTAAATATATTAAAGTATAAATTAAATACAAAATAAGTACACATGACCAAACTGTTATTTTGCTGTACAAAAGGAATTGGACTCTGAAATATTGTACAATTAGCCTGTGAAGGAAATCAAAAATGCAGGCAGACAAAAATATAGGGATTGGGAATTCAATGTAATGGTTTTTAGTCATCTCCCAGAGTTCTTTCGCTGAGTATAGCTGGTTCAGTTCATTACTGCTCCATTAGAACTGATTTGGTTCATCTCATTGCCGAAGATGGCCAGGTCCATCAGAATTGATCATCATATAGTATTGTTGTTGAAGTATATAATGATCTCCTGGTCCTACTCATTTCACTCAGCATCAGTTCATGTAAGTCTCTCAAGGCCTTTCTGAAATCATCCTGTTGGTCATTTCTTACAGAACAATAATATTCCATAATATTCATATATCACAATTTATTCAGCCATTCTCCAATTGATGGGCATCCACTCAGTTTCCAGTTTCTGGCCACTACAAAGTGACCTGCCACAAACATTCATGCACATACAGGTCCCATTCCCTTCTTTAAGATCTCTTTGGGATATAAGCCCAGTAGTAACACTGCTGGATCAAAGGGTATGCACAGTTTGATAACTTTTTGAGCATAGTTCCAAATAGCTCTCCAGAATGGTTGGATGTATTTACAATTCCACCAACAATGTATCAGTGTCCCTGTTTTCCCACATCCCCTCCAAGATTCAGCATTATCTTTCCCTGTCATTCTAGCCAATTTGACAGGTGTGTAATGGTATCTCAGAGTTGTCTTAATATTCCTTTTTTCTGATTAATAATAACTTGGAGCCTGATCCATTTTTATAAGTCCAATTCAGATGCTACCTCCTTTTGTAGGCATTCCCTCACCCCCATCCTGCAATGTTCCTTCCTCTCCCTTAATAAAAATCTTCCTCCTTGGTCTCACATAGCACTTCCCACTGCATCTCTCTGATGAATTTGTAATTCTAATAGAATTTAAGCTCTTTGAAGGCAAGGGCATTTTTTTCTTTTTTTGTCTGACAAATAAAGATGTTTAATAAATTCCTGTGAAACTAATATAATATTGTTTCTAGAATTATCTGGGTCTGAGATTTTTTACTAGATGGTGAGCTCCAGAAAATCAGGCACTCTTATTTTTCCTGACATCTATGCAGCTCTGTATCTTTCTGATTCACTTACCAGATCATAGATTTAGATTGGAAAGGAGTTAAGATTACTCAGTCTAATCCTTTAATTTTTTCCAGATGGGAAAACTGAGGACCATAGAGATTAATTAGCTTGTCCAAGGGGCCACAGCTGGTACATGACAGAACTGGGATTTGAAACCAAGTCCTCTGACTCCAAATCTAGCACTTTTCCTATCGTGCTTCCTGTTATTTGATACTTTGTATTATAACTATCTACTTATAACTTTTCTTCCTGCTGGGTTGTCATGGAGCAAAAAATGTATCATCTCTATATCTATTATTTATGTTATAGATAGATTCTATCTATGTTAGTGTCTGATACAAGGTTCTATACACAATGGCTGTTCGATAAATATTTTTGAATAAAAGAATTTCACCATCCTGAACAATTTGAATTAAAGGTGCCAGCTCTATCTTATATCTCATAGATTGAATGGAATCTATTAAGAGGAATATTCAGGAAAAACCCGAACTCTAGTAGGGTAGATAGCTTATAAGTCTAGTAACTTATTCAATTACTTTAAATGGCTTACTAATTCATGTTTCCATGGAGCTTATGTTTTCATTCCTTTGAATTTCTGAAGTATCTAAAATCTTCCTGTACTTGGTTTTCTAAAAATTTTACCTGTTGGCAATTTTAATACTTTAATATACTTGAAATAAAATTGGAGATGATCATATGATTTTAAAAGATGAGACTTTATGAGTTTTAAAAATGAAAAGCATATTTTGTCTGGATTGATTACACTCCTTTGTGTTAAACATGATATTAACCAGTTGAAAAATGCAGGTTCAGTTCCCATATGAGTCAATTACCTTTCCCACAGGCAAAGACTAAATTCAAATCTCAGGCAGATATCTTGAAGAACAACTTTAGCATGATCCTGATGAGGAAACTTCTTTCCCTAAGTCAGATAGATACCTTTTATGCAATTCATAGTCTTAGAGGGTTTTCTGAGATGATGAGAGATCAAATTACTTGTCCCAGGTAATATAGCTAGGGTGTGCCAAAGATGGAACTGAAACCCTGATCTTCTTGGCTCTGAAATGATCTGATATTTTAAACTAAGATATTCTTATAGCTACTGATGGCAAATAATAGTGTTATATAAAAAATTGATATTTTTGAAAATATCTTTTGGCCTCTTAAATGGTATAATTTTTTTTAAAGTGTAGGCATTTTATAACAAAATTAGGTGGGTCTTTGTTGTTTATGTGAAAAAATGGTATTTTGCTAATTATGGGGGAGGGGGAGGTCAGTCCTGAAGTATTTGTTTGTAAGCAGGCTCTGTATTTACCACATTATACCATACTGACTCTAAGAATTATATGGTCTTATTTAGAAGGTTAGAGTTAAGGAAACCTTAGGAAACAATTTTTCAGACAGAGCCATAATTTCAATCACTCCAGACAATTGAGGTGCATCTTTATCAAATTCAATTTAACCTACATTTATTAAACATACTCTACTCATATGGTACAAGAATATAAAAGAAAGAGTTCTTGCCCTCAAAGAGCTTATGCTTTCCTGGGAAGGGGGAATATAATGTATAAGAAGACTAGCAAATAAAAGTCTGTAACAAGTAAAGACAAAATAATTTTAGAGGACTGGGTATGGTCTGGTGAAAGAGCAATAACAATTTGTGATAAAAACTAAAAAAGAGCTCTCAGTGCCTCCTGTCCACACTAAACCCAATGTCTCACACACCTCTCCTCTTGGAATGCTTTCAGGTTTTCGTTTGGATTTTTAAACCTGACACCCTTATGCTCAAATCCACTTTTTCTTGCTGTCTTATTAGCAGTGAATATTTTCTGTCAAACAATCCTTTTTCCTTAGAACTGAGAGTGAATGAAATAATTGCATTAAACATTCCTGCTTAACAGCTTTATAGACCTCCATCATAGTGGGAATCTTAAACATTTGCTTTTAACTAGATTGAAACTTAAAGCCTGAGGTAATCATAATCCTTTCAGCTTTCTCCAAGATTCAGCCTGGCTCCTTGGTTAAAACAGGAGATCTCAATTCTGATTCCTAGTTCCAACATTTACTAGTTAAGTGTATATGAGCCTCCGTTTCCTTCTAGATAAAATAAAAATAAAAATATTTATCAAAAAAATTTTTTTAATATTTATACTATCCACCTCAAAAGACCATTGTGAGGAAAAAATGTTTTTGTCAAGTGTTTAAAACACTACGTAAATGTGAGCTGCTTTTATTAACTGAGAGTTTCAGGAGTTGGTCAAGGTTAAGACTGAAGACATTGAAACAGAGCCAATGATTGGAGTTTCCCTCTGCTTTCGAGTTCCCCCAGGGCTCTAATTCCAATGTCTTTTGTTTCAGAAGCTGCTATGTAGCCAAAAAAAAAAAAAAAAAAAAAAAAAAAAAGTTCAATGTAGTATATTAGGGGAGTGTAGACAGGGAGAAAGAAATAACAGGGATATTGGTCATGTTGGAGTACATTTTATCTTAGTAGCCTTCTAAATGGTGTTCCTGATTCAGGTCTCTCCCCTTCCAAGCATTCTCCACAAAGCTGCCCAAATGCCTTAAACACGTCTGACCCTATCTATCATTATCCTACGCTATAAAATTCAGTGGCTCCCTGTTGCTACTAAGATAAAAGGTAAATTTTTGTTTTGCTCTTAAAGCCTTTCATGACCTGAACCCAACCTGACTTTCCATCTTTATGATGTATTCCTCCCTTCTGGCATTCTGTAGTTCATCCATAGTGATCTTTTATTCTTCCTCACAAAAGACAGTCTTCTCTGTACCCATTTCTTGGAATGCACTTCCTCCTTCCTTCCCTTAGAATCCTTTATTGCTTTCAAAACTGAAAGGCTTTTCATATGCTCAGGGAAGATAGTGTCTTCCCCTGCCAAAATAAAAATTTCTCTGTATCTATTTTGCACACATTTTGTCTATCTTATGTAGGTACATGTTGTTCCAAGTGCTTTGGGGACTGTCCATTTTTGTCTTTGTATCTTGAATGATTAACACAGAATCTGGCACATAGTGAGTAATTAATTAATACCTGTGGAATTGAATGAGGCCAAAAGAAGCAGAGGAATAGAGATTATAAGAAAAAAAAAATAAAAAGAAAAACAATGTATTTAAAATACTGTTAAATTTCTATTAAATGGCAAGTCACTTACTAGATATCATTTATTATTTATGGAACAGGTTGATGGCATAGTGGATAGAGCTGAGCCTGGAATCAAGAAGACCCAGATTCAAATCCAGAGAAGAAAAAAAATAGTGATGTGCAAATGAGCTATGATTCTGATTGAATCAAATTAATATATATTTTTACCCAGTTTGAATTTAGTCCACAGTTGACTAGAATTTAGTTGATATCAGATGACAATTTAATTGATAGTAATTCCCAAGAATGATCAAATAGATTTTCCTGTCAAGACTCCTCTCCTATACTGAATACCTCAAAAGTGAAATATATCTCTCTGCTTCTCATTTCCAAAAACTCAGAAGGTAAAAGCTACAAATGTTGTATGAAGTAGATTCATAACCACAGTATTTAAGTATGTGTATGTGTTGTTTCCATTTACTTCTTCTAGCATATGGTAGGATGGCATTATGGTATTCCACTCTGTAGGCGATGAAGGATGCCAGCTTCCTACAGGGTTAGAGCTAAAAGTGTAGACTGAAAAGCAGATCTCCTTTGCCAAGAGGGAAGTTATTGCACCCCATCTGTCAGGCTTTTCAAAATGAAGACCATAGGCCATGCTGGAAAAGGCCACATCTGGTGAATATTAAAAGCCATATATTAGGCTACCAAGGCAATCATCTCGGGTTCTTCTTCAACAGGGTTGTTTATGCTCTAATTTCATTACTGAATATTCCCTTTAAGACAAAGGACAAACTCTCTCTCTCTCACTCTCTCTCTCTCTCTCTCTCTCTCTCTCTCTCTCTCTCTCTTTCTCTGTGTGTGTGTGTCTCTGTCTCTCTCTGTCTCTCTCTGTCTCTCTTTCTCTGTCTCTCTGTCTGTCTGTCTGTCTGTCTGTCTGTCTCTCTCTCTCTGGCAGATAGCTAGATAGAATTCACCTCTAGTAATAACTAAATTCCTGAGAATCTTTTGATAGTCTTCCTTAGGAAGAAAAATATCTTCTATGTAAGAGTTGGCAAAAGCCACCATGCCAGAGATCAGGAAGCCTGGTAGAAGATTTTTCTGGCCATAAATCAGCAGCTGCTGCCTAGTGGTGGCCCACACATATTTCCTTCATCCCCTTTTCAAAAGCCCATATCTCACTATAAGCTCCTAAAATGGGATCAAAAAGCCACTACTGCAGTGTCCCAGACTTACTTCCCTAGTTTGACACCTTCTTCTTTAAATGTGTTAACTTTAAAGTGGAAAGTTAGCAAGGAACATACTTTCAAAAAAATTCTTAGTTTAAATGCTTAGGGCAAGGGCTCTTAACCTTATTTATCTCATGGACTTCTTTAGCAGTGTGGCAAAATCTATGAACCCCCTTTCAGAATAAATATTTGTTGTCTATATTCCTAATTGAAAGAAATGCTTAAAAAACACAACCTAAATTCCTGGTTAGTGAAAATAAAGATGTAATTTTTTCCCCCATCCAAGTTCATAGAAGCCTGGAATCTATCAATGGATCACATGAGGATCTGTGTCTACCGGGTAAAAAAGTACTGATATGGAATTTGGAAAGTTTTGGTTATACAAGGTAAACAAGGACTCTTCTTCTGGTATTTATATTTTTATGAGATTCAATAGTCAACAGGGAGTGAAAGCTTACAAAATAACCCTCTTGGAAAATTAATCTTTTTATTTTCTTGTAAGAATATTTCTCTCTTATAAATTATTTATATAGTGAGTATGTATATATATGGATTGGATCTGGTTCTAGGGCTTAAGCTTCAAAAGGGTCAGCTTTTCTTTATTTGCTTTGTTGCCCTGACCGGGAAATCTGCTATTATATTTATGGTATAATTTGCATCTAGATTTTTCTAAATATGGATAATAGGACCCTCAGTTCCCATATAAACATCCAAAGCACTGAATGCATGTTGGGTTAAAGGACAGTCTTTATTTCATGCCACAGAAAATGCATAACACACAAAGAGCTCATAGGAACCCATGAATTCTTCTGATTTTTGTGGGAGAAGGATCAAGAGAAAAGAGAGGAGCTTTATCTGAATAAGAAGCAGAAAATGATTTAGAGGGCTCTGTCTGAAAGAAGGCTAGACAAGAAAGAGGTGAGGAAAAATTTTAAGAAATCTGGGGGAAATGGAAGATTCTACTTTTAGCATATTTGAAAGATGGTTGAAGGTGAAATAGAAGAAAGAATGAGTAGGAAGACTAGGAACCTGAAGATATGTACTTAAGGGAAATGGAAAGAAACAAGGCAATTAGAAAATTAAGCAAGAAAAGGTAAATGAGACAATTTGTTGGGTGGATCAAATTGATAGAATTAGTCGGTGGGCAGGGAAAGTTGGTAATATACAAAGCTGATAAGAGATCAATCCTGACTGTGAAATTGGTAAAACTTCCAAGAAAGGAAATAGAACATGGCTGTCAAAATTACCAAGTGTCAATAAGTCTTAACCAGGTTTATGGAGTGAGGTGTAACTACTCACAAGGTTGCTTAAAAACAGTTAAAAGTCCCAGTCCTTATGGAGAGCAGGGAAGATTTTTCAGACATACTTTGAATATGCAGTGTTTGTATTTCTGCCACATCCAAGTGATCCAAGTACCTGTGTTCCAAATGTAGGCTGCCTCCATAGAAAAGAAGGTGAAGGCGTTCAAAGAATGTCTCTATCTAATCTAGGGAGATGGAAACGTTCCTTTAAAAAGAAAACTGAATAAGGGAATCATATAGAGGGGAAAGCAACTGAAATAGAATACAGGAAATGACTCTTGTCAAAAAGTTTGAAAGTAGAAGAATTTCATAGAAAGAGGGAAGAAAATAAAAAGGACAAGCAAGTGTACAACTGGAACTAAAAATAAACTTGAGACTTCCTAAATAGAAGAGAGCTGGATAATCTGAGGAGGAAATAACTTCCTGTCCTCCAAAGAATGACAGAGTAGAGCTATAGAAGTTATTATGTAGAAGAACATTCAGTGAAGAAAAGGACAGAGGAATTGGCTAAGAATAGTGGTGGTTGGCAGAGTTGTTGCTCAGGTTGTTAAGGCAGCTATTAGATAAACAAATAACAACCATAGCTGTAATCACCATTTAGAGGTGAAAGAGACCTCAGAAACCAAATAACTCAACCTTTTCATTTTACAAATAAGGAAACTGAGGCTCAGAGGATTAATATAAGATCATATAAGTGAAAGAGGGAGTAATTACATTCAGTTCCATATCTAGTATTTTATCTAGTATACTAAGTAATCTATTATCTTTTTTAAGAAATGTGTGACCAAACACAATAGAAAATCTCCCAACTTTTATCCAAATTGATAACTATTATCACCAGATGATGATTCACATCATCTTCACAAATGATGCTGCCATAAAGAACCTAAAAAAAACACTACTGAAGTTCACAAAGTCTTGGACAAGAAAATGAAGACCTAGAAACACAAGTGTATTTTCCTCACTGCCATCTAGAGATGAAGAAATTAGCAAGGAAAAATACTCCATTATATTTGGTGTTCCCTACCATGGAGGAACTGATGTCTGGGAAATGAGGAAAACATTAGAAGAAGTCATCATTGCCTCCCAAGGATAAGTGTACATGATTTGATGTGCTCCTTATATTTGAGAAAAATAAATTTCATAAGGTATAGTAGAGACATCAGTAGGATCCCTGTTAAAGGGTAGTCAGTCCAGGAGGGATAAGAAATTCTTAATAATAAGTTTATGAGGAAACAAATGGAAGTAATTCCAATGATAATGAAGGAACTGATATTGATACACTAGGGATTCACTAACCAGGCTGGATTATAAAAAGCTATATTCAGAAATTGAAAGCAAAGGAGGACTGTAAAAGTGTGGTTAAAAAAATAGTGTCAGAAATTATGCTAAAGCTTAAAATAAGCTGATACTGAGTGAAGATAAATGACAATGGGGAGAAGGCAGAACTTTTTATTTTTTATTTTGTTTCTGTTTTCTCTGCCCAAGAGCATCCCTTTTGCATTGGAAATAACTAAGCAAAAATAGCTAATTAGAAATTGACACTCCATACATACATACATATGCAAATACAAATATATACAGTTATAGTTAAAAGAGTGCCCAGTTGCCCTTAATGAATCCCAGTCCTTTGTGCCAAATGAACTAGTCTTCTTATACTAGCAGAATTGGAACTTGTGATTGCTGAGTCATTGTCAAAGATATTTCAAAAATCATGGAAAATTAAAGAGGTTCTGCAGGTCTAGAGTAGGGTAAATGCCTCAATTTTCAAAAAATGGAAGATAACAGAAACTACAAACTGTAGGCTCAGTGGATTTGATCTAGATTTCAGAGAAAATGATAAAAACAGATCATCAGAGAGACAAGTGGACAGCAAGATAAGGAAGTAATAATTATAAATAGTCATCCTGGTTTCATAAAGAAGTTACTCTTATCTAACCTTATTCCCTTTTTTGACAGGAGAATACTATAGATCTACTTTGCCTTGATTTTAGTAAAGCATTTAATAAAGTATCTCATATTATTCTTGTGGAGAAAATAGAAAGATGTGAATTAGATAATAAAATAATTATAAAAATGAATTTGAAACTAGTTGACCGTTTAAATAAAAAGCTTTATTTTTTAACCATTAACCAATGTAAGTAACAATGTAGTAAGAGAGTTCCAAAATCTTTGAGATCTTTTTTTTGACTGTGCTATTTATTATTTTTATCAATGACTCAAATAAATACACAAATAAATATTCATCAAATTTGTATATGACACAAAGTTAGGAGGGATAGCTAACATCCTGGTGATTGAATAAGTATCCAAAAATATTTTGACAGTCCAGAATAATAAACTAAATATAATAAGATGAAATTCAATAAAGATAAATGTTAAATTTTATGCTTAGATTCCAAATATAAACTTTAATGGACAGAATTTGGAAGGTGCAGTTAGACAACACTGGAAATAAAATAAAATAAAACTAGGGGTTTGAGTGGACTTCAGGTTCACTGTTATATGATGACCAAAAGCTACTGTATTCATGGGCTTCATAAAATGTCTTTCTAATGTTATTTAATCAAGTCCCAATTCTGGCAAGTTCTCTCTCCTCTACTTCCTACAGTGTCATTACTGGCAATATTAGACCAAACGTAATTTATTCTGTTAATAAGTTGATATTGCCAATGAGGAATTAACACCAATTAGCTTTTAGAAAACAGTTTCTGATGAACCTATTCTCTCCCTTGTACACCTCAGTCCCAGGGAAAGTGGGCTAAACGTGGTTGTTCCTAATTATTTGCTCCACCTAATTCATTTCAGGGGTGCTAAAGGCATTGGATAAGTTGTTTTCTTGACTATAGAACACGGTATCTTAGCAGAGTAACAGCATTGATGTTATGGGTCAGACCTTGGGGCTCTGCTGATTTCTCACTTGACTGAGATAGTATGTCCCATGGACTCCTGACATTTACAAGGTCACAGTCTATCCTATTATCTTTTAATGCACATTCATGCAATAAAAAGTATGCAAAAGCAACCATTTTTTCCTCTACTTAAGGGCTTCCAGCTGTTCTAATTCCTTGCTGGTTCCCACTTGAAAGAGAGTTCAAGTTTCTGTTCTGGAACTTCTGTATGTCCTTTTAGTTCTAACTCAGCAGCCAATTAAAAAGACTTTTATTCACAAAATAAGTAGATACCTGTGCATACTCTGAATCAGGGGTTGGCTCTCTCCATCACTCACTACCAAAGGAACTTCTAAAAAAAACAGGCTCACCAAATCCCACCATGGGGGTTAACAGCTCTTCAGAGAATTGGACTCCCATGAACCATTTCCCCCTACATCCATTACACTAGAATAATAACATAACATTAATAATAATAACCACTTAGTTGTTGTTTAATCATTTTCAGTCATGTCCAATTCTTTGTGACCCTTTTTGGACATTTTCTTAGTAAAGATAGTGGAGTGGTTTTCCATTTCCTTCTCCAGTTCATTTTATGGATGAGAAACTGAGGCAAATAGAGCTAAGTGATTTGCCTGTGGTCATACAAGTGTCTGAGGCGAGAACTGAATTCATGAAAATGAGTCTTCCTGATTTCAAACAATGTTTTATTCACTGGGTCACCCAGCTGCCCCAAATAATAGTAACTATAACCATCACAATGATAATTATGGTAATGATAATGATGATCACCACCACCACCATCATCATCATCAACATGTGCATAAGGATTTATAAAAGAAAAATGACAATCCTCCTGTATTCTTCCTTGATCAGCACACATCTAGCATACTATGTGCAGATATGGATGCCACAAGAAAAAAACACTGATGAACTGGAGAACAACCTGAATGGTGAAGGATTTTGAGGACTGATAAAAAGAAATGGAATGTTTAGCTGGGAGGAGAGAAGATTTAAGGGAGGAAGGCTAAGAGGGGTTGCAGAATATCTTTGTGCTAGTATTTGAAGGCCTATAATGTGGAAAAGATATAGACTTGCTGTTATTGGTCCTAGAGGGAAGAATCAGAAGCAATTGTTAGGTGTTGCAAAGGGAATAAATTAACAATTAGAAATGTCCAAAAAAGTGGAATGTGCTGCCCCAAAAGGTAGCAGTTCCTTCTTATTATGATGGAAATCTTTGAGCAGAATTATAAACACCTACTCTGTTTCAGAAACTACTACCTTCAAGGGATACCAAAAAAGTGCCAAGACAGTCCCTTCTCTCAAAGAGTTCTAATCAGGGACCACTTATTAGTGTGTTTTACTGAAGATTTCTTTTAAGTGGGATTAGACTAAATAGGTGCTAAGACTCTTTTCCACTCTGAAATTCTGCGAAAGTTCTGTGAAACTTCTGTGAAAGTTAGAGGAGCACATAAAATATTCCAATAACTCATCAGGTCCTCCCAGAAGAGAAGTGAATTCAGAACAACTATCAGAGCAACCCTTTCATATACATATTTCTCAAAGAATGCTACAGTTTTCCTCAAAACTCATGGTTTAGACTCAAACAGAAAATACACATCCTTAGGAGAGGGGTTCTTAGCCCAGGGACTATATATTCAAACACACACACACACACAACACACACATACACATATACTTCCCACATACCTGAATATATAATATGCTTTTTTGTAATCCTATGCATTTAAACGATTTCCTTTCCCATCCCAAGTGGGGTCCATAAACTCTATCAGATTGCCAAAGGAGTTCATGGAACAAAAATGCTTAGAAATTCCTGCTTAAAAGGTTATTAAAGAAGTAATAGTTTTCCCATAGGACCTGTACCATCTGAGTAATTCACTGACTTTGCTGAACAAAAAAGACACTAAGACTTCCTTCCCTTCTCCAAAGATAATATTGCATCAGAAAATTTCATTCTTTCTTTGGAATTGGGGTGTTGAACCCAGGATCCATGGATAGATTATAGGAGAGTACATATACTTGAAAAGAAAAAATTACGTCTTTGTTTTCACTAAAATCTTTCACTAAAAATACTTTTGTGGCTTCACCAGATTCCCAACTGAATACATGAAAGAAGTATAAGAACCTCTGCTTTAGAGATTCTGACCCCCAAGTCTAGAATTTGGCAAGTTTTTAATTTTGGTTCTTGGAGTGTCAAGCATAGTGCTTCCAGGGAAATCTTCCTTCTCTGACTAGAAGACTAGATTCTGAAATTATTCTGTCTAAGGAATTCAAAATCTCCTCTCATTCATACTGAAATTGAGGTTTATGGACATTTTCTACTCAGACCAAATAAGCAAGAACTTGTCTATATCAATGTACTTCTTTTTACCCCTTTAACTCAATAGAATTTTTTTCTCAATTACATGTAAAGATAGTTCTCAATGCTCATTTTTGAAAGATTTTGAGTTTCAAATTTGTTTCTCTCTCTGTCCCTTTCCTTCTCCCTCCCCATGACAGGAAACAATCTGATATAGGTTAAATGTACAAATCACATTAAACATATTTCATTAATCTTGTTGTGAAAGAAGAATCAGAACAAAAGGAAAAACCATAGAAAAAAAATTTAGAAGGTGAAAATAGTATACATTAATCTGCACTCAAACTCCATGATTCTTTTTCACAAAATGGATAGCATTTTTCATCGTGAGGCTTTTTGGAATTGTCTTGGCTTATTGTATTGCTGATAGGAACTAAATCTATCTTAACTGCTCATGGCACAATGTCTCTATTACTGATACAATGTTCTTCTAGTTTTGCTCATTTTACTTAATAGTAGTTCATATAAGTCCAAGATTTTCTGAAAACTGTTAGCTCATCATTTTTTATAGAAAAATAGTATTCCATTACATTTATATACCATAACTTGTTCAGCGATTCCCCAATTAGTGAGTATTAATTCCAATACTTTCCCACCACAAAAAGAGCAGCTATATTTTTGTACATGTGGGTCCTTTTCCCTTTTTTATAATCTTTTGGGGATACAGACCCAATTAGTGGCACTGTTGGATCAAAGTTTATACTTGGCTTTATAGCCAGTGGGTATAGTTCCAAATTGTTCTTCAGAATGTTTGGATTAGTTCACAATTCCAGCAACAATGCCTTAGTGTTCCAATTTTCCCAATCTTATCCAGTATTTATCCTTTTCCTTTTCTGTCATAATCAATCTGATAGGTATAAGATGGTACTTCAAAGTTGTTTTAATTTGTATTTCTCTAAGCAATAATTTTTAGGGCATTTTTATATGACTATGAACAGCTTTAATTTCTTGATCTGAAAACTGCCTGTTCATATCCTTTGATCATTTATCAATTGGGGAACAACTTGTATTCTTGTAAATTTGACTCAGTTTCTCTCTCTCTCTCTCTCTCTCTCTCTCTCTCTCTCTCTCTCTCTTTCCATATATATGAAATGCCGTCTTTATCAGAAACATTGGTTGTAAAAAATATTTTTTAGCTTTCTGCTTTCCTTCTAATCTTAGTTATATTGGTTTTGTTAGTGCAAAAGCTTTTTAAATTTAATGTAATGAAAATTATCCATTTTGGACTGCTTAATGTTTTCTACATCTTGTTTGGTCATAAATTCTACTTATCAGCAAATGACATTAGATAACTATTGATGACAACTCTTCTTCTCAACAAAACAAATTTCTATGACAAGTAAAAACGATTCACAAAGGAAAATGTTATGTATACAGATCAGTTTTTTATCTGAATGCAGATCGATGCATATTTTTTCACTTACTTTATTCTTTCTTATGGTTTATTTTTCTTTTTAATCTGTTTTTTCTTTTACAACTTTAAATAATATGGAAATACATTTTATATGATAGTACTATACAAATTATATCAGACTGCCTTTCATATTCAGAACATAGGAGGGGAGCAAGGGAGAAAAATTTAGAACTCAAAATCTTATGAAAATGAATGCTAATTGAGAAAAAATAATATTGAATAAAAAATAAAATTAAAAAAACAAAAAAATTTTGCATCAACATTCATTAGGAAAATTGGTCTATAATTTTCTTTCTCTGTACCATATTTGTATCATAAAAGGAATTTCATAAGATTTTCTTTGTTCTCTTGTTTTTCCAAATAGTTTATATAGGATTGGAATTCATTTTTTTTTTAAAGTTTGGGAGAAGTCATTTATAAATCTATCTAATCCTGGAGATTTTTTCTTAGGGACTTAATTCGTTGATGGATTGCTAATTTTTTTTTCAATGGGATTAAATATTTTATTTCCTCTTCCATTAATGAATGATTTATATTTTTGTAAATATTCATCCATTTCACTTAGATTGCCAGTTTGGTTTTTGTTTTTAAATACAGTTAGGAAAAATAGCTCCTAATTATTACTTTAATTTCATCTTCATTGATGGTAAATTCATCCTTTTTATTTTTGATACTGGCAATTTGCTTTTCTTCTTTTAATCAAATTAACCCAAGGTCTATCTATTTTGTTGAGGTTTTTTTTTCATAAAATCAGTTTAGTTATATTTATTAGCTCAATTATTTTCTCACTTTTTTGATTTTCAGAATTTCTAATTTGATATTTCATTAGGGACTTTTAATTTGTTCTTTTCCTAGCTGTTTTAATTGCATGCCCAATTCATCAAATTCTTCTTTCTCTATTTTATTCATGTAAGCATTTAGAGATATAAAAATTCCCCTAAGAATTTCTTTGGCTGCATCACCTAAGTTTTGATATGTTGTTTCATTGTTGTTCTCTTTATTGAAATTATTGATTGTTCCTATTACTTGGTTTTGGTTTTGGTTTTGGTTTTTTGACCCATTCATTCTTTGGCATTAGTTTGGCATTTAGTTTCCAAATAATTTTAATTAATTTAATTTATTTTCCATGTCCCTTTATTTCATTTAATATTTATTGCATTATGATCTAAATAGGCTTATTTAATATTTCTGCATTTGATTATGAGTTTTTAATGTCCTACTACATGGTCAGTTTTTGTGCAGACACTTTATACCACTGAGAAAAAGTTTTATTCCTTACCATGGCCATAGCCAGAAGTCTATCATAGCTAATTTTTCTAAAATTATATTCACTTCCTTAACTTCTTCCTTATTTATTTTATGGTTAGCTTTATCTAGCTCTAAGAGGGAAAGATTGAGGTCCTCCCTCCCAGCATAATTTAGCTGTCTATTTTTTCCTGTAACTCACTTAATTTCTCCTCCAGAATATGGATGCTATGCCACTTGGTATATATGTTAAGTTTCAATATTACTTCATTGTCCTTGCTAAGGTTAGCTGTAGTTTATTCTTTATCTTTTTAAAATTAGTTCTATTTTTGCTTTTGCTTTGTCTAAGATCAGGATGGATATCCCTCTCTTTTTTCTTTAGCTGAAATGTAATATATTCTGTTGTAGCCTTTTACCTTTATTCTGTGTGTATCCCTCTGCTTCAATTATGTTTCTTGTGAACAGCATATTGTATAATTGTATTACCAATACTGTATATTTCTCTCCATCTGATTCTTCCACTTTGTTTAAACTTTTCTCTCTTCTTTTACCCTGTTTCTCTTCACCAGTGTTTTGCTTTTGATCCCCACTTCTCTCAATCTGCCCTCCCTTTTGTCTACTTCCCCTGTTCTTTCTCCTTTCTCTCCTACTTCTATCTTTCCTTCTATCATTTCCTTCTTTGTCTTTTCTTTTCCTTACTAATTCCCTACAGGTAAGATAAATTTCTATACTCAATTAGTGTATTATGTTATTTCCTTTTTGAACCAAAACTAATGAGAATAAGGTTCAAATGGTTCTCACTCACTCCTTTTTTCCCTCTCTACTGAAAGTTTTTTTGTGCTCCATCATGTAATATAATTTGCCCTATTCTGCCTTCTTCTTTACTTTTCTCCCAGTAAATTCCCTTTTTTTCACCCCCTAAAGGTTTTTATAACATCATATCAAAATCATCTTATACCTACATTGTCTATGTAATACTCCTTCTAACTGCCCTAATAGAAATACAATTTTCAAAAATTACAAGTATCATCTTCTCATGCAAGGATGCAAGTTTAATCTTATTGAATTATATGTTTTTTTCCCTTTCCTGTTCACCTTTTTTATGCTTCTTTTGAATCTCTCATTTGAAGGTTGAATTTTTTTGTTCAACTCTGGTCTTTTCATCAGAAAAGTTTGAAAGTTCCCTTTTTATTTGAATATCTGTCTTTTCTTTTGAAAGATTATGCTGTTTTGTTGAGTATTTGATTCTTTGTTGTAATCTAAGCTCCTTTGTCTTCCAAAATATCATATTCCAGAACCTCCAAACATTTAATGTAAAAGCTGCTAAATCCTGGATAATATTAACTGTAGCTCCTTGATATTTGAATTTTTTTTCCCTTTTGGTTGCTTGCAATATTCTATTTTTCACCTGATAATTCTGGAATTCAGCTACAATATTCCTTGGAGTTTTCATTTTTGGATCTCTTTCAAAAAGTGGTGAACATCAGGGCATTTTCCTTGATGTTTTCTTGAAATTCTCTGTCTTATTATTATTATAGTTTTAAAGTAGCCCAATCATTTGTAACTTATTTTATTTGGTTATGTTTTCCAGGTTAGGTATTTTTCCAAAGAAGCATTTTAGATTTTCTTATATTTTTTTATTCTTTTGATTTTGTTTGACTGATTCTTGATGTGTCATAGAGTCATTACCTTCAAATCTTTAATCCTTTGACTTCACCGGTGTGAGTACTATGTTTGTGGAAATGGACATTCTTTCCTGATTAGTTTTATGAGTTGCTGTGGCCAAAAATATTCTTTGTCTGCCAGTCAAGTCTCTCTCCAAATTTAGCTAGGACAGTCTTTGAATGACGGATTCAGAATACTTTGCCAGACTCATATGCTAAGCCTGTGCTAGTTGCCCTGACATTGTCTTTGAGAATTCAGAATCAACTACATATTATAATGGGACATCAGAATAGGACTTTTCTGAAGGAGAGACACAGAGGAGGAAATATTCTGACAAATAGATAGACCCAGACATCTGGCTTAGATAGCTGAATAGCACAATGGTTAGGGTGCTGGATCTGGGACCAGGAAGACCTGAGTTCAAGTGAGATCTCAGTCACTTTCTAGCTGTATGATCCTGAGCAAGTCACTTTACCTCTGTTTGCCACAGTTTCTTCAACTGTAAAATGGAACTAATAAGAGTACTTACAAAATTGTTTTGAAAAATCAAGTAAATTTCTAAAATCCCTTTAGCACAGTGCTTGGCACATGGTAGACACTGCTTAGTCCTTTCCTTTCTCCCTAGAAATATACTCTATATCCATACTATTTGAATACTATTAATTAATAATATTTGAATATTCAAATCCATGTGATCTCATAAATTTTAATATTCTCTCTAATGATATAGATCACAACCATCCATACCTATACATTCTGTTACTCTTGTTCATGTCTTCTAAAGTTCATCACAGTAGCTCCACCCACTGTTCTGAAAATGCAATTAAAAATATATCCTTCATTCTCACCACATGGCCAATTCATCACTTTTTAACATACATATTTTCCTGGTTTTGTCAAAAATTTCAAGCATGGAACAACAATCTCCAAAAAACTGAAAATAGAGATCATACAGAGGGCAATAGATAGGTACATGGTATGAGCAAGCAGGTTACAAACCATAATGCAATAAAATAGTTATTGGTTTGGGGTCTACAAACAACAAAGAGCAAAATGGAAACTTAATTATGAAATTCTAAAGGTTAAAGGACAAATCATAAAATTAATAATTATGTGAAAGGAATTTCTAGGATTAGGCTAAGGCAGTCCCCAAAGGAAAAAAGTTGTAATCCTACAAACATACATTAATATAGAAAAAGGGATTATTAAGAAAACATATGCATTTTAAAAATAGAATGCCAAGAAACAAACTTAAACACAAAAAAGTAGATATTGAAAATCACAGGAGAAGTAAAATAGACAAAATATAGAAGTTATTAATAAAGCTAAAGGCAAGTTCTTTGAAAAGACAAACAAAATTAACCAAGTCAATAAAATACAAATGTGCAAGGTGAAACCACAAGAAAATCAGAAGAAACAAAAAGAATAATCAGAGCTTATTGTACATTGTTAAATACTAAAAAAAAAAACACACACACACAAACAAACCTGAAAACATACACATACACAAAGAAAAATGCCTTCAAAAACATTAAATGTCCAAACTGTCAGATTGAGTAGCAATCTTAACCTAATCTCAGAAAAGGAAATAGAATTAGCTGTAAAGAAACCACCAAGGGAAATAATGAAAAAAATTCCAAAACCTCCTGATTCTAATAGATTCATAGAAAACTTTTAAAGAACAATAGTAACTACCTACACTATATAAATTATTAGCAAAAATCAAAAAATAAAACATTCTCTAATAGAATCATTTCATTAGATATATATTATCGTAATATCTAAACCTGGTCAGGATAATACACAGAAGGAAAACTATAGGTCAATATTATCAATGAAGTGAAACATTTTAAACAAAATCCTGTTAAGCCGACTACAATAATTTATTTTTAAATAAAGTTTTATTTTGCCCAAGTATATGTAAAAAACAATTTTTGACATTTGGGTTTTTTTTTTTTTTTTTTTTTTTTTGGTTTTGCGTTCCAAATTCTATTCCTCCCTCTTTTCCCATCTCCTTTCCTGAGATAGTAAGGAATTTGATATAGTTTACATATGTGCAATCATTTAAAACATTTCCATAGTAATCATTTTGTGCAAGAACACTCAAACAAGAGAAGGAAGGAAGGAAGGAAGGAAGGAAGGAAGGAAGGAAGGAAGGAAGGGAAAGAAAAATAGTATGTTTCAGTCTGTATTCAGGTAACACACAATACTTTCTCTGGAAGTGGATAAATTTTTCATCAAGAGTCCTTTAGAATTGACTTGGATTATTGTATTGCTGAGAGTAGCTAAATCATTCACAATTCTTCATCATATAATATTTCTGTTACTATGAACAATGTTCTCCTGGTTCTATTCATTTCACTTTACACCAATTCATGTAAGTCTTTCCAGCTTTTTTCTGAGAGCATCCTTCTTGTCAGTAGGCATCAGGAGATCTTTTTTATAATCAAAAAAGCAGCTAAAACTAAAAACAAGCATCATATGAAATGGGAATTGCACTAGAACCTATTTCAGTAAATACTGGAGTAAAACAGGGATATCTACTCCCCCCACTATTAGTTGATACAGTTTTGGAAATGCTAGCAACAACAATAAGAAAGGATTTAAAAGCATAAAAATAAGTAAAGAGGAGATAAAATTATCTCTGTTTGCTGGTAAAATTATGTTATACTAGGAAAATACTAGAGAATCAGCAAAGATTCTACATGAGATAATTAATAGCTTTAGCAAAATTATAGGCTACAAAAACAAATCCTCAAAAATCAACAGCATTTATATATTACAATAACAAAATCCAAGAAGCAATCATAGAAAGTGAAATCCCATTTCAAATAACTACAAAGTGAACAAACTATCTAAGAATTGATTTACTAAAGCATACTATATATATATATATATGTATATATTTTATTACAATGTACTCCTTGAAGACATAAAAAGCAACTTAAATACCTAAAGAAATACTTAGTGCTCAAAACTGGTTGATACCAATATAATAAAAATGACAGTGCTACCCAAATTAATTTGTGTCTTTAATGCTATATGAAATTGCCCGAGGGAAATTTTATAGAACTTGATAAAACTTTATTTGGAAAAATAAAAGCTCTAGAATATCAAGGGAAATGATTAAAGGAGGTAGGAATAAAGGAAAAGAATAATTGTAGACCTCAAACTATATTATAAAGCAGCAGTAATCAAAATCATCTGATATTGGTTAAAAAATTGAGGGGTAGATCAATGAGACAGATGAGATGAGGGAGAATCAGAAATAATGGGTCTCAATAACAAAGTGTTTGATAAAGTAGAAAATATAAATCACCTGAGAACTCTTTTTCTCTTGTCTCTGTCTCTCCATCTCTTTGTGTCTTTTTCTCTCTGACTCTTTCTGTCTTTCTGTCTCCACATCTCTCTCTGTTTTTGTCTCTCTGCCTCCGATTCTGTGCTGTATCTCTGTTTGTCTGTCCGTCTCAGTCTCTGTCTCAGTCTCTCTCTATCTTTATCTCTCTGTATATACACACACACACACACACACACACACACACACATAAAAACACACATATACATAATATATACATATATACACAAACCTACATATTTACACATACACACACAAAATATTCATTCCCTATTGATAAATGGTCAAAAAATATGAAGAAATAGATCTCAAATGAATTGCAAAATTACATGAGGGAATATTCCAATCTTTAATAATAACAATGTGAATTAAACAAATTGACAACTATGATTTTAACAAATAATAATAGTAAGTGTTGGAGGGGTAATAGGATGAAAAGCCCAATAATTCTTTTTTGGTAGAGCTGTCAATTGGTACAATTTTTTTGGAAAGCAATTTGGAATTACGCAAATAAAGTGACTAAAAGGTCCATTCTGTTTGAAATCAGATTCTATTAAAGGCTTAAACCTCAAGGAAGACATTGATAAAAGAAAGTAAATATTTACATTAAAATTTTTATAGCAGTACTTTTCAAGATAATAAGGAACTATAAACAAAATGATGCTCATCAGTTAATACAAATTGTGGTATCTGAATGTAATATAATATTACTGTGCTGTAAGAAAGGATGAATGTGATGAATACAGAAAAATATGAAAAGATCTACATGATTTGATAAAGAATGAAGTAAGCAAAGCAAACAATGTACATATTAACTACAACACTGTAAGTGAAAAAAAGACAATCACATGCAAATATCAAAAATAAATGTGACAAAATTATAAAGATTAAATATGATTTGACAGAAGAAAAGGAGAGAGTATGCTTCCAACTCATCCCTTCATGGAGGTTAAAGAATACAGGTGTTGCACATTGCACATATTTCCAACTTTTTTTCAGTGTATTAATCATTTGTGTGCTGATTCTTTTCTTCTATTTTTTTATTTTTTGCATTGCCTTTAAAATTTTTAAATAGTTCAATTTTTAATTTTTAAATAGTTAAACATAGTTAATAGCTCTGTGATTTAAAAAATTTATTTTAAAAAAGACATTGCTGTTAATTTCTGAATCAAAAAATCAATATAAATATAAAATTTGTATAAATGAGTTTTTATGCATTTCTTTTTTATCTTGGCTCTTAATTTTTTAATTTTTTAACAAAAAGTATTTCTATAAATTAATTTCATTTAAAAAATCTCTCTTGAGGTTGTTTTTTCCCCCTCTGTCTTCTTAAGCAGATCATATCCACAAATTGTAAATAGACGGCTCGTATTACAGTTGAACAGATATGCTCCCTTGGACTGTAACAGAGATCATGTGTGGGTATCCAGTGTTGGGATACTGGCTCCTTCTTCCATTCTTTCTTGGATGAATGACTGACTCCAATAAAATATCTGACTCAAGGGAGATGTATAGTGATGGCTAGGACTGGTAACTTGGGAAAGACTAAACCAGATAGGGGAAAGGCCTATGATATAGTGACAACTAGGCAAAAAGAAAAAGACAGAATAGATATGTTGTTGTTCCACCCCTATTTCTTACTTCCCTCCTCTTGAACCAGGAAGATGGCATGAAAATATTGCACACTCTTTGAGTTACCAAGCTCACCTGAGAAATTTTTGGATTCCACTATGGAACCATGAAAACTGGTGGTAAATTGGATAGAAAGATACTCCAGCCAGAAAGCAGTGGACCTACCTACACAAGACTTGTGGATAAAGTCCTGAGCCAGCTGACCCTTTGTATGCAGGATCCTAAGTGTCCCTAAGGATTCACAAGCATTTTTGCAAACAGCCGTTGCTCATTCTAGGATTTTTATTTTGTTTTCTCCATTTTAACAAAGCTTCCCTATATAGTATTGTGACCGTTGTATTTGAAAACTAGATTTTATTGTTATTATATTAATGTATATTTCCCAGGTTTTCTGACTGTGGGAAACAATCCAAGAGAGTGAGAATGCTCCCTGGATTCTCTGTATAAGTGTCCCGGACCAAGGGTTACCTGGACCGGTTTAAAAAAAAAAAAAAAAAAAAAAAAAGCATTGACTATCATAGAGAGCCTTCTGTTAACACCCACTTATTTTAATACTTTAATGAGTCTATGGCCTCATCCATTTGGGTATTTCCATCAATAAGGTAGATTGCAACTATCCATGCTTTCCCATTCTTTGTAACTTTTGTCCATATCCTCCTTCACTAAACACACACCCAATCTTCTGGGCAACTTTTCTCTTACCCTCAGAACTTTGCTCAAAGTCAAGAATATCTGAGTTCAAATCCTACCTTCGACACTTGGATATATGATTTATGAGCAAGTCTGTCTTAGTTTTTTCAGCTGTAAAATAGAGACAATAATAAAACCTACCTCTCGGGATTTTTGTGGGGATTAAGTGAGATATTTTGTAAAGCATCTGCATAGTGCCTGGAACATAGGAGAAGCTTAACAAATGCTTATTTTCTTCCCTCCATCTTCTTTAAGATTTGCTTTTTCACCTATAAAATGGGAATAATAGCACCTACCTCACAGAGATATTATGAGGCTTAAATGAGAGAGCATGTGCAAACTGTTTTGTAAATCTTAAAATGCTATAAAGACACTAGCTATTATCATCCTCATCCTCATTATTATTATTATTCCAGTGAAGCACACAGATCTACAGCTTCACTGGTTTCAGGATCCCTCCCAGGATAGATTCACTTTTTCTAATCTCATCATCATGTTGCTAACTCAAACCTGGATACCATCTCCATTGGTTTCCTCTTCCCTCTGATAGAGCATTGGGGAGTTTTCTCCCCAAACCTCGGACTCTTTGCTCACCTGACATTGCATCTGTGGCCCTGAGTAACCCCTGGTATAATATCTACCTCTGTTTTCCAACCCCTTTTCATATGTTGTTTTCCCCCATTAGAGGGTAGCCTCCTGGAGAGTAAGGACTCTTTCTTTTTCTTATTTGTATCCCTGGTGCTTTGCAAAGTACCCTAGCATATGGTAAGGGCTTAATAAATTTTTATTAAATTGTACTAAATCTCCCTTCTTGTTAGTATTTTCTTGGTCTTCAGATTATCTTATTATATTCCTTTCTCTGTTTATCTGTTGTCTTCTCAGACTGAAATGTAAATCCTTTGAGGATAAGAACTGCATTGATTTTTGTCTTTGTTTCTCCAAGAACTAATGTTCATTTTTACCTAATCAAAAAGAAATATTATGTTTTTGTTTTTTCGCCTCATCTCTTACTTAGCTTAATCACTGAATGGACATCACCTCAGTAAAACTAAAATCTGTTAAAGATGTTAGCTCAAAAAGACCAACGTTTCCCACTGCATTTGGGACAATTTCCATTCATTTTTATTTGAATGGATAAAGAGGAATCTTCCTGATTTCAGATAGAGCACTGTAGTACCACTCAGCTGTCCATACCTTTGGAGATAATTATATACAAACATTTTCATGCCTTTACATCATATAAGGCAACAAACATGCTTGGTAAACCTAAAGTGCTCTATATATGCTAGTTTCCTCCATAAAAAAATTGTAATCAAGACTGTAGGAAGACTGTACATCTCAATTAAGAGAAAAGTGTTGCGGTCCTTAAAACCATTCTAATTACCAAACCATAGGAACATGTGTTTCTGGAAGCACCAAAACAAGAAACAACTTTGGTTTGGTTTTACACAAATAGTGTGGAAGTAGAAATCAGTAAGCAATAACCTGGTGGACCTAACGGAGTCTCCAAGCAGGTGGCTCATCATTACTGTGTATTTTGATATAGTCCAGAACTAAATTTGGCTATTGCTCCATGTGACTCCTGTTTTTGTGTGTAATTAATAAACCTCCAATTGGAAATTATGTGGTGCCCAGCTTTTGTACACTTTGCATCCTCTTACTGCAAAACTCTCTGGAAAAAAGGTGACTCTCTCTTGTTATGGAAATTTTTTATTTTCTTTCACTATTCAGAACTTAGGGCAGTTCCTTTCACAAATTCTGGTTAACGAAAAATCTGACTTAATATTAACCTCACCTGACCAAAACCTATCCCAATGGGTGTAAAATTTTATGTAAAATCTTAAATATTCCTTAAAAAGGAAGCCAAAGGAAGACTCTCAACTGTCCCAAACTCATTTATTATACATTACATATTTATTATTATTTAAATAATCCTCTATCAGACTAATTGTGAATCCTCTAAATGTACTTTAATCTGTAACTTGATTTAGTTTATCTATAAAGTTTGTTTGATGAAGTTTGTTTCCTTAAGGGATATATGAAATTATTATTCTGTTTAACTAGGCTTATTCAATTGTTATGACATTAAAGGAAGTATAAGATTATGTATCCATCATTTCTTTAACTTTATGACATAAGAGAAATGTCCAAGACTGTAATATTTAAAAAATTATTTTTCTGCTACTGATATAATTTTACCTATAAGAGCTCTTGTGAGATTCCTTATAGGGGTTAAGATTTTCTCTGAGGTCTGAACCTATTGAGCATAATGAAACCTAGGTCTTAATTTCGATAATTTCTGCATTCTGGTAAATATATGTATTTGGCAAAAGTAATTCACCACATGAACTCAGAAAGGAGATATTTTTACCATAACATTTCCTACCACTTTCTTTTTCCCTCTTACGAGCTCACATCACTGAAAGCCATTCCTTCCTATTCCAGACTTCAGATAAAACCAAACAAACTCCTGACATCTGGAAACCATACTTACTACTTCTGAAAAGTCCCCCCTACTGTGAAAAGAGACTATTTCGTAAGAGTTGTCTCAGGAAGTTTGAGAAGAGTTGTGGCAGTTAATTTCTCTGCCCTACATAGGATGGATAGATCCTTTCCCCTCTGTGGGACTTTTTTCATCCATAAAATGAAGTTGGTCCAGAGCCTCTTTAAGGTTCTTTCCAGCTCTAAATAAATCTTGGATTCATATAATTCTATCAGCTGGGAATGAATGGCCCAACCTTAATTCTGGTCTCTTTCTGACATGAACTTCTCAGCCTAAGAGAAGAGATCTATCAGGATGTTTTTTTTCAATAAAATGATCTTCCCATACCTGTGGGCTTTTTCTGGTTGTTTTTGCACGAATATTGGACTGTGAAATATCATATATATTTTTCTGTTACCCAAAAAAGGAATGAAACTTTGGGTCTCACCATGTCTACCATCACTGAGACCCTGAACTGTAATTGTGTTCTTTTAGTATTAATAACAAATAGTGCATGAAGATGAGGAAACTTTAAACAGAGAGAGAATTTGTGTGTGTGTGTGTGTGTGTGTGTGTGTGTGGTCTTTAAGAAAAAATTAATCATAACCAACCAGGATTCCAGAGGATTTATGATGAAATTTGCTATCCTCCTCTTAACACAGAGGTGATGGATTCAAGATGCAGAATGAGACATATATTTTTGGACACAATCAGTGGGGGGAGGGATTTATTTTGCTTGACTGCATAATTTTTGCAATGGTTTTCTTTTTCTTTTTTCAATGGAGGAGGAGAGAAAGGGGAGAGAAAATAAATGCTTCTTATTTGAAAAAAATTTTAAATAGTTTTTTAAAGACAAAAAATAATAATAAATCAACTCCAGTATGAATGCTGGATTCCTGAGGTCCCAGCCTCAGCATTTAAAAATGCTCTGTGAATGGTGACTGAGTACAAGTTCATAAATATGTAATTAGGAACCCAAGTTACCAAGAAGATGAGCCAAGAAAAAATTACTGACATTTGACTCAGTTTCTATTCTTTCTGACAGCAGATTAAAGCTGTCCAGGACAGAGCTGTGGCTTATGACTCATTTACTCATTTAGACACTACCAGCCAAAGTGCACTTCAATAAAGAAGGTCCAGCTGGATGTGCCCAGCCCAGACTGTTCTAATATAGGAGATAATTGAATTGCAAATTTTGATTTTTAAAGGGCACGCAGATTGAGCATCTGGTTTCATGCACCAAACAAACATGTAAATATTTAGGACATATTTTTTTTCCATCTTAGGCTGAATTAAGCTCAAAGATGTGGTTCCTGCAGAACTTTGAAGCATAGAAATAAGGTAACTTCTTGATTAGTTGTCACTTATCTAGCCTTTGAATCAATATGTTAGTCTAGTTGCTCTTGAAATAATTCAGAAATTACTGTGGATAGAGATGGATGATTGGACATGCATTAACAGATTTTTCCACAGTGCTTTTGAAGAAAACCAGAAAGATCAGTTTATTTCTCTGCAAAATTTCAGCTTTGGAGTTAATGGGACAAATAGGGCTGCCCCACTAGTATGAGTAAATGGCTCTGTGCCTCAGCATATAGATATCTTGGGACATACTTCCTCCTTGTGGAAACTGCTATGCATGGACTTTATGGTTCAGTCAAAATGGCCTTTTTTCTGTTCTTCACATAAATCTTTGCATCTGCCTCACAGAACCTCTCTTCCTTTAAGACACAGATCAAATTTGCTGATCATTCCATGAAGTCTTGGTATTGATCCCTCTTAATTGCTAGCTCTAAGTGAAGAAATTCCTAATTATATTTTATTACTCAGTGAAAACAGGGTTCATCCTGTGGAGGAAATAGCAATCATACTTTCAGCAGAAGACTCAAATATTATTGAGCTTAGCCACTGTGACTATTAGTATTTGCACAGACTATCTGGACAGCATATAGCAGGGTAGATCCGTTATTGGGTGTAGCTCATACAGGATATGTGCATTAAAACTGTCTTTAGATTGGACCCAATGAGATGATGATATATAAGAATGCTGAAGAATTTGATTTCAATTTAAATGCAACCTAATGCAGAATTGGACTTTATGTCCATGCTTTGTCAAAGACTTCCTACTCCATCATTTCATCTTCATGTTCCTTCTATATTTTATGATTTCCCCTGAAATAAAATCAAACTCTTATTCCATGTAATTTTAGCTTTTATTTTCTGCCCAGAAGGGCAGAAATCCTGGTTGAAAGAGTCATTTTTGCAAAAGCTTTTGCAAAAGTTTAAAGAACATATCTAGTCCTGATTTACAAAAGTGTTGAAAACATTTGAAAACAAAATAGATTCCAAAACTCAAAAAAAAAATATCTTATCTATATATTAGAATGGATTTTTGCAACTATTTTTGAATTTTATTTTGGGAATTTCTATAAAGATTAATTGGTTTTCATCTATTCATCAGAAATAAAACAGATTAATATGCATTTTCTTAAGCAAAAATCTTCCACATTTAAGAATATGTATCAATTTTCATTACTTATTTCTTATGATTCTCAGAAATGAGGATAATTCATACACTTTGTATTTAGTATTTTTTTTTATGTCTCTATGTTAATGAAAAAAAGAAGCCTCAGAATACTCTGACAGTAAGTAACCATATAATCATGCACAAGTGAGTTTCTCTGGGCTTCTACTTCCTCATCTGTATAATAAGGAGACTGAACTAAAGAGCTATAGAACTCCTTCAGACTCTAAACTGATGCTCCTATAATCCTATAATAATAATGCAAGAGATGAGGGTGATAGCAGGACTCCTGGCAACATGGTGAGGAAATGGAGCATTATAATATAATATAATATAAGGATCCCAAGTTCTGAATATTATGTGACTTCCAAAAACAAGACTGCACAATTTTACTCTATAATTTTATTCTCTATGACTTTTTTTTCTTCCCTCAGAGAAGCTCAAGCAACTTGCAGTCATTTCCCTCTTGGAATGTTCTCCCTCCTCAGCTCTAACTTGTGTCTTCTCTGGCTTCCTTCAAAACTCAGCTCAAATTTTACTTTCTAAAAGTGGCTTTTCCTCCTTCCCACTAACAGTGCTTTCCCTCTAAAATTGCCTTCTGTCTACAATATATAATGCACACATACACACAGAGTGAATGTACATAATTATCTAATTGTGAGTTTCATAAAGATTGATAAATATACGGAGATAGATAAATAGTTCAAATATTATATATGTATAAAACCTTATATAGATAGATAGATAGACAGACAAATAGTCAAAAATAAAGAAATAGAAAAATACATTTCATAGAGACAAATAGATAAAAACTTTTATCTATTCTCTCTGGTTGAATATGAGTTTCTTGAGGAGGACTATGTTTTTTACATTTTTTGGTACCTGTAATGGAGATAGTTAGATGGCTCAGATGATAAATTACTGGTCCTAGAGTAAAATTACTGAGTAAAATATCTGGCCTCAGACACTTTGTAGCTGTGTGACCCTGAACAAGTTACTTAACCTCTGTTTGACTAATCCACAGGAGAAAAGCGGCACCCAAAAACCCAACCCCAAAACAACAACCCTCAATATCTTTGCCCCCTCCAAAAAACAAACAAAAACAACAAAAAAAAACTATATGAAGTCATTCAATAACAATAACAAATTCTTAATATAGTGCTTGGTATATAATAAGTGTTTAATAAATGCTTGTTGAGTGACTGACTGACTAATCAATCTTCAGTCAACCAAACAGCTGAAATCTGAAGACTGAATTTTCTCTTTCTGGAAGGACTCCTAATGGGGAAAGAGAGACTTTCCCCTAACAACTGTCTCATGGTGTCAATTACATGGGAAATCTAGGAGAATTAATTGAGAATAGTTTGTCCTTCATTTTCAAAAAAGACCAATGACATCACATCACAGTGTTGGCGTAAAATAGTGAATGATGGGTAAAGTCCTGACATACATAAATTGGATTTAAGTGATACAGAGTTGGACAAAGTCATCAGCTTTACTCTTTCTAGAAGTCCAGAAGCAGGACAAAAATCAAGACACTTGGCAATGGCCTGGGATGTAGTAAATGACCTTGCTATCTTTGAGGTCTGACTAAGTTCTAGGTGCTTCATAGTCTCTGCTTCAGCCACTTTCATAGCCATTGGAAAAATTTATTTTCATCATAGGGGTAGTCTCCACATGCTCCTGACTCTCCTACAGGTTTGCAATCTGTAAGTTATCCTCAACCTGGTTTAACCTGTCCATGAAGATGGTTTTAATAGTCAGTGTGTGGCCACTGAAAGGCTACAATTTCTTGTATCCTCTGGTGAGAGAAACTCCCATTGAGAGGAATACTGATAAGGGAGATTCCCAAGCGCCTTATCTAACTGGGGAAGAACCTAGTTTATTCCTATGTCTTCCTTTTTCAAAAGTGCGAAGGCTAGATTGGCAACTATTACACATATGTATGGAGGTCTCTCTCTGTGCATACATACGTATGTATACATATGCATACACACATACATACATGTATGTATTTTTGTGTATATACACATATATGTTTAACCCATTCTTTCTGATAAGCTCTTATATTGTCCTATTGAACTTCAAAAAAATTTTTTTAATTATAACGATTATAACTTAATAGTCTAAGGAGGGGAATTCTGAATTATTATGGCATTAAAAAAATAAAATGTGCTAATATTATACAATACTATACATATATTTTATGTATTTCTGAGTTTCTGTATTTTTTTTTCTGTGTCATCTGCTGGCCTTCAACATATAAGTTGTCTTCAGCTTCTGCAAAATTCCCAGAAAATTCATGCTGACCTGTGATACTTGCAAAACTGCAAGGAGGAAAGTTACAATATGGAAGGAATAATTGTACTTAGGTTTTGGCTTTGCATCCCAAACACCTAGCACAATAACTTGCATAAAGAAAATACATTAATAAATGTTTATTGGAATATACTGAGCAGGACTAGAGTAAAAAAGAACTGAGTTTGGAATCTTACTTCCTATATTTTCCAGCTATGGACAAATCACTTAACCTTCCTAAACCTGTTTCTTAATCTGTAAAATTGTCATCATCATCATCATCATCATCATTATCATAACATTTCCTACCACTGATGAGCATCACATCTAAAACAGTGTCTTAGAGAGTTTCTGGGATGCTGAGAGTTTAAGTGGTTTGTCTATAATTCCCTAGTATGTGTAAGAGGAGCACTTGAACCCATATCTCCTGAACCCAAGACTAGACATGCCTTTTCTGGTTCTCACTAAGATAAGACAACATTCAAAGCTCTACAAATTGACAGAAACCATCTGCCATAAAGGACTCAGTGACTGACCTGCCCAGAAGCAGAGCCAAGTGACCTTTGGGGATAGTTAGTGCCTTAATGTTAAGGGCTCAGTGGCCCTTGTTACTAAAAATATCCTCACATTAATTCGTCCTTTGGCAGCTATGAAGTTTCTGAAGAAATATAATCCTAAAGCTCCAATAGTCTTCAAATTCTTTATAAGAAACAGATATTTTTGCACATTGAGATAATTCACTTCATATTTTCCTACCATTTGATACTCTTTTCCTGAGGCTGTATTCCTTTTCTCTCTAATTCTCCACAAATTCTTCAATGAAAAGCTATAACTGCGTTCAGCTTCAGAGGGGGTGTTGCTTCATGCACGCATGAAATTGTATATTTTAATGGACCTTTTAGACTTTGATTAAGTTAGGGAACAATGTCCTTTATCCATTCATTTAATAACCAAGTTTGGTTTAGTTAAAAGATAATCTTGAAGCAATCACCATTATGTTCTATTTGCCCATTTCTTACTAATAACATGCTTGGCTTTATGCTTCACTTTATTCTCCACTCCTCCTTAAAAATAGCTCCAACATTCTCAATTAGAATAGATGAGAATGTTAACTTGAGAAGGACGAAACTAGAAGGGATGCTTAGTAATTCAACTACAATCTTCTTGAATATTCTTCATAGTCATTTGATCAGAAAAGTAATGGATAAATGCCCAAGGTCATGGTTTTCATATTAATTAAACACTATGCTAAGTTCCAGGGGAATACAAAACTTTAAAAAAAATTTTAAAAGTAAAAACCAGTCCCTGTCTTGAAGGAGCTTACAATCTAATTGGGGAGACAACATGTAAACAACTATGTACATGCAAGATAAAGACAGATTAAATTGGAGATAAGTTTGGGGGAAGGTTCTAGCAATGGAGGGACTATCTAAAAAAGAGAGTAGGGAAGACTTCTTGAATAATTTAGGATTTGAATTGAGAGAGGATCGAAGCCAGGGAATCCAAGAGGCTGAGACCAGGAGGCAGTCAGGTGTCCAGGACAGCCCATGAAAAGATGGATTATTGTATTCAAGGAAAAGAAAGGATATCAGTGTCTCTGGATGATGGAATACAGGAAGAGTAAGAAGGTGGAAACGTAAGAAGGGGTTGGGTTGGAAACAGTTTTAAAAGCCAAACAAAGGACTTAATATTTGATTCTAGAGGTAATAGAGAGACACTGGAGTTAACTGAATAGGAGAGTGACATGGCCATATGGCCCATGGGTTTTTTTTTTCTTTTAAAAAGCTCACATCATAATAAAAATGAATTTTTAGTGATAATAATCATTAATAAAAAATAGCTCTCTGAGAAGCACTTATGGTCTAGTCACTTATTATAGGGGTCATCAAACTATGGCCTGCGGGCCAGATGCAGCAGCTGAGGACGTTTATCCCCCTCACTTAGGGCTATGAAGTTTCTTTATTTAAAGGCCCACAAAACAAAGTTTTTGTTTTTACTATAGTATGGCCCTCCAACAGTCTGAGGGACAGTGAAAACTGGCCCCCTATTTAAAAAGCTTGAGGACCTCTACAGCCACTACTAGTGGGTAGGACTGCCTCAGAAGAATACTATTTTTGTGACCTTAGCACCCTCAAGAACTAAGACTATAAATTGCAGAGAAGTTACTAATACTTTCTCTCTGAAAATTACCGTGTGTTCATTACATATGTATTAGGTATGAACTTTTGTATGTTATATGCTATCTTTTCCATTAGAATATAAGCTTCTTGAAGTTGAGGGTTGTCTTTGGTTTTAGTATATATATCCTCAGTGCTTGGCGCATAATAAACTTTTTTATGAGGCAATTGGAGTTAAGTGACTTACTATATATATATATATATATATATATATATATATATCATATAACAATGTATACACACACACACACACACATATAATATAGGTCATATAGCCAGCAACTGTCAAGTGTTTGAGACCACATTTGGACTCAAGTTCCCCTGACTCCATGCCAGTACTATACCCACTGTGCTATGTAGCTGCTTCTCACATAATAAATTCTTAAATTTTTAATTATTTTCTTATTGTATTATAATTAATAAAAATTAATTTTAATTAATTTAAATTTAAATGAATTTTTAATTCATTCATTCATGCCAAAGAAAAAATAAATGTGCTTGAGCCTCATTATAATATTATCCTGACAGGTTTTTTTAACATAATAATAATTATAATAGCTAAACATGTACATATCAACTTTGTATGTGCCAGGCATTGTACTGAGCACTTTACAATCATTATCTCATTTGATCCTTATAACAATGTTAGGAAGTAGGTGTTATTAGTATCCCCATTTTACTGATGAGGAAAGCTGAAGCAAAAAAAGATTGCCCAAGGTCACACAACTTATACTAATACTAACATCTATATAGTGCTCACTATGTGTCAGATACTATGCTAAGTACTTTACAATTATTACTTCCACGTTTGAGTCTCACAGAAACTTTGAGAGATATATGCTATCATTAAACCCATTTTTATAGAAGAGAAAATAGGATTAAGTGACTTATCTAAAGTGACACAGCTAATAAGTGTCAGAGTCTCTTCTAACTCCAAGTCCTATATTTTATCCATTATACCATCTAATTGCCCCTTAATTAAATAATGCTATGATTGTGACCAAGTCCCTTAACTTCTCAGTATCCCAAGAATCTCTCTAAAACTATAGATTGAAAAATAGGTATAAATCTGCATCGGTAGAAAAAGTTTCTTCACTGACAGTCCCATGTACATTGAAATCACAAGATCAGAAAAAAAACAAAAGAAAAACAAAAAGAGAAGATATTCTGGTGTCTTATAATACTTATAATAATAAACAAAAATATCGGGCAAGGTCCAATATAGACCTGACATGTCAAATTTTATGTTATGATATAGTTATATTCCAATGAAGAAAAAAATTGCCTCCCTTGCTCATCCCTTTTCCACTCTTAATTTGTTCAATATATATATATAAATATATATATTTCTATATATGCATATATATATATATATATATATATAGTCTATTTTAAAAGAATAAACTTCTGCTGCTTACCCTTCCCTTACCATGAGGAAATTCTTTCATTGTCCTCAGAACTATAGGCTAGTCCATATTACTTTCATCTTCCCTGATACAGAGAATCTGACTTAATTGCTTTTGCTGCAGTTTGTGGTTGAGATGAAATAGCAATGTAGAAAAATCAAGTAAAAAATTAAAATTGAAAGTCACCAAAAATTTATATCAAATCTATGTATGCACATGTCAATTGTATATGAGTTCTGTGACAAGCATACAATATGCCCTCTGAATTGTCCTATGCTTTGATATTATTTTTGGAGACTTGGCCTTCAATTAGAGTGAACTTCACACCCAATAGAGTATGTGGTAATGAATAAGCTTCTGAATAGCTAGATTTCTCAATGGAACCACTAATTGACAGATAAAAGCATACTCTCCTAATCGATTATGCTTTTACTCTAAAAATAAATTACCAAAATAGCCAAGCATAAACATTAAAGAACATAATATTTTAAAAGATGATACACAATTTAGAATAAAACTTTAAAAAATATAAATCTTTGGGTATTGTTAAAACTTTTTAAAAACATAAATCTTTATGTATTGTTCTCGCTAGTTGTTAGCAATCTAGTTTTTCTTCCAGCCTTGAGATCTCATTTTAATTTGATTTTAATTTTATATCATTATCATATCAATCAAGTACTTTTTAGAGGTTTATAAACAGCTTTGTCCACCTTTTGGCTTTGGGAAAGTTTAACCAAAACTTAGCAGCCCTTACAGATGTTCTTCTACTTTAAATCCCCTGAGAAGAAGAGCTTTTACTCCCTGATTACAATTAACTAAACTGGAGATCTGTTTGCTCTTCCAAATTTCCTCCTCTTAGTTCCATGTTTCTCTCATGCAAAAAGAAACAAAATATATCATCACATGATAATGATGATAATAATGTTAATGCTGCTGCTGATGCTCTGCATGAATGTTTTCTCCATCTGGAACTGGAAAAATAAACTCAGTTATAATCTGTGGAAATAAAACAGAAAATCTGATGGACTTTTTCGTTCAATTCAATAAACACCTATTAAATATCCACAATGTACAAAGCTCCATGCTAGGCAATGAAGTTACATATATATGTATATATATATATATATATATATATATATATATATATATATATTTAAATTATTCATTCACAACCTCATAAGAAAAAATATACAGGAGGAATGGAGGAAGAGAAGAAAGAGCAGGATCATCAAGACCTATAATTTCATTTGTGTAGGGAATGAGATTCTCCTATGGAAACTTCTTGATCCATACAGATTGTCAAGGTAGTTATAGTGTACATTCTTCCAGAGTTGCCTGGCTGCAAAACCAATATGTGTCAGAGCAAAGACTTGATCCCAGATTTCTCTGGCTCTAAGGCTGGTCCCTTCTCCACTATGTCATTAACTTTCAAATAACTAGATGTTGAAAAATGATTTAATATATGGATCACATCTATTGGAAGATAGTGAAAATTTTTAAATAACAAAACATTATTTTTTTGCCATTAAAAATGCACATTCTATTTTCTCTGTACTCCTCACATGAGCAGTAGTTGGTCTCTTTATATCTTAGTATCATAGACTTCATTCTGGGGAAGGAATTAAATCCAAACTACTCCCCTCCGTTTTGCAAATAAGGAAATTGAGTCATAAACAATATCAAACTACTAGTAAGTATCTGAAGTGAGATTTGCACTTTGGTCCTACTAAGTCTATCACACTGTGCACCTTTCAACCACTACCTGAAAAAATGAAAAGCATAATGTTGTAATACTTTTAAATGAATTTGTAACTTATTCATGACACCATCCTATATTCATTTGGAAAAGAATAATATCTATATATATGACATGTATGAGATATATTACCTAGTCAGTCTATCCATAATTTGCTTGGATTTCATGTTTTCATGGATTTCATGCTTTTTTTCAAAAACCCTGTGCTTGTTCCTTTTGGAGTCCACAATGCAGAACTAGAAACCATTGCAACACTTATTATTTTTTTAAATTAAATGGTCAGAAAGTAACTTTTTATATGCAGTGAACTTAATAATATTAAAGAATCTCAATATGGGTGTTTTTCTTCTTTTTTCAATTTAACAATAAAGTTGATATATGAAAAATATATAATTGGAGAATAGCTGAACAAATTGAGGTAGTTAGGTCCCAATTGATGTGAATAATGAATCATGCGAAGTGGTTGAAAAAATTTGAACTCTTACTTGTTGGATTTATAATTATAAATAAAATACAATGGAAATATACAATGCAAATTTGAATTTTTTGAGCACTTTGGGGAAATTTCTTATTCACACTAATTGGAACCTGCATATGAATGCCAAAAGATACTATTTTGCCCAAAGGAACAATGAATATGAGGAATATAGAGAAACATTTGAAAATGTGTATGAACTAATGAAAACCAAGAAAAGTATAATCTACACAATGACTACAATAAGGCCAACAACAGCAACACTAATAGTCATCTAAACCAGTATTAACTACAATGATTAGCATTGGTTCTAAAGAATTGATAAGGAAACACACTTCCTTTCAATAGAGAGTGGGAGGAAGGGACTGGGGAGAAGGCAAAACTGGTGTAGAACATTATATGTGCTTAAAGATGATATAAATTTATTGGCTGATTTGCTTAACTATTATTTTTGTTGGGGAATGGTTAGGGAAGTATATTAGGAAATAACAATGGTTTAATAACAACAAAAAATAAGAATGTTAAATTCTTTTATAAGAAAACAAAATTCAGAAGTTGGATTTAAGCTTATCTTTTAAGCCACACTTTGTTCTTAGTTGCCTATGGGTAAGCGTTTGATTTATAAGTTTTAGTCATGACAAAAAAAAAATTTCTATCAGTGACTCTCATAATAGTAGACAGATGCAATGAATGTCAACCTCTGCTTGAGTTTGCATATCTAATACAAATAAAAAGCACCATCCTATAATGAAACCAGGAGAAGTCCTAAAATTTTTTATAGACAAAAAAAATTTTTAGGTGCTCTTCTCCAAGTATTCAAGAAATGTTCCTTGACCTACCCTAGTGTGAAGCCTATTATTCCTATGATCATCACAATATTTTGAACAAATTTAACAAACCATAATTCAGATAGCAATTTTTGTGGCCATCCAGATATATCTCTCCTTTCCAGATATCCTATTAATGCTGTGTTGTATTACCTGACCTAGTCAGGGGGTCCTTATCTATTTTTAAAAAGGCAAAGCAGTCTATTATATGATTATTTTGAAAGAAAAATAATCTGTTTAAGTTGTTTTGTTTTTCAATCACTTGACACCCTTGGTCTGAGTCAGGAAGAGTTAAATGCTAATGACTATCATCAAGGCAAAAATACTACTAGGCAAACTAGAAAGTTAGTAGTAAAGCACCCATTTACTATTAACATATGAAATAATAACAGCAAAATATAGGTGTATAAAAGATTTGAAGGACATATCCAGGAAATAAATTGTTATAGTGGGGGTAGAGGGAAAGTAAGAAAAAAGGTAGAAAAGAAGAAAAGGAATGAATGATGGAAGGAAGGAAGGAATAAGGAAGGAGGGAGGGAAGAAGAATGGGAAGAAGAAAGGGAAGAAGGGAGGAAGGAAGGAAGAAAGGAAGAAAGGAAGGAGGAAGGGAGGAAGGAAGGTAGGAAGGAAGGAAAGAAGAAAAAGGAAGAAAATAAATTAAACTCATTAATAGACATTACACTAAGTACCAGGGATATTAATGTAAAAAGGCAATCTTAAAGTAGCTTATGTTCTAATTATAGAAGACAATGAATAAAAGTGAGCTGGAAAGCAGGGATAGAGGGCAATAAGGAGAAAAGTCCAGTTGAGAGTGAAATGAAGCATGATGGACTCCTGCTGGACCAGTAATCTAGATAAGTAACCACCAGCCAGGAGAGTGGAGCCTCAGGGAAGAGGATTCTCCAGGGAGGGTGGAAGGAAGCCTCGTAAAGAAGAAAATAGTCAGGTCTTATGCTAGGCAGAGTATAGAGCAAAAGCTAAGAATTTTTTTTGGGGGGGGAGGGGGGGCCGGCGTTGGTGCATATAACATGAAAAAGTCAGGAAATTGAGCCAAAAGGATAAAAGCTGTTGCTTTTTGCTGTTACTCAACTTTATTTCCTTGTCATTTTGGCAGTTCTGTAGTCCTGGCTTTCACACATAAAACATCATGGGCTCCTGGATGCCAGCTTTTCCTCCTCGCTCACCATGGCCAATCTCTTGCCAATTGTAGTTCCATCCCATCTTCTTCTTTACCCTTCTCTTCTCTGACTCTGCCATGGGGCTGGGGCAGGCCCATGTTACATAACTTCTAGACTTTTGAAATATTCTGCTGTTGGTTTCATTGCTTTAAGACTCTTTCCACTCTAGACCATCTCCCACTCAGTTATCAAATATTCTTTCCTAAAGTATGGGTCTAATCATGCCCCCATCTCTCACACACACACCCCTCCCTCAATAAATTCTAGTGGTTTCTTATTACCTCCAGGATTAAATTAAAAATCTTCTGTTTAACTTTCAAAGCCTTTCACAACCTGGCTTACTCCCATTTTTCTAGTACTCTTTTAAACTTTACCCTTTCCCATATACACCATAATCCAGTGATACTGACCTTAGATAAGAAGTTCCATCTTCAAACTCCAGGAATTTTCACTGGCTGTCTCTTCCTCCTCATTTCTGGGTCCTGGCTTCCTCCAAAGACCTAAAATCCTACCTTTACAGGAAGCCTTTCCTGATTTCCTTTAATTTGAGTGCCTTCCCTGTGTTGGTTATTTCCTGTTTATCTTATATATAGCTTGTGTGTAAATAGTGATTTGCCTGTTTTCTCCTCCATTAGACTGAACTCCTTGAGAGAAAGGGCTTTCTTTGCCTTTCTTTGTCTTCCAAGTGCTTAACACAGCACCTGGCACACAGTAAGTATTTAATAAATGATTATTGATTGATTGACAAATACAAAATGATCAATAATCCACTAATTTTTTTCTTGTTGCCTTTGGAAGCACAATAAGACCAATTCTGCCGATTATTTTATTTACCTTTCTAAGAAGAACTTATGAGATATCTACTCATTTAATTGCAATTTCTACCCTCTGATTTCATTTTATATGGATTTATAAGAATCAGCACTTTCAGTATTATATTCACTCTCTTTTTCCAGATAAAAATTTCACATTTAAAGTCCCAGCTGCTAACGTGTTGTTTGTGGACAGTCTAAAAACTGATTCTTAGCATATTTCATCCTCCTTTTCCATCACTCTACCACTGAATAAATAGAAAGGGACTCTGAGGAACTGAGGGCTAATTTGTATTATTTTTCATTTCATAAGTTATCATCTGTCTACTGATTATGAATGTCTTCATACTTAGGTAGACTGGTCTTTAGAAAGTAAAAAGTCTTTTTCTGGTACTTCCTTGAAGTCCTTCCTGGGTAGTAGGACTAACTAGTGCTTGCACTTAATTGCTATACAGACTTTGAGAATCCAGGACTTCAGGATGGGATTTTGTAGATGACATATTGCTAATACTATTTTATTTGTGCATTTTTATTATCAATAACTATATCAACTGTAAAAATGATGGATGACAACTATATGATTATATATATATATTATGCATATATATAGTACTTGTGTAGTATCAAATGAAATAAGATTTGTAAAGCACGTAGCACAGTGCTTGGCACATAGTAGGTACTATATAAATGTTAGCCAGTAATAGTAGTAGCAGCAGATTGTATATGTAATGGGGAATTGGCCAAGCCCAATCCTTATATGCATGCTCAATGTGCTTAACTCATACAATTCCCATGTACATTTCAGAGTGTAAGCAATGTTAACTATTTCTGTCTACTAATCATATGATGAAAAAATGACTTTTGATTAAATGCTGAGTTAGAATGAGGTATAAATTCAAAAGGCAATAAATGGGCGAGGTTCTTCTTTCCTGTTGATTGACTGGTTCAAATAAAGAAGGCATGTCAACTCAGGCAAAGAATTTCTCCAGTAGGTTCCTGCAGAAGTAAAGGGCATATTTATGCTGGATAGGTCCTAACAAGCAGCTTGTATTAATTTTATAGATAGATAGATATTAGTTATGTAATTGTTTTATAGTTTTATATATATATATATACCATCCTTTGATTACCTTCAATGCTATGGTTAGTCAGGCAGATATCTTAGGATTTTGCTCTTTACCAGGCTTAACTAGCCTCAAAATCTATCATTGGCTCCAATTTCCAGACTTTCTTGTCCATTCTATCTGTTCCACAAGGATTGATGGTCCCTAACCAGTCTCCATCACTGGATGTCAAGAGCATCTTCACCAGATGGACTTGACTCTCAGGCTTCTTAATCACCATTTCTGTGATCTTCCAAAGGCTAGACAATGGCTCATTTTACAGGAAATCTAACAATGAAAGCCTGAAGAAATTAATATAAAATATTTTACTTTATAATTCTTTAAAATACCAAGTAAATATTATAAATCACTATAGTGAAAAGTAATTTATATTATGGAAGCAATTATCATTTAATCATTGCAATTACCAAAATTAATAACCTCAGTTAATTATCTTTCAATTATGTTATTTAAGAAAACTAAACATTGTGTCTACATATCCTATGTAGTCTTTTTATGCAGATTTTTCCAAGGTCAAGTGGAAAACAAGTAAATTTAGGAAACAATATTCTGTTTCTCCATTGAAAATTATGTTTATTTGATTCTACTTCCTGTTTTATCTTCCTCTGTTAAAACACACACACACACACACACACACACACACACGCCCCACAAAACAAAAGTTAAAGAAACAAAAACAATGAGAGTTGACATACTATTAGAAAAATGCCATAATAGGTGGCTCAGAAAAGAATAGCTATTCCTTTTTGGAGGGTTTTCCCTATGTAAGCTAAAAGTTCTGTCTCTCATATATACAAAGACAATGTTCTTAAACAACTCTCTTTTGTTTGTTAGTATGTTAGTATGTTAAACATACTTTTAATGTTTCTTTTTTTCCAGCAGAGGTAATGTGTTTATACTGAGTCATCAAACAGTTTGTTTCATTCTGTTTTCAGCAGCAGTTGAGAAAACTAAGGATCAAAAAGATACAGAAAATCATTTGCTATTTAAAATGGTAAAATGGAGGAGTAGGAGTGTGTGATTAACAGTTATCAGAAACAGATTTGAAATCAAGAATCTAAGCAGTTGACAAAGGTTGGAAGAAAACAAGAGGTATGCTGGAACTAGCTGGAAATGGCTCATTTGATTGTTAAATTTTTAGTATGAGCATTGATCTTTTGGAAATCAGCAAATCCTACAAATTAGGTCTTGTTTTTGTTTTGTTTTGTTTTGTTTATTTCTAAATTAAAAAATGGTGAAGAAATGTTAACAATGCAAGTAAAACTTCAAAATGTGATATGTGTGCATTTTTTCCCCTAGAGAGCTAGCTGTTAAACATTTACCAGAACACCACTAGAGGAACAGGAAAATGATAAAAATAGTCAGAAATTATGAAGGAATCAGGAACATTATTAGGTAGATAAGTGCAATAAGGTGAACTGAGATAATTTCATGGATTATGCACTCTGGTTCCATAGGGATGAACATGCCCTTGGACCTTTTACTAAGGAACTGGCACATTTTGCTGAAAAGACCTAAGTTCTGATTGTGTCCCCGTAACTGCTAATTGTGTCTAAGATGATTGGCAACAAAGTCAGGAAGAGTCATCTATTCAGACAATTGAAGAAAAGCTCATTTTTCTCCTTTGAGCACATCACTTTGAAACTCTACAATAAGTGGAGGAGGAAAATTTTCTCTTCTCCCTTCCCCATTTCCTCCCAGGATATCTACAATTCAAAAACAAACGCATGAAAGCAAGAATATGTGCTTGCCTTGATGAACCTGAGTTTGGACCTTAATCCTTGGATGTTTCCTTTTGCTTTGTTTTGGTCTCTTTCCCAAGAGACAAATATTTCCAGCCTTGGTGGCTATCTAGAAACCTCAAGAGTTTAAACAGTTCAGTGGAAGCAACCCAAAGGGAGATACTTCCTTCAACTTTATTACTTCTTTGAAGGAAAAAATTATCACTAGCCAAAGAATGCTATAGTTGAAAGTACTAAGAAATGCCACGCAATGCCCTGGTTGATCAATAAATTTCAACATTATAAATTATTTGGATAGTGGAAACCTCAAGTAAAAGTGAAATAAACATCTGTTTCTGCACAAACTTGTCTTCACCTACATGGAAAGAATAATAAATGCAATGGGCATCTTTCATGTTTTAAGTATTTGAGTGATTATACATCTTTTGTGTTTTTTGTTTTTGTTTTGTTTTGTTTTTTTCCTGAGGCACTTGGGGTTAAATGATTTGCCAAGGGTCACACAGCTAGATCTTTTGTGTTTTAAGCATTTATTTTGCAACAAAGGAAATCAATAACCATTCTATATCTGATATCTACTTTGTACATTAAATGACTTTTCTAAAAGGAACTTTATAAACTCTTTCAGGTGAATGTTGTACTTGACATAAGCCACATTTAAACTTCACTCTAGAGATTTTTACTCAGAATTTCAGGGTGGAGGCTTAATGAGGTCCAGAGTATGAGTAACTTGTAGTCTATCATTCTGGGGATCAGGCTTCCTTTATCTTTAAGGCCCTATCTATAATAGACCCTAAATAGGAGTTTCATCTGTGGCTAACACAGACAAGGTTAGTGCACAGAAGCATTTAAGAAACAAGCCAGAATTAAGGAATTCAAGTAAGCTTAGACAAGTCATTGGCAATCAAAATACATGAATGAACTCTAATATTATGACAAAGGCTTCCAGGGATTAGTGTTCTTTATATATGTAAAATATATTGGGGAAACTGTTTACTCCACTCCTTGTCTCACCCAATTCCAACTACATCTACCACAGGGGCTCTTAACCTGGAGTCCCCTGACTTGTTTTTGAAAAACATTTTCATAACTATTTCAAAATTATTGGCTTACTTTGTCTCACTGTGCATTTTATTTTACATATTTAAAAATGTTATTCTGAGAAGGGTTCACTTAGCTCCAAAGGAATCCATGACACACACAAAATGATAAAGATGCTCTGACCTGCCACAAAACTATAAGTTGAGGCCTGAAGGTTCCCCAACACCAACCATCCTGCGTCATTCTTTCTCTCAGGATCTCAATTTGTTACCCCTTAGATCTGCCACTGCATGGTTGATTCTGGATTATCTACTTAGAGGTATGTTCATGTCTTCACCAATCAAATCAACTCATTTGTCCTGACCTATTTAGGCACTTAAAGCTGTGCTCATTGAATATCCTTTATGAAAGTCATTTTATTATTATTTAAAATTTTTTAATCATAGTGGTAACATAAATACAAGCCTATTAGTTTCAAAGCAATAGACCGTGTATTATCAACTACTATTTTCATTTAATTCTTCCTTCAACACTCCTCCCCAGCCCTTTCCAAGAAGGAAAAAATAGCAATTTTCCCTATCCTTTCACCCTCCCCTTACTCCAAGAACAGCTACCTGCATTGGATTCTAATATGATGGAGAATCATATTTGCTTATAAACAGTCCAGGGAAAACAAGGTGTAAGGAAAATTGTGATCATTTACATGTGACATCAACAGAAAGTGATTTTTTTTTATTCTTCTTTTTAAGGACCTTGAGAATTGCAGACCCTTCTTCTATTGTGACTTCTACTTTGCTCATCCCTCATTTGCTCAGAGACACTAGTTTTTTCCACTAACTGAACAGGAAATTTCTTAATTGAGTGCTTAGCTAAAAGCTAAAAGAAAAACTCTGCTCATTCACACTATCCTTCTTCCTTTCCCTTAAAAAAAATCAGCATCCCATATAGATGTCATGCCCTTAATGGTGAGTAAAACTCCAGAACCTAGCCTTGTGAAAAATGTAGTCTGAAGAGGAAATGAAGTAATTACTCTTACAGATTTGTTACATCCTCCCCTCAAAGAAGAATTTGAAAATCACATGGTCTATGTTTGAAGACCTGAAACATACATCAGAAGAATTAAAATCATTTATATTACAGCCATGACTAATCATCCAAGGTATTTTGTTTTTGTTGTTCAGTTGTTTCAGTCATGTTAATTCTTTGTGACACTATTTGAGTATTTTATGGCAAAAAATGCTGAGAGTAGTTTGCCAATTCCTTCTCCATCTCATTTTAACCCTGAGGAAAACAGGGTTAAATAAGTTGCCCAGAGTTATACGACTTGGAAATGTTGGAGACCAGATCTAAACTCAGGAATATGGGTTTTCCTAACTCCAGGTCCTCCACTCTATCCACTGTGCCAATCATCCCAATCATCCCAATAATTTAATGTAATAAACATGAATTACCCACATCAATAATAACAATGCAACATTATACTTAGTACATGAACAATAGACATATAAGATAATGTTGCTGATATTAGCCTAAAATATAACTCTAATATACATATAATATAGAGTATCATATAACATAATTATATGTTATTATATGTATAAATCATAGCCTGAATTAATTTAAGTATCAACTGATTTGAACTCCTTGCTTTCCAAAGGACTCTCAGAAGTCTTTTCCAGCACCATAACTTGAAAGAATCAATTCTATGGCATTCAGCCTTCCTTATAGTGCAACTTACATTGGAAAAATCATCACTTTGACTATACAGATTTTTATCTACAAGGAAACATCTCTGCTTTTTAATATGCTGTCCAGATTTGCCATAACTTTTCTTACAAGATTCAAAAGTCTTTTTATTTCATGTCTATAGTCACCATCTGCAGGGATCTTTGAGCCCAAACATATAAAATATGACATGGCTTCCATTTCTTCTCTAATTGTCAGAAAGTGATGGGACCAGTTACCAATATCTTAGTTTGGGTTTTTATTTCTTGGGTTGTTTTTATGTTATGCTTCAGATCAGCTTTTACATTATCCTTTTTCATTCTCATCAAGAAGGTTCTTAATTCTTTTTTCACTTTTTTCCATCAGAATGGTATCATCTGCATATCTAAGATTGTTATTTCTCCTGGTGACCTTAATTCTGGCCTTTGATTCATCCATCCTGGCATTTTGCATGAAATACTCTGCATATAAGTTAAATAAATAAGGGTCACAACATATAGTATTGTCATATTCCTTTATCAATCTTAAACTAATCCCTTGTTCTTGGCCTGCATACAAGTTCTTCAGAAAACAAATTAGATGGTCTGATACTTTCATCTCTGGGAGGAATTGCCCCATTTTCTTGGGGCAATTGCAGCAATATGTAGTCAAAGGCTTTAGTAAACCAATGAAGCAGAACTGGAAGTTTTTCTGAAATACCTTGTTTTCTCCATAACCCATCAAATGTAGTCAATTTTGAGTCTCGTTCCTCTGCCTCTTTGAAAAACAGCCTGTTCCTCTGGTAGCTCTTGGTTCACATATTGCTGGACCCTCACTTAAAGTGTCTTAAGCACAACCTTGTTGACATGTAAAATGAATGTAATTGTTTGATAACTTGAATTTTCTTTGGCATTGCTATTCTGTAGGATTGGGACATAAAGTGATCTTTTCCAATCCAGGCCAATGTTATGTTTTCCAAATTTGCTGGTTTATTGACTACAGCACTTTAACATCATTTTTTGGGGTTTTAAATGGCTTGGCTGGAATTCTGTCACCTCCACTAGTTTTATTATTAGACATGACTGAATGACTGAACATCTTGTTGCACATAGTTGTTTTTAATTTGTTCTCCCTTATTAGACTGAAAGCTTCTTGAGAGTAGAGACTGGGTGTTTTTGTGTTTTGTTTATATTACCCATCCCTTTTCATACTTCCTGACACATGAGTTGCACTTAGTGAATGCTTATTGACCCAATTACATTCATAGTACATAGCAAAAAATAACACAATAAGAAATATATGGACCAACAGGATGATTCAGAAAGGCCTAGAGAGGTTTACATGAACTGATGCTGATTGAAATGAGCAGGACCAGGAGATCATGTATACTTCAACAACAATATTATATGATGATCAATTCTGATGGACATGGCCCTGTTCAACAATGAGATGAACCAAATCAGTTCCAATAGAGCAATAATGAATTGAACCAGTTACACCCAGTGAAAGAACTCTGGGAAATGAGTACAGAATTCCCAATCCCTCTATTTTTGTCCGCCTGCATTTTTTATTCCCTTCACAGGTTAATCGTACAATATTTCAAAGTCCGATTCTTTTTGTAAAGCAAAATAACTGTTTGGACATGTATACATATATTGTATTTAACTTATACTTTAACATATTTAACATGTATTGGTCAACCTGCCATATGGGGGAGGTGGGAGAGGAAGGAGGGGAAAAATTGGAACAAAAGGTTTTGCAATTGTCAATGCTGAAAAATTATCCATGCATATATCTTGTAAATAAAAAGCTATAATAGCAAAAAAATCAAAGTAAAAAAAAAAAAAAGAAATATATACATACAAAATGTACCTGGATCATAAATAACATATAACAACATGGTTTGGTTACATACAAAATATATTACATGCACTCTAGCAATGAGTGTTATCTGGCTGTATGGGTAACCACTACTTCCATTATTCCTGAAGCATCATCATTTAGTTTTATCACTGGCCAGATATTCCTGTGTGACCTTGTGTGCTTGTAAATAGCACGGGTATCAGAACCTTAGGGTTATGTATGAATGGCACCTAGTCCCTAGGAAGTTCATAAACAGAAACTAGGCAGAATAAAATGGTTCATTCTGAGTTTAATATTCCCACCAAATTTCATCTGAATAGAAGTGCCTGGATTGGGAAAAACTTAGTGGACTTCCTTACTCCTTTGGAGGATATCATCCAAACTGTTATTCAGATTCTCAATATAAGAGGCTGTATCTCACTTCAGCAATTCATCAGCAACCAGTGGGCAAATATGCATGAATCTCCATCAACTTTTTCCTTTTACACATCAAGGTTTGTTGCTATAGATTCATATGCTGAATAGGTAGTTGTGATGTATTTTCATTGTAAGGCCCTAACTAATATATTGGGCTAATATTAGATTATTAGTTGCCTAGTCTTCCACCCACTATGTAAAGAATGGTTTCCATAAGTCTGCCACCTTATATGTTCCCTATCCATAAAGATTAGCCCTCTGCCCTATTATTGAAATTCTTACTGATGAATTGAGGTATATGGGGAGGCAACAATATGGCATATTGAATGGAACACTGGGCCTACCTAGTCAATGAGCCTGAATTCAAATATAACATGAATATAATAGCTGTGGGACATTGAGCAATTCACTTAAACTCTCACTATCTCAGTTTCCTCAAGTGTAAAATGTGGATAATAATAGCACCTACCTCCCAGGCTTATTGTGGAGATTAAATGAAATGATATTTTTAAGGCACTTAGCACATAATGGGCACTTACTAATGTTGTTTCCTTCATATCATAATTCATTTTTGTCAATACTTATATAGAGATCAAGCTAAACTACAGCATCCTGTAATGGGCTGAGGTTTGAGTTGATGCACTGAGGTCCCAAGCACGTGAGGCTAAATAGTAATTGGGCTATACTCTATTAATATACATGATTGGATAAAGAATGGCCCCCGCCCATTCTCCATGCAAGTCCTGATGTATTGTATAGGAAATGACGATTTTGGTGGGTGGAGGCAGAGAGAGAGAGAGGAAGAGAAGCTGAGAGAGATTGACCTTGGGTCCATACTCCTAGCTGCTGGTCGTGTGGCTGCTGGTCTAGCTAGCTTCTTGACTCAGCTCCACACATTGCTATCGCCGATTGCCTTCCACCTCTGATCTTTCTTCACTGAGAATAAAGACTGATGATTTTCCCCTAACCTGAATTCCTGACTCTGGCTGATTTCAAAATACACGATCTTCACAGCATCCCTTCAACCAAACTCTTAGCCACAAAACATACCATTTGTGAACCTCTGCATCTTCTTCATCCTAGGAGACTCCAAAGCACAAATCAATGGGCAAACTTGGCTCTTGCCCAAATATCAGCAAGTATGGGATAAAGCCAGTGATAGCATTTATTGTATGTCCTAGAAATGCTATGTTTTGATTCCACTGAGTCTTTTGCTCAGGTTTCAGGATCCCCAGCATGTAGTTAATGCTCAGCAGCATGTAGTTAAAATGTTCAAATTATTGGTTCCCTTGAGGGTAGTAAGTGTAGTTCTAGATATAAGGCTTTCTGCCAAAACCAATACCTCTTTAAGAGGTTTGTTCTCAAGCCTTTGCCATGGTCAGAATGGATCCTGGCAGAAAACTTAACTACAAAGAAATACTTTGGGTACAACACCTTAGCAAATGGAAAAATCATTCTGGTTCCTGGATGAGTATAGTATGTCTGTGCATATTGGATGAAATGATTTATTGCCACTAGGAAGTTGCTTATATTTTTCCATCTCTTCCCAAACATAAAGGTCAATAAACATAAGTTCTACATCTTCATCTCCTTGAAAAATTGAAAAAAAAATTATACTCTCCAAGTATGGAGGACAAGCTGGTAGTACTTTTCTTCGAACACATTGAGCATATCACACATCTTAAAGACATCTGCTGCCATTTTCTTCCAATAGAATCTATTTTTATTAGCTTTAGGGTTCTCCCTTTACCCAAGTGTCCAAGGTTATCCTATATTATTTTCATGGCAACAAAGCAAAATACCTTAAATAGCACCACCTGCTTCCTGATATCATTTATGATCTGGTACAATGTACTATTGTGTAGCTTCATCCTCTGAAAAGAATGAAGGCTATGAAGGGAAGTAACCTTGGGTTCTTGAGGGTCTTTCTTTTGCTTTTTGATTTGTATCATTTCCTGAAGCCCATCATCAAATCCCCAGTCATCCAAGGATATACAAGGAAAGACAAAGGATGTTCGTTTAATGAAATAATATTCATATCCACAGATGACAGAAGTCCCAAACTCTCAGTTATAATTTCCTGGAGCAAGGATTTAGGTCCTTGTATGTCACAGATTATCTTCATCTATTCTATGGGTATTACCATAATTTTGTATTCAAAAGGCCTAAGAAAGGAGGCATCAGTAGCTATATTGTTAATCTCATCTAGAAGATAATGCATTTCTATTTGGTGAATGCTGTTGCTACCTATATTTGGCAGATAGCATCCAATTTAGCGCTGATCAGATTATGTGAATTCTTTTCCATTTATTCTTGAAAAATGTATTTTATACATATAGGTCAGAAATGACAATAAACTTCAATGATAGTGCACTTCAAATCCAAATATAACCATCTGTATCTAAGATGTTAGTCTCAAAGATAGTAGATCCTTTATTGGAAAATATAATAGATTTCTGATGAAGATCAGTCTAATGCAAGGTAGCTTATTTTTTTTGGTTTGAGGTGCCCTTTATATTCTTAAAAATTAAGGACCCCTTTCCAGAGAGCTCCCATTTGTGTGCGTTACTTCTATTTATACTGTATTAGAAATCAAAATGCTTTAATATTATTTTGAAAATAGTTTTGACCTCATGGATTACCAACAAGGTCCTCAGACAACACTTCAAGAATTGCTGCTATGGTGATAAAAGACTGATTCCAAATCTTCCAAGCCAGCATTAATGTGTAAAACAAAGTACTTGCTCAGGCCTGCATAATTGCATCTGGCCAGTGCTGATTTGTGCATGAGGCAATTGAGAAAGACCTTTAAAGCCTGTTCACACATCTCTTGACAGTCTCCAAATGGTAGCTCTTCTGCTTTCTCAACCATATAGACTATGATTAAGATCACAGAGAAATTTAGTAATGATAGTATTTTTCCTCAAAAATTTGTAACAGGAGCCACCAAATCCTAGAAAACTTTAGTTCTCAATTTTTTTCATCATGGCTAGATGGTAAATACTGCTGTCTTCTCAGAAGCCATATTCATTTCCTGATGAAACACTATATATTGAGAGAGGTTCTGGCATTTGTCAATTAACAGCTTCCCACACCTTCCAGCAAATGTAACGTTTTCATTAGCCTTTAAAAAATATTTTTATAATCTCTTTCCTAAAGATGATGAGATCACTTAAATATTGCAACACCTGCAAATATCTTCTCCATGAGCTTTTAAAAGTACCAGATATAATATTATTGTTTCATATGAAATGAAGAAAGGGACTATTTCAGAAAAAGCTGGGAAGAACTAATTTATAACAGAGTGTGTACAACCAAGAGAACAATTTAAACAATAACAATATTGTAAAGATAAATAATTTTGAAAGACTCCAGAACTCTGATCAATGCAATCACCAAACAGGACTATAAAGGATCAGTAATGAACCATGCTACTTACTCCTTGATAGAATTGTAGTGGATTCAAAATGCAAAATGAGCCATACAGTTTGGGACATTTTGTTTTGCCTGAATATCCATATTTATCCTGAGGGTTTTGATTTTTTTAAATTGGAAAAAGGAAAATAAATAAGAAAAAGGAAAAAGGAAAAGAAAGAAAATATGCTTGTTAAAAGAAAGAAAGAAAAATAAATAAAAATTACATTTTTAAATGTGTCAGATACCCTCAAGATATTTTCAGACACAGGCTAAGACTGCCAAACAGTTGAAAAATGTCTTTTCTTTCCCTTCCACTGTCATTGGCATCTAACTGCATAACTATCCACTGCATAAACATAATATTGAAAAGCAGTGAATGAAGTATTATACCCAAATTATATTCCAACAAAAGTTGAAAAATGGATGTTTACAAAAATTCAAAATATTCAGATTAACAGAACAAGAAATAGATAATCTAAACAACCTGACCTCAGAATAAGCCATCAAGAAACTTTCCCACAGAAAACAAAAACAAAAAACCACAGGCTCAGCTATTGCATTTTTGATTTCCATCTCCTGCTAGATGTGTCCTTTGAGGGAAGGCTGTTAGGGGCCAACAGTGCTACTTTCACCAAGACAACTTGCTCTTGCTTGTGTACATCTGATCTCCAGCTCCCAGTGAGAATATAACCAGGACTTTACTCTTACTTTATGCCTTGCATCTCTTATTGCTTGGGGCCAAGAGGGGTGACTTCCATCTGTGCCAGCACAAAGCAACTTCTATCCCCTACTGCCAGCCTAATCCCCTGCTTGAGTATCAAGAGGGAGTAATGTTCTTTTTGACCTAAGGCCTTCCATCTCCTCTAGTACCTGTCCTTTGAGGAAAGAGGAGGAGAAAGGTCAGTGGGAAGCAGAACATCTCTTGATGTATCATTCCTTGCCTAATATCCAATCTTTGGATGGAAAAGGTTTAGTGAATTGTAGTCTACCATATGACAATCTCACCATAGGCTATTCTCATGTCTTCATACTAATCTATTCTCATGTCTTCATACTAATCTCCAGCCTTTTCTAGGAAGAGAACATACATTGTCAAACTCATTCACCCCTTATACATTCTAGTGATTCTGAGTTCCTGTAAGTCATCATTCAAACCAAATTCCCCATCCCCACATAGCTAATTCCTTGTTCCTGTTCTCATGAGCTGCCCTATCCCTGAGATCTACCAAATGTCACCTACCCATTTGTACCCACTGGAATGCCTGTTCCATAGTCATTTAACTTACCTTCATCCTGAATCTTTTCATTCCATCTTCTAGCAATCAGCAAAACCTTGGAAAAAACACAACTTTTGTGGCTTCCCCTTCTAGTGCTAACTACAGCTTTACTCATTCTTCTTAGCTCACTGAATTGGGGCAGTTGGAATGCTCGTTGGCTCCCATTGCTACCTCCATTTCTCAATAACATCTTTGAGTTTCATGTAATTTATAAATACTACCCAACCAAAATCCTTATAACTACTGTCTACAAACCTCTAGGTCGCTCTACTTCCTTCTTCAATGTGTTTGATCATAACTCACAATTTTTTCTCTCCTCTCCAATTCCTATTGGAACACTAGGAAACTTCAATGTACACATTAACTCTCCCTCAAACAATCTAATTACTCAGTTCCTTAACTTACTCACTTCATATATTTTATTGACCTCACTTCAGTCACACATAAAGATGATCACATCCTTGATCTTCTCATCTTGCACAAATGCACCATGTTCAAAAATTTTAAAAATCCCCTTATCTGGGATATGGTCTTATCTGACCATAATCTATTGACCTGTCTCTGTCCCTTTCCTTATCATACTCTATTTTTCAACCACACCATGACCTCCAATCCCTTCACTCCTCAGTTCTCATCTAAGTCATCTCTCTTGCACCAGACACTCTCTTCTCTTTTTCCTATCTTGACCCTTTGGAGAGCCAGTTCAATTCTACACTGTCCTCTTCCCTTGAGTCCCTGCCCCTTATCATGTTGCTGATTGTTCCCTTCAACCTTGAAAGACTTCCATCATTTTCTGTCTTTGCTTCTACATACATACTGTTGAATAAAGGCTGGAAAAATCATTAATTATATTGACTGGGTTAATTACAAATCTATCTTATTCAACCTTACCTGGTTCCTTACTACCACTAGGCAAGCTTCTGTACCTTCCTTATCAACTCAGCAGCTCTTCCAAACCTTTTTATCCCTTCTCAAACCTCCTATGACTCCTCTTTTTCCTCCCTTTCTCCACCCCCAGCCTCATATTTTACAGAAAAAGATCAAAATTATTCAATATGAGCATCCCATGGAAACTGAGTAGATGCCCATCACCTAGAGAATGGCTGAATAAATTGTGGTATATGAATGTTATGGAATATTATTGTTCTGTAAGAAATGACCAGCAGGATGATTTCAGAAAGGCCTGGAGAGACTTACATGAACTGATGAAGAGCGAAATGAGCAGAACCAGGAAATCATTATATACTTCAACAACAATACTATATGATGATCAATTCTGATGAACGTGGCCCTCCTCAACGATGGGATGAACCAAATCAGTTCCAATAGAGCAGTAATGAATTGAACCAGCTACACCCAGAGAAAGAACTCTGGGAGATGACTATGAATCACTACATAGAATTCCCAATCCCTCTATTTCTGTCCGCCTGCATTTTTGATTTCCTTCACAGGTTAATTGTGCACTATTTCAAAGTCCGATTCTTTTTGTACAGCAAAATAACTATATGGACTTGTATACTAATATTGCATTTAACATATACTTTAACATATTTAACATGTATTGGTCAACTTGCCATGCAATTGTCAATGATGAAAAGTTACCCATGTACATATCTTATAAATAAAAAGCTATAATAAAAAAATTATGAGCATCCCATTTTCTCCTCTTCCTTATTTCATATCATTCAGATACCTTCTGCTGCTATTTCCTCCTTGACCCCTATTTGACCTGAAGAGTTGGTCTTACTCCTTAGCAAAGTTAATCCTTCTACCTGACCAAATGATTTCATCTCTTTTCTTCCAATAGATTGCCCCCTCTCTCATCTTCATTCTCTCACTTATTTTTAATATTTCCCAGTTTACTGGACACTTCCCTACTACCTACCAATATGTTTATGTCTCCCTCATCCACAAAAAACACCTTCCTTGATCTTTCCATTCCCTATAACTATCTGATATTTTTTCTGATATTTATAACTAAACTTGAAAAGGCCATCTATCATAGATGTCTTCACTTGTTCTCTTCTTACTCTCTTTTTAACCCATTACTATCTAGCTTCCACTCTCATAAATCCACTGAAACTGTTCCCTCCAAAGTTACCAATCTCTATTGTCCCCATCCAATGGACCTTTCTCAGACCTCATTCTCCTTGATCTGGCTGCAGCCTTTGATGCCAATCACACTCTTCTCTTTGATTCCCTCTTCTGAAGAGAATCCCTCCTGGTTTCTCCCCCACTCTCCCATAAGACTGTTTTTTCTCAATCTCTTTTTGCTGGATCCTGATCCAGGTCACATCCTATAAAGATCTATACATTGTAAACTCAGCATGTTTAGAATGGAATACATTCTTTCCCTCTAAATGCTGCCCCCATCACACCCAACTTTCCTGTTATTTTTAAAGGCAACACCATCATTCCAGTCCCTCAGGCTCACAATCTAGGTATCATTTTCTTTTTTTTTTTTTTAATAGCCTTTTATTTACAGGATATATGCATGGGTAACTTTACAGCATTAACAATTGCCAAACCTCTTGTTCCAATTTTTTACCTCTTAACCCCCCCCACTCCCTCCCCTAGATGGCAGGATGACCAGTAGATGTTAAATATATTAAAATATAAAATAGATACACAATAAGTATACATGACCAAAACGTTATTTTGCTGTACAAAAGAATCAGACTCTGAAATGTTGTACAATTAGCTTTGAAGGAAATAAAAATCAGGTGTGCATAAATATAGGGATTGGAATTCAATGTAATGGTTTTAGTCATCTCCCAGAGTTCTTTTTCTGGGCATAGTTGGTTCAGTTCATTACTGCTCCATTAGAAATGATTTGGTTGATCTCGTTGCTGAGGATGGCCTGGTCCATCAGAACTGCTCATCATATAGTATTGTTGTTGAAGTATATAATGATCTCCTGGTCCTGCTCATTTCACTCAGCATCAGTTCGTGTAAGTCTCTCCAGGCCTTTCTGAAATCATCCTGTTGGTCATTTCTTACAAGAACAGTAATATTCCATAATATTCATATACCACAATTTATTCAGCCATTCTCCAACTGATGGACATCCATTCAGTTTCAGTTTTTAGCCACTACAAAAGGGCTGCCACAAACATTCGTGCACATACAGGTCCCTTTCCCTTCTTTATGATCTCTTTGGGATATAATCCCAGTAGTAACACTGCTGGATCAAAGGGTATGCACAGTTTGATAACTTTTTGAGCATAGTTCCAAACTACTCTCCAAAATGGTTGGATTCGTTCACAACTCCACCAACAATGCATCAATGTCCCAATTTTCCGCATCCCCTCAACAATCATCATTATTTTTTCCTGTCATCTTAGCCAATCTGACAGGTATGTAGTGAGTATCTTAGAGTTGTCTTAATTTGCATTTCTCTGATTAATAATGACGTGGAACATCTTTTCATATGACTAGAAATAGTTTCAATTTCTTCATCTGAGAATTGTCTGTTCATATCCTTTGACCATTTTTCAATTGGAGAATGGCTGATTTTTTATAAATTAGAGTTAATTCTCTATATATTTTGGAAATGAGGCCTTTATCAGAACCTTTGACTGTAAAATATTTTCCCAGTTTATTGCTTCCCTTCTAATTTTGTCTGCATTAGTTTGTTTATGTACAAAAACTTTTCAGTTTAGGTATAATCGAAATTTTCTATTTTGTGATCAGTAATGATCTCTAGTTCTTCTTTGGTCATAAAGACCTTCCCCTTCCACAGGTCTGAGGAGGTAAACTATCCTGTGTTCCTCTAATTTATTAATAATTTTCATTCTTTATGCCTAGGTCATGAACCCATTTTGACCTTATCTTGGTGATACGATTATTAAGTATGGATCAATGCCTAGTTTCTGCCATATTAGTTTCCAATTTTCCCAGCAATTTTATCAAACAGTAAGTTCTTATCCCAAAAGCTGGGATCTTTGGGTTTATCAAAGACTAAGTTGCTATATTTGTTAACTGTTTTATCCTTAGACCTAATCTATTCCACTGATCAACTAATCTATTCCTTATGCCAATACCAAATGGTTTTGGTAACTGCTGCTCATAATATAATTTTAGATCTGGTAAGCTAACCACCTTCATTTGATTTTTTTCATTAATTCCCTTGAAATTCTTGACCTTTTGTTTTCCATATGAACTTTGTTGTTATTTTCTAGGTCATTAAAATAGTTTTTTGGGACTCTGATTGGTATAGCGCTAAATAAATAGATTAGTTTAGGTAATATTGTCATCTTTATTATATTTGCTCACCCTATCAAAGAGCATTTAATATTTTTCAATTGGTTTAGATCAGACTTAATTTGTGTGAAAAGTGGTCTGTAATTTTGCTCATAAAGTTTCTGATTTTCCCTTGGCAGATAGATTCCTAAATATTTTATATTATCAGTAGTTACTTTAAATGGAATTTCTCTTTGTAACTCTGACTGTTGGATTTTGTTAGTGATATATAGAATGCTGATGACTTATGTGGGTTTATTTTATAACCAGCAACTTTGCTAAAGTTGTGGATTATTTCTAATAAGTTTTTAGTAGAATCTCTGGGGTTCTCTAAGTGTACCATCATGTCATCGGCAAAGAATGATAATTTGGTTTCCTCATTGCCTATTCTTATTCCTTTAATCTCTTTCTCAGCTCTTATTGCTAAAGCTAGCGTTTCTAATACAATATTAAATAAGTAGTGTGATAGTGCAACCATTGTTTCACTCCAGATCTTATTGGGAATGGTTGCAGTTTGTCTCCATTACATATGATGCTTACTGATGCTTTTAAATAGATGCTGCTGATTATTTTAAGGAAAAGTCCATTTATTCCTATACTCTCAAGTGTTTTTAATAGGAATGGATGTTGGATTTTATCAAATGCTTTTCTGCATCTATTGAGATGATCATATGGTTTTTGTTAATTTGGTTATTAACATGGCCAATTATATTGATAGTTTTCCTAATATTGAACCAGCCCTGTATTCCTGGTATAAATCCTACTTGATCATAGTGTATTATCTTGGAGATGATTTTCTGTAGTCTTTTTGCTAATATCTTATTTAAGATTTTAGCATCAATATTCATTAGGGAGATTGGTCTATAATTTTCTTTCTCTGTCTTCAGCCTACCTGGTTTAGGTATCAGTACCATGTCTGTGTCATAGAAGGAATTTGGTAGGACTCCTTCATTCCCTATTTTATCAAATAATTTATATAGCATTAGGGCCAATTGTTCTTTAAATGTTTGGTAAAATTCACATGTAAATCCATCTGGTCCTGGGGATTTTTCTTAGGGAGTTGTTTAATTGCCTGTTCTATTTCTTTTCTGAAATGGGACTATTCAAGCAATTTACTTCCTCCTCTGTTAGTCTATAAAGTCTATATTTTTGGAGGTAGTCATCCATTTCACTTAGGTTATCAAATTTATTGGCATAAAGTTGAGCAAAATAACTCCTTATTATTTCTCTAATTTCCTCTTCATTGGTGGAAAGTTCTCCCTTTTTATTTTAAGACTACTAATTTCATTTTCCTCCCTCCTTTTTCTAATCAGATTTACCAAGGAACTATCTATTTTATTGGCTTTTTCATAGAACCAACTCTTAGTTTTATTAATTAGTTCAATAGTTTTTTTACTTTCAATATTTTTAATTTCTCCTTTTAATTTTAAATTTCCAATTTAGTATTTGATTGGGGTTTTAATTTGGTCTTTTTTTTAGTTTTTTTAGTTGCAAGCCAATTCATTAATCTTTTCTTTCTCTGTTTTATTCAAGTAAGTCTCTAAGGATATAAAATTCCCTCTTATTACCGCTTTGGCTGCATCCCACAAATTTTGGTATGATGTCTCATCATTTGTCATTATCTTAGGTGAAATTATTAATTGTATCTATAATTTGCTGCTTCACCCAATCATTCTTTAAGATGAGATTGTTTAGTTTCAATTACTTTTTGGTCTATTTCCCCTAACTTTTTGTTGAATGTAGTTTTATTGCATCATGATCTGAAAGAAAGCATTTACTATTTCTGCTTTCTTGCATTTAATTTTGAGGTCTTTATGTCCTAATATATGGTCAATTTTGAATAGGTTCCATGAACTGCTGAGAAGAAAGTATATTCCTTTCTATCTCCATTCAATTTTCTCCAAAGATCCAACATACCTAAATTTTTCTAATATTCTATTTCGTCTTTAATTTCTTTCTTATTTGTTTGTGGTTTGATTTGTCTAATTCTGAGAGTGCAAGGTTGAGATCTCCCACTATTACAGTTTTGTTGTCTATTTCTTCTTGCAACTCTCTTAACTTCTCCTTTAGGAAGTTGGATGCCATACCACTTGGTGCATATATGTTTAATATTGATATCGCTTCGTTGTTTATGCTACCCTTTAGCAGGATGTAGTTTCCTTCCTTATCTCTTTTAATTAGATCAATTTTTGCTTTTGCTTGATCTGAGATAAGGATGGCTACCCTGCTTTTTTGACTTCACCTGAAGCATAATAGATTTTGCTCAGCCTTTTACCTTTACTCTCTATGTATCTCCTGCTTTAAATGTGTTTGTTGTAAACAAATATTGTAGGGTTCTGACTTTTGATCCAGTCTGCTATCTGTCTCCTCTTTTGGGGAGTTCATCCCATTCATTTACGGTTAGAATTACTAAATCTGTATTTCCTGCCATCCTAATAACCCCAGATTATGCTTTACTTATTCTTGCCTCCCCCAACCCTCTTTCCCCCTTTTAAACTTATGTACCCCTCTTGTATCACGATGCTTACCCTCTTTATAATCCCTCCCTCCCCCTTTGAGTCTTTTCCCCTTCCTTCCCTTATTACTCTTTTTCTTTTCCCTTTTCCTCTCCCCCGTTTTTAATGGGGAGAGAATTTTCTCTAAAACAAATGTCAATTATTTTTTCTTTGAGCCAACTCTGATGAGAGTAAGATTCACACAATGTTCCTCCCCTCTCTAAATTCCCTCAGATATGATAAGTTTCCTTTGCCTCTTTGTGGGATGTGGTTTCCCTCTTTTTATCCCTCCTTCCCACCTTATTCTGCCATCATCCCTTTTCCATATCTACTTCCCTTTTTTATGTTATATCAGTACAATCAAATTATACATGTATTCTTTTTGTATATCCACAACAGAAATACAATTCTCAAGAGTTATTTTTACCTTTTCTGCATCTCTTGAGTTCTATGGTTGGAGATCAAATTTTTTGTTTAGTTCTGGTTTTTCTTCAGAAACAAATGGAATTCATTTGTTTCATTAAATGTCCATCTTCTTCCCTGGAAGAAAATGCTCAATTTAGCTGGGTAGTTTATTCTTGGCTGCATCCAAGTTCTTGTGCCTTTGGAATATCATATTCCAGGCCCTTCGTTCCTTTAATGTAGAGGCAGCCAGATCTTGGGTGATCCTTATTGTGGCACCTCGGTATTTAAATGGTTTTTTTTTTGGCTGCTTGTAAAATTTTTTCCTTAATCTGATAGTTCTGAAATTTGGCCACAATATTCCTTGGGGTTTTTATTTTAGGGTTTCTTTCAGAAGGTGTTCGATGAATTCTTTCAATGCCTATTTTACCTTCTGATTCTATTACATCTGGGCAGTTCTCTTTGATGATTTCTTGTAAAATAGTATCTAGGCTCTTTTTTTTCATCATAGTTTTCGGAAAGTCCAATAATCCTCAGATTATCTCTCATATCTATTTTCCAAGTCTGTCCTTTTTGCAAGTAGGTAATTCATGGTTTTTCAGTTTGTCATTTTTTTGTTTTGTTGACTGATTCTTGCTGTCTCAATGAATCATTAGTTTCTATTTGTTCAGTTCTAATTTTTAAAGAATTATTTTCTTCATTAGCTTTTTACTTCTTTCTGTATATGTCAATTGAGTTTTTAAATGTATTGTTTTGGTCTGTGGAATTTTTCCATTTCACTAATTTTTTTTTTAGTGAATTATTTTCTTTCAATTCACAGATCCTACTTTCTTGCGAGTTCTTTGTCTTTTCCAATTCTAAATCCTACTTTCTAGTGAATTCTTTATTTTTCCAATTCACCAATTTTGTTTCCCTCACTTCCTGGGAATTTTTAACTTTTCAATTCGTATTTCAGGAAGTTGTTGTTCTCTTGTAAGGCTTCTCTTTCCTTTCCCCATTTATCTTCTAACTCTCTTTTGAGACTTTTAATGGTCTCTTCTATGAGAGCATCATGTAAAAGAGGACAGTCTGATGCATTTTTGCTGTTTGAGGTCTCTTCAGGTTTGCTGACCTGCTCTTTTTCTGCATAGAAGCTGTTGATTGTTCTTTTCATCTTTTTATTCATGTTTTAAAGCCTTTAGGGTATGTCTCCTAGGCCTCTCCTAGGCCTCCCGACTCTATCATTTTATTTTATTTTATTTTATTTTATTTTTATCATTTTCAATATAGTATCTTTCATCCCTTCATATCCAATTTGTTGCCAAAATTTGTCATTTTCACCTTCACATCTGTCAAGTGTGTACCCTTCTCTCCTCTGATACTGTTACTATCCTGATGCATGCCTTCATCATTTCATACCTGGATAATTACAGTAGCCTGTTGGAGGGCGGGGGGGGGGTTTGCCTGCTTCAAGTATTTCCCAACTCCAATCCATCCTCCATTCAGCCTCTAAAATGAATTTTCTAAAGCACAAGACTGACCATATGTCCCCACTCTACTTGATAAGCAGCAATGGCTCCTATCATCTCCAGGATCAAATGGCTTTCAAAGTCCTTAATAATTTAATTCCTCTCCCTTTTCGGTATTTTTTCACCTTATTCCCTGCCAAATAATCTTCAATACAGTGACACTGATCTCTTCTTTGTTCTCACAAACAAGATATTTCATCTCTCATTTTCAGGTATTTTCTCAGGATGCCCCACATATTTGGAATGCTCTCCCTTCTTGTCTCCAGCGTTTCCCTGGCTCCATTCAAGTCCTCGCTAAAATCCTATCTTCTAATTGTATAAATACATATGCCTATATTGGATTTACATATATTTTTTACCGTGTATAACATATATTGAATGATTTGTCATCTAGGAGAGGCGATGGAAAGAAGGAGGAGAAAATGGAACACAAGGTTTTGCAAAGGTCAATGGTAAAAAATTATCCTTGCATATGTTTTGAAATTAAAAACTTCAGTAAAAAAGCCAGTTGGCTCCCCCCCACCAAAAATAAAATAAAATCCTATCTTTTACAGACAGCCTTTCCCAACCCATCTAAATTCTAATGCCCTCTTTAAATTTTTTTCTTCAATATTTTATGTATATATTAATATATTATATTATAACTCATTATAATATAATAAAATCATTATATTATAAAATTATATACATATTATTTCTTGTTTATACATATTTTTTGTCATCCCCATTAGATTATGAGATTTTTGAAGGCAAGAACTATCTTTTGCCTCCTTTTGAATCCTTAACATTTACCACAATGCCTGGCACATAGTAGGATATTAATAAGTATTTATTGATTGACAGATGGATTTATAAACAAATTCTATTTGACATTTAAGGAACAATTAACTTCTATAATACATGCTTTGCAAACATTCAGATAGGTAGAACTTAATCAATTATTTCTATGAAATAAAACATAATTCTTATATGCAAACTAGGGAGAGAGGAAAGAAAAAAATTATAGTCTAATATCAGTAATGAATGATATTGAATAAGATACTAGAAAAGGGGATACAGAAAGGCATTCAAAAATTTATTCACAATGATCTTGATGAATTTCCACCAAGAATGCAGGGATGATTCATAATTAGGAAAACTCTAATTAAAGCAAAATATTAAAACAAAAAACATTTAAAATCACATGATTATATCAAGATATAGAAAAAGTCTTTGACAAGATACATTTATTTTTTAAAAAATACTAAACCAATAACCTAGGAATAAATGTACCTTTTCTTATTATGATAAATAATAAACAAACAAACTAGGACCTAGGTTTAATATGCAGGCTGTGGGCACAGACCAGGTCTCTTAAAGAAAATTGACTAGGTCATTAAAGAAATGAAACCCATGACATTTGTCTAACAATCACTCTTGGGATTTGGGATTTAAGGAAATTTTTATTCTTTAGCTTCTATATCCTGAGAACTCAAATGGACACCTGGTTGAGTTCTAATTTTGGCTCTGGCACTTTTTGGGTAGCCTTAGTAAATTGCTGTAGATTTCTGTTTCAGGATCTCCATCTGTGAAATTTTAAAGAGTGCTGTGTGTTTTAATTAGTTGGTGATGATTTGTGCTGTGTTAGTAAAGTGCAAGACATTATTATTGGTTCTTAAATCAAGTGTGTTAAATCAATAAATTGGTCCAAGGGAGAAAGGACAGCAAAACATTGTAGGAAAAATTGGTAAAGAGGGAATGCTATACTTTCTCATTCCTTTCAGCTAAGAAAAATACATTGACCTGAAGGAACCAGATAAACATTTCATTACTATCAAAAAATGATGAAAATTGCTTATAGGATTTTTCCAAATAGTTATCAGGTAAGGCTTGTGAAAAAGCTCAAAAAACAACCCTATCATGCACAAAAAACTTTCAACATTTTGTCATTACTGGAAAGCATGTTTCGAAGGTTAGTCCTAACCTCACCCTTTTCAGAATCCATATAGGGATGGCTTATAGGCAAAGAGAATGCAAATTCCTGCCTAAAGCCAAATGCACTATGATCAACCCAAAACAAATTCCTAGCCAGGAAGAGCAAAGCTGGAATAATTTATATGAGGAGCTGAAGATAAACATATGCTGATTTACATGGCTATAAATATTCTTTATTCTCCATGAAAATAAGTTTGTATCTTAACAAATGGCTTTAAAAATAAAACAATTACATTCATTCAAAAACTATTTTTTTTCCCTTTAGTCAACTTGTATTGCATTTTTCTTGCTAAGTTTTTCAGGGAGTATAGACACAATCTAAATGTTAATGCAAACTGAGTCCATTGGCATCCAGATAAACTATCTATGAGAAAAACAGAATTGTAGTTGAGAATTGATTTCCAGATATGCCCCTATACTCTGTAGGGTTAGGGTAGGAAGAGAAGCTTAGTGTTTTTGTCATGTTCTCTATTCCTTTGTCACATTGGGCAAGCCAGTTAACTTCTCTCAGCTTCAGATTCATTATGGTTTCAAAGAGGGAATTAATTAGACTAGCTGGCTTCTAAGGTCCCTCCCAGATTCTGATTCTCTAAATATTTAAGTGGCAGTAACTGGTTGAGAGATAAGTCTATTGGCTGAATCACAGATTTATAAAATTTAAGCATAATAGGCATAATTAGTATAGGATAGGATCTATATTTCTCTAGGTGTCTGGGGCCATTAGGAGAATAAAGTTTCCATTTCCCATGGACACATGAGTGTCCACTGCAGGTTGATTGTATCGATGGGTAAATTGAAGACATGGAAGAATAATAGTGGTCTCTTTCAGGTTCTCAGTGATAGAGGGCAAAAGTGAAATCTAGGACCCCAGAAGTCCTGAGCATTTATAAAGCTCCACAGAACAAGGAAATGAGAGATCCTAACTTGTGAAAAGACTGATTAACTGTGACCATATCTGTGGACAATAAATAGCACTCAAGCCAAACCAAATCAGGTACTGCACTAGAAATGGCTGCAAGGAATGAATGGAAATAGGAAGTTATCAAGACATGGACTCAGAAGCAACTTAGGTCAGAACCAATTTAGAAATATGATCACACTGCTGTGGCTTTGCCTAGGTGTACCTTCCATAGCAGAATTATAAGCTGAAATGGAGCTCAAGTTACATAAAAAAAGATTTCCAAGATGCTCATATGGCATCCAAGTGGAGGTCTCCAGCAGGCAATTAAGAAAGCAGCCAAGAGATTGGGAAAGAAATTAGGGCTAAATATATAGATTAGGGAGGCATTTGCATAGAAATAATAATTGATGGGAGTAGGAAAGATCAGCAAGAGAAGGGATATAAATAAAAAAGAGGCAATGTGATATAATAGATTCTTCACATCACATCAGCCTACTTTGGGTGTCCCTTAAGACTGTCCTGAACCCTTTTCTCTCTCACTAGTATTTCCTGATTGATATTATTAGCTTACATGGAAACAATTGTCATAGCTACATAGCCAGCCCTAATTTCTCTGCTGACCTCTAGTCTCAAGGTATCATAAATTGAATATTTTGTAGACTTCTTAAATTAAACGTATCCAAAACTAAGCTCATCTTTCCACCCAAACTCTCCCTTCTTCCTAACTCCTATATTACAATTGAGGGTACCACTAGCTAGTCATCCAGGTTTATACCTTAGGTGTCATCTTTGATTTCTTACTTTCTTTTATTACTTCCATATCCAATCTGCTGTCAAGTTCAATAGACTCAATAGACTTTACTTTGGTAAAATTTTTTCACTTCTCTCCCCTTTCACTGCAACCATCCTGGCATAGGTGCTATAGCTCTTAGACCTATGTTATTTTTCTTTATTCTTAAATATTTTATTTTCTCCACTTACATGGAAAAACAATTTTTAACATTTTTCAAAATTTTTCAGTCCCAGGTATATGATTGTTTTGGAATATTATGGTTTTATAAGAAATGATCAAAAATAAATAATTATTTAATAATAAATACAATAAATTAGTGTTTATTTCCATTTTATCCTGCATATGGTACAAAGGGGTTTACATGTTTTCTCTCCCACTAGAACTCCTTAAGAGGAGTTTTTTGCCTTTCTATATTCTAAGTGTTTATTTAACATAATACCTGGCATATAGAAGGCACTCAATAAATGTTTACTGACTGGCTGACTGAATGGAAAGGTTGGCTTGGAATCAGGGACATGTGCATTGACATCCTGCCTCTGACATTTGCTAGTTATATGACTCTGAGCAAGCCACCGACTCTCTTATAACTTCTAATATTTTATGTAGTAAATGTAGTAAATCATAGATAAATTTTCATCTGAGCTTGGTGGAAGCAAATTCCAGTGTGGAGAATTGATGTGGAGAATTTACATCATCACAAATTCCTCACATACTTAGAAATACTTTCATTTTGAAAGTCTTTTTGAACTTTTGTCATTAAACATATTTTTATGCCGTCCAACTTAGTGGAAAGAACATTGAACCTGCTATCAGAAGATCTGGATTTGTGTATCACCAGTTCCAAGAGTTGCTGGTAATTTAATAATGAAAAAGTTACTAAACCTGTCTAAGACTCAGTTTTCTCATCTGTAAAAGATATATGATAAAATTTAATTGCATAGGACTTTTGTGAATAAAGTGTTTCATAATAACTAAAATTTATAGAAATATGAATTATTATTATATAAATGTGTTGTCCTAGAGGAAAGCCTCCATTATACTGGATGGAGCTTATATGGTATGAAAGAATATGAACAAAAGGACTAAAAAGGGATGCTTTATAGGAGTAAACATCAATATTTATGAGATCATAGATCGAAGGAAGTATTTAAGTGAGTGGTAGTAATAATAACAATAATAGGAAGAAGAACAGAAAAGAAGGAAGAAGAGGAAGAAGAGAACAAGAACAAGCACAAGAAGAACAAGAAAGAAAGCAAGAAAAACAAGAAAGAAAGCAAGAAAGAAGGAAGGAAGGAAGGAAGGAAGGAAGGAAGGAAGAAAGAAAGAAAGAAAGAAAGAAAGAAAGAAAGAAAGAAAGAAAGAAGGAGGGAGGGAGAGAAGGGAGAGAAGGAAGGAAGGAAGGAACAAAGAAAGAAAGAAAGAAAGAAAGAAAGAAAGAAAGAGAAAAAGAAAAGAAGGAAGGAAGGAAGAAAGAAAGAAAAAGAAAAGAAGAAAGAAAGAAAGAAAGAAAGAAAGAAAGAAAGAAAGAAAGAAAGAAAGAAAGAAAGAAAGAAAGAAAGAAAGAAAGGAAGGAAGGAAGGAAGGAAGAAAGAAAGAAAGAAAGAAAAAGAACAGATGGGAAGTAGGGAAAGAAGAGTTTATATTTATGTAGTGCTTACTATGTGCTAGGCACTGTGCTAAGTGCTTTATAATTATTATTATATTTGATCCTCCCTACAAGGTAGAAGCTCTTTTCACCCCCATTTTATAGATAAGGAAATTGAAACAAATAAAGGTTAAATGACTTGCCCTTAGTCACACAATTAATAAATATATGAGGCCAGATTTGAACTCAGCTTCTAACTCCAGGTCCAATGCTCTATCCACTGCACTACCTAGCTGGATTTTAATAAAGACCTTGAATTATATTAAAATTTAGGGGAAAAAAATTGTCTCTATCTCTTCCCAAAAGATTAGTAAAAATAATTCATTAACAATCTAAAATATATTGTTACATTATCTAAATTTTTATTAGATTATCATCGGAACAGGGACATGACCTATAATTTCAATGGAATAGGGAACTTTCTAGTAAGAAAATTCCATCCCCAAAGGATTTTTTGTTGCCTAGGTTACTGAGAAGTTCAGTGACTTGTCTGGGGTCACTTGCCCAGGGTGTATGTGTGTATGTACATACATATGTAGATATACACACATATATACCCATAGATATATGTGTTAGTAGTAGAACCTGGAAGCAGAGAAGTACCTGATGGGAAGCAAATAGAAGGCCAAAGTTCGGATATTTTTGCCATCTCAACATGAAAAAAAAAAAAGCCAGTCCAGATTGTCTGTTTAGGGAGAGAAAGTAGATGCTGTATGTCTTTCATGAAAGGAGCTCTCTCACAGAAACCTAGAAAGACTTGTATGAACTGAGACAGAGTTTTATGAACAGGACTAGGAGAACAATTTTTATTTATAATTAAACATAACATTATCTTTGAAAAAAAAGGAACTTTATTCAAAGCAATGACCAATCACAATTCCAGAACCCAAAACTATGTTGCTCACAAACTGACAGAAAAGTGATGGACTTAAAGTGCAGAATGAGACATACTTTTTAAAATATGCCCAATGTGGAAATTTATTTTCTCCTCCTTCATTAGATTGTAAGATCCTTGTAGAGGGGTCAATATTTTGCCTCTTTTTGTATCCCTAGTACCATAGTGCCTATCACATGATGAGTTCTTAATAAAGATTTATTGATTGATTGAATATACAAATTTATTTAAGAAAATAAAATGCCCAAAGGGCATTATCTTCTTTTTAATGTTTGGTAAATTTAAATCATCATTTTTATGATAATCCTTTGTAAATGCCATAATGAGGGATTTAATAAGATTACCTATTATAACCTTGCTTCCCAGGAAAATAATAAGTAAAATATATGAACAGATAAAGAGCTACAAAATTAATTCTCTTGATTTGACTTGTTTCTCCACTCTCCTTTTTCTATTCCATAAGGTCCTTTGACTGTTTCAGTAATCAAAGGTCATTACCAGCTGAAAAAGACACCTGGATTCTAGTGCTGAATTCCTATTAATTACATTGCCTTGACCAAATGACTTCCCTTCTCTGATTCTCAGCTTCTTCATCTGTAAAATGGGAAGAATAATACCTGCCCTGCTTGCATCAGGGGATTTCTGTGAGAATCAAATGTAAAAATGCTTTGAATTTTACAAAATGCTATATAAATGTAGATTATTATTAATACTACTGTCCCATTTCTTACTTCTGTATAATAACTAGGAATCCTAAGATTCAAACTATCCCCTCTTATTTTCCTTATTCTCCCCTCCTTTCCAAAACTATTAGAATTATTATGATTGGCTTAGAAGCCTGGTTATTCACTTTAACCCTATGACTCAGCCTTCCTTTATTTTAATGGTTTTCAATGGCCCAAACTGGATGGGACACACACACACAGACACAAACACAGACAGAGACATACACACTCTTTATAGTTCTTATAAATTTGAATGAGATACTAATACCCATTACTTAATTGTTTCCTACTCTGAAATGTAAGATTTGCTTGATTGTTGCCCAACGAACATCTCCTATTTTCTCTTGACAACTGTACCGTTAGCCTGTCAGTCTCTATTTCCCTGGATGAGAAATCTTTCTTTACCTGTCTGTACTTGTTGCTCCTTCCTACTCCTCCATGCCATGTACCATTCCCCCTCAAAAAATACAGAAGTAATTTGGTAATAATAGGAAACTGTAAATCTTATTTTATGAAGGGTATGTGTTTTATTCCAATGGCCTTATTAGGCCAGAGTTATGTGAAGAAGGTGGTAATGGCCCCTTAGCTTGCAATGGATGTGAAAATGGAGTAATCTTGTTATTGGAGTATAAGATTGAGCTGAGAAGCTCATTCTTTAGAAAGTAATACAATTTCAATAAACTCAACTCAAATAAAATGGTTGGCATTCAGCCTATGAGATTAATCTTAATGGTATTTTGCCCAAGTGAGCATACAACTTGTGAGATTTATTATCTTTATTTGTTTTTATTTTCCATTCTACATGGGTACACAGACACATTTATACTATCTATACAGGAATATTATTTATTCAGTCTCTTTTAGAGCTTCCCCTCCCCACCTATTTGCCATGGCCCTTTCTTTGCCTTTTTCCATACTGCTCATTAATCTGCCTGTATATGTCATAATTTAATACACCCAATTTAATTAAATTTGAAGGCTCATTGTAAAAAAAAAAAACAAACCCAGGAACATGGCTGGAGGGAAACATAGACCACATTCAATCCTAGATTAACCTGCCCACTCCATGCAGGGTAGAAAATGTCCCTCTTGAATTGGAGTTGATTTCCTCCAGCCACAACATTCCTAGTCAATATACGGGTCATAGAAACATAGAAATTTAAATCTGATTATAAAGTTTACAGCTTCTGGACAGCATATTGACCTCCAAAAGGCCCCTTTCACTCTCACTGTGATCCTTCTACTGTTTTCTGCCACACCAATAATTTGAAGTCTCTTCATTCTCACTATGATCTATTCAGAACAGTTGTTTCTGCTTCTTGGGCAATTATCTGTTCTTGAAGCTCCATCTTCTTTGGGGGTAGGGGGTGGAGAGGTGTCTATGTTTAAAGGTTCCTAAAGCCAGCAGGACCTCTGAGTCCAGTAGCAAGCAATCCCTACTTTGCCCTTGTCACCATATTTTTACATCCTAAAATTCACACCAGTGTTGTTTCCTCCATCATCATCCACTTGGCTCACAGCTGCCTCTCCCCACCCTTGAGATGAGAAGGGTATTGAATAAGGCAGTCAGAATATCATACACTGGTAAAGGGGCTACAATCATACCACCTCCTGTTGCGGATAAATAATATGCTTCTCAGTTAACCAAGGCTGAGTTTGTCCTACACACAACCTTGGTACAGCTAGACACAGAACTTACGGGAAATTGAAACTGAGGAACTTCAAGGAGACTTCTCCCTTTCTAAATGTATTAAGTGACAGCAAACATCAGAGACATTTGCAAGATGATTTATTACAACAGTCTGTGAGGCAAAAGATAACCAAAAGGTCATTGCTACTCTTTTTTTTTTTTTTTTTGAAGACCTTGCCATTTGTAAGTTGCCACACATTATTGCTGGATTCTGCGTTAGTTCTTTTCACCCCAACTGAGCTTTGTGAGTGGCTGGGGGAACGTGGACAAGGGAAAGCTCTCCATTTGGCCCAGAGCTTTGTCTTCTTTTTGTTTGGCTCAGGAGTATTTCTGGATTCTGTTTTAGTTACAGAGTTGCTTTGTTTTGAAATATTGATTGCTTCGGGGTTGTACCAGTTCCTTCAGACCTGCCTCTGGTTGCTATGCACCCATGGACTTTTCGTTTCCTTGCTGTGTTTACAACTGAAGAAATACATTTTCTGATGAGTCCCTGGAATGGAGACCAGTGTCAAATATAAAAACATATACATGGTCTAGAGCCAGCAAGGCAAAAGGCTTAGTGGGATTTCCTTTCACTCTACCCAGATTGGCTTCTTATGCCTTGCCTTCCAATATGATCCCTGAAAAACAGAACCTGATTTTTTTCTTTTATTATTTTTAAATCTTTATGTATTTTCTTATTTATTTTTTTAATCAAAGATAAGCAAGAACATTAGATGTGAAATAAGAATTGAGAATCTCGTTTTTTAAACTTTGGATAAGGAATATATTAGGTGTATAGAAGAATTGCACATGTTTAACATATATTGGATTATTTGCCGTCTAAGGTAGGGAGGTAAGAGAGGTTGGGGAGGGGAAGGAGAAAAAAATTTGGAACACAAGTTTTTGCATGGGTAAATATTGAAAACTATCTATGCATATGTTTTGAAAATAAAAAGCTTTATAAAGCAAGGGAGTCAGAGACAGACACAGAGAGGCAGAGACAAAGAAAAAGAGACAGAGAGAGAGAGAGAGAGAGAGAGGGACAGAGAGAGAGAGACAAAAACAGACAGAAAGAAATGTATTAGGACAGAGATTATTGGTGCAGTGTATGGACCATTAGGCCAGGAGTCAGGAACACTTCAGTACAAATCCAATTTCAGACACTTAATAGCAGAGTGGCCCTGGACAAGTAATTTAATCCTATTTACCTCTGTTTCCTCATATGTAGAGGAAAAAAATAGCAAACCACTGCAAGATCTTTGTCAAAATACTCCAAATGGGATCACAAAAAGTGGGACATGACTGAACAGCAACAACAAGGAAACTTATGGACATCCATTTATTTTTGTTTCTGTTTTTTTATTATTGCTGTTTCCAAAAAGTATGACTCCCTTTTCTTTCAGTTTTGGTTCAATCATGGTACTTTTAATAAAATAGGCATTTGTTTTGTTTTATTATGGGCACCTATCTTTTCTTTGCTACTCACTGACAAAGAAAAGAACCGTTTAATCAGAATTGTTGGGATCTAGAGTATTCTGTTGTTTGGATTTTTTAATTAGTCAAGCAATAAACATATCTGTTGTACATTTAGTACTGTATTGGGCTCTATGGGAGATACAAAGAAATCATAAGACACAATCCTTCATCTCATTGAATTCATCAGTCCATAGAGGTCACACTATTTTTCTCAAAATTGATTTAGAAAAAAAATCTGAATTACAGTTATTACAGATATTCATGCATATCATTAGAAGATCAAGAAGAAAAGGATAACAGTGAATAAAAGCAGCCTTATTTTTCTTGAACTTAACAACACCAACTAAAATGAGCATTTCCATGCACATACTGAAACAGAAGAAAAAGGCTTATACTTAAAACTGTAAAATTCTATTATACACAACTCACTTTTCTTTTAAGTATCTAATGAATTCAATAGATAACTTTCAAAGTTACCCTGCTTATCTGTATATCTTGTCTTCTTTCTGTTCTCTTCAAAAAAAAAGTTTTATTTTACTTAAAAGAAATGAGAAATTTATAAATAAAATGGATGTATTTTAATATAGTGTGTGTGTGTGTGTGTGTACCTACATACAAATTGGAGAGGTTAGATTCCTAGAATGCATAACTGTTTTAGGAAAAATTGTAGAGGTTGTACACAAAGATATTTGGAAACAAGAAAAGCAACAGGAGGAGAAACTCTTGGTTCAAATGTTGCAAATACATTCTCTATTTCAAGAAATATGTGGGGCAAATTGTTTCTTCCCCTGTATTTGCACTCTGAAACACTATTAAGTACCATTGGTTTTGAAAATTCAGCTGTTGGATTTACTCTTCAATGCTGTGTATTGAATTCAGTTTAGGCAAGATGACCCATCACTCAGATATATTTCCCCTCCCTGTGACTCAGAGCAGAGCAGAAGTTACTAATGATATTCAAATAGGAAGTCACTTTTCATTCCTTTACTCAGGAAATTACTGGCTATGATGGTGACCCTGTTTGTGATAATTGGCTCTTGTCCCCACTGTTTTGTTTACTCTTCCATTTTATGCCTTAATTCATGCATTTTTATACATAAAACTATTTAGCATATTAGCCTGTTCATGTGATCATTTGGGGAGCACTGCAAGTGAGATGGGAAGGTAGAATTGGTCATAAATAAATGCAGTAAGACTCACTCTGTGGTAGGTTCCATAAGACTATGGTTCCATAAGTTCCTGAGACTAAAGCACCTTGGAGAATAATGAGCAGACCCAGGGTCTAGGATGGAAACACAACAGCCAATATGTTCTGAGCCAGCAGAGAGGAGAAACAGGAGAAATAGATACCTAAAAGCCAAGGAGAATGTTTATAATTGAACTCAGATACATCCGTATCAGAAAACAAGATGGATGATTCTAGCCTTGGGCATCAACTTGTGAGTTAAGTGGTTTAAAGATCTGGTTGCTTAATCAGTGTTTGCTGCAACTTTTTACTTAGCCTTAATCACTGATAAAGCATTGTTTCAGTCAAACTGAGACCTATTAAAGACCTTGGTTTACAAAGACAAAGATCTTGCATCCTGGGCCAACTCTACTCATCCTGAACTATATTTTGCCACTGGATCCAGAGGGCAGTGGAGGAGAAAGTGAAAGTGGTGACTTTGCCCAGTCCTTCCTCACTTAAATCCAATTCATTTAAATATCATGGTGATGAGGTTCTGGGTCACTGAGAGACCTAAAGTTCTGATAAGTTTACTTCCTGAGACAAGCAGGGAAGGACACTAATGGGGACCAGCTCAACCTACAGGCTCACCACCCCCTGTGGAGGTCTTGGATAATCCCACTAGAAATCTGAGTTATGTCAAACCCCTGGGGTTAAATTTCCCTTATAAATAAATCCACGGCCCAGCCATCTTTGCTGAATTCCTTTTGGTTCCCAGTCCTGAATTAGCTCAAAAGAAACATGAGATGTGCAAAATTAGAGAATCTACCCTAAATTTTCATAAGGACTACTTGTGTCTGACTTGTGGCAGAGCATTCCGAGCTCATATTGGTCTAATCAGCCACAGTTGGACTTACTGTTATTTTGGTCCTCTTCAAATATGAAGGACAACAACTAACCTTCTCCTCCCTCCTCCCCCATGCTCTATGATGTCTTTCCTCTCATCTCCCCTTCTTGGCTTATGCTATTTTTCTCCTTCTTATAGATACTAACTCTTTTGGGGTATTCTACCAGTCAATGGTATACTCCCACCTCATGGAGTATTTCCATTTTCCTGGTTAATTGTAAATTCCACTAGAGAACTTGTCCTTTCCATTGTTAATTGTTAAAACCCTTTTCCATGCTCACTATATGATCTCCCAGATCTATTTCTTATTTATCATTCCTTGTGTTTATCATATCTCTTCTCTATAGAGAAGACCTCTATAGAAGTCTGTAACCTCTTCTCATAAATAAATCTACCATTTGCCAAAGAGAATGGCCACTGTGAATTCATCACATATGAATCCCAACATTTGGTGCCAAATACCAACATTTGATGCCAATTGGTCTCCTAAATCTCATCATTTGGTCCCTGAACATCAGTTTCATCATTTGGCACTGAACCTCAAACACAAACTTCTTTTCATCTCCCTAATGTCATGGTTCCATTCAAGAATAAACAACAAACAACAGAAATAAGACAAACTTAAGCTTTAGGTAATTTTTCCCAGGATGCCAGATTAAGGATTTAATGAGCTAAAAAATGAGAAAAGTAGACATCCTTCTCATCAGACTATCAAAGAAATCCATCTCACACAAACACATGCAATCTAAAATATTATCATATAATATCATATATTATATATATGATCAATATAATATATATCATGTAATATATATACACACACACACACACACACACACACACACATATATATATATATATATGGAGAGAGAGAGAGAGAGAGAGAGAGAGAGAGAGAGAATCTGTCCTAGCTTAAAAAGAAATCAAACAAACTTAGGACAACTCCAAAAAAAGTATGGGGCTCTCCAAAAAGGACTTTGCAGCTAGAAATGACTACTTCAGCTTTTAAGCAATCAGGAAAATTTGATTCTATAGATCTGCAGTCCATTAGGATCTCAGACATGTTGCCTGGAATCATATCACAATAAGGCAAAGTGTCCCAATATACTAAAAAATAAAATTAAAAATAATTAGCATAGATGAGCTCTCACAGTGTGCTCTGGGAGAATTGCTAGGCAACACTATTCTAAGGATATATCATCCAACCTTATATTATCTTCTATACTCATAAAGGACAAGTAATGCAATAAACCTAAATACATAAGCATTCAAATCACACAAATTATCTCAAAAAAAAGTTATCTCAAAGAAACCAGTCTGACTTATAAAAGTCAGACTTATAAAGCAAACACACCAGAAACTGCCTAATGATTGTCTAAAGCAAGAGGGAAAAAAATACTGTTTTTTTTCTCAAGTGGATTCTTGCAATTCTTGAATAACTAAGAAAGTGCCAAATATAAAAACTCTACAATAAGTCCCTGAAAATGTGTGGGCTACCCAAATATATACTGCATGACCTCGGAAGTATAGACCCTTTCCACAGTGATTTCTATCAACTTGCCACTTGCAGGTTAAAATTTGGGCTCAAGTCATACAGCTATTTTTACAGGTTTAAGGATAGTCCATAGGTCAATTATCTTAACTCACAAATAATAGTTGATATAGTTAGTTGATATAGCAAGTTAATATAATTAGCTCAAAGCAAAGTTTTCTACTGAGATGGTCTATTAAGAACATAGCTATAAAATATTTTCCCCACAAACCTGGTGTGCAATCCTCCACACACTGTTAGTGGAGCTTAGAAAAGTGAACTTAGAGTACACAGGGAACATGTGTCCAAGAGAACTCATGTCTTCCATCCTACAGGACCCTAATGAAATCTCTCTTTCCATGTGATCATTTTGTCTCATCCTGAGCACAGTGTCTCTGATCTCTGTGGATCACTCAATAGTTTGCCTAAGATTCCTGTACTTCTTTGCTCAGTGCTAGCCTGAAAAGGCCAATTTTCTCCTGAATCCATAATTAGCTTTTTCTGTAGTATCAAAGGTAATGTTCCTTGAAGCTGCTTCCTATAAATTGTACCTTTGTCTCCTTAGAGAATGTATTTTATTTTTGTAAAGACTGTCAAGCACATGGCCCATCTTCAACTAGCCAATAGCCATCTGTTCTTTAATTCCATTAAATAGAACTTCACACTCCATAAAGAAGTACTAGGGTTTTATGGGAATTTTCACATTTCTGACACATTAATACCTCCTTACTTTTGTGATCTGCCCATTCTCTTCAATAACTACCTAAAATAAGAAACCAACTTCTCCCACTGCCATTACATATATTAAGGCAGAAGAAAATGGCAACACATTAAAGTCTGGACCAAAATCTAATCATTGTTTAGCAATGGAAGGTCAACTGATTGGACATATTTGTATGTTAATTAGACTAAGACTGGTTATTGTTAGACATTAACAGATCAATATATGAGTATAGGGGAGCCATGAAAGTCAGTTGGCTAAAGGATTAGGGGTAAAAGAAAGGGATACCCCATTATTCAAGGAGTCAGAAAATGCTAAATTTCTGACATATATTTATTCCTTGGGTCCAGAATTTTACTAATTGGCTATTGATATCTATATATATGTGCTGAGGAAAGCAAGTGACAATCTAGAAATGGATTGTACTCAAAAGACAATCATTATAATCTATACTGACATATAAATTACATATCCATAGGTTGTACAGATGCTCTTAAAAATACATGTATATATGAATGTACATATTCATGTATACACGTATACATAGATATATCTTTATATATCATTATAATGACAGAAGACAAAACAATGAATTTATGACCTTGTTAATACAAATGTCTTGTCATATTTTTGTAGGTATCCATCAGTTATTCCTCTTAGCTTTCCTTTTAAATGTGAGGCATTTATTTTCCAATTGATAAATGGTCAAAGGAGATGAATAGGCAGTTTCAAAGGAAGAGAACCAAGCTACTAATACTTAAAAAAAATACTAAAACTCACTAATAATTAGAGAAATGCAAAATATAATAACTCTAAAGTACTACCTCACACCAACCAGATAGGCAAAGTTAATAGAAAAAAAAAAAGAAAGAAAATGAAAAATTTTAGAGGTCTAGTAAGAAAACCAGCATATTGATATATATTTTAGTGGAACTGTGAATTGATCAAACCATTTTAAAAAACAATATGGAACTATGTCCAAAAAGCCCATTAAACTCTGCATATCTTTTGACCCACCAAATATGAATATAAAATCTAAATACAAAAGAGACAGAAAAAGAGAGAAAGAACCTATATGTACAAAAAATATTTATGTCAGCTCTGATTGAGTTGACAAAGAATTAGAAACTGAAGGGGGGGTCATCAGTTGAGGAATAATTTACAAGTTATGCCATATGAATGTGATATAATACTATTATGCTAATAAGAAATAATTAACGAAATGGCTTTAGAGAAATCTGGGAAGATTTGTATGAACTGATACAGAATAGAGTGAGCAGAACCAAGAGAAACAGTATGCAATAGCAACAATAAACATCTTGACAGACTTGGAACTCTGATCAACACAGCAGTCAGCTACAATTGTGTTGAAACATATTACCTACCTCCTATTATAGACCTGATAGACTCAATGTTTAGAGGGAGGCATAATTTTTTTTTTTACCAATGTAAAAATTTATTTTGCTCAACAATATACATTTGCAAAAGAGATTTTGTTTTTCTTGCTTTCTCTTTGGAAGAAAGGAAGAGTAGGTGGGAGGGAGAGAAGATAGGCCATTGTAAAAATATAATAAAATTTTGTTTTAAAAATAAAGTAGCATTGTAGAATTAGATCTTCTCTAATTTCTTTGTCTTTTGAGAGGCAAAAAGACAGCGAATCACCCAGTTTGAACTAAGTCCTGAAACTCCAAGTTCACAGGATTAGCTTCACAAAATTTAGAATTGGAAAGGACCTTAGGGCTCATCTAAACCCCAATTCCTTTCCCATTTTACCAATTTGGAAAACAAGAGCTAGATATGTTAAGTGATGTTAAGTGACTTGCCTAAATCCCAGATTAGAGATTTAAACACATCCTCAAAACTCTAAATCTAACATACTTTCCATTGTACCACACTGATCTCTCCTGATCTCATCAGAACTGAAGATTGTATCATATTTTTTTCCCCACTCCTAGAGGATGTGATGATTAGTCCAGTTTGAATGGGAAATATGTTAACAGAAATGACATTAGATAAGCCTGAAAAACTAGTGGTTCAAGATTTTAGAGGGCCTTTAATGGCAAATATAAAAAAGTTTTACTGAATCAATAGAGAGCCATTGAGAAGTTATAGAGAAAGATGAGCATGGATGCTAAAGATTTTTTAAAAATTTTTAAAATAATTTTTATTAAAGCTTTTTAATTTTCAAAACACATGCATGTGTGTTGAAAAATCAGCATTAACCTTGCAAAATCTTATGTTCCAGTTTTTCCTTCTCTCCTCCTTACTTCCTCCCTAGATGGCAAGTAATCCAATATATGTTAAACAAGGTAAAAAATTTATGTTAAATCCAATATATGTATGCATATTTATACAATTATCTTATTCCACAAAAAAAAAAATCAAATCAAAAAGGAAAAAAATGAGAAAGGAAATAAAGTGCAACCAAACAACAACAGAAAGAGTGAAAATGCTGGGTTGTGAACCACACTCAGTTCCCACAATTCTCTCTCGTTGTAGATGGCTCTCCTCTTCACAACATCATTGGAACTGGTCTGAATCATCTCAATATTGAAAAGAGCCAAGTCCATCAGAATTGATCATGCTGTTGTTGTTTCCATATATAATAATCTCCTGGTTCTGCTCATTTCACTTAGTATCAGCTCATATAAGTCTCTCCAGATCTCTCTGAAATGGATGGGAAAGATTAATCTTTGGGTGACCTTGAGTACTTACTTAATGTTCTTGGCCTTAGCTTCCCAATATATAAAATATATAGACTTGACTAATTGGATCTCTAAAATCACCTTTGATTTTAAAAGTCTTTTAATACTCAATTTGCTCCTTAGGTGACTGTAGCTGTTGCTAAACTGCTCTATCTCCAATGGAAGAAACCAAGTAGCTCAGTGGATAGATCTACTGGACTTAACAGTGAGGTAAAACTGAGTTTTCAATTGTTCCTCATTTATTTACGGGCTATTTCCTGACCCTGGACAAGCCCCTTAATATCTTTCTGCCTCAGTTTCCTCATCTATAAAAAAGAGATAATATTAGGATTTATCTAACAGGGCTATTATGAAAATTACAATGATACAATACAGGTCAAGTGTTTTGAAAAACTGAAAGTTCTGTAAATTCTAGATATAATAAAAAACACATTATTATTATAGCTATCATTTATATATCACTTTAGATTCTTAAAGTGTTTTACCTTTTTTTTAATCTCATTTGTTGCTCTTCAGTAGTTTTTCAATTGTGTCCAAGTCTTCATAACTCCAATTGGGATTTTCTTGGCAAAGATACTAGAGTAGTTTGCCATTTCTTTCTTCAACTCATTTTACAGATGAGAAAACTAAGGCAAATAGAGTTCAGTGACTTGCTCAGCTAGTAAATATCTGAGATCAGATTTGAACTCATAAGGATGAGTCTTCTTGACTCCAGAACTGGTTCTCTATCTAATGTGTCACTACTCCTTACATTAACCCAGTTAGGTTAGGTCCTATTACCAGTACCTAATAGGTGCTAATTATCATTGTGCTAATAGTATATAATTATGCTAATAATGGTTATGAAAATAATAGGTAGGTACAATTATTTTATAGATGAGGAAATGAAGAAAGTTAAATTTAAAGAGGAAATGGGAGAAGTTAAGTGATTTGTCCAAGTTCAAACAGCTAGTAAATGTTTGAGGTAGTATTTAAACTTAGGGCTTTCTGATGACTAGTCAGTTTGTCAGTCAATAAAGATCTTATCTGTTGGAATCTTTACAAAGTGTTAAGTCATTAGCATTGACAGAGACAATAATTATCTAATTTAGCACGGTTCAGTATGATTGATCTGATCCTACAAGGAGATGTTATGGGCCAGAACTTGAAACAAGGTACTAAGTACAACTGATAGAAACAATGCTTGTGTTCACATCTTTAGAGAGCTCATATAAGCAAGAAGTATTTAAGTACTCATTGGAGTTCACAAGTTTGGGAGATTTCAGGGTTTAGTATGAGATATCCGAATTCACACCTCCCTTAATCGCTCCCTCAGAGGGGAGGAGTCAACCTTTGGGAGATGATATATAAGAAGTGGACAGAGGCTCGGTAAGGAGTTGAGCTGAAAACATTGAGAAGGGAGCGTCAAGTCAGTTCAGGAGAAGCCCTCTCTCGGAGGAGTGACAAGATTCCACTTCTCACACAGCTGTGGTGGCTGGGCTCCTGCACTTCCCCTACTCAGACCAATGCTGGTCTGAAAGGCTCTCCAGAAAGCTGCCCAGCCCCAGGCAAGGAGGTGCTGGCTGGAGGCTGAAGAAAGCAGAGGCAGAAGCAAGGGACAATCTGCAAGAGCTCTTGGAACCAAGCAGAGAGATAGGCCTCTAAGAAAACTAACCAGGCTATTTTGGAGGAAGCAATAAAAGATCTGAACTTTTATCACCTGGCTGCTTTTGGGTGATTATTACTTTTAACTGAAACTAAGGCTGCCTCCAGAAAATCTCCCCAAGAAACCTGCTCCCAGAGAGAACCATTATTATTTTAAAGAAGAACACCACATTTATCAAACACTATGTTCCAGACATTGTGCAAAGCACTGAGCATACAAAGAGACGCAAAAAAAAAAAAAAAAAAAAAAAATAGTCCCTGCTCTCAGAGTTCACATGCAAATAAATCTAAAGTAAGCTATATATACAGTATAAAAAGGAATGATCGACATAGGGAAAACACCATAATTTAGAGGAATTAGTAAAGGTTTCTTATAGCTGGTTGGTTTTAGTGAGCTCCGAAGGAATCCAGGGAAGCCAGGAGTCAGAAATAAGGTGGAAGAATATTTCAAGTTTGGGAGACAACCAGTGCAAATGCATAGTCAAGAGATGGAATGTCTTGTTCCTGAAACAAAAAGGGAGCCAGTGTCATTAAATTGAAGAGTTCATAATGGGTAAAAGGCACAAAAAGACTAGAAAAGCAAGAAAGGGCCAGATTATAACACTGAGTGCCAGAATTCAAGAACTACCTCCCAAAATCACCCAGTTGCCCAGCACTGAAATGATACTTGTAATAGCAAGCCCACTGGGACCTAAGTTCCTTGAAGGTAAGGATGGGCATATTTATCATGGAATAATTGTTAGTATATGATAAGCTCTTCCATATTTGTTGAATAGGAAAAGGGAATCTGCAGTATCCCTACTTATTGATGAAAATAGAGAAGCCATAAGGAGAGTGAATAGAAGAAATCCTGTAGATGCACACTGATCCCTAATCCCAAAGGATGCAATACCAATCTGAAGAACTAAATGAACCAAGTGAATCAAGGCAGAAATATTCCAGTATTCCTCTTTGCTAAGGTCTCTTACCCTTCTGCTCACCAAGTCAATTCATTTACAAAAGCCATTGAACTTTCCCTCCCATCATTTCCTTCAAATTGCCCCCACCATCACCTTCCACCTTTCTTGAATGTTCAGTTATCTCCCAATTTATTAGTTTCTTCCATGGTACCAACAACAGGTAAAAGTCTCCCCCATCTTCAAAATACCCTCACTAGAATCTACTTTCTCCACTATCTTCCTATTTCTTTCCTTTCTTGGCAAAATGCCTTGCAAAAGTTCTCTACACAGAGAGCATCCATGTCCCCTCCTCTCAATTTCTTCTCAGCACCATGCAGTATATCTTTCAAGCTTATCAACTGAAATTGCTTTCTCCAAATTTACCATGGATCTCCTAAATTGCCATATCTAGTGGCTTTTTATTAGTCCTCATCCTTCTTGACCTATCTGCAGCATCTGACCCCATTAATCATACTCTTTTCCTGGATATTCTTCCTCTTCTGGGTTTTCAGGACACAACCCTTATATTCTCCTTCTACTTGTCCAATAACTTATTTTCTGTCTCCTTAGATATTTCATAATCCATGCTACACTTACTAATTTCAGATGTATTCTTAGGTTCTATCCTGAGTCATTTTTTTTCCCCGTTCATCATGCTCTCTTTTGGTAACCTCATCAGCTCCCTTAAGTTTAGTTATCATCTCTATGCAATTAACTCTCAAATCTACATATTCAGTCCTTGGTACTCTCCTGAGTTCCAGTTCCATTCCAAATTTAATATTCTCTAAATATTTCTTTCTTCTTTCCTACCCCCAAACCTGTATTTATTTGTCTTTTTTTTGTCCTAGAACTTTGCATAATGCCTGTAGCTAATTAACAATAATTATTTCCTAATTGACTAATGACTGTTGAATAATCTTTTCCAAACGTTTCTATTATTCTTGAGTTAACACCAATCTTCTAGACATCTAGATTCACATTCTCGTGCTCAGTTTCTCACTGTCACTCATTCCACTCCCAAGATATTGGGAGACACTCTGATTTTCAGAGCTCAGGTCCAGCAAGCAGGCTGAGCCCTGAATTTGGGGTGACAGAAATCCTCCGTGCTCACCATGTGATGATCTCAGCCATAGCAAATTCCCAGAATTGTTTCTGATCATGAAGCCTGGCTTCTTGTCACATTGTTGCTGTTATCCCTCATTATCAGGACTAACACCTCACTATATAGCCGTAGGTGTAAGTATTGAGAACTCCCCAGGCTAAATAAAGCAGGTCCCTACTACTAGGGGTGGGGCTCTGACACTTTATCCTTGCTTGCAAGGTATGTTCCTCATTTTGAAATTAAACTTGTTTTATTCCTGACTCTCCTATCTCTAGCCTGTTTTGTTCAGCTCTGGCCACCCACAAGTTAGAGATCAGTTCTGGTATGGATGACAATTAGTATCAGAAGTGGGATCAGACATGGAACTGGCCTGAATCATCTCATTGTTGAAGAAAGTCACATCCATCAGAACTGATCATCATGTAGTCTTCTTGTTGCTGTGTACAATGATCTCCTGGTTCTGCTCATTTCTTTTAGCATCATTTCATGTAAGTCTTTCCAGACCTCTCTGAAATCATCCTGCTGGTCATTTCTTACAGAACAATAGTATTTCATAACATTCATATGCCATAACTTATTCAGCCATTCTACAACTGATGGGTATCCATTCAATTTTCAGTTTCTTTCCACTACAAAGAGGGCTGCCATAAACATTTTTGCACATGTGGGTCTCTTTTTTAAGATTTCTTTAGGATAAAGCCCAGGAGAGACACAGCTGGGTCAAAGGGTATACACAGTTTGAGAAGGGATATCCTTTCTTACTGTACATCTCAGTTAATCAGTCTCTCTGCACACCTCTGTAAAATTGCAATTGCACACCTTGGTAACTTGTGTACCTCACCCAAACCAGTTAAAATTAGAATTGTAATTATATACTTTGTCAGAATTCTTTGTTTCTTTCTGTATCTGTCTTGTTATTTTCATCTATGTTTGTACCTTTGTAAAATGTATAAAGTCTGCATCAAGTTTGTGTTGTGGGTTAGATTCTATTATCAAGAAAGATTTAAAATACAGTCAGCCTAAAACACTGGAAAAGATTAATGAAGTTTCATATTTGAAGCAATTGTCCCAGTAAGCAGAACTCATTTTCATCTTAGGCTTTCTATGGGAGATTTTATATATATTGTTATAAGAAAAAAGAAAAAACCTGTAAGACACTTCCCTCCTTTCATTTTGGCTTTGGCTATGCTGGAATTACAAAAATAAAGTTTAGATGATTGTAGAACTTCTTAAAACATCTTAGCATATTAAGGAGTTTTATCAGTTTTAGGATTGTAGGAAAGAACTCCTGAGACTTTGGAGCAATTCCAAGAACTCACTCCCTTATGAAATATCTTTGTAAGTTTTGTGGTACTACTCTGTAGAATTTGTTTTAAGGATTAAATTTTGAGATAGCATTTTAAGATTAATAACTTCATTGTTCTGGAGCAGAGGAAGGGAACTTTTTTTCTGCCAAAGGCAGAAAATTTATATTTGAATATTTATAATATCATTTGTGGGCCATATAAAATTATCAGTTTAAAGAACTCAAGCTGTGGGAGTTTGTTATCTACAAGGACCAATTAAATGATTTTGTGGGCTTTATATGGCCATCAGGCTGGATGTTCCCCCCTCCTGTTCAAAGACAACGAAGGCAGGCAGCTAATTTGGAAGTAATCCCAGAGTTAAAAAAAGAAAAAAAATAGATAAATAGTTTGCATCCTATAGCAACCTCTTGCCAATCTTTCCTTGACCATAAAATTTATTTATGACCATGAAAGGAGAAAAGATTATTTAAACCAAATTGATGCCTGTGACTCTCCCAGGTTAGAGACTTTCTCTTTGTTAACCCTTCTTATACCAGATCAGATTTCCAAATATAGGTATTGAAAAAAACCCTGGAAAAATTCAAAAACTTGAATTACATTCTGCCCTTCTAGCCATGCAAAACCCACCTGGTGGAAAGGGAGTAGCAACTGAGTAGGCCCACCCCACTTGTGGTGGCCCCAGCAGAAATTTATAGCTGTGTAATCTTAGAATCTGTAAAGAGAAAGATAATAATAGTACACACTTTCCAGGGCTGTTGTGAAGATCAAAATAATATAATAATTGTAAATTGCTTAACACAGTGATTAGCATATATTAAGTACTATATTATTTTAGTCAATTTTAATTGTTCCTTGCCTGATAACTCTAAGATGGTTTTAAAATGTCAAAGGTAATAAGATCAATGATTTTTATATTAATCATTTGGAGATGCAATTGATGTCATTTGACGTTTATTGTTTGTATTATTATTATTGTATTTCCAGATTCTCTTATATTGTAAAATTTGACTGACTATTGTAACAAAAGTGCTATTAGATCCAATAATTTGTAATCTGGATGCTGTTACACATGAATTGAGTTTTTAAAAGGATGTAATAAAATAGATATTTGAAAACTATTAAATATGTAATGAGATATATTTTGTTATAAAGTAAATAATAATATGCAATAGCAAATTTTCATTTGAAATTTTTGGCTATTATGAGAGTGTCTAGGATAATTTAAAGATGTAACTTCAACATATTAATATGACTCAACTATCAAGTATTTGTTGTATGTCTGAAGCCCTAGAGTATAGGTAGTTTTAATTTAGAAGTAAAGATCCTTTACTAAATAATTATGTATTTATTTATTAGGGAAACATCAGGAAAGATATTCAAGTTCTAAATTGTGGTTAGTAAAATTTTGACAGGATTAGACAGGATTAGTTTTCTTTAAGAACTATCTATAGATGTATATGATTAGTTTCCAAATTTGTCATGGAAATTCAGGCTTTGAATATATTTTAGTAATAAATTGGATTAAATATTTACACATAAATTGTATTGGTAATAGTAAGGAAAGCAAAATTATTTTCCCATTATTAAAGTATTTTTGATAATTTTTAAAAAGCAGAAAAATTCATTTTACAGTTTGGCCCTCAAATTTTTTAAAGATTCTTATATCAGGAAAGGCTAGAAATAGTGGTGTATAAATTGAAATAATCTAATTTCAAAATTAAAGAACCGAATTTAAGAAATTATACTAAATTATATTGTCAGAATTATCTATGAACCTCTAGATTTGGAAGAAGAGAAGCAAAATCCCTTTAGAGCTATCCTGAGAATAAGGACATTGTCCAAGAAAAAATATCTAGGGACCAGATAATTATAAGAGATATTTGGAACTCAAAATGTGCTAGTTAAATAGACATTGAGAATTACTAAAATATGAGATTTTATGTTAATTAACATTGATGATAATTATTATGCTGCATTGCATGGTTTATGTTTGTTTTCTTGGTTATCTTAGTGATGTCTAAATCTTCGTTCTCAAAATGAATCTATTGTGAGCCCTTTAGATAATATGAATAATACCTGGCTTAATATAATTAAGCAATTATTGTAATTGTGATAAAAACTTTATTGCATTGTTTGAACTTAGCAGAGAAACTGAATTATTCATATATGTTATTTAGAGATGCTTAACTAAGGACTTATGTTATACCAACCAGAAACTCAGAGTCAAAGGCGTTTTATCGCAATTGTCAATACATATATCTTCTAAGGGTCCCTACCAATTCCTTTTGACTAGTCCCACAGCTGCCAAACTTGTGGATGTCGACAATGAGCTCATCTGAAGAAAACCCCTCTTCCTGAGTGGATAGCAGAAATCTCCAAGGACCTCAAGGTCCATCTAGTTTGGACCCAGAAGTAGTCAACATCCAGATGAGATAGATATCCCAAGATTCCGGACAAGGGTTAAGTATATTACCCTAAATTTTTGAGTTTTTTTTGTTTTTTCTTCTTCCCTTTTGTTATGATTCAAACATATATTGGCATTTTCTTCTCCTACATTCTTAGCCCTCTCCCTTTTCTGCTTGCAAAAAAAATAATAATAATGGTTTGCAGTGATACCTGGGACAAACTTCCCCAATAGATCCTCTCAAGAAATTAATTCCCTAGGCAAAACTAGTCCTGGCTCAACTGGTCTCTCATGGTATCTTGGCTCACACCTGTCTCTCCTTTACTAGCCGTAAGGGCAGGGTTTTTTAAGGGCCTCTCCCTTTGGCCCAAAGGGAGAAAAGTCAAAATATTAGGAGACACCCTGTTTTCCAGGACTCAACAATCAGGCTGTGCCCTGAATTTGGCGTAACAATAATCCTCTGTGCTCACCCTCTGGATGGTCTCAGCCACAGCAGAATCCCAGAATTATTTCTGGTCTGAAGTCCTGCTATGAATCCAACTTGTCACCTTGTTGCTGTTACGTTCACTGTGAGGGCTCCAGCTCACTGCAAGTAATAGGTAAAAGTATTAAGATCTGCCTCCACTAAAACCAGCCCTTCTCCCCTAATAGGGCAGCGCTCCAACAAGGTGTGTTCTAGTTGCAAGCCATTTTTCTCACTTTAAAATTAAAATTCTGTTTGATTTCTGACTCTCCCATCTTTAGCCCACTTTGTTTGACTCCATTCTTCCAAAGGTTAGAGGCTAGTTTAGATCAGGTTGACATCATGTATCTAAACAGTTACTGAACTTTTATCAATTCTGTCTCCAGCATCTCAGTACTATCTCTGTTACTATTCCAGTTTGGGTCCTTATCACGTCAAGCCTAGAGTGTTGAAATATACTCTATTTGATTCCCCTGACTCAAGTTTACTCCTTCAACAATTCACAAGTTGCCAAAATAATTTTTTTCTAATATGAAGGTCTCATCATGTAAGTCCAGTATTCAATAATATCCAGTGACAAACATTTCCTAAAGAATCAAATATAAATTCTTCTGTTTTAACTCTTCAAAATCTGGCCTTTTCCTATACTTCTTACCCTTAATTCCCTTCGTTTTACTCTGTGATCAATATATTGATCTACTTGCTGTCCATCTCCCATCTCCATCCCTCTGCACTGGCTTCCCATATTCTAGGAATGCACTTCCTATTTACCTTCACTTCTTCAATCCATCATTTACTTCAAGTGACACTTTCTTCCTGAGGCCTTTCCTCATTCCTCCTAGATTATAGGGCATCAGTTTCCCAAATGACCTTATATTTCTTTTATACATATTTTCCTGTTAGAAAATAAACTCCTCAAGAGTGGAGATTGTCTTCTTTATATTTTTGTCCTCAACAACTAACACAAAGCCTGATATATAGTAGGTGCTTAATAAATTTTCATTGATTTATTTGTTGATTGAGCAGCAATATCAACAAAAACATGACTCCAAAAGGGAGACACACAGAAATCTCTTAAAATAGTGGTTACATGGGCGACTAGGTGGTACAGTGGATAGATAGAGCACCAGCCCTGAAGTTCAGAAGAACCTGAGTTCAAATCTGACCCCTCAGACACTTAATACTTCCTAGCTGTGTGTCACTTAACCCCAATTGCCTCAGCAAAACAATAAATAAATAAAAATAAAAAATATATATATATAATGGCCACAGTTACAAACCAAAAGACCAGGGTTGTCTTCTATCAGAGTTGATCACCAGAATCAGGAAATGGAACTTAGAATGGAGACTTAGGGATCTAAAGTCAGGAAACTGTCTCTGACTAGAATGTTAAGGTCTAGAATTGACATTTGGATTTTAGGTTAAATTTAGATTAGGTGAAACTTAATCCATGCTCTAGGAAGGCTCAAATTCCATAATTAAGGTTAGACAATATAGACTTAGATATCAAAGGTCGTCATGAGTTATTAGAGGAAAGTAGTTAAAAAAGAACAAAAAAGTCTTCTAACCCTTTATAGAGAGATGATCAACAGGATAGCCTATTAATTAAGGCAAGTCCAAGAAGTAGATTATCTTATTCTCATCAATTAGTCAACAAACATTTATTTATGGGATGACTATACCAGATGCAGAGGTAACACAGTATAACAAGAACAAAACAAAACAAAACAAAAAAAGGCATTAGATCGGAGATAAAAGCTTCAGTTTAAATCCTTTCTTTGGCCCTTTATTAGCTGTATTACCCAATGCCAGTTTACCTTTCAAAGAGTCTATTTCCCCTTCAATAAAATGGGATTAGAATTAATAGTACTTTTAGTATCTCTTTCATATAGTTTTTCAATTCAATTCATCTTAACTTGCATTGATTTAAGCATCTCCTATGTGCCACTTGTACTTGTACAAGGTATTCAGAATATAAAGGCAAAAGTGAAATCATCCCTGCCCTCGAGGAGCTTACAATCTTCTATGAGAAAAAATGTGTACACGGATTAGTCAGTACAACAAAATAAATACACAATAATTTTAGAAGAAATACTTACAGGTGGAAGAATCAAAAAAGTAGGAAGTTAAGTAGGAAGGAGCCTGTGAGCCAGGACTTGAAGGGATCTAGAGTCCCAGATAGAAGAAAAGGAAGGAGGGCATTCCAGAGATGGTAGTCGGTACAAAGACATGGGGATAAGAAAAGAAGTGTCAAATCAAATAGATTAATTTGGTTAGAATTTATAGTGATGAGAGAGAGTAATATGTAATGTAGTAGGGATTATTGAACTACTATGTTGTAAAATACTATTTAAAAGTCAGCCATCATAAAAGAAATAGAAGATATTATCCACGTATCTACAGTTGGCTGAAGCAAATTGATTTCCTCTAGTAATTCTTACAAAGAAATGGTCTATCTTTGTGGACTTTTATTATGACATTGGAGTGAATTATTGTGTATAATAATGGTATGACAGGTCTTCTTGAGGCTCTGTGAGGGAGAGGCTGGTAATGTAATTATAAAGGAATCTTACAGGTGTGTGAGAGGAGTGCCAATGGCAAAAAGGTATTCAGTTGAACTCCTAGCTGGCTGGAGGTAAAGTTTTCCATTACAACCGTATCGATGGACTCAATCCATCGTTACCCAAAACTTGGGTAAAGTCAAAGCTGCTCAAAACATTCCAGACACAGATTCAGAATGAGGGACCAGAAGGAAGCTGTCCCAAACTAATAATAATAATAATAATAATAATAATTAATTAATTAAAATACAACCAGTTGCAATAAGATATCTATACAGGTCATTCTTGCCGTTTTTCACATATAATAGTCTCCCAACTCCTTTCTTTTCACTAGTTGTCTGAAATACTCTCCCTTTTCATCTTTGCCTTGTGACTTTCCTGGCTTATTTAAGATTGAGGTCAAATCTTACTATTTTCAGGAATATTTTCCAACTTTTTCCTCACACGACTACATTACTAAATACCTTTTCCGGGAGATCATCTCCAATTTACACTGTAAATATTTTGTATGTACATGGTTATTTACGTAGTCTCACCCCATTACAATGTGAGGATCCTGTTTGTGCCTTTTTCTACATCCCTAGCCCTGAAATAGTGCTTGACATATAATAAATGCTTAATAAATGTTTGTTTATAATGGTGCTGATAATAATAGAGCCCAGGGAAATCAGGTAGATTTAGCATTCTTGAGAGTCCTCCAATTAATTACTGAACAGATGGCACAATGGTTCTCTTATACCTCTTAAGTTTACTTTATATTCCTGTTTAAAAAAATACTGTTACTGAAAACTTATGGATGGTTCACATCTATTCAAGAGAAAGCACAATTTCAGAAGCTCCAGTTTCCCTATAGGAGGAGGAGGTGACCATATCAGGAGAATAAAAGAAAACTTCATATAATAAAAAAATCATTGGACTTAGCCATAATTTGAATCCTGCCCATTCTATTTACTGGCCATGTACCTTTGAGTAAGTAAATCCATTAACTTCACAGCCTTATTTTTTGCAATTGCTAAATTGGAAAATAATATGCATATTATTCACCTCATAGAATTGTTGTAAACAAAATGTTGCTTAAATTTTAAAGTGCTATAGAAATGGTGGTTTAAAAAATTGTTTAACAATATGGTCACAGCTTGCTGAATTTGATGGCAAGATCTATGAACACTTATCTACTATTAGTACAAAGGACTTTGTACACCTTTATTCACAGATAGTGATCACTAGTACTAACATTAGCTCTGAATATGAAGAAAGCCTGAGAAAACATACTTAAATCACTTGATGAACTTCTGTTTCTATCACGGAGCACAATGTACAACCCTTAGTAATTTATGGCTCAATTTCAGGGGGTCAATCTGGGAGAAAAATAAATCTTTATTTGAATATAATCATTTCCTTGTTTTCTTGCATATTTTATGTATTTAATAACATCCCGAGTAGTCTTCACCAGACTTCCAAATGAGTCCATGTTACAATGAAAGTTAAGAATGTCTTATAAGAAATTCTATAGTCTTCCCATTTTGCCAAATGAAGAAGTCCTGAGATCCTCTGAACTAAGGTTTCCAGTAATAACTAAAAGCCATTTCCCACCTCCTACCCTACTCTGAAACATAGCTAAAATATACACTAGTTTACCACTCTTCTTCCTCACTGTGAACCAGCACCAGTCCACAAATCTTGACTTGAACTCTAGGTCCAGGTTCCTTGCTCCCTCCCCATGAGTTCCGATCCTACTTGAACCAAATAAGGACCCTGTGTAAAAATAAGAACAACAAAAATCACCTACCAGACTTTACCTGTTTGGGTTATCCTATTTCACCTGGGAGAGTGAGGCTGGTGACTTTGCACAGCCCTGACTCAACTTAATCCAATTTACTTAGAAGTCATAGTATCACCTTCCTAATGTCATTGTCGACTTCAAGAATGAAGAACAAACAACAAACTATTTAACTTGGAATCCCAGAGGACCTGACTTGTTTCTATCATTCCTGATTTCCCCCTTCTTATTGTATTTCCCCACAAAAACAAGAAAACAAAAAGACCTTAGTTTGCTTTACTTTTTCTCTGTCGATTGCCACCTTATGCTAAGTTCTGACTTATGGTTTTCTGCCCTTCATTGTACTACACCTTGGAATCCCCAAACTCATTTAAACTACATTAAAACACCTCTTCCATTGGGGATTAATAAATTCTTATTGCCTGAACGTCTCTTTACAAAATCAAACAATCCCTACTCCCTTAGCGTTCCCTTAAAAGGTCATTTTCCAGTCCATTAATTGTTCCTTTTCTCTCCCTTAGTAACTCTATAATTTCTCTAAAAGTTGTAGACACAAATCCCCAAGCCAAATATAGAAGAATCTCCCCAAAGCTAGAGAGATATATCTTAGGCTATTTTTTTCTTGAAATTGGTAGTAAGAATTTTTTAGTTCTCTTTCTCTTTTGGATATTTATTTCAACTAATCAATAGTTTTTAATAGATTTTCAAAGTGTATGTAATACTGAACTTAAAATATAAAAATGTACAATATATAGTAGGTTATCCCATCACAAACTTTAAAATGAAAAAAGGAACAAGACATGCAGATGTACATTCAATATCAGTCTACATAGATAAGTACAATAGGATTACAATGATATTTTAGAATTGGAACAAATTCTGCTAGTTTAACTTAATCATTTTACAAATGAGGAAATTGAAGCCCAGAGAAGTAAAATGACTTTTCCAATAATGACAAAAGAATTGAGAAAGAAATATTTGCCAGGAATTGAGCTGGGGAGTTAGAGAATGATTGGTGTTCATCAATGAAATATTTCTGGAGTGGGTGAGCCTATAAGCTTCCATTAAAAGGGAAAGGTGTAGCTTTGCAAAAACAGGGAGAACTATTTTTTTTTTTTTGAGAAATAGGATGACTCAAAAATTCACAAATCATAGAGAAAATTGAGTAGAAGAGGCAGCAAGTTGGAAAACTTGACAATTCAATTCAAGAAACATTTATGCTAGGTCTTAGGGATGAAAACAAGGATGAAATCCTTGCCTTCAAATTATTTTCAATCTAGTAAGGGAAAAGATGAGTATACAAATAACCAGATTCTAGCTTAAAGTATCATATAAGATTACAGTTAATATTTATTTATTTATTATTTATGAAGTTCTTGAGTGAATACTAAGATTCTGGTACTAGTGGTCAGGGGCAGGATGGGACTTAGAAATCTAGCAGAGTGGCTATTTGGTTGAGGCTACAAAGCCTGGCAATCTGTATCAATCCCTGTATTTACTTGCTCTCAAAGTTCGCTTTAGCTTCATTGCTCTGGGATTGTCTATTTTCCTGAGCTCCCAGTGCTTCATTCGAAATCCACCTCAAATTCCCAAAGAACAAACACCTTTAACTTTAGTCTAAACTTCCTCCTCACCAAGGGAAAAATAGAGAAGTGTTCTAAATGGGATACAAGCCTATACAAGATGCAAAAGGACACATACATTTTTGGAACTGGTTAATGGAGACATTTGTTTTGTTTAATTATGTATATTTGTTATGAGGATATTCTTTTTCTTTCCCCACTCCCTCTCTCCTGTCTCATCCCTTACCTTCAGGGGGATTAGGAGGAGGGAGAGAAAACTAGGAAAGTAAATTATTTGAGCTATATAAGTTTTCTCTCCCACTGATCATGAATCCAGATTGTATCAGGGTTGAAGGGTCAGCTCAAATTCTTCCTGATTCCAAATATAGTGTTCTTTCTATTACCACATGTAAGAGATAATGTATAACTACTGGGTGGAATAGGAAAGATTTCATGGATGAAATTTTATCTGAGCTTGATCTTGAGAGGAAAAAAAATGATTTCAATATACATATGGCAAGGAAGTCTGTCCTAGGCATTGGTAAAGACATATGTAAAGGCATGGGGCTGGATGAGGGCAGAATAAAATCAAGGGGTGATAGCAAGTGGTTTAGTTGGATGAAACACAAGGGTAGGTTCTGTGGGAGAAGCTGCAGTCAGGAAAACCAGTTTAAAGGAGATGGTATTCCAAGGGAAGGACAAGAAAGAAATAAACTAGGATGGTAGCAAAAAATGGATAATCTTAGACAGGGACTTGGCAACTAATTGGTACTATCAGAAATCATTTCTAATCCCCCTTATACCAGTGTCTAAGATTATCCATTTCATACTGTTTATATATAGTTATTTGTGTGTTGGCTTTCCCAGCTCACGTATAGCTCCTTGAGGTCAGAGAGTGTGTTTTTTTCTATTTTTTCCCCCAGAGGCAATTGGGGTTAAGTTTGCCCAAGTTCACACAGCTAGGAAGTGTTAAGTATCTGAGGTTGCATTTGAACTAGGTCCTCCTGACTTAAGGGCTGGTGCCCTTAACCTAACTGCCCCTTGGTTTTTGTTTTGTTTTTTTTTCAAAGTATTCCCCAGGACATATCACAATGTCTGGCACATAATAGGTGCTTAATAAATGCCTATTGACTTGTTAGTTTCGAATAGGAGAAAGGGAGTAAGCTTCAGTATATAAGGGCAGAGAAAAACTAGACAGGTCAAATCAGTTTAGTCCTGGGATTGGGTCTATTGATACAAATCCCAATTCCTCTAGCTCCTTAGTAGATAGCTTTCTTGAATTATGATAGAGAAAACAATGATCTGGTGAACAGCCTTCTGGTGATGATTCTCTCTAAATTTAGATAATTAATAACATTTACATAAGACTTTAATTTACAAAACCTTTCACAAATATTATCTCATTTTATCATAAATATTATTTTATATACAATATAACAACAACTATGGGAGAAAGGGAGGTCTTCAGACAGAAGACATATACCATATTTCCAATTTAGGAGAACTTGTCAATAATGAAAATAGTTGTCACAAAGCCCATGCATGGATCTTTAACAGAACGTCCTAAGACTTTCCCTGAAAATCTTGTTACTTTTCTTTCATACAAATTAGGATCATTGAATAATAAATTCTAGTGTAACAAAGGATCTCAGAGGGCATCCAGAGCTCTCTCTCATTGATATTTGAGGAAATTGAGGCATGAAGAAGTTATATGACTTGCCCCACGGTTTGAGTTCTTGTTCTTTGACAACTAGCCAGTGTTCTTTTCACTAAATCTAGGTGGTGTTTTCTAAGGAAAGGGAAGAAAAGGAACAAAAAATTAATTATTATTTTTCCGGCAATGTTAAGCACTTTACAAATATTATCTCATTTGATTTTCATAACAATCCTGAGAGGGTAATGCTATGATCCTCAATTTACAGTTGAGGAAATTGAGGAAACCAACAATTAAGTGACTTGCCCAAGATCACACAGTTATTATTTGAGTTTGGATTTTAACTCAGATCTTGATGATTCCAGGCCCATTGCTCTATTCATTAGATACTAAACTATCTCTAAGACCATATTAGAGTAGGATTAACAGATTGCAAGGCCAGAAAGGCTGCTACAGCAAAACTTGCTGAATGCAAAGGGAGAGATAGAAAAGTTCAAACCTATCCTCAAACACTTACTAGCTTTATGATGCTGGGCAAATCACTTCCTAAATTTCTTCATCTGTAAAAGGAGCTGGAGAAGGAAACAGTAAACCATTCGAGTATCTCTGCCAAGAAAACTTCAAATTGGGTCATGAAGACTAGGACACAACTGCACAACAAACCACCATAAAAATAAGTGTTCATATATATATGTTAAATATGTATGTATGTTTATACATATGTTCATATATACACTTGTATAAACATATGTACGCTTTTGGCCAACATCCTTTTTCTCATGTCATTTTGACTTTTGGCAGCTATAATTTGTAACTTGCAGGGATGTCACAAGCTCATGATGGATGATGGATGTGTGTATAAATTACATGTGACTTTTGGGATCACAGCCAGTTGACTGAGAGTTTTCCATTGCAGAATAAAGAGTGAGAGCCTTGGGCTAAAAGTCAAACCTGACCCACAGAAACTTATTTTTATTGCCTCTATTCTCACCTGCTTGCCGAGAACTAAGACTGCTATTAACAAAGTTAAATTTTTAATAATCCACAAGGGCAGAAAGAGACTTTCCTGCATGAATCATATCCCCTCACCCCCAAGACTTAGACTTGAGAGCCTTCACAAAGAAAAGGAAAATGGAGAATACTGGCCGGGCCAGCTGTGTAAGCTGTAACAGGCAGCGGGAGGAAAGGAAAGAGATTGGGCTGGGTTTTATAGCCTGGGTGGAGTTTTGTTGCTAGCTGTCTTGGAGAACCTGCTGTGAAAGCAGAGATGGGAGCTGGAAGGCAACTGATGGGAAGGGAGGGAGGAAGGGGGTCAGGCAGAGGCAAAAATGAGTGACCAGAGCTGACAAGGCCAGGAGTGCAGTCCTACTTGAGAGTGTGCTAGAAGTGGAGCTAGAAATAATACGTGGGGAGAGCTCTAGGGCCCTGACACTGCTCTGGGCTTGGCTTTTAGCACCTTGGAGCTGGCCCACCTCACCCATCCCTGTGTGCCTTCTAAGTAAACCCTGAGGATTTCTCCGTTCCTTAGCTCCTTTCTTCCCAAAACCAGGCCTTAGGGAACCACTGACCTGGCAGCCATCGGTGGCTGGGCCAGAGATGTACAGTCTGGTGTTGGTTTATCTGAAAAACTAAGTCATCTGCAAAGGGCCAAGGGAGAGTTTCCAAGAGCAGATTAATCGCCTTCTGGGAGGGGAGAGAGACCAGTGGCTACCTTGCTCAGCACAGGAATCGAGACTGCAAAAGCAAGAGGCAGAAATGGGATGTGAGAAGAGAAGGCAGGAGAGAAAGGTTGGAAGGAGTATCTGCAAGAGAATTTAGGTCTGATTAAAGGCCAGTGCATAAAGGATATCCTTGGATATGAAAGGGTATCCTTTATGCAGGTATGAGAAGGAAACAGAACAAAGTGGGATAAAGTCAATATTCCTGGCCAAGATCTCAGATGATCTCCCGGATCCCTAGATAGTTATGTTGTAACAAGAATCGATTTTTAGATTGGCTTAAAAAAACAAAACAAAACAAAACAAAACAAACAACATGAAGACCGCATATTTTAAAATCAGCTGGAGTCAGGAATTCAGGTTAGGGGAAAATCGTCAATCTTTATTCTCAGTGAAGAAAGATCGGAGGTGGAAGAGAATGGGCAATAGCAATGTGTGCAGCTGAGTCAAGAAGCTAGCTAGACCAGCAGCCACATGACCAGCAGCTACAAGCATAGAACCCAGGCCCAATTTCTCCCAGCCTCTCTTCCTGTCTCTCTGCCTCCACCCACCAAAATCGTCATTTCCTATACAACACATCAGGACTTGCACAGAGAGTGAGTGGGGGCCATTCTTTATTCAAGCATGTATATTAATAGAGTATAGTCCAATTACTATTTAGCCTCATATGCTTGGGACCTCAGTGCATCAACTCAAGCTTCAGCCCATTACATCTCTGGCTTTCTTTTGTTTTAGAACACAGGTGGTCATGCCATCCCTGACTCCTCAGGGCAGTCAGAGCCCCCAAGGGGAGGTGATCACAGCCTCCCTGATTTCTCATGAAAGGAGGTGAAAGCACTGAAAAAGAGGTGATCATGACCCCCCTGACTTCTCAGGAAGGGAGGTGAAAGCACTAAAAAGGAGATGATCACTCCCTCCCTGACATCTCAGGAAGGGAGATGAAAAGCACCAAAGGGAAGTGGGGGTTGCTAGTGGGTTTCTGGGCTGAAGGGGTCTTATTATGCACAAACCCATCAGCATGGGAGGTATTACACAAGCACATAGCAATAACGCAGAGGCTATTAGGGATGACCTCAGTCAGTGCAGGCTCGATGTGGTGTAACAAACATGAATTGTACACGCAAGTAGCGGAATAACAAACAATATACATCAACATGGTGTTGTAAAAGATCACCAGAAGTCCTAGAAGGAGGGTATGTAAACAACAGTCAAACATACACTTTCTTCAGCAGCCAAGAGATAGTCCAAAACCAATCTGTTATCCGTTGCTTCACATGTCAGGGAATCCAATGATCCCCCTGAGTTTTTGAAGTCCTGCAAAAATCTTTTTATGTGTTAGGGAATCCAATGATTCCAGCAGATTTTGAAGTCCTGTAACAGTCTTATCATTTCTCAGAGAATCCAATGATTCCTGAGAGTTTTCAAGTCCTATATCTCAGAGAATCCAATGATTCCTGAGGGTTTTCAAGTCCTACAACAATCTTATCATGTTTCAGAGAATCCAATGATTCCTGAGGGTTTTGAAGTCCAACAATCTTTGATGTCCATGAGTCAAACACCATACCTGCCACGCTCTTTCAATGGTGAGCACAATGAGCAACAGAACCACCCGATATTTCTTGTGTCGTCTCCTTTGTTTCAAGGGTCTGCTCTGTCTCTCTGCAATGGACAAGGCAAATACGGCTCGTTGGCACCCATCTGATTCCTTCTCCACCTGTAGAGATACAAGCAAACCCTCTCCCCCAAGCAGTTAGCCTATCTGGTCCTTTCCATTCACCACTTTCTGGGTCTCTCCACATCACCTGGCGATTATCTAAAGATAGTAGAGCTGCTCACACTGGACACTGACCTTCCAGTGGGTTATAAAACCTGAGGCAGTGCATCTTTGTCAAAAATCAAGAAGTTAATAGTATAAAGAGCTAGATTTAGAAGTTCTCTAAGGTTACCTGTGGCTCCCCCTTCCTTTTGTTTTTGGAGGAGCATCTTAATATCTCTGTTTCTCCTCTCCACTATTGCCTGTCCTTGAGGATTAAAAGGTATGCCCGTGGTGTGTAAAATCTTATACTGTGCACAAAAGTGTGCAAAATGTTTCGAAGTATAAGCAGGACCATTGCCTGTTTTTATTGCTTGTGGCACACCCATAATGGCAAATGCTTGTGTGAGGAATTCAGTGACCACTTGGGCTGTCGCTTTTGCTGCTGGTATTGCAAAAGTGAATCCCGAAAAGGTGTCTACCACAACGTGGATAAAAGACAGACGACCAAAAGATTTATAATAGGTCACATCCATTTGCCAGATTTCATTGGGTCTCAAACCACGAGGGTTCTTCCCTGGAGGCAGTGTAGGAGCATGGAAAGGAAGACAAGCCATACAGGCTTTTACTATGCTCCTAGCTTCCTCTCTTGTTATTCCAAATTGTAAACGTAAAGCTCAAGCAGCCTGATGATATTAAAATGAGATCCCTGGGCTTCTTGGAATAAAGGGGTATTGACCAACATAATTAGAAGGCTATCTGATTTTGAATTGTCATCAAAAATGGGACCTGGAAGTCCAGTATGAGAGTGGACATGTAATATATAGATCTTACCTGGATGCTTTCTCACTTGCTCTTGAAGTTTCTTAAAGAGCTGATATATATTAGAGGCTGCAAATTTTATTTGGGCTGTGGCAATTCTTTGTACTACACCTACTGAATAGGCCGAATTAGATATTATATTTATGTTTCCTGGATAATAAGTAAGAGCTAGAATGGTCGCGTACAATTCATTCTGCTGAGTGGACTCAAAAGGAGTTCTGACTACTCTCTTTATAGTTAGATCATGAGAGTACACAGCACAAGTATTATGTTTGGATGCATCCGTGAAGATAGTTGGTCCTTTAAGAGGAACTTTAGAAACTTTTTCTTCAAGAATCCATTGCCAATTATGTAATAGTCTGGTTATCTTTAATGGAGACCCATGTGTAAAATTTGGAGCCATGGCTAATGTAAAATTTGGAGCCATGGCTATCTCACAACACACATTAATTTGTGTATTGGTATAAAAGGTGTATATCTTGTCAGGTCTTGTCCCAGATAATTGTACTGCTCACTTAGTGGCCTTTCATAAAATTCTAGCCACAAGCACTGGGTAAGGAGTAAGGCTTTGTTCTGGTTGTGCTGGGAGGTTCACCCACTCTATCACATTGTCTCCTTGATGAAGGACTGCTGTGGGTGCCTCTTATGTGGCAAAAACTGATATTTCCAAGGGTTTTTGAGTGACTCTTTCAGCCACACTGGATAAAGCCAGTTCAACTTTTCTCAAAGCCTCTTGAGCTTCTTTTGTAAGCTGGCGTGGTGAGTTTAAAGCACTGTCTTCCCTTAAAATGTCATATAACAGTTGTAACTGATAGATAGTCAAGCCTAACACTGGTGGCATCCATTGGATATCTCCTATCAATTTCTGAAAATCATTCAATGTGTTTAGCTTCTCTGTTCTTAAGGACAGTTTTTGAACTGTAAGCACCTTAGGGTATACTTCATATCCTAAATATTGAAAAGGAGCATGTCTTTGAATTTTTTCTGGTGCTATGTATAATTTGTAATTCCTTAGTGTTTCTATGGTCTTTTGTAGACATGCCTCTAACATTTGTTCCTCAGGTGCACATCCCAAAATGTCATCCATGTAATGTAATAGCATAACTTTTGGGAATGCTTTTCTTACTGGAGCAAGAGCAGCAGCAACATACATTTGACACATAGTAGGGCTGTTTTTCATTCCCTGTGGCAAAACTGTCCATTCATATCTTTTATAAGGCTCAGCTAAGTTAACGCTGGGCACTGAAAAGGCAAATCTTTTCATATCCTCCTTATCCAGAGGGATAGAATAGAAACAATCCTTAATATCTATGACCCAAAGAGGCCATTCTCTAGGCAACTGAGTAGGAGATGGAAGTCCAGGCTGAAGAGTTCCCATAGTTTCCATCTGTTCATTCACTTTTCTTAAATCCGTTAACATCCTCCATTTTCCAGATTTCTTTTTTACAACAAACACTGGGGAATTCCAAGGACTTAGAGAAGGTTGTAAGTGTCCTTGGTCGAGCTGCTCCTGTACTATATCTAATAAGGCCTGAATTTTATCGTTACCTAAGGGACACTGCTCTATCCACACTGGTGTATCAGTTTTCCATTGGATAGGAACAGGTGAAAGTGTTGGCAGGCCTTCAACAGCAGCCCTGCTTAAAAAACGGAAATACTCATTTTTAACCGTAATTGCTGTAAAACGTCTCTTCCCCACAGATTGATGGGGATTTTTTCAACTATAAAAGGAGTAAAAACTCCTGTTTTGCCTTCAAAAGTCCATCTCATAGGGGCAGCACTAACTTCAGCTGCTATTGATCCTCCTACACCAGACATGTAGGTGTCTGCTTTAATCTTTGGCCAGTGACTGGGCCAATTGGCACCTCTAATGACTGTCTGATCTGCACCTGTGTCTACCAATCCTTCTAATGGTAGACCATGTATATAGATCGTGAGCATAGGTCGGTCAGTTGTTACAGCTGCTGTCCAGTAAATTGCTGGATTTTGTGATCTGGAATCAGAATCTGGGTGACTATCACCAGGCTGCTTATTAGGATTCTGTATGAGTAAACCTGATGCTACTATTTCTCCTGGGTGATAAGTCACACATTGTCTGCCTGTATTGGTGACTGGAATATTATCTACACATTCCCCAGTTTCCCCACATCAGTGTGTGGATAGACACTGTTTTGTATGTACTCTCAGGAGGTAAAATGGTCAAGCCTACTGTACCTGGAGGCAAGGGATCCATAGGCTGGAGAGGAACAGATTTCACCTCTCCAGGGGGTATCTCAGTTGTCTCAGCTGCATACAACTCTGTTCTCCCTAAATGTAATCCCTTTCTCCCATCAGGTTGCTTCCTGGCTAATTGATTGTGTAATCCCTTTCTCCCATCATATGGCTTTCTGGCCGATTGATCATACTGGGGTATTGGACTTCTAGGCACTCTCTGGGTGCACCATTGGCTGCCATCATGCCCCAAGTATTTCTTGTCTGGGACCCTGGGGCTGGGCCTCTCATCCCGTTTCCCTGAACCTGTCTACATTCTAAGGCCCAATGGAAACCTCTGTTGCATTTTGGACATGCCTCTATACCAACATTGAGCTTTCAGATGCCCTACTTTACCACACTGAAAGCATTGATGAGTCTGTCTGGAAGTCCCTTGCCAGAAGGGACCCTGGCTTCCCATGTTGGGATTTTGGGAAGTCTGCATCATAGTCTGGCTATAAAAGGCATTTGTGCCCACTGTGGCACAGCGTTTTATGAACTCCTCTAAAGGAGCATCCTTGCGCAGTCCTAGTATAATTCTTCTGCAGACCTCATTAGCATTTTCCTTAGGAAGTTGCCTTATTAAAACATCTGTTGATGCATTTTCCCCATTAGTTCTTGTGATAGCAGTCTGCAAATGTCCCACAAAGTCAGCAAAGGGTTCATTTGGCCCTTGCGTTATTTTTGTGAAGGCCTCACCTTTGTCATTTTTATTGTGAATCAAAGCCCACGCTTTGATAACATTAGCAGCAATTTGCTCATATGCTGCTATGGAATAATTAATCTGTACTGTGACGTCTGCATAGGGACCTACACCTGTTAGTAGGTCATAGGTGATAGCAGCATGAACTGCATTTTGACTATTTTGTTGGGCTTGTATCCTACAGAGCTCACTATATTCAGAAAGCCACAAGTAGTTTTGTCCAGGTTCTAGGCATATCCTTGCTATAGATTTCCAGTCATTAGGGGTCAAGATTTCAAAAGCCAAATTCTACAATAGCATCTTAACATAAACTGATGTAGCCCCATAAAGAGTGAAAGCCTTTTTCAGGTCTTTGAGGATTTCTATGTTAAAAGGAGCGTATCTTTGACTTTCTTGACCTGAGGAATTAAACTGTTGCATTACAGGAAAAATATTGGGTTGAAGTTCTGCCACATCTATGCCTTTTTCTTTGGCCTTCATTAAGCCCTGTTGCAATCTAGTCATAGGAGTAGCTGGATGCTGAGGGAGAGGTACTGGTGCTGTCACTGCCCCCCCACTACCCCTCCTCCCTCCATCCTGGAGGGTGGAGTTGATGGAGGAAAGTCAATCACCTGCTTCTGAGGTGGGGCTGAAGCTGCCTCCTGAGGTGGAAAGTCACCACACCCTTGCTCACTTAAGTCTCCATGCCCTGTGGGGATATGGTCATTAATCTCTTCATTGGCTTCCTCCTTAATATCAGGCTTCCCCATTTGGCTACTCCCAGCAGTTTTTCTTTTTTGTCTAGGAATAGGGTTTCTTAGTGCTAACTGAATTATATTGTATAAATAGAATGCCTCGATGGAAATTGAATGAGGACCATTTTCACTGTAATATGCAGACACTGTTGTCCAACCAGGTACCAGTTATCTCGAGAGATCTGCTCCTTCTCTACGAACCAAGGGGAGATGCGATTTAATGTACCCAGAAGTCTAGCTACCTGTTCCCAAGTTATAAGTAGCCCTTGTCCTTCTATCAGCTTAAGCATGCTTTCTATAGCACCACTGCTGGGTAGGGTTGAAGGGGTTGGGGGCGGGGATGGAGAGTCTTTAGCTAGCATTTGTCCCATTTCAGCCAAAAAAAGGTTACTAATTTAGTTTTTAAGAAAATAAGTTCCCTGTTTGTCTATTAACAATACTCACCCAAGTTCCTGGTCACCAGAGACTTCTTCAGCGAAGGTAGGGTTCTTGGTTCCCATGCTTGGGCACCAAATGTGAAGCCCGCATATTTCAAAATCAGCTGGAGTCAGGAATTCAGGTTAGGAGAAAATCGTCAATCTTTATTCTCAGTGAAGAAAGATCGGAGGTGGAAGAGAATGGGCAATAGCAATGTGTGCAACTGAGTCAAGAAGCTAGCTAGACCAGCAGCCACATGACCAGCAGCTATAAGCATAGAACCCAGGCCCAATCTCTCCCAGTCTCTCTTCCTGTCTCTCTGCCTCCACCCACCAAAATAGTCATTTCCTATACAACACATCAGGACTTGCACAGAGAGTGGGTGGGGCCATTCTTTATCCAAGCATGTATATTAATAGTATAGTCCAATTACTATTTAGCCTCACATGCTTGGGACCTCACTGCATCAACTCAAGCCTCAGCTCATTACAAACCAACCCAAGGGGAAAAAGTCCTAAAGAGTTTGCAGCATATGCAGACTTCAATACAAAATTTGACATTCTTCTTTCCTTTTCTTCATTTCTTTCTTTCTTTCTTTCTTTCTTTCTTTCTTTCCTTCTTTCTTTTTCTTTCTCTTTTTCCTTCCTTCTTTTCTTTCTTTTTTCTTTCTTTCTTTCTTTTTCTTTCCTTCCTTCCTTCCTTCCTTCCTTCCTTCCTTCCTTTCTTCTTCCCTTCTTCCTTTTTCCTTAATCTCTTTTTCCCTTTCTTTTTTCTTCCTTTCTTCTTTCTTTCTTTTCCTTCCTTCCTTCCTTCTTCCCCCCCTCTTCTTCCCTCCCTTCTTTCCTTCCTCCCCTCCTAACTTCTTCCCTTCTTTCCTTTCTTTCTTCCTTCCTTCCTTCCTGTCTCCCTTTTTTCTTTATTTCTATTGATCATCTGTCCTGTATAAAACAAACCTTCATAAGGCTTTGAAATTTGAGCTTAAAAAGAGTTTATCATGAAACTAATTAACTCAAATTATCCCAGAAATATTAGTTCTTTCTATGGGGAAAGAACAAACAAACCTAAAATGGAACAGATGTGTTTGTGTTTCTGTGGTCATTTTTTTAAAACATTAAATGTTTTATTAAAAAATTCATATTGATTGGACTACTTGCCAACTAGAGGAGGGCTGGGAGAAGGGGGGAAATGAACACAAGATTTTGCAAGGGCTAATATTGCAGAATTATCCATGATATGTTTTGAAAAATAAAAAGATTCAATAAAAACAATTTATATCGAGCATCAGTGGAGAGAACACAGGGTTTTGTAGTCAAAGATCCAATAAAACCTTAGGGAAGACACATGAACTTTCTGAGCATATTTCTTCATCTATAAAATGAAGTGATTTGACTCTAGATGATCTCTAAAGTCCCTCTAGGCTCTAAATCTATGGTTCAATGTAGTAACAATTTACATTTTAATTAATTTCAAAGCATAAAGTAAAATAATTTTTCAGCAATTCCCTTAGTTCTTTGGTGATCTATCTTCATCAGCAATCAGTTCACTCTGCTTGACTCTGTCATAATATCTGATGAATTGAGTGAAAAGCAGAAATGGCACTTGAGAAGATGGATTTAGAAAGAATGTCTGGATCTAACCAAATACATATAGAAATCTGTGATGTTGGTCACATTATTTTTAAATTACATGGCTTGATCTTGAAGGTACATTTAAGAGGGAAGTTTAAAAAGTACAAGGAGTACAGATAGTACCAAAACAAGGTGACAAAAAAGACTGTCCCTGATAGCCTACATAATTAAAAAAAAAAAGTCTCCATAAAACCTTTAAGAGAATAGTCTATAAACATATTAAATGTATTCTTTATGAGAAGAGAACAAAAGCTCTCGCAAACTGCTATACCAGGCCATATCTTCACACAGTTGCCTGAGAGGCATAGAGAAACTGCTGTGTATATTGTTTTGTTTTCAAAAAATATATTTGACTCAATAGAGCAAAATTCAGTCTTAAAGGGCCTCCTTAAGTTGATTCCCATCTTTCTAAAATCAATATAACATTTTGTAAGAGATGTAGCGATGGAGCTATCTTTAATTGACTATCACTATTAAGTGAAAAATATGTCTCCTGAAGGTGCTCACCTGTGTCATGGAAATTATACTTTCATGGGATTCCTTTTGTGTTTGGATTCAACTAGGCTGTCACTGAAGTCCCTTCCAATTCTAAAACTGTGTGATTCTACCCACAGCAAAAATTAAATGTGCTCCCTTTACTTTAGAGATCTTACAATTTAGCAAGAGACAAGACTAATTAAAGGACAAGTTAATAATGTCTCAATATCCAGACAAATCCCTAAAATTATAGGTTACAAATAAGTAGCTACCTATTTTTTGATTATACACATATATTACAGATTTGCCGATCAACAGTGATAGAGAAAGTTTCCACAGTAGTAGTTCCCTATAAAGATAAGAGTTTAGAATCCATATATCCCTCAAAAAATTCCTTCTTTTTTGGTCAAAAATTTTACACCAAACAGGGCAAAAGGGGGAAATGTATGTATTCTGGTCTACTACCAATCTCAAAATATTTATTCATCTAAATAGTCCTTATGTAAAAAAAAAAACAAAACAAAACAATGTTGAACCCCAAATTACCTAGCAATTGATAGAATATTGACATCCTTCTCTCTTTCATGAGCAATTTACCATTACTTAGATCAAAAGATTTCTTTTAATTGTATATATGTTTAAGAGAAAGACTTGAGAGGTAAGTAGTTGGTGTAGTGGATAGAGCACCAGCCCTGAAGTCAGGAAGGCCTGAGTTCAAATTTGACCTCAAACACTTAACACTTCCTGGTTGTATGTCCCTGGGCAAGTCCCTTAACCCCAATTGCCTCAGTAAAAAAAAAAAAAAAAAAAAAAAAGAAAGAAAGAAAGAAAGAAAGAAAGAAAGAAAAGAAAAGAAAAAAGAGAAAGATTTGAGAAAAAGATAATTTGCTAGTGTTAAGAAGGTTCACATTTAAGATATCTTGTTCTTTCAGGCTTAAGACAAGCATATTTAATTCAGAGAAAGAAAGATCAGACAATTGGTTATAACCCAAGCTCATAGCTTACATCTTTGTTCAGGACTGGTGATGGATGCATCAGAAGCCAACCAAGATAAACATATATGTCTTTTTCTTCTGTCAAACTAGCTTCCTTACGGTCCTAAAGTTATATAATGTTCATACATCTCTTCTCTTGTTATTTCCTTGCCTATAAAGTTCCCTCCTTTCTATCTCTCCAAAACTTTTCTATTCTTCAAGATCCAGCTCAAGGCTTACCTTCTCTATGAATTCAATGGTCACCTTCTTTTCTTGACCTTAAAAACATTTAAATAATACTCTTGTATTATCAACTTTTGTCCTTTCTTTCCAATTGAATCTATGTTCTTTGAAAGCAAATGGTGTCTTACATTTCTTTTTCTATTAGAAGTATCTGGTATAGTATATATGCTTACTAAAGCCTTCTTGGTTGACAGATTTTATATATACATATATATATGTATGTAAGAATGGGGACAGTTTCACTTCTGTCTATATAACTTTCTACAATAGTACCTGTCACATAGAAGTTGATTAACGAACATTTATTGACTGATCCATATACATACACACACAAATAACTATAAATATAAAAAAATACATGGCTTGGCTTTGCAAATGCAAAGATCACCTAAAATGGGACACTCATGTGGAAGATGCCAGGGACCTGCTTTTAGGAGATAACATATACCATGTAGATAGGAATACGCTCCGTGTTAGGTGATCTGAGCAAGTGTGAAGCCAAAGTAATCTATATAATAAAGAGAAAGCATAGAGCAGGATTTAAGCCAGTAGTCCTCAAAGTGTAGTCCGAAGAATTGTTGGGGTCTCTGAAACCCTTTCAGAGGGTCAAAATTATTTTTTATTTCTAATATAGTAAATAGCTATAAATATAACCCATGTGAACAAAAACTCTTTGAACAGATCCTCGATAGTTTTTTAACAATATGAAGATACTGAGAACAAAAATTTGAGAACTATTGGTTTAAGCTAACAAGCTGGTGAGTAGTTATTTAAAGTTTCCTAGAGGAGGTAGGCCTCTGTTTAAGGCTGCCTATAATACTGAGAATCAGCCAGAAACATTTACATACAGAGATGTACCCATACTTGAGTTGCACTTAGAGAAACATGCTGTGAGGACATTGTGGGATGCATTAATAATGTCCTCTGATCTATCTTGATACTGAGCATCTCTCTTGGACTTGCCAATTCATCCTCACTGCTCTGCTAACAATTTTCCCATTCTGCTTCTACCTTGGTCAGGTGAAGTGACAAAGGTTTTTGCACACTGCAGATTCCTCTGGATTTGAAGTCCTTTGAGAATGCAGAGATAAGGGTTTCCAACCATCTACCATTTATAGCTGCTTTCATAGAAATTTCATTCTTCTTGCTTTCCAACACCACCATTTAAATGAGCACAAGATCATGGAGCTCTTCCTATTCTAAGGAGAAGGGTAGTCCACTAGAGTGAAAAGAGAGGAAAGAGCAACTAGAATTTTTCTATTTCCAGTTCTGCTGATTTATAGTTTAACATTGAGTAAATCATTTGCCTTCTTTGGTTTGGGTCTATTGCATCTATAAAGTGGGCAACAAAATATATTTCATTTTCCTCCACCTGGAAAATATTCCTCTGATGTAAGGCAAACTTGTAAAACTGTTTAACTTAAAAAGTCTTCTAGAAGATAAAGTATTTTTGTAAGATGGATGGTTCTGAGGGGGTCATGTCCTCATTCTGGAATCCTACCACTTTGCCTGTGTCCTTGAAATTGTCTTCACCTTTCTGGTATAGGAAATATTCTTTATTTTTTAATTATGTCTCTCATGACCTTGGCTATAGATTCCTAATCCAAAGAAACAGATAGCAAAAAGTCTTTGCAGTGTATGATGACTCTATTAAAGGCAGGGATCCAGTTGATTGGTAAAGGTATTTCTGGGAATAGTCCCTAGGAGAGTTCTGTACAAAAATTTTACTTAGATATCCAGAGCTTAAATCTATACATCCCAATAGCCTCTCTTGGACTTCAGTTTTCTCAACTGTAAAATAAGAAAATTGGACTAGATAATTTCTAAAGACCCTTCTGAAGTAATACTCTGGTTCTATGCAATAACATACTTCATTTTGAACAATTCTGTTTTATGTAACAATTTATATACACTCGGACAACAGTACAATTGGAAAGTACCAAAGAAAATGTAGGTTTTTTTTTTCACAGATGAGGAAATTAAGATTGAGAGAGATTGATTTAGACAAATGGAAAAAATCTGTCCTTTCTCTGAAGGCTGCTCATTAAACCTTTCTTTGTGACCAGGATGTTGTAAATTTTTTCTTTTTGGACTGGATATTTGATATCATTAAGTGCCGAGTCCACCTGGCGATGAATGTTCTTTACCAATTCAGATAGGCATTTCTCTGCAATTTAGAATGTTAAAATTATACTTGAGGGTATTGAAATTTTAGGTGGAATACCTCAAGGTGACCAAATCAGTATATGTGATAGATTGGACTTGAACCTGAGGTTTCCTGATTCTGAGACTACTCTAAATGGAATTAAAGTTAGGAATAGGGATTAGGTTTATGACAGTTGGCTCTACCTCAGATCGGCAAAGATGACAAAAATAGAAAATGACCTTTGTTCCAAGAGGGTTTGAAAGACAGGCATACTTATGCACTGGTGGTGGAAGTGTGAATTGGACTACCCAGTTTAGGAACTATATTCACAAAGTTACTGAATTGTCTTCAGTCTACCAATACCACTTACTCCAAAGAGATCAAATAAAGAGGGAAAGATTCACTTTGTACAAAAGTATTTATAACAGTATTTTTATTGTAATAAAGAACTGGAAACAAAGGGAGAAACCACTAATTGGGAAATGGCTGAAGAAATTGTAGTATATGCATATAATAGAATAGTGTTACAATTTAAGAAATGATGAAAGAGATGGCTTCAGAAAAACCTGAGGAGACATATGAATTGATATAGAATGATTAGGCAAAAATAGAAGAACAATGTACAGAGTAGAGAGAAGGGTAAGGAAGAGAATAAGCATTTATAGAGTATCTACCATGTGCCAGGCACTGTGTTAAAGTTCTCTACAAATATTATTTAATTTGATAAGAATGATGATGACATGGTGAAGAAAAATATCTCTAAACAACTTTAAGAACTTTGATCAATACAATAATCAGTGGTCACTCCAAAAGAATGATAATGAAACATAATTTAGCAGCAAAATAATGTACTAGAAGTGAAAACACATTTTTAGACATAGTCAAATATGTATGTGTTTTGCTTATTATACATATTTATTAAAAGAAAGGTCTTTATTTGGTGGGTGAAAACTATAGGGGAATGGGAGAATAATGATAGTGGTTAAAAAAACAAAAAGAAGAAGGTGGTATCAGTGAAACTTTGTAAAAATACACAGAAAAGAGAAAAGACAGACCATATAGACAAATAAGGCAATGTGGATACTGTTGTCCAGTTCTTTTCAGTTGCGTCTGAGTCTTTGTGACTCCATTTAGGATTTTTCTGGTAAAGTTACTAGAATGTTTTTTTCCATTTCCTTCTAAAGCACATTTTTACAAATGAGGAAACAGGGCTAAGTCACACAGATTTTAAGTATTGAAGGCCTCATTTGAATCCAGGAAACAGTTTCTCTAACTCTGGTCCTAGAACTCTATCCACTGTGCCATCTAACTTCCCCTATTCAAGTACTATTGTATTAAATTTAATATGTAGTATGAACTGGCAGTCTTAAGGACTGAATGATAGACTTGGAGTTAGGAAGACTAGCATTATAATTCATGCTCAGACTTTATCAGTTGTGTGACTCTGAATAAATCACTTAACTGTATTGTCTCAATTTTTCCATCTGCAAAATAGAGATAATACTAGCACCTACTTCCCAAAGTTCTTCTGAGAGTACATTGAGATGATATCTGTAAAATGCTTTGCAAAATCTTAAAAGTGCTATAAAATATTAATTATTATTATATTCTATTACTGAGGAACTAGACCACGAATACCTAATCTTTGTAAACATGCACAATGAGGACTACCTTATACAATCCAGCATGTGGACTGTGTATAATTTCCTCTCTCCTTTCTGTGTAATGAAGAAAAGGATTGTTCATTGGGTACTAAGATGGTACTGAGTGTACATCCAAAAGACACTATACCACCAAAGCAAACTCTACATCTCCTTTCCATGCTTTCGGGAAACAGTGACTAAGTGCCTACATATTTTTTGAAGTCTATGGCAGTAGGAGGGAGGAATTGCCCACTGAACATCTGGATTCTGATTGGCCAGTCCCTTGCTAGACTTAAAAAAAACAAAACCCAAAGCTATAAATAATAGATTCATGCTTTCTCATACCAAGAAATAAGTAAACAAACAAATGGATTAATGAATAGATAAATTGACAGGTGAATGAATAAATGAACGAATTAGAAAATAAATGAATGAAAGAATAAATATATAATTATACAAATATGTAAAAGTTAGTCACTCTGTGTTTAAGGATTTAAATTTAATTTCCTTTCAATAGAAATTCTTGCCTTGACCCTGCTTTCGGTAGTTTGGAAAAGCCCCTCATTCTTTTATTCATATATATATATATATATATAGTGCAAAATGGAAGCTCCTTGAATTAAATGACTGTCTTTTTATATCAACCTAGACACAGGACATAACCCTCTATAAAAGTCCCATTCTGTTTTATTATCATAATATGGAGGTAGCTCTGTGTTCTCTAAAATTATCTATGTAGATGACATATCTTAATAGAGAAAGATTTCTAGTTTGGTTCTTGATGATGGACTGTGTGTGGTACAAAAATTAAGCTATCTCATAATACTTGTATTATCTACATAATAAAATAGTTGGGAACAAAGCATTTTGTTTAACCTTAAAGCACTATATAAACATGAGGTAATTTAATTTGTTAATAGACTGTAGTATGAAATAATGACGTCATTATTAATTATATAATTATATTTAATTATATACTTCCATAATTTAAGAATCTGTAATTTTGTTGATGTAGGTACTCCTCTCCATTAAAGCACATTACAGCCTCATACTTTCTCCACCCCTTATAATTTAGGAGATGATCTTTGATCATTTCTCTACCTAAAAAATAATTCAGCACCCAGTTAAACCTCCCTGAGCTTAGCTAGACTAGTTCTTGGAAACTAAGCAAAGCGATTTTTAAATGGGCTTATACTCTGTCTTTCCAGGTGGAACCCACCTGAACTGTACTCATATAGCTCTTTCAATATGAATAAACAAGATCAGTTCTACCTGAAATGAAGTCCTGGGGATAATTATATGTAATTGGGGTAATCTGAAGGACCCATCCCCTTCCCTCTTATCTGCTCTGACTAGAAATTTCCTTAAGGATCATTACTGATGATCTGCCCTTTCCAGGGATCCCTGCTCACAATAATAGCTACCATTTATATAGCTCTTTAAGGTTTGAAAAGTACTTTACAAATATCTCATTTTATCTTCACTATGGGAAATGAAATATTAATGTAATTCCCATTTTACATTCGAGCAAACTGAGGAGAACAAAATTTAAACGATTTGCCCAGGGTCACATAGCTAGAAAATATCTGAGGTTACATTTGAACTCTGGTCTTATTGATTCAATTTCAACATTCTAGCCACCCTGATAAAAAGACATGCACAATTGGAGACTTTTAGTTGGACTTCCTCCTGCTGAGCTTCAAAGAACAACCCAATCAGTAGACTTTGAAAAAGTGATTCAATTCTCTTTAAATTTTTCTTTCCCTATCTGCCAGTTGTGTTGGAATTCTATGAGCTTCTGACTTGGATTTCATGTTGGAATTTGAGGTTCTCTTCCTCTTCACCTAGTACTGAACACGTGTTGGCTAGGTGAGCTTAAAACTAGGTATCAAAGCCCCAATTCCCCCCTCTTGCTTTATGGAGCTTTCCTTGCTCTCCTGGAGCACAGATCGCTAAACAGAAATCCTGAGATGTGCTGTAAGTTGCCTTGGAAGTTGTCTCACAGACTTGAAAAGTCTGGAATCATTGACAAATCTGTGTGACTGGAAACATGAGGTGCTTCCTTTGACTACTATAATGCTTCTCAGAGAAGAAGATAAATTACTGTCAGGACCATGAGTCCAAGCATGCACTAGATAGCTAAAAAATATGGACTTTGAGAGAATTGTTCAAATGTTACAAGCTAAGGTAAATATATGATATTTTGATGTTTTTAAGTATTAGCTTCTCAGGAAATGGGAATTTGATTTTGAGATCAATTAGTCATCTAGCATTTAATAAATCACTATGTGACAGAGCAATAAGATGGATCAACTGATAGTGTTAGGCCTGAAGTCAAGAAGACTCATCTTCCTGAATTCAAATATGGTCTCAGACACTAGCTGTGTGACACTGAGCTAGTCAGTTAACTGCCTCAGTTTCCTCATCTGTAAAAAGGAGCATGGAGAAGGAAACAACAAACCACTCCAGTATCTTTAAAAAGAAAACCTCAAATGTGTTCAGAAATGGTTGGACATGACTGAAAACGACTGAACAACAAAATACGACTGGGCTAAATTTTGACAAAAGCATGATCTCCATGGCACTCACATTCTAGTGAGTAAAACAACATGAAAATAATTAACATAAAATACATGTGTCATATTTTCAGGAGATCACACTTTTCTACTTTCCAAGGACTATGACATGCATGTGTAATCTTTTTCAATAAAATGCTTTAAATTTTTCTTTTGTGTAGTAGCAATAAATAGCTGTCCTATAACTTTTTTCATTAAAACTTTTTTATTTTCAAAACATATGCATGGATAATTTTCAACATTCACCCTTGCAAAATCTTATGTTACAAATTTTTCCCTCTTTTCCCTCCACCCCTTCCCCTAAGTAATCCAATATATGTTAAACATGCTGAAATTTTTCTACACATATTTCCACAATTATTGTGCCACACAAGAAAAATCAGATCAAAAAGGAAAAAGAATGAGAAAGAAAACAAAATGCAAGCAAAAAACAACAAAAAGTGAAAATACTATGTTGTTATCCACACTATAGGACCCAGTGTCCTATAACTTTCTAAAAGAGATCCTGTTAAAACTTTTTGGAAAGATTGTAGACAAGGCCACACCTGAACTTCAAGGAACTTTACCTGGGCAGAAGGTGGGGATGGGGGCTGTCAAGTGGCAGTGACACAAGGGCAGGGAAGTTCTATAAAGAGCCAAATACAAGGAGTAAAAAAAAGTCAGCTTTCCTCAAGACTTAATCGAGATCTTGAGTCCTTTAGTGGGAGAGGGAACCCCTTATAATCTGAGTCAATGTGTCTTGTTTACATATATGAAGTTAGTATTTGTGCCTAGGTATACCCTAACAGAATTTCATCTTATTTTTACTAAATCCTTAAATAGTAAACCCTCCATGACAAAATTTAATTTTTTATAAGGAAAGAAAATTCCACTTTCTGAAAAGAAAGAAATCTTCCTGAGTCCTCTTAAATCTTAGTGTTTTCCCTTTGTGGATTATCTCTAATGTAACTTGGATATATCTTGTTGTTGCCTCCATTATTCTGTAAGCCCCTTAAGAGCAAGATCTTTTTTTTAAATTTTCTTTGGATTTCTAGTATTTAGTTCAGTATCTAGCACAACGTAAGTACTTAATGTTTCCCCACTTAAAATTATGAGACTTTGTTGCCCTCACTGAAAATTTTGTGTTGGCACTACAATGACCCTTTGACAAGACTTAAATTTGATTTAGCCTTTGCATATATTACTTTTTCTGGCTAGATGGAATGTAAAGTATTGTGTTTAATTATAGGTACCAGTAGTTATAAATAAGTTAAAAAGCATTTATATGCAGTCATGATGTACCACATTTTAGTAAAGACATCGATCAGCTAGAGAATGGGGGAATGCCTAAAGAGAAACTCGGAAGGCGTCTCTGTTCAGTTATTTCTTGGATTATAAAATGTCCCTTGATGTCCTTTCCAATTCAGATTCTGTAACACTACATTCATTGATTGATAATTTACTAAGAGTTCATATGTGCCTAAATTTGATCTTTAAAGGGAGGCTTCCAATTACAGAGAATGGAAAGTTGGGAACATTGAGGAATTTCCTACTTTTTCAAAAAGTTAATATTGTCAACGTCCTTAGCACTCTTCTAAGCAAGCTCCCACCCCCAACCTGTTCCTTATTCTGCTTCTAAGTATGGATCTTTTTTATTCTCACGTGGGATCTTAAAGCTGGAAGGGACCTGAGAGATTATCTAGTCATTCCCTTCAGGGGATAGACAACAATTATGAAGATACAGCATGGCTCTATGGTAAAATGGAAAGAGATTTGGATTTGGAGTCAGAGGAAATGTGAATACATCTCAGTTCCTTACACTTAGTTAAGTCACTTAACTACTACAAAGTCCCATTTTAAGGCCCTGAAGACTGAATTGCTGAGTTATTCACTATCTCGGGAGATACACCGTACTACTTCTCAGCCACCTTTAGGCATTGCCGGATCACGATAATGATGTTGTGCCTATTTCTCTGCCCTCCTCCCACTCCTAGTTCCCATCTCTTCCTAACTGACTCTAAAAACAGGAGTCAAATTAATACCACCTAATATATATCCCTCTGGCCCCCAATCCTCCTTGATGTGTAGCTTTCACCAATTAGAATGAAAAGTTTAAGAGAGCGGAGAGTTTGCTTATATTTGCATCCCCAGCGTTTAGCACAGTTTAGCTCAGCACATAATAAAAACTTAATATATATATATATATATATATATATATTTTTGTTTGTTTGTTTGTTTGTTTCGTTTATTTGTAAATTAAGGAGATCGGTCTCTCAATTCTCTCTCAGGCCCCCTTCCAGAGGACTTTTCCAGGAGACTTCTTCAAGGTCACAGACCTTGTCAGTATCAGAGTGAAAATTCGAACTAAGGTTTCCATCCCACATCTATCAAACATCTTGCAAAGTAGCAGGATCTTAATCTTTGTTGCCGAATTGCCTCCAGGGGGTGCGGGCTGCAAAGACTTGTTGCCTGCCCCATAGATGTTTCCATTCTAAAATCCGCTCCCTACTTGCTCTCTACTCCTCCCCATCATGGCCACAGTCTCTTCAGGCTGTGGAAACCCAGGGAAGCTGGCATCCGCATAGTGAAACTCCACGCTCCGTACGGGCTACAAGTTGAACCGGGCATGCTCTGTAGCCAGGGCAGGCGTTGGGTAGCAAGTAGACCGGCCCAGCCTTAGCCTGGAGAGTACAAGAGCTCGGAGCTCTCCGCGGAGGTGGGCGTTCCCCGTCCTGGAATTTAGAACGCGGCAGCAGCCAATGGGAGCGAGCGGCTGGCGGGCTTGTAGCGTTATTGGAGGTGTTGCGAGTGTGAGGGTGTGCTAGTGACTGGGTGGGAGCTGCGGTCGGTCGGTCGGTCGGTGTGGGTCACCCGAGAGTCCCCGTTGCTGGTTGCCGCCGCCTGTGAGTGCCCTGCTCTTGTGCAGCCTACGCCGCCGCAGCAGCACTTCCAGCTCCATTGCTTTACTTTTTTGCAGCCCACATAAGGGACATTATGCCGAAGAGAAAGGTAAGCCTTGTAGCCCTGAGATGATTTCCAAAGGCTCTTTTTTAGAGCTTGGCGATGGGCTCCCGAATTCCGGTGCTGAGATCAATGGTTGTGTGTCTACACATTACGCTGTCGCCAATGCGCTTGACTACAACAGCTCGGGATTGTGGGGTCCACGTTTGTGCCTCCGCCTGTTGCAGATCTCCATCCTTATGCTCCCTCCTCCCTCTTTCTCCTCTGTCTCTTCTCCTCCCATCTTCTCGGCGGGATCGACACTTTCTCTGCACGGTGGGGGAGGAGGTTGTTTTTTTTTTTTTTTTCCCCACCCAGACAACCCTAAAACCTATGGGGAGATCTCTTACCATCTTCTCCCCGCTTCCCAACTCTCCTCCTTTGCAAACTACCAGCTTGTGGTTGGTATGGATGGGGTGGGGGAAGGCGGAGAGAAGACTGAGAGAGAAACAAATGCAAACAAAAAAAGCAAGACCCAGATGTGGGGGGCGGGAGGGAGAGAAGGATTAAGTCCCTCCAGATGTGCAGTCCCTTCCTCCCTGCGCCCCCAGCCGCCCGCTCTGCGTTCGGGGTTGGCTCCCAGGTTCGAGCAGGGGAAAAGCCATGTTTAAAAATCAGCTGCGCCCTCCTCTACCTTCTCCTCCTCCTCCTCCTCCTTCTTTTTCTCCTCCTCCTCCTTCTCCTTTTTCTCCTCCTCCTCCTCCTCCTCCTCGTCTCTTGTGTGACAGACCCGTATGTACCCACTTTGGTGCGTGTCAGGCTGGGCCCGAGCCCTCGGGGAGACGCTTTGCCAAGGCTCGCTGCAGAAGAGGCAGAGTTAACATGGAAGGCTGGACCGTGCTGTTCCTGCAATCCAGCATCTGAGGCTGGAGCCCGAGACTTAGAGTAGGGAAGGACGGTGCCTGCAAGCTCTCTTTCCCGCCCTCATTTTCGCGCTCTCCCTCTCTCGTTGAAATTGAAGCTTTTTTCTTTCCCTTCCCCCTTCCCACTTGGTTCATCAATTCTTTCTTCTCTCCCCTGCTGAGGTACTTTACTCTCTGGCTCCCTTTTCGCCCTCCCTTCCTCTCTCCCTTCCAGACACCACCATACTTTACTTTTCTCTGTTAAGCATTTCCCCCTGTGGGGCCCAGGCTGCTGCTGCAGTCCCATGTGAGGGCAGGGATGCTGCCTTGGGAAACGTGTGCAAGTGTGAGAGAGACAGCTGGATCAGAACAGTGCCACTGCTTGTCACACCATGGGTAAATTTGGATCTAAAACTGGAAACAAAGTTAACAATTAGAGCCTGCTTTTTTTGAATTGAATAATTTTTGTGTATCCATATGTGTCTATATTATATATACACATAATTATTCCTAAACTTTCTTTGTATATGCATATGTGTATATGTGTGCACAATGAAATCTCAAGTCCATCCCTAACACATTTTAAATTAATTCTGAGTAAGTCATTTAACCTCTTCTTGTTCTAGGTAACTCTTAAGAATATAAGTTGTAGGAAAGATGCTGATCTGAACTGACAGATAGAGTTTCTTCATCTGGCAGTTTCCAAATAGAATTAAATCACAAATTTAGTCCATATCTATCTATCTGTTTGTCTGAATGTCTGTCTATCTCAAATCCATTCCTGATATTTTTTTTTTGTTGTTGTTGATTCTGAATGTCATTTAACCTGTTCTTGTTCTAAGCAACTCCTAAGAATATAAATTGTAGGGAAGGTGCTGTTCTGAATTGACAGAGAGAGTTTCTTCATCTGGCAGTTTCCAAATAAATTAAATCACAAATTTAGTCCATATCTATCTATCTGTTTGTCTGAATGTCTATCTCAAATCCATTCCTGATAGATTTTGTTGTTATTGTTGATTCTGGATGTCAATTAATTCAGTCATTTCTATATTCATATCTATCTATCTATCCAAATCTATCCCTGATATATTTTTTGTTAATTCTGGATAAGTCAGTTAACCTCTTGTTCTAGGTAACTCTTAAGAACACAAGTTGTAGGGAAAGTGTTGATCTGAACTGGCCGAGGGAATTTCTTCATCTGGAAGTTTCCAAATAGAATTAAATCAAAATTCAATCTCAATCTCTCTCTCTCTCTCTCTCTCTCTCTCTCTCTCTCTCTCTCTCTCTCTTTCTCTCTCTCTCTCCCTTTCTCTTTCTTTATCTTTATCTCTCTGTCTCTCTCTTTTTCTCTCTCTCATCGATTTTATTTATAAGTTTTAAGTCTATGAACTGAGAGGTATTGGAATTCATTATCAAATTAGGGTCAAATTTTGATCAGAAAGGGACCTGTTGCCTTAGAAGTGTCAGACTAGCCCATGTAAATCACAGTTGGGCTCCCAAATGAAGATGGTATCAGATTAAAATGCAATTGGTAAATATTTGACAAAACAAATAAAAACACAATAAAACACAGATAATGTTAATAAGTGGTTTTCTAACCCTTGCAGGAAATGTTATGTTCAGTTTGGTGAATCAATTTCTTTTTGAGTTTGACAAAATGGATCTAAACCAAACCTTTAATAGATAAGAAAATTGAGGTCCAGAGAATTGAACAACTTGTCCAAGCAATCATAGGCAGTGAGTAGCAAAACTGAGACTTGAACCCAGACCATCAGATTACAAACCCAGCATTTATTCCATTTCACCCAAGGCTTCTCAAATATATAATATTTTTAAATAATACAAAATTTCAAAAAAATTACAAAATATCGCTCATCAAAAAGTTTCAGTGGGTCTCTGTTGCTTCTAATAACAAAACTCTGTTTTGCATTTAGAGTTCTCCACAATTTTGCTGCAGGCTTCCTTTCTAGACCTGTCACACAGTTAGACTCTCTTATATATTCCCTCCTCCTCAACTGGCATTTTCCTCAACTATGACATTCTATCTCTAAAGCCACCTGGCCAACAAGGACTTGTTGAGGCCTTCCGGACATGGGGTCAAGGAATGTACATTCTAATGTGGGAAATAACATTTTAACAGAGGGAAAAAAAATACAGTAGATAACATATTGTGGTAGATTTCAGAGGGAAAAGCACAAATGATTCAGTGGAATTGGTAAAGGTCTCCTACATTAGTGATAATTGAGGTGATTCTTGAAGGAATTTATCCAGGGAGCCTAAATGGTGGAGATACAACATTCTAAGTCTGAAGGACAAAGATATAAGGATTAGAGATAAATTTTGTTACGTGAAGAACTTTTCTGTTTATAGAATATGTTACAAAGGAGTAAAGTGACTGGAAAGGTGAGAAGGAGTTTTAACTGCCAGAAAGTGTGATTTTATATTTGTTCCTGGAGTCACTGGAGTTCGTTAAACCATCTCCTTTCCATAGCTTCTCCTCTCCCTTGCCAGCATGCACTCCCTCCCTCCTCTCCTCCACCATATAGAATTCCCAACTTACGTCAGAACTCAACTCAAAGCACTATTTAATCTACACTGTTTCATGATTATTTTATTGGAGCAAGAACTTTCAGCCTCAATTCCAATAGACTGGTGATGGAGAAAGCCATCTGCATCCAGAAAGAGGACTGAATGGGTATCACAACATGATATTTTCACCTTTTTTGCTTTTTTGGTGATTGTTTGCTTTTTTTTCCTTTCTCATTTTCCCCCCCTTTTGATCTGATTTTTTCTTGTGCAGCATGATGAATGTGGAAATATGTTTAGAAGAATTGTACATGTTTAACCTATGTTGGATTACTTGCTGGCTAGGGGAAAAGGGTGGGAGGAAGGGGGGGGGAGAAAAATTTGGAGCACAAGATTTTACAAGAGTGAATGTTGAAAACTATCTTTGCATGTTTTTTGAAAAAAAATAAAAAGTTCTTAAAAATTTTAGAAAAAGAACTTTTGGCCTCATCTACTATTGAGGTATTTCCCTTAAGACTTAGAAAATCTCCCTTACTGCTTTTCATTGCCTTAAGCTTCTTTATTTATGTGCCCACTATATGCTGAGCAATTTGCTAAACTCTGAGACAGAAAAAACAAAAGTGAATATATAGTCCCTGCCCAGAAGAAACTTAACATTTTAATACAGGGGTGTGAATAACAAGAGAAACTGAAAAGAGCAAAATTACTGTTGGGTTTATCGGGATAGGCTGGTCGAGTCTCAGTGGAAGAAAAAAGGAATACTGAGAGGCAAAGGTAAAAAATGGTAGTGTTTTCCAAGCATGAAGAATGACTTCTTTGAATGGACAGAAGAAGGAGGTGGAATATAGGGTTAAAAGAATGACATTAGGAAAAATTGACTGGGTCACAGCATTTCTGATGAGGAAATAATAAGAAATAAAGTCAGAAAGGTAGATGGGAAACAGATTGTGGAAGGCCTAAGATACCAGATTATGGGGTTTGTTTTTTAGGGCATAGATCCTAGTGAACAAACTTTTGAATGAATTAGTTATGTGCTAATTTAGGAATATTTATTTTGGCATCTTTGTGGAAAATGGATTAAAAGAAACACCATGTTTTACTTGCATAGCATAAGTGAAAGAGACTTGGGTTCAGTGATATAAATACTTACTAGACATGTGATCCTGGCATATCATTTGGCTTCTCTCTCAACTGCAGATAGGTAGGGATGGGGTTGGGGGAGTGGATTGGATGGGCTTTAAAGTCCCTTTCAGTTTTAAATCTATGATCCTAAGTAATGAGGGCTTGAAATAGGGTGGTGCTGTGTGAATAAACAAAGTGGGAAAAATTTATTGTGTAGGTAGAATCAATAAAACTTGGAACTAGTTGGAAATGGAAAGGGGAGAGGGAAAGGGGAGGGTGGGAAGGAGAGAAGGAGGGAGAAAGGAAAGAAGGGAAGGAGAGAGGGAGGGAGGAAAGGAGAGAGAGAGAGAGAGAGAGAGAGAGAGAGAGAGAGAGAGAGAGAGAGAGAGAAGAGAGAGAGAAGAAAGAGAGAAAGAGAAGATGATTCTAAGATTACCAACCTGGAAGATGTGATGATAGAAGAGCACAAGTCTAAGGGATATCAATTCCAAGTTTTCATTTTGATTATGCTAAGCCTTGAATTGACTACAACATATCCAGGAAGAAATGTCCAGCAGTGATAATACATGATTAGAGTTTGATAGTAAGGTTAGGTTTGATTACTTAGATTTGATCCCATGGAATCTAAAGATGTTCCCAGAAAAATTTGTTTAGGAATAAGAGATAAGAGAATACAGAACAGAGTTCTGGGGGAGACCTGTCCTAAGAGTCAGAACAAGAGCCATGATAATTTACAGATGTAAAGTCAGATGGGTCAAAGGAAAAGCAGAAAGGGAATGGTGTCACACAAGAAGCAAAATAAGAAAGTATCCAGAAGGGGGGGGAAGGTCAGGAGTTTCAAAAGTTGCCAAAAGAGCTCAAGGAGAGTAAAGACTAAGAAAAAGATATTTGACTTAGCAGCTAAGCTATTGTTGTTAGCTTCAGCTTTAACATTTTCACTTGATTTGGGGAACTGTTAAGAGAGATTGCAAGGGAGTGAGGAGTATGGGTGATAGAGAAGAGACAACAAATACAAGTATTGCTTTCTAAGAAAAGAGGGATAGAGCATGATAGTTTGAGGGGATGGTGGAATCAAATAAAGAATTTTTCTGTGTGTTTTTTAAACAGATGGAACAGACCTGAGCATATTTGTTTTGTAAACAAGAGCTATTTATTTGATTAGAAGAATTCAAAGATTAGAAAGCAAGCTCCCAGAGGAGATGAGCTCAAGATATTAAGGCTGGCAATAATAGAATCCTTTTCCTTCCAGACAGTAAAGTAGCAATGGATGGATGGTGCTAAGTAGAGGAATTGTGACATATGGAGTGGGGAAAAGCTCATGGACAGTGACTTCCATTTTCTCAGTAAAATAAAAGCTAATAATAGCTACTGGGAGGAGGGAGTAAAAGAAGCAATAAGGGAAAGTTTGACCAGGAGGAATTGAATTGATGGAAGATTAAGTTTTGCCACGAATTATTTAGTGACCATTTGCAATTAGATCATAGGATCATAAAGAGCTAAAGTCAAACATGTAGTCCAGCTTTCATTTTTTCCAGATGATGAACTTGAGACCCAGGGAGATAAGAGTCAAAGGTAGGAATTGAACCCAGGTTCTTAGATTTGGTTTTTGTGGTGGACCCAATTAACATGATGGTAGACATCTAGAGCAATTTTTTCATAGTGTGTTGAGTAAGGAGAGATTGTGGATTCTTAAGATTTAGGACTACAAAATAACATAGAAATTATTTTGTTATAGGATCAAAGAGTAGTTATCTGAATCAAGTTCTTGCTGCCCTTCTTTTAATTTTAAATCAGCAAAATTTTATGAAATACCAGAAACTTGTTCTAGGTATTTGGGGAAAGTATGATGCCTACTTAGCCCCCCCCCTTTAATTTTAAATCAACATAATTTCATGAAATACTAGAGATTTGTGTTAGGTATTTGGAGAAGATGTAAAGTCTACTTAAGATGCATTAAACATCCAATCTTTCTTCTCTCATTTTATAAATAAAGAAATGGGGCCCTAGATTAAGTGGTTTGCCTAAAGTAATATATGACAAAACTTAGATTTGATTCCACATTCAGATTTATTTTGTAGCTAATGAAACTAGGGCCCATAATAATCAAGTAACTTACTCAAATTCAAACAGATAGTAAATAAAGTAGCTAAACCAAGATTTTCTGACTGACTGTAGGACTCTTGGCTCTACAATTTAATCTTTCAGAAAAACAAGAAGTGGCACTTGGATACTAAATTCTACAAGCACTTATCAAATGTGATTCATGTGTCCATCCCACAGGGCATCATGGAGAGAAAAGAAATAGAGAAGTCCCTAGTTTCAATCATTCAGGATTTAAGGCTAATAGTTAGAAGTATAGGAGTGTTTATGGTTGAATTCAAATGTGTGTCATATTTTAAATATTTATGATAGAATAGGAAAAGGAGCTAAGACTTAAGCCAGGAGATGGAGGTTGGGTAGGATCTGAGTAAACCAAGAGAAACAAGACATTTTTCTTTGGTATGGCACTTAAAAATATCTCTTCTTGAAAAAGGTGGATGGATCAAAGTATATGTGGTTTTAAATCTTGGCTCTGTTTTCTACTATCTATGTTTTTTGTTATAGAAATAAATCAGGAAACCTTCCTATGCCTCAGTTGCTTCAGACTTTTAAATGAAAAGATTTATTCTTGATAGATATTTATTGATATCTTTTGTTTTTATATTGCCTAATTTTCCCCTGTATCCTTTCTTTTCTCCTTTCCTAGAAAGCCATCCTTGATAACAAAGAATACCATTTTTATTTTGTTAATATTTTAAACTTGATAAATGACCCACAGATATGAGTATTTCCCATATATAAAGAATTGCTTGTGAAACTATGGATATCTATTATATATAATTTATTTTTTAAAAGTATTAATTCAGTTTGTTAGTTTAAAAATTGCCCTGCTTATATATGACTCCCTCTGAACTTATTTTATTTCATGTGCATTTTAAAAATACTTCAATGACTCTTTTTCTTTTGTCATCACTGCCCCTTGTCCCCAAAATGTCCCAAATTCCTATCCCTCAATCTTAAAAAAAAACTTCCCTTATAACAATGGGTATAGTCAAGTAAAAGAATAAAATAATATCCACACATAGATATTGTCTCTTAGTATATTTCCAGTTTATCTCCTTAAAGAAAAAGGTTGTTTGTTTGATCATTAGTCTTCTCTAATGATAGTCATTTCATTGATCATAGTTCCTTTCTTTCAAAGTTTCTTGTCTTTAAAATTTTATGATCATTGAATAAATTGTCCTCACTCTCCACCAGTTCATATAAGTCCTCACCTTTCTCTGAATTTGTTCCTTTCATCATTTCTTACACAAAATAATGCATTATATTCATATGCCATAATTTGTTCAACTCTTTCCCCAGTTGATGGACATTTCCTTAATTTCTAGTGGTTTGTTACAAGTACTGCTATAAATCATAGATCTTGTTTGATCTTTCTGGGATGTGTGTCTAGTGTTGGTATTGATAGTGAGATTAGTGATTTTGCAGAATATAATTATAAATTACTTTTAGAATAGTTATACCATTTCACAATCAAAAATAGTTCATTAGTATACTTGTACTGAAGACATATTCACCTCTTCAACAAATGTCATTTCCTTTTTATATCATCTTTGCCAATCTGATGAATGTAAGATAGAACAAGTTTTTCTTAATTTGCTTTTCTCTAATTATTTGTGATTTGGTGCATTTGCTCCTATAGCTATTGAAAACTTGCATTTCTTCCCTTAAGAACTGCTTGTTCATATTTTTATCATTTATGTACTGGGGAATAGCCTTATTTTTATATATTTGAATTAATCCCCTATACATTTTAGATATCAGAACTTTATAAAAGAAACTTGTTGCAAAGATTTTTTTCCATTTAACTTCCAATTTTAACTTCATTGATTTTGTTTGTGCAGAAACTTTTCAATTTTATGTAATCAAAATTGTCCATTTTATTTCCTAGGATCTTCTCTTTGCCTTATTTGCTCAAAAATTCTTGGCCAATTCATAGTTATAAAAGAGATCTCCTTCTCTGTTTCTTTTTTATGATATAACTTTATAATCTAGGTCCTGTCTTTTGGAACATGTAGTATTTGGTATGAAATTTTAGCCTAATCCTAATTTGCCATTCTGCTTTTCTGTTTTCCTAATTGTTGCTGTTAAGTTATGACCCCATTTAGGATTTTCTTGACAAAAATGCTAGAGTGATTTGCCATTTTCTTCTCTACTCATTTTACAGAAGAGAAAACTGAGGCAAATGAGTTAAATGGCATGTCCAGTATCATACAACTAGTGTCTGAGACACTTAAACTCAGGAAGATAAATCTTCCTTCCTTCAGATATGGCAATATCCACTGGGCCACCTTGCTGCCCCATTTTTTGTCAAATAGTGAGTCTTTATCCCAAGATCTGTGATCTTTGGGTTTGTTGAACATTATGTTATTACATTTGTTAATTTCTGCAATTCCCCTTTTTTTTTTTTTTTTTTTTTTTTTTTTGATGATTTCTGTTTTACAGTATAGTTTGATTTCTGGTGCTGTTAAGCCCTCTTCCTTCCATATTATTCCATTAGTTCTCAATATTTTTGACCTGTGCCTTGATATTAATTTTGTTTGGTGTTTTTTTTTTTAGCTTTCTAAAATAATCCTTTGGCAGTTTGATTATCATAGCACTGAATAAATGAATTAACTTAGGTAGTTTTATCATGTTTATTATATTATCATGGCTCAACTATGAGTGATTAATATTTCCATGATTATTCATGTCTGCATTTGTTTCTATAAAGTGTTATATATTCGTAGTTTTTGTTGGTTTCTTGTTAAGTGGACTCCTAAGTATTTGATACATTCTCTGTTTATTTTGAATAGCTTTCTGTTGAGTTTTGTTGGTATTATATAAAAGTTAGTGATTTAATATATAGAAGAATCAATGACTTATGCAAGTTTATTTTCTGTTCTGCTACTTTACTGAAGTTATTATTTATTTCAATTAAGTTTTAGCTCAGCTTCCAGTAGTCTGTCATGTCTTCTGCAAAAAGAAATCATTTTATTTCTGTTTTGCCTATGCTTATTCTTTTAATTTCTTTACCATTGTCATATGCTGTAGTTGGTATTTCTGGCACGACATCAAATGAAAATGTTGATAACAGACATTCTTGTTTTACCTCTCATCTTACTAGAAAATACTGTAATGTTTCTTCATAGAATATAATGATGACTCAGTTACAAATACAATTTACTGTATTAAAGGAAAATTTGTTTATTTCTTTGCTTTCTAATTTTAATAGAAATGGGGGTTGTATTTTTAAAAATTTGTTCAGCATCTATTGATATGGTAATGTAATTTTTAGATTTGGTTATTAATATGAATGATATTTATAGTTGTCTGAATATTATAAGTAGAATTGTCTTAACAGTTAGCCAACCCTATATTCCAGGCATAGGTTAATTATAATAATTATAATTTATAAAAGATTATAATAAATAATCTTTTGAATATATTATTGTGGGCTCTTTGCTAATATTTTGACTTCTGTAACAATATCCATCAGAAACATTGGTTTTAATTTTCTTCCTCTGCTTTGTCTACCCCTTCTTTAGTTATTAAAATCATATTTTTATCATTGTGATTTGGTGAATTTGTTTCTATTGTTATTGAAAACTTGCATTTCTTCCCTTAAGAACTGCTTATTCATATCCTTATCATTTATCTACTAGGGAATAACCTTATTCTTATATATTTGAGTTAATCCTTTATACAGCTTAAATATCAGACCTTTATAAAAAGAAACTTGGATTTTGGTAGGATCGTTCCCTAATTTTCCAGTTTTTGCAAACAATTTAAATAATATTAAATTGTTTCTTTAATGTATGATAAAATTCATTTGTCAGCCCATCTTGTACTCTCCCCACTTTGGGAATTTATTTATTGTTTAGTCATTTTCCTTTTCTGAGAGTGAGCTACTTAATTTCTCTATTTCTTCTGTTAATTTGAGTATTTTATATTTTTATAAATATACATTCACTTTAGATTATGAATTATGTTTGTATATAATTGGACAAAATATTTTCCAATTATTTCCTCTGTTGCCATTATATTTATTAATTCTTTCTATTTTTTTTTAACCTAGCAGTTCGATTTTGCTTCTCTTTTTTTAACCAGGCTAGCTCATAAATTTTCTGTTTAAAAAACAGAGCTCCTAGATCCTAGTTTTTATTTACCAATTTTTTTTTTTTGCTTTCAATTTTGTTTATCTTTATTTTCAGAATTTCAGTTCCAGTGTGGAATAGAAATTTCTTAATTTATTGCTTTTTCTAACCAGTTGCATGCCAAATTCATTCTCTTTTGTTGATGAAAGTTTTTAGTGATACATATTTTGTCCTTGGAACTGCTTTGGCTGCATTCCAAAAGTTTTAATATGTTGACTTTGTCATTTTTTGTTGATGAAATTATCTATTTTTTATGATTTTTTCTTCAACTAATTCTTTTGGATCAAATAATTTAGTTTACATTTAAGGTTAAATTCTTTCTTCCAAAGATCTTCTATTAATGATCATTTTTATAGCATTTTAGCCAGTACAGGATATGTTTAATAGTTCTTTTTTTCTGTATTTATTTGTGAGGTTTTTATTTCCAAAATACTTGTCAGTTGTTGTAAAAGTGTCATCTGCTATATACATATACACAGGCACTAATAGATAGATATAGGTAAATAAACATATATACTTATATACAAAAGCATACATATAGGTGCATACATATATATCCACATATATATTTGTGTATAGGCATATATATGTATGTACGTTCATTTTTATTTCCATTTAGTAACTGCCAGAAATATATCATATCTATTTTTTCTAAAATTTTACTTAAGTCCTGAACTTCTTTATTTATTTTAATTAGATTTAGATAAATTGAAAAGAGGTATATTGAAGTCCTCAATTACTATTGAAGTCCTCAATTACTATAGTTTTGATGTAATAAAATTAAATAATTAAATCAATGACATTAAAATTGATTCATTAAATTACTTAAATTGTTAAATTAATGATTAAATTTATTTCCTTTACATAAATATATGTATTGTAATTATATTAAAGTATATTAGTTCATTGCCCATATTACCTTTAAAATAATATAATTTCTGTGTTTATCTCTTTTAACCTGACTTTTTTATTTTTATTTTTTTGTCTGAAATTATGATTGCAAGGTCTTGAATTTTTCAGTTCATTGAAGCACCATAAATTCTATTTTAATTATGTATAAATCTCTTCTCTCTCTCTCTCTCTCTCTCTCTCTCTCTCTCTCTCTCTCTCTCTCTGTGTGTGTGTGTATGTGTGTATTCAAACCTCCTTTGTCTGGTTGAGATAAGAGTTGAATCAGAAAAGAATGAGATTCATGTAATATTATTTTATTCCTCCTTTCTTCCTTAATCTATTTCTTGCCTCTTATTTTTTTCCCTTTTTAAAAAACACTTAAACAGAATAGCCTTCCCATACTATCTCCTGGTCCTCTGTGGTCCTTGAAGGGACATTGATTTCTTTCTTCTTTTAGAATAGAAGCATTTAGTCACCTAATTACTAATTTTTATTTACCTTTCTAGCTTTCTTGATTCTGGTGTTCTTATTTCAGAATTTCTAGTTATGTCAGAACATCAGGAATTCTTAAAAGATGTCTATTCCATTAAAATAAAATTTCCCCATGTTAGATTATACTCAGCCTTGCAGGTTGACTTATTCTTTATTGTACAGCTAGCTTTGCCTTTTGGAATGTATTCCAAGATTTTCTCTCTTTTATAGCACCTGCCAAGTCTTGTGTAACCCTGAATGTGATTCCTTGGCTGTATTATTTTTTCTTTGACCTGGGAAGTTTTAGATTTTGGCTTATGTTTCTGGAAATTTTCATTTTAAGGTTTTCAGGAAGTAATCAGGACTCTCTGAATTTTCACTTTTCCTTCTAGTTTAAAAATAGTAGTGTGCAATTTTCATTTGTAATTTCTACAAAAATGGTTTCCAATGATTCAGGCCAGTTCCAATGATCTTGTGATGAAGAGAGCCATCTACACCCAGAGAGAGAACTGTGGAACTAAATGTGGATCACAACATAGCATTTTCACTCTTTTGGTTGTTGTTTATTTAGATTTTACTTTATTTCTCATTTTTTCCCTTTTTCATCTGATTTTTCTTGTGCAGCAAGATAATTGTATAAATATGTTTGCATATATTTGATTTAATATATATTTTTACCATGTTTAACCATATACTGGATTACTTGCCATCTAGGGGAGGAGGTAGGGGGAAAGGGGAAAAAATTGGAACACAAGATTTTGCAAGGGTCAATGGTGAAAAATTATCCATGCATATGTTTTCAAAAGAAGAAACTTTTATTAAAAAAAGAAAAAAATAAAATAGAATATATTAAATGTTAACTTATTTATTAGTGACTTAACTACATTTCCTGATTAGACATGACTGATCAGTAAACTCCCCACATTCCCTTACACATAGAAGTTCAATAAATAATTGTTTAACTAATTTTTATGCATATAAATGGTATCCAAGTTTAGTGAGGGTTTTGGTCATAGTTTTCAGGAATTTTTTCAGGCTTTTGATTTTATTATTATTGTTTGCATTATACAGTCATTGATTCCTTTTTTTGATTCACTAAAATTTTCAGGGGGTCTAAACTTAAGATTTTCCACCTTTGGTTTTGAGTTATTTTTCTTCTGATTCTTTCCCCTAGAACTCTTATTTAACTTACATTTTCATAAATATCTGTGGGGAAGCTTTTTTTTTTCCTCTGAGGCTCTACTTGTACTTTTGAAGTGACCCACTTCTGTTCTGGGTTTTTCTCTTCATTGTTTCTGAGTCCATACTTTTTTAGTAGCTTTCAGTATCTTCTATTTACTTACATCTCCAGCCTCAGTTACTGTTTTAGGACTTTGTAGAAAGGATCAGGCTCCATCCTGGATTTTTGGATAAGGTAGTAAGGTTCATAGGTTCTAACCTTGATTATCTTGATTTCTACTTCTCCAGGTGCACCTTCCCTCCTCACTCACATTCCCCTAGAAAGTCCCATCTAGGTTCAGAGCAGTGCATTATGTTGGGTACTTTGGGGCCTTTTTGAGGTCAAATTCTTGTAAACTTTAATCACCTCTGATGCCTGGTCTAAATGCTCCCAACCCAAGGCTTACTCAGAATATTGAGGGTCTTCAGCTTACTGTAGTTTTTTCACTGGAGCACTTTGGTCTTCCTACCCATCTACCTCTTCTCTTTTACAGAAGTACTTTTGGTCCTTCCTTCTCTCTGATAGAAATATTTCTGGTCCTTCCTGTTAGGCTTCAGGCAGGATTATTCCAATGCACGTAGACGTTCCCCTAATTTTTGTTTGTTTTGTGAAGATTTGGACTGTACAAAAGCACTTACTGTAGTTGATTTTATAGTTATTTCTTTTTATTCTGTCTGATGTTCCTTTTAAATATTTTATTAGATAATCTTTAGCCTGACCCTCCATTATTTAAGCTATTATTGTTGTTTTTCATTGTATCTGATTCTTCAGGACCTCATTTGGGGTTTTCTTGTCAAAGATATTAGAGTGATTTGCCACTTAGTTTTCCAGATCTTGTCAGAGATATTGGAGTGATTAGGTACTTCATTTTACAGATGAGAAACTGAGGCAAAACTGTCTGGGGTCACATAGCTAGTAAGTGTCTGAAGTCACATTTGAACTTAGGAAGAAGAATCTTTCTGACTTCAGACCAGATTCCATTATCTAAGCTAAAAGTCCTCATTCCATCCACATTAGCTCAGAACAACCTCACCTTGTTTTGTTTTATTTTTTCTTTAATATGCTCTTTGAAGATTTTTTTCCCCTTTTATACTGACACAGAGAGGTTCTATGATTCTGGCAAAGTCACATAATCTCTCAGTACTCCAGGCAATTCCAGAACTGTAACATCATAGATAAGGATCTGGAAGGGTATTTGGAGGCTACTCAAGTGAACCCTCTCCAATTTAATTCCAATCAAGGCTACTACACAGGTAGCATCCAAGATGGTATTTGACTCCTGACTGCAGGAGAGTTCTGTGTTTAGTCTGGTGTCCTGGGTGCTGTAGAAAACATTGCAACTAAGTTGCAGAAAAGGTGCTGGTCTTCCTAAACAGATGAAATTTGCAGGTCCCACTTCCTGTTCTGTGCTACCTTAATCTCCAGTTTTATAAGCCCATCGGGATTTTGCTGAGACCTATAGGAATTGCTACAATCCATTTATAAATGACAGGAAATTTCCCATGTGATGACACAGCAATTATCGGATATACAGAATTCTGGGAAATGCTTCAGTTTATTACTTTTTCATTTACCAAAAGTCATCAAAGGTGATGCTGCCCCATTGTCTATCACCTTGTACTTATTGACAATCTAATGTTTTGTGGTTTCAGCTCTCATGTGAATCTCTCTCTCCCCATGAATATGCTATTATTAGTCATATTCATCGAAAGAATTATTGTTCTTGATGGAACATTTATGAAATCTTTATTTCAACAGACAATGAGTAGTGACTAGCTTTTTATTCCCTCTGAATATCTTTTATTCTGGGTGTGTGAGGTTTAAGTGTAGTTCAGCTCCAGTATTTATTTCCTAATACAGATAGGGGTGTTAGGAAATGTGCATGTAGTCCTATGCTCCGATAGTGACTGAATTAGAAAGTCTAGGGAAACGTGTGTGCTCAGATGGCAGCAATTGAACAATGAAGAGTTGAGTTCTAGACTCTTCTAGGCAGATGTTTGTGAATGCCTGTTGTATTTTCTTCATTGTGTAGTCATGAGAGCACGTACAAAAATATAATTGCTAGCATGGTCTAGGAACTACAGAGCTGATGGGATGAGCAACAGAAAGCTCACTTGTGTTTCTTGCTCCCTAGCCCAGCCCCACCCCACTTCATTTATAGAACAATCAGACTTTTCTAATGTAGCAAATCAGTAATGTTTGGATGAAGTCATATTCCTTTTACTATTTAATCAAAAATACTAGTAATGAAGCTTTCATGTTTGTTGTTAATTCACAATCATAAAGAAAATTTTAAATTTTAATAAATGAGAAAACACAGGTAACTTTAAACCTAAAACCACAAATTGTTTTAAATCAATTCAACATCTATTAATCATCCACTGCATACAAGATCTTGTACTAAGTGCTGAAAATACAAAGACACAGTCCCTGACTGCAAGGAGAAGCAAAAAGCTATGATGCTTAATTTTTGAAATTAGAATTTGACCTACATGGTTGAACTGAAATAATATGGACCCTTGAAGTTTTTATAATAAATATTTTCCAGATTTAGTTATTAAACAATAATTATCTATAAGGTTCCCTGTTTAACTCTCTGTGTATATGTGTATAATTGATGACACTTTACCATAACTGAGAGTGTTTTGGGGCATAAAAACCTCACAAATAAATACAGAAAAGAACTATTAAACATATCCTGTGCTGGCTACAATGCTATAAAAATGATCACTAATAAAAGATCTTTGGAAGAAAAAACTTAAACTTAAATGAAAACTAAATTATTTGATCCAAAAGAATGTCAAAGAACCATATCATAAAAAATCAACATAATAACTAGACAACATATTAAAACTTTTGTGATGCAGCCAAAGCAGTTCCTGTCTTCCTGCCAGGAACTTACAGCCTAATAGAAGGGCTCAGACATGTCCACAGTGTCATGTGTGTGTGTGTGTGTGTGTGTGTGTGTGTGTGTGTAAGGCAAATTAAGGTACATTACCTGTCCATTACTTGCTGGATAATATCTTGCACTCTTGACTGGATTTTCAATCCTCTACCATCTAGTCTTATCCTATTTGTCCACCCTTGTCACTCTTTGCAAACTTATCTGCTTCAGTCAGACTATTTCATTATTCTGAAAGATATGCCTTTATGTTCACAAGATTGTTGATAGAGGGGAAAAGGACCTCAGAATCCATTGGGTCCTCCTTATTGTTTAAAACAGTGCTTCTTGAACTTTTTCCATTCACAACCCTTTTTGCCCAATAAATTTTTACATGACTGGATATATAAGTATGTAAAATAGGTATACAAACCAAACTTTTACTGATAATAAAAATAATTTTGTGACTCCCACATTTAGTTATAAGATCCCCTATGGAATTGGTCACTGATTTATTAAGTGACTGAGGTTAAATTTGAATTCAGGTATTAGAGATTCCATTGCCCTGCATTTTCTTCACTATGAAGTATAGTAAATTTATGACTTGCCCAAAATCACCGTGTCTTCCAGTGCCTTTCCATTACACCATATTACTTCTCATCAACTTTTCTCACAAAGTTCCCCATTTTGTTGATGGACTTTTCCTTCTCTGCCATTTCTGAATCCTACCAATGCATTTATCAAGGCCCAGTCCAAGCTTTACTATTTCCACAAAGCTTTCCTTGAGAAATCCAGCTTCTCCCTCCTGTGGAAGAGAGACCATCTATCTTCCACATGGCTTTGCAGTACTGATTGTTTGTGTGTGCTTATATATTTTCTTTCCCCAAGAAGCTCCCCAAGAAAGGGAGGAATTATGATGTGTCTAATACAGCATCTAACACAATGTAAAATTGAACTTTCTAATACATTATTTTTATGTAGAAAAGAGAAAACCAGAGAAATCCAATAATAATTTCATTATCACATACTAAATAACCCAAGAATCTTAGTATAGCATTGAACTATTAAAACTGTGCTGTGCTATGGTTTTTGGGAATCCTTGTATTAGTGGTTGTTGATGACTTCTCACTTGTTGTATCTCTCTGCTATTAACATAAAATATGTATATGCTTTTGTCTTCCCTATGGTTTTATCAGTATAGGGAATCCTAGGAAATTCTCCCCCTGATGTAGATCACCACTCATCAGTAAATTATAGTCTTGTAGCATTACTTAGGACACTAATTAATTTGCTCATGTTCTGACAGATGGTATTTGTCTTATTAGAGTTAGTGATTCCCTTCTCATTCAAGTAGTGAGAATATTTGTGTTGGCCTTTCCAACAGGCAGTCCTGATGGATATAAGTAGTCTTGGGGTTGGAAAGGTGCAAAATGAAGGCAAGGAGGTGGTGGGTAGTAACTTTTTTCCCTTCCCTTGGAGTGGGGAGGGGGTCTGGAAGGGAAATATAGGAAGCAAAGAAGAGACAAGGGTTTAGAAGGTGTAGAATAAGCCTTCTACTTGCTGTTGGAATTTGGGGATCAGGGCGGGGAATAAGGAAGGAAAAGAGAATTCTCTAATTATAAAATGGTATACTCTTATTTCTTTCCTAAGGGTATTTATACCACTTTGTAATTAGGAAATGAAAATAATATTTTAAATACTTTAAAATATATTTTATTTTTATTTTTTAAAAAGGCAAAAAAAAATCCTATTGATCATAAGATAACACAAATAAGAGCAAATTTTCAGCTTGTGATAAAATGAATAGGAGTTAGGCTAGTTAAATATTAGCTGATTGGCAACCTTAGTACGAATTAACAGTGCAAATAAATTTAGTTCGTTTGTCTAAAATTTTATCTTTACAAAAATAGTTATTTGGTACTGCCTACAGTTATTTAAAATAACAAGATATCTAAACACACATCTATTCACTGAAGTCATGCTTTAATTCTAATTTCAGGTCCAAGATGAACTTTATAGGTGAAGCTATCTCACGATCAAGTCTTTTAGGTGCCTTAGTAACTACAGAGACTTGGAAAAGAGCTAAGACAAACATTTTTGTATATTGATTTTGTTGTATGGTGATATTATGATTCATTTAAATTAAAGGTTTTTTTTTTTAAATAAGACTATTCATATTAGGAGTGGCTTCCGAATTTGTTGAGCCAAATTGTATAATCAATCAATTTTCATTTGATTTGTCAATGATAATATTTGTATCTGTGCTCAGTTCATGCTGTATATCTAGACATGTCCTAATTTCTGGCTTTTCCTACAAATATATAATTTTCACCTTAAAGAGTGAGCATAATATCTAAGAAATATGTTTATAAGAGGTCAAAAGCAGACATAAAAAGCTTTCACAAATTATCAGATTGATAGGAGAGTAGGTGGTGGGTAGTGATGGTGGTGGTAGAATTGAGTATAGTATTTATTGCTTTTGGATATCATAATTTACATAGATGTTAAAGTAGATGGAATGCTGGCCCTAGTTAGGGAGACTTGAATTCAAATCCAGTCTCAGACACTAGCTTTGTGATTCTGGGAAGGTCATTTAACTTTTACCTCAGTTTCTTCATCTGTAAAAAAGAGAGAGATTAGAACCAATCTCCTAGGTTTATTTTGACAATTAAGAGATATGATACTTATAAAGGACTTTGTAAAGCTTGAAATGCTTTCTAAAAACATTTTTAGCAACCTATATTGCAAAGAAAAGTTTTAAATTGTCCTCTGTCTTTGTTGACTACTACAGCTTCTATGATGGTAGCAAATTGACAAGAGAAAAGGAGCCGTTTCATAATTTCTTTAATTTAATTGTAGATATGTAATGTGAGATCTTTTGTCTTGTGACCTAGTAGATGTACTCCTGGAGGAGTTAAATCATACTAATTTATACATTCTTGCTCTATAAAAAATTCAGAAGGAAAAAAAAAAGCTCAATAGGATGGGTCATGGTTACCCATTGAAGTAGAAAAGAATGGAATTGGCTTTAAAAAAATTATATATATATATATATCCAAAGCCAACAAGGAACATCGTCTTAAAGAAAACAAATTATCTTATTATAGAACTGATCATAAATATTTGTAAAATATTTTACACCAGGAAAATAATTGCAACTTATATACCAACATCAGTTGCTGAGGATGAAGAATTAGTAAGACTCTCCAATAGAAACCAACATATTGTACAACTCAATGGTAGCAATGCAAAGTTGTAAAAGATGAAGATGGTAGGAAAGGAAAAAGAAATTAGAGACTAAAGATATATAAACTTGCAAAGAAGCCTGATTCCTTCATATCATGAATACTTTTGTAGAGAAAAAAAATTAGGCTTTGGGTGTGGTGAACACCAAATAACACTACCAAACAAAAAAGAAAATGGCTTATATTTTGATGGGAAAAGATTGTTACTAATAATGGAATTGTATCTGAATCAATTGTAAAATAAGACCTCTGACAACGTAGCAAAGATCAGAATTAGTAAATGGCAAAAAAGGAAGAATAATGAGAAAAAAGATGCATATAATTGAAACAGCTCAGTCCTAAACTACTTAAACAAAGAATCAACTCTGGGTATATCAGAATTAATATTGACATGATCATGATAATTTTACATAGAAGTTTAACTGTGCTGAGTAATATATTGCTATAATAAAGAGACCAAAATAATCCCAAAAGGACCTTTAGTCAACAAACATTTGACTTATTTGCCAAATAAAGATGCTTGCCAAAGAGAACACTAGGTTGGAATATAGATATCAGTAAAATCTTAGGAACAGTGATCAACAATTATGAGCGATATTTCTCACAAAACAGGGAAACAGTGGAGGATAAACTGGTCAAGACATCCAACTAAGCAGTTGCCTCAAGGACACTGAAAGATAAAAATGGAAGTACTACAAAAAGAATAAAAATAGAAAAGTTGTGGGGGGTTGTTTTGTTTTTATCATCAAAGGCAATGGGACTGCCACACTTAGATTCAATGTAACAGTAAAAGATGTGTTTATAAGGGAAATTTTAAGAATGGGATAGAAAAGAAGCCAGGAATTATAGGCATGTTGGGATGTGTGTTTACATAGAGAAGATTTGTACAGGAGGAGATCGCCTTCAGGACACCTGAAGGAAGTTAAGATACAAAGCTTGGAAAAAGTTTGAATCCTTGTTAATACTCCCCCCAAAACTATTACTTATTCTCTCACCTATATAAAGTCTTTTGAGTTTTCTCTTTGAATCAAGAACATATTTGATGAGACTATCAGTAAGAAACAAGGAAGTTTGTCAGATTGCTTGCTATCTTGGGGAGTTAAAGGAGGAAGGGAGATAAATTTGGAACACGAAGTCTTATAAAAATGAATGTTGAAAACTGTCTTTACATGTATTTGGAAAAATAAAGTACTTTTGAAAATTAAAAAAGAAACAAGGAAATCTTCTCTGGAAAAAAGGAGACGTTTATAAAGTACTTTGTAAATCTTATAGCACTGTTTAAATACTGGCTGTCATCAAGCAGTATTTAATAGTTTTATTTTATTACATGTAGCTGATATTTCTTTTTTAATGACTCTTAAGTAGCTCTTCCTTATGGAAGTATTAAGACTGGCTTGGTGCTGGAGGGGATTTGCTCATTTCACTTTCTTGGCATTTATACTTCAGATACTTTGATACCAAGGGCACCAAGGTGCCAGGAGGCTCAAAACTCAAATGAATCTGTGCTCTCACAGATTATAGATATCCCTCAGAGTCCACAGTTTTAATAGCATCCATGCTTGCCATTCTGTGTGATGCTTGTCCATCTTCTATAATGTCACTCAAATTTCCTCAAGTGTTTTAGAGACTTTCTTTAATTTGAGTTCTTAAAGTTTTTTGTTTCTCCAGTTCTTAGCATAGTGCCTGACATGTAATAAACACTTAATGAATTCTTATTTGATTGATTGATTTCAAGGAAAGCAATGGTTATGTAGCCATGCAGATTATCTTTTTTTAAATTGGAACATTTATTTGACTATATCAGTACTACTCATGAAATGCTCAGTTGCATTTTTTACATACCCGTTGGATAAAGAGTTTTCTTACAGAGCCTCTAAATTCATATGAACCAGATTCATTCCTAGTGTTTCACCATGGAGAGTTGCTCAGTTTCTCTCTTGTGGGCTCTTTACTGCTGCCCAAAATTTTACTCCAAAGAGAGCTCCTAATTAAAGCTTACAAATAGTTTATAACAGCATTCCCAACTCTTACTTCTGACGTTCAGTATACAATATGAATATCAACCTTTATATCTTCCCCCCGTAATATAAAATGGATAACAGATTCAGAAATATAAAGCACTTAAAATAACTCATTAAACTCTTCCTTAAGTAAAGAAACTTGGGACTACTGATCAAATGCTTCCCATTTATTCTGATCCTGAGCGATTCAAGAAATTCAAGTAGGTTTTGTTCTTCTAAATAAAAAACCTCACAAAAATCATGGGGACTTGTCATCTTTAAACCATACAGTCTATCAGGAAATTGTCTGTCTTTTTCACTCTCAGATTCATTATTGGAACTCAACTCTCAAATATGGGGTTACTTAGAGACTATTCCCACAACAAATGCTTCCCAGGAAATCTCCCTCCTCCATTTTGAAGGTTAGATTCTAAAATCATTTTGCCTCAGAAATTCAAAATATTCTCCCTCCCCTCCAACTCAGACTTACACTAATTTGAGTCTATTAAAGAAAATCCTTGAATTTTTCTCTCAAAGCATTGTTTTTTTTGCAAGTTAACATTTATTGTCTTAGTAGTAAGGATGGAGAAATACCTCTCCTCACTGTCCCACTCCATTCTTCACTCCCATCTCTCCAACTACATTTGCTGTATACTAGAAATGGGATGGGGAGATTTTTTCTGCTAAGGACCATTTATAACATCATTTAAGAGCCATACAAAATTATCGACTTAGAGAAGTCAAGCAATGGGAGATTGTTGCACCTTGCTTTCAGCTCCACCTGCGGTTGGCTTAGCAAATAATTTTGCAGACCATGTTGGCTGTAAATATTCCCCATCCCTGCTTTAGAGGAAGAATGAGAGAAATTTGGGCATATTCAAAGGCAGTTGGGAAGAAACTATTTTAAATTTTCTCTTTTTTCTTCAAGCTTCTCAGAATTCCTCTTCTCTTTTTTTTAAAGCTGAGGACCCAGCCTTTTATTTAAGAAAATAGACATCTTCATCATAAGTGCCCTCTTCTTCCATTCTGTGTATCTCAAAACCCCTTAATATCACCCCTATTCTTTCCTACTTTATCTAGTCTCTGACATTAAGGAGCCCCTTCTCTTTTTCCACCCTCCTACATATTTTCTTGATCTCACTCCTTGCTGTCTTTTTGAATAGGTTGCAACCTCAATTTTCTGTCTTCTTCCCTTCCTCCCTCCTCCTCTTCCTCTTCCTCTTCCTCTTCTTCCTCTTTCTCTTCTCTTCTCTTCTCTTCTCTTCTCTTCTCTTCTCTTCTCTTCTCTTCTCTTCTCTTCTCTTCTCTTCCCCCCTCTCTTTTTTCTGTCTCTCTCTTCCCTTCCTCCCTCCCTTTCCCTTTCTCCCTCTCTTCTCCCTCTCATATTCAGCATCCTGCTGCTTCCTTCAAATACACCTAATTCTCTATTCTTTTTTTTTAAACCACTATCTTTGTCGAGATCCTAGCATCCCTCATGCTATCATCCTAAATTTCTCCTTCCCTTTCTTAGTCAAATTCCCTCACTTTATAAGGTGACCAAAACTACTCTCTCCCAAGTTACCAGGAAAATTTTAAATTTTTAACTTATGAAATAAAATAAGCATTTACTTAATGTAGTAGAATAATAAGATACTTGCTAATGAAATTGCAAATTTATTACATATGACTTGCTATTCCTTTTAAATATATAGTAAATTTCTTTTCTTTTTATTCCCCCCCTCCAGCAATAGAGATGGCTACCATTGGATACAAATTGTGTATGTGTATGTAAAATCATTCTATACACACTTCTATTTATCAATTATTTCTCTGGACACAGAGAGTGATTTCCTTCATATATCATTTGTAGTTAATTTCGACATTTGTAATAGTCAAAATAACTTAATTGCTAAGAGTTATTCTTAAAACAATCTTTTGAGTGCCAAAGCTAATGATCTTTTTTTAAATTTTTCTTTTAATTTTAAAAATTTCATTTCATTTCATTTTTTATTTATTTTTAACACATTGCTTTATGAATTATGTTGGAAAAAAATCAGAGCAAAGGGAAAAACCATGGGAGAAAGAAAAAATAAGTGAATATAGCATGTGTTGATTTACATTCAACTCCTTAATTCTTTTTCTAAATAAAAATAGTAATTCCAGGAATTGCTTTTAGATCACTGAACCACTGAGAAAAGAACCAAGTCTTTCATAATTGATCATCGCACAATCCTGCTATTATTATGTACGAAGTATTCCTGGTTCTGCTTGCTTCCTTTACCCTCAGTTCACGTAAATCTTTCCAGGCCTTTCTAAAATCAACTTGTTCATCATTTTTTTAATAGAACAATAATATTCTATTATCTTCATGTTCCATAGCTTGTTCAGCCATTCCCCAACTGATGGGCATCCACTCCTTTTCGAATTCTTCGCTACCACAAAAAGAGCTGCTACAACAATTTTTGCCCATGGTGGGTCATTTTCCCTCCTTTATGATTTCCTTGGGATACAGACCCAGTAATGGCACTGCTAGATCAAAAGGTATGCACAGTTTGATAAACTTTTGGGCATAGCTTCAGATTGCTCTCCAGACTGATTGGATCAGTTCACAACTCCCCCAACAATGCATTAGTGTCCCAGTTTTCCTACATTCCCTCCAACATTTATTATTATCTTTTCCAATTATCTTATTAGATTCCAATAATCTTCCATTATCTTAACCAATCTGAGAGGTGTTGTTTTAATTAGCATTTCTCTAATCAGTAGTGATTTATAGCATTTTTTCATAAAACTGTATGACTTTAATTTCATCATCTGAAAATTGTTCATATCCTTTGACCATTTATCAATTAGGGAATGACTTGTAATTCTTATAAATTTGATAGTTTTTTATATAATTTAGAAATGAGACCTTTATCAGAAACACTGGCTGTAAAGATTTTTTTCCCAACTTTGTAGTTCCTTTATTAATTTTATTTCTGTTAGGTTTTTTGTGCAAAACCTTTTTAATTTAATATGATCCAAGCTGTCTTCCCTTCTTCCTCTCTTCTTCAAAAATCTGATAGGTAAATTACCCCTTTTTTTCCTAATTTGTTTATAGTTATCATCCTTTATACCCAAATCATGTATCCATTTTGACTTTATTTTGGTATGGGGTGTGAGATGTAGATCTGTGCTGAGTTTCTGACATTATTCTCCAGTTTTCCTGGCAATTTTTGTCAAATAGTGAGTTCTTATTCCAGAAACTGAAACTTGAGGGTTTATCAAACACTAGATTATTACAAGGCTTGATTATTTTGTCATGTGTATCTGATCTATTCCACTGTCCCACTATTCTATTTCTTAGCCAGTACCAAATGGTTTTTTGGACTGTGTCTTTATAATAAAGTTTTAGGTTTGGTACTGCCAAGCCACCATCAATGATCTTTTCTAATTCTTCATTCTTCTCTACCTATCTGCTCCATTTGACACATTTGGCCATCCTCTCCTTGTGGATTGTGGGTTTTCCTGACACTACTACTCTCTTGGTAACCTCCGTTCCCTTCTGGGCTCTCCTCTACAGTGTCCTTTGTTGGATTATTATCCTTTGATCATCACTAATAAATATTTCTGAAGGTTCTGTTCTATGAACTCTTCCCTGTCTCAGCAACCTCATCAGCATCCAAGTAATACCTTCTCATTTCTATATGATTTATATTACATACATATTTAGCCTCAGTCTCTCTTCTGAGCACCAAGCCTACATTCACAAGTTTCCTATAGAACATTTCTAACTAGCTTTCTGGGACACATTTCAAACTCTACTTGTCCAAAATTGCACTCCTTTTTTCTTTGCTCTTCTGTGCACAGTCTGTTGCCAAATCTTATTATTTCTGAATTCATAATTTTCTCATATATATGTACAATTCTTTCTTGCTACTCACATAACTACATTTTAATTCAGTCTCTCACTCTTTTTCACCTAGGTTATTGCCACAACCTGCTAATTGGTCTCCCTGACTCAAAATTTCCCCCCCTTCCATCCATCCTACCAAAGTAATTTTCTTTAAGCACAAATCTCATCATGTCACTCCCCTAATCAGTTAATCTCAGTGGTTCTTTATTGCCTCTAGGTTCAAATATTAACTTCCATTTAGATTTTAAAATCCTTCATATCCTGGCCCCAGCCTATCTTTCCAGCCTCATCAGACATTATTTGCCCTCCTGCACTTTGTGATCTGACCAAACTGGACTTTTCTTTCTGTTCCTCACACACAGACACTCTGTCATCTCCTATGTCTCCTTTTGTTACTGGTCTGTTTGATGGATGGAATGCTTTCCCTCATCTTCTTCATTTTGTAAAGTCCCTCTTTTCTTTATAAAATGCAGCCCAAGTTTCTGCACAAAGCCTTTCCTGACCATCTTCCTACTATACTGCTAATGCCTTTTTTCCTCAAACTATTTAACTCTTTTCTATTTCTTTGTTTTTATTCTCTATATTTGTTCTGCAAATTTTTTTTTTCTTGTCATCTCCCCTTGACCTTGGAAGCTTCTTAACAATTGCAAGTAGGGATTATTTCATTCTTTGTCTTTGTATTGCCAATATGTAACATAGTGACTTGTACATATTAGGCATTTTCATTGATTAGATTGATTGATTGACTGATTGAAGGAATAAGGAGAAAAGGGAATCCTGAAGATCCTGAGCAAGCCAGTGAGAATTTCTACATCCATGAGAAGTACCTTTCTTGACAAAAGTCCATTATCTGAAATCTCATCTGATTAATTGAGGAAATAACAAAATTGTTCTGAGTACTTCCCTAATCATCCCTTATCCCACTTAACAGTCAAATAAATGAGACTTGGCAGTCAAGTCCTACTTCTGCTCCTTACAACCTGTATAGCTTTGGGCAAATCCCTTTTCAGTTTTTGGCTTCAATTTTCTTATCTCTAAAATGAGAAAGTTGTTCTGAATGGCCTCTGATGTTCTGCTTTAATTTTAAAATCCTATGTTAAGGAGACTAGTTTCTCTGAACTACCCATTAGGTATTTAGCATCAATGGCAAGTATGAACTGGATCCAAATTTGGCATTCTTTGCAAAGTGGAGATTAAGTTATGCCTTGGGCACTCCAGGTGCATGTCAAAGTTTTTTTTTGGAGTAATTGCTAACCTGATCTTCCTAACCAAATCTTCATTTATTTACTTCCTGGTTAGAGAGGGAGAGAGTTAGGGAAGGAGTCGAAGATTTTTCTTCTTACTCCATTATTAAAATGCAAATAATCTTCCTTCTAAAGTTTTCTCTTGCATCTACCTCTTATCACCTTCTTTACTACTTCAGCTCATATCAGAACTCAGGGCAGACATGGTAGGAACTTTAAATATTATTTAATATTTGCATGCATTTTTAATAACAGAAAATCTCACTGTCCATACAGAATACATTGCTGATACAATTTTCAGAGTCCATCTAAAATATACAAAAATGCCTGCTCTCATTTTTTGTTGCTTCTCCTTTTTATTTAAAAAAAGCAAATTTTCATCTTTCATTCTCTTATTGCAACTGTGAATGAATAACATAAGTGAATGATCATTTATTGTGCACCAAAATGACTAGTGTTCTGAAGTAGTTGTTGGAGGAAATAAATACAGTAGAAATAACAACTTAATAATATAAGTATATTATAATATGTAATATATAACATATTGGCTAGTCCTCTGAAGTAATGTTGGAAAAAATAACAATAATAATAATTACTTAACAATATAAGTATATTATAATATATGACATAATTAAAATAAAAATATAATTAAATTAAATATATAATATATGTAAGTAAAGATATATAATAATATAATATATAAGTAAAATTTACAAAATATTTTACATATATCTCATTTAATCATCACAGTAACATTGTGAATTCCATGCCATTGTTGTCATTGTTTCTTCATAACCCTGTGTACTTTACTGTACCTGGGGTTTTGGCAAAGATATTGGAGCGGTTTGCCATTTTCTTCTCCAGTGTATTAAGGCAAATTGAAGTATTTGTATGCTTTTTATATGTGTGTTAAGTGACTTGTGCCCATGGTCACTCTCCAGGCCCAAAACTGTATTCAGTGAGCCACTTAGCTGCCATTTCCCTGCTATTAATATCCCCATTTTACCGATAAGAAAACTGAAATTTGGGGGTGGGAGGGTTAGACACTAGAGACAAAATTTGAATCCACATTTCTGACAGTAACTAGCATCGTAGCCCCTACAATCAAGTATTCAGTAGCTAAAAGTGTCTACTTTGTACCAGGTACTTTCTTAAACATCACAGAAACAAATACACAAGTGAAATAGTCCCTGCCTTCGAGGAGCTTACATTCTTTTGGGGGGTTACAAATTGTTCAAGATAAAAGTTGTACACAATAAAAACAAAATAGGGGTGGGTGAAACACGTGGAGGTAACCAACACTTGAGCTGAAACTTGAAAAGGAACTGAGCTTTCCACTGGGGAGAAATGAGGGAATATCCATTCTAAGCATGGAGGACAGTTTATACAAGTAGCTAAATAGTAGGTAGAGTACTGGGCTTGGAGTCAGGAAGACTTGAATAAAAATCCTACCTCAGGCGCTTACTAGCTGTGTGATCTTAAATAATTACTTTGTCTGTAAAATGGAGATAATAATAGCACCCTCCTCCCAGGATTGTTAGGATCAGATGAGATAATAATTGTAACACATTTAGCCAAGTACATGATGCACAGTAAGTGCTATATAAATGTTTATTATTTTTTATTACATAAAGGCAGAGAAACAGGAGGTGGAAGCAACGAGTAGTAGCTACTTTTTTTTTCCATTCAGTTTTATTTTCAGTTCCGAATTGTTTCCCTCCCCCACTCATCTAGAAGGCAAGAGATACAATTGTGATCCATTACACATCTGAAACAAATTTCTGCATACTATTATATCATCTTCAAGGACCGATAGTTTCATTTCCTCATTCCCCATGCTTATTCCTTCAGTTTCTTTTTCTTGTGTTATTATTATAGTTAGTATGTCTAGTATAATTATTGAATAATGATGGTGATAATGGACATTCTTGCTTCATCCTGATCTTATTGGAAAGGTTTCTAAATTTATCCCTATTACATACTGATACTGCTTGCTCTTGACTTTATATAGATGCTACTTAACATTTTAAGAAAATGAAACAACTACTTTTTAAAGTAACAAGTGAACTTCCTAATTGCCAAATGCAAAGGTGTTTTTTTTTCCCCCGGACCTGATTTTTTTTTTTAATTTCATTGATATTTCATTGACCTCCTTCCTTTTGCTTTCCTGGTTTTTCCAACCTATTTTCCAACTATTTAAGTAACTAATGGTTTTCCTTGTAATATGATGATACCTCCTTTTTAATCTCCTTTGTTAGCCTTCCTCCCTCTTCAAGGCTCTCTTTTCTCAGTATATTTGGAGAAAGAAGAAGTGGGCTCAGTGTGGTAAGAATCCAAAGCATTTTGAGTGTCAAGTTGTTGAAACAGAAAATTACAAATAGCTTTCTTAACTGGTAGGCCCATTTCTTGAAAATTCTTCTCTTGTTCTGGATTCAAAATGATAAGAGCTTTTGCATTCTTAAAACACTTCTGTGGAGTATACAGTTTAAAGGATGATTCTTAAGATTTTTCATTCCCTCATTGCTCCCTGGAATCTTGAATTGCTCTGCCTTAAAAATCAGCAGATAATATAGACTGTTTTTTAGGACATATAACTGGAACAATATCCAAGCAATTCTATAGGAATGGCTGTTCAGAAGATCCTTCCTTATATGTTATTTGCAAGTCCCTGGGATTACAGAGAAAAGAAAGATGGGAGGAATAAAAAAATAAGTATTCATCTAGCACCATTATATATATGCCAGTCACTATGCTAAACATTTTTTTAAACAAATATGTCATTTGATACTCACATTATACTTGGGAGGTAAATGCTGTTATTTTCCTTATTTTAAAGTTGAAGAAACAGAAGTAAACAAGTTAAGTGACTTTCCCAGGATTACATCGCTAGTAAGTACCTGAGTTTAGATTTGTATTTAGGTCTTCCAGGCACAGCACTTTAATCACTGCACCACTAACTACTTCTTTAAAGAACAAGAAAGGAGAAAAAAATATTCTATTATGTGGTTAATTTTTTCCCCATGCTGAAAAGCAGAAGAATAAGGAAATTTAGTTTTTCTTTCTTGAAGTCCTGCTCAGGACTGTTACCCATACTGCAAGAAAAAAGAAGAAATCCCCATGGAAATGTTTTCAGAACACTAGAGACATCTCATCACCATCTCTTAACTTCTTCTAGATCCATCCATAAGCATTAACTCTATGGAAAGAATTTTTTTTTTAGTTTTTGTTTAAAATAAGGATGTATGCCAATATTTAGTTACTCAAGATACTCAATTTGCTCTGTCCTGCTACCTCATAAAATATAACAACTTTTCATTTGTAGATTATTTTAAGGTTTGTAAAGCATTTTTCTCATAACAATCTTGTAAGATCATAAAAAATCTGAGGTACCAAGAAATCTCCCTCCCCCCCCCAAAAAAAAATCATATAGAATGCAAATATTTAAGAGAGCTAAATTAAGTGACTAAATCTCTAATCCTTAATATCCCATTTTAATTACAAGTTTGCTGAGACTTAGAAAAGTTAAACTACTAGTTTGAATTAATCTTAACTGATAAATATTAGAATTAGGGTTTGAAACTTTTTTATTGCCTCAGAATAAAATCAGCCTCCTCTGTTTAAAGCTTTTTAGAATCTGACTCCAGCCTAGGGTTCCAGTCTTATTATATTTTACTCCAATTCATGCACTTTATAATCCAGGCAAAGTAGCCTGTTTGCCATTCGTCTTTCTTTGCTTTTGCACACTCTGTCTTCCAAATCTGGAATTCATTCCTTCTGAATCGTTGCCTTTTATAATCTTTGCTTCCCTTTAATTCTTAGCTATTGTGCCATTTTATATAGGAAACCTTTTCTTGGTTGTTAACTCTATCTGTTTTCTTAAAATTATGCAGTTTATTTGTATTTTCATGTGCTGTACATCCCCATAGCCTCACGGTCTCATTTAGTCTTTGTAACCCCAGTGCCTCACACATAGTAGATTCTAAATCATTGGATCCTAGTTTTCCTGACTCTAAATCCAATACCTTATGCATTGTATCACACAGGTTCTTGCCATTTTATTAAGGACACCAGACAATTCACTTTGGCTTTTCTCCAGATCCCACATTATTCACCTTGTCTGCCATATTGCAACCCTGGGAAATCTCCTGCCCCAGGACCACTATTTTAGGAATGACATTATCCACACATCACTTTGCTCCCAAAATATTGAATTAAAATAAGAATTGAGCAGCTCTTCCTTCTCTTTTTTTCTTTATCATTATCACCACAGCTGTTATAACCCTTTCTGTTTCTCTTCTTTTCCCTTCTTTAACCTTCTAAAAATCCTTTTTTTTTCTTTTGATTTTTAGATTCCTCAAAAGCTTCATCTTATTTTGAAAATTAGGGTTCTTAACATTTCTTACAGGACCATGTCATCAACATGTTCTTGTTTCCATCTTCCCTATAGGGCTTTTAATAGTGAAACATCAAGCAATGAATTAATTGTATTTACATCCCAATCTCCTCAAAAAACTCTTCTTCTGCCTCATGAAAATTAAAATTCTGAAGACACAAAACCAAACACTTTTGAAAGCTTCTCATTTTCGTTGGGCTGACTTTGTAAAATATATTTCATAAGATCCTACCTCTCCCACTATCCTAATTCTTTAAAATTTGCTCTTCAGAAAGCTAAGCTGTTATGCAATTGTATCTGGCTTTCTTTTCCTGGTATCAATTCTAATTAATAATAAATTCTAATAAATGTAAATATTAATACATAAGCATTTATGTAGTGCTTTGAAATTGCAACATTTATTTGTTTTCTAATGTATTTTGTACTCCTTTGCACTTTAGTAGAAATCCTCATGAATTGCTATTATTAAAAAGTTTCATCACCCAATGTTGCCCCTCCAGATCTTAGCTTCTGGGGCAACCTATGGATGAGCTTTTCTGAACTTTAGTTCAGGCTAATACTTGAACCTTTCCAGCTTGGGTAGGACCTGTGAGAGCTTTCATTGGCTAGCATGGTCTCCAAGAACATGGGATTATGTCCATTTAATAATGAAGTACTTCAAGGAGGATTTCAGTAGGAGGAGGAGGAAGATTCCTTTTTTCCCTTCCATCAAATCACATTATAACTTTGGTTATAAGGAGACTTTCACAGTTTGACATAGAATTGCAGACTTTACTTGGTATAAGAAGTGCTAATAATTAAGTTATTATAGAAAACCCAAGGACTTAAGGCATCACCACTATTATCTTGTATCCCTTATGTAAGAGAGAGATGGTTTTATTATATTTTACTTAATATTACTTTCAGAGCACACTATATTTTTTTTACCTTCAAAGGATCAAAGTCTTCTTTGAAAAGTAAATAAAATGTTAGGTCCCACAGGGACTAATGTTAAATTGAGGTCCTCACCATAGCCAGGGGCTTAGTCAAGATGTAGTGGATGCTTGTCTGTTTACTGATAGGTTAATATATTGTCACTGAGGTAGCTACTTCTCTTAACCTCCTTTTTAGACATCATAAAAAAATACAATAAATTCTGTTATCTCCCTCACTACTTCTTGTGGAAACGGATTGGAGGAAACATTATGACTTAGTGGAAAGAACACTGAACTTAAAAGCAAGAGAAAACTGACTTCATAAGCCTGATTTTGAGTTATAATTTGTAATTCACTGAAATTCTCTGTCAAGACTTAATTATCTCATCTGTAATATTGGAATATTTATAATGCTTATTTCATAAGTTTATTGTGAAGAGAATATTTCATAAATCCTTAAAGGACTATTTAAGTCTGTTATTTATTTTTTGTGTTATGAGTAATGTAGGAATTGGTTTTGCTTGACTGTGCATATTTTTATAAGGATTTCACTTTTTTTTTTCATTTGAGGTGATGGTTTGAGAAAAAGTAAGTGCTTGAGAATTGAAAAAGTAGTTATTTTTGTGTAGAATATAATCATAGATTTAGAGCCTTTTTAGGTTCCAGCTAGTCCAACCCTCCTCATTTTATATATGATGAAATGGAGACCCAACTATATGTTAAGTGCCTTGTCCAAAGTCACAAATGACCATGACCTTTGGTAAAATTGAAATTTAAACCCAGGTCCTCAGACTCTCAGTTCAGTGTACTTTTCCAGTATACCATGCTATCCTGGATTAGAGCATGGTAAAATATATTCATTGCTCAAATTATTCTGACTATAATTCATAAAGTACTTAAAGATGATACTGTATGTCAGGGCCATTATTCCAAAAATCAATTACCATTGCACTTTGATGTATAAATGTATAATATGTATAGATGTATTAATGTATAATAATAGTAATATTGATAGCTCTTTAGTTTTGTAGTTGCAACTCTCTGTAGCGGGACTTTGGAATTTAGTAATTAACATTCATTTTAAATGTTTCTTTCTTTGGAATGTTGCCATCACCCATTTTTTTCTGCCAGTAATTTGTGTTCAATTCATAGTAAATATTGTCATGCTAACCTATCACTAATCCATCATCCAGAAGGAGATTGAGAATAATGTCCTCAGCATCAGTCTTATGAAAAAATAAAAAACAACAGTCTGCTACTTCTTTAAATGAATGTCAATTACTATATACTATAGTTTGAAATCTGGGTGTATTGATGGATAGGAATAGATGCTCAGTCATTATGGAGTAACACAATAGTACAGTGAGGGCTGTGAATTGTCAAATCAATCTACAGTCAATCAGTACATATTTATTAAGTATTTGTTATATGGGATTAATGCTGTCCTAAGCACTGAAAGTAGTAGTCCCTCCCCTCAGGGAACTTACATGAAATGTCAGAATAAATATAAAATAAATACAGAGTAATTCAGGGAAAGAGGGGGCATGTAGCTGTTGTGGGGGAAATGGGTTTCAGGAAAGGTTTCTTATAGAAGATTATGGTGAACAGATTATACCAGGGACGAAACCAATGAATTTGGTGAGAAGAATGCTTTTGTTAACATAACAGGGAAGAGAAAGCAACCGATGGAAAGGAAGCTTCTAGGGTCAGCAAAGGTCTATATTAGCCCCTCTCCCCCACTGAAGCTGGCTATTGCCAGCACTTAATAGCTGGAAGACCACTGGGTTTTTAATGTTGGTGAAATGAATTTGGTCATTTTCCATTGCTAGTTTGGAGAGAGATTTGGAAGGAGAATTAAAAGTGGGAGCTATGTAGGACTTAGGGGAGTGATGTAGCAATATGGATACAATGATTTGGGATTCCTGGATCTTTTTGTTTGTCTTTTAAGTATATATTCCTAGTATTCTGGGAAAGACAGCCTAGAACATGAGTGATATACATGTCCCGTTGAGTGTCTGGCGGAATCTAAACATGCTGTTTTAGAATTTGAATCCTGATTTCACTATTGAGCAACCAGTCAGCCAGCAAGCATTTATTAATCATTGTTAATATTTATTAATCATTTGGCCAGAAACTATATTAGCTTCTAGGACTACAGAGACAAAAATGAAACTTCCCCTATTGTTAAGGAACTTCTGTTTCATTGGAGGAGAAAGTATTTACATGATTATGGGATTAAGACCAGACCTATAATTTTGTTAGTAAAGGAAACTTCTGAATGAGAAGACTCCTACAAATGCAAGTCAGCAATTTTTAAAAATAATTTAAAGTCTTAAGAGAGTTACATAGAGCACTGAAAGGGTTACTTCTCCAGGGTCACACAGTCATTATGTGTCAGAGACAGGATGGGAACCTAGATTTTATTGGCTCTGAAACCATCTCCCTATTTGCTCTGCACTCAGATGTCTCTCATATAGAAATATGTACAAAATGAATATGAGGTTATATTGGGGGTGGGAGAAAAAGTATCAGGAAATGGGGAAATCACAGAAGGCTTTATGTAGAAAATGGCTTGAGCTATATTTGGAAGGTAACGAGGGATTCGGAAAGGCAGAGATAAGAGAGATGGGGATTTCCAGGCATTGGAAATAGTCTGTGCAGAGCCATGGAAATAATGAAGTATCATATGTGAGGAACATTAATAAGGCCAGTTTGATTGAACTTAAATATAGATGTCTGGAAAGGTAGGTTGAAGCCAGATTCTAAAACATTAAATTAGTGGACAGTTTGTATTTCCTTCTTTATTTTCTCTCTGAGTGACTTAATCAGTTCCCATGGATTTAATTGTCATCTTTAGGTATATAACTCAGATCTCAGATTATCTCCTTTACCAGTTTCCCAAGAGACATTTCAAACTGGAGAAATCTCAAACTCACTGTGTCCCAAACTGAAATCATCATCTTCCCCTCTCCCCAACTTGTCCCAAATTGTCTCTTCTCCCAAACTTAACTGAATTCTGTCAGAATCATCACTGTGTGAGTTGGGTCTGGAAGACCGAGGACCTGCTCAACATTGCAGGGGTACTGAGAACTTTAGAGCCTTGAGCTGCATTTCTAAGCAAGAGATGAATTCTGATGTGAAGGTGAGGAGGGAACACATTCTAGGCATGTGGGATACCTGGCACAGAGAAAGTGAAAACAGAGCCTAATAAGACAGCTTAAGAGGACACTTCTTCCTGTATAATTTCAATTGGAAACTCCTTGGAATAATGGCATTGGTCTGCAGGTGTCCCTTTACCCAGGATAGTTGCCTTTCTAGGTGTTCCCCAACATAGGATTCTGTTTCAAGAAGTCTACCTCGCTGTCACTTTTTATGTCCCAACCCTCCCAGTATGAAAACATTTGGGGTCAGTCCTAATGAGGCAATCCCTGATGATGGGGGCAGTGCAGATATATCAGAATGTGGTTGGCCCTCTGCAAAAAAATATATAAAAAACAAAACAAAAAACTCCATTGAAATTGTGTCTACATACTATAGTTGGGAGTCTGCCCAGGAGCTTTTCAGTTAGTCCCTCTTCTTTCTTGACAGTTGATGCTGCTGTTGCTTTTAAAATTGGCCTTCATCCATAAGTGAATACAATCTTCACACAAAACCATGGCCTGGGCTCATTAAGAATGAAGCCTAAGAGAGATTCCTGGATACCAGCTTCCTGCCTGAAATAGCTTGGCTATCCTAAAACCCTGGCTTGCTAATCTGGATCCTCCCCTTCAAGTGACCCATAACAGCTTGGACTGACTTCTCGGGAATTCACAGTCCTATACATTTTGTGAACTACATAGACCCTGCTCTAAAATTATGCCTTACTTTCTTCTTACTCTTAAGTAACCCCAACTTTCTTCTACTTTATATTCTCTATACAGAACAAATTTCCTTCTCTCTCTCTAACTTAATTATAAGGGAAAACATATTATTTCTTTCTTCCCTAAAATAATATCCTCTGACTCTTTTAAAGACACGAATGTTACTTTATTCATTTTATTTGTGCTAATAATTTCTTTTTTATTTTTTGATCCAATAAATATCCTTTCCCTCAACTGGTCTAGATAGATCCTTCCCATCTACCAGAAATATTCCTTTTGCTTCCCACTACAGCTGTTCTATTACTGAGTCTCTAATTTGAATTAAGTGAGACTTTGATGGCTTACTAATAAATTGCAATTATTCCAGAAGGTGAAATACATTTACTTACTATTAGGTGCAGGGATTGGCTGAGAGCCACATAGAGCAAATCTCTTCTATAACCAATAACAATGAATAACAGGATAAAGAAGTAAGAGGGACGATAAAAGGGAGAGGCCTCTAACTTTTGAAGTACAAGTCCTCCAGCCTGGTGAACAATGACCCAGGCACCAGGAACCAAGCCAAAGCTAGGGCCCAACCTCTGTTTCTCAACTCCTTCCTATCCTGTCATCTTGGAGAATTAAAAAAAAAAAACAATTCCTCAAAAGTACAATTTTCCTTCCAGGTTCTCAGGTCCATAACTGACTTCTCATGCTTCACCTCTCTTATTTAACAAGTCCCCAATTCTTGTTATTTCTACCTCTATAAAATCCAACCCCTGCTCTCTATTCACACAGTCATACCTTAATTCAGGTTCTGATCACTTCTCATCTACTTTTTAAAACATAATATTTTGTTTTTTCTAATTAGATATAAAAACAATTTTAACATTCATTTTTTTTATTTTTAATTCCAAATTCTCTCCCTCCCTCCTTTTTTCTCCCTTCCTTGAAAGAGCAAGCAATTTGATAGAGTTTACACAAATGCAGTCCCATAAAACAGGTTTCCATATTAGTCTTATTATCTCCCCTTTTTTATTACAACATTTTCCTAACTAGTCTTCTTTGCCTCAAGTCTTTCCCAGTTCCATCTCTTTTCTATATAGCTTCCAAAACGATTTGAACATGTCACTCCTCTACTCAATCAATTCTAGTGGCTTCCTGGAATTCCACTGTTTAAAATTTAAAACCACAAACCAGCCACAGCCTATCCTTATATTGGATATTATTTTCTCCACTCTTTGCATTCTGGCCAAATTCTGTTCTCCACATATAATAATCTTATCTCTTTTGCATTGGTCATCACACATGCTAGAGTATAATCCCTCCTTACCTTTACCATCTTCTATATAAGGACTTCTTAAACTTTTTCAACTCACAACTCCTTTTAACTGGAGAAATTTTATATGACCTTGCATATCTAGGTATATAAAATAGGTATACAAATCAAGCATTTACTGCTAATAAATCATAATTTTGCGACCCATGTGGGTTAAAGTCACAGTTTAAAAATTTCTATTCTGTATGAAGTTTGACACTTGAACTGCTATTGTCCTTCCTCTCAAACTACTTTGTATTTATTTTATATTTATTTGCATTTGTTCTCCTTATATCACTTCTCTTTATACATACAGGTGCTCTTTTTAATTTCCCCCTGAGATAGTGCAAATTTCTGGGGAGTAAGGATTGTTACTTTTGTACTTTTGAGGATTGATACATTTGTATCTCTAGCACATAGTAGCTGTTGGAGTTTATTGAGAAAGGGATGATGACTTTGTGCTCCAGATTCAGCTTAGAGTTGCATGTCTGCCTTTGCTAACTGAGCTTACTCCCTGCTCTTTTAGAGCCATGATTTGTGAAAATATACTGGGGCATAATGCACAGTGCCTCATTCAGCTGAGCTAAGTACAGCACATGACCTTTGAAACAAATTCTTGTACTGTGGGAGCTTGTGATTTACATGAGACTGCAGATATACATAAAACTATGAGATATAAACATATGGGTAGCAATATAAACAGGAAGTCAATGACCACAAATGCATGCTCCTATTGTACACAGGCATTGGCAAAAAGCACATAATAAAATTGAATTTGTAGTTCCATAAGGCCTTGGGAAATATTGGACAGGAGAAAGATGTGGGACATTAAAATTAGCCAGAAAAGGTTTCATGAAAATTTTTGAAGGAGGAAGAGAAGGCTGGTTTAGTTGAAAAAAGAGAGGGCATTCTTGGAGAGAAGTTGTTATGATTTGTTAGTGAAATCAACAGGCTTGGAGGGCTTGAATGGCCAGACATCAGAATGATAGAGGAAAAGGAATATTAGTGCATGGTTACATTAAATCAAAGGATCAGGAACATGGAGCTCTAATACAAAGACAAATAAAAAGTCTTCATTATTATCAATTCATCTCCATTAAGTATCTGTAAGATTCAGGCTGTTGTACTTGGCACTAGTCTATGTGCTGTGTTTATCCTAGTGTAATAAGGATTCTGAGAATTGACCGGCATTCTTGAATTTGTAGTTCAATACTAAATTATACTAGCCCCTCTGAAATATCAAACCCAGATGAGCCTTGGTACTGTATCTGTGGCTCTATATACTGTATACTGTAGCTCTGGGCTCGTTTATATACAAAGGCTGGAGTACTATTGTTTTCAGAGTTTTCGGGAAACCTTAGGACTGAATTTCTGGTGTTGCTATTGCGGAGCTATGTTTTCAGTCCACATTAGGGGTTTTCAAGGCAAGGATATTTGAGTAGTTTGCCATTTCCTTTTCCAGCTCATCTTTTAAATGAGGGAGCTGAGGCAAAGTGACTTGCCCAGAATCAACTAGTTTGAGGTCAGATTTGAACACATGGAGATGAGTCTTCCTGACTCCAAGTCCAAAAATCTTCTACTTGCTACCCAGCTGCTCTATTTTTGACACTATTACTTAGAAGTCCCCATCAGTGGACTTCTTATTAAAAATTAGGCAGTAAATTTAATTAGGTTTTTTTAAAGAGACATTTATAGAGATAGAATAGTAAGAATAGTTAATACAAAATATTTTGCCCCCAAAGCCTGGGCATACTTTTCATGCCCATGAAAAGTAGGCATGAACTTAAAATGCAATATTAGAGATACAGTATGTGTCAAGAGTATAATTTACAAATCTTGACTGTTTATGAATTCAAGGTCTTTCTTGAATCCATAATTGGCATCCTTCTCTGGTGCAAGGGGTCATGTCCTTAAAGCTGCTTCCCTTTCCAGTGTGTCTCTGTTTTGAGATGTGTATGTTGCTGCCCACTGATCAGTCTTTTTGATCCCAGCTGAATATACTCCGAGCTGATGAAAAAGTCACTCTAATGCCATGATCAATGGTGGGGAGAGTGGGGAGAGTGAGAATCTCTCCTCTTCTCAAGAGTGATTCCCTCCAGGCACCTGGCTCTAACTCAGCTCCTGAACTTATCACTCTCCACAAGCTAAAAGGAGTAATTGTTGGAATTCTTCCAGATATTCAAGGCCCTTGGAGCCATGGTTGGCTTGTTGGTTAGCCAATTAACTGTTACCTTTTTGACCCAATCAAAAGGATCACAGGACATAAATTATTTTAATTGCACATCTAAAACTTTATCCTGTTTGATTGAATTGATTGATTCAATCTGTTGATTGATTACATTAATTGATGAAATGGTATAGGACAATCATAAACCCCTCCTTTTCTCTCTTGTATTTTCCCCTTCATGTAATTTTAACCTTTTTGTTTCCTTTTCCTTTTAATTCAGAACCATAAATATTTAAGCTAGCAGAGGTTTTTCTAGGTGGAATATACTTAGTCCTTGCTATGAGTAGAGCAGCTAAAGTCACAAATGGTTGTTTTCATTGTTTGAGGGTAAAAATAAAAGAGAATATAATTGTCCATTCCTTGAAATTTTTCTCTCTCCTTTCTCTAAATCTTTTTTCATATAGTGAATATGTGTATGTCTGTATATGTGTGTGTCATTTATATAAGTAAATATATATTTATGTAGAAATTTCTTTATATGTATTATATATTATTATGTGTGTATACATATACTCGTATATACATATACACATATGTATTTATATTTATATATGAAAGATTATATATTATGTGGCCATAATAACTGCTTACGCCTTCTTTCTTTGGACAATAGTTTAATGTTTCAACTTGGAAAAAAAAAGGGAAATCCTAAGTATAAGTATTTTCAATCACTTCCTTTGCTAAACATATCCCTCTTATTCGTAACTCTTTCGGTCTTTCCCTTAAAACATTGGTGAATTGATGAAGAAAAGAAGAAATATTACTATGTCTACATTCTTTATTATCTTTATTATATAAATATTATCTTTATTGTATAAATGGAAGTGTGAGGATCTTACAAATGAACAAAGCTGCTTAGATTTGATATAGACTGCCTCTTCTGTCAAGTAATTTTTCAGTTATGTTCCACTTTGTGACTCCATTTAGGGTTTTCTTAGCAAAGATTACTGGAGTGGTTTGCTGTTTCCTTCCAGATTTTTTTTCAGATGAGGAAACTGAGGCAAGTAAGGTTAAGTGACTTGCCCAGCATCACACAACTAATAAGTATCTGATGCCACATTTAAACTCAGGAAGATGGATCTTTCTGATTTCAGACCCAGTGCTCTTTCCATTATTGTGCTAAGTGCCTTTGATATAGGTTAGAATCCAATTAATTACATAATTCCTTTTTCCCTTGTTTAGGTTATGTATGTCTGTGTCTAGACCTGTGATTTCATTAATATAGGAAACTCCTGGAAAGAAAAATTACCTTACCAACGAAATTTGGCAGTTGTTGAGTAATTTATAGTCTTAGAGAATTGCCTGGGACACTGAAAGGTTAAGTGGCTTATTCTATCAATATGGGAATGTCAAGATATTAGGAGACACCCCATTTTCCACAGCCAAGGCCCAGCAAGAAGACTGTGCTCTGAACCTGGCAAACACCAGTCCCATTTGAGCACACCTTCTGGAACTGATGTCAGGCAAGCAGCAGAAGGTCCAGACATGATGCCCTGCTATGAACAGACTTTTTGCCACTAAACAACCTTGCCTCATTGCTTGCTGTTGTGACTTATTACTGCTGCTAGAATATACCTACTCTTTGTGTATTCACAAGTATATAAATCAAGGTTCAGCCACCCTAAAGTGAGTCCCTTCCCACCAGGGCCAGGGTTCCAATTCATGTATATTTGCTTGTAAATTGTTTCCCTTCACTTTGAAATTAAAATGCTATTGATTCTGCTATCCCTAGCTTGCTCTGTTTGGCTCCAATCATCCACTGATTAAGGGCTAATTTGGTACAATTGACAAGTAAAAATAACATAGATCTTGTCCCTGAGACACACTCTGTATAAACAGCTCTGTTATCAGTATCAGAGGGCAGAACCTGAACACAGCTCTTTTCACTTTTGAGGGTCCCCCACTTCTATTCTTAGGAGTGAGAACAAAAATATAAAAAGGAAAAGTGATGAGTAAAATCGAGAATGTGTGTATGTGTGTGTATGTGTAGTTACCAACTTACTTTTTTCCAGAATTATTATGATTTAATCTTACCTAGGATATTCTAGTACCTTGTGTTATATCTAATAAAATCTTATGTTTCCCTATTTAAAAAAAATTAACTTACATTAAATAATTTTCTTTTCAGTCTCCAGAGGGTGCTGAGGGCAAAGATGCAGCTAAAGTAACTAAACAAGAGGTGAGTATCTCTTTCATATACCATGTCTAATTATTTTCATTGGAGATCCAAAAATTTCAAAGATGGTCTTCACTAGGATAATAGGGTTGTTGTTTTTTTGTTTTTGTTTTTTGTTGAGGCAATTGGGGCTAAGTGATTTGCCCAGGGTCACACAGCTAGAAAGTATTAAGTATCTGAGATCAGATTTGAACTCTGGTCCTCCTGATTTCAGGGCTGATGCTCTATTCACTGCACCACCTAGCTGCCCCTCGCTAGTATAATGTTAACATGATGGTTTATGGAATATAAAATAGAGATAAAAGGGCACAAGTGTGTTGGTCAATGTTTAAAAATGTACGCACAACACACTATTAAATATAGTATATTTTTTATATATGTTATATATATACTAAATATAGTATAGTAAATAAATATTTATTTATATTTATACATATAAATTACATATATAAATATATAAACATATTTATATAAGTAAATAATATATGTGAATATATTTATGTTTATATAAATTAATATAGCATGTTCCCTGTAAAAGGGTCCCTATTTTGGAGACTTACTTTCCTTTTGTGCCCTAATATTTAGACAGTAATACTTTAGTGGGGTTATCAAAAATAACAATAATAATCATTGTCAACATTTATATAATACCTACAGCATAGCAGGTATTTGCAGATGCTTCATTTGATCCTCACAACCTCCTTAGGAGGGTAAGTGCTGTTGCTATCCTCATTTTGCAGTTGAGGAAAATGAGATAAACCCAGATTAAGTGACTTTGCCAGGGTCACACATCTAATAAGTGTCAGAGGCCAGATTTAAAATCATGTATTCCTAATTTTAGACCAAATAATCTATCCACTGTGCCACCCAGCTGCCTCTATCCCAAGTATATATGATGTTTCTGCTTGTATTTATATGTCTACTTATACCTCCTTGTGACTGTTGAAATAAAGAGGATATTAGTATTTTCTTCCATGCAAGAAGGAAAAATAATAGAAAAATTATTTAGGAAGGGGAAGAAGGCTTCTCTGCTTCGAGGAAGTGGGAAAGTGTGAAATTACTTTTTAAAACCTTTCATATTTTATATTTGCCCAAGGGCTATCTGAACTGAAAAACCACATAAAGACACAAAATTATGGAAATACTTGATTTATAAATGGGAGAGATTCAGTGTTTAAGGCAGCTGACCAAGAAACATCTCTCAAAAGCTCACCATCAAGATAAAAGTCTGACTAAGGGGAATAGTAGAGTCCAAATGAGTTTTCAGTCAAATAATGTTTGAATTTTAACTGGGGGGGGGCATTTTAAAATTTTCTGTAAAGTCAGTAGATAAGACAAAAAGCAGTGAATCAGATTGCAGTCATGGACAATGTTATTACCTGTTGCTAAATACTATAAGAGTTTTACCAAATGTGCAAAGAACAATTTCCTGCCCTTGAATATAGAACCTAAACAAAGTCAAGACAAACAGCACCAATTAGCACGTCTTTCATAGACTTAATAGGCTCACATAAAAACTTGAACTCATAAATACGTGGTTTTTACTATTCATACTAAAGAAAAAAGCTAACGATGGCTAGCTTTTTGTGTGAGAAAAATTCATATGAATTTAGTTCCAATATAACTGTAACTGTGTAACCAATTAAAATCCTACAAGTTGTTAAAAGAAATCGTAGTTCTTCTAAATCATTAATAATTAGAGAATGAAAATTTACTAAGTCCAGTATCCATCAGATTGGCTACAAAGACAAAAAGGAAAAATGACATGCTGGAGGGGCTGTGGGAAAACAGGTACATTAAGGTTACAATGTTGTGGAATTGTGAACTGGTCTAGCTATTCTAGAAAGCAATTTGGAAGTGTATCTAAAATTTTATTAAATTGTTCCCTACTTTTTGACTCAGCAATATCACTAGATCTATACCACAAAGAGATCAGAAGAGAAAGGACCCATATGTACAAAAATATTTATAGCAGCAAATTGAAAACTTGGGGTAGGGAATGGTGGTAATCAGTTGCTGAATGGCTCAGCAAGTGAATATAATAGGATGCTATTGTGCTGAAATGATACTTCTCACTTTTTGATAGAGGTACCTCCCAATTCTTTAAAGACAGATAAACTCAGAGTGCAAATTACATGTTTTTTTAACATGGTCATTGTTTTGTTTGATTAAACTTTTTGGTAATAGAGCTTTTAAATGTTTGATGGTGGTGGTGGTGGTTGTTTTTTTGTTTCTTTGTTTTGTTTTGTTTTTTGGTTTTTGTTTGTTTGTTTGTTTGTTGGTTTTTGGTTTTTTGCTTTCTTGCTAGAAAGTTAGGGAAAGTAAGATAAAGATACCATGAAAATAAAATTAATTTTAAAAATAAAAATGTTGAAGAGAATGGTTTCAGAAAAACATGGAAGGACTAATTTAAACTGGCAAAATAATCAGAACCAGAAGAATTCTATAATAAGAACAATATTGTAAAAAGCAATCAATTTTGAAAGATTTAGGAACTCTGAGCATCACAATTCCAAAGTATGCTACCACCTCCTGATAGAAATGTGATAGGAATCAGAGTGTAGGTTGAGCCATAATTTGAGTGGGGATGTACATAGCTGATGCAGGAGTTTGATTTGCTTAACAATAAATTTTTGTAACAAGGATTTTGTTTTTATATTTACTTAATGTGTAAAGAGAAAGGCGTTTCTTTGTTTGAAAAGTAAATTATGCAGTAGATAGAGCAGATACTTGAAATTTACTTGCTGTACTGTGGGAGCTGAGTGTGGACCACAATATAGCATTCTCACTCTTTTTGTTGTTGTTTGCTTACATTTTGTTTTCTTTCCCAGTTTTTTTCCTTCTTGATCTGATTTTTCTTGTGCAGCAACACAATTGTATAAATATGTATACATATATTGGATTTAACATGTATTTTAACATATTTAACATATATTGGATTACCTGCCATGTAAGGGAGAGATTGAGGAGAAGGAGGGGATAATTTGGAACAAAAGGCTTTACAAGGGTCAGTGTTGAAAATTTACCCATGCATATGTTTTGTAAATAAAAAGCTAATAAAAGAAGAAACTTATTTGCTGTGTGATCCTGGGCAAGTCACTTAACCCTGTTTGCCCCAGTTTCCTCATCTGTAAAAAATGAGAAGGAAATGGCAAACCACTCTATTATCTCTGCCAGGAAAATCCCAAATGGGGTTACGAAGAAGCAGACATGACTGATCTACTGAACAGCAACATATATGACAAAAAAAGGTCAGAAACTTACAGGTATTTATACAAATACCTACAAATAATGCTTCCTCTGAACAATAGTAGTAAAGTCTGACATTGCGTATTACCTTATTAAATTTGTCAAATTGAACTGAAAATCATTTGCTTCCAGATGGAGCTCATGAAATTCCTAAGATCCAAGAGTAGAAACAAAAAGCTTTCCATGGGTGACATCTACATGAACTCTACCAATAATGTACTGACAAGAAGCATTAAACAAATAGTATAGTTACAGATTTTATATAGAAACAAAGGTTTATGGTAGCAATTTGAGGTTAAGTCATTGCTACAAGAAATTATAGAAGCATAATCCTGTTGTCCCTGAAGGATCCTGGACTTAATGAATCTATGTATATAATCCAAGGAAAAAGTAGAAACTGTATAATATATCATTGCAGACTGATGGCTGAAGAATACTAAAGAAGTGGACTTTTCATGGTCTGACAGATGATAAATTCCACATTCCAATATAATTTCAAAATATCCTTGACACAACTAATAAACCAACCACTAGAGCCAGAACATTATTTTACAAAATAGTATACATTTAAAATTTTAAAATAAAACTTTATTGTTTGTATTTTGTTTTTACATTACCTTCATTTCTTAGTGAGTTCCTTATCCTCCACCCCTTTTAGAGAGGGATTATAATAAAAAAATTTTTTCAAAAAAAGAGCAAAAGCAAGTTCAGTAAAACTAACTAATACATCCAAGAAGTCTGAGCTTACGTGATATGTTCTATATCCATAAGCCGCCTTCCCTGCAAAGAAGGGATACCTTCTCGTGTGTCTTTGGGACAAAAGCTTTTCATAATTATTTCACATTCATCATCCAATTTTTACTGTTTTATTGTTTTTTCACTGTCACAGCACATTTATTAAGAACTTTCTGGGCACTGTGCTAAATGCTGGGGATACAAATAGAAACAAGAAATGACATGCTCCAAAATCAGGAAAATTATGTTCAACTAAGGAACTTATGTTCAACTCATACAAGAGACCTGAAAAATAGGGAAACCTTTCAGAAATAGTGTTCAGAGCAGGTGTCAATCAGGAAATCACAGTCTCAGGGTAGACGTATTACTAGTATAGTAAGGCAGCTAGTGAGAAAAAAGAACTATCATCATCATTTATATGTGTTATTTTCAATTCAATACATATTTCTTTGATGTATCATGTTCACCATCTACAGTAATATACTCCATGACATTTATGAACTATAACCCATTTAGCTGCCTCAGTGGGCACCTATTTTGTGTCTTATTCTTTAGTACTACAAAAAAATGCTGTTATTAATATTTTGATGTATATAAGGACTTTCTTTTTATCCTTGATTCCTTATGCTACATGCCTTGTTGTAGGAAATCTGAGTGAAAGAGTATAATAATTTCATTCACTTTCTTAGAAAAATTTCCAGTTTTTTCCAAAATAAACTAGAGAATTATTACCAAATAGATAAGCTGTTGTCCAAAATCACCAAGATAAACTATTGATACATAAATTTCTGAGATTGTTTTATATAGATTTCATCATACTAAAGACTCAGTCTCTGAATTATGTAAAAAGGTGGGGATAAAGACTAAGACTATGATTTCTTTGAATATAGGAAACTGCCAGAAGAGAAATTTCTTCTATCAATGCATGTTTTCTGAAACTTATATTCTTAGAGAATTATAAAGATCACTGATATGCTAATTCCCCAGAGATAGACCAGACAATGTATGTGAGAGTTGGGACTTGAATACAGGTCTTTGTGGCTCTGAAACTAGTTTTCTTTTTTTTATTATTATAATAACTTTTTATTGACAGAACCCATGCCAGGGTAATTTTTTTACATTATCCCTTGCACTCACTTCTGTTCCGATTTTTCCCTCCCACCCTCCACCCCCTCCCCTCGATGGCAAGCAGTCCTATATATGTTGAATATGTCGTAGTATATCCTAGATACAACATATGTGTGCAGAACCAAACAGTTTTCTTGTTGCACGGGGAGAATTAGATTCAGAAGGTAAAAATAACCCGGGAAGAAAAACAAAAATGCAAACAGTTTACATTCATTTCCCAGTGTTCTTTCTTTAATTGTAGCTGCTTCTGTCCATCATTGATCAATTGAAACTGAATTAGGTCTCTTTGTCAAAGAAATCCACTTCCATCAGAATACATCCTCATACAGTATCGTTGTTGACGTATATAATGATCTCTTGGTTCTGCTCATTTCACTCAGCATCAGTTCATGTAAGTCTCTCCAAGCCTCTCTGTATTCATCCTGCTGGTCATTTCTTACAGAACAATAATATTCCATAACATTCATATACCACAATTTACCCAACCATTCTCCACTTGATGGGCATCCATTCATTTTCTAGTTTCTAGCCACTACAAACAGGGCTGCCACAAACATTCGTGCACATACAGGTCCCTTTCCTTTCTTTAGTATCTCCTTGGGATATAAGCCCAGTAGTAGCACTGCTGGGTCAAAGGGTATGCACAGTTGGATAACTTTTTGGGCATAATTCTAGATTGCTCTCCAGAATGGTTGGATTCGTTCACAACTCCACCAACAATGTATCAGTGTCCCAGTTTTCCCTCATCCCCTCCAACAATCATCATTATTTTTTCCTGTCATCTTAGCCAATCTGACAGGTGTGTAGTGGTATCTTAGAGTTGTCTTAATTTGCATTTCTCTGATTAATAATGATTTGGAACATTCTTTCATATGAATGGTAATAATTTCAATTTCATCATCTGAAAATTGTCTGTTCATATCCTTTGACCATTTGTCAATTGGAAAATGGCTTGGTTTCTTATAAATTAGAGTCAGTTCTCTATATATTTTGGAAATGAGGCCTTTATCAGAACCTTTAACTGTGAAGATGTTTTCCCAGTTTGTTGCTTCCCTTCTAATCTTATTTGCATTAGTTTTGTTTGTACAGAAGCTTTTTAATTTGATGTAATCAAAATTTTCTATTTTGTGATCAATAAAGGTCTCTAGTTCATCTTTGGTCACAAATTTCTTCCTCCTCCACAAGTCTGAGAGATAAACTATCCTATGTTCCTCCAATTTATTTAAAATCTCGTTCTTTATGTCTAAATCATGGATCCATTTTGATCTTATCTTGGTATACGATGTGAAGTGTGGGTCCATGCCTAATTTCTGCCATACTAATTTCCAGTTATCCTAGCAGTTTTTGTCAAATAATGAATTCTTATCCCAAAAGTTAGGATCTTTGGGTTTGTCAAACACTAGATTGCTATAGTTGACTATTCTGTCTTGTGAACCTAACCTGTTCCACTGATCAACTAATCTATTTCTTAGCCAATACCAAATGGTTTTGGTGACTGCTGCTTTATAATATAGTTTTAGATCAGGTACAGCTAGGCCACCTTCATTTGATTTTTTTTTCATTAGTTCTTTTGAGATTCTCGATGAAACTAGTTTTCTATCTACTAAATCACTCTGCCCCTCATGAAAAAGAAACTTTTCAAAATATAGAGACCTAAAAGAAGAAATGAAAAAAAAATAAAAGTAGGCTAAAGTAATACACTAATCCTCAACATTCTACTATTACAGTTATACCAAGGATGCTTTTAGTAAACTCCAAAAGTTTTTATTCTAATACTTTTATTCAATTATACAAAGTAATTATTTTTTTCCCAGTTGTACAATAGTTTGCAGAACATTAGCTATAAAAGAAAAAGCAGCATAGTGATTTGTCCCTGGCCTACTAATATATTCTACATTGAAGGGAGAAGTAATAATAAAAATAACAAGAATAACTAGCATTTGTACAGCTTTAAGACTTTTAAGTGACTTGCCTAAAGCCACATGAGAGAGACTGGATTCAAAGCCAGTTCTTCTGACTCCCAACCCAGCACTCTGTGGCATTCCTGATGAGGGGTCATCCAGCTAGTGTTTGAAAACCCATAATTAGGGATAACACAAGAGGTGGCCCATTCCACTTCTGCACAGCTCCCATTGTCAGAAAGTTTTCCTGACATCAAGTCTAAATTTACATTTCCATGTCCTCTCAATTTTCTGCTTGTACCTATGAAGTCAAACTGAACAAGAGTAATACTTGTTTAATATGAAAGTCTTTCAAATTCATTTTGCTAGTGTTAAAAAAAACATATATCAAATTCAGTGACAAGACTCTAAGGACTTCTAGACCGATTTGAACCAGTATTGGGTCTCTGATCATGGCTCTAAGACATATTTTTTTGGAAAACAGGACAGTTCCCTTTCTTTCTTAATGTTTTAAAATAATTTCAATATCATATATTAATATTCAATAATGATATTAATAGAATATGTAATAATTCACATTAATTTATTATTAATTTTTATTTCTATTTTTAAAATATATGAAATCAAATAATTTAAAATAATCATATCCAAAAATTTTGTGAAAGAATGGTTAATATTTTAATTTCTTTGAAAAAAAGCTCAAAAAAATTAAGTTACCAGGCAGATCTCCAAAAGCAACATAAGATGACAGCATGAGCATTCCAAAAGGGGCAGCTGAGACTGAGACTGTGTCTGCCTGTTATGAACAAGACTGTTTTGAAAAGTAGAAAATTCACTCAGAAAGCTATTTTTCATCTACATAATGTCAAACAACTGATTTCACTGTTTTGTTTTGGTTTTTTGTTCTATTCATGTGTGGTGTATTTTAATTCCTTGAATTGACCAATTGTTATGGCATTGAATACGGTCTTTGGCTATAAATTGGGAGATCTTCCACCATGAATTCCTTGAGATTTGAATAGTGGCATTGCTAGAATAAGTATATTCCTAGTGACTTTTATAATAAATAATCATAAACAGAGATGATCTCGATTTGGCTCCAAATGTAGCTCTGTGAATTAAAAGCTTTTGGGGTTCCATATAGTCCAATTGTAATAACCTCTTCATCTGCTACAATCAGTCAGCTAGCTAATACTTACTAAATGCGTACTATCTGCCAGGCAATATGCCAAACACTAGACAAACCAAGAAAGGCAAAAAATATAAAACAAAATCAAAACAAAACAACAACAAAAAAGTCCCTGCTCTGAAGGAATTCACAATTTAATGGAGACAGAAAGTATTGTCAAGGCTATCTTATTTCTGCTGACCTTGTGAAATATTTATCCTAGCCAAATCTTCTTAGTGTTCTTTGTACCCAGAAATGACTGGCACCTCAACAGTGCAGCCTGGCACATAGGCTCCTCCAGAGAGTATTCACAGGATAAGGAAAATAGACAGATGTGTAAGGAAAGGCACATAGGAATAACCACGTCCCAAAGCTACATTACTTTATTGTGATGAAGTCCCTTGTCTCCCCTCTCTCTAATTACCATCAAGTTTTGCACTCATAATATAATGAAGGCTAGTTTTGTTTGTTTGGTTGTTTTTACATTTTTCCTTTTTTTTCCATTGGACAAAAATATATTATCTCCCCTTTCTTCCTACCTCTCTTAAAAAGAAAAAAAAAAAAAAAGAAAGGAAAATGAGTCTCATAACAAATAAATTCAGCTGTTGCTCATTTAGGAAAAAAATCTGTCTCAATCTACACCGATTCCATTCTTTCTCTTTCAGGAGATGGAATGTTTCATCATCAGCCCCATGAAATTGTGGTTTGTCATTGTATTAATCAAAATTCTTAAAATCCTTTTAATTTGAATAATTGAAATTCTAGCAGTGGAAACCCTGCTTCTTCTCCCCGTGTTTTTGTACTAGCTGAAAGAAACTTTAGCTTAGGAAGAAATGTTGCCTCCACTCCTTAAGCCTTGACCTCTGTCTCAATTCCCACCTCCAAAAGCTCAGCTTCAAATTTTACTTAGATTCAATGGAAAATCAACCCATACCCAGAACCTGAAATTAGAAGTGGTCTAGTTCACCTTCCAAACTGTGGATGAATGCCATATAGTCTATATAAATCAAATCCAGTTACAATAAAGGCTATAAAAATGGAAATAACTGAAATATTTAAATGTTCAAGTTTTATTGAACATTTGATGTATTTTAACTGAGATGAAATTATAATACTTTGAAAAATTATGGACACCCTGGAATATTTATCACAATGAAATTTTACTTGTGTCTTCCTTTCTGACTGAAAGGAACATCCTTCCAAAATGAAAATATGGGCCCAGATAAGGCAGCGTTGAGGGTACCTTCTATAGACTAACAAAATCCTAACATAATTATGTAATCAACAGCTAATTACTGAGAATGGTTTCTTATCTAGTGCCTTACTGTGTGTTTATAAAAGTTATAGGTAATATAGGCTTCTTATTGTCTAAAAGAACCAAAATTTTAGACTACTTCAAAAGTTCATTAAATTTTGGTATTAGTTGATGCAATTGATCTATCCAGTGTTTTAACCTATCCTTAGGACTTTCCCAATATAATTAAATCTTGGTAAGAGATAAAAACTATAATCGATGACTTAGCCTTTTTGGATACCTCTCCCCCAACTTCTTCACCTTTTCATAATATTAGAAATATTTGATTAAAAGAAGGAAGAAATTTTTCCTAAGTTAATTTACCTATTGAGTTCCATACTAATCACATTACCAAAAATGAATTTATAGAGCTAGAAAAAGTTGTAACAGAATTCATCTAGAAAAACAAAAGGTCAAGAATATCAAAGAAATCGGAAGAAAAAGTTAAGGAAAGGTAGCCTAGCAGTTCCAGATTTTAAATTATAGTATAAAGTGCTAGTCATTAAATAAATGGCTAAGAAATAAAGCGTAGATGAGTGTAATAAATTAGGTATACAATATATGGTAGTAAATGAAAATAGTAATCTAATGTTTGATAAATTCAAAGATCCAAGCTTTTGGGATAAGAACTCCGATTTGACAAAAATTTGCTGGGAATATTAGAAAACAGTGTGATAGAAAATAACATATCATACAAGATATCAAAATAATGTCAAAATGGCTACATTATTTAGACATAAAAGATGATAACATAAGTAAATAAGTAGAGCGTGGAAAATGTACTTGTTGAATCTATGATTGAGAAAAAGTTTATGACCATACCAAAGATAGCGAATATTATTGGAAGTAAAATAGGTCATTTGATTACATTAATTAAAAAGATTTTGTATAAATAAAATTAATGTAGCCAGGATTAGGAGAACAAGAAACTGGAAAAAAATTGTTTGCAGCAAGTTTTTTTGATAAAGACCTTATTTCTCAGATAGGAAACTGAGCCAAATAAAAACTATTCCCCAGTTGATCAATAGTCAAAGAATATAAACAATCAGAAGAAGACATCAAATATTGCAAATAAGCACATAAAAATGCTTAAAGATAAACAAATTAAACAACTCTTAAGATACCACTTTATACCTGTCTGATTAACCTGCAGAAAAGAAAAATGACAAATGATGGAGGGGATGTGGGAAAATTGGAAAGTAATGCACACTGTTGGTAGATTTGTGAACTAATCCAGCTATACTGGAGAGCAATTTGGAACTATGTCCAAAGATCTATAAAACTGTGTATACCCTCTGACCCAGCAATCCTACTACTCTTTATCCTAGAAATAAAAGAAAAGGGAAAAGGATCTATTGATACAAAAATATTTATAGCAAATTTTTTTTGTGGTAGCAAAGAATTGGAAATTAAGGGGAATATCAGGAAATGACTAAGCAAATTGTAGTTTTTGATTTGCTGGTATAGTATTGTGCTATAATAAATAATGGACAGAATGATCTCAGAAAATCCTGAAGTTATATGAATTGTTATGAAGTAAAGCAAGCAGAACTGGGAGAGCGTTGTACATAGTAATAGCAATATTATAAAAATAATCAACAAGAAAAAATTAGATATTCTGATCAATTCAATGATCCAAGACTATGCCAAAGGACTCATGATGAAAAATGCTAACCATCTCTAGAGAGAACTGATAAACTCTGAGTACAGATTGAAGTATAATTTTTAAACTTTATTCTTCTTGCTATTTTTTAATAACATACCTAGTATGGAGATATGTTTTACTTGATTTCACATGTGTAATTAATATCATAACTGCCTTCAGAATAAGTGGGGAAATTTTTAACTCAAAATTGTTTTTAAAAATGAATGTTAAAAATAAACATTTTTTTTAAATCTAATGTTAAGAAAAGGGGAAAAATCTGGTTATTATATTTCATATCTGTAAGATAATCCAATTATTTATTTAAAAAGTAATAGACTTAGACCTGAAATGAACTTTGCAAATCATCAGATCCAACCCCTATATTTTACACATAATCCCAAAGCAATGAGATGACTGGTCCAGTATCATACCCATACAGGCAGTAAAAAATCAGAATTTAAACTTAACTTCTCAGACTGCAAATCCTGAATCCACTGAACCATGCAGTCTTGTAAAGTTGACTTGGCTTTCAAAGACTGGAGCTTTTCAGGGAACAGATTTTCTAGAAGGTATCCATTCATCTATCTGTACATATGTACATACCCATTATGTACCTGCTGGCTATAAACCAAAGGTTTATCACAGTTTCCAATGTGTGTATATTAAAGAAAGATCCCTTTTGATGATTATGAGAAGAAAAATGATAAATTGTTTTCTAAAGAAGAATGGTAGATTTCAGTTGATAAATTTTGAGCAAGGGAAAATAAGATTTTTTTTCAGTAATTAGAATAGATAACAGATTAAGGTAGATAAAATCAAGATAAAATACTTTCTCATTTTCATGTCCCAGGCCTTTTTTTATATTTTTAAATTCTTCTGATCCCCTTGAATTGTATGAAACTAGTAAGCTCATTGGACTAGTAGAAGTTGAGCTCAGTTGCAAAATGCTTCAATGTGAACATTTCTCAACTAGAACCCTTTTAATATTCTCTTCCATTATCTTTCTATATAAGAAGCAAGTTTCTATACAACTTGCTCGTTGTGTCCCTTAAAGAGGTTACAAGGGCAACAGAACTCACAATTTATTACTATTTTTTACTTAACAGGTCTTAAATCTAGATAAGACCAAATAGGTAACATAAGAAACAATGACTATGAGGAATTCAATTAAATTCAATAGATAATTATTATTAACTACCTTCTGTGTCAGACAGTATACTACAAAGACAAAATCTTTTACCTAATGGAATTCTGAGAGGAACAATGTGTGTATAGATTACTAAATGCAAAATAATTGGGGTGTAAAAGGTACTAACTTTTAGGAGTATAAGGAATTCAACAAAATCTAGGAATACTTGTATGCATTGATGCAGTAAAGAAAGCGGAAGCAACAGAATAATATGCACAATGCTTATAATAATATAAATGATAACACTAGTAAAATCAGTTGAAATATGATGGAGAGATGATAAGGAAACATACCTTCTTTCTCAGAAGTATGGGGACTTATGGCTATGGAATGTAGCATACCTATTAGATGTGTTGGCTATCTATTAAAATTAAAAATAAATTTTCAATTATTTTTATTGAAATTTTCTGGAATTGTTGGTAAAAGGAAGATTTTATTGGAGGAGAGGATAGTTTATTAGGGGAATGAATGTAGTTTAAAATGAAAGACATCAATGAAACTTTTTAAAGGACTAACTGGATAGCTACAGAAAACATTAAGAATGATGTTGGAAATGTTGAGTACTTTTGCTAGCCCTAAGGCCTTGCAGTCCAAAATCCACATTTGTATCTAAAATTATAAAAGCTTACAGTTATTAGGATTGTTTAATTGAATTTGTTTTGCATAAAGATGGAAATTTTTTATCTCAGATAGAACTTATATCCCTTAGCTATACTGCTAGAATTTAGATATTGAATTCATCCAATATGGTCTACGTGAAACTATTGTTGATGATCATGCAAAAATTCCAGTTTATTGTTACTTATTTATTAACTCAGACTTTAGAATCTTTCCTGGTTATCTATTTGCTGATGAAGTCAACTCATATTGTTCAGTTTAACTTGAACATTTATTTCAATACCATAAATATTCACTGTTTCTTGCTTCTCAGTCACCACTATCTTATCCTTACAAGATTGTAAGCTCGTTGGAATAGAAAACATACCTTAAAAAAAGTTTTTATAACAGCATCTATCACCTTATCAAGTTCACAGTCGATGTTCAGTGTATCTGTCTCAGTTTTTAAAGGCAATAAATGGCCTATTACATATGTGCACACTACTCCCAAATCAGTTTTATAATTATAATCAGAACCTGTTTGTTAAGGCAAAAATGAAATTGAATAAAAAACTGGAAAATAGATATGAGAAATATGATTGATAATTAAAATTGTTTTTTAAACAAGCTATTGATGCTAGAATATGGGAAAGATTGTCATAAAAAAGCATCAACATCATTTGTAATAATTTCATACCTGAGGTTAACTGATATAATTCATTTGCCATTACAAAGAAACCAAAAGAGCTTTAAAATGGCTTTAATCAGCAAATACTTGATTATTAGGAAACAGGCATTTATTAAGCATCTTCTAGCTTTATCAGGCAGCTTCTAGCTGTTAAAATTAAAAGTAAAATAATATTTCAATTATTTTTGGTTGAAATTTGCTAGAATTGTTGGTACAAGGAAGATTTTATTGGCAGAGAGGATAGTTTATTAGGAAAATAAATGAAAAAGATATCACTGAAACTTTTTAAAGGACTGGATGGCTACAGGAAAGTGTTAAGTGCCATGCACTGAACTAAGTTATTTGCAAATATCTCATTTGATCCATCTAGGAAGAAAAAACATATAAATCAAGGATCACATGCTATGACCTTTGCCAACCTTTAGAATTTGCTCATCAATGAATTTCCAAATTGTAACCATATATAAATGAGTATATGTGTATACACAAACAATTATTACAAATAGGCCAGACAGTAAGTTGGAATTGAACATAAGAGCAGATAGTATTGCTTTTGAAAAATTCCAAAGTTCTTTTAATGACTCCACACTTTTCCTTGAAACAAAGGCCTACTTTATTCAGATCAATAAAATGTACTATCTTCTTTTATTATCAAATAAAAATTTCTTTTGATGCTTAAAGCTCTTCACAACCTGGCTCTATCCACCTTTCCAGTCTTCTAATGCCGATATCACATTCCTCATGCTCCCCCAGCGACTTGTGTCTTCCCCTCTAAATTAATTATAGAACTTATTCTATGTGTATTTTTAAAATTCTTATACATGTACTTTTGTTGTCTTTGTCATTGTTGTTTTCTCCTCTTCTTTCTTCAAGCTGAGACAATTTACTTTTCTTCCTCCTCCTTTTCCTCAAAAAAAAATTGGGACAATTTACTTTTGTCCTGCAGAATTTTCATTTTTGATTTCTTGAAAAGCAGGCTTTAAAAAAAAGTCTGTTTAAATGGAACTACTTGTGTAGACCTTTAAACACATATCATTCTAACATTCATTGAATGGTCAAACCTCTATGGCACATTGTTTAGATATTGATGGCTTAAAAGTAGTATAAATAGCAATTATTTACTATTCTGCTCAGAAACTCTTAAGGGTCATCCAGGTTCCTGGTTAATATCTTTAGGATGATAAGTTGGGCCACCTTGTGTCTCAGTTTTTAATCTAGCCATTAGTCATTGAATGGACATGGACTCAGACAAACTGAGACCTCGGAATAAAGTATTCCTTCCTCCTCTTAGCAAGTGTAGAATTTCTGACCTTTAAAAATTCTTTCCTACTTTTCCAGTTTTTTTATACTTTACTCTCCTCCATACACTCTGAAAATTATCTATATTAATCTACTTGGCAGTTTCTTGAGCACTATACTCAATCTTCCATCTCCTCCATACCTCTATTTATTGTCCCCCATAGTTAGAATGCTCTCCCCCTTTACCTCCCTCCATCTGACTGGTTCCCTGCTTCTTTAGGATACCGCTTAAATTGCACTTTATGCAGAAAGCCTTTCCTGGTCTTCCCAGTCCCTCTTCAGTTGTTGATACCTTCTTCCCTTTCAGGTTAGTTTCATAGATATTTATATTATCTCCATTAGAATGCATGTTTAATTTATTCTTGTTATATTTTTTAGAATGAATACATACAGTCTCTCTCCTAATTGAGGTATTTTCTTTCCTACCTAAAACTGGATTCTTCCTCTCTAGGAAGACAGATGCCTTTAAGTGACATTTTCCTTTGCAGGATTTTAATGGTATCCAGGAAGAGTCTTTTTTCCCCTTTCTTTGTATCCCCAGCATTTAGCCCAGTGCCTGATATATAATAAGTATTTAATAAATGTTTATTGACTGGCTATACGTATGGAATATTACATGTATTTGTTAAGACATGACCAATGTCTTTCTTTTTTCTTAGTTATATTAAACACCTACTATATACCAGGAATTGTGCTTAGTGCTGGGAATACCAAAAAAAGGTAAAAGACAGTCTCTGCTTTGTCATTTAAAATGCTAGTCTAAGCTAACAGTTTTTGACTGTTAGAGAGGCCTTCCTTGGACATCTCTTTGGCGCATTGAATGGAGCTGTGGACCTGGAGTTAGAGAAACCAGAGTTTAAATTTATCCCTGGATACTTAATAGCTATTGTAGCCCTTCATTTCTGTCTGTTTTCAGTTTCCTCAGCTGTAAAATGGGAATAATAATAACCCCTTAACCTCCAAGGATAGTGATGAAGGTCAAATGAGATATTATTTGTAAACTGTTGATACATAATGGGGACTTAATAAATTAAGTGCCTTAATAAATATTAATAAATGTATGTTTCCTTTCCCCTTATGATTTCTGTTCTTCAGTTTATCAAATATTGAACTATTATATTCAGTAGTTTATGGTTCTTTTATGGAGTCCTGATTTTTTTTAACATTTTATTTAAAACATTATTAAATCATTTTGATAATTTTTACTTTATAATGTAATTTAAAATTTGTAATGCTTGGGATTCTTTCCTGTTATTTTTCCTGGGATTCTTGACCTTTAATTCTTTCAAATGAATTTTAGCATTATTTTATCTAATTCTATATAGTACCCTCTTGACAAGTTTGATTGATACAGCACTAAATCTGTAGGTTAATTTACATAGTATCACCATTGTTATTATATCCTTATGGCCCAACCATGAATAATGACTGTCTTGCCAATGATTTATCTGTTATTTAGCAAAGAGTATTTTGTAATTCTGTTTGGAGAATTACTTGACTGATTTGTAAGTAGCATGTCTGTTGTTTACATGTGCTTTTGAAGATGCTTAATGTCATATTAGAATATTTTCTTAAATGACTTAAGTATTCTTCCTGCCAGCCTCTTTATTGTATTAATTTGTACTATCCATAAAGAAAGAACTTGATATAGGAAGATAAACCTCCTTCTCTAAATGAACATAAAATCAAAATTAGCAGACTATGAATTTTAGGCTGGACTTGTGATTTTATGGATATTGGATGGTCCTGGTGAGCACAGTCCCTCTACCAAAGCAGATAAGCCACTGTCATGTAACTTGTAGTCTTAGAGGGTTACTTAAGGGATCAAAACCTTAAGTTCTTTGTTCAGGGACATTCAGTGTCACACATGAGACTTTAACCCATGTATTCCTGATCATGAAGCCTCCTTTCTATCTACTTTGCTGGGTTGCCTCTCATTCTAACCTCCTTGTCCAAATGAGCAGAAATTCTATATTAGAATAGTGTGACTAAATGAGATTAATTAATGAAGTTTTACAATATTCAAAATTTGGAAGTTAAAGATATATATTTTAAAATCAATTCAACAGACATATATAGAGCATCTTATAAAGTTAGTTATTAAGTGTACAGAGACAAAAAAAAATGAAAGAGTCCTGAGAAGCTTATAATTTAGAGAGAAAATACATTCTTTACACAGAAAGTAAATGCAGTACAAATTGATTCATGATGAAGAGAGTACTAATGGGGGACTCAATCTTGATGTTAATGAAGTACCTAGTGTGTGCTACATACTGTGCTGTGTACTGGGATTATAAAAGGAATGAAATCTCCGTAGCTTTAAGTATGTATATAAAAAAATAGATGGTTGGTGCTTTGGGACGATCAGAAAAGGCATATTTATGTAGTATTATGTAGTAGTTGAACTGAGCCTTGAAGGAAAATAGAAATTCTAAGAGACAAGAATGGAAAGGTGGTACATTCCAAGCCTGAGAGACACAGCCAGTACAAAGCTGTAGAGACATAATTGTTTTTTAAGCATAAGGAACAGGAAGACCAGTTTGGCTAGAACAAAGAATGTGTTTGAGGGGAGTGATGTGTAATAAAGCCTAAAAGGTAGTTTAGAGCCAGATTGTGAAGTGCTTTAGACGCCAAACAGGAGTTTTTAATTGATCTTAGAGGTAAATAAAGAGTCACTGGAATTTATTAAATAGAGAAGTGATGTGATTAGATGTGGACTTTCGGAAAATCACTGGCAGCTGTGTCTAGAATGAATTGGAATAGAGAGAGCCAGTGAGGTCACCTAGAAAAACAACCAAGGGAATTGACCCCAAAATCCTGAGATTTTCCTTCTTCAGTAGGAGATACAGAGCTGAACCTTAAAAGGAAGCTAGATATTTTAGCAGTTCTGAAAGGCTAACATGAAAAAGGAATGAATTCTAGAAATGGGGGCCAGCTGATAAAAATTAGGATACACTTCCTTTTTGGAACCTCTGCACCTAGCCTTATATTCCTTTGACAAGCATTCCCTTTGGAATTCTATTACCATGGTTCTCCCTCTACGGGGGCTCATCTTCTCCCTTCCCATTCTCCACAGTAGTACAGGCTCTTTCTTTCAAGATTGAACTGTCTCAACTATACCAAAACATAGGATTGTCTGTACTATTGTCACCACCACCCCACACACCCAGTTGAATTGCCTCAGGCAAAAATTGTCATTATAGATGGCTCTGCATAAAAGGAAGTAATATGAAATTTCTGGAAATTTGAGTGGCAGCCAGATTTGGAAGGCTTAAAATGAGAGGCTGGGGTTCTTTTATTTCATCCTATAGCCAATAGAGAACCACTGAAGTTGTTTGAATTGGTGAATAATCTTATCAGTCTAATCTGCAACTGGTTAATTACTTAAAGACAAACTGCAACTTAGAAAAAATTGCTTAATATTCTTTTCTGTAATAGTATAGGAATAAAGAAGGGGAATTTCAGTCTCATCTGGTCCTCTATAAATATTTGCATTTGTTTCTAAATGAAACAAGTTTGTTCATGTATCAACTGAAGTTAGTTCCTTTTAAAGAAATAGAATGACAGTAGAGAGCAGTTTTGTTTTCACTTTTTCATTGATATCTTATTTTTATATCATCTTTATTTTTAAATTTATCCCCTCTAATGCAGTGATCTTATTCCTTGTAACAAAGATTTTTAAAAGAAAAGTTTTAAGAAGTCATTAGCCAAATAAATCAATACATCAGTCATATGTGGCAATATATCCCAATATTCTACACCCACTGTCCCCCACCTCTACAAAGAGGGGGGAGGAAGATAAGAGCTAGTTTTTGTAAAAGTATGTGTTGTTAATGGCAAACCATTATATTCCTTTTATTCTTTTTCTTTCTCTCATCTTTGTTCTTTGTTCCTGAACAAAGAACATACCTAACATTTAGTAGGTACTTAATAAATGTTTACTGAATTATTGTTATTTAGTGACATTGTGTAGTAGGATTGGTGCTTGAGTGAGGAGTCCCTGTTTACTAGCTGTATGTGACCTTGCCCAACTTTGAGCTTCAGTTTTCTCATCAACAAAATGGGGAAAATAATACTTGCCCATGGATGCCCATCAATTAGAGAACGGCTGGATAAATTATGATATATGAATGTTATGGAATATTATTGTTCTGTAAGAACGATCAGGAGGATGATTTCAGAGAGGCCTGAAAAGACTTACATGAACTGATGTTAAGTGAAATTAGCAGAACCAGGAGATCTTTTTACACAGCAACAACAAGTTTATATGATGATCAATTCTGATGGATGTGGCTCTCTTCAACAATGAGATGATTAAAACCAGTTCCAATTGTTCAGTGATGAAGAGAGCCATATACACCTAGAGAGAGGATGTGTGAACTTAGTGTGGACCACAACACAGCATTTTCATTTTGTTGTTGCTTGCTTGCATTTTATTTTGCTTTTTTTTTTACTAGTTTGATTTGATTTTTCTTGTGCAACACAATACTTGTATTAATATGTATGCATACATTATATTTAACATATATTTCTACTATATTTATAAACATATGTTGGACTACTTGCCATCTAGAGGAGGCCATGGGGGAAGAGAGGGAAAATTGAAACACAAGGTTTTGCAAGGACTAATGTTGAAGAATTGTCCATGCATGTGTTTTGAAAAATAAAAAACTTTAAAAAATACTTGCCCAAATGCTACTGAATTATTGAATTATTTAGTGACATTGTGTGATAGCACTGGTGCTAAATGAGGGGTAATTATTTACTAGTTGTGTGTGACTTTGCTCGACTTTGAGCTTCAGTTTTCTCATCAACAAAATGGGAAAAATAATTCTTTCCCAAATCTACTTCACAGAATTGATGTTATAGAAACAGCCCTATGAAAGGTAGGTTTTTATTATTATGAGTAACAACCAAAATTTTTTTAAAGGACATCTGAAAGTGAAAATTAATGGAATTTTTTTGTTATTTTTTATTTTGGTTTGATATGATCTAACTCAAATATTTCTGTTTTCTTTCTAGCCCACAAGACGATCTGCAAGATTGTCAGCTGTAAGTATTTTATAAAGCCCCTTGGGGTAATCCCTGTGGGCACATGGTCCCCCATTCCAGAGCAAGTCAGTGACGTTGCTGTTGAAAGGAATGGTAAGGTGATGTTTCCCTTGCTCCCTTTTCTCTGTTTTAAAATAACTGGTGTCACAACTCTTCAGTCACATTTCACCGGTGCTGCCAATTAATCAATCAGCAGACATTTATTAAGCACATGTGTGCCAGACACTGCACTGAGAATACAAAAAGAGGCAAAATCCCTGCCCTCAAGGGGCTTAAAATTTAATGGAGCAATCTAAAGCAGCTTCATTTTATCAGAGGCACCAATGAAATGTGACAGCATGGAGTTATACAAAATAATTAAATCACCAAGGCAAAAAAAAAATATATTAGGTACTTTCTTGGCATTTGGATCCTATTTAATGATGCGATATTGACAGGAAGTCTGGCTCTCTGGTTCTCCCTGATTAAGACCTGGAAAGATTGCTAATTGTCAGTGTCAGGAGGAATTCTAGGAGTGGTCCAGCTCACCCAGCTTGAAAGACCAGTGGTGTTGGGGCTTGGTAACAAGCCTCCCACAACCCCACCTAGGTATACTTTCTAACTTGCAACAGACTGGAGAGGAGGACTTATCTTAACTGGGGAGGGAAGCTGGTGGGAGGACACTGCTGCTTTTAATTGGCCAGCAGTCTGATCTTGCTAGCTCATTCTCTCCTAACTTCACTGCAATTTCAGTATCATTCCTACCATTAGACCCCAGTATTGACCTCAGGAGGAGGTTGGGGGGGCCAGATCTAAAATGGAGTTTGGGCAGAGTATTGAGACTGGTAGAAATAATAGAGATTGAGAGTGAGAAGGGCCTGGACTCTCGTACTGCTCTAACTGTGTGATCTTAGGCAGGCTACTTTAACTCTATGGACTTCAGAGCCCCTCTGGGCAGCCCATCAGTTCACTTTTATCTTCATAGTGACAGTGGTAGGAGATCGTGGTTTCTTAACCTGGGTGGATAGGGAAGGGTCTGTGAACTTGAAAATAATATTTTGCTAACTGTTATTTTAATAAGTATTTATTTTAAGCATTTAATAGCATTATGAGAAGAGGTCTGTATGTTTTACCAGATTGATAAATGGATCTCTAACACAAAAAGTTAAGAACCCCAGATGAGATAATTTTTAACGCTTCTTATAGCTCTTTTATACTAACTGAGTATAGTCTGGGAGGACCCTTGAAATAGTATAGAGCAGGGTTTCTTAAAAATTTTCTACTCACAACCCCTTTACACCCAAGAAATTTGTTTTTATGTGACTATTGGTATATAAAAGATACCTATTTTAGGTATATATGTATATATATATATATGCATAATATGCTATTATATACCTAAAATAGGTATCTTTTATATACCAATAGTCACATAAATAGGTATATAAATAAATTTTTAATATATATATATATATTATATACATAGTAGGTATTGAAATAAAAAATAAGTCATAATTTCTCAGTCCCCACATTGTTTTGAGACTTTATCTGGGGTTGTGAGTCACAATTTAAGAAGCTGAGGTATAGTATACAAATAAGCAGGAGGGCCTGTAAACAGCAAAGAGTAAATGGAAAACTATCCAGTGCTGGGTTCTATGCTGGTTTTGATCCTATCAGACTTTCACACTGAGGGGCATATGCCTATTTTTGCTCTAGTACCATCCAGGCATGTAATAAGAGGTGGACCCCAAATCAGAAAATGGTATTGGGACCAAATTGAAGATGCAATTTGGATGTGAATTAGAGAATCTTCTGTATGTCTCATATTAATCAGTTACTTTTAAAAGGAGTAAGATATAACAAGAGATCATAATACATAGAGTTCTGGCCTTAGAAGTTAGAAACTGTCCAATTTGAGTCCTGTCTATGATACATTATAGTTGTGTTATCTTAATCTCTTTTCAACACAGATTTTAAGTTGCTTATCTGTAACATAGGGAGCAGTTTTCACATCAGAAGAGAAAAAAATCACAAACCTGAAACCATACCACTACCATCCTCCCAAAAAGGAAGAAAATGAGTGTTAAAAGAATTATTAGAGAGAGCACAATGAAGGATAGGGAAAAGGGAGGGGGTTAAAAGTGAAATAAGAAGGGCAGGTTTTCTATAATAGTTGTTAAACTGCATTGCATTATTCCCGACCTCATAGTGGGTGAGGGAGGAGGCCCAATGCATAATTTCCCCCTTTTTCTCACACCTTTCGGAAAGACCCAAAAAGTGAAGTCTTTCCTATCTTCAGATTTAAACAACAGATAATATAGCAAACTATTTTATTCAGTGACTCCATCTCTTGTTTTATCTGTAAATTTTTATGTCTTATTTTAAGTAAATAACTAATGAGGCTTTCAGGTGACTAGGAAGCAGAAGCACATACACACACACATACCTATATACACACACACACATATGCTTGAGTTTAGAGGCACATGCCCCTTGCTTTCTCTGAAATATAATAATATATGCCATACTGGGGCAGAACTTTATCTTTAGGGTCACTAGGATCACCTATGGAGACAGAGGTCACCCTTGTTCATTCCCATTAAATTGACTCTTGAAAGCTGAGTCTTGGCCTGATTTAATTTACAGAAAATAAAAGGAGCACAGATGAGTTGATTGTATCTGGAGTCCACAGTTTTAAGTATGAAACGTCTAGACTTAGGAACCCCACCCCATTCTTACTTAGTGTAGTGCCATTGGGTCCAGACATATGGCACCTGAAATTTAGAATTGTGAAGGGACGTTAGAAATCTTGAGCCCAGATCTTCCTGGCTTTCTTTTTTGCAACACTCATTCTGCCTCTGCAGGCTTGAGCTTTAACATTTACTGGTTCTTCAAGACCCATTCTTTGACTGGTAGAACATTTTAGAAGTCTGAGCTCTTCTAAACTTCAATTGTGTATAGCTTCACAATATACTTTGGACAATGAATCCAGGTGGGTACCTAAAATCTGTGTTGCCTGGAAATTCTGGGAGACAGGCTTAAATATTTTTAATACATAACATGATATAATAGTATATACTTATATAATTGCATATTACATATTTTTATTATACAGATGAAGAAACTGATGGACCCAGAGGGGCTCTGAGATCCATATATAACCTGCCTGAGATTACACAGCTAGTTAGGCAGAGCAGTACTAGAATCCAGGACCCTTTCAACCACCCTCCCTAACCCTATTTGAGGTTTGGCCCTTTCCACTTCTGCCTGAGGTCGGTTCTGGGGTATAGTGGCAGGACTGATTTTTCATACCATATTCTTTCAAAGTTAACCTTTTATGCTTTCATTACTGCAGAGAATTAGGGGTTGAAAATCTAACATTTCCTTCTATAATGTCTTCAGTATGCCGGTTTTGTCTCTAAGCCACAAGGGCATCTGGGGAAGCTGGGATCCAGCCTGCCAATGGCAGGGTCTCCTTGGAAGAAGGCAGGGCAGCAAAACTAGCAGGTGTTTATTCATGGAGACCTTTAAAGTTCCAGAAGAGAAAGGAAAACAAAGAAAACTTGTGTTGTTTCTCCTCTCCAGTGAGCTTTTTCTTGATTATCTTAATTTTGGAGTAGGAAATTAGTTAAAGAGAGATGACATTCCTGTATATAGTGTCATGTTAGTACATTGTTGTGGTACAATGCTAGCTGGCTCCTCTTCTGTACCTTATAGCCGTAAGTTGTCTGGGACACTGAGAGAAGGTAAGTGACTTATATAAGGTGTTTGAGGCAAGACTTGAACCCCTAAGTGTCCTGGATCCAAGGCTAGCTACTAACAATAATTAAAAACATTTATATAACATTTTAAGGTTTGCTGAGTGCTTTACATGTTATCTCTTTTGATTTTTCACAGCAACCGTAGGAGGTAGATCCTATTAATATTCCTATTTTATATATGAGGAAACTGAGGTAGACAAAGGTTAAATAATTTGCCCAGCATAACATAACCAGTAAGTGTCTGAGCCTTGATCTCACTGATTCCAAGTCTGGTGCTCTGTCATGATGCCCACTTACATATGTATTTGCTATATCTAGCTGCCTCTCATGTTAGTACGATAATATAACATAATATAATATAACATAACATAACATAACATAACATAACATAACATAATAAACATAGCATAATATATTGATATAATATGATACAATATAATGCAATAATATAATATAAAGACCTGTACCACCATCAGGTGGAGCTTCTTGTCTGCCTGTGGTAGTGATAAGAGTTAGACAGATAGTTTCCACCTAACTTAAAGTGATATTTCAGGTGAGCGCAATTGCAGTGATTGTAGATCGATTTTGTGTATGACATTTAGAAATAATTTTCATCAGCAGCCTTCTTTCTTACTGGTTGAGCTTTGCTTAGGATTGCATTATGATTTCAGGGGTCATGGATAAGTTTAACCTGACCATTGTCAGACAAGAAGCCTTTAATTGGGCATTTCATATCATTTTAAGTATCTGTGACATCACACTCACTGATGTGCTATAATAAAAAGAAATAGAGATAACAAGATTAGATATATACCCAAAGAACTATTCTGAATGGTGCTAGAGTAGCTTTTTCATCTCACTTGAAATGCATTTAATTGGAATAGAGTCCAAAATAACAGTAATTCTCAAGGTCTTTCTAATACTCCCTCTGCTCAGAATAGGACACACCACTTTAAAGATGAATCGGATTTCTGCTGAGCCTGGTTTAGGCCACTCTGGTTAGAGGAGGCCTGTTTCATGTGAAACAGGTGTTTGGAGTACTAAGACTTAAGAGCTATCACATTACAGACCTTAGCAGGGTCAAAGAATATGTCATTTACTTTCTGCATTCTTTTGTGCATTACAGTGGCAAAGGCATTCAGTGTTGGATTTTTTTTAAGTATTTGCATGATTAAAAATGTCTTTGCAGAAACCTGCGCCACCAAAACCTGAACCAAAACCAAGAAAAACCACTAAGGTAAGAGATGCTTATTTTTTTTCCTCTTCTTGGGTGGTAGTCATGGTGGGGGGGAGTATTTTAAAATAAATGCATAAATAATAATCTCACTAACTCCACTTCCTGAGAAAGGTCAGGCTGAATAGTTGCTAAATGAACTAGCTAGAACACTGTCATTGCTAATTAGAGACATCCTCAAAAAATTAATACGTGTACTTTGTGGTCTACAAAAAGGACATTTTTCTCTTAAGTAAAGTGGAAACAGGAGGGCTCACTATGCTCTTGGGCATCCAGCTTTGCCAAGGCAGGTGCTCTGAGAGCCATTCTGGCAGAGGACCTAGTTTAAATATGCTTCATTTCAAACCTAGAGGAGTTGAATGGTCCCTGAGGATGCTATTGGCAACAAGCTGGATGACCCAAGGGTCACATTGCCTTGCATGTAACTGATAGGTGATGGGTCCATCCAGGTGCATGAGCCCCCACAAGCCTTTTTTGCTCTATTCCAATCCCAGCCTTCATTGTTGGCTCAGAGTTTGGCATTTTGCTCTGTGGTTGTTTGATTTTTTCCCAGGCACAGTATAGTGGGGAAAGCACTGGTGTTTAGAGTCAAAACATCTCCCATCTGCATCCTGGCTCTGCTATTTATTGCCTGTATGACCTTGAGCCAATCCCTGAATCTGAATTCTCTGAAAAATGAGGGGGTTGGTACCAGATGATCTCTGAGATCCCTCCCTGCTCTGAGTCCTGTGATCTTGTGAATTGTCTCTATCCCATAGTTCCAGGTGAATTTTTGAAGCAGCAAAAATTCATTCCTGGTGTTTGATCTTAAAAATAGCATCTTTTCACCTGAGTTCTTAAATTCAGTCCCTCGCTGCCTGCCTCACATTTCACCCTGTGCACTGCTTAATTGAAATTAATGGCTGTACCAACTGTGGTGACCCTTCTTTCTAACTCTCTCCAAGCCACCTTTCCAGATTTTGTTTTCTATCAAATCCCTGGGCCCACAGCAAGACAATTGGCACAGTTCTATGTCTTGACCCCTTTGTCAGACATCTGATATTCTTCTTGCTAAGTAGCATTCACTCCTAACATCAATGGGGATACATTCTCCATCAAGAAGTGAAATCATTGTCTTTCAGGGGGAAAAAAAAAAGGAAAAGTATTCCTGATAAGCCAAGCTCTAGTGGATTTTCTAAGTGGTGATTTATTGGAATAAAGGCATTGCAGGACTTGTGGATAAAATGCTGGCCCTGGACTTACTAAGATATGTGTTCAATCCTTGTTTGGATAGATCACTTGGGCCTCAGATATCCCAAAGAGTTATCAACTAAATTATATTTAGCAATAACTTTCTAAGAACCTACTAGCATAATTAATACAAAACAAACCATTTTATGTCCTCCCAAGAATTTACATTTTTCTTGGGGGGAAGGGAAAGGGGAAAAAGGTATTTTTTTTTTTACTTATAAGTAGAAAAAAAGTATTATTTTTTAAAAAGTAGGGGAAAAAGTAAATACAAAACAGACCATTTTCTGTCCTCCAAGAATTAACATTTTCTTAGGGGAAAGGGAAAGGAAAAAAATTATTTTTTTTTACTTATAGGTAGAAAAAATATTTTTTTTTAACCTATGGGTAAAAAAAAAAGTAAATACAAAACAGAGCATTTTTTTTCCTCCAAGAATTTACATTTTCTTGGGGGAAAGAGGAAGGAAAAAAATTTTAAAAAGTAAATACAAAGTAATATAAAGTGAGGAAGCACTAACAAGTAGGAGAATGAGGAAAAACTTCAGGAAGAAGTCTTTCTTAGCTTGGAAGGGAACTAAGAGGCTAGAGTAAGGGCATTCCAAGTATGAGGAGCAAACCAAATTAAATATGGATTAGTATATGTGCTGATGGAGAGAGTTTCCCACACCAGGAGAGAAAATCATAGCTCCTTTTTCATACATTGTCCTTATGGAGCCAAGCAAACATATTGTTTTTTAATCGGCCAAAAGGCTTTCTTTCATTGGCTATCAATAAGCAATAATCATGGCAGCCACACTGTGAAAGCCTTCGCAGTTAAGGCTCCTCAATGGTTTTTGAGAAGACTAATCATTTCTCATGATTCTCTATCTCCCTGTGTTCTCCTCCTGTTAGAAGGAACCTGGAACAAAGGCTAACAAAGGCGCTAAAGGGAAGAAGGATGAGAAGCAGGAATCTGGAAAGGAAGGTACTACACCGTCTGAAAATGGTGAAACTAAAGTCGAAGAGGTACTTTCTGTCAACACCTCCCGCTGATTGACTCAGTGCATTTTCAAATTGATTCGGGAATCCGAGCCATTGATAGCATGTTCATAATGTTTCTCTTTATTGCCCATGATGTTATTGCAGATTCGCATCTATCGCTCAACTGTTAGTGTTTCAACATCCCGAGGTGCCCCACCCAGCACACTGTCAGTAAAGGGGCAGATTGAAACAGTGAAAGTTAAGGGTACGGTAGAGAATGTCTGCCTGTGTGCAGTGGCTAGAATCAGATAGTAGTGTGCTGCTTTTCATTATGAACAATGGAAGCTTGCAGGTAAGGAAGGCTTCTGTGGCTTTCTGAAAAGCAGAGACCGATAAACAAACAGAAGTGTGTTTGCGGGTATGTATGCCTGTCTTGTCTGTGGAGCACCTACAATGAACATAGGCTTTGCAGTGGAGCTGCTTCAGGAGGGATGCTTAAAAAAAAAAAGCCAGTGTTGTGTCAGTGGGGTGGCTATCTGTCCAGGGTCTGAGTCTGGTTAGTAACGTCTTTCTTCTCTTTTTGTTTTTTGTTTTTTTTCCTTTCCACAGGCACGGAAAACTGAATCTGTAGGTGACAAGGGAGAATGAATTATCACGAAAATTGGGGGTGGATTTTATGTACCTCTCGGGACAACTTTTAAAAGATATTTTTATCAAGTATTTTGTAAATGCTAATTTTTTAGGACTACAATAGGCAGCATATTAAAAAATGTATATCAATGAATATTTTCCCTTCTCATAACAATGCTTTTTGGAAGCCCCCCTCCCCATCACTTCATCACTTCCCCTGACCCCCAAAGTAATATGAACATCAGTTGAATATTGGAAGCCGTGTGTAAAATTGGATCAGCATTCCACGCACTTGCTTTGAAAATTAGTCCTGTGCAGACGGTGGTGTTTTTACTGTGCATATTTGAATTTTTCATGCAGTTTTTCTAGAGCAATAATCAGTGGTGCTTTTGTACTTAGGTTTTATGTGATTTTAATGAAACATGGATACTTGTGGCCACCTGCTGACTATTTTTGGTTCTTTTAATGGTTTAAAATAAAAGGTTTTCTTGCCTGCAAAATTTCAGCTTTTTAGTGTGCTGTCTCTAAATTTAGTAAGTGTCTTGTTTCTATTTTAATTATTGCAGAAGATATTAGATGTTCTAGGAACTTCTGTGATTTCTGTGCTGACATTGCCTTCAAATAAGCAAAATAGTTTCATTTGTTAATTTGTTGGGTTTCTAAAAATTACAGCTTTTGTGCTGAAAATCACTTCCAGGTATAAATACAAAAGAATAACAATTAAAACATATACATTAGGAAAGTTAAGAAGGGATAGCTAGGTGGCGCAGTGGATAGACCGCCAACCCTGAAGTCAGAAGAACCTGAGTTCAACTTTGACTTCAGACACTGAATACTTTCCAGGTGACCCTGGGCAAGTCACTTAACCCCAATTGCCACAGTGAAAAAAAAAAAAAAAAATTTAGATACAAATCAGTAAAGCACTTCAGTGTTGTGACCTAGAATAAATTAGGGGGTCTCTTAGGCCACATGAGTAAGGGATCATCTATGAAGCTCCTGTGGAAAATTGTCAGATTTATATGACCATAGAATTTGGAGATTGCGGGTCTGACCAGCAGCATGAAGCATCAATACTGGGAGCCTATATAAAGAATAGAGAGATTTTATATTTGTTTTTAAGATATCCAGGACTTAAGCCAAAATATATAACTTTATCTTGCTATTATATAAATTAATAATAGAAGACAAAATTATTTTAGTTTTCTGTCAAATATACCACACCAACCTAAGGAAAAAAAATCCCATTCTTTCAGACATCTTTTTTTGACTAGTCATATTTATTCATAGTAATAATTTCACATTAATAAATATGAAGTGCATGCTACATGTATTATGACTAATTTTAAGTAAGAAAGTTGAGCCTGGTAGCAGTTAAGTGATTTGTTCAAAGTCATATAATTAGTAAGACAGATCCCCTAACTCCAGAGTCAACCTAACACTGTAAGCCCTGAATGAGAAGGAATAATGTTTTTTAGATCAGGACTTCTTATTCTTTTTCTATTCACGACCCCTTTTTACCCCCAAAATTTTAAGTTACCCTGGCTATATAAATAGGTATACAAATGAAACATTTACTATAATAAATCATAATTTCACAACTCCCACATTCAGTTCTGTGACTCTATATGGGGTCACAACCTAGTTTAAGAAGCTTTGTCTTAGAGACCTGTTTTCTTTTTCTTTTTCTTTTTCTTTTCTTTTCTTTTCTTTCTTTCTTTCTTTCTTTCTTTTTTTTTTTTTTTTTTTTTTGATCTGAAAGGATAAAGGGTCCCTTCCAAAATTTGGAGGTTTGGGAGGAGGTAGGGTGAGTTTAGAACCTAAACATTTTCTTGTCTGGCCCAAGTCCACTATTGGCTGCCAGGTCTCAGATAATGAATTATTTAAAGGATCTCATTTCATCCACAGCACAATTCATTGACCCTCCAAGACATTGTAGACATTCTTGGTAAGTTACTGTTTCCAAAAAAAATTATTGCTACAAGGGTGAACTGGACTGGCCCTTGGACAATAGAGGATACACAGTTTTCTCACTGAAGTCTAGGATGAGAATTTGAAGTGCTATTAACACACACACACACACACACCCTTATCCCCTTTGTCTCTCAAATAATGAATATCATCAATTCAACAATGTTAGATCTAGCCATACTTGCCTTTCCAATGTGGCTCTTGTGCAGAGTCTTCCATAGGAGGTCCAATCAACACATTGAATGTCTTTTATTTTGTTCTGACATCATGAGTGTACCAGTAAAGTATTTTGGTTTTCCATTGGTCATCCCATTAGGAATATATGTTAAAGGTTTCTCATCCCAAAGAAAAGTTCCTCAGATGGATGGCACAAACTTCTGTATCTGTCCACCCAGAATTCAAAGCAGCTTCCTCATCTCAGCATCTCTTTGACCATTATTATTAATTATGATCATTGATAATACTGTTTTATTTAGCTTATCAAACATACAACTTTCAAAAGTGCTGTGTGTAATATCACAGACGGTTTTCTCTCTACTTACAAACTTACATGAATTGAGAGCTTTAAGACTGGTATAATACTAATATATTATCTCATTTGATCCTCACAGCTTTGTAAAGTAGATTTTGTCATTTGCGTTTTACAGGTGAGAAAATTGAGCTCAGAGAAGCAATACACTAAGTGTTGCTTGAGATTTGACTTGAACCCATGCTTTCTCCACCACTCACTCAATTTTACCACGCTCATTCCTCACAAAGACTTAAAAACAACAGAAAAACCCTCAAATCTCTTTTAAAAAAAAACAGCTAGGAGTAAAAATACATAAAGTACTGCACCTGGAAGACAGGAAGATTTGAGTTCAAATATAGCCTCATACTCTTAGTAGGTGTATGGCATTGGACAAGTCACTTAACCTCTATTTTACCTTAATTTCCTCAACTGTAAAATAGAAATAATAAAAGCACCTACATCGCAGATTGTTTTGAGGCTCAATGAGATAATTTTTGAAAAGCACATTGCAAACTTTAAAGCTTAAAAACTATATAAATACTAGCTATTTTAATATATTCATATGAAGATTGCCAAAGAAAGAGATGCCATACAGAATTTTCTATCCAAAATAGCTTGTTATCCCCGAGTGAGGTTCTTACAAACTTGAAAGGTACTGGAATCAAAGCTATATTAGGGGTAGCTATTCTCAGTCACAGGTAAACAGAATTCCCAGCAGAAGGAGCCAGCTAAAGCTGAAAGAGAAGGTAAGTGGAAGGTCCTTTTTTTTTTTTTTTTTTTGGTTATGTCTCAATTTGATTTATCTGCTGGTTACCAAGCAGTTCAATATTAAAAAGTCCCCAGACTGGGAAACTGTCTCCTTTCTCCCCAACCATTAGGGGGTGCTATGTTAGTATTCATTAGTGCCTAATTAGGTCAGGGTGCTGCAATGTTGCATTATCTTTAAGGTCACTGAAGCTTTCACAAACTAAAATATTTTCTAATGTTTTAATAGTAACAATAATAACTCTCTCTGGACCTTTAAGGTTTGCAAAGAGCTATGTAGACATTATCTAATCTGATCCTTATAACACCCCATAATTATTGAAGGCAGGATTTTAATAACATAAATGACCCTCTGCTTATTTTCTTTGAATATTAAAGAGCAAATGGCTTTAGTGAAAATACATAAGCCTATCCTCATTTTCCTTTTCTTGTTCAGTCTCTGATTTTTTAAGAGACTGTTTATAAATAGAAGCTGATTTTATTTCACAGAATTCAAATCAAGGGATACCAAAAAGAAAAAAGGTGTAATAAAGAACACACAACCCAAACCATATGTTTTATTTGTGTTAGACAATTGTATACATTTGGCTGGGTTAGAAAACCATCAGAGATTAATTGTCATCAATATCAATCACATGAGATAAAAGTTGACTTCTTATGGGTCTAGAATCCATCATTATAGATGATGTCCATAAATAATACACATAATATTTATATATACAAAATATATATATGAGAATTACTTTTAAAGATGGATTCTAGAGCCATAAGAAGTCAATATACATGTACACATATATAGATAGATAGATAGATAGATACCTATGTACATATAACACATACAAATATATAAAAAGAAAGGAAGATCAATTTTAAAAGAAAATTTTCTAGTTAACCCCTATCTCCTAATACCATGGTTTGAAGCAGATTGGGTAGTTTATCAAATCAAATTGGGAATCTATTCATAAAGGCTCATCCTTGAAAATCTCCCACGCGCAGCATTCTAGATTGTTTTGTATCAGAAGAGAGTACTACAAATAATCTCTTTTGCAATCTTTGTGTTTGTGACTATAAAAATTAACCACTGTCTCAATTTTCTTATCTGTAAAATGAAAATTATAGCATCAACTTCCCAGAGTTTTTCTCCAGACACCACTTGGCATAGAGCCTAGAATGGGAAGACCTATGCTTAACATAATGGCTGGCACATAGTAGGTATTTAAATGCTTGTAGATTGATTTCATATCTCTCTTCAGACACTATCTTTAGTCTGAACAAATCGTTTAACTTTTATGTGCCTTGAACTATTTCCTTAAATTTCAGTCCTAAATAATAGAAAGCTTGATATCTGCATTGATAGTGAGAGTTCCATATTTTGAAGAAATCACAAATCTTGTAAATATTTATAATACTAATTGCCTTTGTAGTAATTAGGGTAAAACTAAGGAATTAGAAGATGCAAGCAAATGTATCAGTAAACAAGATTTTAATATTTAAACAAGAAACATTTGTGTGGAGTAGTGAAAAAAAAAAGTTCTAAGTTGAAGTTGGGGACCATTGACTTTTGTTTCCCCAACACTTATAATGCATGGCATACAGTAGGCACCTAATAAATGCTTATAAACTGGACGAATTTGTGGTCAGAGGAATTGAGTTTGAATTTTAGACCCACTAAAATACTCCCTATATGTTTGCTAACTTAACTTCTTAATGACAGTTCCCTCTCCTTTAAATAGAGGGTTGCTCTCCAAAGTCCTTTCTAGTTATAAATCTTTGAATCAATTGACTGTCAAACTCTAAATAAAGAAAGAATATAATTATGGCTCTGGTTATCTCTAATTTGTGGGTTCATTTCTAAGTATCCTGAATCCTGATGTATGCTATTTAGTTACATAAGCATTTATTAAGTGATGACTGTATAAAACTGCTTCAAATGATACCAATTATAAATAATGATCTTTTGTCCTTAGAGACTCCTTACAAAGAAAGTTATAATATAGATTAAATATGTTAGGAAGGTTCAGAACAATGTAAGGAGAAAGGTTCTTACCTATAGGGAATTTACCATGAGTAGGGAGCATATGAGTTGGGTCTTAAAGGATTGATAAGGAAATTTTAAGGATAAAAAAGTAGAAGAAAAAGTTTGGAGGCAGAAAAATGCAGGATCTATTTGGGGGAAAGGGACTTGTTCACTCTTAGAGAAGAGAATTCATGAAAAGTAATATGAGATCCGACTGACAGTGGAAAATGTTGCCAAATTGTGGAAGACCTTGAATGGTAAGCAAAAATTTAATTTTACTCAGACATCAGGAAGCAGAGGAGATTTTTGAACAAAAGAATAACATCTAGTCAAATATTTATTAAGCACAATATGCTAGCCAAACATTTACTGCCTTCAAAGAGCATCTATGTTACTGGGGGAGACAATTTGCAGATAATTGCATACATAATCCCAGAAGGAAGGCTTTGGCTGTAGTCTAGGGAACACTGGGAGGGCACTAGGAAAGGTCTCTTGCAAAAATTTAAATTGTTTTGGAAATCAGGAAGCAGAGGTGAGGAGGAAGAGCATTCCTGGAAGGGAAAGACAGCCATTAGTTAATTAGTAGGCGTGATCTGGATGAAGATCTAGCAGAGAATACTAAGGAGTGTCAGATTGATAAAATAACCAGAAGAAAGCAGTATCCTAAAAATCCAGAAAGGAAATCACATAGAGAAGCGGGTAATCAGGTTGAAGTGAAGTCATGAAGGTCAAGAAATAACTGGTAACTCTGAGATAACAGTCTTAGCAGAATGAGTTCAGAAACTAGATTGAAGGGTGAAGAAGAGAAAATAGAAGCACAGATATTTTTTCAAGTTTAGTCATGAAAAAAAATGTGCAGGACATCCAGATCTATGAATGAGAAATTAGTAAGATGAGTAAAGAGCTGAATATAATTATACTATATTTTTGTGATTGAACTCCACTGAAAAGATCAAAGTTTTAATTTACCACTACATGGGAACTGAGCCCAGAATCTAATTAGACTCAATAAATACAGACTAATACTTAGACTAATAAGGTGAATATTGCTGTCTAGCTGCAAACTGGGTGGGGATAAAGATAGAAATCAAAGAGAGAGAGTTATTTTACCTTTCTGGGTCTCAATTTTTCCATCTGTAAAAATTGAGAATGTTGAATTAATTGATTGCTAACTTCCCATTCAGTCCTAATCTATGATTATATATTATAGGGTATGGAGGTTGTGGGGAAGGATATTGAGTTGGTAATTGCTTACATATGACAGCTGAGGAAGAAATGCACGTCAAAGATAATACAAAAATTTTGTAAATCAGAACAGATGAATGGAAGTTTTTGTAGTTGAAATAGGAGTAGTTTTAGACAGAAAGATAAGTTTGAGATGTGTTAAATTTGAGTGCTGGTGGGACATCCATGTAGAGATGTCTTCAAGGAAGTGGGAGATGAAGTTCTTCAGGTCAAATAAGAGGTTGCGACTAGAAGTAAAAATGTGGGAGTCATCTGCATAGATATTTGATTAGACAGAGTGGGACTGATGAAATTGCCAAAGAAAACAGGAAGAGAAGATCAAGGACCGACCTTTGGGGAACATCCACTAAGGATTTAGGAATAGTTCAAAGAGTTAGTGAAGGAAACAAGGTGTAATAGTAGTAAGACCCTGTTCTATATCTAAAGTGAGGAGGGGGAAAATATTCAAATTAAGAGAACTGGTCCAGAACTGGGAAACAATGCAAGAAGGTCTAGGAGAATGGGAGAAAAAATCAAAGGATTTGGAAATTAGATGGGATATGAGGAAAAGGATCAAGAGACTGAGAAAGTATAGATAATTTTAGTGTAATTTTAGCAGTGTAATTTAGACAGATGACTCAGTAGCTGAATGGGGCAGAAGGATCAAGAAAAGGTTTTTTGTGAGTTAGTACATTGCTAACCAAGTATATATACTCTTCTGTAACAAAGACCAAGTGCAGTCTTCCTAGGGGTTATGAATTCTACCTCCAGCAAAGGGTGGTCCAAGGTAATACTAAACTTTGTATGGCTTTCAGGACTAACTAAAGATAGCTACCATATATCCATGGTCCCCTTTAAGCCCAAGTAATTCTCCAAAATAAAGTTAAGAATTAAAACACTTTGGACACTCAAATTCAAAAGTCCTTTAAGGGGGGCACTAGCCTTCCCCTGATTATTTGTACCTTTAATTCATTACACTTCTGGACAAAGCCATTTTTCACCCCAAGTCTTGCTGCAAAAAAAAACAAAAAAAAAACCTCTGTACTATTAATCCTGCTGCTGTCCTTGGGGTAAAGCTTTGCTATCTGAGTCCCACAGTCTCTGTGCCAATAATAATTTTGTATCTTCCTTTCTCCCTCTTGAAAAGTTCATGCTGTACCAGATCTTTCCTTCCTTCCCCATGTATCCAGCTCCCTTCACCAAAGCCCTTTGCATGTGTCTCTGCCCTGAAGCTTACTTAGTAAGCCCAATATCGGATTCATTCCACAGGGGTCTTTCTCCTCAATTATTACAGCTGTTCCTGCTGGGTAGGGTAGATCCAGGAGGCAGGAGAGAAAGAGTTTTCGATCAAAGTTGAGCAGAACTGAGCGTTTATGCAGGCAAATTTATGTAGACATGTATGTAAGGGAGAAGTTTAAAGATAGATCAGAGGAAGATTTACTGCGAGCTTCAAGATAGGGAATCATTAAGAGTAGTTACCATTTTAAAAAATAGTTACATAATTTCAGTAAAAAGAAAAAAAGCACACTTGTAAGAACTTGCAAAAGTCAAAGAAAATGATAGGAATTGCAGATTCCTCAAATAATGGAAAGGGGAATACAAAAATTATAAAGTAAGGTATATTGTTCTCAGTTACAAAAACCTGCCGGTGGGGGCAGAGGAATTCTATTCCTCGTCCTAAGCAACCAATTCATAATTTGTTAAATTTGGAATGAAATTGAACTAAAAACACAAGTTTTACATTTTTAAAAATTCAGTTTTTTGAAGGGTGGTAGACCTTTAAAAATTTTTAATAAAATTTTTCCTGAAAGAGTTCCATCAATCTTTTGTTCACTGCATCTCTGTAAAAAGTGTGAGAACCAGTAACTATATGATCTTTTATATTCTGGGCTTAATGATTGACTAACAAAAACATTCCCAGGAATGCATAAGCCTTTGGGTTCTCACTGAGTTTATACATCTATCTCACCCACCATTTTGCCATTTCACGGAAAGCATAGTGGGATACCATCCTCTCGGGAGTAGAATTAACCTCTTCAATTAATCAGTCAGTCAGTGAGCACAACTAATATGTTGCAGATACTGTGCTGAATATAGTCAGAAATATTTATTGAGAACAGTTCAGTGATTCTGCTAATAGATTATATGGCTGTCCCTAGACTACAGTTAGGAAACATGTGTTTCTTAATGCACAGGAAAGAACAAAGTCAACTGAATACATGCCTTACCCAAAAAATCCATGAACCAGAATACTAATACTCATAATTAACAGAAAAGAATAGAGAATCATTATTCTAACTAATATAGATTTTAGCATGAGACATTTGCATAGTAGTGTCAATATTTTAAGAAAATTGCTCTCAAACATAATAGCAAGTATATATAGTTACTTTAATATTTGTAAAATACTTTACAAATATTATCTTATTTTATTCTCACAAAAATTCTGGGAGGAATTATTTTCATTTACAGTTGAGGAAATTGAGAAAGACAAAAGTTAAAAGTTTCAATCCAGGTTATACATCTAGCAAGTATTTGAGGATAGATTTGAACTTAGTCTTCTTTATTCTAAGCCCATTGCTTTATCCACTCTGGTTCTTTGCAATGGATTGTCTTCAGGATGACTCCTTTCTTCCTCAACTGTAGCAGAGCTAGCATCCCAGACAAGCACTACCCTGAGCTGACTGTATTCCCTTTTGTCCACTGTCTTTCATTTTTTATCAATTGTCACAAACATGAATAATAAAAAAATTAATTTTTAGTGGTAGTTGTTGGTGGTGGGGATAGAGGTTCTAGCCAAGATCAAGGTTGTTAAATATCTAGTCTCTACAATTATAGAGGGACCTGAGCATGTTGTATAAATAGCAAATAAGTGCTCATATTAAACAGAATTCTTTCTGTTTCTTCGCCTTTAAAAATTAAGTTCAGTTAGAGGATAGATTCCCCAGTGGAAGAGATACACTACATGAAACAGTCTTGCATGCTTCTCACTCTTAGTGGCTGTGTAGACATGTACAAGTCTCTTAACATCTCTTAAACTATATCATCTGTAAAATAGGAATGATAATTCTTCTAATACTAGCTTCATAGGAGTTGTAATGAAATCCAAATGAGAAAACATGTGACATGCTTTTCAAACCTTAAAATATTATATGTCCAACTTTTTCCAGAGAAATTTCTGAAAGAAAAAAAAATCAAAAAATGAAGTACAGGAAAACAAATTATCAGGGATTTAGCTTAAATAGGAAACACCTTCCATGGTAAACTCTTGAGAGGAGGTTGGATTCAACTCAGTCTACTACATTGTTTACATATATAGTAGTGACTGATCTTAATTTAAGAATAATAAATTCAACACCCTTTATAGAACTTGAATCATCAAAGAAAGATTAAATCATGCTCAGTGCTTGGCTATCTGTAGGTGGAAAGTGAATTAATAATATCTTACAAAGATTTTTACTAAGAGCTTATTTATATGGAAAAATTTTCTAGTTAACCCTTAATTAAATAGAACTTTAAACAAACCATGTACTGGTCATTCTGATTATTAGAAATTTTAATATAAATTTTTATAATATAATGAATTGATAATATAAATTCAATTGATAGGGATATAAATTCAAATGATTGAATTGAAAGGAGGAAGATCTGGGTTCAGATATTTCTTCTGATAGATACTAGCTGAGTGATCACCCCTTTGTATCTCAGATAACTCTCTATGACTATATGATAAAGGGAAACTGATTCCAAACTTAATATTCTCCAATTCAAACCCAAAGATAAGATGCTAACTAAAACTCTCAATAACCCTGACAGGCAATAGGAAAGAATAAAGTCATGATTTGAATAACTTGCAAAGATAACAGGATATTTCTTCTACTTGGTGTGAGTTCCTAAGTACTCATCTAAGAGATTTTAACTTTTCCTTAAGGAAATGTGTTTTTATTATACCTTGGCTCATACTATAACTGCCCAAATCCAGCTCCAATCAAATTCAACAATATATTGTCTACAAGAAACTTACTCAAAGTATAAAGAAATATGAGTTCAATTTGTAATTAATTAAATTTGAGATGTCACTCAGATATCTACTTTGAAATGTCCAGTAGGCAAATGATGATGCAGGAGTAAAATATGGAAGATAAATTGGTGCTGGGGATGTGGAGGGGGAAGAATGAAGAGAAAGAAGAGAGGTGGAAGATAGGGGAAGGAAGAAAGGGGAGAGAGACAGAAAGAGAGGTGATAGTTTAATTCTTCACTGCTGATAAGATAATGGAGAAACTATAAAGAAGAAAAGAGGATCTAGAAAAAAACTTTTGGGAATACTCACAGTGAGGGGGTGAAAATACTGAAGAGGAATAGTAAAACAGGAGATGTATAGGGGTTGAAGATTAAATGAAATAATATGTATGGTGCTATAAAATTTTAAAGTATTATATAATTGCTTGGTGATGGTGTTATTGTCATGAAAACCTAAAAGAGCAAGAGTATCTGGGAGAAAAGAGTAATATGTCGTGTTAAATGCAGGAAATAGAATAGGATGGATTAAAAATGATTTTAAAAAACAAAGTTTAGGATTTGAGAAATCATTGATAACCTTAGAGAGAAAAGATTCAATTGAATGATTGAGTCAAAAGCCAGAATGTAAAGTGTTAAGAAAATGAGAAAGAAGAGAGACAAATATGCAACACTTTACACTGAGAGAGACAGAAAGAGAGAAAGAGAGAGGGAGGGAGGGAAACAGAGGATGATGATGATGAACTAATTTGAAGAATAAGAAATGTATTGCCCTGATCAATGTGGGGATGTTTTGCTTGCTTTTGCTTGCTTATATGGTAAAGGAGTTTTATATTCTTTCTTTCCTTCTTTCTTATTTCCTTCATCTCCTTCTCTCCACCCTTACTTCCCCTACCCCAATAAGTGAGAGGAAATAGGAGAGAAAAAAAATTGACTGCTTGGTAAGTGGAAAAAAAAATGTTTTTTTAAAGACTGCCTTGTTGCTGTGAAGGCCCAATTGAAATTAATTACATGAATTATAATGTACCCTGCCATTATGGTTGTGAGATTTTCTCAAGTATCTCCTGAATAGGAGTGGAAAAAGTGGACATTAATCATAATTCAAAGTTGAGGTTTGGAGAGAGATGAATAGGACAAAGAGGTAAGAGATTGAAGAACAGAGCACGGTGTACAGTTGAAATGGCTAAGTATTGCATTTATATGCCAATAAAATAGACAAGTTAGATGAAATGGATGAATATAAAACTATAAAATACCCAGATGAACCAAATAAGAAATATATTATTGAAATAATCCACTATCTGGGAAAAATTAAATAAGACTTAAATGAATGTTAAATGAAACAAAATTCCATCTTACTGTTATGAATTTTCTCTCTATTAAATGGCTATGAAACTTGGAACTCTAAAGTGTGTTAAAAATTAAAATTAAAAATCATCTGGAAGAAGAATATGCATATGGTGAAAATGGGCAGGACATCACAAATACATACATTACAAATACATTATAAATACATAGCAGACAAGAAATTTTAGAAAGTTGGGTAAATATATTTTTAAATGTATAATCTGAAATCAACTACTGTGCTGTAAAAAATGAATTGGTTGATTTCAGAAAATTTGGAAAGACTTGTATGAGATAATGAAAAATGAAATGAGAAGAACCAAGAGAAAGTTATATGGTAACAGTAATATTGTTCAAAAAATAATCATGAATGACAAAGATATTCTTAGTATTATAAATCCTCAAATCAACTACAAAGGACCCATGAAAAAAATGTTAATAAAATCAGAGAAAGAACTGATGAATAGAAGTATGCATAGTATTGTTTTATATATATTTATAAATACTAAATGGTAGTCTCTAGTACAGTATGAGGAGGAAGGGAAGGAAACAGTTTGGAACAAAAAAAATAACAAAAAATTAAATTTAAAAATGTGCAATTAAAAAAACAGGTACTAGTCATATCATGAGAATAAGGAATAGATAATGAATGGATAGACTATATTCTTCATTGACATCCCTGCAATCAGAATGTTAGGAGACTTAGAAGACCTCCAGCATATTAAGTAAATCCTATGAGATATACGTATGGGATGGACAGGCATGAAAGGCTAGTCAACTAAGACATTGGTGGAAATACCTATTGAGAATATTATTGATCCCCCAGAATATGGAATCCATTAAGTGACTTTGTAATCCTCAAGAAAATCTAATCTGTGTCTGGAGATAATTATATAATATACCCATCTTGACTCATTTTCTAATTATTCTGTATCATTGTGAAACAACTGGTCTTAAATGATACAATTTCATAATGCCACAAAATAAGAGGTAAGGAATGGAAAAATCAGCATATGAAAGTAGAAAACAAAATTTTTGATTGACAAACATTTATGATGCAGCAGATTATGGAGAATATTAGTATATTATTATAGTTAATATATTTGTGTTGGACATAAAATAATATATCATAATTAAGATCACTTTTGTTATTTTTACAGATGGATATGAGATAACTTTCATGAGGTAACTTTGGAGGGAAAAAAAAGGAAGAGGCAATAAATATTTAGATAGCAGATACTATGTGCCAGGCAGTATACCAAGCACTTTATAAATAATATATTTAATTCTTACAACAATCCTGTAGGGTAGGTGCTGCTATTGCCCCCTCCATCCTGGAAACAGAGTCCTACTTTAGCAAAGAGTTAAAAGCCAAGAAATAGGCTGGAAAAAAATCAGCAAACAACAAAAAACATTCTGACTACAGAAAGTTACTATGGTAATGAGGAAGAACAAAACATAATCTCAAAAGACAACAGCAAAGTAAAAACTCATTCTACATCCAAAAAATTGGTCTCAGACAATTGGAAGAGCTCAAAAAGGATTTTAGGGGGGCAGCTAGATGGCATAGAGGACAGAGCATTAGCCTTGAAGTCAGGAGGGCATGACTTCAAATCTGATCTCAGACACTTAACTTACTAGCTGTGTGACTTGGGACAAGTCACTTAACCCAGTTGCCTTACCAAAAAAAATATCAAAAAAGATTTTAAAAATCAAGGAAGAAAGGTAGAGGGAAAATTAGGAAGAGATAAAGAGTCAGGATAACATAAGATTTAGCAACTTCTACATTAAAGGATAAGAGGATTTGGAAAATGATATTCTGGAGAGTAAAAGAATTAGGATTACAACCAGAATCACCAACACAGCAAAGCTGAGTATACTACTTCAAGGAGGGGAATGGACATTCAATCAAACAGCACTTTGTCAAGCATCCCTGATGAAAAGACCAGAGTTAAAAAGAAATTTTGACTTCCTAATGCAATACTCTAGAGAAACATAAAAATATAAAAGGAAAAGGAAATCATAAAGGATTTAATAAAGTTGAACAATTTCATGATGATATTTATAACTCATAAGAACTTTATGAGAGTAATTTAAAGGAATATATATTATATATATATATATAAACAGAAGGCACATATGTGAATTGAATATGATTGGATGATAATTAAGAAAATAAAATTACAGAGAAAGAGGAATGCACTGGGAAAAAGGGAAAGGGAGAGGTAGAATGGGGTAAATTATCTTACAGAAAAAAGGCAAGAAAAAGCCAGTATAGTGGAGAAGAAGATGGAGGCAGTGGTGGTAAGTGTTGAAGCTTTACTCTTATTGGAATTAACCCAAAGAAGGAAAAGCAAACACACCAGCTGGGTATATCTTACCCTATAGGAGAGTAGGAGGGAACATGTATAAGAGCAAGGAGTAATGCTTATAGAAGGAACAGTGGAGTTAGGGAGGTAGAAGTCAGAAGGAAAAGTTTTGAGGAGGGATAGGGTGTAAGGAGAAAGAATAGAATAAGAGGGAAATAGGATGGAGAGAAACAGCAATCATAAATGTGAAAAAAAAATTTGAAGCAAGTTTCTTTGATAAAGGTCTCATCTTAAATATATAAAGAAATGAGTCAAATTTGTAAAAATAAGAACTATTTCTCAATTGACAAATGATCAAAAAAATATTAAGTTTTCAGATAAAGTAGTAGCCATATAAAAAATACCCTAAGTCACTATCGATTGGAGAAATGTAAATTAAAACAATACTGAGATACTGCTTTGCCCTTATTAGATTAGCTAAAAAGACAAAAAAGAAGAATGAGAAATGTTAGAAGGGATGTGGGAAAATTGAGACACTAATGTACTGTTGGCGAAGTTGTGAACTGATTCAACCATTATATAGATCAATTTGGAATTATGCCCAAATATTTATAGTAGCTCTTTTCTGGTGGCAATGAATTGGAAATTAAAGGGATGCCCATCAATTGGAGAATGGCTGAACAATTTGTGTTACTTGATTGTGATACTATTGTGATATAAGAAATAATGGCCTAAATGTATTCAGAAAAACCTGGAAAGACTTACATGTACTGATGCAAAGTGAAATGAGTAAATTCAGAAACAGCAATATTGTAAGGTGATCAAATGTGAATGACTGAGTTATTCTCAGCAGTACAATGATCCCAAGGCAACTCTGAAGGGCTTATGAAAAATTCTATCCATTCCCAGAGAAAGAACTGATGGATTCTGAATACAGATTACAGCATGCTTTTTTTTTTAACGTTTAGGGGTTTTTTTTTATTATTATTTTGGTCTGTTTTATCATATGACTAATATGGAAATATTTTTACATTACTATGCATAAATTTTTACCTCTATCAAATTAGCTGTCTTCTTAATGAAAAGGCTAGGAAGAGAAAGAATTTGGAACTCAATTTAAAAAAATTAATGTTGAGAATTGTTTTTACATGTAATTGATGAAAAATAAAATACTATATATAAAAAAAGAGAGAAATGTGTTTTGGTCAGCTCATAAACTGATCGTGTTATTCCTTGGAGTATTTTCATTACATAATTCCTCGATTCTTTCTAACTTTGAAGTTTGTCTCAAGGGAATAAGTTGAATTGGGACTCTTTGTGACCAAAATCTTCGGCCAGAAAGGTTGGCATCCCAAGCTATTTCTCCTGCCAAGGTTTTGAGAGTCTGTCCCCAGTCCAAAAGCTGACAGGCTCTTCCTTGCATGCTGTTCTGAAAGAAATGAATGAAACTACACTTCAACAGATTTTTGCCTTTGTAGACCCTTAACTGGCCTAATTAGTATTGTGGATTCCCAACATGAAAGCCAAAATGGGCAGCATTGCAAAAGAGCACTGCAGGTGGAAACCAATGTGGCACCAGAGATCAAGAAGTGAAAGTGTTTATTTAGTTGATACAGTAAACTCCAGGAAAAGGACATTTTGAAAGTGAAAGTTTAAAATTTGCAGAAAAACTGCTGGGCAGTTTTTCTATATGCTTGGCTCCATAAAAAAAAAAAAGTCAATTTTTGAACCTTTGGGCAATCAAGATTTTTATTTACACTGAGAAAAAATAATACAAGTCTTAGAGAAGCATAGTATATTCATTTATGCTTTGGAATTTCAAATAGAAAAGTATATTAAGAGAGGACCAGGTCAGCCTTTTTCCCCCCATCTTCATTAGAGACGAACAAGGGAAAAATGATCTTTTTTTCAGTGACAGAAAGGAAATGGACTGTGTAAATGAATTGCAATACACCAGAATAAAAATTTGAAAGGCTTTGAAAATAGTATAGGATAGCCCTTTAACTGGGATGTTTTAGATTTCAAGGGGATAATTTGGGAAGTTATTACAACTGTTTAAATGTTTGATTCTTATAGCAGTGGCTACACCATCCTAATAATTAAAGGAAAGAAATCAATTGAATCCTGGCTTTCCTACTTCCTACCTCTGTAACCTGAGGCAAGTTGCTTAAATAGCTCTGAGCCTCCATTTCTGCATCTGTAAAATGAGGGAGTGGGCTCTGAAGTTGTTTCCAACACTAAATCCAAGCTTTTATTATCTTCTGGGTTGCATAGTTTTTGCAATAAGACAAAGGAATTGGGGATGAACTATAAGTAAAAGGATGGTTGGGGGGATGGGAAGAAGAATGGGAATGTTGTTCAGTAGTGTTTCAGTCATGTCCAGCTTTTCATGGTCCCATTTGGGGTTTTCTTGGCAAAGATCCTGGAGTGATTTGCCATTTCCTTCTCCAGCTCATTTTACAGATGAGGAAAGTGAGTAAATAGAGTTAAGGGACTTGCCCAGGGTGACACAGCCAGTAAGAGTCTGAAGCCAGATTTTTTAAAAAATCTGAGGGCAGGGATGGAAATCTACAAAGAAACCTGGAAAATAATTTTTCAGTTGCTTCCATAGATGGACTCCTGGAGCCTGATCACCTGCTTTAAAACCTTAGGAAATGTGTATAATGGAATAGCTAATGCTGAGGCTATGTTCTGCTATAGACACATTTCTTGCCAAGTCAGATGGTGATCTAAACCTGACAGGTGTGTCCTGACAGCAGATTGTGGTCATCTTCAGAAGGAAAGGACCTTTTAGGAAAGGAGAAAAAAAAGTGTGAATTATTAGCTGCGATGAGATACTCTTTTTTTTTCAGTACACAAATCTCTTAGGAAACAGTGCAGAAATATGCTGCTATGAGATGCACATGCTGACTGAAAGGCATTTTTTTGTGGGTGAACAATCATCCTTGTGGAAAGATAGTAATGTCTGTTTTCCAGGCTTCAGTGCTATAATTAATTTAGGCTAGAGTAGAATCCTTTTCAATTTAAAGAAAAAAGATTTAAATTGACAAGTTGTATTTTTTGTTACTATTTTAGCCTTACTTTTGCATCTGGAATATTATTTTAAGGTCTTCCCTGTGGGTGTCCAGGTGCAATCTTGCTTTTAACTGGCTTAGTAACTGCTGAAACAAGCAAGTACCTGGCCATACTACACTAGTTTTGGGTTACCAGTCAAGTACCCTAAAGCATTTTGGCTGCACATTTCATCATTGTTTAGAGTGTTCTGTAAAAACAAATTTGTCCAGATGTTGACATGATGAAATCTCTTAACTATTAGTCTTTTCCATGACTGTTCCCTTGATGGACCACCCCTTCCTTTCTCTTTCCCAAATCTCTTCTTTGGAATTCAGAAAAATTCAAGGAATGATTTCTAATGCACATTAACTCTTTCATGAACTCCCTCCTTTCCCTTTCCCAGATCTCTTTGGAATTCAGACAAACTCAAGGAATGATTTTTAATCATTAACTCTTTCATGAAGGACAGTGGAGGAATTAAAATACTTAAAACTCTGCAAAGCAATGGAAAGAAAAAATTGAGGGGAATTATTTGGAAGAAGGGATAAGAGAGGGTATTATATTAGCAGGTGTAGTTAAAGGGGAAAAAAAAGATTTAGGATAAATAAGGAGGCAGCCCACTTATCTGAAAGGCTACTTTCCATTATTGGTATTTACTTGGATTGTGTGTGTGTGTGTGTGTGTGTGTGTGTGTTTAATTCAGCTTCCAATCAAGCCTGAGGCATTTTTGTATGTTGGATTTATGACATGACTTTTTTTTCTATCCTTTTTTTTATTAAAGCTTTTTATTTTCAAAACATAAGCATGAATAATTTTTCAGTATTGACCCTTGCAAAACCTTGTATTCCAAATTTTCCCCCTCTTACACCCTTCTTCCCCTAGATAGCAAGTAATCCAATATATGTTAAAGATGTTAAAAATATGTTAAATCCAATATATGCAAACATATTTATACAATTATCTTTCTGCACAAGAAAAATCAGAACAAAAAAGGAAAAAAATGAGAAAGAAAACAAAATGCAAGTAAACCACAACAAAAAGAATGAAACTGCTATCCACACTCAGTTCCCACAGTCCTCTCTCTGGGTACAGATGGCTTTCTTCATCACAAGATCATTGTAACTGGCCTCAATCATCTCATTGTTGAAGAGAGCCACACAGTACTTTTTTAAAAGATCAATTACATGTAAAAACAAATTTTACTATTTTTAAAAATAATTTTTGATTTTCAAATTCCTTTCCTCCCTCCTTTCTCCTTGAGCAGGCAAACACCTTGACATAGATTATATATGTGCAGTCAAGCAAAACATATTTCCATATTAGCCATATTGCAAAAGAGAATACAGACCAAAAAAAAACAAGCAAAAAAAAAAAGTTTAAAAAGTATGCTTCAATTTGCATTCAGACTCCATCCATGCTTCAAGTGGAAGTGAATAGTATTTTCCATCATAATCCCTATGGAATTATCTTACATCATTGTATTGGTAAGAATAATCAAATCATTTACGATTAATCATTATACAATTATTGTATACTATGATCTTCTGGCTCTGTTCAATTATGACATGACTTTTAATTGGAGAAGGGGAAGTTTTATATCTGCAGAAAGAGCAGAAGAGGGTTCTTAGAACAGAGACTTGTGTGTTGCTAGAACTTGAAGGAAAAAGAGAGAACGCTTTTAGAATCTGTAGACATGTAGGGGAAGTCAGTCAGCTTTTCAACATTTCCCTGAATTTTATCTAGGTTTGATTCCCTAGAGATTTGAAGAAAAAATTTCCTCCTGATTGAGATGGGAGTCTCCCTCTGGGTTTAAGCTAGATCTTATCTGTCTTCTAGTAGAACAGTTTATTCACTCTTGTGTACTTTCTTACATATTCTAATCACCAGTTTCTGTTTGCTGTTTTGTTTAGACAAATCAGTTTATTTACCATTCTCTATATATTATAGCTTTTGTGTAAACATCAGTTTGTGGAAGGATCTAAGCTGGCAAGAATAAGCTAAGGACTACTTATTTCTGAAAAGTTACCAACAAAAGTGGAGAAAACCAGGATGGCAGAGGAGTAGGAAGAAGTAAAACAGCTCTTCCTCAACGCCTCACAAAGATCTAGAAAACTTACCAAACCAAATCCTGACTGGGAAATATAAAGACAAGGTATAATCAGTCATTTTTCTTGCCTAAGTTTGCATTAGAAAATTATTTTTAATTAAAAATAAATTAATGAATTAAATTAATTTTTTTTAATTATTAGAAATTGACATTGAAGACATTCAAAATAAAGGCTGGGTTGGAAGAGCTACATGGATTTATCCGATAGGGAAAGGCAATAAAAGGACCCAAATCTAGCACAAAAGAGCCTAAAGTTGTGTAAAGTGCAGGAACAGGTGCCAGTAGATATTTCTGTGGCTCAGTACTCATTCAGCTCCAGGTCACAAAAAGAGGGAAAACTGAGGAGGGACCTGTACCCCTATTTAGTTTCCTGTGTAAGGCTTCATTGTAGTGCCTAAGCTGCCTACTGAGCAAGAAACATGTTCAGAAGCAAATAGCAGCTCTAAAGCTTTGACCCAGGAGTAAAGTCGGATCTCACTTCTAGCCTCCAGCCCAGTAAGAAGCCAGTAGTGAAATAATCAAGGCAGAAAATCCAACCCAAGCCTAAAGTTTTGTTCCACTGAATCACTGTCTAGCTGGCTGATATTGGTTAAGTCCGGCAGTATTTTACTAGAACTCCAACCAGAGGCAAGCTCATAGATAGGTTGCTCAGATGCAAACCCAGATCATCAATTTGCAGAATTTATACCAGGAGAGCAATGGCCATATTTTTCCCTGTATCAGACCACATTTGGAATATTAAAAGCTTGCAGAATCCCAAAAGAAGCTATTCCTGCCAAAAAAAAAAAAATTTGAACTATGAAAGAAAGAATTGGAAAAGGAATTAGCAACTTGGTATGTATGAGAAGTACCAAAAAGTACCCTAACCTAAACAACAAATTCCATGAAAATTACTATGAACCAGACAGAAGTTGTTGACTTCATGAAACAAAGAAGTATTATAAAGCAAAGTCAGAAAACTAGAGAGAGAGAGAGAGAGAGAGAGAGAGAGAGAGAGAGAGAGAGAGAGAGAGAGAAATTGTGTTGTATTTTACAGAAAAATAAAGTCTGGAGAACAAATTAAGTAGAGTTTATTTTCACTGGACTATCTAAAAGCTATGACAACACTACTCTCCCAAAAAACAGCCTAGGTATTGTTTCAAGAAATTATTGAAGAAAACTGCCCATGTCTCTTGGAAGCAGAGGACAAATTGAAAATAAAAATTGTTTTAAATCCCTTCCTAAAAGAAACGCCAGAATGATAACTCCTAATTCAGAGATTCCAAGTCAAATGAAAAAATGCTACAATAGGCTAGAAAGAGAATTCAAGAAGCTATGTGATATATAGTACCCATCACTATAAGAGAAAATACAGTATTTCAGAATATAAAAGATACAGGTTTACAATAAAAAATGACTTAACTAACAAAACAGAGTATAACCCTAAGGAGGGAAATGTTCCTCTAATGAAATAGAGTACTTCCAAGCATTCCTGATAAAAAGATCAGAGCTAAATAAAAACTTTGAAATATAAACATATAAATAACAAATATGAGTGAGTCATCATAAATGACTAAACAAGGATAAACTGTTTATATTCTAACATGGGGCATATGTTTCCTTAGGACACTATTATTATCAAGATTGTATATGGTTTCCAATTAAACAAAGATAATGGAGAAAGTTTGCTATATTCTGATGAACTTAAAAGAAGTATAGAAAAGGAAGAAAAAATATTCATCTGCAGGAGTAGGGGAAAGCAGAGAAAGAGTGGGAAAAATTATACAAACAAGAAGAAAGGAATAGAAGAATGAGCTTCACTTGGAAATTAGTCCTACACAAAACAAGCTCTAATTTTAAAAGTTGGATTCATGAAAATGGTTTTGGGTTTTGTTGTTGTTGTTTTCAAAAAAGAAAGAAAGGATACAAACTTGTGATTGGGTTATAAGTGAAAAAAAGAAAAAAGAAGTAATTTAGCTGAAGCAGAGTATACCAAATAAAGCATTATTACCACGTAGACCCTTCTTGCTACCTTCTTTTTAAAATCAGAATGGGAGTAAAATAAAACAAAGAGAATGAAAAGAGTAGAGAACAGGATAGAGGAAAAGTCACAATTAATGATCACAGCTATAAATGTGAGTGGGATAAACTCACTAATAAAGCAGAAAAGGATAGCAGAATTAAATGGAAAAGAGAATCCTACAATGTGATGTAACAAGAAAGACATTAGAAACATAAAGATTTTTAAAGTATAATTTTGTTTTATTAAATATTTCCCAATTATATGTAAAAAATATTTCACATTTTTTTAATTAAGCTAGATGGTTTTTTAAACCATTTTTTAAATTTTGTTTTTTAAAATGTTGAGTTTCAAATTTTCTTCCTCTCCCACCCCTAAAGAAGGTAAGCAATATGATAATGATTATACATGTGACCTCATGTAAGGCATATTTTCATATTAATCATGTTGCAAAAGAAATCTCACACACACGCATAGGAAAAATTAAGTGATAAAATATGCTTCTATCTGTATTCAGAGTTGATCAGTTCTCTCTCTCTGGAGATGGCTAACATTTTTCATGGATCCTTTGCAATTATCTTGGATCATTGTCTTGATCAGAGGAGTTAAGTTGATCATAATTACAATATTGCTGTTACTGGGTACAACATTCTCCTGGTTCTTCACTTCACAAATAAGACTTTCCAGGACTTTTTTTTCTGAAGGTATCTTGCTCATCATTTTTATAGCACAGTAGTGGTCTATCACAATCATATACCAATCATATACCACAACTTGTTTTAGTCTTCCTCAGTTGATGAACATCTCCTCAATTTCCAATTCCTTGCCACCACAAAAAAGAACTGCCATATATATTTTTTATTTTTACATGTCCTTTTCCCTTTTTGAGATCTCTTTGAGACACATATATAGTAGTGGATAGCAGGATAAAATGATATGCACAGTTTTAAGCTGTTTGGACATAGTTCTAAATTGTTCTCCAGAATGGTTATACTAATTTATGATCCACCAGTAGCACTTTAGTATCCTTATTTTCCCACATCCCCTCCAACATTTGTCATTCTCCTTTTCCATCATGTTAGCCAATCTTGTAGATATAAGGTAGTGCGTCAGAGTAGTTTAATTTGCATTTTTCTAATCAATAATATTTTAGAGAAGATAACCATTGGTTTGTTTTTTCTGAAAATTGTTCTTAAATTTTGACCATTTATCAATTGGAAAATGTTTTAGCTCAAATTTGGAATTATGCTTAAAGAGTATCAAACCATGCATACCCTTTGATCCAGCAGTGTTTCTACTAGGCTTATATCCTAAAGAGATCATAAAGGAAGGAAAGGGACCCATATATGCAAAAATGTTTGTGGCAGCCCTTTTTGCAGTGGCAAGAACCTGGAAACTGAGTGGATGCCTATCAGTTGGGGAATGGCTGAATAAATTATGGCATATGAATGCTATGAAATTTCTATAAGAAATGACCAGCAGGATGATTTCAGAGAGACCTAGAAAGACTTACATGAACTGATGTTAAGTGAAATTAGCAGAACCAGGAGATTACTGTACATGCCAACAAGAAGATTATTCCATGATCAATTCTGATGGATGTGTCTCTTTTCAATAATGAGATGATTGAGGCCAGTTCCAATGATCTTGGGATGAAGAGAACCATCTAGCTGCACCCAGAATGGGAACCGAGTGTGGATCACAACATAGCATTTTCATTCTTTTTGTTGTTGTTTGCTTGCATTTTGTTTTTTTTCTTAGTTTTTGATCTGATTTTTCTTGTGCAACAAGATAATTATGCAAATATGTATATATATGTTAGATTTAACAATATTTTAAACATATTTAACATATATTAGGTTATTTGCCTTCTAAGGGGGAAAGGGGAAATTTGGAACACAAGATTTTGCAAGAGTCAATGTCAAAAAATTATCCATGCATATGTTTTGATAATAAAAAGCTTTAATAATAAATAAATAAATAAATTTAGCTTGGTTCCTTACATATTTGAGGTCTTTATCAGAGAAACTTGCTATAAAAATTTCCTCCTGTTTCCTGTTTTTGTCTACATTTGGTTGCATTAATTTTGTTTATTTAAACTGTTTTTTTAATTTCATGTAATCAAAATTATCCCTTTTATTTTCCAGGATCCTTTGTATCACTTATTTGATCAAAATAATCCCCTATCTAATAGATTTAATAAGTACATTTTCCTAAGTTCCTCTAATTTTCTTATGCTATGACTCTTTATATCTAAGTCATTTATCCATTTTAACCTTATCTTGGCATACAATATGAGATATTTGTTTATTTTTAGTTTCTGCTAAACTGCTTTCCAGTTTTCCCAGCAAGTTTTCTTAAATTTTGAGTTCTTATCCCTAAAGCTTGGATCTTTCTTTGGCCTTATCAAACACTATATTTTATTACTGTAGTTCAGTTGTTTTCAATCATGTCTGACTCTTTGTGTCCATACTTGTGGTTTTCTTGGCAAAGATACCAGAATAATTTACAGGCAAAAAGGATTAAATGTCTTTCTCAGGGTCATAAAGTCAGATCTTCCTGACTCCAAACCATATGCTCTATCCACTGTACCACCTATGTGCCCCAATACTACTGTGTTTGTGAATTTATTCCATTTTACTGATTCACAGCTTTATTTCTTAACCAATACCAGATTATTTTTGATGATTACTGCTTTATAATATAGTTTGAGTTCTGTATTGCTAAGCCATCTTCAATTTTTTAAAAAAAATTCTTGACTTTTTGTTCTTCCGGATGAATGTTGTTATTATTTTTTTCTAGTTCCATAAAATAAATTTTGGTAATTATATTGGTATACATAAGATAAATAGAAAATAATTAAAAGGAAAAAGGCACTGGAATTAAGAGGGGTTGAGAAAGTCTTCCTGTAGAAGATGGGATTTTAGTTGGGAGTTGAAGGAAGTCAGGGAAGTCAGGAGACAAAAGATAAGGAGAAAGACACTTCTAGCTGTATGACCCTGGACAAGTCACTTAACCTCAATTGCCTCAGAAAAAAAAAAAGAAAAGAAAGAAAGAAAGAAAGAAAGAAAGAAAGGAGAAAGGATTGGGGGAGAGCCAGAGAAAATGCTTAGAGCTGAGAGAGATTGAGTATCTTGGTCGGTCATGCAACAGCAAGAAGGCCAGTGTCATTAAATGACAGACTACGTGGCAGAGGGTAAGATGTGAAAAGTCTAGAAAGTAAGGGGGAGGGAAGGATGCTGAGTTATGAAAGACTTTGAACATCAAATAGATTTTGTATTTGATCCTGAAGGTGATCGAGATCTGCTGGAGTTCAGTGTGTGTGTGTAAAATGAGGGAAAGGAAAGGGTGACATAGCTGAACCTGCCTTTGTAGCCTGCCTTTTTACAATATTAAGTATATACTATGATTACACTTGAAACTTTGAGCATATCTATTAAAAAGAGTAAAACTATGGATACTTTTAAATTTCTTTAGCTTCACTTTAAAAGACACAAAAATTCTAATATTGTTAGGGACAGAAATAATTTATGAAAGAAATCAAATTACCCAAGGGGATTTGAGGTATTGTTTCACTTAAAAGGTAGTTTTGTTTTTAAGTATTGACTTTAAGATGGTTTTTTTTTAAAGCGTTCTAACAGTCCAGAAAGAAATGAATTAATAAGACACTTCAAATCTTATAACTACTGCAAATATCTTGATGAATGAAGCTTTTCCCTGCAACAAACACTCGGTGGAAAATTGATTCAAAATGAAAAATGACATAGCCAGAGGAAAAGGGGGCAACCACAATCCCACAAAAAACAAGACATTGCCATTCTGAAATATGCTAAAGAGCAAAACTATTGGTTGTTGTTTTTTAATTACTGTGATCATGTTTTGCATTTAAATTTATGAATTAAAAAGGGCACTTACATTTGTAAAAAATTAATAAGTTTAGAGAGAGTAATTTCAATTAAATAATGAATCAGGAAGTCAGGTAGCAGAGGGTCTAGAAAAAGAATTTAAAGGGTTTTTAACCTAAGAACAGGAGGAGAGATGTAGGACAACAGTTGCAAGGATGATTGAATCAAGTAAGGTTCTTTAACATTAGAGGAGACAGCTGGGCATGGGAGCACAGGCTTGTAATTCCTGTTGTTGGGGAGCCTGAGGCTGGTGGTTCCCCTGAGTTTTGAAGTTTTAAGCTGTAATAACTCTGAAGCCCATTGGGTGTTCATCCTGACTGGGGCCAACATGATTTGCTCCTAGACAGGGCAAAGGAGCACCAGGCTACCTAAAAAGGGCAAACTGGCCCATATTGGATATGGAGGGAGCCAAAGCTTTTTGTTTTACTGCTTCTTTTCTAACCTGAATGAGAGAAAAAACCCATCTTCCCATCCCCTTCAAATCCCATCTACAAAACAAAAATTGGCTGAGCAGGTAGGAGCCCTTGGAACCTTTCAGTGAATCCAGTATTCTGCCTGAGTAGGCACCATGCAAGCCCGCCTCACCTAGTCCTACCTAGTCTATCTTCCTAGATATCCTCCTAGTCTACCTTCTGGCAAATGATTTATACACCAATTACAAGTCAATTTAATCCGTCCATTAAAATCTCCAAGGAGTCCTAATTACTAACACTTCATTAAACCAGTCCTAGGAAATGTATTTGAAAAAATAAAGTCACATTGTCTGTGTCGGCTTACTTGTTATTAACTCTAATGACTGTCTCCCCTCAATTTGTTGTGTTTGTTATTTTAGAAGAAGAAAAAGGAGAAAGAGAGGAGGAGGAGGAGGAGGAAGAGGAGAAGGAAGAAGCCCCTACCCTAAAATAAACTATTTAAAAAGGAAAATGTTTGCATGAATTTGCATATTCTCAAATACACTTAATAATACTATATTGGACCATGTAATTTTAGGTGTACCAAGGCCAGAATATATCTCGAAACTACATCTTCAAATGTACCCCTTTGGCTAACTTTTCTGGGATCTCTTAGGGATTGTAAAAAATAGCAAATTTCTAGTTCTCAACAAATAGGGATTAAAAAAAGTCCCTACCTCCTGTGTCTATCAGGTATAAGACAAATTTATTTTACTGGATAGATAATAGTAATAAAAAACAAAATCAAAACAAAACAAAAAATCCTAATAGACTATAAACAATAGTTATTATAATTCTTCTTTCCTTTCTAGTGAGTTCCAGCTTCTATATAGGCCTCTATTCCTAATAGTAATTTTAATATAATGGTCACCTTGGGGCTCATTCACCTAACTGGTGGGTTAGGTTCTGGCAGGTTTGGTTCCCATAGAGATAGCTGCTTCTATTTTTAAGGTTTTAGGGGTTATGCTATAGATGGCTATCCTCCTAAATATTAGCTTAGAAGCCCCCTCCAGTATGTTTTCTGTTAACAATCAGCCAGTGGACTCTGTTCTTTAGGAAAGGTATTTACTCAGTATAATAAGAACAGCAGTAATTAAAAATGTCCTCCAACACCAGGAGCACACTTCCTTTTAAATATACCCAGAGTCCACAGAGAGAGAAGAGTGGGCTTGACCTTAAAGTACATTAGCAGCTAGACCATATGGTAGTGAATATACAAGACCTAGGCAATTCATAATTCTAAAACTACACGACTACAATATCCTTTCTCCAAAGGATCTTTAATGTACAGCATTGGTTAAGATGGATGAATCCTTCTGCTGTTCATCTAGGCTGACTTTTCACAGAGAACTACAACTTCTAACTTCTGGCAACTAGCTCTCTGGACCTTTTGAAGGTCAAAAAGTTGCAATCTACTCCAATACCCATTCATCCAAAAGCAGAAAAGAACAAAGAGACAAAGAACAGAAGCCATGACTTAGCCAGTATGAAGAGAGCCTCAGGCCTTTCTTCACCCAGAGGCTTAAATAAAATGCGAAGCAAAGGACACATGTATTTCAGAAGCAGCAGCCATCCTAGTTGCCCTCCATACTTCCCAAGGCTTTGTCATTCTCATTGACCTCTATCTCCCAGCATGGGGAAAAAAACTCAGTACATTGCTTGACACAAGTGTCAGAAATAATTTTTTAAATTATCAAAATCCAAGCATCTTTTCTTAAAGAGGTAATCAAAGAATGGTGATTTTCCAACTTGTAGGGATTTTCTGAAATCCAAATGATTTTCTACTTAGAAATTGTAAGGTTCAAGAGACAAGGACAAAATTCCACAGTCAAAATTCAACAAGGTCACAAAGTTTAGGTTAGAATTTTTGATTCACTGAACAGAGCACTAGTAACAACTTTAGTAAACCCTAGAGAATTGTTTTCCTAAATCTAGTCAATCTGGTAAAGGGTAGAGAAAGGGGAACTTCACTTAATTAGATTAACTAAAGGGACTCCTGACCTTGCCAGTCACCACTCTGCTTCTATCTTCAGGTGAATCAGAATTCCTCCATGAACTTTGACTTAGTTTCCCGTTAGGAGTTTGGTTAGGCCTTTTCACATAATTGTTACAAGAATATTTCAAGCTAGAACACAGACTCCTTGAAAAGGTGATGATGTACTGAAAAAGTTTATTTCACTCAGATTAGTTCAAAAGGAGGTCAGACCAAGATAATAATATTTCTTAATATTTTCCTAAAAAGAGAAAGGGATAGAGGAAGCTTTGGTATACAGAAATTAGGAGAGCCCTTACTATGTTTTCACATTCCCTCCATTATTGCAGCAAGTACAAACTAATTCCAAGTATAATCGTCATTAATTGTTAAGATTTCTTTCTTCAGCTGTTCCTCTTGCTCTTCAATATGCAAATATTCAATTATCAAAATACATTATTCTAGTTCACTATAAAAATGGAATTCTCTGTGTTTCACTTTTACACAAAGAATGCGATAGAAAGTTGATGAGGACTATTCCAGTTAATATAGTAGTACATTAAGTGACAGGGTAGAGTTGGGGCACTCCTTTGAATATGATGCAGATTGTGTCAGCTGAGGTACAAGTGACTAAGTCATTTTGACTATTATAAATACTCAAATTAACTACAAAGGATATATGCAGGAGATGCTATCTGTATCCGGAGAAAGAATTGATAAATAAAAGAATGTATAGAATCATTTTACATATTAGTATGTATATTTGTGTCTAATGGTAGCCAATTCTAGGATAGGGGCACAGGGAAGGAAGAAAAAAGGGGGGAAGTTACATGATAATATTATATATTTAAAGGGAATATCAAGTTGTACATACCCGATTTGCAATAGGATCTTTACCCTATTCTACTATGTTATGGAAATGCTTATTTTATTTCTTAGGTTCAGAATAAAATAAATAATTTTAAAAGAAACTATTCTATGGGCATGAATAAAGGCATACCATTTCATTTTTAGAATTTCAAGTTTAGTGTTTGACTGGGGGGGGGGGTTAATTTGTTCCTTTTCTAGCATTTTTAGTTGTAAACCCAGTTCATTGATCTTTTCTTTCTCTATTTTATGCAAGTAAGCCTCTAGAGATATGAAATTTCCCCTTATTACTGCTTTGACTGCATCCCACACATTTTGATATGACGTCTCATTATTGTCATTTTCTTGGGTGAAGTTATTAATTATGTCTATGATTTGCTGTTTCACCCAATCATTCTTTAATATGAGATTACTTAGTTTCCAATTATTTTTGGTCTATTTTCCCCTGGCTTTTTATTGAATGTAATTTTCATTGCATCGTGGTCTGAAAAGGATGCATTTACTAAAAGGCATACCATTTCAAATCATGCATATTCTGCAAAACAGAAATTTGAGTTTCAGATTCCTTAATCTGGATATCCGCTAAATAGTAGGATTAGCAAAACAGTTTCAGATCATATTGGTCCAATTAAAGAGCATCTAGAAATTTAAAATGGCATTATTCTGCTAACCTGGAGATGGAATGATTTTCTTTGGCTGTATTTATTATATATAGGTTGTCCTGAGTATTAATACACATTTCTTCAATACAGCAATCATTGACCTGAAATAATTTTTGTAAATTATCACTGCAACTGAGGTAGCTGCAAAGGCCAGAGAGTTCATTAATACTCAGTTCAATGCTAAATATCTGGTTTTATTTGAGGACCATTTACTATAAACCAAGTAACCACCTCTCAGGTGCCATGATGAAATATCCAATATTACATATATCCGCCTTCTGTCAAGGCTTTAGAAATTGGAATCCACTCTTCTTCAGAGATACAATAGATTTAAAAGGTATATTATGAGTAGAGACTGGGAAGACTTTAAATAAGAAGTTCTCTTCCCATTTTTAGATTCTAGGATGAGGTAACAAAATGATCCTATCTCATTCAGTTCACAAATACTAGGGATCACAGTCCAATCTATTCTTCTATAAAAGATAGTAATGTCAACATAAAGAATGGTATGGTCAAGAAACTATACATCAATCATCACAGGCCCATTTATAAATTAGAATACATGTCTTAACAAATTCTTTTCCAAGGAACATTTTTAGCACAATATTCAATGAGGATAGGTAGGGGGGTAGGATGTCTGATTCTTTCTTTTTCTGAGCTCTATTTAATATCCTTTTTAGAAGAAGGGATAACTATGAAAGAGCACTAATAGAGAGGCTACTATTAATATTCTAAGTCTTTTTGATGTTGCTCACTATTCCAGTAAATGTAGCATTTGGAGAATATACTTCCATAGATCACTGCTACTGGCAAAAATCACAACCAATGAAGGTCCCCAACTTCCCAGTTAATATCTCTACAAATGCCTTTTTGACACCACATTATAAATCTATTCCTCCACCAGGACCAGCTTTGCAAGATTTTAATTGTGACATAAGCAGGTACTCTGACTTCTAACTTGATGAGGGTTAGAGGTGAGGTATTAAAAAGGGAAGAAATTGTTGGGTAAGCAGAATTATAAGAAGGTATACCATTGGTGATGAAAGTAGTGCTGCAGATAGAGTGGCAAAGAAAGTAGAGCAGTAGGCTAGGAATTACCTCAGGAATGTTTGAAGTATTTTAATTTTTATTTTAATAATAGTTGGTATGTAATAAATATTAAATGATATTTAAAATCTGGCCTCAGATCAATACTAGCTGTGTGACCTTGGGTAAGCCACTTAACTCACTTTTGCCTCAGTTTCCTCATCTGTAAAATGAGTGGGAGAAGGAAATGGCAAACCATTCCAGGATCTTTGCCAAGAAAATACCAAATGGGGTCACAGAGTCCAGACTCAACAATAACAATTATTATTAATAGGAGAGAAAATATGAACTTGTAAACCAGAGATGGGGATTGAGATGGTAGGAAGAGACCATAGTCTTATCTGAGTCATTTGCACAACTTTATATTGCACACTTAACAAGAACTAGTTTCACTAGGCAATTGTAAACTACCTAGAAGCACAGCTGCATGAGGTTCATTTTAATTCTGGGTTCCTGAAATAAAATAACCTTTTTATTTCCACAGCTGAACATATTCATGCACTAACCAATCAATCAAGATTATTAGCTCTCAGACTAAGTTTCCCCATCAGTAAAATGGCCTAATAACAATACCTGTCTCACAAAATTGTCCTGAGTATTAAATGAGATAACCAACCTTAGAGCCCCGTATAATTGCTAGCTGCTGCTACTGCTGCTGTTGCTGTTAATAATCAGTGTGAAAACTGTACCAATTCCACCTATGCCTCCATCTCCCCCCCCCCCCATCCTAATATCCAAGAAACAAAGAAAAAGTAAAACAGCTTCTGCTCCCAAGCAGGATACATTATAATCTAGAATATATATATATATATATATATATATATATATATATATATATATATGTGTGTGTGTGTATGTATATATATGTCAGTACATATATGATAAATATAAAATAGATGGAAGGTAAATTTAGAGGCAATTAGCAACTAGGAGGACCAGAAATGACCTTCTGGAGAAGGTGGTGGTTGAGTTTAATCTTAAAGGGATCCAGGGATTCAAAATGTAAGTATAATGAAAATCAGTATATACAATAGAAGATTTAGCAGAGTCAGAATAAAAAATGTTAAATAAGTGTTAAATAAGGACAAACCATTCAGCAATAGAACCGAAAAAAAATTTGAGTTTACTTTCTAGTGGCTCATATGGGGTATAGATATACTGGAAGTTCATGGGACCCAACAGAACAAGATCTGGCTCTTTCTCAGGATCATTCTTTTTTTTTTTTTTTTAATAGCCTTTTATTTACAGGATATATGCATGGGTAACTTTACAGCATTAACAATTGCCAAACCTCTTGTTCCAATTTTTCACCTCTTAGCCCCACCCCTCCCCCAGATGGCAGGATGACCAGTAGATGTTAAATATATTAAAATATAACTTAGATACACAATAAGTATACATGACCAAACTGTTATTTTGCTGTACAAAAAGAACCAGACTCTGAAAATATTGTACAATTAAGCTTGTGAAGGAAATCAAAATAGGTGGGCATAAATAGAGGATTAGGGAATTCAATGTAATGGTTTTTAGTCATCTCCCAGAGTTCTTTCTCTGGGCGTAGCTGGTTCAATTCATTACTGCTCCATTGGAAATGATTTGGTTGATCTCGTTGCTGAGGATGGCCTGGTCCATCAGAACTGATCATCACATAGTATTGTTGTTGAAGTATATAATGATCTCTTGGCCTGCTTATTTCACTCAGCATCAGTTGGTGTAAGTTCTCCAGCCTTTCTGAAATTATCCTGTTGGTCATTTCTTACAGAACAATAATATTCCATAATATTCATATACCACAATTTATTAAATTTCAACTGATGGACATCCAATTTCAATTTCTAGCCACTACAAAGAGGGATGCCACAAACATTATTTACAAAGGTCCCTTTCCCTTCTTTATGATCTTTTGGGATATAATCAGTAGTAACACTCTGGATCAAAGGGGTATCACAGTTTACCCTTTTTAGAATTCAAACTACTCTCCAAAATGGTTGGATTCGTTCACAGCTCCACCAACAATGCATCAATGTCCCAGTTTTCTCACATCCCCTCCAACAATCATCATTATTTTTTCCTGTCATCTTAGCCAATCTCTCAGGATCATTCTTAAGATTAATGGTAGGTTTGGTTAAGTCATCAGCAATAGAAATAACTATGAGGGCTGAGGACTGTAAATCTGGTTAGTATAATATCCTCTGTTAATAATATCAACATTTCCTATTTAATTAGGACATTAAAGTGTTCAGAATTAGTCTTTAAAAGGAAGACTGCTCCAAGGTGAGACAGCTAGAAAACCAAAGTTCCATTGGAGAAGTTTCAATGACCATTGCCTGAAGGCCATGCTAGAAAACCTAGGTCAAGATCTACTGTGTAATAGGCTACTTTGAGAGATTTGCCTTCAGGAGTTCGGGTGAGAACACCTAAATCAAATCCTTCCTTCTTCAATCAATATAAAGATTCCTGCAATAGGGCAGGGATCCTAACCAAATCCAGTTTAATAATAGTAAATCCATTTCATTCTCCAAGTACTGAAGAGGTGATTAATATTCTCCAAGTACTGAAGAGATGATTAATATAGTTGGTTCCTGCAAGAGCTTAATTATAGAGGAATAGACTGGAACCCACTTTTGGCAGGAATGATTCAATGTCCCAAAAGTACCTATCTGAGAAATGAGGGTTGATTATGGTACCTATAAAAGGGCTTTTAAATGTGTGTCATTCTTGAAGTTTGTCAATTTGTCAAGACTTTGTCCATCAATTCTGACCAGGGGAAAGTGGACTGAAAGTGCAAACAATCAATCTTTCAAGCTTCCAATGAAGAGTAAAGCAAAAGAAGATCTTACCGAGTAATAGCAGAATCGGCCTGAGACATAATCATCAAGGTTTCCTTCGAATTGTAGTGCTTTCTCTCTGATGATTGCCTCCATTTTATGTTGTATATATTTTGTTTGTATATAGTTGTTTGCATATTGTCTCCCTTACTTAGACTGTGAGCTCCTTGAGAGCAGAAACTATTATTATTTTTTTTTACTTTCTTTGCATTTTCAGTATGAAACATAGTACCTGGCTATGAAAGTAGGTACTTTTTCTTTTCTTAAATTACCTCCTGTAATTTACTTTTCTTGTTTTCTTCTTTTTTTCTTTCTTCTTCTTCTTGTTTTCTTTCTTGTTTTCTTCTTCTTCTTGTTTTCTTTCATTTTTTAAGGCCAGTGACATCCAGGGTGATGTCTTGGCTTGCGCATGAATTGGATTTAACTGGACTTGAGTTACACAAAGTTGCCTACCTCACTCTTTCCTCCAAAATTCTCCAAGTTTAGTTGCAAAAACAAAAGACAAGACTACCAGTGATGGATTGAAATGTAGCGGATGACCTTGGGTCTAAATGTCTGACCAAGCTCTAAACTTGTCTACTAACTGACATTTGCAAGATGTGGAAGGTATAGCTAGACAGCAATTTTTTTTTACTGAAAAAATCTGGGGTTTTAATAAAGTAAAACTTAATATGAACCAATTGGCCACTGTCAGCCAAAAATAAATTTGATCCTAGGCTGCATTATGAAAGTCAGTATCTAGAATTAGGGAGATGATAGTTCTGCTATACAGTGCCCTGATCAGGTCATTCTAGAGAATAGTGTTCAGTTCCTAGCACCAGTAATAGGAGAGAGATTGATAAACTTGATAAGCTTATTTGTGATGGTGAAAGACGTATAGATTGTGCCTTGGAGCAGAAGTTCTCAAACTGTGGCCAGGGACCCCAGGGTATCCCCAAGACTTTCAGAGGGTGTATAGGGTCGAAACTATTTCTATAATAATATTAAAATGTTTTCATTTCACAATAATAATTGATAGATATAACTCACATAAACAAGAGAGGGGATCAAAAGGTCCTCAATAATTTTAAATGGGTCCTAACATGAAAAAATTTTGAGAACTGCTGCCCTAAAAAATTGGTTGTAGGAATTGAGAACATCTATCTTGGAAAAGAAAATTATTGGTGGGGAGAAAGACATTACGGTTCTCTTAAAGCATTTAAAAGATCTTCAGTAGAATAAGGAATAGATTTGTTTTGCATGACCCTGCAGGACAGAAATAGGATTAATGCATGAACATTGCAAAGAGGCAGATTTCAGCCAAAAGTAATGAAGAAAAATTCTTACCAATTAGAGTTATGCAAAAGTGGAATGGGCTCTCTGGGGAGATACTTGTTTCTTCCTCAGTGAAGATTTTCAAAACAAAAACTGTGTGACCAATCATGTTGGGTTTGATTCTACAAAAAATATATTCTTATTCATCATTATTCCTGTGGTATAATTGTCAAATGAGAGGTTTGTACTGAATAATCTCTAAGGAGACCTTTAGCTTCTCATCCTATGACCTTTATATTGTCTTCAAAGATATTTAAGTTTGTCTTTTTTGTACTTTGGCTCCAATGGAGCCTTTTGACTTTAATCCCATGCATGATGTCACCCATAGTCTATTCTTTCTCTATTTTGAATTTTAAAACAGTTATGGATGTGGACTTTCCTTCTGTCTTTAAAAGAAAAATACATCAATTCTTAATGGTAGTGGTTGTTTATCCTGTGAGTTTATCCTGTTTGTAGGCAGTTGGGTAGCCTCTTGAGTAGATAGAACCCTGGGCCAGGAGTCAGGAAAATCTGAATCAAGTATGGTATGTGAGACATTTATTAGCTGTGTGACACTGCTAAATCACTTAACTTTTGTCTGCCTCGGTTTCTTCAACTGTAAAATGGTGCTCATGATAGCACCAAGGTTCTTGCCTGGATCAAATAAGAATATGTTTGTGAAGTGTTTACAATGCCTATTGCTTAATTAATGCTTCTTTTTTGTGTCTTTTATAAAACTTGGAGTTCTCAGCATATCTGCCCTCTTTTACTTTTTTGGTATAAATTTTTAAATTTTAAACCTAAATACATAAACCAATATAAATACAAGAAAAAAAAATTGTCACATTCACAGCAGAACATAAGAAAGGATTCAATGTAAAACAATAAATTTCCATTTAGGGAAAACCTACAAAATAAATATCACATATTGTTTTCAAAGCTGTCCAGATTTTCTTTACTTCCTTATAGGTTCTCTTTTGTTCTCTGCTATGCATTTTTTACTTTAATTTTTCCCTTCCTTTCCCCTTACCCTTTCCTGCCCCTCCAGAAACCTATAATTAATCATAGTTATAAATGGATAGATATATACACATATACATTAATATCTAAAACACATACATATATATACTCATATACATATATATAAGATTGTACTATGCTTATTTCTACTTGTCATGTTACTCTGAAGGTAGATAGCATCTTCCTTCTCAAGTCCAAGTCTTTCCATGTTTTTCTAAATTAATCATTTTCTATATCATATCAGTATTCCAAAACAATCATATCTTACCTGGGAAATTGTCAATTAAAGTTTTCCCCAAAATGTCTGCATTACTTCTATTCTTGGCTGCATAGGTTTTATTTACACAAGACAATTTCAATTTAAAATTAATAATCAAAATTATCCATTTAATACTTTAACAATGTTCTTATAATACAATTAATGCCTGATACTGCTGAATCTGCTTCCTTTACATTTTTTCCCCTGTTTTCTTTGAAGCTCCTGACCTTTTGTTCTTCCACATGAACTTTGTTATTATTATTTTTTAACTCAGTAACATAACTTTTTAGTAATTTAATTAAGCATTGAATAAATAGATTAGGTAAAGTTGTCATTTTTTTAATATTAGCTTTACCTGCCCAGGATTATGTCCCTTATTTAGATCTTATTTTATTTGTACAAGTGTTTTATGTTTATGTTCATATAGTTCCTGTGTCTGTTTTAGCAGATGTAGTCTCAGATATTTTATACTGTTTAGCTATTTTTAATGATCCAAAATAATATTGGATAATACTACTAACATATACTATATTTTCATATTTTTCTCTTTTGATTAAATCTATCTTAGCTTTAACTTTGTTTGAGATCATGATTAGTATTCCTTTTTTTTACATAACAAATTCTACTACCAACCTTTATTTTAACTTTGTGCATATCCTCTCATTTTTATGACATTAATATATTGTTGATTTCAAATTTTTAATGTGCTGTTTTCTGTTTTATGAGTAAATTGATCCCATTCACATTCTAAGCTATAATAACTTAAGAATTTTCCTTCTTCCTTTTTAATCCCTCATTATTCATCTCACCCTATTCTTATCCCTCTTCACTTCTCTACTTTACTTCTACCCACTACCTTGCTCTCCTATTCCTTAATTTACCCACTTTACCCTATCTCCTTGCCTTCTTATTTCTTTCTGAATTTATAGGACTTTTATACCCTTCCAGATATATATGTTATTCCCTCTTTAACCCATTCCTGATGAGAGGTCTAGTGTTAGACCTCCCCCTACTAGCTTCTTCTTTATAAATTTTTCAATTTATGCTTCAATTGTATGAGATAATTGCTACTTTTAAATCTCTCCCTGTAGTTTTACTTTTTTTTAGAATCACCCCATCATATTCTGCTCAGCCCAGGATTTTTTTCTTCAAACTATCAAAATAATGATGACATTCATGAAAGTACTGATAATATTTTCACATATAAGAAGTAAACAATTTGACCTTGTTGAATCCCTTATAATTGGTCTATAATGTGTACCTTCTATTTCTCTTGGTTGTTATATGTCATATTTTCCCTTAAGTTCGGCTATTTTTGTCACAGATCTCTGAAAGTTCATTAAATGTCCATTTTTAAATTCAGAATTATATTTATCATTGGTGGATAAGTTACCCTTGATCATAACTGTACTTCTTTTGCTTTATGAAATATATTATTCCAAGAATTGTGGTCCTTCAGCATGATAGATGCTATGTTTTGTTTAATCCTTATTGTAACTACATGATATTTAAATTATTTCTTTCTTATTTCTTCCAATATCTTCTCCTTAACTTGGGAGTTTTAAAACTTGTTTATTATATTCCTATAAATTTTCTTCTTAGGATCTCTTTCAAGTTGTGATCAGTGGACTTTTTCCCATTTCTGCTTTGCCTTCTTGTTCTAGAACTTCATGATAATTTTCCTTGACAATTTCTTGCATTATTATATCAAGATTCTTCTTTTTTTAATCACAATTTTCAAGTAGTCTGATTATTCTTATATTATTTCTTCTCAATCTGTTCTCCAGATTAGAAAAGGAAAATAAAAACAAAACAAAATAAAACAGAACATTGTCATGTGCCCAGCAGAATATTAGGGAGGATTCAAAATATATAATAATAAATTACCATTTCAAAAAGGTTATATAATAGCAAAAGAAATTATATTCATGAGTGTCCATCTTTTCTTTACTTCCTTGTAAGTTGTTCTTTTCTTCTCTACTTCACTTTTTTTTACTTTGTTCTTTTTCTCTCTTTTCTCCCCTCCACTTCCCCCAAACAGGGGAATATATATATATATATATATATATATATATATATATACACACACACAAATATATTTACATTTATATAATTATTATATATGTAACATATATGTAAATATAGAGGTAGATGTATACACACATATATGCATATACATTCACAGCTACCCACAGACCCCCACACATGTATATATACACATACATAGAGCTACATGCATATATATCTACATATACTCATACATATTTACCCATATATTTAGACATGTGCATTTACCATATGTAAATATGCATCTAAATCAATATTAGTATGGCTGACATAATGTAGATTTCTCTCTTGACTGAATCTTTAAATCTGACTTTGTCATTGATTGCTATACTATGCTAACTATACTTTTTTCTAATAAATTCTAGTCCTGATCCTTGTAATATTTCTGTATATCTTCTTTCCTTTCCCTGCTACCCCTTCTATTTTAATTCTGCTCCTTAACTTTCCTTGCTATTACTTAACCTCTCTCAACCAAGGGATTCCCTCTCTTGGCTTCTTCCCCCAATTTTTGCTTCCTCCTCCACCTATCCTCTGTATTTCCTTTGTATAATATAGTTACTATTTTTACCTTTTCCTAGATAGTTTTGCTTTTTAGCATTAGATCATACTTAACTCTGCTCCAATCTTTCTTTTGAGTTATTCAATTACTGATTTAAATCTTAAACATTTCCATGTAAAGAACATAAATCAATTTGATCATGTTAAGTTCCTTGAAATTAATCTTTGATATTAACTCATATATTAAATTTTCTATTGAGTCCAGGTTTGGTTGAAAGTCCTGGAAATTTCCAAGTTTGTTGAGTCCTTTTTTTAAATTCAGCATTATGAATAATTTTGCTGGATGTGATATTTGTGGCTGTAGACCCAGTTTTTTTGATTGCCAATATATATGATTCCAGGATCTTTTATTATGGCTGCTGATAAGCCCTGTACAATTTTAATTGTATCTCTAGCACATTTGAATTGTTTTATTCTTGTTTCTTGAAAAAGTTTCTCTTTGATCTGAGCAATAATTTGGCAATAATATTCCTATGTTCTTTTCACAAAGGATCTCTCTGAGGTGATGATCAGTGAATTTATTTTTCTATTTTTACTTTTCCCTCATATTTTATCATTCCAGGACAATTTTCTTAATTATTTCTTGCATTATTGTATCGAGGTTCTTTTTTTGATCACAGCTTTCAGACAATGCAATTATTCTTAAATTTTCTCTTCTTGATCTATTCTCCATATCTGTTGCTTCTCTTATGTTTCACATTGTTTTATTTTTTCATTCTTAATATTCTGTTTTATTATTTCATGCTCTCTCATAGCTTCACTGGCTTCCGTTTGGTCAATTCTAATTTTCAAAGAGTTATTTTCTTCTTGAAGACTATCTCCTTTTCTAGTTGGTTAACTTTTTTTTTTTCATAATCTTGTTTTTCTTAGATTTTTTTTTTAGTTTTTCCTTAGTGTCTCTCATTAGATTTTGAAATTTTTTTTTTGAGTTCTATAAATTCTTATTTATAAGAATTACTCTGAGGATGAACCCTTGTATTCCTATAGTAAATTTCTATGATGGAGTTATTTCTTCTTTGCCAATTCATTTTTTAAAATTGAGAAGTATTAGTATAAGTACCTCTAATTATGGGGTGAGGGGTGTGCTTTTCAGTTCTCCCCTTTCCCCAAACTAAGAGCTTCATCCTCCTGCAAGTGATCACAGCCAGCAGCATCCCTGCTCCACTGCCTCTGCACTCACAAATGCTGGTTCCTTCTCATTCAGGACTAAGTCTTAGCAGCACACCTGGGCCTGGCTTTCCCAATAAGTCAAGATTCTCTCAATAATCCAGAACTCAGACCCCCAACTCCTTATGCTGTCCAGGATATGAAAGTTTCTATGGTTCTGACTGAGGCTCCAGCCACACCCATCTAGCTCCAGGGGTTCCCACTTGGTGTTTTTATAAAACTAGCCTGGAGGTGTTTGTACCTCATACAGGTTAATCCCCAGCCCCCCAGTCTTTTTTCAGATCTTCTCAGGTTGTACCAGGAAAACTCCTGCCCCAAATTGTCCTGATTTTTCACCAGTCTATCTTCACTCTGAGATGCAAATTTGTTCTGTTTGTGGGGGAAATCTGGAGAGGTTCAAGTTTATTGACCTACTTCACCATCTTTTTAGAATCCTGCTCCCCAATTCTAGTTTTCAAGGAATTATTTTCTTTCTTAAGTTTTTCATTCAACATTCTCTTCATGATTTTCTTGTATTGCTCTTGTTTTTCCTAATTTTTCCTTGGTCTTTCTTATTTGATTTTTAAGGTCTTTTTTAAGTGCTTCTGAGATCACTTTTTGTTTGGAACCATTTGATGTTTTTCATTGAAAAAGAAGTTGCTTTTTTTAGCTCCATAGTCTTCCTCTAAATATGAACCTAGAACTTCTCTATTCTCATAGAAGCTCTCTGTGATCTCTTTCTCCTTTGCTCATTTTTATTTTATTTTTGTTGTTATTATTGTTTTTAGTAGTTGTAATCAAGTTCTAGTTCCCAAGATATGAAAAAGAATGTCTTTTACATTTATGTAAATGTAGATATTTAAGTATAGGCCCTTAATTTCTAAATACCAGCACAAGCAACAAGCATAGTTTTTCCTTACTTTGAGTAGAAAAAAACAAAACAGATTTGTTTATAATTTGAATTGAGTAGGGGTTTTAAAAAAACAGTTTAGGGCTCATAGTGGGTTAGCCAACTAGCCTTTTGTGAAGGGAAAGAAAAAATAAGAATTCTAGTTGAGTCTTCATTTACTAATAAAACTAACCAAAATAGAAAGCCAGGCCCTAGTGTTGAGGTGTGGATCGAATGTTGAGGTCTAGATTTGGGGTACCTAAATGAAATTAGGGTTTAGTTAAAGTCTAGTAGCAGGTTTGGGGTACAGGGAGTCAAACAGAGTTCCCCTGCAACCCCCTTGGATTCCGCACAAGGATACGGTGGTAAATGAGGTCTAGTAGCTGCGCGGAATTCCCAATAAAAGCATTTATTGACCCGGAGAGCTAGATTGATAAAAGAGGTTTATTACTGAGTCTAGAAGTAGGAGATAGGTGAAGGTAGAGACAAGGAGGGCACTGGACAGAGGGTCCATTGGACAGAGGGTCCTCACATGGCTGGCATGTTTGGAATCTCTGCAAAGAGGGGTTCCCAGCATGGCCCTTTTAAGTCAGAGACTTAGCTCGAGGGGCTTTGGGGCATAGCCCCAGAGTTGGCTCAGATCCAGGTGGGGCTGGGACAGGTCCAGATCTTCTATTGGAATTCAAAGGGACCAGGATTTGTGAGTCAAAGGGTAATTTACATTAACTAGGGGGGTTGGGAATCAAAGATTGGAATCTTTCCCGCATCACTAGAATCTGGTATTTTTAATTGCTTTGTGATTTTTCCCCTTTAAATTCTATCTAATAATGTTTTGGTTCTCTATCATCATAAATGAAATTACATTTAAAGACTTTTGGAAGTTAAGAATGGCATTACCTCCCAAAGATAAATGGTTGGTGGTCTCTCCTGTCAGGAAGTTGATCTGTAATGAGAGATAGTGTACAATCTTCAGAATCTAAACAAATAACACATTGTCATAGTCAGCAGGACTTTATGTTTCTACCACAGCTCACTCTTCAGAATAAGGACTTTCTTGAAACCTGAGTGTATTTCCAATGTTAACTAGTTAAAGATGAGAAATATCTATGTTAACAGCTGATTGATTTTTTTTTTAAGAAAGAAGCAATCAGAAAGCAACCTAGAATTCTTTTGGTCAATCTACCAAAGATAAACAGATTTTTAAAGAGTGAAATGCCGAGAATATCTATTGGAGATCCAGAAATATCACCGATTTTTACATAAACAGGGCTGTAAGGTATTGTAGCAATTATATAGGGGTGTAATTAAAAATAATTGGGAAGTTTAAAAAAAAACTTATGTCAAATAACTTCTAAGAAAAGATATAGAAATTAATTTAATGCTTTTGGGAACTGGTTAAGGGTACAACCCTGGAGATTAAAACCTCTAATGATGTAAACTTACTTCCTTTTACCTCTCCTCTCTTCTTCTTTCACACCCCTCAGTCTTACAAAGGACTACCTCTTGGGAGAAGTTGGGTTCCTTGTGACTCAGGTTTTGGTATCCATCAATGAACATTTATGTCAGTTAAAAGTTTTAAAATTGTGGCCAAGATAGTAAAAAGTCAAGAACCTTTTTTTCTTGCTATTTTTTAATCCTTTCAATGAAATGTGAAGGTCAAAGGGAGAGAGTGGAATGGGAGATTGTTGGAGACAAGCCCACAATATTTCAAGGACCTATACATGCATGCAGCAACCTTTCAATGACTGTCTCTAATTTTTTTGACCATGAATCTTTATCAAAAAAATTTTGAATACTCATGCTCTACAGGTTTGTAAATGAAGTATATTTAGTATTATACTTAGAGTTATGTACATTAATGCAACTTAAATAAAATAGAAATTTTTTCAAGGATGAGATAAAAATAGAATTAATTTCATTATCAAAGTAGTAGGGAACCACTGGAGTTTATATATTGAATAGGTGTGGGGACAGGTTAACATGGTAAAGTCTGTATTTATGTCCTTAAAGAAAATATTTTTACACCTATAAGTGAATATTGTATTGGAGTGGAGAGAAGCTTAACACAGGGAGAACAATTTGGAAGCTATTATACTATATTACAGATGAGAAATGATGAGAGCTTAAAATGTATACTGAGAAGAGAACAATGGATGTTGGGGAGGGAGAAATTACAAGATCTGACAATTTACTAGATGTATAGGGTGAAGGAGATTAAAGAGGCCAGAATGACTCCAAGATTGAGAACCTGGTGACTAAAAAGATGATTTTTGTTGTTGATAAGTCATGTACAACTATTCATGATCCCAATTGGGGTTTTCTTGGCAAAGATACTGGCAATGGTTTGCCACTTCCATATCCAGTTTATTTGACAGATGAAGAAACTGAGGCAAATAGGATTCAGTGACTTGTCCAGGGTCACACACCTAATAAGTATCTGATGCTAGATTTGAACTCAAGAAAATGAATCCTCCTATCTTTAGGCCCAGCATTCTATGTACTGTGCTACCTAGTTGCTAAACTAAAATGTTACCAACAGGGAAATTCAAAAGAAGGGTGGGTTTGGCAGGGAAAGATAATGTAAAGAGCTCACATCTCATTCATTCTTGGTTGGGATGCTGTGAAATTTATTCTGTCTCATCCAAAAGGAAAAGTTGGGTGGGGAAGGATGGAAAGGGTCTTATCAGTCATTGTCTGGAAATACAGAGCCCACCTTACCAAGAGTGCCTGTCTATTCAGGAGGTGAAAATGGAGTGGACTAAGGATATGGAATTTTTCTAGTGGCACTACAAAATGCTTCTATGAGTGCTCTTAAGATATACCTGCTCTTGGGAGCCTATTCCCTTAGAAGTAGGAGATCCATAGCTGAGGGAGGGAGTGGAATGGGGGAGTATTAAAGGCAAGTCTCCATGACTCCTCCATCACTGGAGTAGAGTGAGATGTGACCCTTTTTTCCACTCTCAAATTGGTTCATCACATACCTATGAAGTCATTACACAGCTCCTTTGCAGTTATTCCACTTGTTCCCATTTTAGAAATCATTACTCTAAAGAGATTACAGCAAGTTATCCCCAGGATATTACCCCATGACCAAGTAGGATTTATACCATGAATTCGGGGCTGGTTCAATATTAGGCAAACCATTAGCATAACTGACTATATCAATAACCAAACTTACAAAAGTCATATGATTATCTCAGTAGATGCAGAAAAAGCATTTGACAAAATTCAAGGTCCATTCTTATTAAAAACACTAGAGAGTATAGGAATAAATGGAGTTTTCCAAAATGATCAATAACATCTATTTAAAGCCATCAGCAAGCATCAGATATAATGGGGATAAACTAGAACCATTACCAATAAGATCAGGAGTGAAACAAGGTTGCCCCCATCACCATTACTATTCAATATTGTATTAGAAATGTTAACTTTGGTAATAAGAGAAGAAAAAGAGATTAAAGGAATTAGAATAGGTAAAAGAAAACCAAAGTATCACTCTTTGCAGATGATACAATGGTATACTTAGAAAATCCTAGAGAATCAACTAAAAATCTACTAAAAACAATTCACAACTTTAGCAAAATTGCAGAATACAAAATAAATCCACACAAATCAATAGCATTTTTATATATTACCAACAAAGTCCAGCAGCAAGAGACACAAAGAGAAATTCCATTTAAAATAACTGTAGATAATATAAAATATTTGGGAATCTGGAAATCATTGCTCTAGAACTGTTTTTTTGTTTTGTTTTGTTTTGCAAAAATGTTCATTCTCCTTTAGCCAAACCAGTGACAAGTCTTTCTCAATTTTCTAAGACTGGTTCTCAGATGGCAGACAGATAGTACACACAGGGTTTATATTCAGAGGTAGCCTGGTACAATACCAGAGCTTGAATTCTATTAATCCTAAGTAACTTTTGAGAATTCAGACTTTCCCAGCCTACAATTAATTATCAGAATATGTCTTACTTGAGTGAAGAGAATCAACTATTCAGAAAAGTTTTAAGAAACTATAATGAAAATAAAAATCTAAAAGTAACATTAATTATAATGATATAACTTAATTTTCCTTTTATATTTCTTGGATAAGAAGCATCATGGCATTAAGATTAATGGAAATGGTGTTGTGTGTTTGAGTCTTATTTTTCATCCCTTTCCATGGATCTGTGGATATCCCTCCATGGTAAAAAATTCAATTTCCCATGTGGTTGAAATGGAAAGAATACCACTTTTCACTGGGCTTTAAACTTTTGGCATCAATTTCCTCAGGTACAAAATAAGATAAGTTAACCTGGGTGACCTTCAAGGTCCCCAAATACATGATCCTATAACTTTTTCTCATGGTATCCCATAAATCCCCTCAGGGGGTCAGACAATGTGCTGGAAATCTTTGAGTTCTCTAAATATTGCCAAGTGGGACTGAATTTAGGGAACTCCCAATAAGGAAAATTCCTCTACCAATGCAGATATTCAGATACTTTGCCTCTCGGAGTCTTAAGAGATTTGCCTGGGACACTGAGAGTTTAAGCAACTTTACCTGGAGTGGCCATAACCAGTAGGAGTCAGAGGAGAACTTATATCCATATCTTCCTATGTCCAAGACTGACCCTCAGTCAAGGGTGTATTGGGCTCAGTTCTAACTAACTTGAAAGAACTGATAGATTTTTGGTGTGAAGCATTTACATTTAAGAAATTGGTAATCACTCTAAATCTGAGTTTGATTCATTGTTTTATTGATTTCTGGACTTTTAAAAGTGTTAATGATACAAATTAAACTTAAAAGTGCATGCATACATGTTTAACCTCTATTTGGAACAATTGCTGTCTCATTAAAGGGGTAGGAAGCAAGAAGGGAAGGAGAAAAATTTGGAACACAAGGTTTTATTAGGGTGAATGTTGAAAACTATCTTTGTGTGTATTTTAAAAATAAAAAGCTATTATTAAAAATTTTTAAAGAGATTTTAAAAAGTGTATATATATATTCCCCTCCTTATACACCATATAAAACATAAAACATATAACATAGTTTGAGTTCAACAGCAATGAGGTAGAAGGTTTAGGGAATAAAGTCGTCACGAGAGAGGGGGTCTGATAAGATGATGACAATATTTAAGATCTTGTTTTGCAACTTAAGATTTGCAAAGTGTTTTACATTCATTAGCTCTATATTTATAACATCCCTTCCCTCAATCCATTATGCCAATGATGCTTCTTATCCAAGAGATCTAGAGAGAAAATAATTATGTTAGTAATTGGAGTAAAATGGAGTAAAAAAAACAACAACTTGTAAGGATAGTAAGAAATAGGAGATTTCTAGTATAATTATTCTTCCTAGAAATTTAGCTACAAAGGGAAAGTGAGAAAGATGTTAACTTAAAAGAGTACAAGAGGTTTGGGGTGTTTTGTTTTGCTTTGTTATTTTTTTTAGTATGGACAGACCTAAGCTTGTTTGTAAAGAGAAGAGTCAGTAGAGCAAATAGGGAAGAAGAAAGCAAATTGAAAGAGGGAAGGTGATGTCATTTTATTGAGCATTAGAGTTTAGAGATTATCCTCCAGTCCACTCAAACACAACTACTCCCTATCAAGGAGCATGGTTTCAAAAGAGATAGGCAAGCACGATGATCTCATCTAAGAATAAGTGACATCCATTTTTATAAATATGCTTTCCTGTTTTCCACTTGTAAAACCAGGACACATTTTATGGCAAATGGTATAATTTTATGTTAAAATTTCATGCAGAACTATCCTTTGGCAAGGAGGAAGGTGACCTCATCTTCTGAGAAAAAGAGAAAAGGAGAGGTAATGATACAAAGAAGTTTTGAGGCATGAAGGAGGAAAAATTAATGAACTTCAATTTTTTCAGTAAATGAGGAAATGAAGTCATTTAAAGGGTTGTGTAGAGTTAAAGGGCTTGAGGAGAAAGGAGGTTTTTAAAAATCCTACTACAAGGAATATGATAAAGAATAAATAAAAAATTAAAGTATTAACCTAATGACATAAATTTAGTTACAATAACATGTTTTCAAGATGTCTTCTGTCCTCTAGCAACTATCTGCTGCTAAATAATATAAGTAGAAAAGTCAGATGGTGAGGAGTTATCATCACTGGGGATCTATTGAACAAAAACCAAGCAATCTAAAAGGGAGAGGAATTTAAGGGTGGAACCCTATATCATTGAAATGGTTGATCATAGCATGAAGCTTAAAGGGAAAGAAAGATTAAAAAAATAATCAGGATTAAGCCAAAAAATAAATTCAGATTTGAAGGTGTGAAAGGACAAGAAGTGGGGGCCAGAGAAAAGAATTTCATTGTTGAAGAAATGGAGATGGAATAGTTTTAAGTAATAATAAGATTAAAGAAGGATAAAAAGATGGACTAAGCAGGAGACTACTTCAACAGTCAAAGTCAGGAGTCAGTAAACTTGTATGACCAAAGGAAAGAAAATTTTTGTGCTTTCAAATACAATTATTTTAAAACATTTTAATAAATAATATCTTAAACTACTATTATTTAAAAACCTAACATTTTTAGCTTAGAATGTACAGAAGTAACCTGCAGGCTAGATTTGGACTTAGGGCTGTGGTTTGCTGATCCCTAATCCAGGCAGGTGGTAATGAGGCAGTTTAGTGATGTAATGGGTACAGCACTGGACTTAGAGTCCAAAATCTGAATTCAAATTCTACCTCAAATATTTTTTAGCTTTGTGACCCAGGAAGTCACTTACTCCCTACATAACTCAGTTTCCTCAATTGTGAATAGTAATAACAATTCATTATATCATTGTGAGAATCAAATAAAATAACATATAGTGTTTAGGAATGGCTGGGTGACACAGTGGATAGAGTACAGTAACAACAAAGGGTTTAGTGCAGTGCCTGGTGAGCAGTATATGAATACTTATTCTCCCAATGAGGTCCATAAGAGGTGGTAGCCATGGGAACCAAGAAAAGACTATGAGAGATCTGGTATTCCTCCTAGAAATGCTTTGAAGTAGGTATTTCCAGGATTTCATAACATAAAAGTGAGTTTCATGTCAAGTGACTTATTCTTAGTTACACAGCTAGGAAGAACTCTGGCTCAGCTCTTCTGACTGGGATGCTCTTTCTACTGTTCACATGGCCCTTCTTCCTTTTAGTGGGAGAATGTTGTGAATAGTTGATTTTTCTGGGTAGGCTAAAGAAACCCTGGAATCATGTCTTTCTTTGTCCTATGTATATGTATTTCTTTTATTCATTGGGCAAAGTGCTGTGCAAAACAGGTGTCTCTAATTCTAGAAGGGATCCTCAAGAGGAAAACCAGGAGTGGAGCACTTAATTAAAAAGAAGGCAGAAACAGTTCCTTTGGGAGAAACTCCATAAAGGTAGAACATATCACAAGAAAAAGGAATGGGTTGAATCGAAAACCATATTTAAGCTTGTTGAAGTAGAAATGGTCATTGACTAATTTTAGGAAATACCCATATGTACAGTGGAGATATATTTTCCCTGTCCTCAGAATGGATTGGAATAATCCATTATGTTAGATCTAATTTACATTAGGCTTTAGTATTTTATGTAAAAATTACAAGTATCATCACCCTGGTTTTACAGCTAAGAATATAGAAACCCAAAGAGATGGTCAGTCAGCTTACACAGGTTTCATCACTACTAGGTGAAAGTGCCCAGACTTTAAACCAGTCCTTCTGAATCCAGATGTATGCCCTTTTAATCAAACCACAGCTGCTCCAGAGGAAAAGGAATGAAAGGTACAATTAGTGGATTAAATCAATTTGGGACATTAGAAGTTATTTCTGGGAAAAACACATTACTACCAAATACTTGTGCCAGTTCAAGGAGATTTGGTTAAAGTGACAGGAATGTAGTTTTTTTTTTTTTTCCAGGACCTAAGTTTTCATCAGTGTAGTCTGATCAAATCAATAAGCATTAATTAAGTGCCGTGTGCCAAATACTGTGCTAAGAATTTGGGGTACAAAGAAAGTAAAAGAAAACTGCCAGTGAAGAACTTTCTACCAATATAAATGGTATTTGCAAATTCTCTGCAATTGATAATCTTGGAGAATTGTCCAGAGTACTTAAAGAATAGATAATATAAGTTATCAAACTGTGCATGCCCTTTGATCCAGAAGTGTTACTGCTGGGCTTATATCCCAAAGAGATCTTAAAAAAGGGAAAGGGACTTGTATGTGCAAGAATGTTTGTGCCAGCCCTGTTTGTAGTGACTAGAAACTGGAAAATGAATGGATGCCCATCAATTGGAGAATGGCTGAATAAATTGTGGTATATGAATGTTATGGAATAAATTATTGTTCGGTAAGAAATGACCAGCAGGAGGATTTCAGAAAGGCCTGAGAGACTGACATGAACTGATGCTGAGTGAAATGAGCAGGACCAGGAGATCATTATATTCTTCAACAACAATATTATATGATGATCAATTCTGATGGACCTGGCCATCCTCAGCAATGATATGAACCAAATCAGTTCCAATAGAGCAGTAATGAATTGAACCAGCTGCGCCCAGGGAAAGAACTCTGGGAGATGACTATGAACCACTACACAATTCCCAATCCCTCTATTTTTGTCCACCTGCATTTTTTATTTCCTTCACAGGTTAATTGTACATTATTTCAAAGTCTGATTCTTTTTGTGCAGCAAATAAACTGTATGGACATGTATACATATATTGTATTTAACATATACTTTAACATATTTAACATGTTTTGGTCAACCTCTCATCTGGGGGAGGAGGTGGGAGGAAGGAAGGGAAAAATTGGAACAAAAGATTTTGCAATCATCTATGCTGAAAAATTACCCATGCGTATTACTTGTAAATAAAAAGCTATAATTTAAAAAAAAGAATAGATAATATATTCTGGGTCATACCAACCACACAGCCAAATAGGCCATAATTGTCATAAGCCAAATTAAACTAAGGTCTGTTTGACTTCCAAAACAGCTCTATCCAAAACTTAGATATCTATGTAGTCAATGGATACATTTCTCACCAAATATTGAGGCATTTAATGATGCTAGAAAAAGGGATTGATGTTTTTGAATGGATTATTCTCTGATGGTTAGTGGATGTTAATAAAAATGTTATGATTCAGTTCGATTTAAGAAACATTTATTAAACATTTACGATGTGCCAGGAACTGTACTAGGGACTGAGAATTCAAAGACAAAAATGAAATAAACTGTTCCCAATGAACACACATTTAGATGTGGGTATAGATGAGCACACATAAAAACAAGATAATTTGAGGAGGGAAAAGAACACTAACTCAGGGGATTAGCAAGTGCCATCTGAATTGAGCCTTGGAGGAAACTACAGGTTTAAGAGGTAGAGGTGAATAGGAAGTCTAGTCACTAATCTGACTAGAAATTAAAGCTTTACCATATAACAGGTCTTCTTAAACTTTTACCACTCATGACATTGCCCAAGAAATTTTTTACATGACCCAGGAATGTAAAATAGGTTTAGAAATCAAACATTTACTTGTAATAAATCCTTCTGTGACCCCCCACATTTAATTACAAGACACTATATGGGATCACAAACCACAGTTTAAGAAGCTATACCAAATTCCAGTACATTTGTGATGGAAAGAGCCATCTGTATCCAGAGAGAGGACTATGGGACCTGAATATGGAGCACAATATAGTTTTTTACTTCCTTTGTTGTTGTTTGCTTGCTTTTTATTTTCTTTTTCATTTTTTTTCCTTTTTGAACTGATTTTTTCTTGTGCAGCACAATAAATGTGAAAATGGGTATAGAAGAATTGCTTATATTTAACATATATTGAATTATTTGGTGGAGGGGTGGGAAAGGGAGGAAAAAAATTGGAACATGGGGTTTGGCAAGGATGAATATATGCATATATTTTGAAAATAAACAACTATTAAAAAAGAAGAATCTGGGCCATATACAACCACTTGAAGCCCCAGTTGATTGACCCAATGAGTAATGGAGATCTGAGAAAGAAAAAATTAATTGCTTTACCACAAACTAGCTAGAGCTATGCTTTCCACATAACTAAAGTAGAAGCTAGGTCATTTTGTCTATTTAGACACTAGGTAAAGCTATAATCTTTTTGGCTCTCCTTACTAAATTCAGAGTATATCCCCCCATATTAATAAATATTTATTGAATGCCAACTATGTACTAGGCATCGTGCCAAGTAGTAGGAAGACAAAGAAAAATAAAAGACAGTTTCTACTCCCCAAAAACTAATGGAGGAGTCATAGGGAGAGGAGACAAAAAGGAAGTAGTTAGGTACACATAGGGTATACACAGGATAAACTAGAATTAGTCAGCAGAGGGAAGGCATTAGAATTAAAAGGGATTGGGAATGGCTTCCTGTACAAAGTAGGATTTTTCCTAGAGGGTGAAGGAAGTCAGGGAAGCCAGAAAGTAGAGATGAGATGGGAGAACATTTCAGAAAAGGGAGACAGTTGAAGAAAATGCCTGAAGTCCAACAATTGAGTGTCTTATTCAAAAAAACAACCAGGTGGCCAGTGTCATTGAATTACAGAATGAAGGGGGCAGAAAAAGGAGAGGTAAAGTACAAGAAGACTAGAAAGGTGGGGATGAGCAGGTTATAAAGGGCTTTGAACTTCATCTATTTAACCAACTCTAAATTATGAATTTCTTTAAAAGACATTTTCAAGTGTGTTCTTTCTACAAATAGCCAATTATAGCCATACAGATTATATACAAATGCAAAGACTGCTAAAATGCAGGGTAGGTTTTTGCCACATTTTTCAAGCTATATTTTATCTCTGTTACCCATGATACTTTAGTTTATTTCTTTTCATCAACCTAGGCTATATTTATATGACATCAAAACAGCTGGACTATTTGAACAACAATCTCTGGCTTCACTGTTTAGCCTAGAATTGAGCATTGGTGACTTCTACCAAGTAATTTTCAGTGCCTCAATTTTCTTATTTTAAATGGTGAGTAAAGTAAGACTGTGTCAATCCCAGGCTACCAAATCAAAGAATAAGGTTTTCTCTTCATTTGAAAAACAATTCAAATGACAGGACTGTTGGGTATATGGTACAGTATTCAGTGAAATACCAGTTGAACTTATTTTTTCTCCCTTAAAATAGACAGGCTTTTATAATCCCGTTCACATTTAGAGAGCAAATATGGAGTTCAGTTCTTCAGGAAAAGGTCTTGCATCAAATCCTTAGATATTTTTCAGTACCTTGACACCTCCCTTTGACTATTTTCCCAAAAGTCCTTAGTAGTGTTATCAAAAATCAAAACTAAATAAATGACAACTTCACCCTCCAAAACATCAAATTATGTAACAAGACACATTTTTAAGAACTCTGGTTACCATGGCCACCTACTTTGACCCTTCTTTCCAAACTCCATCCATTTGGGCACAGTTTTTCGATAATTTAGATGATGGCCTAACCCTCAAACTAAAACAAAACAAAGCATAAAACCAATACTGATTTACTGCAGGATAAATCATAAAATCTTTCTATCAGATTGTAGGATAAAACACTTATCAAAATGGTCAAATAACAGTAAGTTGGCAACCCTAGCTCTAAGGCCTTCCTGCCTTCTCAGGTTCACAGTGGAGCCATCATCCTAACCTCCCTCTGTCTCTGAAACAAAAACTCAATATTTATTTGAAGGGAAGAGTCAGTGATTTGTAGAACAGAGGGGTAAAGAAAAAGGGAAGTGTTTATATAATTATCCCTGGTCTTTGGTGAAATATGCAGGGCCAGGTCTGCTGGTATCCTCAGTGACTCATTTACCTCATTTCAGCCACTCCTAAACCAACACAACCCTTATCCCCTTGAGACTGACAATATTTCTGGTCCTTATTGCTGGTCCGATTCTGAGATATTCATTTATGTCTCAGACAAGATTCCCATTCAGTTATTTTTCACCTTCTATTACAGAAACACCTGCTTCCTAGTAAGATTAGAAGGCAGGAAGGAATCACATTGTCTTTCCCTCCCAAGCAGTTACTATTTATTATTTTAGCTTGTGATATGAATTCCAGAAGGACTGAAGGTATTTCTTATTTATCCTTATATTTTTCTCTCCAAGGTCTAACTCAGTACCCTGTACACAACTGGTACTTAATAAATATTTATTTGATTTTAATTTGGCTAATTGAATTCAGCCCATTCAAAGGAAATTATTTTCACTAAATTTATTGAAACATAATTGGCCTTTAATTCCATTGGAAGAATGAGGGAACCTCAGTTCAGATTATGCTTCTGACATTTACTATCAATATGATTTCTGGTAAGTCATAACCTCCTCAGACCTCAGTTTCCTCATTTGTAAAATGAAGGACTGGACTTGATGGACTCTGTATTTCCTTCCAATTCTAAATCTATGCTCCTCTGAGTCTAAGGTTATTAGTACTAAAGAGTTTTAGATTAGATATAAATAAAAATAACAGGAAGGCGGTATTCAACTCAATGACCAGGTCAGTTAAATCAATGAGTGAAGGTTACAGACATTATAGCCAGATCATTCATATTCAATTAGTTGGTCTACAAGCATTTATTAAGCACTTACTGTGTGCCAGGAATTGTGCTAAGTATTGGGGATACAAAGAAAGGCAAAAATAGGGGTAGCTCTCAGGAAATTCACATTCTAATAGAAGAGACAGCATGCAAAAAAAAAATAAATAACAACCCATGTATATAAAAGATTAGGTCAAGTTGGAGGTAATCTCAGAATTAAGGCAATACCCCCGAGAAAGAGCAGGAAAGGCCTCTTATGGAAGTCACCAGATAATTTTATTTCTCTGGGTCTTAGTTTCTTCACCTATAAAACAAGGGAGAAGGATTGAACGATCTCTTCCAGCTTTAGAGCCTTTCACTTTGTGTGTCAGATTTGCAGGTTACTTAATTGTGAGACTCATGGCCCTTTGCCTTTGCCTGAGACCAGGACTCCTTCTTTCCTACAACTGAAGAATTAGAGCTTCCTTAAAGCCAGCCCAATAGCCAGCATTTGACACAAATAATACAGTTGGCACTAGACAAATAGCTGCCTTGTCCAAGGGATCATTGCCTAACCCTGTACTGGTACTGAGTTCTGTTTTTATCACAGCATCTCCATACTTTCCAGGGAATAGTGACTAAGTAAAGCATTTAAAATCTGTTTACCAGCTAGAATGCAGCCAAAGTTCCTGTCTGCCATTCGTATTCATGGTTTAGCCAAATCCCAGAGGGTTGAAAACTCCCAGTAAAGTAAAGTATGCTTCTTTTTTTGGTGTTATTTGTGAAAGGTGAGTTTGGAGAGCTATTGGTATGAAAATGTTCTGATGCTCTTTGGAGTTTCTTTTCTAAATACAGATGCTGGAGATATCTCATTAGCTTCTTTTTCAACCTGAATGACATTTTCCCTTCTAGTCCAATGAGCCATATTCATACAGCTGCCTATAAAGCAGGGAGAAGGATCCCCATCCTCCCAAGAGGCTGAAAAACTGTTCTAAGTAGGGCAAGTTCAAATTGATGAGTGAATGTGTTAATCAGAAATTT